>NC_135330.1:94733511-96136361 GCF_023851605.1 Tamandua tetradactyla | reverse complement strand
AAGTATGGAAGGTCAAGGAAATGGGGCCCCAGATGGAGAATCTCGAATACACACCTGGCAAGTAAGGTGGACTTGGTTACCCTGCTGTGTTGCAAGGACAGAGGAATACAACCATGAGTACAGTATGAATCAAGTTACATCTGTATGCATCCAGCTGTGCTCATGAGATAAGCTTCACTGAGCTAAGTTATGAGTTAAGAGAGAAAAGTAATGCTTATCTGGCAAAGGAGTCTGACTGGGGAGAAAAATAACCATTTGAATGGAAAACTGCCTGAACAGAAATTGTGTCTGTGTTTGGGCTTTGGGGAAGAGGTTTCTCACCTTCTGTCTGGAAGAGGGAGAGCTTGAATTTGGTGTTGACAGAGTAGGGTCCTGAAATAAGCCAACTCCTATGGCTTGTAACCTCTCCGTGTATGCATGGTATAACCCAACAGTTCAGGCCAGTCTAGCTGTATCGTCCATGTGTAATCACAGACAGCAAGCCTGTGCAGTCTTCTGAGCAGCAGCAATCCATGCTGGGAGTAAATTGCATTGGGCTACAATTATAGGTCTAATCCAAAAGAAACATCAGAGGACCATTCATCCCCAAGAAGATGAAACCACCCCTGGGTAAATAGATCTGAAGGGAAGTTTCAGGATCCTTTTGTGTTGCCCCTGTATTTTACAGGTCAAGCAAAGACCGCTGCACTATGCAGTTGATTATTACGTATGAGAGCTGGAATTAAGGTTGTGGTTTCCTGGTTTACAATATCTTTCCAGTAAACCTCTAAAATAATCTAATTACAAATTATATTTTTCGAGGTCTCCAATAGCTCTCTTATTTTTAAACCTCTTCCTGTCTGTCCTTTGCTCATTAAATTTTGTTGTTCATGCTATGCACACCAAGTTCTTTGAATGCAGACTCATGGAAATAAAAAAGAATTCCTCATGAGAGTTTTTACTATAATGATCCTTCATAGCCCATGCACTTAAGTCTATCCATGTTGTAATTTAAATATGTTAATTCTTATATGAGATATTTGTTTTAAAAATTTCCTGCTTAAAACTCACTTAGTATGTTTTCTGAACCCTCTCAAATTTTTTAGCACTGACGTTAGAGCAGTATCTAATTAAGATCTGACCTATGCCTTCTAGAGAAAAGTGATTTTCTACTCATAATTTATTGCAAGTTATGAAGAACTGAACATTGTGTCCTAATAAGTTTAATATGTTCCAATATTCATTTCAATAATAGTATTAAATTACTGGCCAATGTAAATGTACACATACTCCACTGGTGGCACATATTTTTCAACTTTTTTGGTCACAATTTTACCTAATTAGGATTTATGTGAACTGTCTTTATATTTTATATGTTTAAATATACTCCTTTGTTCTTGTGCAGGCTGAAATGGATTACTTTTTCCAGTCATTTCTCTCATCTGCCAAACTTAGTTTGAAAAAGTTCAAAGGAGTTAGCAGTCCAGCTTAAGTCTCTAGCAGATTTATGAATCTATGCTCAGTCACTTGCTATAGACCCCTGGTAAAGAATTCAAATATTATTTATCATATATGAAGTCATTAATTTATTTTTCTTATGTCACCCCATTATTTGTTAAGTGGAATGGTCAGATGGGGAAATAAGACATGCATACATGAAAAGTTAAATAATGATATGAGTTCATAAATCAAGGGGCCGTCGTTGGCTATGAGGATTTCAAGAGGAAGTTGGATGTTTTTCTTGCAGACTTTAAGGAAGCATATAGTTAACCATCTGTTTTCCTTGGACCCAATTAAAATGTAACTTTTTAATTTCAAAGTTAGCAAGGCAAGTGGGAAGTGAACAGGATTTAACTTGAGTTTAGAGTGCCAACTCTGCCTCTTATTAGCTGTGTGAACCTGTGGGAGCTACATAACCTCCCAGGGTCTCCATTTCCCCCTTTGTGAAAGTAGCACAATGAACTAGAGTGAAGGTTTTAAAACTGCTTTTAATCCCCATCATGCCTAAATGAGATGATCATTCCAATCCTGTAGTGATGGAGTGCTTCTGCTAGAGGTGCAGGGAGCAGGAAGGGAGGAGGCCCTCTCCACTCCAAGATTGGGAGGGCTGCTTTGTTTGGAAAACTGTCCATGTGCAGTTCTGAAGTACCCAACCTTCTCTGGATCAGATTCAGTCTCTGGATCAGATGACTTCCAGGAGTCTTTCTAACTATATTTGCATCATAATAGATATTTTATGATCTCTTAGAAATTTGATATTAATATCTTTGAACTTAGAGGAAAATGAGCTCCATGTATCCTTCTTTTAAAATAATAGCAAAGACCATGTTAGTTTTAAACAAAATTGTATTTATTTTACTTGTAAGATAAATGGCCACTGAGGACATAAAAGCTACACACATTTTCTTAGCTCAGTAGCAAGCTTTTCTACCTTGATTATAGATGTTAGCCCAGTAGCACTGATTTAAGCTCTCTGAAAAAGAACAGCCTGAATTTTAGAATAAATATTTTTAAAATCTTCTTGAGTTTTAGTAGTGAGTAAAACTAAACCACCTCTTGCCTCTTGGAGTTCATAGGATATTATAAAAGATTAGATAAGTGTGATTTGTAATAAAATTGTCAAGTCTTTGCTTGTAAGGATGTATTTCTAAGGAATTGGCAGAATTTGAAAACTGTTTGCTTTTAAGCATTTCAAACTTATCATGGCCTGTCATACCCTATCTACTTAGTAAATATTTTCTTTAGATCAAATGCAAGTTCAATATATAAAATTGCAATTTTATTCCTTTAAAAATATAGATTATAGCTTTATGTAATTTTTGTGCTCATATATTTATGGAAAAAAGGTTGGAAGGATATACACTATGATGTGAAGGGTCATCCCCTCTGAATAGTAGGAAAAAGTGTGGGTTTAATTTTCTTTCTTATATTGTCCAGCTTTTCAAAACTTCTTATAATAAAGTATATCCACTAAAGTATGATGGATAGATACTTTCTTTAAAGAAATAAAGATAAATTTTCCTTCATTAGGTAAAAATTTGATTATAAAAAAGAGTGATAGGAAAAAAATTACTTTTTTTCACATTTGCTTTGATTTTGACCAGATATAACTCTGTCAAGTAAATTTAAAAAGTTGTGTTTTTTGTTTTTTGGTAGGTTATATGGCTCACCATTAAACATAGATTTATTTCCTGCCATCGTGGTGGAGGATTTGGTTCCTGGTAGCAGACTTGGACCCATGCTGATCTGCCTGCTGAGCACACAATTCAAACACTTGCGAGGTGGGCACAGGTAAAGATGAACAAAATGGAGAAGAGATTCTGTCCTTGAACTACCATTTTGGGAAGTCAGGGAAGAGAGGAATAATTTGGTGGTGGGCCCACATCCATGCTAACTTCAAAAATTACCCTAACCCTTTAATATTGTTTATGAACAGTTCTGCACATTGTTGTGTGCTTGCCTGTCACCACAGCATTGGAACATAGCCATACTAGGATACTTCATGTGTTCATAATACTCATATTAAGTATTTATACTAATAATATTTTTGTTCGTGGAAACCTGTTGGAAAATCCATGTAGTTAATCCATTGCAAGAGTTTAGAGGAGTTTGAACTATTAGCAGTATTTTAAAAATATCAGTATTAGTTTATCATTATTGGTTTAGTTCAACATGTTGAAAAGACAGTCCTGTCTTAGTGGCAATATCTATCTCTGGGTCATTCATTAAATGGCTTATTTGCCATGCCTGTTTTTTGAAAAGCAGACCATTCTCCTTAGTTCCAATAACTGAACTTGCTTTCAATAGTTGTTTGTACTCCAAAGTCTTGGGTTTTGGTTTGTTCTCTTTTTGTCCCCTTTGAGTTAGGACAGTGAGCCATGTTTGAATCCATTTTTAATTCATTCCCTAATTGAAACCAGTGATTTCTGTGTTGTTAGTGAAACTTGGTAGAGGACTATTTTAATTCAGCTCTGACCTTTGAGACTCCTTGTGATTATCTGATCCTGTTTTCATTTTGGGGAAATACAGGTTATGGTTTGAAAACCCTGGGGTGCTTTCCCCAACTCAGTTAACCCAAATCAAGCAAGCATCCCTGACAGGATACAGTGCTACAATTCTTACAACATCACACATGTACAAAAGGATGTGTTTAAAGTGGTGGAGTTCCCACATGGATATGGTGATGAGATTCCCAAAGTTGATCTAAGGATGTGGCAGGATTGCTGTGAAGGTTTGTATTTTAAAGTATTCATTGGTTATCACTTCTGATTTATTTTTCTTTTTTCATTGCCAACTTTGGTGAATTCTTAATGTGTCCTAAAGTGCTTGCAGATATCATCATAGTAGTGAAAATGGGAAACAAAATATTTAGTTATAGAGGATTTGTTAAATTATTTCCATATTGAGGAATGCTGTGGAGCCAGAAAAAAAATGTATGATTTTGAGGACTTTTAATGACATGGGATAATGTTCATGGGCACCAAAATATTAACTAAAAGAAGTAGGAAGCAAAACATTAATAATGTGCATTCCTAATTTTTCTTTAAAAATGAATATATGTCTAAATATGAGTACTTGTATATTAGCCCATATATCTGTACCTACAGATAGTGCCAAAGAATTAAAATGAAACCTGCCAAAAAAATTCTATCAAACATCAATTTTTCTTTTTAAAAATTTATGTTGAGTTTTCTAAATTTCTATAATGATCTATGTAATCAGAGAAAAATACTATAAAATGTCTTCTAAAGAAGTGAAATGTGCCATGCAGATATAAGGTGGTCTCATTGTGAGTTTGGAAGGTCTTTAGAAAGTAGTCAGAGAAGTTCACCCATCCAAGCAACCCATGTATGTTTCCTTGGTTTGCCCCAATCCACATTGCTCATTAGTTGTCAGCTGCTTGTTCCACCAGCAGGCAGTTTTATGTGACTCCTGTAGTCATATTCTCAGTTCCTAGTTAACATTCTTAAATCCCATTTGTGGTCAATCTAGATTTCCATTTTCTAATTTGAATGTTTTTTGGCTTTATTCAAACTATGATCAGCGATCCATAGTCTTTTAAAGCTGGAAGGGGCTTTTAAAACACATCTTCTTTAACCCTGTTATTTTGTGGGTAAAGAAAATGTGGCCCAGGAAGATGAAGTGACTCATCCAGGCCACCCAGCTGGCTAGCGGGGGAAGACAGTGCTAGAACCACGGTTCTAACCCAACATGCCTTGGACTTTGTGTTGCATTGAAGGATCCATAGTTTAAGAACAAATAGAGTTCAAAAAATAATGCAGGATTGTCTTCTCTCCTACTCCTTTTTTTTCCTGAAGCAATATTTCTCATCAGGTTTTTATTTTAATGCTAAGTATCCAAATCCAGTTTGACATATTGGCACTATGTTTTAACAGCTTCTTCTACTCATGTGTGTATGTATGTATGTATTTATGAAAAATAGGATTTGTAATATGGTAGAAGAATTCAATCAAAAATTAAAATTGCATATGGTTGTTAACCAATGCAATCATTTTTTTAAATCATTTACATCTCTTGGAAACCTTGATCTGGTTTTTGGTTTGCTTAAAATATATTCTTACTGGTTTATTCAGTTCAAGATACTTTTTAAACAGATGGCAGAGAATTCAATTCTTGTGTTTTGCAGAAAATTGTTCTCTATGAAAATCATTGGGAAAAGCCAATTCTTGCTATTCTCAGATGCAAAAACTTCATTTTCTGATAACTTTACCAGGTTACCTTGAGCTGCTTAAGAAATAGCAGTGCCAGATTTTCTGTTCTTTTGTTCAGAAAATCCAAACACTTTTTAAAGACTTAATCTTTAAAGCCAGTCTTTGTGTCTCATTATCATTTTACAAGCTTTTCCTTACTGTCATTTGGACTGTTTGAGAAATTTATCTACTTGAAACTTCTGACATAGTTTCTTCTAGATACTTTCCCTTTTCAAAATAGCAGGCGTGGCCCTAAGCTGACAAAGCTTTAAGCTTTATCTGTTTTTATTTTAGCCCAAATGACATATCTAAAATGTGGCAGAAAAAGAAAAAATATAAATTAAGTTTTCACAGGACCAAATGTTGATTGCTATATACTTTTCAATTCAGCTTTAAAAAAAACACACTTTCTTGAGCTGTACCTCTTGACCATTTCACTTTTTTTTAAATCAAAGCATGAAACTTGTGCACATAAACACTAAATTAACACTAAGAGGCAACTCCTGGGGAGATATAGTTCCTTTTTGTTGGACCAACGTTTTGAAACTTCTTAGGAGGATTAATGGATAACAGGGAAGAATATACACACATCTAATCTTGAAATAATTGCAACAATTATTGAAATACAACAAAGAAACTCCTTTATTTACATCAGTTATTAACATTTTACATATATCACTTGCCATTCTCTCTATATATATGTCTGCACATATATATAAAAATATATATATGTTTATATTGCATATGGTTTTTCTAAGACATTTGAAAAAGTTGCATCATGCTACTTTAGTCCTATTAGTTCTAAGTAATTTTCTTCATTGTATATGATGAAAATTGGAAATATAGCATAGATAAAATATTATTATCTAATTTACAGACCTTATTCAAGTTTTACCCATTGTTCCAAAATATTCCCCTTTCATATCATTTTATATGCTAATCCAGGATTCCATCCAGGATCATGAATTGCATTTCATTTGCATGTATCTTTAGTCTCCTTGAATCTGGAACCTTTTTTCAGTCTTGTTTTATCCTTATTGTTTTTAAAGAATTTCCTTCAATTCTTGTTTCTCTCTCTCTGTCTCTTTTTTTTAATCACGATTAGTTTCAGGTTATGTATTTTGAGCAGAATACTATGTAAATCATGTTGCATTCTCTTTTCAGCACGTATCAAAGGAAGTATATGGTGTCAGTTTGTCCTATTATTGGTGATATTGATTTATATTACTTGGTTAAAATAGGATGTATGTTTCTGAGCAAAAATGGGGGATGGAGGAAATTGTTATCAGAATTAGAAGGATGAGCATTTTCCTCTTTTAAAATGAATTCTTATTTCAACCCTAAAGTACATCTGGACTAGATTATTTTAAAATCACACTGAAACTGGTATCATTTGTTGTAAATGAACAGATGCTTAAAATGTGGATTTTAGCTCTAGAACTCTGGTCATCTTCTACATTTACAGGCTTTTTCTGAAGTATGAAATGGTTTTAGTGCAATTACACTGTGGATGTATCTGTCCTTGTGATGAGCAGCATCCAGGAGAGCTGGGTTAGTAGCACAGTGTTAGGTCCAGGAAAGACAACCTGCTGATGACTTACTAGTCCAAGCTGGCCAGGGGTCCTGCCTGAGCAACCCTTATAGTGTGTGGCAGAGACTGGAGGGACACTGCTGGCCAAGATGCCAAAACAGTGGCACAGAAGCCCCAGTGGTCACATTTCAGTCAAAGCTGTCAGATCTGGAGCTGGGGCCTACCCTGCAGCAGTTATTTGTGCATCTGGCGGTTAGGTTGGGTGCATCTACCCTGCCTTGTTCTTACAGAGTAGTACCCTAGTGTTTTATTTGTGCTTCTACAGGGCAGCTTCCCCAAACCTATACAATCTGGAATGGGAGTTTTGAGCAGAAAGTAATCATCCTCCTCCTGTTACAGAAATGTTTAAGCTCCAGGCTAGCTTCAAAAGAGATATTAGGAAAGTTCTGGCAAGGAATCAGGCTCTAATCAGAGGGCTGTTACATTACTGGGTGAGAGGCTGTGACTCTGAAGTCGAGTTGCTGCTGTTGATTTGATTTATTTGTGTCCCAGGGAGCCATTCAAGAAACCCCGTTCTTTTTGGTTTTTTCTGAGATGATTGATTAGTAGACTATAGTGAGATGGATCCAGCATTCTAGATTTGAGTCCAGTGCCAAATGGTTAGCTGTTAAAATAAACTAAAGTACAGTTAGTGGAATTAGCAACTTTATTATTTGGGCAGCAGGGGAGAAGGCAGGAGGCCTTGGTATTAAAGAACCCTGGCAATTTGGTTTTTAGCTAAAATAAAAAAAAACACTAGATCATTGAAAAGATAAGCAGCCCATTCACAGGGGAGAAAGGACAGCAAGCAAAGACGTTTGCTTCAGTATATTCTCATGTTGGCTTTCTCCTCTTGTGTACTTTTTAAAAACTTTTATTTTATTTTATTTTTTTTTCCACATGGGCAGGCACGGGAATTGAACCCGGGTCTCCAACATGGCAGGCAAGTGCTCTGCCTGCTGAGCCACCATGGCCCGCCCTTTTAATGTTTTTAAATTGTGAAATATAACTTATATACAAAAGAGCAATAAATTTCCAAGTACATTTTAACAAGTAGTTATAGAATAGATTCTAAAGTTTGGTATCGGTTACAGTGCCACAATTTTTCATTTTTTCTTCTAGCTAATCCAAGACACTGGAGACCAACAGAAATATCAATACAGTGACTCAGCAGTATACACTTTATATCAAAGTTAAATTTCTTGAACTTGATAACTTCACATAAAGTGAATACATAAGTGAATATCTTCATTCTTAGAAAATGGGGATAGCAGTATTAAGTGTTCAAGGAGCATGATGTATACAACCTAAACTCAAGCATTCAGAAAATAGATTGATAAATAGAAACATGGATGTATAGATCTGTGGATAGATAGAATGATATGGCAAAGTAACAAAATGTTAAAACTGGTGAATCTGCATATCTGGGGAAATAAGGGCATGTTGGCATTTCAGCATGGAATTTCTATATTTCTGCAACAATCCTGTAAGTGTGAATGTATTTCAAGATATAACTCTTTGATAAGTGAAAAAATAAAAAAGAAGGCAAAGGAAAGGGGGAAATCAGGGAAGGAAAAAAGTTGATGTTGAAACCTTGAGTCCAAATCTTTAAAGAAAGCCTGGAAACTCAGAGAGAAAAAGATGATATAGTGTTGAGAGAGTGGGATGGTATTTCTTCTCCTTCTTTTTTTTTTATCCCTCATTTATTTCCTCTTAAGCTGTTAAGGCCTCCAATGATTGGATTATGTCCACCCACATAAACAAGGAAAATTTCCATTTTTTTAAAACCAACTGATCATCCAACCTAATCATATTTATAAAATACCTCCCCATCAACATCTAGGCTAGTGTTTGACCAAAGGACTGGACATGGAAATCTAACACAGTTGGCACACTAAAATTTACCATCACAAATGTCAGCATGTCAATTCTCATTCAGTAACAACTGATTAAATGGGTAAGATTTTGAATGTGTACTTTATATGTATTTAGGCAAAGTGAATAAAACTGAATGTACACTAACTGAATCAAATTATTGGATCTCTGCCTTTGATATGTTTACGGCCTAAAGCAATTAATGAGGTCCTATATGTTGTCAAAAAGCAATTAATTGTAAAGCAGGGGTTGACAAACTATATATAATCTGAAGACTATTTCTGTTCAACCCCAAGGTAAGAATTGTTTTCACATTCTTAAAACATTACATAGTTAGAAAAATTATAATAAATGCTTTTTAAAAAACAAAGAAGAATATGAGACAGAGGCTGTAGGTGGTTTGTAAAGCCTAAATATTTTAGTTTAATCTCTATACAGAAAAAAAAATCAACCCATGTTCTAAAGTATGACTGAGGAAAAATAAAAGAAATATAGAACAGATGAAAGTAACATAGATAAGAGAAAACATTTAGGAATGGGATCCTCGGAGTTGAATGTTTTAAGTTTTTGTCTCCTTTAGATTCTGATATTTTGGTCATTTTTCCTTTTGAGTTTTCTTTTATGTTAGAGCCACAAACACCTCAAAATTTGCTTGTGATGTTTCAGAGATTTAGCTTGGATCTTAAACAAATAATATCTTCCAATTCCCAGAGAGAAGGAAAATTTAAGAATATTACTTACATATATATAGACACACACACACACACATATATATATATACAAAATTTTGTACTGAGTAGGACATTTTTCTAGTCAGCTGTTACTACTGTCTGATAAACTTAGAGCCCTATGGAAACTAGCATTGATTGCCCTCATGCTTTTCTTCCTCTTCTTTTTAAAAACAAAGGCAGCTTTATTGAGGTATAATTGACATGTAACAAACTGAGCATAATTAAATATACAGTTTGGTAATTTTTTTTTTTGCATGGGCAGGCTCTGGGAATTGAACCTGTATCTCCAGCATGGCAGGTGAGAATTCTGCCTCTGAGCCATCAGTACTTACAGCCCAAGTAACTTTTGACATATGTATATAACATGAAACCATGGCTATAGTTAGGATAATAAACATTCTTTACAACCAAACATGATAAGTGAAAAATGCTTACTGTAAACACCAAAGCAAATACTAAAAATATTAAAGGACTAAGTATGGCTAATAAGACAAAATCAAACATTAGACAAATGACTAAATAGCAATTAAATAATGCAAAAAGCAGAAAAATAGGAAACATTAAACTAAGAACAAATATGAAATATAGTAAAACAAATAGCAACATGGCAGACTTAAACCAGTCATAGAAATACATAAATGAAATTTAAGTGGGGTAAAGTCTATAATTAAAATGCAACAAACATAATAATGGATTAAAAACTAGCCATAACTATATTCTTACAGCAAAAATATACATTTTAAATTTAAAAACAGTTTAAAATGTAAGACTAAAGAAAGATATACCATGCAAATGCTTATCTTAAGAAACCTACAGATGCTATATTATTGAACAAATGTATTTCATGACAATGGATATTGCCAGATATGAAGAGAGATATTTTATAATTATAAAAGAGTCAATTTGTCAGGACATAATGATGCTAGATGTGAATGTACCTGTGGTAGTTTGAAGCTGTATGGGCCCCAGAAAAATATGTTCTTAAAGTTAATCCATTCTTGTGGATGGGGACCTATTGTCAGTAGGATATTTTGGTCAGTAGGACTTAACTTAGAATGTGACTTACCTTATTTAGGGTGGGCCTTAACTCTTCCTTATAAGAGAAGGAATTTCAGACAAACACAGAGAGAAAGACACAGAAGCTGAAAGAGAAAGCCACAGAAATAGAGAGGAAGCCATTGCAACCAGAAGCCAAAAGCAATGACACCAAGAGAAGGAAGACACCAAGAGAGGGAAAAGAGCAGCAGATGCCGCCATGTGCCTTGTCATCTGATAGTGGAGTCCATGGGTGCCTACAGCCTATCTTCAGGAAAAAGATATAATGTCTTGATTTGGATATTTTCTTGTCCTCAGATCTGTAAACTTGTGTAATAAATTCCCATTGTTAAAAACAAGCCCATTTCTGATATATTGCATTTTGGCAGCTTTAGCAAACTAAAACATTACCTAATAACAAAACCAAAATACATGAAACAGCTATTGACAGAACAGAAGTGAAAGAAGAAATAAACAAATGAACAATTACAATTGTAGATTCAATACTTCTGCCTTAGAAGTTGATACAAAAGCAATCTAAAAAATTAGATTGTATGGATTAAAGAAGACTTGAATAAAGTCAACCCAAAATCACTTCATTGATATAGACATAAGTTTAATATCTTATCTTATGCTGTTTAATGGAAGTAATATATATTCCATTAAACAACAGCAAATATATTTTTTCAAGTGGAAAACTTATCAAGAAAGACCATATTCTGGTTCACAAAACAAGTCTTAAGAAACCTAAAAATTGAAATAAATGTATTTCTGTACTCTGGCAATAAACTATTTGCAAATGAAATTAAGAAAACAATTCCATTTATGATTGCATCCCAAGACATGAAATACTTTGTGATGATCTTAATAAACTATAAGTAAAACTTTATAGACTGAAACAATAAAATATTTCTCTATTGTTGATGTGATTACATAGGGGTGTGCAAACTCATTTAACTGCACACTTCAAATGGATGCATTTTATTTATGTAAGGTATGCCTCAAAGCTATACCTCAATTTAAATAAAGTAACACAAATGGCAGTTTAAACATTATTTTTTACATATAACACAGTGATTTTCAACATTAGTCTTCTGGCATTAAGAAAGTTCAAGATTTAAAAATCTTTATTCTGTGGGGATGAGAGTGGGAACAACAAATGATACAGATTTCTTAAAGCTGAGTCATTCTGATTGCACTTTAATATTTAAAAATACATAGTATTATGCTTGTATTTTAATGAGAAAGAGACAATAAC
The DNA here is from genome assembly GCF_023851605.1 of Tamandua tetradactyla. Lineage (NCBI taxonomy): Eukaryota > Metazoa > Chordata > Mammalia > Pilosa > Myrmecophagidae > Tamandua > Tamandua tetradactyla. The sequence goes on along the minus strand of NC_135330.1, from coordinate 96,124,202 downwards.
AGACTACAGTGTCAGGATGTTCCTGTTTCACTTATGCCATGCACTCCTGTTTATCTACTCTCTTCAGAACCTAGGCTAAGATTTATTTGAAAGCTCTAGGCTTGAACAAAAAATGTCTCAGATCTCTATCAAACATCATTTTACTTCTCATTTCTGCTATTCTTGCTTCCTTACATTCAGTATATTCTACAAACTTTTCCTAAACACACCCATGTGTTCTAGAAACTTTGATTTATAATAACAATTTAGATTAACCATTGCCGTATGCAAGAAGACCACAATTTTGAAAAGACAAGACAAGTTAATAATTTCCATATAATCTACTCTAAGAGAGATTTAGAAGCTCTCCCTTTGTTAAACTATTGGTTATATTTTCAGGATCTTCTTACTCTCCTCTGAACATTTTTTGACAGTGTCTGTTGTGAGGCCTCTTTCTAATTCTTTCTCACCTGTTGACTTTTTCTGACTTTTGATATGTTGCTTTCTGCATTTGATTGTTAAGCTATATTCTTATTTTAAGCACATCATTGGAAGCCCTGCCTGAATTTGACTGACTTTTCTTAGTTGTCGTTTGGCTAGGTGCAGATTTAGCTCATTCCTTGTGGTTTGAATTCAAACAACTGATTTGTGATTCACTGCTCCCTAAGGTGTCAAAACCTTGAGGGCAAGTTTATTTTATTCGATTCTGTTCTATTTTTTTCCTACAATGAATTCTACTTAAGCATGCCAATAAATTGAATATTATAATAAATTATAGTACAAAAACTATCAGGAGGATTGTGAACTGAAGAGCGGGTGACTGGTTGTTAAAGCTTTATTGATTTTATAAGTGAAAGAATGACAGAATCTTTTTTCCCCTCCTAAAGAGTTCTGCATTCTGTGTTTCTTGATATAAACGGTTACATAGGAAGGCAATGAACTGGGATTATGTAGTGTGTTTCACAGTACCTGAAGATTTAAGAAGTGTTTAGGGAATTATACTTCATGGAAGTTCAGAGTACAGTGTTTAGACTCACTGTCTAGACATTAGGAAATGAAAATCTGGCAGCTCCAGCTGTGGAATAGACTGTTTATGCATATTGAGTTAGAATGCAGTCATGAGCTGCTTAATATCTACACGGAAAGCTAAGTTAAAGTTAGATTGTACCATATCTGCCAATGGTGATTCACACATCTGAAACCAGGGCCACACATATCTGACTTTATCAACTGTTTAGAAGAAAGCTCTGTGCCTACATTTCCATTCAGCATAGAATAATTTGTTTAGAATTGCTTGCTATCCTAGAATTTAAGCAATTGACTGTGTTTAAAGAGGTTTCAGCCATAACAGACTTATTTTTTGGAATAGAAATTTACTGTCTCAATATATGTCGAGTAATTTTTAATTGTAGTTCAAGCAAATACAGATTTTTTTCTCTTTTTGTGTTATGATGTGACTCGCACTAAAAGTCAGTGACTCAGCTATTCAGTGTTGTAGAGATATATGGTTTATTCAGGACAAATTCTTATTGGAAGTCAAAGGAATTATGAAACCATGATGACAACTTTCACTTTTCTTTTGGGTTGCTGTTTCAATGGAGACATTTATCTGACTTTTTTTTTATTAATTAACGGAAAAAAAGAAATTAACCCAACATTTAGAAATCATACCATTCTACATATGCAATCAGTAATTCTTAATATCATCACATAGATGCATGATCATCGTTTCTTAGTACATTTGCATCGGTTTAGAAGAACTAGCAACACAACTGAAAAAGATATAGAATGTTAATATAGAGAAAAAAATAAAAGTAATAATAGTAAGAACAAAACAAAACAAAAACCTATAGCTCGGATGCAGTGTTTTAACATGATTACTTTACAATTAGGTATTATTGTGCTGTCCATTTTTGAGTTTTTGTATCTTGTCCTGTTACACAGTCTGTATCCCATCAGCTCCAATTACCCATTATCTTACCCTGTTTCTAACTCCTGCTGAACTCTGTTACCAATGACATATTCCAAGTTTAATCTCGAATGTGGGTTCACATCAGTGGGACCATACAGTATTTGTCCTTTAGTTTTTGGCTAGACTCACTCAGCATAATGTTCTCTAGGTCCATCCATGTTATTACATGCTTCATGATTCTATTCTGTCTTAAAGCTGCATAATATTCCATCGTATGTATATACCACAGTTTGTTTAGCCACTCGTTTGTTGATGGACATTTTGGCTGTTTCCATCTCTTTGCAATTGTAAATAATGCTGCTATAAACATTGGTGTGCAAATATCCGTTTGAGTTTTTGCCCTTAATTCCTTTGAGTAGATTCCCAGCAATGGTATTGCTGGGTCGTATGGCAATTCTATATCCAGCTTTTTGAGGAACCACCAAACTGCCTTCCACAGTGGTTGCACCATTTGACATTCCCACCAACAGTGGATAAGTGTGCCTCTTTCACTGCATCCTCTCCAGCACTTGTCATTTTCTGTTTTGTTGATAATGGCCATTCTGGTGGGTGTGAGATGATAACTCATTGCGGTTTTGATTTGCATTTCTCTAATGGCCGGGGACATTGAGCATCTCTTCATGTGCCTTTTGGCCATTTGTATTTCCTCCTCTGAGAGGTGTCTATTCAAGTCTTTTTCCCATTTTGTAATTGGGTTGGCTGTCTTTTTGTTGTTGAGTTGAACAATCTCTTTATAAATTCTGGATACTAGATCTTTATCTGATATGTCATTTCCAAATATTGTCTCCCATTGTGCAGGCTGTCTTTCCACTTTCTTGATGAAGTTCTTTGATGCACAAAAGTGTTTAATTTTGAGGAGTTCCCATTTATTTATTTCCTTCTTCAGTGCTCTTGCTTTAGGTTTAAGGTCCATAAAACTGCCTCCAATTGTAAGATTCATAAGTTATCTCCCTACATTTTCCTCTAACTGTTTTATGGTCTTAGACCTAATGTTTAGATCTTTGATCCATTTTGAGTTAACTTTTGTGTAGGGTGTGAGATATGGGTCTTCTTTCATTCTTTTGATTATGGATATCCAGTTCTCTAGGCACCATTTATTGAAGAGACTGTTCTGTCCCAGGTTAGTTGGCTTGACTGCCTTATCAAAGATCAAATGTCCGTAGATGAGAGGGTCTATATCTGAGCACTCTATTCGATTCCATTGGTCGATATATCTATCTTTATGCCAATACCATGCTGTTTTGACCACTGTGGCTTCATAATATGCCTTAAAGTCAGGCAGTGCAAGACCTCCAGCTTCGTTGTTTTTCCTCAAGATGTTTTTAGCAATTCGGGGCACCCTGCCCTTCCAGATAAGTTTGCTTATTGGTTTTTCTATTTCTGAAAAATAAGTTGTTGGGATTTTGATTGGTATTGCATTGAATCTGTAAATCAATTTAGGTAGGATTGACATCTTAACTATATTTAGTCTTCCAATCCATGAACATGTTATGCCCTTCCATCTATTTAGGTCTTCTGTGATTTCTTTTAGCAGTTTTTTGTAGTTTTCTTTATATAAGTGTTTTGTCTCTTTAGTTAAATTTATTCCTAGGTATTTTATTCTTTTAGTTGCAATTGTAAATGGGATTCGTTTCTTGATTTCCCCCTCTGCTTGTTCATTGCTAGTGTATAGAAATGCTACAGATTTTTGAATGTTGATCTTGTAACCTGCTACTTTGCTGTACTCATTTATTAGCTCTAGTAGTTTTGTTGTGGATTTTTCCGGGTGTTCGACATATAGTATCATATCGTCTGCAAACAGTGATAGTTTTACTTCTTCCTTTCCAATTTTGATGCCTTGTATTTCTTTTTCTTGTCTAACTGCTCTGGCTAGAACCTCCAACACAACGTTGAATAATAGTGGTGATAGTGGACTTCCTTGTCTTGTTCCTGATCTTAGGGGGAAAGTTTTCAATTTTTCCCCACTGAGGATGATATTAGCTGTGGGTTTTTCATATATTCCCTCTATCATTTTAAGGAAGTTCCCCTGTATTCCTACCTTTTGAAGTGTTTTCAACAGGAAAGGATGTTGAATCTTGTCCAATGCCTTCTCTGCATCAATTGAGATGATCATGTGATTTTTCTGCTTTGATTTGTTGATATGGTGTATTACATTAATTGATTTTCTTATGTTGAACCATCCTTGCATACCTGGGATGAATCCTACTTGGTCATGATGTATAATTCTTTTAATGTGTTGTTGGATACGATTTGCTAGAATTTTATTGAGGATTTTTGCATCTATATTCATTAGAGAGATTGGCCTGTAGTTTTCTTTTTTTGTAATATCTTTGCCTGGTTTTGGTATGAGGGTGATGTTGGCTTCATAGAATGAATTAGGTAGCTTTCTCTCCACTTCGATTTTTTTGAAGAGTTTGAGGAGAGTTGGTACTAATTCTTTGTGGAATGTTTGATAGAATTCACATGTGAAGCTGTCTGGTCCTGGACTTTTCTTTTTAGGAAGCTTTTGAATGACTAATTCAATTTCTTTACTTGTGATTGGTTTGTTGAGGTCATCTATGTCTTCTTGAGTCAAAGTTGGTTGTTCATGTCTTTCCAAGAACCCGTCCATTTCCTCTAAATTGTTGTATTTATTAGCGTAAAGTTGTTCATAGTATCCTGTTATTACCTCCTTTATTTCTGTGAGGTCAGTAGTTATGTCTCCTCTTCCATTTCTGATCTTATTTATTTGCATCCTCTCTCTTCTTCTTTTTGTCAATCTTGCTAAGGGCCCATCAATCTTATTGATTTTCTCATAGAACCAACTTCTGGCCTTATTGATTTTCTCTATTGTTTTCATGTTTTCAATTTCATTTACTTCTGCTCTAATCTTTGTTATTTCTTTCCTTTTGCTTGCTTTGGGATTAGTTTGCTGTTCTTTCTCCAGTTCTTCCAAGTGGACAGTTAATTCCTGCATTTTTGCCTTTTCTGCTTTTCTGATATAGGCATTTAGGGCAATAAATTTCCCTCTTAGCACTGCCTTTGCTGCATCCCATAAGTTTTGATATGTTGTGTTTTTATATTCATTCTCCTCGAGGTATTTGCTAATTTCTCTAGCAATTTCTTCTTTGACCCAGTCGTTGATTAAGAGTGTGTTGTTGAGCCTCCACGTATTTGTGAATTTTCTGGCACTCTGCCTATTATTGATTTCCAACTTCATTCCTTTATGATCCGAGAAAGTGTTGTGTATGATTTCAATCTTTTTAAATTTGTTAAGACTTGCTTTGTGACCCAGCATATGGTGTATCTTTGAGAATGATCCATGAGCACTTGAGAAAAAGGTGTATCCTGCTGATGTGCGATGTAATGTCCTATAAATGTCTAAGTCTAGCTCATTTATAGTAATATTCAGATTCTCTATTTCTTTATTGATCCTCTGTCTAGATGTTCTGTCCATTGATGAGAGTGGTGAATTGAAGTCTCCAACTATTATGGTATATGAGTCTATTTCCCTTTTCAGTGTTTGCAGTGCATTCCTCACGTATTTTAGGGAATTCTGGTTCGGTGTGTAAATATTTATGATTGTTATGTCTTCTTGTTGAATTGTTCCTTTTGTTAGTAGATACTGTCCTTCTTTGTCTCTTTTAACTGTTTTACATTTGAAGTGTACTTTGTTGGATATTAGTATAGCCACTCCTGCTCTTTTCTGGTTGTTATTTGCATGAAATATCTTTTCCCAACCTTTCACTTTCAACCTACGTTTATATTTGGGTCTAAGATGTGTTTCCTGTAGACAGCATATAGAAGGATCCTGGTTTTTAATCCATTCTGCCAATCTATGTCTTTTGATTGGGGAATTCAGTCCATGAACATTTAGTGTTATTACTGTTTGGATAATAATTTCCACCAACATTTTGCCTTTTGTATTACGTATATCATATCTAATTTTCCTTCTTTCTACACTTTTCTCCATACCTCTCTCTTCTGTCTTTTTGTATCTGACTCTAGTGCTCCCTTTTGTATTTCTTGCAGAGCTGGTCTCTTGGTCACAAATTCTCTCAGTGACTTTTTGTCTGAGAATGTTTTAATTTCTCCCTCATTTTTGAAGGATAATTTTGCTGGATATAGGAGTCTTGGTTGGCAGTTTTTCTCTTTTAGTAATTTAAATATATCATCCCACTGTCTTCTAGCTTCCATGGTTTCTGCTGAGAAATCTACACATAGTCTTATTGGGTTTCCCTTGTATGTGATGGATTGTTTTCCTCTTGCTGCTTTCAAGATCCTCTCTTTCTCTTTGACCTCTGACATTCTAACTAGTAAGTGTCTTGGAGAATGCCTATTTGGGTCTAATCTCTTTGGGGTGCGCTGCACTTCTTGGATCTGTAATTTTAGGTCTTTCATAAGAGTTGGGAAATTTTCAGTGATAATTTCTTCCATTAGTTTTTCTCCTCCTTTTCCCTTCTCTTCTCCTTCTGGGACACCCACAACACGTATATTTGTGCGGTTCATATTGTCCTTGAGTTCCCTGATACCCTGCTCAAATTTTTCCATTCTTTTCCCGATAGTTTATGTTTCTTTTTGGAATTCAGATGTTCCATCATCCAAATCACTAATTCTATCTTCTGTCTGTTTAAATCTATGATTGTAGGTATCCATTTTTTTTTCCATCTTTTATACTTTATCCTTCACTTCCATAAGTTCTGTGATTTGTTTTTTCAGTTTTTCTATTTCTTCTTTATGTTCAGCCCATGTCCTCTTCATGTCCTCCCTCAATTTATCGATTTCATTTTTGAAGAGGTTTTCCTTTCTGTTCGTATATTCAGCATTAGTTGTCTCAGCTCTTGTATCTCATTTGAACTATTGGTTTGTTCCTTTGACTGGGCCATATTCTCAATCTTCTGAGCATGGACAGTTATCTTCTGCTGCTGGTGTCTGGGCATTTAGTCAGATTTCCCTGGGTGTCGGACCCAACAAGGTTGTAAGATATTTCTGTGAAATTTCTGGGTTCTGTTTTTCTTATCCTGCCCAGTAGGTGGCGCTGGTGGCACACGTTTTCTGGGGGTCCCACCAGTAAAAGGTGCTGTGGGTCCTTTAACTTTGGAAAACTCTCGCCGTCCGGGAGGTTCGCTAGCCGAAGCGGCTTCGAAGAGTGCCAGCCAGCCCGGGGTCCAAACGCGGGGAGGATCACTGGCTGCTGCAGCCCGGGAAAGCTCCCGCTGAATTTCCTAGTCGGCCCGGGATGCCAAGTGTAGCGGGAGGGCGCCAGCTGCAGCGGCCCGCCCGGGAGAGTGCACGTTCCTGGGGAGTCACGGGTTTGGAAGGGCCCCCCCCCCCGTCACCGTTCTCCACGGCCTGGGGATTTCCGATCCAATTCTCTCTGTTGGTCCGGGGGGCCGCACGTGGTGTGGGTGCCAGCCGCCGCAGTTTGAGGGGACCGTCTGTCCAATTCTCCCAGCCGGCCCGGGAAGGGGGAAGGGAGTGACTCCGGCCGCTTGCCGCCCCGCCCGGTGAAGCCTGTGCCCCTCGGCGATCTCACCAAAGCGGGTTCTCTCAGCCAGCCAGCCATTCCAGGATGGGGTACGCTGTCTTTTTTTATCTCTGTCATGGCTTTGGGAGCTGTTCTGTATCGTTTCTACTCCCCTAGTAGCTGTCCTGGAGGAGAAACTAAGATCCGCACATCTTACTAAGCCACCATCTTCTCTGGAAGTCCCATTCCATTTTTATTTCATGTATTTTGAAGCTCTGTTGTTAGATGAACACACACTGATTACTGTTATGTCTTCTGAGGGAAATGAGATTTTCTTCCTAAAGTATTGATCTTCTATATCCCCATTGTTTTTAGATTTTTAAAGTCAACTCTGCCTGATATTAATAAAGCTACCTTTCCATGTGTGTTTTCTGTAATTTCTTCTTTCACACTTTTATTTTCATTAATGTATAGCCTTAATTTAAAATGGTTTCTTATAGACAATATATGATTGAGTATGTTTTTATGATTTACCTTACAATCTCCATGCTTTGGTTAATGTGTTAAGCCTATTTACCTTTTCTTTTAAACATGGGCAGGCACTAGGAATTGAACCCAGGTCTCTGAGATGGCAGGTGAAAACTCCACCACTGAGCCACCATTGTCTGCCCTATTTGCTTTTTATTTAAGCATTTATAAGGATAGATGTAGACTTATCATTTCACTATTTGCTAGGTTCATCACCTTTTGCTTGTTTTTTATAATAAACATATGTTTAAGAGCATCAACAATAATTATCACACAAGCATGTGGAATGACTGAAAGTCATCTGGTCTCTATTGGGTGTGTTGGGCTTCTCTTTTCCATTTCTTTCACACTCCAATCAGCCTATCAGACTAGACTTTCCTTGTTCTTCTTTTGGAAGAGGCAGCAGTTCAAGAATGCAAGTGGAGACATGTAAAGAATGATGAAATCTAGGCTTTCAGAATTGGCAAAGCAATATTTCTGTCTCTATTGGCCACAGCAAAAACTGTAATTGAATGAAAAGTTAAGGGGTTTGAGAGGAGACACTGTGTCACTTGACAAAGAACCTACAAAGCCATTGACTGCAGTTCTGTGACCACTGGGTCACATATATGCCATTTACAAAACAATGGCATAAAGAATGGCAGGAAAAAATAGGGAGTCTACTTCCATAAGAGAATTATCTCATACATGAAGGGTATAATATTTGGAGCTATAAACTATGGTTAATTATACATGCATATTATAAAATCTAGTGTGACTACTAAAATTTTTGAAGTGATATAATTTGTAATTCAATAGAGAAAAGAAAATGGAATAAAAATTTTCAGTGAAATTGGAAAAGGCAGGAAAAATGGATAGAAAGTTGAAACTGAAAATTTAATAGATTTTAATCAAGCAATATTGATAATTACATTAACTTGAATGGTCTAAACATAACAGTTAAAAAATACAGAGAGTATCAGGTTTGATAAAAAAGAAACTCTCAACTGCATGCTCTTTACAGGAAACCCATTCTAAAAATAAAGATATAGGTAAGTTCTAATAAGTACAGAGCTTTTGTTTTAGGTCATGAAAAAGTCTGGGTAATGGATGGTACTGATGGTAGCACAACATTGTACTCAAAGTTAATGGGATGCAGGAATGAAAGAGGACACAGAAGCATAGATATCACAGATATTAAAGGAACCCAAAAAGGATACAACAAACAATTATAAACTCATAAATTTGACAACCCAGAAAAAATGGATCAATTTTCTGAAAGACACAAACTACCAGAACTCATTGGAGAAGAAATAGAAAGCCTGAATAGTTCTATATCTGCATCTATATTGAATTTGTGATTAAAAACCTTCTAACAAAGAAAGCTGCAGGGCATGATAGTTGCACAGTTGACTTTTACCAAACATTTGAGAAATAAATATTACTAATTATAGATAATGCATCTCAGAAAACAGAATGGGAAAACTTTGCAACCCATTTTATGAAGCCTGCATTATCTCATTAAAAAATCTAGAAAAAATGTCATAAGAAAAGAAAACTGCAGAACAATATACTTCATGAACTTAAGTACAAACGTCCTCAAAAAATTACGAAATCAATGTCAGTACTATATGAAAATACTAACACACAATGAAATGAGGTTTATCCCAGGAATGCAAGACTGTTTCAAAATTAAAAAAAAATCAATCAACGGGAGTGGCAGGAGCTGGGTCCTGCTGCACACGGTGATGGTGGTGACGATGGTGGTGCAATCTGCTAGGCTATAACTGCTGTCTGTCCAGAAGCAGCAGTAGCAGCGGGGCAGCTCAGCAGCAGGAGTAACAAGACTGACTCGTGGACACATGCAGCAGCCACCATTGCCTGGCCGAAATGACTGAGGAAAGAGGAGTCATTTATACTTTTAACTTGTCTCACTGGTGCCTAAATTTAGTAAAGACTGCTTAAGTTTTGTTTGTAGTTGGATTTTTTTGGAGAATGAAGGCTTCCATCTACAGTCACTGAGGCCCAAGTTGAATTTGGTTCCAAGTGGATTCTAAATACTTCTGCATACCTTGAAGAGAGGAGCTTCTTAAGCAATAAACAAGCTGAAGAAAGAAAACACTGATTGATAATTGGCATTTTAGTGGTCTTTTTAATGTTTTATGCTATGAAACATTTTAAGATTTACTGATTTCCCTTGTCCCCTACCCATTTTCCCCTCACACTCATGCACAAACCTGCACATATTTTGCCATAATGAACCACCCAGCCCCTGTGGAGATCTCCTATGGGACATGCATTTTCTGAAAACTCACAATTCTACGAATACTACCCTCAGCAAGTTGACAGTGGAATTGAAGATGTATGGAGTAACAACTTTGATTCCAGTCTGTGATGCTACATGTAATAAAGCTCCAGTTGAAAAAGAAGGAAGCCACATTCTAGATTGGCCATTTGATGATGAAGTACCATCACCTATCAGATAGTAAATGGCTGGCTAAATCCATTAAAAAAACAAATTTTGTGAAGAGCCAGGTTGCTATATTACAGTGCATTGTGTTGCAGGATTGGAAAAATCACCTGGGGTGATTGCACTTGCTTTGACTGAATGTGGAATGAAATATGAAGATGCAGTTCAGTTTGTAAGACAAAAAAATGGAAGCATTCAATTCCAAATAGCTACTTTACCTGGACAAATACTGACCTAAGAAGTGATTATGTTTTATAGATACCAATGGGCATTGCTGCATTCAGTAGAAAATGTAAAAGAAGGCTGATTTGACTGTGTCATTTAAAGGGAATTCTTGGTACCTGGAAATGTGAATCTGGAATATTAACTGTGTCATCAAAGTAGTGATGGGATTCAGTGCTCCTCAACCACTCTCCTCATGATTATAAAAAAAAAGCAAACAAACAAGAAATTTCTCTATAACATGAATAACATGTTTAAGAAAAGAAGAAAGAAAATGTGATTAATTTAGTGAAGTATGACTTTGCTCTCAGTGTTGGGAGTTTGGATTTCTGCCAAGATTGAATTATTTCAAAATCCCCTGTCTTTTTTAACTTTTTAAAAATATTTCTCTATGGAAAATCAGCAGAACACTAGCCTGTGCAGAACCATCTGTTTGGGAGCACATTCTTCCATTATACTTGGTGTATAGACCTCCTGGTGGTGGGATTTATCCTTTTCTCTTTTTGGTGGAGGGCAGGGCATATTTTCTCTTTCTTCTGTCCTTTCCCTTCCCTTTTTTCCCTGATATGAGTTGTAGATGGAATAGGAGAAGCTCTTGTTGCTGTAGATGTATGCAGATTGGCAACCTTAAGCCCACCTGGGCACTTTTAGGGGTAAAAAGCACCAAAATAAAGCAGTGGCATATATATGATATGTTCCAGGTGGTTTTTAGTCTTTGCTGGTGATGAGGTATTTGTTTTAGTTTGTTTTCCCATAAACCTTACTTAGTGTTAGGCAAAGTAGTCAAGAGCCTTTTGTTTTAGTAAATTAGTGAGGAAATTGGATTTTAAGAAGATTCTCTTTTCAAAGAACTTAGCTGAGAGGAGAATGTTTCCCTTTCCAACAATGAAGCTAAGTAGGTATCCCATAAACTTCTTTTCTGAAGGGGTAGACTACAGGCAGAGTTATTAGTAAACTTTCTACATATTATAGAATTGTGGCTGTAGCATTACTCTGATTTTCTGTCTAATGATGTCAGAATACTGGTAGTTTTACATTTTTAATTTAGGGCTGTGTGTACTCTGAATTTTCAGGAGTGGTCAAAGGAGTAGCAACAAATACATGATTATTTAGGACTTAAGAAATGCCTGTGATGGGTATTTTCCAAACTGTCTCCTATATGTACAGTTCAGTTAACCACTGATGACCTTGTTACTTTCTTATTAGTTTCTTTTTTTTAAAATTTTTGTGAAAAATAACATACATATCAAAAAAGCAATAAATTTCAAAGCACAGCACCACAACTAATTGTATAACTTATTTTAGAGTTTGGCATTGGGTTACAATTCCACAATTTTAGGGTTTTATTCCTAGTTGCTCTAAGTTACTGGAGACTAAAAGAGATATCAGTTTAATGATTCAGCATTCGTATTCATTTGTTGAATCCTATCTTCTCTGTATAACTCCACCATCAACTTTGATCTTTCTATCCCTCTCTTTAGGGATATTTGGGCTATGGCCATTATAAATTTTTCATGTTGGAAGGGTCTGTCACTAATATGGGATAGGGAGATGGAACTATCTGATGTTCTGGAGAGGCTGGGCCCTCTAGGTTTCAGGACATATCTGGTCCAGGGACCCATCTGGAGGTTGTAGTTTTCTGAAAAGGTGCACTCATGCATGGAAACTTTGTGGAATTTTATATATTGCCATAGATGTTCCTTAGGATTGGCTGGAATTTTCCTGGTTGGGGTTTGGTATGTTATGAAAGGTAGTATTGTCTAACTGAAGCTTGCATAAAAACAACCTCTAAAGCAACCTCTCTACTCTATATGAACTCTCTCTGCCACTGATACTTTATTAGTTACACTTCTTTTCCCCCTTTTGCTCAGGATGAAATTGTTGATTCCATAGTGCCCAGGCCAGACTCATCCCTGGGTATCATCTCCCATGCCATCTTGGAGACTTTCACCCCTGTATGTCAGTCCCACATAGGGTGGTTGGCAATGATTTCACTGACAGAGCTGGGCTTAGATAGAATGAGGCCACATTTAAGCAACAAAAAAGGCCAGCAAGAAGTAACACTTAGGCATACCTATAGGTAGGCTATACTTCTCTACTACCTACATAAGCTTCACATGAGTAACTCAAGATTAAGGGCTTGGCCTATTGATTTGGGTGTCCCTATAGTTTGACACAGTATCAGGGGATTTCCTGATGGTAAATTTTAATAGTTCCATATGTTTTCTCCCATCCCTCAAGGGACTTTTCCAATCCCTTTTGATTATCTGCTTAATGTACTCTAGATATATCCAGGCATTACATTAAGGCATACAGAATTTAAGGCCCTCATTTTATTCTGGGCTCCCTGTGTTTCAATTGTTCAAATGAGTAATACAGATAGGTTGAATTAGATTATGTGTTACAGAAAATTTAGGCTCCAGACCAAGTAAACCTTTATTCCTTCGGTCTCAAAGAGTAGATTGGTTCTAAAATATAGACAATGTCTTCTTTATCCCTGTGTTCTGAATTACTTTAACCATGACCTGAGTTTTGAAAAATAAGCTTTGTTCTTATCTCTAAACACCAGAATATATATATATATATATATATATTATATTATATTAATAGCCTCTCAAAATCCAGAAACAAAAATTACCACTCCAGACTAAATGTGTCCACTTTAAAAGCTTACCATCTAGGCCTCTGTTTTCTTATAAGCATTTCTAAAGAGGACCATACCACAATTGTTCTTTCATTTCTGGCTTATTTTGCCTCACTAAATGTCCCACACACTCATTCACATCATTGCATGCCTCATGACTTTGTTCCTTTTTATAGCAGCACAACATTTGATCATAGGTATACATCATTGCTCACCAATCTACTTTCAGTCGGTGCATCCTTTAGCCATCCATATTCATCAGGTATCACGTATAGTGCTCAAAGTCCACAGTCTGTCAACATTCTCAATTTTAGATAATTTCATTGTTTCCAAGAGAAGATAACCAACACATCCTCACCAAATAGGAAATCTAAGCCTCTTCTTAATACTTGTCTCTCCCCTCATTACTTACCTCTACTGTTGCTGCTGTGGTAGTGCTGATGTTTTCCTTTTGAACATAACCCATAGCATGGAATAGCAGTTTTCCCCCTGTACCCTGGACTTAAAACTCTTTGTACACAAATCATACCTTTAAAGTAGTTCTTTCAAGAACTAATTTATATTTCTAGTGTTGAATGGTAGGACACATAGGTCTATAAAACCTCAGTAGGTTCTTTTTTTTTTCTTACTAGGTTCTCTTTGATATTAAAAAAAAGGTCACTGGTTCAAAACCATCAATGCCTAATGAGTATGTGTCCATAGGCCATAAAAGGGGAGAAGAAAAACATAGGGCAACACAATAAGTAGTAAAAGAACTGTGTGCCTATGAGATTCTTTTCCAGGTTCAATGTGCTGATCTGGACAAGCTGTTTTGCTGCTCCTTTATTGGAGGTAGTTGTCACTAGATGACATTAACAAAGTAAATTGAAGGGTATTATTAGGGGCCCTTGCACTCTTTTCACCTATATATTACATATTTAATAATGTTCTGCTTCTAAGGCTCTGAATACAGGCTTAAGGTAACCTTGCTTGCTGGAATTTATTGTGCAGAGCCATAAATTTCCCATTTTATTAGGATCAGCTAGACCACTAGGAATGGACTGGGACCTTGTCTCACACTGATGACACCTCAGATATTGCCCAGCTATGTGGACAGCCTATTTCCTATTGCCAGAGTTGTTTTCAGTTTTAGCTACATGCAAATCTGTAGATTCCTTTCTTCCCCATTCCCCAAAACAAAACAAAATAATGTTTTTGTAATGGCTTCTAGGATTTTAAAATGAAATGATGGTACTATCCAAAATTCTTCATTTCAGAATGTGACAACAGCTTCCTTTAACATCACCTCAAGATCAAAACAGCATGCCCTCCAAGCTCAGGTAGATTGTCTATTGACTCCAAGGATTCTTTTTTTTTAAGAACAAAGTCTTTTTACTATTTAAAAACAATCACACAATAATGAAATCTCTTTTTAAAAATAAAGTTTTAGAAAATATTCCGTCTTTGTATTCTTTTTGGAAATAGCACTTTCAGATAATATACATAGAAAGCAGAGAATGTAATTAATTCATCCAACCTACTCTGGTTCAATTTAAGTAAGTTAATATGTTGGAGAATTAACTGCATTGGCTAAAATGTTTGCCCCAATGTTTAACCTTTTCAACTAAAGTACTTACAGCTTATCTCCTCTGGGCCAGTTTCAGCTGGAAACCACAACCACTAATGATGCTGAGAAAGGGTTATAATCACTTAATCATACCACTTTTACCATGGTTGTGCATACTAATTTCTTTTAGTCCACAGACATGCATAACTATTTGGGTATGTTTTAATCTTTTTCTATTTATCAAAGACAGATGATAAATGTTATAAAGCACAAGTCACTGTGAAGGAAACCATTGTGTTTTTTTAAGAATTGGGATTATTCAATTAAATAAATATTTTTCCAGTACCAGCAGTATAGTCTCCTTTCCATTCTAATGTAAATGCTGTGCTTGGGTTTTACACTTAAACTAAAGCTAAGGAGAGATATGGCTTTATGTTTAAGTATTTAATTAAAAGTTTTCTTTCTATTTGGTAAGACTTGTTATCTTAAAATGTAAAAGCAAGAAAAACAACTGAAATAAAATCTATTTCCTTGGAAAGAGTTTTCACAACTTTGCAGCTGAGGATAACCTTGTTGTTTGTAAAATTGCTTCATAATACCAAAGTTATTAGTCCAAACAGAAAATGCTTCTACTGCTAAATGATTACAGTTAAAAGTGAGTAGAAATCAAGCTGAACTCTTAAGACTTGATATTCTGAGGTTCTGGAGACCCAAGTCAAAGAATTGCCCTCCAAAGACAAGCACAAAGAAAAAAATCAATATGGTCTTGGGTAGTGGAAAAAAGGAGAACCAAAAAGAAGAAGCAAAGTGCTGTGTCATTAAATGATGAGGCCATCTGCCACTTTCTCCACAAAGACCTCTGAGGCAGCAGAGCTCAGTGATAAATGTTACCTTGGTTTTCTCCTCTTGCTCCCCTACTTGGACTCATAAACCTCTTTAGGGTATCATCCACCTCCTCCACAGCTAGCTGGGACTTCAGGATATGAGTGGGATATAAGTTCACAGATTCTGGGTCCAAGCAACTATCCCAGGCCAGGATCTAGGGACCCTTACAATCTTGCTGGTCATCTCTGGAGTAAGCGCTGTGAAGTCTTGCTGGTACCCTTCAAAGGCAGATGATGTGGTGCTTCTGAATGACCCACTCAGATTGAAGCCAAGGTTGGGGCAGGAGCCACACTAGATGTGGGACAGTGGCAAACACCACACAATAGACCAGCAAGAACAGCATGGAGAATTAGAACAGTCCCTAACCCAATTGTTTCTTGGACTGACTCCAAGGGTTTTCATCAATATCATAACAAACCTTTTCCCTTTGACATATTCTGATTTTGTTGTTGGGGGAGGGTGTGTGTGTGTGTGTGTGTGAAGTGGTCAGTATCAGAGGCAGCATTTTTTCACTGAGCTCTGCTGCCTCAGAGGTCTTTGTGGAGAAAGTGGCAGATGGCCTCACCATTTCATGACACAGCACTTTGCTTCTTCTTTTTGGTTCTCCTCTTTTCCACTACCCAAAACCATATTGATTTTTTTCTTTGCTCTTGTCATTGGAGGGCAATTCTTTTTCCTGAGTTAGGAAAAATGCATTCCTTGTTCTGCACTAGAAGAAGGCTCTACAGAGCAACATGAAGCATTAACCCTTGCTCTGTTTTCAATTGCAGACTAATGTAAATTGCTTTCAGAACAGGATTATTCTCCTCAAAATTTAAAGAAATACTTTTCTTTTGGACTTAATGAAGCATTGCTAGTTGAAGTAAGTTTGACATGTTGAAAGACATCAGACTGATGAAAGGTGTGCAGCTAGATTTAAAACCAAACCCGAGCCCTTTTAAAAAACAATAAACTTTGCAAAAAAAATCAATGCATGCAAAAAAAATCAATCAATGGCATTTACTGAATTTACAGGCTACATATAATATAAAGTATGATCATTTCAATAGATGCAGCAAAAAAGTGTTCTACCCAATTCAACATCCACTCATAATAAAAATTCTAGGCAATAATTGAAATAGAATGGGAATTTTCTTACTCTGATAAACGGCACATACAAAACCCTACAGCTAGCATCCTACTTAATGCAGAAAGATTGAAGTCTGAACCTCTAAGATAGGTAACAGGCAAGGATGCCCTCTCTTGTTAATCTTATACAACAAAAACCTGAAAATCTTTGAAGTGCCGTAAGGCAAGAAAAAAACAAATAAAATGCCTGAAGTCTGAAAAGGAAGAAATAAAAAATATTCTTTATTTGTAGATCACATGATTATCTACATAGAACATTCTAAAAAAGGTTAGATCAAACTAATATTGGCTTAAGGACAATAGATTGGAATTGTCCCTCATCCCCCTCTATATATGCACCCTGCAAACCCACTCAGTGCTTATCCTATTGCTGGCTCATAGTAGGTCCTCAGGAAATTTGGGCTGGGCTCAATTCTAAACCCTATTTAGAGATTTTTAAATTTTTTTATTATATTATCTAGTTCATTTAGATAATATAATAAAATGCTCTATCTTGAGCTTTAAGATAAAATATGCTATAACATTGTATAAGTAACCAAAGACCCTTATAAATTATAAAATATTCAAGTTATTCCTTACCTTGCTTATGGTTTCTTTAGCAATTACACATCAAATGAACTGAATCACAAAATCTAGCATCATAGATTTCAATCTCAAGCAAGTATGGCACTTATGATTATCTGGAACTAAGGGAAGTAAACAAAGTTTTAACAATGGTGGTCCCAAGTAGAGCGCAGGGAAAAATACACCATGGGGTTATCCATCGGAAAGAAAAGCAGGTTCCATCAGAACTGGGTTTCCTCTTCACCCTTCCTCCCTCTCTATAAATCTCTAAGTCCAAGTATATAACAAATTACAAGGACACTGAGAAAACACTTCCTTTTACCCAAGCTCTCCTGCCCCAACAAAAGCTACCTATGCACCTCAGCTTTAGCTAACATATGCTATTCAACTTTCCATTGATAATACTTTTGGTAAAGTATTGCCCTCATTTTTCTGTACCAATCACAAAACTTTTCCCTCTTCTTTTTCCAGTAACATCACAATTTTTCTGATGAACTAACTGCCTCTGTTATCTCAGTACATGAAGGGTGAGTGGAGTAGACACCAGCCTCTGACTCCTAGAGAGGAAATGAGAGGCCTCAGCCTGGCCAGTGGTAGTAGAGTGGCTTCCTGCACACAGCTTGGGACAAGATGAGGCAGGACCCACCCAAGTTCCCAATAGTCAGTGACATTAACTGCCTTCTTCCCTAGAACTCTCACCATGATCTCTATGCTGGACAGTTAAACCCACAGGTGATGGTGGTCATATCATCGGTCCCTGGGAAAAACCACCTGAAAAGGAAGCAAACATGGAGGAGAGAACATGGATATGAGAGAGCACTAAATTCCTGACAATATTCCTTGAGCACCTGGGTCTAGGCATTCCTGAAACTACTGCAAGCTCCCCTTTTTTCTTCTTTCCCATTTTTTCTTACTTTATCTAAATTATATTGTATTTCTCTCATAGGCCACTGTCACCTCAGGCAGATTATCAAAACACCCCTACAGGTTTGCTTTAAGGGATGAGAAAGATGGGGAAACAGGAGGAGGTTTTCCTAGAAAGAGCTTCAGGGAAGGAAGCACCAAAGACACCCAAAGCTGCTTGACCCAGATGACTCAAACTTCTATTTGCAACACTGGAGTTGTAAACTGAGGTGTGAATCTGGAGGGTCAAAGTCACTCCCTCCCTTCTGCTCCCCTCATGCATTTGGCTGCTTGAGGTTTAATCAGACATCCTCCATCTGGCTGTCTTTATTCATTAGGTCTGCATAGTAAATACACAAGAACATGGATTTACTCCCCAGGGTTAATAACATAGCCTTTTAATGCTTCTGTTTGTTCATCTGTAAAATGGGGACATGAACACTCCCGACCTCAGATTTTTAAACTGACTATAGCAGATTACACCAGGTTCAGCACATAAGATACCCTGGTTGTAGTCAGGTAAAGCCCCCAAGGGAAAGGAGAAAAAAGTGGAATCATGACTCAAAACACTCACAGACATATATATATATATATATATATATATATATATATATATATATATATATATATATATATATATATATATATATATATATATATATATATATATATATATATATACATATATATATTTTAACCCAAAATAATTTAAGTCAGAGAGTTCTGAAAGCAAAAACTAATTTGGAAATTTAATTATTTTGAAGTATAATTGTCTGGTGACTGTCTTATTCCATGATGCAGAGCTGAGAAAAAGTGAAGACCTTTCTAATTATATCAATTTTCCATTAAAACTCTGGTTCTTATTTATTACTCTGCCAAGGGATTTCAGCCTAGTTGCCTTATACTCTTAATCTACAGAGCAGAAATAAGTTAGTGTGAATGTATTAGATCATATTCCCATAAGTTACTGTGCTTTAAGACGAAGCAACCTCATTTATTTTTATGGGAGATTTTTAATCGACACATTCATCAGAAATTTGACTTTATTAAGCTTAAGAATGAGGTTATAAGAAATAATTTGAGAACACTTCTGCAGCTCCTAGGTCCTATCTGTACACATGGCTTTATTTTGTCAATAAAATACAGGATAAGAACTCAAAGACATTTCCACATTGGAATCTGTGTCAGGTTGTCATTTATTTCAGTGAATTAACATCTTAAATTGCTAAGAATGTTGCCAAATTATCCTGTAGGATTTCAGAGAAATGATGCACAAGTCTTTCAACATCTGTACTCCTTGCTGGGTCCCCTGCTCTTCTCCTTCTCTCCTTTGCAGTAATGACTTAGAGGACCCTCAATGGGACAGAATATGAGTGATGCAGGAAAGTTTCATGATGTCCCTATCTCATGGAGGAGAGGAGACTCATGGACCCCCAAAACCAGGATACACTTTGCCTATAACTATGACTTTTCAAACATGAAATTGTTGACCTCAGCTGGCACAGGCAATGATTGTGTAAATGTATCTAGAAATATGTGTGAATGTGTGTGAATATAATTGTGTATCTGTGTGCATATGTTCAGTACTATTGTGTTCAGAACTAATAAATCTGGAGTCTTACTTTAAAATGAAATGAAACAAAAAAGTTGAAAGTGATCATTGTCTGGGAGGAACCACAGTAAAAGTAAAATGTTGCTTCAAATTCTTTTCTGGCTCATGTCTTCCTACTTGGCTAACTTTAGCCACCTCATGATGAAATACAATCAGGAATTATGACAGACTGATTCACTTGACAATTATTATTGAATGCTGACTCTGGCCCAATCTCTGCTCTACACATTGGAGATTCAGCAGTGAAGGAAGCAGTTCCTGCTGCCTGGACATGGCTTTCTTGTGCAATGAAACAGACCATAAACAAACAGAAAAAGGTATTGGAGGTCTGGAGGAAGCCCTGTTATGATGAGGAATAAACAGTGTGAATGTCTAGAGAACCTTTCAGAAAATGATTCAGAATAAAAAAGACTACCCACAAAATGGCCAATAGTAGTTAGCAAATCCCATAAATGAGATACTCTGATGTGGAAATCACTACAAACTTATTTTGTGGCAACATACTGTAATTAAGCAAGTGCCTATGTTATTTAGAAAATGAGGAGTTGCCCTGTGACCTGAAAGCTCACTGCTACTTTGGGATAATGGGCTAACACTTTTGCAGACTTGTCTGGAACTCAGTTTGATGACAATATATTCCCAGCCATGCTGAGGAGAGTCAAGTGCTTGACATATAAACAGATATTGAAGCACAGCAAAATTACCTGGGATGCTGCAAGAAATGAAACACAAGGATGGCCGATAGGTACATAGATTGCATTACAATATGAAAAACAGAATTGTTGTTTAAGGAATGGCAACTGAGCCTCTTCTACATACCAGTCTAGTAGCAGATACTAAATAAGGATCACACAGCCTGACACTGCAGGGGCAGAATGTCAGGCAAGTAGGCCACAGCATCCATTGTCCCCATAACTCAGCCTGGCCTGGCACATGCCTGGAAATCAACTGGACCTGTGGGGCCCTGTAGGACTGAGGGTGTGTGGTTTTCATGAGGAAGTGCTGTGAGTGTCTTCACAGTGGCTGGTTGGATGGGAGGGGTGCAGGAGGTGCTGGCAGTTTCGCAGAGATGGTGGGGCAAAGCTGGGTTCAAGCAGCAGTGTTCAAATGGGGTGTGTGGGCTGGTTGAAGGTGTGGGAGGTGGCCTGGAAGGAGGGGGTGGGGTGTTGTTTGAGGACAGAAATGGGTTTGACTGTGCACAGGGTCCCAAGATACAGGCCCCTGAGCTCGCCCAACCTGGCAGGGTGCGGGTGAGAGTCCACCCCAGGTCCATGATGGTGCAGGGTGGTGGCAAGCAGGGGCCTGCAGTCGGGAGCAGGGCACCAGATTGTGCAGACCCCCACCACAACCCAACCTCCACCTCCCAGAAAGCCCGGTGAGGCAGCGCAGCCCTCCACAGCTGAGGCCCTTAGGCCTGCTGGTGGCAGTAGCCCAAATGAATAGCCATAATGGCAAGAATGTGCGTGCTCTTGATTGATCGCAGAAGCCAAGTAGGCTTGGGCACAGTTACCACCTGGATGGGAGACTGGCTGGAAATACAGTGTTCAGGGTTTTCTTTTCTTTTTTTTAAACATGATGGTGACAGAGAACTTATTACCATTATTGCCTAAGTGGAGAATCAAATGATTTCAAACTTGCACACCTGTGCTCAGTGTCCCGGTAAGAGGAAAGTGGGAATTTTGGAATAAAACTGTATATCTGCACAGTCCTGTCTCTAACTTTTTTCTTTTTGAAAAGGATATTTTTATAGATAAATATTGACACCAATACATTCCATAGGTGGTAGACAATCAACAGCTGACAATATCATCACATAGGTGTGCATTTATGACCATGACCATTTGAGAGAATATTTGCATCACTCTAGAAAAAGAAATAATAAGAAAAAGCCAACTCATACAAACCATACCCCTTATTCCTTCCTCTCATTCCCCACTAGTACTTCCAAATACACAATTTACTTTACCTTTGCCTCCCCTATTATTTGTTTATTTATTCTTTGACCATATCTTTTTTTTACTCATCTGTCCATATGCTGGATTAAAGGAGCAACAGAAACAAGGATTTCCCAAGCCCACAGTCACATTGTGAATGTTGTATCTGTGTACCATCATCTTCAAGAGTCAAGGCAACTGGAATATAGCTCAGCAGTTTCAGGTAATTCCCTCCAGCCACTCCACTATACCACAAATGAAAAATGTATGTCCATACAATGGCTATGAAGAACCACCAGGATAACATCTGGACTCTGTTTGAAATCTCTTGGCCACTAAATAATTATTTTGTCTCATTTTCCTCTTCCCCTTTGGGACAAGCAGGCTTTCTCAATCTCTTGATGCTGGGTCCCGGCCCATCCCAGGAATTCTGTCCCATGATTCCTGTGATTAGGGAGATGTGCACCACTGGAAGTCATGTCTCACACTGAGAGAGGAGGCAGAGACTTCACCTGCTGAGTTGGCTTAGAGAGGAGAGGCCCCATCTGAGCAACTAAGGGGGATCTCTGGAGGTGTCTCTTAGGCCTAATTTCACCTAGGCCAAGCCTATCCTTTGCAGGAATATGTATCATAAGAATGAACTACCAGATGTAGGGCTTGGCCCCTTGGTTTTGTCATCCTCATATGTTTGTCAGAATATCAGAAATTCTCCAAATAGGGAAGTTGACTATTTCCCTCATTCTCCCCTGTCCCCAAGGGGACCTTGCAGGTAGTTCTGTATTCATTGCCAAAAGTATACTCTGATATAGCAGGGAATCACACTATCCTGGACCAATTAACAAGATCTCAACCCTGTTAAAGATTTCATGAACTCATGGTGTAAAACTGAACTGTCCATTAAAGTGAAATTCAGAAAATACACTACGCAGACTATGCTGAAGCATTTTACTGGGTCCTTTGTGTCTTATCCCCTCTCTGTCTCCTTTTGCTCCCTGCCACCTGGTGCATGATGCCCTACTGCCACTGCCTCAGGCCCCTATGCTCCCCCACACTCTGAGCCCAGCACGTGCACCATCATCTCCTGTGCGCCAGCCCCTCAGCCTGCGACAACAGCAGGACAACAAGGCAGCGGGCTGGGTCCCAGGCAGTGCAGGATTCTGCAGGAATCAAAGACACACAGGTCCACCGGGCAATCTGGGTCTCGCAGGGCTGGGGATGGGGAGCGGGTGGGCCTGGACTTGTGTGGTACTTGCAGGGTGGAGTCAATCACAGGCACCACAGTCTCTGCATCACAAAGGCCTGCCCTGGTCGGTCAGAGGGCAGGGCCACGGGAGGAGGAGGTGTGAGGGAGGCCCCACCCACCCTGCAGCCCAAGCAGAGGCAACGGCGGTGATTGCTGCCCAGGATCAGGGAATCCCAAGGACGCTCTAGGGCCCACCTTTCCAAAAGGGACAGGACTTCTGGCAGGCCGAAACAGATTGCTTTGGCCAGCGCCAAGGGCAGCTAACTCCTCGGCCAAGAGATGAGGCCAGCGAACAGCCTGCCATCCACACCACCTCAACCCAAAAGCACAAACGCTAACCTCCATCTCGGACCCTGGGTGGTCTTTCCCAGAAGATCGCAGGGGATCAAGCCGCGAGGTCCCGCGGAGTGCTGAGCAGAGCCTACATGCCCACGCAAAGACCCTGTGTGATGGGAGGGCGCAGCGATGCGCCAGGTCCAACCTTCCTCCTCTAGGACTCGGTTTCCAGGTAAGCCACTTTGCAGGATCGAGGTTGGAGCCTGGCAAGGGTCAGGTGCTGTCCCCAGCCTGGGTAGCTCAGCAGCAGGAGCACAATGCTGCATGGAGAAGAGGAGGGGTGGGCATGCTGAACAAATGCTAGGGGCCCGCTGGGAGAGGAGGTACAGTTGCAAGGGGACTTCTACCAGGTGACAAGCTAGGGGCTGGAAACGTGCCTGTGGTGGGTAAGCCAAGCAGGTTTCAGGCTTCCTACTCCCCACTGGCTTGGCCTGGCCTGGCACATTCCTGCAAGTGCACCGGACTGGCGAGGCCCTGGTCAGACTGTGAGGCATGCGCCTTTTGCGAGGAAGGGTCTGGAGATGCCGCACTGCTGATCTGGCCAGGTCAAGGAGACACTGGCGGTTTCAGAAAGGTGGCTGGGAAAAGCTGGACCCAGGCAGCGGTGGGGTGCATGGGGTGGGGAAAGTGGCAGGGGACCAGGAGGGATTGAGGACCAAACTGGGCTGGGCTGCAGGTAGAACTCAACATGCAGCACCCGGAGCACGCTGGTTGTTGGCCAGAGGCAGCCCCACAGTGGCCATGATCAGAGTACTGCGGTCATGTAAGGGAAAGATACATTTGTAGAGTGTGTTCTGTGCAACTGATGTTGCCATTGTGGGACCTTGGTAAGAAACAGTTGAAATACGCTCTCCAGTTGGGAGGCCTGCCTATCCTTCTGGAAGGGGTTGTACCTTGATAATGATATCTAGGTCCCAGGAAGCTCCTCTCCATCCCTGGTCAGTTCCCAGAGGACCCAACTTGGCCCAGTCACATAAGCTAATTAGAATTTGGTCACTATCATGGGAAGACATCATAAAAACTGCATGCAAGTGGTCAGAGAGAGAGACAGAGAGAGAGGAAAATCTTATGAGAAAGAGAGAGCATCTCATCAGAATCTTTTCTGGGAAAAGAATGCCTTGCTGTGAATTTTTACAAATAAGACTCTGAATGCTGGTTCTAAGATGGCTGTGGATTTTTACTAATGAGGCTTGGAAGGCTGCTTCTGATACATCCTAGCACTTCTCTTCAAGTGTTGGTACCATCTCATCTGGCGATGTAACTATGCCTTATTTTTGAAAGCTCTTTAATTTACTTTCTTTGAATTACTTTCCTATTAAAATCTGTTTTTTATTTCACTGAAGTCTGTGCTGTCCCTGAACCCAAACCTATAAATTAGGTGATCACAAATATCACCTTGCCTTTGGTTCAACAGAATGGGATCTGGGCATGGGGTGGCACAGACCCCACCAGCAAGCCAGGTAAGGCAGTGCAGGCCTCCCCTGTTTTTTAAACATGATGGTGACAGAGAACTTCTTACAATTGTTTCTTAAGTGGGGAATGATATGATTGCAAAGTTGCACACCTGTACTCAGTGTCCTGGTATGGCAAAAGTGGGAATTTTGGAATAAAATTGTATATATGCAGGGTCCTGTCCCTAACCTTTTCTTTCTTTTTTAAAAAATATTTTTATAGATTGATCTTGAGACCAATACATTCCATAGGTCATGGGCAATCAACAGTTCACAACACCATCTCATAGATGTGTATTAAGGATTATGATCACTTTGTAGAATATTTGCATCAGTCCAGAAAAAGGAATAAAAAGAAATAACTTATACAAGCCATACCCCTCATCCTTCTCTCTCATTCACCACTAATATTTCCAAATACACAATTTACTTTATGCTTTGCCCCCCCATACAATTTATTTACTCTTTATCCACATCTTTTTCACACATATGTCCATAAGCTTAATGAAAGGAGCAACAGAAACAAGGATTTCCCAATATCAGTCTCATTGTAAAAGTTGTATTTTTGTATGATCGTCTGCATGAATTAAGGCTGCTGGAACATTTCTCAACAGTTTCAGGGAATTCCCTCCAGTCACTTCATTACAACATAAATCATAAATGTATGTCCATATGATGTCTATGAACATCCATCAGGGTACCATCTGGACTCTGTTCAAAATCTCTTGGCCACTGAATCATTATTGGCTTTCATGTCTCTCTTCCCCTTTGAATCAAGCAGGCTTTCTTAATCCCTTGATGCTAGGTCTTGGCTCATCTCAGGAATTCTGTCCTGTGATTCGAGGGAGATCTGTCTCACTGGGAGTCACATCCCACATGAGGGAGCAGTGAGCTCACCAGCTGAGTTGACTCAGAGAAGAGAGGCCCCATCTGAGCAAGAAAAGAGGATCACTGTGGGTGTCTCTTAGGCCTAATTTTAAGTAGGCTTAACCTATTATTTGCTGGAATACATTTCATAAGGATGAACCCCAAGAACTGGTGCTTGTATCTTTGATTTTGTCTTCTGCACATGCTTGTCTGAATATCAAAAATTCTCCAAATGGGGAAATTGAATATTATCTTCTTTCTCCCTAATCCCCAGGGTGACCCTGCAAATATTTCTTCATCCACTGCTCAAATTAGTCTGTGATTTATCAGACATCACACTAACCTGGAACAACTAACAAAATCTCACACTCTATTGAAAATTCCATTAACTTTTTGTGTGCAACTAAGTTGTCCATAGAAGTTAAACTTGAAAATGCACTACCCAAAATATATGCTGATGGTGTTTGCCTGGCACTTTGTTTCTTGGTCCCTCCTTGTCTCCTGCTTTTGGAGCCTGCTGTCAGGTGCACAGCACACCAGAACCAATGCCTCCTGTCTCTAAGCTTCTCCCGACATGTAACCTGGCACCCACAAGGTCACCTCCATTGCCCCAGGCCCCCAGACTGAGACATCACCACACAGCCAGACAGCTGAGTCCTGGCCATCTCATGCAGAGCCAAAGAGACCCATGTCCTATAAGCATGGATTTGGGCATGCTGCCACAGATGAGATAGACCACTGGGCCCCTTCTTGGCATAGGTCCCAGGCCTTTCACATCTGTCTCCAAATGGTGCACACCAGCAGGCATGCCTGCCTTCAGGCTTTGTCTGCCCTACCTGGCACTGCTCCCTTGATCTTTGCACCCAGCGCTACAGACTCACCCTCTACTCCAATACCCAGGGGAGATGACCCACCTGGCCAACCCCTCTAGTCCACTCCTGAAACCATGTGGGGCATTCAGTCCCTCCAGGAACCCTATGCAGACAAAGGGTAAAAAACAAAGGAGCCCAGAAAACAGACAGTCTGCCTGAGCCATCCCAGGGTGCCCCCCTGCCCAGAAGTCACCCATGGTACGTCCCAGGAGACCAGCACCTAAGAGGCAATGTGGCCTGGCGGCCGTGCAGGACTTGAGCTGGGACCTGGGTGGGCCTAGGTTTGTGGGGTGCCTCTAGGGTGGGGCAATATACATTTGTCTCCCTGTCAGGGAGACAAATGGAGAGCCTGTACCCTCTGCACTGCAAACCCCTCGGAAGGTCGGTCAGAGGACGGGGCCATGGTGTCTGGAACTGTGTGGGTAGCTCCGCCCACTGACCCGTGGCGGATGCTCGAATCCCAGGGAGTGTCCGAAGCCTCACTTTTCCAAATAGGTCCCGGGTCTTCTGGCAGGGTGACTGATCCATTGCCAGCTCCAAGGGCATCTCTCTCCTCTGCCAGGCATGATGATGGCAGACAGCCTGTCCCCAAGGGAATGACCCGCTAGCCTCTATATCGGTCCCTGGCTGGGATTTCCAGCCAGAGCATTAGTGCTTGGAGCCGTGAGGTCACCCCGAATGCTGAGTGGAACCTACATTAACTGCACAATGAGTATCTGTTGTGCGAAGATGTGGTAGCGTGTGAAATGGGACCTACCCACCCCAAGACTAGGCTGCCAGCTGAATCGCTTCCCATGTCCCAGGAGGCCAGGAGACTAGCTAGGGGCGGAAAACCTGTCTGGGGTTGAGCGGCTAAGCAGGCCACAGGGTTCCTCCTCCCCATATCCTGGCTGGGCTGACTGCGCAGCAGATGGGCTTGGCATGGAAGGCCCAGGAGCAGCTGCACGGCCTCTGGCTACCTGGGCCAGCTTGACAGGGGAAGCTGGCGATTTCAGAGAGGTAGTTGGGGAAAGCAGTACCCAGGAGGTGGTGGGCAAGTGGGGTGTGCGGGGTGGGGGAAGGCATGTGGTTGAGGTGTTATGAGGGGGCTGGGGGCTGTTCAGGGAGTAGATGGGGCTGGGATGCTTGAAAGTCCCAAGATGCAGCCCTTTGAGCTTGTGCAACCTGGCATTGTGCTGGAGGGAGGCATCCAGATTCCGTGGTTGCACAGAATGGAGGTGAGCAGGTACCCATGGTTGAGAGCCAGGCACCAGGTGGCACAACACCCACAGCTTGCCGGGCGAGGCAGCGCAACCCTCTGCATTCCAGGTTCTTGGGCCCCCCGGTGCCGGGAAACCACAATGATGACCATACCACTCTGAACCGCCTGAGCTCATCTCATCTCCTAAGCTAAGCAGGGATGAGCCTGGTTAGTGCCTGGATGGGAGCCCACCTAGGAATACTGGGGGTTGTAGGTCTTTTTAAAATCATAATGGTTCATTCACATTTGTTCCCCCTGTTATTTATTTTTATTCCATATGTTCTACTCCTTTGTTGACAAGGTAGATAAAAGAAGCATCAAACAAAAGGTTTTCACAATCACACAGTCACATTGTGACAGCTGTATCATTATTCACTCATCCTTAAGAAACATGGCTACTGGAACACAGCTCTAAATTTTCAGGTGGTTCCCTCCAGCCTCTCCACTACATCTTGAACAACAAGGTGATATCTATTTAATGCATAAGAATAACCTCCAGGATAACCTCTCAACTCTGTTTGGAATCTCTCAGCCATTGACACTTAGTTTCATTTCCCTCTTCCCCCTTTTGGTCGAGAAGGTTTTCTCAATCCCTTGATGCTGAGTCTCAGCTCATTCCAAGATCTCTGTTCCACGTTGCAAGGAAGGGCCACACCTCTGGGACTCATGTCCCACGTAGAAAGGGGTAGGGTGGTGAGACTGCTCGTTGTGTTGGCTGGAGAGATAGGCCACATCTGAGCAACAAAAGAGGCTCTCTTGGGGGTGACTCTTAGGCCTAAATTTTAAGTAGACTTGACCTATCCTTTGCGGGGTTAAGTTTCATATGAATAAACCCCAAGACTGGTGGCTCTGCCTATAGCTTTGGTTGTCCACACTGCTTGTGAGAATATCAAGAATTCAACTTGCTAAAATAAATTTAGTTTGAAATGCTAGTGATCAATGAAAGCGAGAGGTAAGGGGTATGGTAGGTATAATCTTTTTTTTCTTTCCTGTGTTCATTTTATCTCTTTTTCTATTGTCTTTTTATTTCTTTTTCTGAAAAATAATCATAATGGTGACAGAGAACTTATTACCATTATTGCCTAGGTGGGAAATTAAATTATTTCAAACTTGCCACACCTATATCTCAATGTGGCAGTACAGGGGAAACTGTGAGCTTTGGAAATAAGACCTGATATCTGCACAGTCCTGTCTCTTACTTATCTTTCTTTTTTAATATTTTTATTGATAAATCTTCACACACATACATTCCATACATGGTGCACATTCAATGACTCAAGTTATCAACACTTAGTTGTGTATTCATCATGGTGATCATGTTTTAGAACACTTGTGCCCCTCCAATAAAAGAAACAAAAAGAAAATTAAGCATACAAACCATACCCCTTACCCCTCCTTCCCATTCACCACTAGTATTTCCAAATACACAGTTTATTTTGTCCCCCATTACTCATTTATTCTTTATCCACATTTTTTTGCTGTTTAGTAACTGTATGTACCTGGCCTGCTTAGTACCATGATGGGAGACTGCATGTGAATACTGTGTTGTATTTGGTAAAGTCCTCTAGAGAAACAGAATCAGCAGGAGATATCCATAGATATAAACTTTATAAAATTGTCTTCCATAACAATGGAAATGTATAGTCCAAGGTTTGTAGGGCAGGCCACAAGCTGGTAACTCCAATGAAATTCCACCAAAGAAGGAGAACATTCACAAATCTATGGAGATTAAATACACACTCTTAAACAACCAGGGGGTCAAAGAAGAAATTGCTAGAGAAATCAGTAGCTCTCTGGAGATGAATGAAAATGTGAATACAACATTTCACAACTTATGGGATGCAGCAAAGGCTGTGCTGAGAGGGAATTGTGTTGGCCTAAATGCCTATATTAAAAAACAAGAAAGTACAAAATCAAATACTTAGCTGATCACCTGGAAGAACTTGACAAAGAACAGCAAACTAACCCCAAAGAAAATAGAAGAGGAATAAGAAAGATTAAAACAGGGTTGAATGAATGGGAAAACAAATGAGCAATAGAAAGAATCAATAAAACCAAAAGCTGGTTCTTTGAGAAAATCAATAAAATCGATGAGCCATTAGCAAGGCTGATGAAGAAAAAAAGTGAGAGGATGCAAATAAACAGAATCAGAAATTAGAGGAGATTCATTACCACAAACCCTGAAAAAAATAAAAGAAATCATAAGGTGATACTATGAGCAACTATATGCCAACATACTAGTCAGCTTACATAAAATGAACAAATTCCTGGAAACATACAAAGAAGCTACACTGACTCTGGAAGAAATAGAAGATCTCAACAAACAAATCACAAATAAAGAGATTCAACCAGTCTTTAAAAATCTTCCTGGCTTCCTAAGAAAAGCCCAGTGTGAGATGGCTTCACAGGGAAATTTTATCAAACATTCCAAAAATAACAAACATCAATCCCACTCAAACTTTAAAAAAAAGAAAGAGGAAAAAGTAATACTACCTAATTCATTGTATAAAGTGAACATAATTTTAATACCAAAACCAAAGACTACAGGCCAATCTCCCTAATGAACATAGATGCAAATATTCTCAGCAAAATAATAGCAAATCAAATCCAACAACACATTAAAAGAATTATACATCATGATCAAGTGGAGTTTATACCAGGAATGCAAGGATGGTTTAACAGAAGACAATCACTTAATGTAATACAGCACATTAACAAATCAAAAAGCAAAAATCACATCATCATCTCAATTGATGCTGAAGAAGCATTCAACAGAATTCAGCATCGTTTTCTGGGAAAAACACTTCAAAAGATAGGAATCAAAGGTAACTTCCTCATATGATAAATGGCATATATGAAAAACTAACAATCAGCATTGATCTCAATGGAGAGAGGCTGAAAACTTTTCCCCTAAGATCAGGAATGAGGCGAGATGCCCTTTGTCACCACTATTATTCAAAATTATACTAGAAGTGCTAGCTAGAGAAATCAGGAAGGAGAAAGAAATTAAAGGCATCCAAATTGGAAAAGAAGAAATAAAACTTCCATTATTTGTAGATGACATAATACTATACTTGGAAAATCCTAGGAAATCTACAACAAAGTTGCTCACACTAAAAACAAATTCATCAAGGTGGTGGGATATAAAATTAATGTGCAAAAATCAGTAGCATTTCTATACACTAGCAATGACCTAACTGATGAGTCTTACTGTTTTCTTTTATTTAGACTTTCCTTTATGTACATGTTCTAGTTTGCTAGCTGCCGGAATGCAATATACCAGAAATGGAATGGCTTTTAAAAAGGGGTATTTAATGAATTGCTAGTTTACAGTTCTAAGGCTGAGAAAATGTTCCAATTAAAACAAGTCTATAGAAATGTCCAATCTAAGGCAACCAGGGAAGGATACCTTGGTTCAAGAAGGCCAATGAAGTTCAGGGTTTCTCTCTGAGGTGGAAGGGCACATGGAAAACACATTCAGAGCTTCTCTCTCATCTGGAAGGGCACATGACATCATCTGCTATCTTCTTCTCCTGGCGTCCTGTCTCATGAAGCTCCCCAGGAAGCATTTTCCTGATCAGCAGCATTGCCTCTGTGGGGGAAATCATTAGCCCTGGACTAAAGGCCACTCTGGGATTATTTATCAAAGATTAAAAGCAACACATGGCAGCACTAAAATGCTCCCCAGAATGAAGCTCAAAAATCTTTAAAGGAATGCAAAAAGGAAAGCTTTTGAGTTTAACCAGTAGGGGAAGAGAGCTAAGGGTGCCATAGTAACTGAGAGCTAGAGGATTTCTGTATTTAAGTTCATTAAGAAATCATGATTTCATGATTACAATTACAATTCTAGTATCTTTTCCAAAGATCTACTTGCACCTGTGTGCAAAGTCATTAATATGAAGGTGATCACACACTATTGATCATTACATGAAAAGACTGGAAACTTCCTTTGTGACAGATCTAGGTTAAATGAATGCTGACATATCCATACCATGTAGCCTAGAAGAAGAGTGAGTGTTATCTGTGTGTTCTGATAAGGACCATTCTAAGCTTGCAAATAAACTGCCAAGGGGAAAAAGTAAGGTGCAAATTAGCCAGGAGATCTGTCCTGTCTGATTCAGTTACTACCAGCCATGTGTCTGGATTCAGAGGTACAAAGATGCTGTAAGCAGATTGTGAGTTCTTGGTGTGCTGGTTTGAAAGTGTTGTGTACTTCAGAAAATCTGTGTCCTTTAATCCTGATTGTAAGGTGGAAACTTGATTAGATTGTTCCCATATGGTTTGGCTGACTCAATTGTGTGTGAGAACTTTTGATTAGTTTACTCCAGGAAGATATGGCACAACCAGTTGTAGGTGTGACCTTTTGATTAGACAGAGATGTGACTCTGCTCATTTGAGGTGGGTCTTGATTAATTTGCTAGAGTTCTTTAATAGAGGGAACATTTTACAGAAAACACAGGTGGTTCAGGGCCAACAAGGATGCAGACTTTTGGAGATCCTTAGAGCACCAGAAGAGGGATTAGATGCCTTAGACACAGACATTTGGAGATGCAGAGCCCAGCAGATGTCACTATGTGCCTTCCCAGGAGATACTAATAAAGCCAGAACCCAGAGCTGACCAGGAGAAGCTAAGTGAAGGCCCACAGATGCTTTAAGAGAAAATCACTGGAATCAGAAGCTAGAAGTGGTGGAACCAGGAACAAGGACCAGCAGATGCCAGCCTCATGCTTTCCTATATGACAGACTTCACACTTTCTTGAGTCAGGGTAACATTACTGGATGCCTTAGTTTGGACATTTTATGGCCTTAGAACTGTAAACTTGTAACTTAATAGATTCCTTTTTAAAAAGCAGTTTCCTTTCTGCTATATTGCATTCTGGCAGGATTTTGCAAACCAATATACTTAGTATGAAATAATAAAGAAGATAAAATATCTTATCAATATACATTGTGTTTATGAAATGTTCAAAAGATATATTTTAAATATATTGAATTAAATAAAATATACTCTAAAATTTTATCCATTTTTAAATTCTTTTTAAAGGTGAATCTTAGAATATTTTAAACCTAGTGGCTTTCATTATATTTCTGCTTGGAAGTACAGGTTTTTCCAAGTCTACACACACAGATATATACACACATATTTGAATTATGCATAAAAAATTTCTGGAAAGCTACACAGAAAACAAGTAACAGTGTCTGTCTCTGAGATGACAGGCAAAGCATTTAGTGATAGATATTTCTTTGTAAATTTAAATAAATATAGTTCATTGTAATATTTTAAAAATTAAAAGAAAGTGCAGGAACACCCAGGATTCACTGGGACCCTGGCATCATGGAATTGAGAAAGCCTTCTTGACCAAAAGGGAGAAGAGATATATGAGACAAAATAAAGTTTCAGTGGCTGAGAGAGTTCAAGAAGAATTGAGAGGTTATCCCGGAGGTTATTCTTATGCATTATATAGGTATACCTTTTTAGTTTATGGTGTTTTGGAGTGGTTAGAGGAAAGTCCCTGAAGCTGTTGAGCTGTGTTACAGTAGCCCTATCCCTGTATGGGCCTGAAGTTCCTCATCAAAAGGAAGGGCTGGAATTCCATTTCTATGAATCTCTCTGGGTAATTTTTTAATGCAATTTCATTGAGATATATTCTAACCCCATACAATCTATCCAAAGTATAACAGCAATAG
This sequence comes from Tamandua tetradactyla, assembly GCF_023851605.1. NCBI lineage: Eukaryota > Metazoa > Chordata > Mammalia > Pilosa > Myrmecophagidae > Tamandua > Tamandua tetradactyla. The sequence goes on along the minus strand of NC_135330.1, from coordinate 96,090,693 downwards.
TTTCCCAATATCATTATATAGTTTAGAACACTTTACTCCAAAATAATAACAATAACAACAGTAATAATACGAAATAAAAATATAAAGAAAACTCAAAATATCCTTTACCCATTTTCTTGACCCCTCTTATTAATGTGGTACCTTTGTTACTGTTGATGAAATAATATTAAGATATTACTGTTCATTATAGTCCATAGTTTGTAATATGTACATTGTCTCCCAAATAGCCTTCTATTAGCTCCTTGTAATTATGGCATCCATTTGTTCTGGATCATGATTACTTTTTTATATTTGTACTTTTAATCACAGTCATCATCCAGTAGAAGATTCACTGTATTATACATTCCCATGTTTTCACCTGTAGCTTTCCTTCTGTGCTATATATGACTCAGAACTGTCCTTTTCAGCCATATTCATTCCCAAGTCAGCACTATTAATTATACTCACAAGAATGTGCTGCCATCATCTCTATCTATTTCAAAAACACTCTAGATCTCCTTGAGGAAGGCTGGGGGGAAGGTTAAAAGTTTAAATTAGAGGCAGTGTTAAAGGATCCTTCCCCAAGTGTACCCAGCCCTCCCCTAATTCAAGGGGATCTGGATCTGTAAACTCTTTCAAGTCTTGGAACTGACTAAGGGTTCATGAACCTCCGTTTCTGTAGTTCCAGTTAGACTTCTGTTCACTTGACCTACAATCCTTCTGCTTATACATCTCAAACAATAATTTAGTAGACTGCCCATCTATTTTACTTCTAGATACCCCATGATCTTCTAGCCAATGCCAGAAATCTCTGTGAGTCAGATTATTTTTACTGATGTTTTGAGTCTGCCATCCATTATAGTGGCCATGCCTACCTTGTCTATTGTGATTAACAACCACTACATGGTTTCTGCCAAATCAGGATCCAACCATACCCACTGTATTTAAGGACTCCAGCTTGGTGACAGCAGTTCCCACAGTAATGTCTGACCTACAGGGAAGGGTGACTACAGAGCTCTTCAGGGATGATGGCACCAGGCTCACAATTTTATTTTTCAAGGTTCTGCTGAAAGAAGTGTCTTCTGGACATTCTTGGGGTATGTGAGCAGGACTTCCATGATAAATCAACTCTAACATTCCAATCTAAGCCTCTGGATCCCTTCATCAACATTATACCAGGAGAGTTCTGGCAATTGACTTCAGTTAGTATCAACCATCTTTGGATCCATGTTTCAGCCAACCACCCAAACAAATTGAGCTACAACACTGAATGCAGAATCTCTGCTTAGTGGTCCCATATCAATAACTTCAGCTTGACCCAACTTTATTTTCCTTCCACCATTATCCCACACCATTTATATCCATTTCCAAACATATTGCCCTGGTTTCTGTCTACATAGATTGAAAAACTTATGCAGTTCTTTAGGAGTATACCTCCTCATGGGTCACACTTTGTTCCTCAAGTTTCCAGGACTGTTGGGACTTTATTCTAGATATAAACTAAAATTTAGAAGTGTCTTTCAAGCCAATTACCTCAGAGCATAACATTAAAGTTGCATCTAGTGAAACAGGATTAGTCACTTCAGACAGAGGCGTGAGGGCTGTTTCCCCAGGGGAGGAGATTACAAGGTTAGCAGACATTGAAGGGTTAATCTCATTAGGTGGTAGTTGGATTTTGGATTCCTCTGGGGAGACTAGAGGCTAGGAAACTGTTTACTCAAAGTAGGCTGGAGATCAGTAAACTCTTTTCTCAGAGCAGTTCATTATAGGTCAATCTTGCAAAGGTTCAGCACATTCCAGGGATTGCATGTTCCCATCCCCCATCACTATCAAACCATATATCACCATCCCACATTTCAGGATTCCATTGTTTTCCAATCAAAGTCCTTATTTAAATAGTAGATACACTGCAAGGTTGAGATTTTAGTTTATACTGTAAATCTCCTACTTACACAGTTAAACTTTGTGGTTGGTTTTCAGAAATTTCAAGTTGGTGAACACAGGAAATAAGATTTTCTTTCAGGGGACACATGGAAACTTTTACATCATTCATATGGCACTTAAGGTGCAAATCTGAAACCTTCAGCTCACATCTTTCCCTCATCTCTTTATCCAGCATATCTAACAGCAACCAGCCAGCATCATTATACATCTTAATTCCACAAAACTCCATAAAGGGGTCAAACATTTCTTACCCAGAGCCTTGTCTCATATAAGTATACAATTAGCAGAATCTAAAGGTGATATTTTGAATATTTCTTTTGCCAACTCATCCTATGGACTGTTGGTGCCACTTTGATTATTGGAAATAGTCATTAGTGCTTCTGGGTATAGTCAGAGTAGAAAACCAATTGTAAAAACTGATTTTTAAGATTCTGTTTCTCAAGAGCCACTCCTGGTACCAAGCTGTGCTAGTCAGGGTTCTCCAAAGAAACAGAACCAAAAGGAGAGATATGTAAATATATGATTTATAAAGGTATCTCTTGCAACCATGGGAAGGGAAAAGCCCAATATCCATAGAGCAGGTTGTGAAGCCGGCAGCTTCAATGAAGACTCAGGATGAACCTGACAGGAGAAGCTTATTGGCTGAAGAATCAGAGCAAGAGTCTCTCATCTTTCTTAAAAACCTTCAGCTGATTGAATTATCTCATTGTGGGAGACAGGCCTTAATTGATCACAGAAGTAATCAGCCACAGATGTCATCAACTGACTGATGATTTAAAACACCAGCCTTCTGATTTATCAGTCAGCCATGAAATATGCCTTCAGCAATGATCAGACCAGTGCTTGCCTGACCAGACAAATGGGCATAATCACTTGGCCAAGTTAACACCAGAACCTAACCATCACACCTTGTCTATTATTAATACTCTGCATTAGAATGGCACCTTTGAAACAATTGATGAAAAATATTCTAATTGAACTATTAACTATAACACATAACTTACATTAGTGTGTATTTTTTCCTATATACCACACTATAACCTATATACCATCCCAGGGCATCTCTCAACTCCCATACCGATTGTTTGCTCTCATGTTTACTCCCACTCTTTCTTCAGATCTTAGCTTCATTGCTACTTTCTCTGGGAAGCATTCCCTGAGCTTTCTGAAACCCTGAAGGATTACAGTTTATTTTTGGCAAATTGCTCATTAGGTGAATTGGTATTCATAAATGAGTGCTAAATAATTTACTGAGTTCCTTTTATAGACCAAATAATATATTGCATGCTACCAACAATCTACACTCAGACTACCCTTATAAAATATAAATGCCTGAATATTCAGATGAGTAGATAAAAAGGATTGATAATAGGGCGGGCCGCGGTGGCTCAGCGGGCAAAGTGCTTGCCTGCCATGCCGGAGGACCTCGGTTCAATTCCCGGCCCCAGCCCATGTAAAAAACAAACAAACAAACAAAATACAATAAAACAAGAAAATGTTTAAAGATGTTTCCTTTCCTTCCTTCCTTCTCTCTGTCTTTCCTTCCCTTCCTCCCTCTCTCTAAAAAAAAAAAAAAAAAAAAGGATTGATAATAGTAGGCATGCTTAGTTAGTCACCTTTGTAAATGACCCAGCTTTCTACAGTGATTCACTATCCTATCTCCTGTTAACTTTAACTGAAAAATATAACAATGTTTAGGAAATATTTGGAAGGAAAGTTCTATCCTTTAAACACAAAAAGGCTCTCTCAATTCTAAAGGGATTTGTTTTTGAAGATCCTCTGTGAGGAATGTGACACATTTTCAATGCAGTACTTTTTAGGTCTGCAGCTTCCCAAGTAAACATTATGTGGCTGAGCCTGCCCATATGAAGAATGCCCATATGGAAATGCTTTCTTCATTGGTGGTGTTAAACAAGAAAGCCAAGCCTATCATTCCTATGTCCATAAACTGGTAAACTACAGAGGTAAAGCTGTGGGCCCTCAATAGTCCATGTGCTTATTTGGCTGCAAGCTGCCATTCTGAGGTCCAGCCCATCTACTCAGTTCCCCCACCCCATACCCAGCCTGTGCACCTCACAGGGCCTTGGATGGGGAAGTCCTGATGGTCCCCAATCTCTGATGTGTGGAGGATGAATGGAACTCACCTAAAATTTGTGGAATCTTAGGGTTCCTCTCCACAAAGTGATTGTTCCCAGAGTGTACCTTGAGCAAAATGCAGAGAGGATGGCTGCCATGGGATTCCAGGGGCTTTGGGGGAGGCTGATCCTATGAACATCCTGAGACATGGGTCCTACCAGGACTAGATATGTAGGTATTCATCTCCCTCTCTGCAATTGTGGTTCTGAAATATAGGTGAGAAAAATTGAGGGGCACGAGGAGAAGAGAGGAAGAGTAAGATTAAAACATACATGATCCTATTCCAGAACCAGAAAGTGTAGTCTGCACATAAACTTCCTCCCACACAAGACAATGAAGAACTCTGCAGTGGGACATGATTTCTTCATTCAGGGTGGAGGAGAAGCTGGAGCCTGCCTTCTGCCTCCAGAAACATAAGATCTCTCTGAAGGTCCACAGGATTTGCCCCTAACATGACACCACAGGTGTTCTTCATTTTAAACTTTTAGGAATGTGATAGCACACAATTTAGGAAGATATTTTCTAGAAAGTGTGTGTTAATAGTGTGTTGGAAGTGAAACACTGGAACTGGAATGGCTTTTAAAAAGGAAAATTTAGTAAGTTCCAAATTTACAGTTCTAAGGAAGTAAAAGTGTCAAAATTTAGGCACCTACAAGATGTTACCTTCACTCAAGAAAGACCAATGGCTCAGGAAACTCTGTCACCTGGAAAGCCCTATGACTGTCATCTGCTGGGCCCTTACTCCCCAGTTCCATTGTTTTCAGTCTCTTGTTACTGTAGGAGTTCCTCACTTTGTTTCTCCAGGACTGGCTTTCACCTTTTGGCTTCCTTTGGCTCTCTCCAGGTTCCCACTTGCTCAATATCTTATGTATGATGTCTGCTGGGCTCCAAGCATCTTCAAACATCCATATCTCTGTTCTGTGAAGAAACTGTTCACCAAGTCTCTACATCTGCTCTGTCAGTTCTGAGGCTTTTATCATTCTTCAGATTTCTCTAAAATGTTTCCTCTTTTAAATGATTCCAGTAAGAAAATCAAGACCTACCTGAATGGGTGTAGTCACACCTCTATCTAAGCAAAAGTTAATACCCACATTTGGGTGTGTCACATCTCCATAGAGATTATCTAATAAAAATCTCCAACCTATATTTTTCAATCAGGATTAAAAGAAATAGTCTCCTCAACAAGACTATTATGATTAAAACATGGCTTTTATGGGGTACATAATACTTTCAAACTGGCACAAATGATAACCAAATATTTTGTTCTCACCTGGATCCTCCAAACACATGAGGAAGAGACCAATGCTGTTTATTTACTAACCTGTCTCTTCTACTTAACTCCATGAATAAAGGGATGACCTACTCAAATTCTCCTAATTAAGCCTCTTACCCATTCTTTCCCTGAATCAATGAGCTGAAATTAGGCATTTCTGTCTGAGTCTTGGGATAAATTCTGGCTTCCAGTGATGTCAAGATTGTATGGCAGGCCATGGGTCTATTTGACACATCTTGGGAGTAAATGCACCCTCAGATGATATACTTGAACAATGCAGCTTCTTCATACCCAAGAATGGACCATGACCTGGGTAGCCTGGAGTCTGCTTTTCCACTTTCTCTGATGATTTTGAGGACCCTTCCTCAAAACTGCAGGACCATGGTGAGGTGCCTTTTCTTGTTCACCCCAGGCACAGCTGAGTTGAGTAGGACTGTTTTTTTTCAGCTTAGGGTTCTCTGAATTTCCAGCTCTTTCATATTCCCTTCACACTTGAATCCCAGATTGCACTCATTTGCAGATGCCCTGGTGGAGTCCAGGCCCTGTGGTGGGTGCAGAATGGCCCTTATTTCTTTATGAAGTGGGTATTGCTACTGATATCAGTTGCCTGGTACTGACAGCTCCTCCTTTCCACAAAAATACTGTGAGTATTTCAATACAATGAGTGTGTCTTCTTATTCTGAGTCAGAAAACAATCCATCACAAGTTCTCAGTTCACTCCTGAGGTCAGAACATGCCCGGTTCCAGTCTTTATACCCTGTAAGTAGTTTGCTTTTCTGGGGGTCTTTGAAGTGTTATAGGTAGGATAGAGCTCTTAGCAAGGCATAGCCAGGAATGTATAGAAGAATTTGCTAGAAAGAGTGCTAAAAATTTTTGCACTTCAAAGCATCCTGATGTGTGAGACAGCCTAATTTAAAAGCAACCTTGTTTTTCAGCTACCACCCAAGTGATTATTGTTCCTAAATCTTGGCTTGGAGCTTTGATCTTTACCATGATGTCCTTATTCAGATGTTTAGTCACTTCCTTTAGAGTTCATTCATTTAATCATCCTCAAAACTAATTTTAAGTTCTCATTTAATGTATCACATTCTATATTCATTCAACTGTTCCCTCAAGATTAGATTCAGGCTAAACATTTCTGACCAGAATATTGCATGGGCTATGCCATGTTCTTCCCATTGGATTAGGGATGCACTATATCTACTTGATCAATTGGTTTAAGTAGTGTCTAGAAGATGTTTCCATTATAAAGTTACCTTTCCCTTTCATAATAAAAATTACTTGTACTCTGAATATCTTGTTCCATGACATTTCTCCATATTTTAAAAACAAAGATGATTCTTACTCAAACCAATGATATCATTGAGAGAAATAAATTGTTTTCTAATTTTGCACTCCTGCATGCAATGTTGACAATCTTCTTTAAGGAAGAATATTATTCTCTACAACCCTCTCCCTGTCTTTTTTGTAACTGTTTGGACTCATGGAGTCTTTTTTATGTAATGGCTTGTAATCCATGATTTTATTTTTAGAGACAAAATGTTCCACATGTGGTGAGTTGAGCACCTTTGTGCTGACTTCTGTGTCTTATTAAGGTCCTCCTTTGTCTTTGAATATGTTTTTACTGTCTGTCATAAGAGGTTTCAGTCTCACTTTGTACTTTCTGTACACCAGACCTAGAATTAACAATTTCTCCAAGAAATCCTGACTCCTTTTATCAATGAAAATGAACTAAATACCAGTTTCTGGAGACTAAAATATTTGATATAAAAACTGGGGGTATAATTGTTATAACAGAACCATGAACAGTTTGAAACTTTACCTTGTTTCAAGCTAAAGAGATTATCTGCAACTGCTTCATGGATGGTGGCAGAAAATGCCATAATTTGGGGTCAGATAAAAAGCACTTTATTTATCATTGCCAAGCAAGCATCATAAGCTGTGTGTTAGCTTCACAGCTTCCATTCTGCCCAAATCCATGCATGTGGGCCTAGGTGGAGTTTATGCATCAAGAGAGTTTACATCACAATTAAGGAGCACCAAGTTTAGGATAGCTTGATCTTCTCTAATGGGCTGACATGAAATCTATGAAAAATTGGCTCATAGTGAGTTATTATGTTTATTATACTGGATAGCAAGCATACCTGCTCTTCTAGTTTGCAAGCTTTTAAAATGTGATATACCAGAAATAGAATGGCTTTTAAAAGGGGGGATTTAATAAGTTATAAGTTTACAGTTCTAAGGCTGAGAAATTGTCTAAATTAACATACCAGCAACAGGTTATTCACTTAAGAAAGGCCAATGCAGTTTGAACTTCCTCTCTCAGATGGGATGGCACACGGGGATGTCTGTTAGCTTTCTCTCCTGGTTTCTTATTTCATGAAGTTCCCCCAGAGGCAGTTTCCTTCTTCATCTCCAAAGGTCTCTGGTTGTGTGGAATCTGTTGTTTCCTATTGCTCTGTTGGTCCCTGTATTAGTTAAGGTTCTCTAGAGAAACAGAATCAACAGGAAATATTCATAAATACAAAATTTATAAAAGTGTCTCACATAACTGTGGGAATATAGAGTCTGAAATCTGTAGGGCAGGCTGTGAAACTGACTATTCTGATGGAGGATCTGGATGGACTCCATAGGAGAGGCTCACCAGCCAAAGCAGGAAGAAACCTGTCTCTTCTGAATCCTCCTTAAAAGGCTTACAGTGATTAGATTAAGCATCACTCATTGCAGAAGACACTCCCTTTGGCTGATTACAATTGGGATCAGCTGTGGATGCAGCTGATGTGATCATGATTTAATTCTGTGAAATGTCCTCATAGCAACAGATGGGCCAGCACATGACAAACCAGAAAAACAGGTACCACCACTTGGCCAACTTGACACATGAACCTGACCATGACAGTCCACTCTTAAAGGGCTCCAGTAAGGAACCCCACATGGAATGAGTGGAGACACATCTCAATGGAAATCATCTTATCAAAAGTTACCATCCACAATTGGGTGGGTCATATCTCCATAGAAACAATAAAAATGATTCCACCCAGCAATATTGAACGTGTATTAAAGGACATGGCTTTTCTGAGGTACACAACAGATTCAAACCACCAAACCTTTCCTCTGTCCTAGAGGGAATATTTGTCTCTGTTTATCATTGCTTCATATATACACTCTTGAAAAGTTAGAACTAAATGGTAGTCAAAGTCTCTGCTCATAAGATGTGCAGAGGCCCATAAGTTATTGGATCCCCAAACTAAACAAATGAAGAAGAATCAGTACAATTGGCAGTGAAACCATTCTGTGGACTTGGAAACCTGGATTGTTGGTGAAATTATTAATAACAGTTTCAGTGGAGTAGGCAATGAAAGTGTCAAGAGGATAAATAAGGATAAAACTTCCAAGCAGTGCTCTGTAACACTGGTTCTCAACCCATGACCTCTAGAACAGTTACATAAAATACTTGTAGTAATTAATTTAAAATTCCAGTTCTAGAACACTGTCCCTAAGCTACTGAGTCAGAAACTTGGTGGGGGTGAGGAGTGGAGCAGAAAATAATATGGATTTTAACAAATTAATCAGAAGATTTCTATGATGCATGCAAAAACTTGAGAACCACTGATTAAGAAGATACAATCAAAAGAAACAATTATTTCCCTCCATCCTTCAGGACAATTATATCTGCATGAAGCCCTAGACAGGAAAAAAGGAAATTAGTTTGTATCATACACCTGAGAAGAATCTGTGTTAAGGGAAAAACAGTTTATTTTTTCCCTACAGAATGAAAACTCATAGGAAAGAGTCCACAGAAGCTCAGAGGCTGCTATACTCCATGCAGTTTTGCCTCCTGGCTCTGGTGTTTCTTGCTTCTTTCTGGAGTATCAAGGATGCTCATTTCCTCCAAGAGTTTCTTCTCTCCAACTTCTTCATTTCTTGAATACAATATGTCAGGGTTTAGGACTTTTCACAATTTTTCTTCCTTGTTTTAGAGAAGATTGGGATAGACCTGCTTTCTAGATATCTACAAATGGCCCATCTTTGGAGGTAGGAAGGGGCATCTTCAGTTGCTAGAGTACGTTAGAGATTTTGTGAGGGTACAAGGAGCAAAGGATGGACTCATCCCAGAGCTATGTAACTGAAAGGAAAAGTTTTCCATTATTTGAAAACTGTATTTTGTGATAAGAAGGTTAAACTTGTGTGCTGCAGAGTTAAATGCAGGTTGTAGGAGAAAATGAATACTCCACACTTAGCTGTTCAGATCTTTGGCTCCCTAGTCAGTGATGATAGGATTAAATACTGTTGAAGGATCAAGTGAGGATTACAGAAATGTAAATGAGATCATGTGTATAAACACAGGGCCTGGAACATCTGAGATGACTAAATCAAAATGACTTCAACCCACACCAACCAGGGCCTCAGAATATTTACCCACCCATACCAAGTCCTGCTCACCCCCTTCTTGAAGGAGGGGCCCTTAATCCTGGGTGTCCTAAGAGCTCCATCCTCCTACTTGTATATATATATATATGCCAATATCATGCTCACTGACCACATTATCAGAAGCAAGAGTGTCTGTGGAAATCAGTCTGGGACACTTGCCTCAGTGTATCTCAGACCCATCTGCTTCAGGTAAGCTGGGAGAGGGGATGCCATGGGTGTGGGAGCTGGAATGTGGTGGAAGCCTTGGTGCACTCCATGCCTACTCTGTTCTCAGCATGAGATTCTACCTTTCAAGTGAATGTAAATCAGTTTTGGATCATTTCAAATAGCAAGCTCTTCCTTATGGTTCCTGGTTCCTTAAGAGGCTTGCCCAGAATCACCCAAAATCCTTGTTATATATACAGATCCCCATGTCCCATGAGGTCTTAAGGAGTTAGATGAAGGGTGACTACTATCTGTATCTGACAAAGTGCCCTGAGATTACAGGCCTGAAGCTAAGTGTGGAACCACCTTCCAGGATGACTCAGTGAGGATGGTTTTCTGTAGAGGTGGGATGAGTGGAGTAATAACAGCTATGCAACCCAATATTCTTTGAGTGGGCTAATGGCTGAAGTATGTCCAGGAGATATCCTTGAGATCTGTCTGGAGAAAGGTGCCACAGTGGGAGCTCAACATGCCTAAGAAAAGGAGGGAAAGAGCTGCAGAGAGCTTGTGCTGGTAGAGGCTGGATCTGCAAGTCCGGACTTGTCCTTATGCTGCAAACAGCAATCCTGGAACTATTTTAAATGAGATAGTGTAGTGATTAGATCTGTCTGGGGGAACATAAGCTTATTGGAGGCCTGAGTGGGTGCCAAGGGTCTCAGCAGTTGTAGTTGGGTGTTGATGTCCAGGCAGCATTGGTGAGGGAGGTGGTGGTGATTACACAATGTGTGTGCTTCCACTGTAGGTTCCTCAGTATGGCAAGTCTGGGGAATTATTAGCTACCATCTACCTAGTACCTTAATGTACCAGGCCTGATGCTAAGAAGAGCTTATCCTCCTCAGTAAATCTTTTCACCTGTCAAAGATTCTATGGCCATGAATGGTAGGCCAAGATTTTGGTGAAGGCAGCCTGAATCAGACCTGGCTCCAACCATCCCCCAGGCTTCCTTCCCTCTGGGGATGTGGGATACCTGCCTCAAAAGACCTCTGTCAGTAAACTTTAAAATTTTTCCAGTCAGATGAGGCACAAAGATAATCTCTCTTCACTTTGTAATTCCTGGATTAAAGATCTGCATTGTTTTCATAACTAGCTCATTGATTCTATGATTTGTCTCCTTTACACATTTTTACATTGGGCATTCATTATGCTTGATTTGAAGATCTAGATTTATGGGAGCTATTAATGTTTGGCTAAACAGTTTTTTTCTGGCTTTTAACCAATCGTCAGAAGCACATTCTCAGATGATGATATTAAAATTCTTTCATAATCTCTTCTCATATTTATTTTGGTTATCTTTACTTTTGAATACACATGTATTTAGAAAATGGCACAAGTCTGTATCCCTACATACACTAAGCACATTAAGAAATAGATTATTTCCCATACCCAGAAGCTCTGCTCAGGCTTCCTCCCAATCCTTTTACCCTCTCATCACAAAATATGATTGTGACTTTGATGTATTTAAAATATGAAATGGTTTTACTTCTTTGACTATTTAATACAATTAAATATTCTATATTATTTTGTGGCTGACTTTTTCACACAACATTGTATTTATGAGTCTTCTATGTTGCAGATAGAGTAGTTAGTGCCTTTTATTTGATGACATATTCTATGGTATAATTAAACCATCATTTATCCATTCTACTGCTGCAGAGGCTTGTGTTCATTTCCAGTTTGGGCCAATTATGAATAATTGAATAATTATGAATAATTATGAATAATGTTGATGTGAAGATTTATGTACATATGTTGGTGCACATAATGTTCATGTTTCTGATGGTTATAAAATATGGAGTAGAATAACTGGGTCATAGGATATGAGTGTGTCCAAAGTTTCTTGATAATGTAAAATAGCTTTCTAAAGTGTTAGTACAACTTAAGTTCTCTCCAGCAGTGTTTGAGCATTTCAATAACAAGACTTTCTTACTAGCAGTTTTTAAATTTTAACATTTTATATTTCAGTTTAGGGTCTCTAGTAATCATACCCATGTGTCTTTAATCCCATCAGGGGCTGAAATGACTAAATCAATCATATCTTTTATGGCTAGTCTGTTTCTACTTCATATTTGGTTAAAATGATCCCATTTTAACTCTTGGGTTATATATCAGGACCCATCCACTTTGGAGTGCCCTGAACACTAGGTTTTGTTCCCTGAGTTCCACCCAACCTCCCAGCCTCCATTTCAGTCAGTCATTGTTTTGAAGGGAAACCTCCACTCCTGGGCCCTCCTCTTCCCTGGATCTTGTCCCCATATAGTGTCACCGGTGACTTGAAAGAATAGTTGTCATGTTGTGTGTATGTGTGCTTGTGTATTTGTGTTTCCCATGTTTTTTTTTCATGATGGAATCCTGATCTGCACTTTCATTTTGTGGTTCATGTGAAAAACCCATTTCCAGGTTGCAGGGTCCTCGAAGAAAATCTAACCTAGTTCAATTCTCACCCACTTGTGTACATAGTTTGATATATCCAGTTTGGAACTTATATGAAAAAATGTAGACCACAGTATATTATGAATCCAGTTGTGTCAGAAAGTTTACTGTGCCAAATGTTTTATTATTCTCCATGTAAAAGATTGAGATGCTAAAACTTGGATTTTTATGCTGTTTACTTGAGGTTCAAGTTGAGGATGCTAAAGAACTTTTCCTGGGTTCAAGAGAGTAGATGACAAAGACTAGAAACAAACCCAGGCACTGGTGATCTAGTCCCAAAGCCCATATTTGTTCCACACTCCTGTGCACCCCAGAGTAGAGGCTTTCAATGTGGGCGGATTGGTGGGGTAGAGAGAAAAATCAGTGGTGCCCTCAAATGTGGTGAGCAGGGCCTAAAAAATTACTACAATTTTCTAAGCTAAAGAATATTTTCTCTTCAACAGGAACAAAGAAACACCTTGGCATTATTGATGTTTTCCTGACTAAGAGCTTAGATTCATATCCTCTGAATTTCCAAGGGCTAGAAGAATAGTTGTCAGACTATTCTGTGATTAGATGCAGTTTGTGAGCTGAGCTCCCCTTGGCACTTAACTCAGCCACAGAGAACCTGTTGTCCCAAATTGAAAACTGTCCTTAATTTCCTCATTCTGGAGAGGATCTGCAGTGCCCAGCTTTCTTGGAAAAAACCCTCAGTCTGGATCTTCATTCACTGCCAAATGGCCTTTGCAGCATCCCTGGCAGAACTCCAGGTAGGAGCCAGCTGTCTCATCTGCCTGGATTTCTTGACAGACCCTGTCACCACTGAGTGTGGGAACAATTTCTGCCACCCTTGCATCTAGCAGTCCTGGGAGAATCCACAGGCCAGGCTCCCTTGCCCCGTCTGCCAGCACCAATGCCAAGAGTGGCACTTCAGGAGGAACACCCAGTTGGGAAAGATGAGTGAACTTGCAAAGGTCCTCCACATCACCAGCAGTAAGAGGGGAATGCAGGAAGAGACACAGTTGTGCAAGCAGCACAGTCAGGTTCTGACCCTTTTCCATGAGGAGGATCAGATAGTGCTGTGTCCCCTGTGTGCTCAGTCCCCTGACTCCCAGGGTCACCACATTAGGCCAGTAGAGGAGGCTACCACTCACCACAAGAAAATACTTCACAGTTACATTGCATTCCTGAAGACACAAGTGGCAGACCTAGAAAAACTAACAGCCATTCACGACAGAAATCTGTTAGAGCTGAGAGAGAAGGTGGAAACCCAGAGGCAGACACTATTCTCTGAATTTGAGCATCTGAATCAGAGTTTAGAATATGAGCAAGAGGTGGTACTGTCAAGGTTAGCTGATGAAGAGAAGAAAAGTCATCAGAAACTCAATAAAAGCATATCACCATTTTCAGAGTATGTCTCCACACTCAAAAGTTTGCTAAAAGAGGTTGCAGAGAAGATTGTGATGTCAGAAGTGAAATTGCTGGCAGATGTCAAGAGTATCCACCACAGGTGTGAAAACGTTAAATCTCCAGTCCCCTATTCTTTCCAGTTAAGGAAAGAAGGGCTGAGTCTTCCTTTGCAGTATTCAGCTCTGCAGAAAATTAAACAGAAATTTATAGAAGACGCCATGCTCGATTCTGAAACAGCACATCTGAATCTACTTGTCTCTGAGGATAAAAATTCTGTGACATTTGTGAAGCAAAAGAAAAGGCTTCATCCTAATCCAAAGAGACTTATGATTGATCTGGCTGTACTGGGTTATCAAGGATACAATTCTGGCAGACATTATTGGGAGGTCCAAGTGGGTGACTGCTTAAATGGACTGTGGGGGTTTGTAAAGACTCCCTTTCCAGGAAGGGAGAGCAAGTACCATCAAGGCAGAACAGATGGTGGACAATCCAGCTGCTGAATGGAGACTATTTTGCAGTGGGCACTGCACCAGTCACTCTTCCTTTAATTGACAAGCCCAGAGGAATTGGCATTTATCTGGACTGTGAGTTGGGTGAGATTTCATTTTACAGTTTGAATGAGAAGACTCATATCCATACCTTCACTAATAGATTTTCTGAAATACTCAAGCCTTACTTCTGTGTTGGATGTGATTCCAAACCTCTTACTATCTGTGTAGTGACAGATGATGAAAGATAAACTACCTGTATGGCTGTCTCATTGCTGCATTGTCTCCTGCAATTTGGGGAAAGTAGGGAGAACATTGAACAACTACCTATGAATTTAGCACTAAAACTTTTCAAAAATGTTTCCATGACTGAAATATACAAAGTTGTTGCAGCTCATAATTCTTTCAGTGGATACCACTGGAACTAAAAGATCTGGTGGGGATAACTGTGTAACTTTTTTCTGGAATTGCAATATTAGAGTATGCAAACTGTAACTTTTCACTTCCAATAAATACATTGTGGATGTGTTCTGAACTTAAACATTTATCTGTTTTATAAGTACCTTAAAATTGCAGACAGAATTGTGGACAGACAATTCCCTGTGGCTTGCTCATGTTTTTGTATGTCTTGGGGATGGAGAAGCTGACTAATCTGCACTCTCTTTTCAAGGGTAACTGTACTGGGAGCAGCCTTGCAAGGTAGAGAAAGTATTTCCATCTGGAGCAAAGGGCAAGTCTGCTTACTGTCATGTAAAATAAAAATGATCTTTTCCCCCCAAAGCAAATGTCAGCAAGTTTACTGCTCATTATAAAGGATTTGTGTTTTGCTAATTGCCAGTGGTATGCCCTAAGTCAAAATCTCACAAAAATTATGGACTTAATGCTTATTTTGGCAGATGCAAGAACATCACATGAGACAAGATCCATGATCAGATTAGAGCCACACTGGGGAAATGTGGGTATATGGGTAAATGCTAGGTTGAAATCTTCATGCACCACAGGAACCCTTATCGCTGTCAATAACTCCAGGCTCATAATTTCCATCATACATTCCAAGGACCTTTCCAATATGAGTCTTAATAAGCAATAAAGATCAAAGCTATAGTGCCTCCATTATGTATGTACAGTGTCTATTAATTCCTCATGCTCCAGAAGAATTTGTCAGTTGGGTCATTTGTGCCATATAAAATTTTGCTTAACAGTAGAACTGACATACAACTTTGAGGTTACTAGAGGAACAGAGGTAAAGAGTTAAGTGAAATTAGTTTAAGATAAAAAACAGATGCACAATAGGAAAGTGTTTTGTTACCCTTTTTAAAAACAAACAGTATTTTGATGTACACTTGCATATAATAAACTAGATTTTTAAATTAAAAATTTGGCAAGTTCTGACAAATGATATAGTCGTGAAACTACCACCACAATCAAGATAAGAAAAATTTCTGTCACTCTCCAAGGTTTGCTTATGCTTGTTTGTAGGCAGTCCTTTCCTCTCCCCCCACCCCAACTCCCCAGTCCCCAGGAAACCTTGAAGGACCTTTCTGTTGCTATACATTAGTTTACATTTACATCTAGAATTCTAGATTAGTGACATAATATACTTTATAGTCTTTGAGAGCAATTCATGAACTTTTTCCTGACCACCTATCTTGCCAGCAGCTGGGCAAAGTTCAAACCCAGGTGAATCCATTCCAATCCCCAAGCAGATTCCTTTACCCATGTATTTTTCTTAGTACTACCTTTTAACTCTGGCTCATGTGTCTTATAAATTTCCAAATTTCTGCTTGTACATGATTTATTTTGGGTACAATCTCAAATGTAATTGCCAAGTCTGATAATACAATGACAGTTCTCTAAGTGATTTAAGGATAATATGAATGGCTAGGAAGAATGTTATGGGAAGATGGAAATGTGACAGAAAAAACCCTGTGGAGCTGAAAAGTTACTCATTGTAGTACTTACTTTCCACTTCTGCATTAATGTGTTACCTCACAAGTCTGCCACATAAATTCAACTGGATGTATACATGAAGCACTTAAAGCAGTACGTATAAAATGTTAACTAAGTAAATTCTGGCTACACTTAGGAGACAAATCCAGAGAAATATGTACTTACAAGTTATTTAGAAAACACCCACTATATTATATTTCTATTCAGCGTTTTCCTTGGCAACACATTTTAAATATAAATAAAATGAAGTAGAGCTGCAATCATAGGAGAAAAATAAAAGAAAAAAGGTATTTGTAGAATATATAAGTAGCTCTCATTTGGAGATGAAAAAGAGGAATGTTCTTTACATATACACATATAAATCATACAAACACTTGCTTTTATACACAAACTATTTGGGAAATTCAAGAAATCATTAACAATGATTTCCTTTATAAAGGCAGACAGAGGATAGGAGATGATGTGTAACCCTTCTACGAGAGTGAAAATTTATAAAATATTTAATATATTACTCCCATTTTAAAACCTTTCATATCAGATCTGTGTCCAGAGCAGTCATGTATGTAAATTAATGAAAATTCAGGTCTCCTCTGAGAAGATGGCCTTCACATCAATGAGGCAAAGTCTACATTCAGTTGCTCCCATCTCCCTCTGCACTGTTGCCCTTGATGTGGGGAGCTGTTATCCTTGTCTTCCTGGCTTCTGGTCAACATGCACACACCATGAGCACTCAACAAATGCGTTGAAATAATATATGAATGAAATAATCTGCAAATGGGTGAGAAACCAAGTGGACATTATATAACAATATAAAGTCCCTAAGAAAGATCAGGCTTGTAGATGGAGATCTACATTTATCAAAACTTAGATAGTGACTGAAGCCATATACTACAGAGAATTTATTTAAACTACTTGTTCAGGTCCTCCAAAAGTATAATTTAGGTACATTATGCCTAGGGAGATCTGCTAAGCCTGACTTGACACTGCCCAGCAAGAGCCCTGCCCTCCCTTTGTCCAGTACTCCAGACATCCAGAAGTAAATAGAGGTTTGAGAGACATTGCTAATGGGAGCATGTCTGCTAAGTGTGCATCTGCAGAGGCTGAAGATTATATGAAGGAGTTTGGGACATCAGAAGAAACAGCCAGGGGCGGATTCTGAAAATGTGTGCTTTTTCAGGGAGAGAGAAAATTTAAATGACCTAAGGGCTTGGTCTGAGGGGGACTGAAATATGAAGGAGTTTGGGACATCAGAAGAGACAGTCAGGAGCAGATTCTGAAAATGTGTACTTTTTCAGGGAGAGAGAAAATTTAAATGACCTAAGGGCTCAGTCTGAGGGGGACTGAACCTTAGAAGGACTTAGTTGTTCTTGAGTGGAAAAATCACAGTTTGAGCCAAGTGCTCAGAATTATCAGCAAATCTAAAATTAATCAGTAAAATAATGAAACAAGTTACAAATACTTAGCAAAATTTCTTCAGTCCTGTGCAATGCAAAATTCCTATTTAAAATAAGATGTTCCAGAAGATGTATCTCTTTTTTTGTTTCTGTTCAAACAAAACTAAAAGGGAAGTTATGGAAAGGCATTGCCTTCCCAGTTGCCCTGAAATGGTGGGGGAGCGTGGAACCAGACTCAAATAACAAAGGCTATATGAGAGCAGGCCTGTAACTTCACCCATCTATCACATAAGTAGACAGAGCCCTACTGCCTGCCTTGGTATTTCCTCAATCTCAATGCATCAGCATGCATTATTTTCATGGAGTTTAAGGAGAATAGAGGGTTCTAAGATCTTTGGGATGGAAGTATGAGATATGAGGCACAAAGAAGGGATCAAGGAGAACTTACCTTGGCTAGAATGGGGAAGTAACACACAAGTCAATTTCAAAAAATTAGCATTTGAAAAATATTTTCTATTTACAGAATATTTTAATTATACAGAATAGTAAAAGGAATATTATAGTGAACTCCATATACTAAGAAATCAACTTCAATGATGACAAATTCGTCGTTGATTTTTATTTATCTCTACCACTACCAGCTCTCTTTTTGCATCAATTTGAAGGAAATCCCTAGGCATTTTTTATAATATGGGTGAACATTCCTTAATATGTTTCCTATGAGGAAATAAAACTAATTTAAAATGAAAATAAAACTAATACCATTACTGAAACTAAAAATAATTAGCAATATTTTAAATTATGGTCAGACATCCACCTTCCTATTTAAATTGTAATATTTAAGCCCACTTATTTGAAACTGGATCTAAATTAATTTCTACATTGTAATTAGATTGAAGGGCTTTTAAGTTTAATACCTCTGTTCCCTACAGAGGGAAAGGAAGTGATCTGAGAAATTGGGGTGGAGGGGAAAGTGAGAGTATTGGCTCAAAGAAGGGAGTAAAAGTGAGGATGGCTTATCTAGAGTGAGGTAGGAAGACACCAACAACAGTGATTACCTTTGTAGTAAATTTTTTATTATAGAACTATATAAAGCATATAGAATAGTATGGAAAATTGTATAATGAATACCATATAAACATCTACCAATTTATGTCTCCACTAATCCCACCTCTCATCATTTTGAAGTAAATCCTAGAGTTATAGGTTTTTATATATCCATAGTACACAATGTATCTCTTGAGTATAGAGTATCCTCTAATAAAATATCATAATATATTACAAAATTTATAACAATTATCTCCTTTGTTTGATATCAGATATCCACTGTCTCAATTTATTCAGTTTTTGTTTTGGAAATGAACAGATTAGAATCTGGAAAAATAAAGGTAACATTTTGTCCGACACATATTTCCCATCTCTTTAATATACATTGTACTCTTTTATCCTTGTTATTCTCTGGTTAAGAAACCCAGCCAACTGTCTCATAGAATTGTTCACAGCCTGGATTTTAATTATGTCTTTCCATTGTCATGATTTCCATCACTTCATGGGGTCATGACCCTTTTCTGACAAAGAGGACAATGAAACTTTAATTGCAGACCATTACTTATAGATGGAGAAACTGACATCGGTGGTGATTGACTGGGGCTTATAGAGTTGAAGGGAAGGAAGCAGAAATAGGCCTAAGCAACTATAGATTCTTGAGGACCCTGGAAAATCTACAGCCTGTATCCCAGGAAAGAGAGAGAACACTGGGAAGAATTCAGATTCTCACAACCTCTAGAACTTAGAGAACCAGATCTTGTGAAGAGAGAATTCTTCATGGAACAATGGACTTAATAGCCTCCCTGGCTGACCTCAAAGTAGCAGCCAAGTGCCCCATCTGCTTGATGTACCTGTAAGACCCAGTGACTATTGAATATGGGCACAAATCCTGTGTCTCCTGCATCCACCAGTGCTAGGAAGATCCACAGGACATCACCCCTGTCCCATCTGCCTGCATCACTGCCCCACTGGGATTAAGCTCTACTCAGACTCTTTTTGGCATTAACTTAACCAGTAATACCTTTAAATATCCTATTTACAAATGGGTTCACATCCTCAGGGCTTGAGATTAACATTCAAATGTTTTTGGAGGTCATGATTCACTCCATAAATTCTACCACAAAAGGAATATTTTAAGCTTAAGCACAATAAATCTTTTAACTTTCTTGGTTTCCTCTCCGATTCCCAAGTCCTAGAATTAATAAAGTTACCACACCTCAGTATAACATTGACAAAGGTCAAAGAAAGCTTATATTCTAGTCACTTATATCAGCTTTGATTTAGAAAGTAACATAGATATTTAATGAACATAGGATTTGGCACTATGTAGTTAATTACTAAGGTCTTTGCTTTCTTTGAAGTCTATATTTAGTAATTTTCTCACCTTTTTCTCCTTAATGGGCATTAATAACAATTATTAATGTTATTTATGTAGTATTTTTTATGTTATGTCATGGCATGGAAGTTTTTAAATACATGGTCTAACTTAATTGATGTAGTATTTTTTATGTTCTGTCACTGGTATGGGTTATTGAATACATGGTCTAACTTAATTGAAACATGTCAATGAGTCTTGGGCATTTCTTTAATATTTGAAGCGGGACTAAAACTCATAGAAACTATTTACAGATCTTGTGGTTGGCTAAGCCAAATTTCAAATGATTAGCTCTCTTCTAACCCCTAGGCACATTCAATTACCAAGGTAATCATCTTTTTCTAGTATTCCATTAGCAAACAGTTCTGGGATGAACATCTCTTTATAAATCCAAAGATCCTCCATTGAAGTTATAGATTTACAAAACATATTTGGTGCATATTCTGAAATATGGAATTGTCAAGACAGTTGATAATATGATTACATTTCTCTTAAGTGTTTTTAAGCTGATGTGGAAGTATATAGGAGGTGACATATGATGGAGAAGTGATAGGAGAATACAGTGACTTTGAATAAGTTACCCATTCTAGGATTCACTTCCCAGTTCTGTGTACTGGAGGTAACAGTCACTCTCACCCATCTTCTGGGTAGATTCACTAGGTTGCTTGAGGGTCACATTTGAAATAGTGCATACACTCTAATTGTCAACTCAGAAAATGATAATTATTCTTAGGGAACTGGTTAACCACCACCCAGCCATTCTGCAAGAATCCCCTTTCTGACTCCCCTGCCTGCAGAAATCCCCTCCCTGACTCCCCACCTCACATCCCAGCTCATGCATGTGCAGAGGCCACTCCCAGCTAGACCTACCACTCTTGTGCAAGCACAGTCTCCTCCTCCCCAACCACTGCAGAGAACCACGTATCCATGCCCAACACCTCAACCCTCATCTCCCCCTCCTTGCCTCCTGCAGGCAGCCACCTGCACATCCATGCTGCAGGTGTTCACCTTCATAACCAGGTTACACCCACATCTAGCCCATACATTCTTTCTACCCCACCCAGTTCCCCCACCAATTTTGCACATATGTACATCAGTGTCAGGTCTTTTCAGACTTAGGCAAACACATGTTCCTCCTGATACCACGCCCCCTCCTTTCTGTGCAAGCACTGATCTGCACATCCAGGCCACACCTGCCCCCAGTCCATACAGACCCAATTCCACCCCTCTACCCCTGAGGTTCTGGCACATGTACACCAGAGCCCTGACCCCCAGACCCTTACACAACGAAGGCTCTGCTCCCCAGATCCATGCAACAGCAAAATACACCCTCCCTGCCAGTACCCACATATTCATTCATAGACCTTTAGACCCCTGCAAACCTGTCCCACCCATGTGGACACAGTTGCCCTAACCCATGGCACAAATGCCCTTCTCCCACACCTGGCAGGTGCTCTCAGGTGTATCTGTGCCACATAGCATCTGCTCTAAACAAGCAGGCACCCCTACCCTACCGCACCTCTGCACATCCAGACCTGCACCAGGGTTCCCCACCCACCCAACATCTCCCACCCCAACAAAGGGCCCACATCCTCCATGAACTGTGTCCCATTGCTACATACTTGCACATTCACATCCCACAATGCTGCACCACTCCCCTGCACAAGGATACACCTATGCCTCAGGCTCACTGTGCCCCAACTTCTGTACCCTGTGCCCCACACCCTGACACCTACAACTCACATGCTTCCTGTGCCCATCCACATCCTGCCCACATGCCAACCCTAGCAAAGCTGCTCAGGTCCACTATACACCTCCTGCCATACCTTACCTCAGTGTCCCCCATGCTGCATTCTGCTCTTACTATACAAGGAATTCCTGAGCTGCATTTCACCCCTGTGGGCCCCATACCACATTTCCACAGCCAGAGACCCATATCCCATGCTCACAGGCACCAGCATAGAGTCCACAACCTGTGCATACACTGTACTACAAACTATCACTGAACTGTTGTGTCCTGCCCCACACCCCACATCCTCCTCAAAGCCTCCTGTAGATACAAAACTTTAGATAACTTACAGAAATAAACATCCAAAGTAATGTTATCGAAATATTTACATATTGCAAAGACAACAGATGATCACTAACCATCTGAAGATAAAGACAGATACAGACCTGTCTAATAACCAAAGTAAAACCAGAGGAGACAGTCTTTGGAACAACTAAATAAAGGTGTTCACATAACTTTACTAAATAAAATCAGAGGGATGACTAATGACATAAAAGAGACCAAGGCACTAGAAGAGCATAAAGAGGAATTTGAACGAATAAATAGAGAAATAGCAGATATCACAGAGATTAAAGATCATGTAGACCAAATAAAAATATACTGGAGACACACAACAGCAGATTTGAAGAGGAAGAAGAAAGAATAAGTGAACTACAGGACAGGACAACTGATTTTGAAACCAGAAATGTGCAAATTTTGAAATCAGAAAAGTGCAAATAACAAAAAAGATGAAAACATTTGAATTGGATTTCAAGGAAATAATGAACAAAACAAAGCATGCAAATATAAGAATAATTGGTGTCTCAGAAGAAGAAGAAAATAGTAAATGGCTAAGAAGATTAGTGGAGGAAATAATGGGGGAAATTTTTCCAACCTTTATAAAAGACATAAATATGGAAATCAAAGAATCCCAATAACTTCAAACAGAATAAATCCAAACAGTCCTACCCCAAGACACATACTAATCAGCCTGTTGAATGTTGAAGAGAAGCAGAAGATCCTGAAAGTAGCAAGAGAAAAAGAATCTACTACATACAAGGGAAACCACATAACACTTAGTTTGGACTAGTCAACTGCCACTGTTGAGATGAGAAGGCAATGGAATGAAATATTTAAGATACTGAAAGACAAAGATTTCCACCCAGGAATTCTGTACTTAACCCAATTGTCCTTCAAAACTGAGGGTGGGATTAAAATTTTCAGAAAGGTTGAGAGTATATGTCAACAAGAGACCAGCTCTACAAGAAATACTATGGGGGGTTCTGCTGGCTGAAAAAAAAAGACAGGTGAGGGAGTTCTGGAGGAGGACACAGAAGTGAAGAGTACCATTAAGGTTAACTTAAAGGATAAAAAGAGAAAGGGAAAAGAATATATTGATCTGACAAATAAAATTGAAAGGATAAAATGGTGGATTCAAGAAATGCCTTTATAGTAATAACTTGAAAGTTAATGGAATAAACTTACCAATTAAAAGATATGGATTGGCAGAATGGATTAATGAATATAATCCACCAATATGCTGCTTCCAAGAGATTCATCTTAGACATAAGGATACAAATGATTGAAAGTGAAAGGGTGGAAAAGTCCCATGCAAGCTGTAACAAAATAGAAAACGGAGTAGTTAGACTAAAGTGAACAGAGAAGATAGGTTTTAACAAATGAGTATGATTGCTGAACTGTTATATTGATATTTCTGTTGGTCCCCAGTGCCTTGCAGCAGGTAGAAGAAAAAAAGAAATCGTGGTACTGCAAGCCACACCAAGTTTTAAAATCTGTTGTATAACTGCTTGTTAAAATGTACTTGGAGATTTATTGCTTTTTTGCATATATGTTATATTTCACAATAAAAAAAGTTTAAAAACATTACAAAAATAAGTGAAGAGTTGAGTTTTCAAAGTATTCAAGAAAATCAGAGAGGAGGCCACTTATTAATTTAGAGAGAAATTTAGTAGAGGAGAAGGAGTAGGTGGCAACACCCCTCATGTAGATGATGTAATCAGCGAGGTAGATGGGAAATGTCACCAGGTGACATTTCCAGATTATTTCCAGGTGATGACTGCATCTTGATTCTATTCAATGGTATGAAGGGAAGGTTATTACTACAGGTTTTTTAACCAGAACATGGCTATATTTGAATTCTATGGTGAACTCAGAAACTGTGCTGTGTTGTATCCTCTGACGTGGACATAGAAAAACAGTTGGCCCTGCATGAAAGGGAGAAACTGACAATTTCCATCCATTGGCCCCAGAAGCACCACCACACAAAGGACAGCTCCCCACCCAGTACACAGCAAGATGGAAGTAAAACACATTTTTAATATTGAGATCGGTTTATTAGTTTTGGAAGATTTTCTCTGTAAAAATGGTTTGTGTTTCTAGAGGTACATAGTCAAAAGAAATAAATTTTTCCATTTGACATGAAATATAAAAGAACAGTTTTAAAAATATATCCATATTATATTATGGATATAATATATCCATATATTCATTAAATGCTCATAACTGTATATATAATTAACTGCTCATAATACTGTACATGATAAATATGAGCACCATCCCTTAATTTCTAGCCTATTTCATATAGAGAAGCAATCTATCATTTCAATTAAAAAGAAAGAACTTCCCTTTGATTAAGTTTATTTGTTTAGAAATTTGTTAAGTGGAACAGGAAAAATAACCTGCTTTTCTCTATCTTCCATTATGTATTTTTGATGAAAGTTAAAAATTCATTTGAGAAGACATAAGTTTCACTAAAAAGAAAATACTGAAGCTTCTTTTGTATTTTGGCTCCAATAATGCTTGCATTATTTTAAAAGGATTTTGGTTTGTCTACCAGAAATTTGACTGTTATGAGTCAGGATTCCATGAAGATAGCTAGTTTTTCCCCAGCATTAGTAATTGTGTTCTCATACACCCTTTCATGCAAATAATAATAAAAAAGCAGGATGGCTTTAAAAAGAAAAGATAGGAAAATTCATAAACTGCAAGTAACAATTCTGTAACCTATTTTGTGCTTCAATTAAGGAGTAGAAAACATTCTACTTGAACTCTAAAAAATATGCCAATAACGAGTTCCCAAATAACAGGGGTTTAAGTTTTTCTGTATAAGTAAAAATAATGGCATTAAGGCTTTATGAAGAAAAAAGTTCTCCTGAACTTTTCTAATATAGTATGTGTAATAACTTAAAATAACATCCCTATTGACACTGGAGAATAAAATCTACTTTAACCACATTTATGCCAGTTCCTAGTGTATTTCTGCATCCAGATTCATTAGTCTCCTTAATAGAGCCCACCAGTTTTCCAATGGCTTTAGAGTAGTCATAGAACCACACATGTACATGGCCCTCAGCCATACTTCCCAGCTCTCAGAAAGTGCTGACTGTGCAGCTGTGACACATCTGCCTGCAATCCATGCAGGTATAATGTCAACCTGCTGCCACAGCTCTATGCATGCACAGAAAGGGACTAGCACATGCCCCCCAAACCAGTGCACCTGCACAGCTCCATCCTCCCTGGTCACTGGGCATTCACATTCACAAGCATTAGCATAACATCCCCAAACTGTGCCTATACTTACCCTGAAACAAATCACCATACTGAGTGTCCCACCCCCTGCAATGCTCCCTGCTGTATAACCATCCTGCAAATACAACTGAAAGAAATCAACCCCCAAGTAAATCAATCAAGATATTGACATGCTGTGAAGACAGCAGAAGATCACTAAGCATATCGCAATGTAGACAGATATAGCCCTCCCTAATAATCAAAGTAAAACACCAGAGGAGACACAGACATGGGAACAACTAATCAATCATGTTCATACAACTTTACTTAATAAAATAAGTGGGATAGTAAATGACATAAAGGATATCAAGAAGACAGTAGAAGAGCATAAAGAGGAATTTGAAAAAATAAATAGGAAAACAGCAGATATCATGGAGATTAAAGACTCTGTTGACCAAATAAAAGCATACTAGAGACATATAACACCAGATCCGAAGAGACAGAAGAAAGAATCAGTGATATAGAGGACAGAATAACTGACTTCAAAGATTCAAAACAGCAAATGGCAAAAAAAGATGGAAAAAATTGAATGGAACCTCAGGGAAATGATAGGCAAAACAAAGCACACAAATATAAGAATCATTGGTGTTCCAGAAGGAGAAGAGAAGAAGAGCAGTTGAGGATATAATGTGGGAAAACTTCCCAACCCTCATAAAGGACATAAATACACAAGTCAAAGAAGCCCAAAGAACTCCAAAAGGAATAAATTCCAAAAAAGAATAAATCAGCTTTCCCCAAGGTACATACTAATAAGTCTGTCAAATGTTGAAGATAAGCAGAAAATCCTGAAAGAAGCAAGGGAAAAACAATCTACTATATACAAGGAAACCAAATAAGACTGTGTTCAGACTACTCAACTAGTGTTGAGGAGGCGAGAAGGCCATGGTATGATATATTCAAGATCCTGAAAGAGAAAGACTTCCAGTCAAGAATTCTGTACCCAGCCAAATTGCCTTTCAAAATTGAGGGAGAGGTTAAAGTTTTCACAGACAAAGAAGTCCTGGAAGAATTTGTCAACAAGAGACTGGCCCTGCAAGAAATACTAAAATGAGTTCTGACAGCTGACAAAAAAAAAGACAGGAGAAGGATGTCTGGAGGACAGCACAGAATTAAAGAATACCACTAAAGGTAATTTAAAGAATACAAAGAGAAAGAGGGAAAAATATATAGATCTGACAAATAAAAAGAAAAGATAAGATGATGGAATCAAGAAACACATTTTCAGTAATAATTTTAAATGTTAATTGACTAAACTTACCAATTAAAAATACAGATTGGCAGAATGGATAAAGAATCATAATCCAGCTATATGCTGCTTGCAAGAGACTCATTTTAGACACAAGGACACAGATAGATTGGAAATGAAAGAATGGAAAAATATTTTCCATGAAAGTTGTAACCAAAAGAAAGCAGGAGTAGCTATGACTAATATCAGACAAAATAGGCTTTAAATGTAAAAAATGTCTCATAAGAGAAAAAAAAGACACTATAAACTAATTAAAAGGTCAATTCACCAAGAAGATATAACAATTGTAACCGTTTATGCTCCCAATCAAGGAGTTCAAAAGTACATGAGACAGACATTGCCAAAACTGAAGGGAGCAAAAGATGTTTCAACAATAATAGTAGGGAGACTTCAATAAGCCATTCTCCTCTAAAGATAGGCAAACAGACATAAGATCAACAAGGAAATAAAGATCTTAAATAATTTGATAAATGAATTGGACCTAACAAACATGTATAGGTTATTGCACTCTGAAGCACAAGGATATACATTCTTCTCTAGTGCTCATGGAACATTCTCCAGGATAGATCATATGCTGGGGCACAAAACAGGTCTTTGTAAATTTAAAAAAACATTGAAATTATTGAAAGCATTTTCTCTGATCACAATGGGATGAAGTTGGAGCTCAATAATCACCAAAGAATGAGAACACTCACACATAATTAAATAACACATTCATGCATAATTAAATAACACATGCTTAAACAACCAGTGGGTCAAAGAAGAAATTGTAACAGAAACCAGTAGCTGTCTGGAGATGAATGAAAATGAGAATAAAACTTATCAGAACTTATGGGATGCAGCAAAGGCTGTGCTGAGAAGGAAACTTATTGCCCTAAATGCCTATATTAAAAAACAAGAAAGAGCAAAAATCGAGGACTTAACCACACACCTGCAGGAACCTGAGAAAGAACAACAAACTAACCCCAAAGCAAACAGAAGAGAAATAATAAAGATTGATGCTGAGACAAATGAATGGGAGAACAAAAGAACAATAGAAAGAATCAATAAACTAAAAGTTGATTCTTTGAGAAAATCAATAAAATTGATGGGCCACTAGGAAGACTGATGAAAAAGAGAGAGAGAGAGAGAGAGAGAGAGAGAAGATGCAAATAAACAAAATCAGCAATGAGAAGAGGTGCATTACAACAGACTCTGAAGAAACAAAAGAAATCATAAGATGATACAATGAACAACTATATGCCAACAAACTAGAAAACTTAAGTGAAATGGACAAATTCCTGGAGACACACAAACAAACTACACTGACTCAGGAAGAAATAGAAGATCTCAACAAACCAAACACAAATAAAGAGATTTAATCAGTCATCAAAAATCTTACAAAGAAAAGCCCAGGGCCAGATGGCTTCACAGGGGAATTTTATCAAACATTTCAGAAAGAACTAACACCAATCCTGCTCAAACTTTTCTGAAAAATTGAGGAAAAAGGAACTCTACCTAACTCATTTTATGAAGCTAATATCATTTTACTATCAAAATTGGGTAAAGATGCTATAAGAAAGAAAAACTACAGACCAATCTCCTTAATGAACGTAGATGAAAAAATCCTCAATAAAATATTAGCAAATCGAGTCCAACAACACATTAAAGGAATTATACACTGTTGACCAAGTGGGGTTTATGCCAGGAATGCAAGGATGGTTCAATGCAAGAAAATAAATTAATGTAATACAGCACATTAACAAATCAAAAGGGAAAATCACATGACTATCTCCATTGATGCTGAAAAAGCACTCAGCAAAATTCAGCATCCTTTTCTGATAAAAACACAACAAAAGGTAGGAATCAAACTACCTCTGTATGATAAAGGGAATATAAGAAAAAGCAATAGCCAGCATTGTACTCAATGGAGAGAGACTGAAAGCTTTCCCCCTAAGATCAGGGACAAGATAAGAATGCCCACTGTCACCACTATTGGTCACAACATTGTGCTAGAAGTTCTAGCTAGAGCAATCAGGCAGGACAAAGAAATAAAAGGCATCCAAATTGGAAAGGAAGAAGTAAAACTCTCATTATTTGCAGATGATATGATATTATACTTGGATGATTTGAATAGGTGGAAACACATTCCCTACTCATGGATGGAAGACTAAATATAGTTAAGATATCAATTCTCCCCGAATTGATCTACAGACTCAACACAGTACCACTCAAAATTCCCACAACCTACTTTGAAGATTTGGAAAAGCTAACTACCAAATTCATCCAGAAGGGAAAGAAACCCTGAATAGATAAAAGCATCCTAAAAATGAAGAACAATGCGGGAGGATTAACACTCCCTTACTTTTAAACCTATTATAAAGCCATAGTGGTCAAAACAGCATGGTACTGGCACAAAGATCAAAGCATTGACCAATGGAATTGAATCAAGTGCAGAAATAGACCAACAAATCTATGGTCAACTAATTTTTAACAGGAGTCCCAAATCCTCTCACTGGGACAAAATAGTCTTTTCAATAATTGGGCATGGAAGAACTGGATACCAATAGCCAAAAGAATGAAAAAGAGTCCTTATCTTATACCCTACACAAAAATTAATTCAAAGTGGATCAAATGCCTAAATAAAAGAAATAGCACCATAAAGTTTCTAGAAGAAAATGTAAAGAAACATCTTCAAGACCTAGTAATATGAGGTAGCTTCCTAAACTATACACACAAAGCACAAGCAACAAAAGAAAAAATAGATAAATGGGAACTCCTCAAAATCAAATGCTTCTGCACCACAAAATACTGTCCAAAAGATGAAGAGGAAGCCAACTCAATGGGAGAAAATATTTAGAAATCACATATTGGACAAAAGTTTGATTTCCTGCATATACAAAGAAATCATATGACTCAACAACAAAAGAGTAAACCACCCAATTTAAAAAATGGGCTAAAGATATGAATAGGCATTTTTCTGAGGAGCAAATACAGATGGTTCAAAAACACATGAGGAGATGCTCATTTTCATTGGCTTTTATGTGGATCAAGACTACAATGAGATACCACATCACACCTACAGGAATGGCTGCTATTAAACAAATAGGACATTATAAATGTTGGAGAGGATGTGGAGAAACTAGGACACTTAAGCACTTCTAGTGGGAATGTATAATGGTGCAGCCACTATGGAAGACTATTTGGTGATTTCTTAGGAAACTAAATATTGAGTTGCCCTATGACCCAGCAGTAGCACTAGTTGGTATATACCTAGAAGAGCTGAAAGCAATGACACAAACAGACATTTGCACACCAATATTCATAGCAGCATTATTCACAGTTGCAAAAAGATGGAAACAATCTAAATGCTCATCAACAGATGAGTAGATCAACAAAATGTAGTATACAAATATGATGGAATATTATGCATCAGTAAGACAAAATGATGTCCTGAAGCACATGACAAGATGGATGAGCCTTGAGGACATAATGCTGAGTGAAATTAGCCAGACACAAAAAGATAGATACTGTATAATTCCACTTTTATGATTAGCATAAAGGTATAATCAGAGACTTATAATACAGAATATAGGGGTCTTAGGGTTACATAGAAACTAGAGATGGGTGAACTGTTAGCTAATGAGGTTGAATTCCAATGTAAGGGAATAGATAGGAGTGAAGGTGATTCTCTAGTGGGTCTACAAGTAGTATTAACATATTGAAGACAAACAAGATTGAAAGGGGTTGGTTATATAGACCTACATGCCCCACTGATTAACACTAGAAATATGAATTAGTTCTCCCAAGAATTCCTTCAAAGATATATTCTTCTGTAAAGAGTATTTAAGTCAAGGGTATGGGGGAAAAACTGCTATTGCATGCTATGAGCTGTGCTCAAAAGGAAACCATCAGCACTACCAGAACAACAGCAGTGGTAAAAATGAGGGGAAGGACAAGAGTTAAGAGGACTGTGGACTGTGGGCCTTCTACATGATGCCTGATTAATGCAGGTGACTGAAGGATGCACTGATGGAGAAGTAGATTGGAGAACAATGGTGTATACTTATGAATGAAGGCTGTGCTGCTACAAAAAGGAACAAAGTTGTGAGGCATGCAATGATGTGAATGAACATGTGGGACTTTTGGTGACACAAAATAAGCCTGAAAAAAAGAACCAGAGTGGTATGGTCACCTTTAGAAAATGCTTATAAGAAAACAGGGGCTTTTAGACTATAGGCTTTTAGATTATAGGCTTTTAGAGGAGACATATTAAGTCTGGAGTCATTATTATTTCTGGATTTTGAGAGGCTGTTTTATATATATAATCTGATATTTGGAGATAAGAATGAAGCCAAACAGGCTGGGGTTATAATAATTCAGAACATAGGGATAAGGAAGACAGTGTCTATACTTTAGAACCACACATACCCCTTGATATCAATGGAAGAAAGACTTATTTGGTCTGAAATTGTAATTTTCTGTAGTGCATAATCTAATTCAACCTATCTGTATAGCTCATTTGAACAAAACAAACACAGGGAGCACAGAATAAGAAAGAGTTCCTTTAATTCTATATATATTATTGTAATGTCTGGAACCATCCTAGAGTATATTAAGCAGATAATCAAAAAGCAAAGACCCCTGAGGGACAGGAGAAACAACATGGAACTATTAAATCTTACCATCAGGGAATCCCCTGATACTGTGTTAAACTTTAGGGACACCCAAATCAATAGGCCAAGCCCTCAATCATGAGGGATTACTCATGAGTGTTTGATCATTAGATTTACTCTTCTTGTAAACCTCTCCAGATCATCAGATAGCTTCATCTCCCTACTCCATATTAGTGACAGACCCTTCCAATATGAAAAATTTAGAAATGCCATAGCCCAAACACCCAAAACACTCTCTTTAGAGAGGTATGGAAAGATGAAAGGTGATGGTGGAGTTATACAGATAGAATTTAACAGATGAATATGAATACTGAATCATTAAATAGATATCTCTTTTAGTCTCCAATATTTTAGAGCAGCTAGAAGTAAAAACTTGAAAATGTGAAATTGTAACCCATATAAAAGTCTGAAATATGTTCTACAACTAATTGTGGTGCTGTGCTCTGAAACTTATAGTTTTTTTGTATATATGTTATTTTTCACAAAAAAGAAGGAAAAATGTAGATTGTGATGATAAAAAAATATTTAAGCTCTTTAGCCTCCTGTATTCTGGAGCAGCTAGAAGGAAAAATATGAGAGGATCATATGGTAGCCCATGACACTCTGGGATCTGTCCTGTAGCCACTTGTTGAAGAGTGCTTTGAAAACTATTGATTTTCTACATTTCTTTGCTTTGTTATGCTATACAATAAAAAAGTTAAAAAAAATTAGATGGTGAACCATTATCAAATACCATGAACTAACACCAGAATTTTAAGAATTCTAAACATAATAAAATCATGCATACCCCCTGGGAGGGAAGGAGGGAAGGAGGGAGGGAGGGAGGGAGGAAGGAAGGAAGGAAGGAAGAAACCATTGTGACCCTGCACGTATGAGCACTATTCATGTGTAATAGCACTATTCAGGTGAGAGCATAATCATTTACTTCTAAACTCCAATACAATTATCTACCATAAAGACTTTGGGCATAGGCTGTCTTCTAGAACCATATGCTGCAAATTTTTGTAAATAAAATTATGCCTATATGGTAAAAATAACAGAGTGTAACAGGGAATAGTTATGTCCAGTCTTCTGCTCTTTCTTCACAAAGCAACTTTGTGTATCCATCAAGGAAATATATATGCAAGAAAACCTTTCACAAATGAGGTAATAAAACATTTCTATGTTTATAAGAAACAATTCTGAAAGAATATGGAAGAATTGTCAACTATGGCTCACTTCAGGGGTGGGGTGAGATGCATAGTGAAGTAGAGATCACAAGGAGGATATTTTTATGAGGGGTAAATTATCTTATTTTAATAACAAGATATACCATTGTAATATGGAAAATTATCATAAAAGTTATATAAAATATGAAGATAATTTTATATAGACTTGGAGGAAAAATAATAAGTTAAAGGAATAAACTAGAAGGGACAGTTTAATTAATTAATTAATTTATTCCTTATTAGGAATATCAGCAGCACAGAAATGTATATATACCTATATGTACAAACATACATTATTTATATATATAAACATTCTCACAAGTGCATACATATGTACAGAGAGTTTGTGCATGTCTCTATCTATATACAGTTACAATGTGAATAGGCAGAAAGGGATTCGGTACAGTCCTGGACCTCAGGACTTACTGCTGCTCCTGCTGTGGCCACAAATGCCTCTGAACACCTGTGTACTCAGCCAGAATGCACTGGCCACAGATGCACATAATCACATTCTCTTCCCATCAGGATTGCCAGTAGCAGCAGCTGGCACATTGAACAATGGCCTTTCCTCTCAAAGCTCTCATGAGAGTAGAATTTAGTCTGTGTTCATGGTCCTTGCAGCAGGGAGTCTTGGAAAGGTGGCACACCAAACAGAGACCACAATGGGTGCTAAGTGCCAATCCAAACATATACCACAGCACCAATCACACAAAACACAAATGTAGGACACTGACATGGTTTGCTTCCCCCATCCACTCCAAAGAAAATTTCTAAAAGTTTCTGTGCCCATTTTATTAGTTTTTTTAAGGTGCTGGAATGTGATATATCAGAAATGGAATGCCTTTAAATAGGGGATTTAACAGTTACAAATTCTGAGGTCATTAAAATGTCCACATTAAGGCACCAACAAGAGGTTAACTTCACTCAAGAAAGGCTGATACCATCCAGAACACCTCTATCAGCTGGGAAGGCACATGTCTGACATCTACTGTTCCATGTTCCTGGTTACATTGCTTCCAGGTTCTGATGCCAGTGGTTTTCTCTTTAAACACCTGTGGGCTTTCACTTAGCTCCTCTGAGACACAACTCTGGGTTCTGGATTGCTTAGCATTCTCATGGGAAGGCACATGGCAATGTCTGCTGGGCTCTAAGCATCTCCAAACATCCATGTCCCTTTCACCTGTGAAACAACTGTTCTCCAAGTCTCTGCATCAGCTCTGATATTTCTTTGAAATGTTTCACCTTTTAAAGGACTCCAGTAAACTAAGACCCATCTTGAATGGGTGGGGTCACCTCTCCATCTAATCAAAAGATCACAACCAGAATTGGGTATGCCATATCTCCATGGAGATAATCTAATTAAAAGTTTCCACTCTATAGAATTGAATCAGGATTAAAAGAAATGGCTTCTCTCACAAGACTGGATCAGGATTAAAACATGGCTTTCCTGGGGCTTCCCATAATAGCTTCAAACTGGTACATCCATATTGCAATACAGAGCTTAGACCAAAAAACAAAATATAATGGATCAGTGTGCTTCCCAAGAGCAGTGCCAGCAATGCCAAAGTTACAACACTGGTGCAAGTTTCACATCCATCCAATGTTTTTATTAATAAAAATAACAAACTCCAGATCACACAATCATTTAGAGGTTATGCTCCAGCATTTTTTATGTAAATTTAATGCTACCATACTATATGGCTCCTAGGCAACAGAACAAATGCTAAAATAATGTATAATAATATGTTCAGGCTTAATGCTACAGTCTTTGGAAGAGCTGGGTAGCAAGACCGTGTTTCAGTCCACCCCCAATCTGAAAAATGGCAGGAATCCAGGGATTTTTGCTGCACATGAATGGTGCTGCATGAAGTCTGCCCAATGACTGTTCCTGCTGCCCCCTTGTGACCATTCTTGGAACATGCACTCAAAGCCAAACACTTTCTTGTCTTAATGGTAACATGAAAATAGATTGTCATGTGCTGTGACTATCTTTGGTTTTATCTTGATTAAAATTAAAGCTAAAACTATCAGCTACAACATTTTAATCACTGGAAATAAGAAGCTGTTGACAAAAGCACTTTGGAAATACAAAGACCAGTTTTAGGATCAGTTGAGAAAAAAAGCTAGTGATTATTTGCATATCAGTTAACATAAAGTTTAAGGCAAATGCATATTTTTATGGGGTCTTGTCATCAAAGTCTGAGTTATTTAATGAACACAAGGCCTTTATCTTCTACTGAAAGACTGATAATATTCTTTTCTGCAGAACATTTCTAGGAGACCTGAGATCCCTCACAAAGGCCAGGCTTCTGAAATGCCTGTGAACAAGGCAGTGGATGGATGTATCTAAGAGGGCCTGGGGCTGACTCATAGGTGCTTGTGGTCCATTCAACACTGCAGCCCTTTTGCACCCTCCCTTGTCCTCCCTCACTAGTATTTATCAAAACTGGGGTCCAGGCTTTGTGTTATTTTTGTATGCTGCATGGCAGGGTTACATTTCATTATTTTTCCATGTGAGTATCCCATTACTACAGCATCATTTGATGAATTTTTGTTTTGCTTGTTTTTGTTTGTTTTGCTGGCTTATTTGTTTGGAAAATGCATGGACAGGAAATTAAACCTGGGACTCCTGCATGGTAGGCAAGAATTCTACCACTATCTATTATTTTTATTATATTTTTATCTCACCAGTTCTGGCCTGATGCCCCAGGCAGTTTAGAGTTTCTGAATTACAAGTATATTATTCAAATACCTGCTTTCTCTGCCACCTCTGGGCCATCCCTAAATCCAACAAGCATTCACCAATTCTTTATTAGGTGGCTGAACAGAACAAGCTTAGGCCAGATCTTGTTGTTGTCCCTGTGGCAAGACCACCCTCTGGGTAAACTTAATCTAGGAAGAGAACAGCCAAGAATTCACCCAAGTCTACTTACTTAATACATTTTGTGGCTTGTCCTAAATGAGTTCTTACCTTTCTGAAATCCTTATACATAGGGCTACTGCATTTTCTGATCAAGAAATTCATCTCCAAAGAGGAAATAAGGTTGAGTTCAATTGTCAGTCTTGCTCTCAATAAATGTAAGCTTGTTTCATGTGAATATAATTTTCTTTTCAAGGGACTGCAAACTAGATACTCTTCCTTATGAGTCAAGAATATTTTGGTTGCAAGTGGAAGAATCCATATAAAATTGAATTTAGGAAAAAAAAGAAAGTATCCAGTTTCAGGCATGGCTGGATCCAGGTGCTCAGGGATCATCATTGGACCCACTCTCTCTCGATTTTTCATTTCTGTTTTCATGAATGTTGATTTCATGATGAGTCAGTTGCACTATCTGGAAGGAAGATGGCATCCAGCATCTCTAGGCCTCATATGTGCTATAATTCCAATGGGAAAGCAGATCTAGTAAAAGAGTGGGAACACAGCCTTTGTGGTCTGACCACCCAGCTTGCATCAAACCTCTATGCCTGGATTGATCAGTGTTGCTTTCTACCCATGGCAATGCTCTCATAGGCCAAGACTTGGTCTCATGTCTCACTTTACCAGAAGGGTGGAGCCAGTCCCTGCACAGATCCTTGGACTGAGAGCAGGGCCCCTGAAGAAAATCTGCTTGCTGGTTCCAGAAAGTGGAGACCAAGTTCCAAGGGGACAAAAATACTGATGTTCAACTTACAATCCATTCCAAGCTACGCCTGGCCTGACAGCAGTGGCTCAGCTTTAAAGGCTGCTGAGATCCTCACCTTCCCCTTTTCGAAAACTTGGGCAATATATGCTCATCTATAGCCTATGGATCCCATGTTTCTCCTGACCTTCACTCAGAAGGTCCAGAAAAGTGACCAGCTTTTCTGTGATCACAGTGCAGGCCTGGTCAGCACCTCTCACCTTGTGTGTGTGTGTGTGTCTGTGTGTATGTGCATTTGCTGGCATCCTTCTTGATCTTCAATTCCTGCTAAATCACATTTCCTTTATATTTGATAATTTGAATATCCTCTGCAACTGTGTTTTATGACACAGTTTATACATTATCCCTGTAATGCTCTTTTATGAGAGTTACATTTAAAAGGAAAATACATAAAGCTTAGAAAAAATACTCATTTAAAATACTTGTTTCTACTTTTATCCCTTCAAATTGCATGTTTTTATTAAAAATATTTTAGAGAAGTTGTGGGTTTTCAGAACAATCATATAAAAAATACAGGATTCTCATACAGTTCCCCATCACCAATACTTGCATTGGTGAGGAACATTTGTTACAACCGAAGATAACATATTTTCAATATTCTATTTTAACAGTAGTTACATTTGTTGCAGTTGATGAGATAGTATTAAAGCAGTACTATTAACTATTGTCCTTAGTTTATGTAGGAATATTTTTATGTAGGTGGCATGCAAAAATTTATTTAGAGAAATGGCTTTAAACATCCTCTCTCAATCAAATACACCTACAATATGCTACTATAACTTTTAGTCCCAATAATGGGCTGCTATCTCCTCTATCCATTCCCAAACACTTATGTTCAACCTCATTAACAATTATGTACCACTCCCCCTTCTCTAGCTTCTGTTTATTTCTAGGTCCTCTATATTTTACCTTTTGAGACTCTAAGTTTACATGTTCTAGTTAGTTCATACTAGTGAAATCATACAATCTCTTTTCTATTGTGTCTGGCTTATTTCACTCAGCATCGTGTGCTCAGGGTTCATCCATGTCGTCACATGTTACAGGACCTTATTACTACTTATTGCTATATAATAGTCCATTAAATGCCATGTAAACAGCATACAGATGGATCATATTTTTTTTAATCCATTCTGCCAAGTTTCTCTAATTATGTAGCACATGCAGAATCTTATCTTGGTCCCAGGTCCATTTGGACAGAAAGATGTCTGTGGCAGTTCTAGTAATACTGCCAGCATCAATGTGTGTCCTTGGTCAGAGGATGCCTTGGAAGCTTGTCCTAAGACACACATGTAGCCCTACTTCCCTCATGTGTCTGTGTGTTTCAGGCCAGAAGATCATCTGTTGTATGCAGATCCCAGCTTTCTTGATGGGCAAACAACCCTTGTTGAACAGCACAGCATGGAGGTAACAAGATCCTATATACCTGGAATGCCAGCCCCTACTCACTCA
This sequence comes from Tamandua tetradactyla, assembly GCF_023851605.1. NCBI lineage: Eukaryota > Metazoa > Chordata > Mammalia > Pilosa > Myrmecophagidae > Tamandua > Tamandua tetradactyla. The sequence continues at coordinate 96,053,059 of NC_135330.1, read as the reverse complement.
AATACTTTTATCATTCTTCTCCTGCTTCCCTTCACCTGTACTGGGTGTCTCCAAGACTGGGATACTCTTTTGGTGAACTGGACCATGCACTGCTGGAATGGGGTGAATCTTGTCTGGAAGCAGCAATGGTAGTGCTATGCTTTCCTCAATGCTATGGCTGATTTTTTAGCAATGTATAACTCAATTGTGTCCCTCTGATTTCTCCAAGAGGCAGCAACTGAGTTACACCCCAGGGTGATGACCCCAGGTTTAACAGATGGAGTATTGGGTAGACATAGCCTTGAAGAATAAATCTGCTTCTTTGTTCTGGGTTATTCTTGATGGCTCTGAGGAACAAGAGGAGATGAGAAGTTTCTCAGGACCACCGACCAGGTGAATTACTGTAAGAGCTGCTGAGTAAGGGCACTTGAAAGCTAGAAAACCTTAAGAAAAAACTACATAGAAATTGCCCATGGTCTGGAAGTTGTGAATCAAACCAGGGGCAGAACCCACCCCCCCGGCCCAGCTATGTGGGGTCTCAGATTTAAATTTGTAAAATAACAAGTTATTTCTGAATGGATGGTGATCAAAGTGAGGCAGGATGGAGCTCAGGTATTCAGCTGACTTTGTCCCTGCTTATTCTGGCCCCCGAGGAGAAACTGGGAAGAGGCATGTGCCAGGAGCCAGCAGGGGACAGGCCACAGTGCTGGGAGACACAGGAGAAGGTTGGTGAAGAGCTCTCTCCTTCATGGCAGGGTTGTACAGAGACAGTGCCCTCCTCTGCTCCTGCTTCAGCTGGGGCTGTGGGCAAGGGCTCCACCTAACCCACCTCCTCCCAGCACCCACTGAGAAAGGAGTCTGAGGCCAGTAGGATTCTTCCCCAGCTGGGAAGCTGCCTTGGGTGCAGGCAAGGAGCTTCATTCTCACCTGAAAGAAACCCACTCTAAAGAGGCTTGGTTCAGGTAAGACAGGTCCTGAGGGCCTGTAAATTGGTTTAGTTTTGCTTGTTCATTTTGCAGGTTTTCCCAGGCACCTATTTTTCTTCCCTCAGCAAGTCCTGTCCCCATAAACAAAATAACCAGAATGTCTTTTTAAGGAACAGTCTATTTAAGAAGAAAATAAAGATTCTTTTCTCTGTGCTACCTTAATGAGAACGATGGAAGTGATGCAGCAGCATCCATTCTTGGGTGGCTCTGAGGGATGGAACCCTGAACACACTGCCTGTGTGTTCAACAACCCCTTGCACCCTGGGGGCCCTGTGCTTTGCTCCCAGTCCTGCCCTCATCCAGGCTGGCTCCCACCACCTTGTCTGTCAGGAGGACGCCTTGTCAGGAGGACACCTGCATGTCCTTTAGGAAAGAGTGGTCATTCTCCCAAGGGAGGGGTCCCACTGTCTCAAAGGCTGGAGGCCCAGGTGCCATCCACTGCCCCAAAGACCCTATAGGTTTCTGAGAGGGGCTTACTGTGGGGGAGCTGCACCACCCCACAAGCAGGGGGTCCCTGAGAAGCAGCCACTTCCTGCCATCCTTATGGAACTGACACTCCCCTCTGAGGAAGACCACTAATATTTCCATTCTTAACCAAGTCTGATCATCTCCATTCTCTTAACCCTCCTTACAGCCTGGGTTTCCTTCATCTCCTGGTATCCTGTTCTTTGGTTCCCTGAGTTTGCCTAGCTCCTTCTGGCTCCAGGAGCTTTGGTACAATGTGCCTCTGCTTCTTGAACCCTAAACTCAGAAAGCAGTGTATGGGCCTTTGGACTTCAGCATCATACCCCAGTTGGGGCATCCCTGACCCAGTGTTCCTCCCCTCTAGGGCTTGGCCACATCACTCAGAGGGCTTTTCACAGGTCAAAACTTCATTCTTTTCCATTGCACAATGTTTTACATGTTTCCCACCATCTTTGCCTCCATGCTTCCAGATCAGAGAGATTTTGTTATTCTAAATTATTTTCTTCCAGAGTCACAATTGATGCTGCCAATTTTTAACATAGGTAAATGAAAATATCAACCTACATTCACATTGCAAGTTCACAAGTTCATAAATGACAACCACAGGTTGGTAAAGGAATCGAGAATTTGACAAAACTGAACAAAATCATTCCATGAAGATTAGTAATATACATTTTATTACTCTGTAAATTGAGTAAAATCTATGATATATTATAGAATTATATTAGTAAAATATTTGTATCAGTAACATCTATAATATATAATAGTATTATTTGCCATGACCAGCATGGATCAGTGTCGGGACTGAAGGGAGGTGAAGGAAATTAAGAAAGAAAAACAAGAGACAAAGTTATAGTTAAAGCTGGGACCAGGTGGTACTCGGAGCTCTGATGGAGACTCAAAGACCACAAGAGGCTCAGCTGTTTATTTTATAAGGCTTCCAGGTAAGGAAAGTAACAAAAGTATTACTTTCTTAGCACTTAAAAGAACTAAAGAAGGGGAAGGAGGAAGCAGGGGCTCAACCATCTGCTTCCCTGTGTCTGAATGAGTCAAAAGTGACATGTTTCCCAAGGTCTCCTTCCACCCCAGACTCAAGCAGCTTTGCAACACTTTAGTCTTTTCAGGACATGAGGTGCCTATTCCCATGGAGACAGCTTTGCTATATCTCTGCAGCGAGCATGTGACCTCTGTCTTATCCATGCTCAACAATTATCATTTATAAATTGTGTGCTAAACCTTCACAGCTGTAAAGCTTGCAATATACATTTCAAGGTATATATATATATAACATATATACACATATATGTATTTTCTTCTAGAAAGCAAGTTATTAAATATTTACAAGCAAATTACCCTTGTGGCATTCTCCCCCAGTATGAAAGGCCGGGTAAGGGCTACAGGGAAGATGGAAGAAAGTGCTTCAGAGGAAAGAAGTGAGAGAGCACTCAGAAAAGACTGCCTTGTCAGACCAACTTGCATTCCCATCCCGACTCTGCAGCTTCCCCAGCCCTATGCACTTGTAAAGAACTTGATCTCACTGAGTCTGTAAACGGGGCAGGTAGAAACTACTAAGGGCATTGTAATGGAGGGCTACCACAGCCAAAATGGATGCTTAGCCCTAAGCTAAGCATCTTGTATCTTGACCGCATGCATCCTCAGGAGCCCTACAAAGCATCTGCCCATTTTCAAATGGACACATTGAGACAGAGGCGGCAAGAATAACCTGCCCAGGGCATTTGGGTCTTCCCAGGGGATCTGAGCTCTGAGCGCCCAAGTCGCCACCCATGCGCCTCTCTCTGGCTCTCCTACTGTAGCTGCCCAAGCCAGGAGCAGGTGCAAAGCAGGTGCCTGATACAGGAAACATTTCGGGACAGGCCAGCTCACCTGCTGTGGATGCTGCTTCCTAAACCTGGCACCCCCAAATGTGAAGGCAGATGCGGCTCCTTGGCTTCCCAACCCGATGCCCATCCAGCCTGGCAGAGGGTATGTGGGAGGAGGAGGGGGCCCCTCTAATCCCCGGGGAGAGCTGCGGGAGGAGGAGGGTCCGGGTCCAAGCCATGGACCCATGGGCCTACTCAGTCTGCAGTGCTGCTATGGGCCACCAGGTGGCACCACTCATGCACTGCTGTGGGAAAGCTCCCCACCCGGCCTTCCCCCAGCCCACCCTGCCCCTCCCTGGCTGTCCTGTCTAAAAGCACACTCTGCCCACTGCACCAGGTCCCCAAGCCTCCTCCTGCAAAGTCCACCCAACCCCCTTCCCGCTTCCTGAGGCCAGCCCACATCCCAAGGTGGGATTCTAGGCATTCAGGTGCCTGGGGGGCACCGGGAAGAGGCTAATGGGGAGCAGTTCCAATGAGGGCTGTGGAGACAGAAAACCCAGATTGAAGTCCAGGTCTGCTTCCACCTGGGCAGTGTCTGGCAAGGTAGCTGCCCTCTCTGATCCTGGGTCTTCTCATCTGTACAATGACAATAACAAGGGTTATATATGCATCTGATATGTACTGCAGCAAAACCAACACCAGGGAAGGCTTCCATGTGGGCTGGTATTGTCTGATTACTGCTCAGGGGCTTTCAGCCATAGACAAGAGCCACAGTCCCATGAGGACAAAGGGCTGTCCTGTGCTCACTGCAGCCATGACAAGCCTATGGAGGAAGCTCCCTGTCCAGGTGCAGCAGGTCTCTCCCTAGCTGGACCCCCAGGATCCAGCTGGAGGTGGGGCTGGTGGGGTGGCCTCACCCCAACACTATTCAGCCCCACAAACACTGAGTGCTGGTGATAAAGGGGGACAAAGAAAGAAAACCACATGGCTTCTTCTATTACCCACCCGGATTCATTCCTCCCTGTCCTCCCTCAGGCTGACGGCAGGTCACAGTCTCCAAGGCAAAGGCACTGGCAGCCCTGTGTGGTTTTACTTTGAAATTGCTTCTTGACTTGGGTTCAAGTCAAGTGTCATGTGCAATGAAAATTAGCAGGTTTTTTTTTGCATGTTTTGGTGCAGTTAAGCCAAGATAGTCTTTCCCATTGTTAGAAAGACCATGGTGTCATCACATGGAGCCCAGCTGTGCCCCCTCAGCTGGATTTACACCTAAGGGCCAGGTGGTGAGTAAAATATCTCCTCTCACTTACTGGTTTGGTCCAGGTATGGGCTGGCATGAGTAAATGAAGCCACACCACCTAAGAGGATGCACATCCATAAGACAGCACAAGGTCTGGACCCATGAGGAATGTGGGCAGGGCACTCACCTGGGAGAGGGTCATTCACTCCAGTCTGCAAAGCTCTGCCCCACTGCCCACTTGGTCAGATCCACAGAGAGGTGATGGGTCCTGGCAGGAAGCACCTGCACCCTTGCTTCCCTGGGGGTATGGCCAACCTGTCAGCTGACCCCACCTGACAGTGGAACCTTCCCGAAGCCTGTGTCCCTCCTGGGGCAAGATTGAAGAGGAAGTAAAACATGCAGCCCTCTCCCAAGGCTCAAGCCATAGAGTGGATTTCAGAGGAAAGCCAAGTGATCATTGCTCTCTTTTACATCCTCATGTTCCTTGTATTTATTGAGAATACTCTCACCTGTGTCCCCATCACATGTGACCATTCCTTAGGATATACAAAGATGCATGATATTATGGGATATACCCACTTCACAGATAGGGAGAACAAGACAGAGAATGAATGACTCTTCTGTTTTTCATTTCAACACTTTAAAATTAACTTAATTTTGGGTGGTACAATGGTGGCTCAGCAGCAGAATTCTCACTTGCCATACCAGAGACCTGGGTGCAATTCCTGGAGCCTGTCCATGCCCCCCCAAATTTAATTTAATTTCATAAATAATGCTGTTAACTACCTTTTCTGCTAGTGCTCTGTGCTGAAAGGCCCACAGATGCATTATGTGCACACACATGTGTCATGGACATTCACACATGTGCATGTACTTGCACATATGCCCAAACATGCATGCACAGTGCACACTCATGAACTCATGTGTCCACACACACACACTGCACACATGCACATATACGGTGTGCCAATCTTCCCAACAGCTGTGGGACCAAGTCAAGAGAACCAGATGGAAGCCCAATTCTCATCCTCTCCATCTCTGCTTCCTCCTCCTTCTCCCTCCTCTGCCTCTCTCCATGGCCATGGCCTCCATTTCCTCAGTATCTTCCTTGAGCATTTAAAAATTAATTGAAAAATTAATTCCTATTTATATAATTAAATGCATTCTCCTTGTGGATGGTAGATCATTCCAGACCAGGAGAACATCCTGCCTGCACAAGCCCCCTACCTATCTGGCCCTCTCTGCCTCCTTCTCCAAATACCTTTGCACCCTCATTTACATAGGTGGATGCGTGTTTTGCTGCAATCAGCCTGCCCCATCCTTCTGCCACTTGGTTTCTACCAGGCAGCAAACTTGTCTTTTATATTCTGCAATTCATTTCACTTCCTCAACAACCTATCTAAGAAAGCTCACCAAACCAGTGTGCAAACTCTGATATTCCTTTTAAATTGGTACCTCTCTTTTACTCTTCAAATTGGCGAAAAATGTGAAAGTTTGATATTATCCAGCATTAGGAAAGATGGTTTGAAAACACTTTCATTGGAGCAAGGGAAAATTAATGGAGCCATTTTAGGGCAATTTGGCACATCTATGAAATTTCAAAGAGTGCATGTTGTGTGATCTGCCAAGTCCAGTCACTGTATCTAAAATAGATAAATCTTCCATGCAGGTGCAAAGGCAGTTAACAGGAGGCTCAACCACATGGGGGCTGTGGCAGGAAGCTGTAAGCTGAAATGCCCTTCAACCATGTAACCTGGAAAATTGCTGCAACCAGGACATGCTATTCAGCCATGGTTCTCAGTCCACAGTACACAGGAAGATTCAGGGAGGATGTTTTTAAAAACATCAATACCCAGGTTATATCCCCCAGAGATTTTGTTCTGCTGGATTTGGGGTGGGATTCAGGCATCAATATTTTTTAAAGTTCCTGGTTTTCTAATATTAAGCAGAGATGCTGATCATGACCTCAGTGTAGAGCTTCAGCACAGGCCTGCAGGCAGGGGGGTGAACAAGATATGTATGAGAAATGCCAAATTACCTGACAGATCACAGGTATTTAAACTCAGTCCCCACTCCCTCCTCACCTGCAGCAATGGCTGAAACTTATGGTCCACTGACTCAGGACCCTCTCCCCTCCCCTTCCTCCTTGTCACAACTCATGATCCCTCTTGCCAAATGCTGCCCAAGGCAAGAAATCACATCAAAGAAGGACTTAAAGCACAAACTCAACCAATAAAGAGCAAACAGGTCAGGTCAGGCACAAAAAGAAGGAAGCAAAAATATTAGCCAAAAGCAATCAGACAAGCTACCAAATGTAGAATTCAGGACCAAAAAGTGATGGAGAACTTCAGAGCATAAAAGCAGAAACACATCACAACACAGGTGGACCTTTTCTTCAGGCTCTTAAAGAAAGTGTTCCTTTACCCTAACCTCCTCCCCGCTTCCTCTTCCCCCTTCTCCCCTCCTCTACCCCCCTCCTTTACAATAAACCTCTTTCAACCTCAGCTTGCTGCATGGTTATGAGTGTTGGACCAAACCACCGCAATTTGTTTTAACACTACCCACCCCTGGACCATTTCATACCCTTTCCCTCCTCTGCCTCTTGTGTTCTTCACATTGGGGGCACTTGACAGAGCTCCTTAATCTACTTCCAATCCCTCAGTGTACCAATGGCTCCAGATTTATTTCCCCAGGCCCCCATGGCAGCTGCTTCAACAACCCCACCAAGACCCCTAATAGGTGCCTGGGGTTTTATGTGACCCCATCTAAGTGTCCTCAGTGCCATAACAGAGGGCTATAAATGTGGGGCTTAAAACAATAGAAATCTATTTTTGCATAGCTTTGGAGCCCAGAAGTGAAATCAGATGTGGGCAGGGCTGGCACCTTGGAATGCTCTGGGTTTCATGATCTCTGAGCTCCTGGTGCTGGCTCAGCTTATACATGCATCACTTCATTCTCTGCCTGTCATCGTGGTGTCTGTCTGTCTCTGCATCCAAGTTTCCCTCTTCTTACCAGGACACCAGTCATTGGATTCAGGGCCCACTGAAAGCCAGGATGGCTTCACCTTAATTCCTCCTTCAAAGACCCACTTCCAAATAAGGTCACCTGAAGCTTTATGGTGTTTCATTTGTAGGAACACAGTCTACCCAATATGGTCTCCAGACACACTCATCTTCTTCCCCCACAAACCTCCTCACACCCTTGTGCCCATCTTAGGTCAGAACAAACCCCTTCTGTCTGTCTCACAGGCCCCAAAGCTCAGAACTGTCTGGCTCATCACTTTCTCATGTGATCCACTCCTCACCCATTAGCAGAGTCTCCAGACCACACTCAAATTGCCACCCCCATCACCTTCTCCTGCCACCAGCTAGCTGGTGTGAGTTGCTACAGCCTCACTCCTGGACTCTACTGGTCCCAATGGGCCTCCTGGACTTGCCCACTCTCGCTCTGTCCCCAGTATAGCAGCCAGATCGCTCCTATAGTGTGTAGGCCAGCATTGGCTGGGGATATAAGTACAGTGAGCTGAAGTTAGGCAAGCCCATTGCTGAGGATAAGGGTGCAAGTTGGAAGGACCTGGAGTCACCTTACTTCACAGCCATTGTCCCCAGGGACTGGATAATAATGACCAAAGCTAACCCATTGATTATCTGTGATAAGCCCTCTTCTAAGTTCCTCTATGCACCCTTCATCTTCCCAGCATTCCCATTAGGCAGGGATCATTATTATCCTCATTTCCAGGTGCATAAATTGAGGCACAGAGAGGTTAAGTCACAGATCTGGATCACATAACTTGTGCATGGATGAGTTGGGATTCAAAACCAAGGAGTCTGGCCCCAGGACTGTTCTCACAAGCACTGATCTACCATAGGTAGGGGTTGCCAGATATAGTAAATAAAATTACAGGATGTCTAATTAAATATGAACTTAAGGTAAACAAGAAATAATTCTTTTAGTATAAATATATCCCAAATACTGTATTGAACATACTGAAGCTAAAAATTATTTGCTGTTTAAGTGAAATTCAAATTTAACTTGTTCTATATTTTATCCAGTAACACTATGGCTACAGCCTGCCCTAGTCACTGGTGAACATTCAGTGAATGCTGAGTTTCTTGGGGATGGGGCCTCCTGGTTTATCTGGTTCACGGCAACACCCAGAATGCTCCTTGTAGAATCCTGGACCCACAACCATGTATTAACACCCACACTTTTCTGCCACCTGTTTTCAGTGAGCTGGTTTTTATACACTCCCAAACCTATTTATGCCAGTTATATGTGTCACAGTAAGTATATGATTTAGTGGAATATAATCTCTACCAATGAATTGCAAATGCAAAATTCGTTTCTATGAAAAACAATCTGAATGCATGAAAAGATATAACAGAATCAGGTCACCAAAAGCATTCCTATCAGAACAAATGGGGACAGACATCTGGAATATTGGAAGGATAAATCACCAAATGCATAAACAATACTCACATTTTTTCAACAGATGTCTTTGCATGCTCATGTCACTTTAAAGAAACAGGCACTTGACATCATAACGGTGCCTCTTGGATGTGCCTATGCAAAAGTGAAAAGTGAAATGTTCCAAAAAGAAAAGTGAATCAGTAAATGCATATTCTGTTTGATCAAAAGAAATAAATGCCCATATCTACATTCTAACAAAATAAAATTTTTACATCACTGTGGATTAACTGGCTGAAATATTAGATTAGTTGGCTTCTACTGATATAAAGTCATAAGTTGCTTTCTAGAATTTCCATGGCTGTGATAAGAGAATTCTAACATGGACAACATAAAGAATTTATTTTTAATATCCACAAAGTCTCCAGGAAAGGAGGCTCCTTGAGTCTCTGTCACACTGCTCAGTGGAAGAATGTATAAATGGGTCTCCCCACCCACACTGGACCCCTTTCTCCCCTAAATACAGTCCAGCTTGTATTTTCCCACCCTTCTGGCTCCTCTCCCAACTGGTTCTGCTCAGCAGATGCCTTGCATGTGTGTCACCAATACGGGTGACCCTGCCTACCCCACCTGCACACATGCACTCAGCTGCTGGAAGAGCTGGGCTTGCATCAGGACCCAGGAGATGTTTAGTAAAGATGCACTGATTTGAACAGCAAAAAATCAATTTGCAAGGAGAAATCCACCTCTACATCCTGCAGATGACAGACTGAACCTGTCTCATTTTCAGGAGGAAAATGAGGTGACTTTCTGCTTAGGTCCATTTTGGGTGAACTCTGAGCCAATGATAAGAATGTTAACTAAATCTGTAACTTTCTTTGGAATTTCAGGTCATCTGTGGCAAAACACTGATGTCCATCCCCAAACTTCATACATCCTCCCTGTGAAACTCATTGTGGACTCAAATGACATGTTCTACAACAGTGATTCAGAGTATAAAGGGAAAAAAAGAATAATATTTTCTAGGGAAAGCTGGGAGCAGTCCCCACTGTTTCTACTTGTTTCTGCCTGTCCTGCTAATAAAAGCTCTAAAGGCCTGACATTTTCATCTGAACAAGCTCCAAATAGATGTAAATGCAATGCAACATGCAAAATAATTTAAACAGTATTTTTAAAGAAATAAATAGATAGAAATTTCATTACCTCCCACCCTAAGCTTTATATGGATGTGATTCTAGGAAATCCAAAGCAGAAGGGTGGGGGCATAAAGATTCAGCTGAGAAATAAAGGCAGGCTTTCTGGCTGGACCCTAGCAGAAAGGACAACCATAACTGATGGCCACAGAGCTCTAATAAGCCACTACTTCTCAGCCTTGCATCCAGGCAGCTCCATAACTATTAATATGTTTGGGTTTCGATAGGATGAACTATCTCCTGTTTATCTTTTTCTCCTGTTTCTCTTTGCAAATTTACCTGCTTTTTCTTCCAGATAACAAGTCAGAATCATATTGTTACATGAGCAGGAGCTTTGGAATCCAACTGGTCAAACTGTAGCTTCACTCATAAGCTGTCTTATTGTGAACAAAAGTGAATTCATCTCCCTGGGCCCCACCTACAGAAAGGGGACAACACAAAGGGTCATATGAAGGACTCCAGGAGGCAAGATAGGCTCTGGGTGGATGGGATGGCTGGCTCCTGGGAAGCACTGCTATCCTCAGCAGTTGGTGCTTCTGGAGCTTAACCTTTAAAACAGGAGTTGAAATAGCTGACGCTATCTGTCATGCTGAAGTGTTGCAAGAAGTACATTATATGATGTTGTTTGCTTTTTTTTTTTATCTAAAAGGCCTATAGAAAGGAGGGAAAAGGACATGATCAAAAAGAGGAGCATCCTGGAAGGATTAGGAATGGCACACTTTTAAAATTCAATCAGGTTTCCCTGGGCTCTATAGCTAAGCCTGGCCCCAACACTCTTGAGTGCCAAGCTCCCCATTTTTTCTGCCTCCACCTACAAACTTCACTTTATTCTGTTCCCCTGGAGAGCTTCTGAAGTTCTCCCAAGAAGATCCTTTCAGGTGCAAGATGAGAAATCTCAAAGGAAAAGAGGGAAATTAATGTAAGTATGCCTACAGCTCTTGGAATCAGAGCTGAGAGCTGTACAAAGCATGGGCTTGGGAACCCAGGACAGGTTTGGACTGTGCCATTATGTAAGCTTTGGACTCCAGCATGTCACCACCTACCTAAAACTTCTTCTTTAACTTCATAATGGGAAGAGATAACAGGTGTTGGGTATTTCTCTAATTCAGGAAACATGGGAAAGAGAGTGTGTGTGAGTATGGCTGAGATGATGGCGTAGTTTGGAGGAACCCCTGCTCCTTATTGTTTCTGCATTGACACCAAAAGTCTTTGGCCCTCTCTCTGCTTGGGTTTTAAACATATGAAGTTGATGACCTTGAAGCTGAGTGAAGATCACATTTTACTCTCTCAGTGGGGACACTGAGGTGCTGCAAAAGGAAATGTGGGCTGGAAGGGAGGGTCTTGTGAACCACTGGCCCTCATAGATAGGGTCCCCCCTCACCCAGGGACTCAGGCAGTGTGGGATCAAAGGATTTTTCTGGTTATCCATGTCCTCTTATAATTGCTAAGAAGCAATGAAATTAACTCAATTGAATGTACCTAAGATCAAGAAAAAGGATTCCAAGCCCCCCAGGAGCCCCCTTGTGCCCCCTCACAGTCACTGAACCCCCAAGAGTGACCTCTCTTTGGACTTCCATCACTGTCAGTTGCCTTGGGCCATTTCTAACCTCATATAAATGGAATCACACAGGATATGCCCCTTGGCATCTGGCTCCCTTTGCTTAACCTCTGTAAGAATTAATGCCCTGGCTGTCTGGTTCTCTGTGGGGCAAATATGCCACAAATGGATTTGCCCCTCCAGTTATTGACACACATTTGTCCTATTTACAGTTTGGGGCTCTTAATAATGATTCTGCCAAGTATCTTTGTACATTTTGTTTATTTTGGTGAATATATGTATATATATATATATATTCAGTTGATGATGAGTCAATTTTGAATAGAAAAGGTACATGTTGTTTCCATTTTATAGGAGTATAAAGATATTATAAATTCCCCTAGTATACTCTGCTATTAAATAGGGTGCCTGAAAGCTTTAATCTAAAGAAAGTTGGGTCATACGGGGCTAATTTCTAGTTTTCCACTCCCACAACAGGTGCTTGGAAAAATTCTGGATCACGAAACTTTGCTGTCTAATTGGCTTTAAAATTCTTCAGACCAATAGCCAGCCAGCTCTTAAAAACAGGTAACCCATCACATGTTCACTAGAGGTCAGGCAACGTACTAGTGTACTAAGTGATTCACATGGTACCTTCTATAATCTTACCAGTGTCCTCATTTGGACAGATGAAGAAACTTAGGTCAGAAAGGCTAAGTAGCTTGCCTAAGATCACAGGGCAAGTCAGTATCAAGACAAGGACCTAAACTTGGGTTGCCTGACTCTGAAGGCTGAGCTCAAAACCAGCAGGGATGTGACATTCTTACCTCCTCTCATCACAGTTAGTAAATGGAAGGCAGGCAACAGAATGGACAGTTCTAAAAAGCTTAAGCAGTCAGATATATTTTATCTTGCCTTGTAAGAAGTCATGTGGTAGGGAGACTTAAGGTTGTAACATCAGTGGAGTAATGACAGCCTCAAGGAAACACAATTTTTGATCATTGTTCTGCTTTGATATCCTCAGGGAATTGGTATTTGTCCTCAGATATGTTCCCTCAGGCTATAAGATGGCTGCCACAGCTCCAGGTACCATGGCACAAAACCAAAAGGTACATACTTGAGTCCCTTCAAAAGCAAAAAACGTCTTCCCTAGGAGCATGCCCTGAATCTCCACCCCAACAGACTTCCCTCATTAGTCAGAATTATGTCACATGTTCTCTCCCAGCAAAGGAAATTGAATTAACTTGATTGGCTCAACTATCTCCCTTCTACTCACCTGCTGAGATTGGGGAGCATCCAGTCTTCCCTGAAATAGAGACCCACTCTGACAAGAACATGATCTGGATTCTCTTAGACAGGAGGAGAAAATCATGTCTGCTCACTCACAGGTTCACTAATATGAGCTAATTTCAACTAGACTCCAACTTCCTATTTCCCTTATGCTGGTATGGTTTCCATGCATCTGATGGTAGGAAGAAAAAACTGCACCTCCAAACCAACATTCCCTCTCTCAACCCAAACAGGGTAACAGCTCTCCCAGGCCAGCTTCTCTCATCCTGATGACAGCAGATTAATCTTGAACTTGGCTGTCAGTGACTGCATCTGCCTCAGCAACCAGTCACATGGCTTCCTAGGCATCTGCAAACTGGGCCAAATCAAGATGCAGCATATGCACCTGGGCAACAGATCTCAAACCCCAAACCCCACTTCAATAATATATGTCACATTAGAGTGTGTACCACCTGCATCACTGGTCTCTTAAGACCAAAGAATGAAAACTCATGCCAGTTACATAGAATCTAAGATTTGAAAGGTTGGGAAAAATCAGTACAACAACAAAAAAATTGATCTTGTCCTGCACTTCCTGATGAGTTTTATTCTCATATCTGAATATCCTGTGAGCTTATCACTGTCATCACAAACACACATCAGCTGTGCATCTGTCAAGGTTTAAAAATAAGGCATATTTAGGGTGCATCTGTTTCAGCTGCCCATAGAGTAACAATCTAAGATGAACAGTTACTTTTCCTTTCTACAGTTTTCCTCTTTTGTTCTTGATAATCATAAAGGCATTTGGTCCAGATCACAGTCAATAGGGCCCCTATAAATGAGAACCCCCAATTTCTTCTCTTATTGGTTGAATAGACTCAGCAGGAAGTAGGAAAGGAAAAAAAAACGTTCTAGTTACATTGAGCACTTCACCTAAGAGAGCAGAATACACACCCTTGTCTAATGCACTAGGATCATTCCCAGTATAGGCCTTATTTAAGGCCACAAAGCAAGTCTTGAGGGTTCAAAACTACTGAAATAATGTAATATGTATATTCTATGAACATAATGAAATGAATCTAGAAATCAATAACAGGTAAACTGTAAAATTCACAAATATTTGGATACTAAACAACACATTCTTAAGCAACCAATTTTCTTCCTTTACAAAGAAGAAATAAAAAGGGAAATTGGGAAATATCTTGAAGTGATTCAAAATGAAAACACAATACACCAAAACATGGGATGAAGTAAAGGCAATTCTGAAAGGAACACTATAGTAAAAAAATGTTTAGACCAAAAAAAAAAAAGATCTCAATCAAAGACCTAACTTCCCAAGTAGAGGATCTAGAAGAAGAAGGGCAAACTAAATCCAAAGTGAGCAGAAGGAAGGAAGAAAATAACAAAGATTAGAGAAGAGATGAAAGAAATTGAGAATATTAACACAATAGAGAGAATCTACAAAACTAAGAGTTGTTTCTTTGAAAAGATCAGTAAAATCAGCAAACTTTTATCTATAATAGCTAAGAAAAATAGGGAGATATACCCAAAACTGGAAGGGAAAGAAAGATCATTACTATCTATCCTACAGAAATATACATGATTATGACAACTGTATGGCAACAAATTACATAACCTTACTAAAATGGACAAATTCCCATAAACATGCAAACAAAAACAAGAAGAAACAGAAGAGGTCAACAAACAAATAACAAATAAAGACAGCAAACCGGTAATAAAAAAAATAGCTAATCAAAGAAAGGCCCAGGACCAGATAGCTTCACTAGTGAATTTTACCAAACATTCCAAGAAGTATTAACACCAACTCTGTCCACAATCTTCCAAAAAATTCAAAGAGGAGGGAATATTTCCTAACTCATTATTTGAGGCCAAAATCACCCTAATGTCAAAGGTAAATATAGCATGAGAAAATAAAATTATGGAACAATGTCCTGTTTGAATACACATGAATAAATACTGTACAAAATATTAGCAAATCAAATCCAACAGTATATTAAGAGAATGATACATCATGATCAAATGGCATTTATTCCAGGTATACAAGGTGGTTCAACATACAAAAAAATCAATTAATGTAATATACTACATTAATAGAACAAACACAAAAAAATCACATCACAATCAATGCAAAAAAAGGCATTTGACAAAGCCCAGCATCCCTTCTCAATAAAAATACTTAGAAAACTAGCAATAGAAGAAAATTTCCTCAACATGATAAAGGGCATATATGAAAAACCCACAGTGAACATTACACTCAAAGTTGAAAGACTTAAAGCTTTCTCTCCCAAAACAGGAAGAACATAAGGATGTTCTTACGTTACTCAATATATTGCTACTCAGTATAGTACTGGAAGTTCTAGCCAAAAAAAAAATTAGGCAAGAAAGAGAAATAAAAGACATTCAAATTGGAAAGTAAGAAGTATCACTTTCTCTATCTGCAATGGCATGATCCTACATACAGAAAATACTCAAAAATTCAAAATAAAGTCACCAGAGCTAATAAACAAATTCAGAAAAGTGGTAGGTGCAAATTTGTAATGTCTCTATACAGTAGTAATGAAAATCTGAAGGAAAAAGCAAGAAAAAATCTATTTACAGTAGCAACTAAAAGAATCAATTATCTAGAAATAAATATAACCAAAGATGTAAAGGACTTATACACAGAAAACATTGCTAAAATAAATCAAAGAAGACTTATATAAATAGAAGGGCCTTGCAAGTTCATGGATTAGAAGACTGAATATTGTCAAGATGTCAAATCTATCCAAAATAAATTGCAGATTCAATGCAATCACAATAAAAATTTCAACAGCCCTCTTGGCAGACATGAAAAAGCCAATCATCACATTTATATGGAAAGGAAAGTGGTCCTGAATTGCTAAAAAAAAATCTTGAAAAAGAAGAAAAAGTTGGAAGACTCAAACTTCCTGATCTTAAAACTTATTATAAAGATAATGTAATCAAAATTAACATGCTACTGGTACATGGACACAGAAATAGACCAATGAAATCTAATTGAGCGTTCAGAAATAAATTCTTCCATCTATAGCCAATTGAACTTTGAGCATCTGGGGAGTACATGTTACATCCAGGTTTGGGTGGCAGAAGAACAGAAAGTCAGCAGTTCCTAACTTGAACACTCTTGGGGTCTATGCCACCCCTTCCCACCCCAGAAATAGTCATAATGATCTGGGTTGGTGGGTTTTGTAAGAAAGAGTGTCTAGTCAGATCTTCCTTCAGGTCCACACTGGGGTGTCTACAAGGATCAGTTTGAAAACTCCTGGGCCTTTCTACCAGATCTGATGTGTCTGTATGTCTCCTGATACAGACAGCTGATTCTTTAAACAAAATGAGATTCACCTCCCACAGAGGAACAGGGACAGCTACTAGTTCCAGCCTTGCCACTACCCTTGGAAGTGCCAAGAAATAAGACTGACTGCCTGCAACTGAAGGGGACAGGACTCCTTGATGCTCAGGCATGCCCCTTGATGCCAACTCCAGCATGTTAATCCACATGCACACCCATGCAAGTGTCACACATGCACAGACATACACACATATGCATGTACACACACACACATGCACAGAGAGTCAAGCATTGTCCCGAAGGTTCATGGGAGGCCTCAGTCTGAAGACTTACAAGGTGCAGTAGTGATACAGGTGCAGCAGGGGTGTGGGATGACATGGCAGGCTGACACACACATGAAAATACACATGCATGCACATGCTGGTCAGAGCTTCACTCATTTACACAAGACTCACACATCACCCAGATAGATACACACAGACCTATACTAAAAAAAAACACAGATCTTCACAGAGGCACACACATGTAATACACCACAGAGATACACTTAGAAAACCCTAGGCATATATACAGATGCTCTCAGATATGCACACTCACAGCTATGTGTCCCCCACACACACACAGGTGTGTGCACATTCATATGCAAACTCCACGCATCTAAGTGTTTCCCCAGGCCCACACCACTACAGATTTTCTCCTATGGAGGGTGGAGGGGATGAGGAGCAGCTGAATCTGGTCTGCTTCTCAACACCCTATTGGGGGTGAGGAGCCCTGACTGTCAGGGAGCACCAATACATGCCCAAAAGAGAAGCAGCCTGTGCACAGGGACACTTAAGGGTGGGAGACACTGACTTCTGGGGTGGCTTCAAGGACTGAAAATTTGGGAGGTGGGAGAGGAAGTGTTGATTTTCCCAAAGCAAACCTCATAACCTAGCTCCTGCGCAGCCAGGCCTGAGCCTCTGAAGGAAGCCCAACCCCCCCATGTCCCAACCTGTTTGCATCTCTCAGGGAAGGGAAGCATCATCTGTTGAATGCCTGGTGGGCCAGACCAGAGAAAGCAGAGGGGAAATTTGGGGATCCTACTGCCCCTCCTCTAGATTCAGTTTTCTCAGTTCTGAATTGGGTATGTTTCTCTCATATGTGTGATCTGAGACTTAAATGTGATATTGAATGCAAAGCTCTAAACACAGACCCAGGGCAAAATAATAGAGTTGCAGCCATAAATGATAGCTGCTGCAGCTATTATTATTAATTATTGTTTCTAGTGAGAGTCTTCCAAGATATACTGGGTCTTCAGCCAAGAGAGACCATTAAGAGGCTCCCTCCCCAGTTACAGGCCATTTATGGGGGGGAAAGGCTTTCCATGCAACCTGACTCCCCCTCACCCTGAACAGAGGCCCCTTGTCATCCAGGGCATGCTGTGGGCTGTATGGGACCAAGTCTTGTTCCTTTAATAGTTCCATCCTCCTCCACCCCCAAATTCCTAACTGCTTATGCTGAATGCAACTCAGGTCCACAAATATTAATGAGCACCTACTGTGTGCTAGGCCACTTTGCCAGAGATACAAAATGAGTAAGACAGACAAAAACTCCTGCCCTTAGAGAGCTTAGGTGGTAGACAGCAAAATAAATAAGCAAATGGCATGGTATTTTGAGAGTTCTGGAGAATAATAAACCAGGAAAGGGAAATATGGAGGGTCTGAAAAGATAGGGGTTTTATTTTGAAGCATGATGGTTGAAGGAGGCTCTGTTGAGGTGTAGCATTCAAGCAAAGAGGAACAGGAGTGAGCTCTGGGCATTTCTGGGGAGCAGCATCCCAGGCAATGGGAATGCTATACGCAAAGGCCCTGAAGTGGGAGTGTGCCCACTGAGAGTGACAAATAGCAAGAATCCCAGGGGAACCAGAGTGGTGTGAGCAATGCGTATTGTGGTGGAAGGTGAACCAAGGAGGAGTTGGGCCATGGACCTGTATAATATTGAGAGCCACTGTCAGGATTTGCATCCTGCCCTCTAGATGCTCCCCTGCATTTAGTGTACTTTTCAGAAGGACAAGAGGACAGTGCAGCGCATGCCCCATCCTTGGAGCAGTGCATCCAGGATCCCTTCCTTCCCCATGTCAATGTCAAGGGTCTTTGGTCACAAGCCACAGAAACTGACTTTGGCTAACTTAGTCAATGGAAATAAATTGACAGGAGGATGGGTATTTCCAGAAGTCATGTGAGGCTGAAGAACTGGGAAATGAGATGAAACTGAGGCAGCTCTAGAAGACAGGGAGGGTAATTCTGAGACTAGTCATGTGGCAAAGCCAGTGTGGTTAGGATTCCACCACACTGGTTGAAGGAGTTCCCACCTCGACCCATCTATTTAAGTTTCCAGTTCCAGGGAGGGAGCATCCCATTGGCCTGGCTTGGGACATATGCCTGTGCCTTAGCTAGGGGGAGGGATCCTAATCACACTCCCTCTACCCCACTCTCTCCATCATAATGACATTCCCAGGAGCCCAGAAATTTGGCAATGATTGCTTGGCAGCAAAATAATAGTAAGAACAACCACCACCATGATATATTGAGACCCTACTATGTACCAGGCACTACTCCAGGGTCTTTGCTTACATCACATATTGACTCCCACCTCCATACCACCCCACTGAGTCTTTTAGAAAAGGAAAGCCAAGCTCAGAGAGAGGAAACCCCTTGTCCACATTCACACAGCAAGTGAGTAGCAACCGGAATTTTGACCCCAGGGCCCAAGTGATTGATGAAGTAGTTCTGCACATTGAGTACAACCTGAGATGAGTGGTGAAATTTGGAAAAATAGAGTGCCTAGGACTCACTCTAGGGAATTTTTTTTTTACCACTAGTACTTCCATTTACCCAATTTGTTTTGCCCTTTGTCTCCCTATTATTTCTTTATTTATTTTATCCATTTTTTAATCATCTGTCCATACCCTGTATAAAAGGAACATCAAACATAAGGTTTTCAAGAACACACAGTCACATTGTAAATATTATATCTTCATACAATCATCTTCAATAATCAAGGTTACTGGAACATGGTTCAATGGATTCAAGTACTTCCCTGCAGCCACTCCACCATAAACTAAAAGTTGATATCTACATAATACAGAAGAATAACCTCCAGGATAACCTCTTGACTCTGAAATCTCTCAGCCACTGAAACTTTATTCTGTCTTATTCTCTCTTTCCCATTTTGGTCAAGAAGGATTTCTGAATCACTTGATGTGAGGTTCTGGCTCATCCCAGGATTTCTGTCCCACATTTCCATGGAGATTTACATCCCTAGGAGCCATGGCCCATACAGAGGGGAGGACAGTGAATTCACTTGCCTAGTTGGCTTAGAGAGAGACCACATCTGAGCAACAAAAGGGGTTCTCTGAGGTGACTCTTAGGCTTAATTTTAAGTAGATTTTAGCCTATCTTTTGCAGGAATAAATTTCATAGGAGCAAACCCCAAGATCTAGGACACAGCCTTTTGATTTGGTCATTGCCACTGCTTCTGAGAATATCAGAAATTCTCCAAATGGAGAAGTTGAATATTTCCTTCTTTCTCCCCATTACAAAGTACTTAGTACTTTGCAAATACTTATTTACTCACTGCCCAAATTACTGTGGAATTTAATGAGGCATCATGCTAACCAGTATAAACCAACAAAATCTCATGCCCTATTCAAGATTCCATGTACATATGAGGTTCAACTAAACTGATAATACAAGTTAAATTAGGAAATTCACTACCAAAAATATAAATTTTGCACCCAATAAACATCTCTCCCTTTAGTCTCACACAGAAGTTGAGAAGTTAAAAATTTCTCACACAGAAGTTAAAATGTAGATAATATCATCCTTTACCCTGTATTCTTATATACTTATTTCTAACTATATCAGCTTGAGTCATAACTTTACTCAAAGTCTGATCACTATTTTAACTTTTTTTTCTTCTCTTTCATGTAATATCATTAAATTCATGCTTTTTCTTCTTACAAACCAATGAAAATGAACTGAAAGAAAGGCAGCATTCAATACACATGTTCACTATATGACACAAACAGAAGTTCACCAAATCATGTCTGAATATACAAAAAGCTCCAATCCTGTTCAATTTTATACTTTTCTTTAGCAGAAAGTCTTTATTAAAGTAAAATCACTGTATGTGTGAAGATTTGTCAATAAAATTATTATTTAAAAAAACACTAAATATCTTAAGCTTTAAAAGATATTAGGTGTGGGCAAAATGCTGTTGTATTGAAGTCTTATGACTTTTTTTTCTTGGGAAGAGAAGCGTGCTACAGTCTGGTTTTGCTTTTATTCTCATTGCAATGCTTCCTTTATAAACAGCTAATTATGGCAATTACGTCAGCCAGCTTTTTCTTCACAGTTTAAGCCTTTTCACCTAAAAATTACCTCCAGCAGAATAAATTCAATTTAGTATCCACAGTAGTTTATCCTATGCTTAAACCATTTCTTAGACTGATTTTACAATGCCAACATCTTAAAGACATTAAACCTTCAAAATAAAACATAGTTAAAATCTTAAATGTTATCTAGTATTTGAACATGAAAATGAGCTGCCATTACATACTACTTTTAAAATGGACAGGAAATATGAAGTACTCTTTTACCTGCAGAGATTCTACCACAATTTGCAATTATGTATTTATGTTTCCTTAACATGCAGGAAACAATTATGTTTATTCAGTAGCTGTGTGTGGTTCTTTTCTGTCTGCCCCCTTCAAATCTTCTCTCCAACTTGCCTTCTGGTTTATCTTTGGCTTCAACCCATAGGGGCACCAGCAAGAGATTAGGAAAATAATGAATTTATTCCCTCAATGTCTTCATTCACAAAAGGTACAGAGGAAAATTACATATTGATGGCAGAGTGCCACAGGAGCTGAAGTTTAATATATTTACTACTAAAAAATATTCAAATAAAATTGCATTTAATCATAGATTTCATATATGATCCCCACCATCTTTTATTGGATCATAGTAATTGTGATAAAATTGTCTAACTACTACTGCTGGTTAATTTGTGATAAAATAGCTAAGCACTCTGGGACAGCTTCAATGACTTATGAACAACAGAAAAAACGTATCAACTATGGAATTATGTTCAGGAGATGAGCAAGATACTCTTAAAAATATATATATATATACATATATATGTGTGTGTGTGTATATATATATATATATATATATATATATTCCAAGCTTACAGTTTCATTTAAAATACACATGCACATGCACACACACGCACAGTGCTCTTGCCATCTCTCAAATTAAGTAACTCTCTTATAGGGCCCTTGCAGAAAATTTTTTTTCATTAAAAACAGACAAAAAAGCCAACAATGCATAACTAAACAAAAATGCAGATTTAGTTCACTCACATTCTCAAACTCAGCTTGCTTTCTTAGTACAGAAATGGTAGTAAGCTTGACAAAAACAGTACTGGCTTGTATACAGTTTTTGTGAAGCTTAATTAAACACTTTAAAAAATTCATTATTAGTGATTGAAAATAAGTAAGTCTTTTTCATTTTGTTCTTAAAGGACTCCTCATACTTGACAAAGCCATTAGTAGGTGCATTCCAAATCAGCATGAGGTTTTAACACTGGTCATAACTGATAAGCAATTAGGTATCTGCAGTTTCAACTCAGGAGAACTTAAAACTATTCTACTGAGAACCTATTATAAAACAAAAAATATTGTTGCCAGCAGCTGTCAATGAGTACTGTCTCCTCCGGGGACAGAGGGCACACCATCAGGGATGCACAGGCCAGAGCCAACTCTAGCATCTCTGGACTTCTGGGCACACAAGGGTCCAGTGGACATGAAAGGGGCACCTCTCAGTAAGGTGGCCTGTGTCTGTGAAACTGAGGCACAGCGTGACCTTGGGGTCTAAGTCATTTGTTCATTTACTTTCATTCATTTACCCAGCCATTTGTCTGCTCCAAAACATGCACTGAACAGCTGCTGTAAAGGAGAAATGGTTTAAGGCAGTAATTAGGGACAAACTGCTTGGGACTGATGCTCATTTCTGTTATTTCCAAACTGCAACTCTGGGCAAGTTACTTAACTTCTTTGTGCCTCAGTTTCCTCACCTAGAATACAGATAAAACCAGCACCTCCCTAAGTCAATTTAACTGAGCTAAACCATGTGAACTGTGGATGAAAAGATGTCTGGGATTTGCTTTAAAATAATCCAGATTGAGGAGGAGAGGGAAGTAGAGCTAAAACAAGATGGGGTAAATGTTGATTATTTTTGAAGCTAAGTGAGAGAAACCTGGGGATTCATTACATTGTTTTCTTGACCTTTACATGTGTTTAAAATTTTCTGAAATAAAAAGCTTTTTATATAAAAAATTAAAAAAATAATAAAAATATTAACAATGACAACAAAATCACTGACTCCTGATTTAGAAAATGACCATAATTTTTTTTATCAAATATCTAAGTCTCCATGGAGTAAAACTCAAGGAAAAAGAATCAATTGTAACCCCATTCCGCAGGACTTAAGTTTCTGAAGTACAAAAAAGAATTTATTTCATGTGTGGGTAGGTTTCACAGAATGGAAATTAATAAAATGTATCCTCACAATGCATGTCAAGTAAAAGGTGTATATTCTGTATAGACTCATCATAAAATAAAAATTTTCATTAAAAAAATTAAAGCATAATCACCCAAGAATGGAATTTTTCTGGAACTGCCAAATAAGTTATGCTTAACTCTTCCTTTATTAGTATCATGCATATATATATATATATATATATATATATATATATACACATATATATATATATATGAAACTACTAAAACTTTAATTTGATAGTCAATAGACAATGTGGTCCCATATTTAGGTTTATTAAAAACTGACATAAACAAACAAAAGCTGTACAAAAAAAATAGCCCAGTTACTTAGCACTTTGAAACATGAATCTTGAGAGACATTATCGCCTAGGACCCCCTCTTCCTCTACCACGGCCACGTCCTCTTCCTCTCCCTCGGCCTCTGCCTCTTCCTGCAACAGCTTCCCTTTTCTTGGATTTCACCTTGGGTTCAACATCCACAAGTAGTGTATCCAGAGGCAAGCTGTCTGGCAGAATAAAATACCGAATATTATTTCCTCGAATACTCAGCGTTTCCAGCTGTACAGGTTCTCTGTTCTTCAGGGTCATTTTCACAGCTTTCAGATGTGTATTCATGCTGACGTCCACACCTGTGATGGTTCCATGGACCTGTGTTCCATTCTTCAATTCAATTGTTACAGTTTCATGACTCAATTTCATCAAAAATCTCACGAGCTTCATCCTAGTGGCACAATCGCTCTTTCGGTCCGAGAGTGCAAAAAACGCACAACCAAAGAGCAATGGGCACTACTATTTTAACTTTTTAAACAGTTCCTGTAAGGGGTACTGCTGACTTTCATAGCTTCAGAGCTATAACTCTGTGTCTCAGGTGTCATGTAAACACCCAAAGTTTCTGGAAATGGCCATGTTAAATACAAACAGCTCAGTATCTAGGAATTTAGAATTAATAGTTACACCTCCTGAATATATGCAACTGTTGTAAGAGCTTACAATAGGCGTCAACATTATGACCCATGCTCTTGACCTAAGTTCACTGAGATTTTATATTATAATTAGTCCATATGATTGAAGCACGATAATATTTGTATTTTTGCTCCTGATATTTCATTCAAAGTACAGTCTTTAAAGTTAATTCATCTAGTTGCATGTCACACAACTTCCTTCTTGTAGCCACTCAGTAGTTCACTGTATATATACACCATAGTGCACCCACCCATTCCTCAGTCATTGTACCCTTAGGCCAGCTAAATTCATTGTGGATTGTGAACACTTCCACCACAGACACCAGTGTGCAAATGTCCATTCATGTCTCCACACTCAGTTCCTCCAGGTACACACTGAGTAATGGGGTTTCGGGATCATATACCAACCCATCCTTAGTCTCCCGTGGAGCTACCACACTGCCCTCTGAGGGGCTGCACCTCTCATTTCCCTACCAATGGTGAATAAGTACATCACTTTTTCCATGTTCTTTCTACCATTTGTTTCTCTCTGTTAATTTTAAATAGTTTTATTCACACATCATACAGTCCAAACCAACCTAAGTGTATACACATGCCTTCACCACCATACCCTATCTGAAGACATTTTATTTTGCTCCACAAAGAATCCATGCCCCTTTACCATTCCCCCTTCCACTGTCATTTAGTATTGAAATAATTTCTTTTTTTACATACAGTGGAAGCATATTATTATGACTATAGATGCTAGCTTACATTGATCGTACTTTGACCCATATATCATCTATTTTCAATGTCATGCAATACTGACATTCATTTGCGAACCATTTTTTAAAGCCATGTTTTTCTTTTGCCTGACAAACATGAAGACTGTGCAGTTGATCTGCTTTGGTGCTTCCTAGAAAACGTGCAGATTTTTTCCAAGATGAAGGACTTGAGGGTGTTTAACTCGTTACCAATAGGAAGGTGGAACAGGGCTTGAGTGGGGGGCCTTGCTCTTTCTAGCTGCATTTGGATCACTGCTTATGAGGGACACCATCACCTAGGGCAGTGAGGGAAGAACTGGACCCCTCCCTGTAGACAGAGCAATAAAAGTTTTATCCTTACCAGGAGGTTGACCAACTATGCAGCTGATGGAATCAGTCAGAGAAGCAGCTTCCTCCTGCAGTATATCTTCAGTGCCCTCTAATGAGAAAGTTCAAAATCTTGTCACTCTTATCTGCATTTCATAGTTAAGGGATTCAGAAATGAAACAGTTAAAGCAGAGACGTGGAGCTAGAAAGTAAGCAGACGCTGGCTTCAATGTGGGACACTCTCAGCAACCTTGTTTTACTGAGATGCCCCACCAGCTCTTTGCTGTGTGTCCTGCGCAGCTGGTGCTGCCGTTCACTACTTCCCGGCTCCCACTGCTCACCCTCCCATTTGAATAAAACTCTTAATTTGTCCAGATTTCCCCCTCCTCACCTTTGACACATGCTTAAGGGAGGTTCCCCCCTTCCCATCCAGAGGGGTTCATCCAGATTGGCATAAGCCATTAACAGCAGTGATTTCCCCTTTCCAGTGATTGGTTTAGGCATACACATGTGACCTAGAGCTGGCCAATGAGAGTGGGTCAGAGGCTGGTGGAGGCTTCTGGGAAAGGTCTCTAGGCCTAGAGAGAGGGGTCCAAGGAAGACACTGCTCTATCCTTCCTCTGCTGCTGGCTGGTCCGGATGTGCTGTCATCACCTGAGCAGGCGGAAGGACAGCCTGAGAGCGTGGCCGACTAGGAAGGAGGATGAGCGTGAGTATAACAGAATATGGAGGCAGGGCCAGGCCAGCTCCAGGTTCCTTGTTGTATGAAGTACATTTCCTCAGGTGAAGGCTGTCCGGTCAGTTTCATCTTTCCGTGCAGATGAAAATATCTTTCTGATGTCATTGTTCTATATAGTATTCTCAGCTGTTTCCATGCACATGGGTAGAAAAAATTTTGACCTGATTTCTCACTTAAAAAATGAACATCTCCCTACATCAATATAAATCTGGATAATTATTCTCATTTCTACAGAAGGATTTTATAAATATGGATGCTCCCTAGCTTATACTGTCTTCTATTATTGTGTAGTTGGGTTTTTTGCAAACATGAACAAATTTATTCTTGGAGAGCAACTTTAATTATTTCCTTATGATATGACATCAAAGTTTGGTGCCAGGTTTTAAATTATAGCAGCGTAAGGTTAGAGTGAATGGTGCTACAGCAAAGCACTTTATTGGCTAGTTTGGAGCTCAGGCACTGCTAATATAAGGATGCTCATCCCCAAACTACACACAGTGATCAGTTGCTTCCATAGATACGCCTGTAGAGAAGAGAGGGGTGTGTGATGTGAGGGTCACAAACTCTTTAACTGAAAGAGTTAAAGAGGAAATGTTAGTGTCTGCTTCCTGGCAGATCTTTCAGTTTGGGTTATAAAGCAGTGATAGCCAAAAACTGAAAAAAATCTTAATGTCACTCTTTCCCAAGCAGAGCTTGTGTTGTATTCTAGGAACAGAATGTCAGAGATGTAGGAGGACACTTTTCTCACTTCAGCAGGTGGGAATGCATAGGCTGTGAATAGAAGAACCTATCTATAAATAAGGGTTTCTTCTCACCATTTAACAAGATAATGGTGGTATCAGAGGGCTGTATCATGAATTTTGTGGGCCCTAAGCACTTTTCCTTCAATGGATTGTTTTTTATGAATAATATGAATATTATATTCATGACTAAACTGGAATAGACAAATATAAAACAATGTATATTAATATTGCATAATGAAGTATTTTCTTTGTCCTAAACTTTTTTCTTATGATTTTAAAGAAAATTAAAATATTTTGATGGGATCTTGAATGTATTTTGTCCCACAAGTCTCCCCAGACATTGATTCATTCATTAACAGAAGCCCTCAGAGACCTAGACTCTTCCTCTCTTCATGACAACATCCTTGCTACCAAAAGAATCAAATATTTAGGAATAAATTTAACCAAGGACACAAACAACATACACACAGAAAACTATAAGAATTTCTAAAAGAAATCATGGAAGTCTGAAATAAATGGAAGGACATAAAGTGTTTATGGATTGGAAGTTAATATGTCAGTTATATCCAAATTAATTAATAGATTCAGTTCAATACCAATTAAAATTCCCAAAACTTACTTTGCAGAAATAGCAAAACTAATAACCAAGTTTATTTGGGAGAGCAGCGTGTTCCAAATAGCTGAAATTATATTGAGAAAGAAAAGCGAAGTGGGAGGTCTCACACTACCTATCTTTAAAGCATATTACAAAGCTACATGGTCAAAACAGCATGGTACTGGCATAAAGATAGATGTATTGACCAATGGAATCTAATCAAATGTTCAGGAATAGACCCTTCCATCTATGGACAATTGATCTTTGATAAGGTTGTCAGGCCAACCCAGCTGGGTGAGAGAAGTCTCTTTGATAAATGGTGTTTGGAGAATTGGATATCCAC
The DNA here is from genome assembly GCF_023851605.1 of Tamandua tetradactyla. Lineage (NCBI taxonomy): Eukaryota > Metazoa > Chordata > Mammalia > Pilosa > Myrmecophagidae > Tamandua > Tamandua tetradactyla. The sequence goes on along the minus strand of NC_135330.1, from coordinate 96,025,783 downwards.
ATGCAAAAGATATCCTCATACAAAATTCACTCAAAATTGATGAAAAACTAAACATTAAAGCTAAGGCCATAAAACTTTTAGATGAAAATGTATAGAAATATTTATAAATCATGTAATAAGAGGTGGTTTCCTAGACCTTACACCCAAAGCAAAAGCAATGAAAAAATAAGTAGATAAATGGGAGCTCATCAAAATTAAACACCTTTATGGATCAAGCAATTTTGTCAGGAAAGTAAAAAGGAAGCCTATTCAATGGGAGACTATATTTGGCAACCACATATACAATAAGGGTTTAATATCCAGAATATATAAAGGGATTCTACAAGTCAACCACAAAAAGACAAAAAAAATCCAATTAAAATGTGCAAATGATATGAACACTTTCCAGAAGAAATACAAATGACTAAACTTCATATGAAAAGATGCTTAACTTCACTGGCTATCAGGGAAATACACATTGAAACCACAATGAGATATCACACACCCACTATAATAACCATTATCAAAAAGTAAAAAATTGAAAATGTCAAGTACTGGAGAGGATGTGTAAAAAGAGGCACACATCCACTGTTATGACTGTAAAAAGTTGCAACCACTTTGGAAGGCAGTTTGACAGGTCTTTCTACAGTCAAAATGTCCATCACCAGATGCATGACTAAACAAGCTGTTATATATGTACTATTGGATTTAAAGAAGGCTCAGAGACAGACTGACCCTAGGCAAAGGAATTTATTCAGGTACTGGCAAGGTTGAGGTCTGAAGTCATATTTCAGCCCAGAAGAGCTATTAGAGGTTCTTTATATCTGAGAGTCTTGGCTGTGTGCAAAATTAAACACCGCTGCAGCCAAACAGGGCTGGAGGGTGGAGGCAACTGGATGAGGGTGGGCATAGGATTGGTTATGGAACTCCTTAGGAATATCTGTTAGGGGCTGTCCATTATGGAACTGCTGTGGGAATATCCTTTAAGAGCTAGTCACACCATGGAGGAAGGAGTCTTACCTACCACATTTGATGGAATATTATGTGGCTGTAAAACAGAATAAAATCATGAAGACTGTAAAAATATGTATGAAACTTGAGAACATTAGGCTGAGTGAAATTAGCCAGAGACAAAAAGACAAATAATCTATGGTCTCACTAATATGAACTAAAATCAATGTGAACTTTGAGAGTTAAAGTTAAGGACACAAGTTATCAGGATATAGAAAGAGGGTAGAGATTAGGCATTTAGTTCTGAGGTAGTACAGAACTGTGGTAGTTAGATTCAGTTGTCAATTTGGCCAGGTAAAAGTACCTAGTTCTGTTGCTGTGGACATGAGCAAGTGGTGCATGAACCTCATCTGTTGCTCATTACATCTGCCAATGGCTAGGAGGCATGCTAGTGAATGATGCTTAATTTAATTGGCTGATGCTTAAATGAGAGAACTCAACCAAGCACAGCCCAAGAAGCTCAGCATACCTCATCTCATCACTTGCAGCTCAGTCCAGGCCTTTGGAAATGCAGAAAGAAATCACCCCAGGGAAAGTTGTTGGAACCCAGAGGCCTGAAGAGAAGGCCAGCAGAGATCACCTTGTGCCTTCTCACATAAGAAAGAACCTCAGTTGAAAATTAGCTGCCTTTCCTATGAAGAACTAATGAAATAAATCTCCTTTTATTAAAAACAAGTCCATCTCTGGTGTGTTGCATTCTGGCAGCTAACAAACTAGAACAAGGACTGATTGTAAAAATTCAGAAATCAGTAGACAATACTATCTGATATAGTGTAATATAAGTACACTAAATGAAGCTGGAAGTGAGTATGGTTGAGGGAGAAGAGCTGTGGGACATATGACACCAAAAGGAAAGATAGAGGATAAAGACTGAGATAGTATGCCTTAGGAATGCCTTAGAGTGGAAAACATTGTTGATTAAATGTATGAATATAAGAATGTTTTTGCATGAGGGATAACAAATGAATGTCAATGTTGCAAGGTGTTGGAAATGGGATGGTGTACCAGAAAAAATACAGTCAGTGCAAACTAGGGTCTAAAGTCAATAGTAACATGTAATATGCTTCCTTTTAATGCCAAAACTAAATGTCAACAAGCAGGGGATATAGGAAAGAGATATAAGAATCTTTGCAGAAGAAAAGGAAATGCCTTAATATAAATTGTGGTGGCAAAGATATGGCTATGTGTTTATACCAGAAACCTCTGATTTTTTACTTAAGTTGAATTGTATGATTCTAAATAGTGAAAACTGTAAAATGAACAGGGAGAAATAAGTTCTGGAGAAAGTGTGGAGAGGGAGCTGTACCTATCTAGTTTTGGTAAGGAAGCTGAGAGGTGCAGCCCCTCAGAAGGGCAGTGTGGTGTTTCCACAGAAGGCTAGAGGTGGGGATGCCATATGATCCTGCAATCTCATTGCTACATATATACCTGGAGAAACTGAAAGTCTGGACACAAATATTCATTTGCACACTGGTGTTTAAGGTGGTAGTTTTTGAGATTCACAGATGGAGGCAGCCTAAGGGTATAATGACTGAGGAATGGAAGGGGGAACAGTGTATACATACAATGAACTATTATGCACCTGCAAATAGGAAAGGAGTTTTGATGCAGGCAACTAGGTGAATGAACCTTGAGGACAGGATGTTGAATTAACTTTCAGAAACAAAAAGGATGGTATGGTCCATGTTTTCAAACTTTAACTTCTGTGTGAGGTCAAGATGTTTATATGTTGCAAAATTTATATTTTGGGTAGTTCTTTATCTAATTTAACTTATATGGTCAAGTTGTTTGAACACCAAAAATACATGGAATCTTGAATAAGGCATGAGATCATACAGGTTACTGTGATGCCCTGATGCATCCCAGAGTGACTAATTCCACTGCTTTTTGTGTAATGTAGAGAAGGAGGGCTCACTTCTCCCAGGACACAAATATAAGAGAAACTATAGCTAGGTTGCTTTCAATACCAAAGAACAGAAATAATCCAAGTGTCCACTATCACTAGGAAAAATAAACAATTGTGGTATATTTAATTGCTAAAATATTAGATGAATTAGTGATGACTGTTGAATCCATACTTTTTAGTGAAAAAAGTCAAATAGAGTATATATACTGTATGATTAAAGGTTAAAATCCAAACCTGTTAAGGGTACATAATAAGCAGAAAAGCAAGGATTGAATATCATGAGAATTAGGCAGTGCTGACTTCTAAATGTACTACTGGGTGTGATCAAGAGGGGACATGTGGGAAGCTCCTGACAGCTTGACATTTTCTAGGTGTTGATCTTGGTGGGGATTACATGTTCATGTGGATAATTCATTTAAGTTTTACATTTATTTTATGCTCATATTACAAATTGTATGGAACAGTTGAAGAAAAAAACTTATAATGTCTAATCTTAGTCAAATTTTCTTCACAAACTGCACCAAGAATGGAGATGAATTATCTCAATCTGCTAAACATTCTGTGATGTATGGTACTATTATGTCTTTTTTTCAGACAAAGTTTTATTTGAGGAAGAAACAGAGCCACTTGGGCAGCACTTCAATAGAGGGAGGAATGGCTGCCTTGAGGTGGCAGGGGATAGGGTTTTTATGGCTTAGGATTAGGGAGTTGGAACAAGGGTTAGGCATGTTCTTATTGGCTAGTTTTCAGAAACAGAGATCTAATTTAGGAGTTGGCAGCTTTCCATTGGTAAAGTTTAGAACGTAAATGCTGCTTTAGTTATGCAGGGATGTAACTGTTGGAGGGTGGATAGTGAGTAAAGGAGTTTACTGCAAGAATGAATCTGCTGGAGGGTGGAGGTTATCACAAGAGTGCAGCTGCTGAAGGGTGAAGGAGATGTGGGCTGGCATGAATTGGATTGGAGAGGCTTTCTGAATTATTTGTCAGGGGTGGGTCACATCCTTGGGGGAAAGCCTGGATTACACACCCTGTAATCCAGGCTAAAATTTGGGTCTTTTTGGTAATAGGGGAAATGGGACAATGGTCCATTCTTGATAATTGCTTCCAGCTAAAATGTGGTATAGTCTTCCTAAGTGGAAAAATTTGGGGGGTGACCAGAGGTGCTGTGGAATAGGAGAAAAGGTTATTTCTACTCCTTCACATATTGGGAGACATCATTCACATATTCTTGAGGAGGTGCCATTGGACAGGAGAAGTTGTTTCTGCTGCTTCTCATATTGGGAGACATCATTCATATATTCTTGGATTATTGACCAGATGACTCAATGTATGAACTGGGAGAGGAGCTTTGCAGACAAGGGCTAAAGAGAAGAACCAATAATAACAATAGTAATGGTATTATAAGGGATACCAGAAATTATTTTAGAGTGAAATGAAATAGGAGAGAAATGAAGATAGCCATGATTGATGCCCATAATTAGCATCCTTGGCTTTTGGATGATTTCTATGTTTTCTTTCAAAAATTTAATATTTTCTTCTACCTGCCCAGTTTTATTAATATAGAAACATAGGTCTCATTTATGATTTTACAGGTGTCTCCTATGACTGTGGTGAGAACAGCTAATGCTCTCCTGTTTTGTAGAATGACTGAAGCTACACTATCTCCTGTTTGATTATTAATAGCTCGTATTGTTGCATTCCAGGATAGTTGCAATGTGAAGGAGACATTTAAAATTGATTGTTCTAATAGTGGAATTTCTACAAACCAAAACAGACTGCAGTAGATGGTGTGCTCTATGTCAGGCTCTTCTAGAATAACATTAGCATGAGTATGAAATCCAAATTCTGGATCTTCTAAAAACTTCTTTTTTTCCCACTTTTTGAGGTTGAAGCGAGGTTTCAAGAAAGAAAACTAGATTAGGTATTTGTCTGGAAGAGACCATTTCTTGGGTTTTAAGATGGTGACATTAGGAATAATGAATCCTATAATACAGGTTCTTGTCCATAGTCAAGGAAGTACTAAGTATGCAGTGTTCCCACAAAGGAAATAAAACCAGTGCCTGTGTGTGTCAGGGCTGTTGAAGGTTCAGAAGGGATAAAATATTAACTTGAGTGGGTAGAGAAGTTGAATGTTTGGGTTCTGTCATACACTACATTTACACATAGAAGAGAGTAATGAGGGTCACAGATGTTAAAGATTAGCTTTGTTTGACACAGGAGATTGCAGAAAGAAAAGTGAAAATTTAGGAGATCCTTTTTTTTGTTTGTTTTATTTGATTAAGTTATATATTTGTCCCAATCAGGTTCCCAAACTAAGCAGTCCAGTTTGTTTATAAGAGCTGTTAAAGCATAGAGTGCCATCACTATTTTTTTTTTAGTAATTATGTACATAGGGAGGGCTCTGTTAATGCCTGAATCATTCCATATAAGGGTTGAGTTAAGATTCTGTCTTGGTATATATTGATTTGAATACCACTGTAAGGTGTTTGTATTAAAGAATAAAGTATAATTGCAGGATGTAGATGATATATGCCCTAATTCAGCTGCATAGGGTCATGAAGAGAGGTGTTTAAAGTATAGGAATGGCTTGACCATTGTTCTAGTGTGCTGGCTGCTACAATACAATACACCAGAAATGGAATGGCTTTTAAAAAGGGGAATTTAATTGGTTGCTAGTTTAAAGTTCTAAGGCCAAGAAAATGTCCCAATTGAAACAAGTCTATAGCAATGTCCAATCAAAGCCATCCATCCAGGGAAAGATACCTTGGTTCAAGAAGGCTGATGAAGTTCAGGATTTCTCTCGCACGTGAGAAGGCACATGGCAAACACAGTCATGGCTTCTCTCTCAGCTGGAAGGACACATGGTGAACATGGTATCATCTACCAGCTTCTTTTCCTGGCTTCCTGTTTCATGAAGTTTCCCGGGAGGTGTTTTCCTTCTTCATCTCCAAAGTTCTGGCTGATGGACTCTCTGCTTCATGGTGCTGCAGCAGTCTCTGCTCTCTCTAAAATCTCCTTCATTCTTCAAAATATTTCCTCTTTTATAGGATTACAGAAACTTATCAAGACCCATCCAAATGGGTGGAGACATGTCATCACCTAATCCAGTTTAACGACCACTCTTGATTAAATCACATCTCCAGGGAGACGGTCTGATTACAGTTTCAAGCACACAGTATTGAATAGGGATTATTCTGCCTTTATGAAATTGATTTAGATTAAAACATGGCTTTTCTAGGGGACATACATCCTTTCAAACCAGCACAACCATTAAGACTGTAATTATGTCAATAGAATCTGAATTTTCTATAGGTTGGGAGTTTTTCATTTTGTTTATGGTTTGATGAAGAATAGATATATCTTCACTTTCTGGTACACTTGAGGGGAGTTTTTGACCTATCAGCCACCAAAGCCAGTATAGTGTGCACAGACTCATAAGAGGGTTTCAGGACTTAAAGGAACGGCAAGGAGGGTTAGGACATCAGTGTGGTGGATATCTTGCAGTTGGATGGGTTGACTGTGGTTGCTATTGTCTGGATGGTTCCTGTAAGAGGATGATAAGGAGTTTTTTGGGCATTGACTATAAAGTAGAGTGAGAAAAAATCAAGGATGTTAGAACCATGGTTTAGGTAAAGGTAGACAGGTAGAATAAGAACTGGATTTGCTTCCACTAGAAGTACTGGAAGGTGCCTTGAAGGAATTCATTTAGCAAGAATATTAGGAATTGTTTTAAAGGCTCTGGAAGGTGAGGAAGTAGAGAGGTGATTTCATGAGGGAATTGTAGAATGAAGTTTGAATAAAATGTCATGGCCTAAGAATGGGAAGGGACAGGTAGGGATCATAGGAAATTGTTGGGAGAATGAGAGATTTTCCACTGAGCATATGATTGACTTAATTATTTAGAGGGGTAGATGCTGTCAACCCCCAAAATGAGATTGAAGAAGTGATTAAAAGTCCTGAATGTTCAGGGAGTACCAAATATGTGGTTCCCATATTAATTGAAAAGGAGATCAGCTTACTTCCAACCTTGATCATGACCCTTGGTTTGGACTTACTGATGGATATGTGGGGTCATTTTGAACCAAGGACAAATCAGTGTTCTATCATCAATCTGAGGAGGTCTGGAAAGGAAGATACTGGCTCTGGGTCAATACAGTGTGCTAGAGGAACTTTCCTGGAAACAGTTTTCCAACTGGCTTGAATTCCAGTGGACTTCATGGTGACACACCAGGCACAATCCCAGTGGGGGCTAGGATCTCGATCAGGAAGTCTGATTTTCAGTGACCATCATGATGTCTCACTGGGCAAGATTCTGGTTGGGGAATTGGTTCTGGCAGTTTGGTGAGCTTGGGTGGGTGAATTTCCAGTTCCTTCATGGGTGGCATGGCCATCGTCAGAAGTGGAGTTTGCAGGGTGAGTTCAGAGGGTTACTATGGAACTTTGTTCATGACTGAAACACCAGGATTGGAGAGTAAGCACAGGATAAGCTGCCACTACCTACCACTTCCCCAATTGCAAGGCAGGGTGGGTTGAGTCCCTTGCCTCACAGACTGCTGGAAGAGACTCAGGGGAACCACACCCAGGGACCTACCAACCAGTATCTGGGAGTAAGCCTGAGATGAGCTGTCACTGCCTGCTGCTTCCAGGTTGCAAGGCCAGTGTTTGGGGTTCACCTCACTCTGAGTCCTGGGTTTTGGCACCAGATGAAAGGCAAACTCACAAAAGATGAGGCAAAGGATTTCAGGTAAAGTTTTGTTTCAGGAAGAAACAGCCATCCAGGCAATGCATCAAGAAAGGGAAAAATGGTCACCCCTATTATGTCCTTAATGAAACCCTGGGAATTTATAGGAAGTGGTATCTGGTCCCAACCTGTCAATTGGTGGTGTCATGATTTGGGATTGACAGGGGCCAGGGAAGGGCAGCCTCCAGCCCAAGAGGCACTTCTGACAACCACTGACCAAAGTGACTCTCTCTACCAACATCAGTGTCTCTGAGGAGCCTGGATCCCAGTGCAAGTCTTGGCCTGAGATGTCAAGCATTTTTAGGAAAAGAGAATTATACTAATTTTTGGTGTTTACATGGAAGAAATATGTAACCAGGGCGGAGAAGAGTGGACTTCCAAGTACATTCAGATAAATGGTTCTCCTAGAAGAAGAAAACATATAGCATAAAAGCAGTAGATGCTTAATCGCAGTCTCTGGAGCTGGGTCACCCACTTAATGCAGGCCCTTTCTGTGATCACACTTGACTTGAAATTCCTTCCACTGCATGCCCTTCCCCTCCCAGCTCCTTTTTCCTGCCATCCCACCCAATCAACTAATGGCAGATCAGCCAAGGGAGGGGAAGTGACATAATGGATCCTGTTTTCACTGAATCCTTGGCCTTGTCAGACCTTCATGCTCCTTTGTTCAGATCACAAGTTAAGAATACAGGTCTTGGAAATTAAAATAATAATAGCAGGAATAAAAAACCCTCAAGATTTACAAGATAATATAAAGGACAGCCTCTAAAAATCAAAATAATAATTGCAAGGAAATAGAGAAGAGGAAAAATGAATCTGGAGGGTCTGTCCACAGGTTCAAATGAGTATCAGGATTTCTAGAAAGAAAAGAGAGCTGTGAGAACCTCAGGGATTCTCCCTTATCTGGAGGAAGGAATTGAGGGCAACATCCTGAAGTTACATGGGAACAAGCAGGAGGAAAAGGCTAGGGACCTTGTGGGAGAAAGAGGCTGGACAGAGCCTATAGAGACACTGGTGGACAACCTTTCTGTGAGATCCAGAAATGCATTTTAGTACATCATACATTGAAGATTGGTTGCAGGGGAATTGACAAATTTATTTTAACTAATATACTAAAGAAATGTAGCTTTCCTTGGGGTACTAGCTATACGAAAGTAGTATATGAAAGCATAATTTTGTTGTCAACAGAATTTTCAGGTTCTTTGGATAGTGCTGTAGAGTAGTTGTAGAACTTTCAGTGTGAGTCTTGGCTGGATGTTTGAGTTGCACAACCAGAAGAGCAGAGTACTTCATCAATAGAGTATCTGCATCTTTCTTTTGGGTAATTGGTGAGTTTGGTCATCTGTTAATCAAAAAGTTGATGGTTTGATTCCATCTTCATAGCTGGGTTTTCACTAATCCAGGCCCTTTAGACTCTGTCTGCTACACTTATTAACTAGGCTTTGAATCTTAACCTCAATCTCTATAATTTAAATCATACTGGGAAAATCCTGTTGGAATCCTACAGGTTCACACTACTACAGGAGTTTAGCACAAATAATTTGTTTTTGCAAGGGTAAGAACAATCTCTGAATTTTAAGAGACCAGGAGCACAAAGGCATTACTGAAAAACTTGTTCCTAAGGCTGTGGTTCTACAGCTGCCCATTCCTGGACTGCTGATTTCAGTGCACTTCAGCCTAACTTTTCCAGAAGTCCATCTCTCATTAAACAGATTGGTTTTATTACTTCACACACAGAGGTAAAACACACCCTATGGTGTCAATAAAGGGTTATTAGGAAGAACCTATTATGGGATTTGGTCTTTAGCTGAGTTATTTGGGGGAGAGTTTAAGGAAGGGATTGGTGGGTCATGATTGTTCCAGATCAGATGCTTTCAGAACATGTGCAATTCTACAACTGGGATATGAAGTAGCAGTCATTTACTTACCAAGAGAGGATGTTCAGTATTTTTCTAGCTTGTTTTTATCACTGTCTAGAAACATGTGTATAATGATGTTATTTTACTTTTTATCATGAGCAGAGTAACTTCTCTGAGGTACATGTACTGTAAGATTGTTTATCTTCAATATTGAAACAGTAGATTGCCTCTGTATGTGTCAGATCATTTCCAGACATCACAGGTTGCTTTCCTTTTATTCTTTCTCATTGTAAATCTCCAGAACAGAGAACAAGAGAAGAATGGACTGTAATGAAACTGCAGCCTGTGTGTAACAAAAGCTTCTGAGAAATAGCTTGATTTCGACAAAGTTTCTTGAATTTTCCACAGGTCAATTCTTCGGTATAAAATTACTCAAATAGGACATCTTTTTACATGGATTGTCATCTGTCTTGAACCATGGGCGGGTATATTGTTGAGCCCCATGCCTAGAAAATGGAAAATGTTCCATACACACTAGTCCTGCCAGTTCAAAAGATGGAAAGTCCATCTTGCTCTAGTGTCTTTGTGTTCTTGGTCTCTGGAATTTTAGAGGTTGTTAGTAAAACAACCTCTTACAAAAACAAATTCTTTGTGCTAAACTCCTTTAGTAATGTGAATCTTTCGGGTTCTAACAGGGTTTTCTAAGTACGATTTAAATTAGAGACTCAGGTTTTAAGGTTCAGAGATGGAAAAGTCCACCAGAATTTTTATTATTTGTTCTGTGTCTTCAAACAACTGCATGTCCTTTCATGGGATGAATGGACCATTACATAAGTAAATGTTTCCCAAATGGATGGACATGAAATTGTTTTCAATGTTGATTGCTATAGACATACTGCAGGGACATGGATATCCTTATAGTTATATCCATTTATGTTAGCTACGTATTTCTCTAGGGTAGATTCTTGGAAATGTAATTGAAGGATCATTCTATCTGCATGTTTTATTTTGTGAAGTCCTGCCTCATTGCCTTGTAATGAAGCTGGGCCAAATCAGATCCCCATCTGCTTATAAGAATAATTTCTTCTCTATCCTCTTGCCAACAGTTTATTGAATTGATAGCTACTATTTATTTTATCCAAGCATTAACCCCTTTGGGGGATATTTCCCAAAATTAATTTACACTGAGCTGGGTTTTGGACAACTGGCCTAAATTAATTAATATCCAGTAAAAGCTGAAACCAATATGACTTTTCTGTTTTCTGCCTGCTGCTTTCTGACAGACAATTTGAACAAATTGCTCTGTAAAGATATTACTCTGGCTTGAAACACAATGCTACTTCTTTGTACATTTTTCTGGATTTGTGAGCTGATTCACAAGTCTTGAGATTGACAACTTGACTTCTCTTGACTGTGCTCCCAGGCTGCAGTGAATAGGTAACTTTCCCACTCTGAAGAATGAGATCTCCATGATTGAGCTTGAGCAGATTAACATTTTGTAAACAGAGACATTTTTCATTATTTGCACTATATTGAGATTTTAAATAATGGATATTTTCCTTGTTTGTAGGCATAAAAGAGAGGAGATTCCATACTGCAAAGTTTAACAGGAGGAACTTAATAATGATGGTTATCGTATTGCTCTTCTTGATTTCTATTGTCTATGCTGGTAAGTGATACTAAAAATCATGCCTGGTGAATTTAGGCACACAAAAGCTAATATAAATTTGCCATGGGGAAAAGATAGATCATGAATTCTATGATCATGTTAAGTTGATATTAAGTGTTTTATAATCTTCATTGTTTCAAAATCTTGGTTGTATTGAAATCTTGAAAAATCTCTTATTGAAGAGATGTTTCTTAACTGTGTAAAATGTCCTTCATAGTGGGCGGGCCGCGGTGGCTCAGCGGGCAAAGTGCTTGCCTGCTATGCCGGAGGACCTCGGTTCGATTCCCGGCCCCAGCCCATGTAACAAAAAAAACGGAGAAACAGAATACAATAAAACAAGAAAATGTTTAAAAAGATGTTTCCCTTTCTTCCTTCCTTCCTTCCTTCTATCCTTCCTTCCTTCTCTCTGTCTTTCCTTTTAAAAAAAAAAAAAAAATGTCCTTCATACTGTCCTTCAAGTTGTAAGGACCTATGAAAGAGTTACATGAAAGTGAGTACAAAACTTTCAATTGTGTTTTTTTTTAAAAATTTATTTTAATCCTATAAGTGTTAACATACATGTATATAAAAATAAGAAATCAAGAGAACACAGATAGGCATTGGTATATAGTTTTCTATTGTGGCATAACAAATTAGTACAATGTTAGTGGTTTACAATAACACACATTTAGTATCTCATGGGTATACTGGTTGGAAGTCTGTAAAGAGGTGGCTGGGTTCACTTCTCAGGGGCTGACAAAGCCAAAATCACTGTATTGGGTGGCTGAATTCTCATCTAGAGCTCAGGCACTTCTTACAAACTCATTCCAGATTTGCAGAATTCATTTCCTATATTTGCAGGACTGAGGTCTTAGTTTCTTTGCTGGCTATCAGCCAGTGGGCATTCTCTGCTTCTAGAGGCCACCTGCATCCTTTCTCACTTTAGTATACATACTCTCTCAAATCCAGGAAGAGTGCATTGATTCCTTACACTTAGACACTCTGACTTTGTTTCTCTTACCAGTCAGAGTAATCTCTGTGCATTTAAGAAGTCATGTGATAAGTTCATGCCCGTATAATGTTGCTATCTTTAAGTCAACAGTGACATAGAAAATATGATCATCACAGAAATGAAGTCTCATTTTATACAGGTTTTGGGGATTTGAGTGGGACATATTCAGGAAGCCATTTAAGAAATTTTACTTTCCGCAGTGCCTCTCTGGGCCTCAGAGTTTCATATTCTGCATGCAAAACATGATCATGCCTTCCCAATGTTCCCCTGGTCTCATCCAGTTACAGCATCTTTATAAATTCCAAAAAAATCTCATGTAAAATTCTTAACTCAAAAATCTAACTTCTCATCTCAATCATTGGCATCAGATGTTGATGATGCTTCTGCTCTCATCCATTAAATACAAATCCTGATCCCATTTCCTCTCCATGAGTCATCTTGTGAAATTAGAGAAATAGTTTATGTGCTCATAGCATACAATTATGGGACAGGTATATGATAACAATTATAGATATTTCAGTTCAAAATGGGAGTATTCAAAGTAAAAATAAATTAGTCATTTTTACAAGACAGTTGGAAATCCACCTGGGCCAATTCCAGAGGGACTTCCACTGTTTAGGTTTTGAGGCCTATGTTTTGGTCTCCTGGCTACTAAAACAAATGCCATACAACAGATTTCTTAACAACAGGAATTTATTGGCCCACCATCAGAGGCTAGAAGACTTGCTTCTTCCTGTGGTTGGTATCTTCTGGTTGAATGACAATCTTTGGGGTTCTGTGCTTTTTTCATTTCATATCAATGTTCATGGTGGTATCTTGTCCTTTCTCTTCTGAATTCTGTTTAATTCCAGCTTCTGGCTTGCTCTCCATGGCTCCCACTTTCATGTCCAATTTCCTTTGTCATAAAGACATCAGCTATAATGGATTAGGCACACCCTCATTCATTTGAGCACTAATAATATCTTCAAAGGCCTTACTTTCAAATGGGTTCACACCAACAGGAGCAGAGGTTAGGACCTGAATGTTTTTCTTGGTGGGGAATGTGACTGTATTCTGACAGTCTACCTTCTAGATCCCTGTAAGACCTATTCTTTCCAAATGGAAAATACATTATATCACAATATCCATTTCAGAACAATGCCAAGTCTGAAGTCTCATCAAAATCAGTTATGGGTATAGTCTATCCTAGGGCAGAATTCCTCTGATGGACCTGTGAACATAGGAAACAAGTTACCTGCTTCAAATATTCAATGGTGAGACAAGCATACTATAAACATTCCCCTTCCAGAAGGAATGAATTGCAAGAAAAATAGGGGTACATGTTTCAAATATGAGAGGGCAATCTCCATTGGATTTCAGGGCCTGAGGGTCATTTATGGATTGATGTTTTATGCTGAGTGTTTGATAGAATTGAATCAGGTTCACCCCTTTCAAGTGCTTGTACAATGCTATCTTCTGTCTGAATACTGGGGTGAAGACCCCACCTTCTTCAAGTATCAGAATGGCAGCCAGTTCACCTGCCAGTGACTAAGCACAATGACCACTGTCCGTAAAAATTTGAGTGGTGGCTGTCTCTTAGACCAATGGAGCACAAAGGCTGCCCCCTCAAAGAATATGCCCACATAGCCCACCTCCTCCAAGCATTTCCACACATGTGGGTCAGCTCACTCTCTTTTCCCAAACCTTAGCTAACATGGTTCTGCCTTTGGAGTAATTCTTCCTTCAATTCATCCCTTTAAGACCAGGGTGGCAGCAGCTTCACTCATCACACAAAGTTTGCAATAGAAACTTTTCATGAAGTTCCAAGGTGTGCCAAAAACTATCAGGCAATAGAAATTTCCAAAGATCCTTCCTAGATAACTCCATTTCCATTCATGAGGCCCAGTGAAATGGGATCCAACTTCAGCCACACCTTCTTTAGCAAAGGGTTTTCTTTTAAGCCTCGCATGGAGCCCTGATATGTGGTTACTCAACTGCCAAAAGCTCAGGGATATCCCTGATACTGCTGCTTCTTGTCCTAATTGCAGAGCATACTACCTGGATAGTCCGAGATTTTTACAAACCATCATTTATTGTGTTTTTTATGCTTAACATTTCAATCCCAAGTTTATCCATTTCCTTTTTCATTTCACTAGTAAGCTGCAAGGAGAATCCAGACTGCCCCTTCCACTCTTAGCTTAGAAACCTCAACTTCTGACTTACTTCTCAGAAAATAATTTAAGTCCTCTGCCACTTTATAACAAATACTACCTTTTCAACATTTTCCAATAACTCATTCATTATTTTTTTCTAAGATCTCATTGGAAGTAACTTTAATGTCCATATTTCTACCAACAGTCCCTTCAAAACCATTTAGGCTTTTTCTATCAAACACCTCACCATTCTTTCAGCCCCTACCTATTTTCCAATTCCAAAGTCATTTCCATGTGTTTAGATATTTGTAACAACATCATTATACTTTCTACTACCAAAACTAGTTTTAGTTTTCTAGGCTGCTAAAACAATCTCCATACCAGGGATTGGCTTAAACAAGAGGAATTTATTGGCCAATAGTTTCAGAGCCTAGGGTTCCTGGTTCCTTCAAGGGTTGGTATCTTTGGACTGACTCACAACCGTTGGGGTTACTTAGCATTTCCATCTCATGTCAATGCTCATGGGAGCATCTTCTTCTTTCTCTTCTAGTATCTGTTGACTTCCAACCTCTGGCTATTCCCTGTAGTTTCACCCCATTTATGTCCAATTTCCTTTATTTTGAGGATTTCAGCCATATGAGGTTTAGGACCCCCTCATCAGTTTGGGCACACCTTAACTAATGATATCTTCCAAGGGCCTACTTAAAAATTGGTTCACACCCTCAGAACTGGGGGTTTGAGCCTTCATGCCTTTTGAGGAGACATGATTCTATCCTAAACAGACTGGGAATAAGGCTTTGTGGCATGGGGTTCTGCCTTTGGCTTATGGCTTCCCATTTGTTTTCATCTTACTTTATTTCAATTTTTATAGATTTCTCTCTAGCTTTGTTTTACTCCCCATACCACCATCCTCCCTGTAATCTGTTGATGTACCTTCCCAGACCAAATAGGTCTGATGATGATGTCATAGTTGATACTATTTCCAAATAGAGGCTGTACTTGTGATCTCAAGCTCCTCTGGGATCCTCTGTATTGATCTGATTTTTCTCAGGCCTGACTTCCTTTAGTTCCAGTAGGTGGATCTCAAGTAACTGTAGGACTGTGGACACCCAGAACTGATCTCTCCCCTTTATTTCTCCATCAAAAAAAAGAAAATATCAAGGTATTTGTGAACAAGTATCCATATGAGCTCCTACCAAATAGGGCAGAGGTAAAAACATGAAAGCAAATCAAAGCTAAAGGCCTAGACTGAGGTAACAGACTTCCTCTTTAATCCCACAACACATGGGATACCCTTCTCTGGAAAAAGAGACATTTCCCATTGAGTGGTCACCATGGATAAGGGACTTACACTGCTCCAGCTCCAGCTGAGTTGATCTTGCTGGTACCAGGGTTTTTGGAGTCTCCATCCCAGGCTGTTTATGTAATTGTGGGGATTTTATTTTGCATTCAACCTTTTTGGAATTTTGTATGAATTGCCATTTCTTGGGCTATTTTCCCAGAGATTTTTAAACAAGCATCCCAGTTACACCAATGTATTTGTTCTTAATATTGGCAGCTATTTCTCAGGAATTAGGAGACCTCTCTGTTGCTTATTATTACTGAATTACTCAGTGCTCTAGTGGTTAATTCTGCCATCTTTTTCTCTACAGGAATAAATAAAACTCAAGCAGGGTAAGGAAATTGTGCACTAAAATTTACTTGTTGCGTTGTGAAGCTGATATATTTATATCTGGCTCTACTTTCCTAGAGGCTTTGCTTATATTGCTTCAGTTCTGACCCAGGATAGGATTGATTAGAATTATGGTTGGAAATAGAAGGCATTGTTAAGTTGTATTAAACCTAGTGCCTTATATTTACTCATTTCAACAATACAGTGATTGTTTTATGTATCAAACATTGTGCAGATCCTGGTGGAATGGGGTGAAGAAGACAGACAGGAAAAGTGACCTCTGGTACAAAAAGCAAATTTTTTCATGTAAACTCATAAAAAGCTCTTAATCATGGTTGCAGCAAGCATTATTGCATACTTATGTTTTCCCTGATTCCATTCTATCAGCCAGTGCTTGAGCATTGAGTATAATAGGACTGCAGAATTGTGATGCAAAATTTTTCCCAGGAATGGCTCTTCTGATATTTTTGTTTTAACCATGGAAATAATTGTTTTTATTTCTAGGTGTTTAATATTCACATGTGTGGTCCTGACACCTGTGTTAGTATGCTGTGGACAGGAAAAATTGATGTCAAGGTTTTGGGTGAGGGCTCCACTGACATCCAGGAATATGAGCTCAAAAATATCTTTTATTATTTCTGGGCCTTTAGTTTCCTCATCAGTAAATAAATGCTCATGTTCTCATTATCAGGGGACATTCCTTATTAGATTTTTTCATAATCTAAGAGGGATTGAGATGTGTTTTAACAATCCCCTAGGATGACTGTATGGTATGTGAATATATCTTAACATAATTTAAAAAAAAACAACAATACAGTATCCTGGGAATTTCAGCTAAGACCTGAGATGGTCTCTTTTGTAAATATATATATTTAAATTCAATTTTATTGACATATTTACATGCTATATAATCAACTAGAGTATATAATCAGTGATTAATGGTATCATCATAATTGTGCATTCAACATCACAATCAATTTTGAACCCATGAATATTTTTGATAGGAACCTGAGCTGGACACAATGACCAATAACAGAGATTAAGGAGCAAATGGAATAAAAAAAGTTAGCAAGTATCAAGGATGAGAATAATACAAAGAAGGATGAAGTATTGGTGGTCCAAATGACATGGGCATATGGGAAATAAAGGTGGTGAGAGTAAAGACAGTCTTTAGATGGAGTTCTCAAACTTAAGGGGAAATTGTAGGCTATCCATGACGTGGTCCCATCTGTCCCATGAGAGTGGGGACAGTCACTCAGCTGATTACCTGCATATACTAGTCAAGGAAATATAGAGGTGAACTAAGAGTTGGTCTATACTTGTGGGAAGCATCCGTTACAAGAAAAAAAGGATGTAACTATTTTTTCTGGAATAAATTCTATTTGGGGGAGTGCTGCAGATGTTCATTCTTACTTTGAACATTTCCCCCTGAGTTCTGGAAAGGCCAGGATAAAGGGATCCTTGCATTTGAAGTAGTGATAGTAATAATATTCTCCTGAACTTACAGTTTGGGATGGGTTTATGCTAAATATCTCCTCAGTATTTTCTGAGTGCTTAGTTTTTTTCTACACTGTTAAACACTTGGAACTACATGTCATTTAGAATTCCTTGAGGATCTAAAAGCAGAGAGAGGAAGAACATAAACAATTCCAACAAATTCTGGTAGCCCCCCCATATCTGTGATTGGGGCAGTCCATAGGAAGGGCAGAAGGGCTAAGATAGTGTTTCCATTTGAAATGTATATAGAGAGGAACCCTCAAGATGGCTCCATTTTCAACAAAGCTCAGCCAGGTGACTGGTCATAGGGTGTGCATTGTGAAGGGCACTACCCTCTCTAGCCTGGGGATTTGCTACCCTTTGGAGTATGTAGAGCATCCCTGAGAGGATGCTTGGAACAAGAATGTAGGTGAGATGATTTAAGGTTTATAGTGATTTCCCATTTCAGTCAATGAAGATATATTTTTGTGAGGCACTTTAGTACTTGGCTTTGTGCTAAGACCTATACATACAGAGATGTATATAATATTATCCCAAATCACAGGTTATATTACTTGGGGCTCAGCAGATAAACAGAACAGAAAGGATATCTATAAGCATTAAGAGAGTATTACAGGAATTGATTCATGCAGCTGAGGGAACTGGCCTGTCCCAAATCTGTAGGATTGGCCAAAAGTGGGAACATCAATGTAGGTTTAGAACTATTCCCCAGGAGAAGCTGACTGGCTGAAGTAAAGTTAGAAATTCTTCTTTTCTAATTGCTAAAACCATCAGTTCTCCCTTTAAGGCCTTCAGTGGATTAGATGAGACTTTTCTCATTGCTGAAGGCAATATATTTGTTTTTTATGGTAGATGTTGATGTATTCAACCACAGATGCAAACATCTGACTAAATATTAAAATCTGAAAAATGCCCTCTCCGTAACAGTCTGGCCAGTAATGCCTTGACTAAACTATTGTACACCATAATCTTGCCAAGTTATCTGGGAACTTAACCATCCCACAAGGCTAACAGTCTAGTAAACATTAACAAATCAAAAGATAATGAGGGATGGTTGATAGGAGGGAGAAATGAATGCTGCTGGGGGAGGTCCCTAATGGTTGCCCTGATCCTTCTTCTGGTTATTTCCAACAGCTAGATGACCTATCCCACTCCAACAGCTGTGGATATCAGCCAGCCTAACTGAATGTAAACTGCAACTTGGCTCTATTATGGCTCAATTTGGCACTCTTTACTACCAAGGTCTCCAAAAGGAAATGTTCATATCTATATCTAATGACTACATCCAGGCCAGCTAGGGAAATAGAGGGAAGTTTAGTAAGACTTCTTAGTTCATCATTGTAAAAATATCATGATGTTCTGTGTTCTATTTGATGTGCTTAGTGCTTTTCAGACTTCAAATTCTCTCCCCATGTGAAAACAAATTATATCTTGACATCGTTCTTTGAATTTTACAAGTAGTTTATGTTCAAATTCCAGGCAATAATTAAGATAAAAATGAGAAAAACAACTTCCAAGTTTGCAATGAGAAGGAGTAGGCCTTTGTAAACTTCTCCTAAACAAAGATTTCTTCAATATGGCAATAAAAGTATGACCAATAAAAGAACATATTGATCAACTGGATTTCATTAAATTAAAAACTTTTCCTCTTCAAAAGATGCTGACAAGTGAATGAAAAGACAAACCACACAGAGCAAGGCAATATTTGCAATTCGTGTATCTGATACAACACTTCTATCTAGAACATATAAAGAACACTCAAAACTTAATAAGAACACAGAACAAAGCAATTTTTAAATGGACAAAAGACTTGTAAAGACGCTTTGAAAAGTAGATGCTCAAGATCATTCATCATTAGGTAGATGCACATTTAAAATGCAAAGAGATAGTACTGCTTACCAGCAAAAATATATAAAGGTATATGACTGATCACATCAAGTATTGGCAAAGATATTGATGAACTAGAAATTTTACACTGCTCATGGGAAAGTAAAATTGTATGAACACTTCAGAAAACAGTTTAACAGTCTTTAAAGATACATACACACCTACCATATGATAAAGCTTTTCTACAAAAATGAAAAGAAACATACCCATGCAAAGTTGTTTATGTTTATAGAAGTTTATACTTAACACATAATACCACCCAAATCCACTGACCTTTGAATGAATAAAACAATTTTTGAACTATCTTTATCATGGAGACCACTCAATAATAAAAGAGGGAACCAATGAAAACATGGATGAATTGCATAAGTATGATGAGTGAAACATATACCAAACAAAATAATGAGTATAGTGAATAATTCCAGTCATAGAAAATGTTAAAAAATGCAAGTTAATCTATTATGAAGTTGTGGCTTAGGGTAGGGGAGAAGGTGTGAAGGTTATTCCTAAGGTATATGAGGAAACATTTTGTGGGAATGGATATACCTACTCTTGATGGTAGATATATATAAATAAATAAACTTCTTAAATTTTTCACTTTAAATTATGAGTACCTTATTGTCAATTTTACCTCTATGTAGATATTAAAATAAATTTCAACTGTATACATTAATCCATACAACCTAAAATACAACATATGTTATTTTATATGTTCAAAAATATCAATGACAGTTTTTTGCAGCAGGATATAGAGAAAAACCACATGATCATCTCAATATATGCAAAAAAATACATTTGAGAAAGCTGAAGAATTTTCATGAAAGAAAGAAACACTACTAACTATAACGATTTTTAGAAAACTAGAGAAATCAAGATACTGTGTTATTAGTTTAAAAATGTTACATATACATTAATGGTACAGAGAGATTCAGACATAAACAAACAAATATATGTTCAATTGCTTTTCATAAATGTACTCCGGCAATTCAATGAGTCATGTTAATTCTTCTCAGCAAATATGGATAGGAAAGCTAGATGTGGTATAAAAAATGTCCACCATTTTCACACAACATATAAAAAATTTAGTAAGCATGGATTATAGCAGACTTGGAAAGCTATGAGTATAAAAATTCTTAAAAGAAAACAGAAAAGCTCCTTTTTGGAAATTGTTAGCTGATGGTTTCTTACATAAAATATCACACAAAACACACTCACACACACACTTTTTTTTTGCATGGGCAGGCACTGGGAATCAAACCTGGGTCTCTGGCATGGCAAGTGAGAACTCTGCCTGTTGAGCCACCATGGCCTGCCCCACATCCATTTTTATACAAAAGAATACACCATCAGGAGAAAATAAAAGGGAGACACTAAATATGGAAACAAACAATTTTTGGGATATACCATAAAGCCTGATAAGACAAACAACAGAATAAAATAATT
Organism: Tamandua tetradactyla; assembly: GCF_023851605.1. Lineage (NCBI taxonomy): Eukaryota > Metazoa > Chordata > Mammalia > Pilosa > Myrmecophagidae > Tamandua > Tamandua tetradactyla. The sequence continues at coordinate 96,004,996 of NC_135330.1, read as the reverse complement.
GATCAAAAGATTCAAACAGATCTTTGCAGAGAAGATATATGAATGACCAATGAGCCTTTGAATAAATGCTGAAATCATTAATCATCAGGGAAATAAATAATGATACCATTACATATCCATTTATATAACTAAAATTAAATGACTGAAATTATCAAATGTGAAGCTTTAAAGCAACAGGAAATCTCATCCGCATGTGGGAATGAAAAATGGTACAATCACTTGAAAAGATAAAATTCTTAAGAATTTAACATATACCAGTAATTATGACATCTACTTGAGAGGATTATATATCCACACAATAATCTGTCCCTGATGTTCACACTAGTTTTGTTTACTTATTTATTCATTTATTGATTATATATTTTTATTTACGAAAACAAACAATACACTTAGAACCACCAAAACTGAATATTGTAGTTAGCTTAACTATAGGCATATTTAAATAAACTTTCCATATAATCATGTAAAGTTTATAATTGTAAAACCTGTGTTTACACAGTAAATTTCATAAACCAATTTAAAATTAAGGCAACAAGGAAAAAATATACAAATTCAGATAGCAAAAAAAAAAATTAAACAATAACAAGTAGCATTTTAGCAGCTGTCTAAACTGTGAATGCTCTGAAAATATCAAGTAGAAAGTTCTTACAAATATCTGCATAGCGCTAACAATGACCTATGTTAGTAAACAGTTTCCTGATTTCCAGAAAATATGAAGATACAAATATTTTTGCAATTAACATATAAAATATAACCACCTAATATGGATATCTTATTTAGCTTATCTTAAAAATCTAAGTAATCATCATAAAACTTGTTTGTACAATATATTTCATAAACCAGTTTAAAATTAAAGGAAGGAAAAAATCTATAGGTATCAGAATTTCTTAAGTTACAAATATTAAAAAGTATCTTAAATACCATTTGATTGACTATCAAAGCTGTGCACTCTCAGAATATCAAGTAAAATGTTATTACAAATATCAACTTAGCTATAATAGTGAGCTATATTACTAAGTATTTGCAAATTTTTGATTTCAGGAATTCATTTTATCTAATATTACTGCAGCTGCCTAGAGTTGCCTGTAGTTGTTTATTTTTTACCTTTTTTGTTGTAAAATATAACATGTTTTGTAAAATATAACACATGAAGAAAAGAAAGAAAACTGCAATAATTTTCAACACCCACTTCAACAAGCAGCTATAGAACAGGTCCATCATATGTATATACCACATTTTCTTTATCCACTTGTCTATTCACAGAAACTTGGGTTGTTTCCATCTTTTGGCAATTATGAATAGTGCATATTGGTGTGAAAATATCTGTTCATGATAGTGTCCTCAACTCTTCTACATATATACCCCATATTTGTATTGCCATGTCATAGGATAACTCAGCAGTTTTCTAAGAAGTTGTCAAATTGACTTCCACAGTGGCTGAAATATTTTACATTCCCACCAACAGTGAATAAGTGTCCCAATTTCTCCACATTCTCTCTAACATTTATAGTTTCCTGTTTGCTTAATAGTACCCATTCTTATAGGTATGAGATGATACATCATCGTCATCTAATTTGCATTTCCTTTGTAGCCAGTGAAGATGAGCAAGTCCTCATGTGCTTTTAAGCCATCTGTATTTGCTCTTCAGTAAAATGCCTATTTATTTCCTCTACCCATCTAATAATTGGGTTGTTTGTTCTTTTGTTGTTGAGCTGTATAATTTCCTTATGTACAAAGGATATGAAGCCTTCATCTGATATGTGGTTTCCAAATATTTTCTTCCATAGAGTTGGCTGCCTCTTCACTTTTTTAACAAAGTCCTTTGAAGCACAGAAGCTCTTGAACTTGAATCCCCATTTGTCAATTTTTTTCTTTCACAGCTTGTGCTTTAGATGTAAAGTTTAAGAAGCTACCTCCTATTGCTAGATCTTGAAGATGTTTCACTACATTTTTTCTAGAAGTTTTACGGTACTGGCTCTTACATTTAGGTTGTTGATCAATTTTGAATCAATGTTTGTGTAAGATGTAAGGTAAGGGTTCTCCTTCATTCTTTTGGTTATTGAAATCCAATTCTTCCATGCCCATTTAATGAAAAGACTATTCTGTCCCAGTTCAGTTTATTTGGGGACCTTCTCAAAGATCAAATGTCCATAAATTTGGTGGTCAATATCTCAATTCTATTTTAGTGGTCAGTCCTGTTTTTCTGCCAGTACCATGTGGTTTTGATCACTGTGTCTTTAGAGTATGCTTTAAAGTCAGGAAGTGAGAGTTCTCCCAGTTCTCTCTTCTTTTTAGGATCTCTAGCTATTTGGAATATCTTTCCTACCCATATAAATTTGATAACAAACTTTTCCAAATCTTCAAAGTAGGTAGTTGGGATATTTACTGATATTGCATAGAATTTTTGGTAAAATTGACAGTTGGGTATTCAACCTTCTTATCCATGAGCACGGAATATTGGTACATCTATTTAGGTCATTATTTATTTCTTTAAGCATTTTTTTTGGTAATTTTCTGTGTATAAGTCCTTGACATCCCTGCTTAGGCTTATTCCTAGATACCTGATTCTTCTGGTTGCTATTCTGAATGGATTTTTTTCCTTAGATGTCACCCCAGGTAGGTCATTGCTTGTGTATAGAAACATTTCTTATTTTTGTACATTAATCTTGTATCCTGCCAGCTTGCTGAATTCGTTTATTAGCTCAAGTAGTTTTGCTGTAGATTTCTCAGGGTTTTCTAAGTATAGGATCATGTCATCTGCAAATGATGAAAGTTTTACATCTTATTTCCCTATTTTATTTCTTTCTCCTGTCTAATTGCTCCAGCTAGTACTTCTAGTACAATGTTGAATAATAGTGGTGACAGGGAATCCTTGTCTCATTCCTGATCTCAAAGGAAATGATTTCAATTTCTCACCATTAAATATGATGCTGGTTATGGATTTTTCATATATACCTTTTATAATATTGAGAAAGTTTCCTTTTGAGATTAATATTGAGATTCTTAACTTTTGAAGTGTTTTTATCAGGAGAGGATGCAGGATTTTGCTTTTTCAGCATCAGTTGATATGATCATGTGATTTTTCCCTTTCCATTTGTTAATGTGCTGTATTACATTGATTAATTTTCTCATGTTGAATCACCCTTGCATTCCTGGTATGAATCTCACTTTGTTATGATGTATAATTTTTTTAATGTGGCATTGGGTATGACTTGCTAGTATTTTGTTAAGAATTTTTGCATGTTTGTTTTCTAGGGAGATTCCTAGCTTTCTTTTCTTGAATTGTCTTTACCCAGTTTTGGTATTAGAATGATGTTAGCTTCATAAGATGAGCTGGTAGCATTCTTTTTTTCTCAATTTTTGAAAGAGTTTGAGCAGGATTGGCAATGCCTGATAAAATTCCCCTGTGAAGACATCTGGTCCTAGGCTTTCATCTCTGGGAAGATTTTTGATGACTGATTGGATCTCTTTACTTGTGATTGGTTTGTTAAGATCTATTTCTGAGTCAGTATAGTCAATTCATGTATTTCTGGGAATTTGTCCATTTCATCTAAATTGTCTTGTTTGTTGGCATATAGCTGTTCATAATATTCTCTTATGATTTTTTAACTATCTTCATGGTCTGTGGTAAGGAACCCCTCTTATCTCTGATTTTGTTTATTTGTGTCCTCTTTCTTTCTTCATTAATCTAGCTCAGAGACCATCAATTTTATTAATCTTATCAAAGAACGAACTTTTAGTTCTGTTGATTTCTTTCTGTTGTTTTACTCTCCAGTTGGTTTATTTCTGCTTTAGTCTTTACTATTTCTCTTCATTATTTGCTTTGAGGTTAATTTTCTGTTCTTTCTTGAAATTCTCCAAGTGAGCATTTAAATCCTCAAGGTTTGCTCATTCTTGTCTATTAATATATGTGTTTAGGGCAATAAATTTCCCTTTCAGTACTGCTTTTGCCAAATCCCATAAGCTTTGCTATGTTTTATTTTATTATCATTCATCTCCAGACATTTACCAATTTCTCTAGCAATTTCTTCTTTGATCCACTGACTATTTAAGAGTGTGTTGTTTTATCTCAACATACTTGTGAAAGCTCTGGTTCTTTGGTGATTATCAATTTCCCACTTTATTCCATTGTGATCAGAGAAAGTTCTTTGAATAATATCAAACTTATTAAATTTATAGAGACTGAGTTGTGTCCCAGCATATGATCTATTTTGGAGAATGTTCCATGTGAGCTAGAGAAGAATGTATATCCTGGTATTTGGGGATGTAATTATTTATATATGTCTATTAGATCTAATTCATTTATCCCATTGTTTAGGTTCTGTATTTCCTTGTTGATCTTCTGTGTGGTTGTTTTCTCTATAGTAGAGAGCAGGGTATCAAAGTCCCCCATGCTGTTGATATGCCTATAGTTCCCTTTGTTTTTCCAATATGTGCCTCATGTACTTTGGAGCTCCTTGATTAGGAGCATACACATTTATGATCATTATTTCTTCCTGGTTGAATTGTCCTTTTTATTAATATGTAGTGTCCTTCTTTGTCTCTTATGACATCTTAACATTTAAAATATATTTAGTTTGATATTAGTATAGCTACTCCTGCTTTCTTTTGGTTACAGATTGCATAGAAGATCTTTTCCCATTCTTTCACTTTTTTTTAAATTTTTTTTATTAATCAAAAAAAAGAAAAGAAATTAACACAACATTTAGAAATCATTCCATTCTACACATGCACTCAGGAATTCTTAGTATCATCACATAGATGTATGATCATCATTTCTTAGTACATTTGCATCGATTTAGGAAAAGAACTAGCAAAACAGCAGAAAAAGATATAGAATGTTAATATAGAGAATTAAAATAATAATACTAATAAAAAGTATATATATATAAAAAGGAAAAAGAAAAAAAAACAAAAACAAAAGATAGAAACACACAAACAAACAAACAAAAAAACCATATTTCAGGTGCAGCTTCATTCAGTGTTTCAACCTAGTTACATTACACTTAGGTATTATTGTGCTGTCCATTTTTGAGTTTTTGTATCTAGTCCTGTTGCACAGTCTGTATCCCTTCAGCTCCAATTACCCATTATCTTACCCCGTTTCTAACTCCTGCTGGTCTCTGTTACCAATGATATATTCCAAGCTGATTCTCGAATGTGGGTTCACATCAGTGGGACCATACAGTATTTGTCCTTTAGTTTTGGGCTAGACTCACTCAGCATAATGTTCTCTAGGTCCATCCATGTTATTACATGCTTCATAAGTTTAGTCTGTCTTAAAGTTGCATAATATTCCATTGTAGGTATACGCCACAGTTTGTTTAGCCACTCGTCTGTTGATGGACAATTTGGCTGTTTCCATCTCTTTGCAATTGTAGATAATGCTGCTATAAACACTGGTGTGCAAATGTCCGTCTGTGTCTTTGCCCTTAAGTCCTTTGAGTAGATACCTAGCAGAGGTATTGCTGGGTCATAATCCATTCTGCCATTCTATGTCTTTTGATTGGGAAATTCAGTCCATTAACTTTTAGTGTTATTACTGTTTGGATAATATTTTCCTCTACCATTTTGGCTTTTGTATTATATATATCATATCTGATTTTCCTTCTTTCTACACTTTACTCCATACCTCTCTCTTCTGTCTTTTCGTATCTGACTCTAGTGCTCCCTTTAGTATTTCTTGCAGAGCTGGTCTCTTGGTCACAAATTCTCTCAGTGACTTTTTGTCTATAAATGTTTTAATTTCTCCTTCATTTTTGAAGGACAATTTTGCTGGATATAGGAGTCTTGGTTGGCAGTTTTTCTCTTTTAGTAATTTAAATATTTCATCCCACTGTCTTCTAGCTTCCATGGTTTCTGCTGAGAAATCTACACATAGTCTTATTGGGTTTCCCTTGTATGTGACAGATTGTTTTTCTCTTGCTGCTTTCAAGATCCTCTCTTTCTCTTTGACCTCTGACATTCTAACTAGTAAATGTCTTGGAGAACGCCTATTTGGGTCTATTCTCTTTGGGGTGCGCTGCACTTCTTGGATCTGTAAATTTAGGTCTTTCATAAGAGTTGGGAAATTTTCAGTGATAATTTCTTCCATTAGTTTTTCTCCTCCTTTTCCTTTCTCTTCTCCTTCTGGGACACCCACAACACATATATTTGTGCGCTTCATATTATCATTCAGTTCCCTGATCCCCTGCTCAAGTTTTTCCATTCTTTTCCCTATAGTTTCTGTTTCTTTTTGGAATTCAGATGTTCCATCCTCCAGTTCACTAATTGTAGCTTCTGTCTCTTTAGATCTACCATTGTAGGTATCCATTGTTTTTTCCATTTTTTCTTCTTTGTCCTTCACTCCCATAAGTTCCGTGATTTGTTTTTTCAGATTTTCTATTTCTTCTTTTTGTTCAGCCCATGTCTTCTTCATGTCCTCCCTCAATTTATTGATTTGGTTTTTGAAGAGTTTTTCCATTTCTGTTCGTATACTCAGCATTAGTTGTCTCAGCTCCTGTATCTCATTTGAACTATTGGTTTGTTCCTTTGACTGGGCCATATCTTCAATTTTTCGAGTGTCATCCATTATTTTCTGCTGGTGTCTGGGCATTTGATCAGATTTCCCTGGGTGTGGGACCCAACTGGTTGAAAGGTTTTTCTGTGAAATCTCTGGGCTCTGTTTTTCTTTTCCTGCCCAGTAGGTGGCGCTCGTGGAGCTCGTCTGTCTGCGGGGCAGTCGGCCCGGGAAACTGCGCATGGAGGCGGGGGTCGCTGGCCACCGCGGCTTGGGGGAGTGCTCGTCCAAATTGCCCAGCTGGCCCGAGACGCCAAGCGTGACGGGAGGGCCCCGCTATCCAACGTTCCCAGTCAGACCGGGGAGCCACGTGCGTGGAGGGGACCCCAGTCGCCAGCCGCCCCGGCCGGGAAAACGCGTGCCCCTCGGGTATCTCACCGCAGCAGATTCTCCCTGCCCGTTCAACCGTTCCAGAATGGGGTACGCTGTCTTTTTGGTCTCTGTCGTGACTCCGGGAGCTGTTTCGTATTGTTTCTGTTTCTTTAGTTGCTTTTCTGGAGGAGGAACTAAGACTCGCGCGTCTTACTAAGCCGCCATCTTCTCCGGAAGTCCATTCTTTCACTTTTGATTCCATCCTTTCACTTTCAATCTAACTGTGTCCTTGAGTCTAAGATGCATCTCTTATAAACAGCATAAAGGGGATTATATTTTTGATCCATTCTGCCAGTCTGTAACTTTTAATTATTGAGTTTAGCTCATTAACATTGAAATTAATCACTATAAAAGAGGTTCTTGACTCTACCATCTTGTTGTTTAGATTTTATTTGTCAGATCTATATATTATTTTCCTTCTCTCTCTCATTTTCTTTAAATTATCTTTACTCATATTCATCAATTCTGTGCCCTCCTCTAGACCTCCCTCTCTTATCTTTTTTAGTCAGCTGATTGGGCTCCCTTTAGTATTTCTTGTGGGGATGGTCTCTTGTTTACTAGTTCTCTTTATCTTTCGTTGTCTTTCAAGATTTTAATCTCTCCCTCAATTTTGAAGGACAATTTGGCTGGGTAAAGAATTCTTGGTTGAAAGACTTTCTCATTCAGAATCTTAAATATATCATACCACTGCCTCTTTGCTTCCAGGGTGCCTGTTGAGTAGTCTGTCAGTCTTTTGTGTTTTCCCTTGTATGTAGTAGATTGCATTTTTCATGCTTCTTTCAGAACTTCCTGCTTCTCTTCAACACCTAATAGTCTGATTAATATGTGTCTTGGAGTAGGCCTTTTTGGAGCAATTATATTTGGATTTCCTGAGACTCTGATTTGTATATTCATGTCTTTTGTAAAGGTTTGAAAGTTTTCTCTTATGATATCATCAATTAATTTCCCAACCCTTTACTCTTCTCCTTCTGGGACACCGATGACTCTTATATTTGCACATCCTATGTTTTCCATCACTTGCCTAAGATCCACCTGTATTTTTTCCATCTTTCTTGCCATTTGTTCTTTTGTGCACTGTAATTCTATTGTTGTCTCTTCTAGCTCACTTATTCTTACTACAGCATTTTCAAATCTGCTATCATGTGCCTCCAGTATATTTTAAATTTGGTCTACTGTATCTTTATTTTTCTGTGTTCTGCCATTTTTCTATTTAACCACTTAAATTCTTCTTTATGTTCTTCTAGTGTCTTTCTGATATCCTTTATTTATTTATAAATATCCTTGAGGAGTTGTTCCATGTTCTGTGTCCCATCTGGAATTTTGATTTTTGTCATATGGCTGGGCCATTTCTGCTTGGTTCTTCATGTGCTTTGTGATTTTCTGTTGTGTTCAGGGCATTTGATTATCTTGATATGGTTATTTTGCAAGCTGATTTCCTTTGTTCTTCTAATGTTTTGTATTTACTTTCTTTTTACTGAATGTTTCCTTTTGCACTTTGTCAATTACTCTCCACATAATCAAGGTCTGGAGCTCATGTAGGGGATAAAAGTCAACTTAAAGGTCTATTAGAAGTTAGGCCAGGGTGAGTGAGTACTCCAGTGGCAGAATGGCTGCCCACTGCATAGGAAACCCAGGCTCAATTCCCAGCTTATGCACAAAAAAATGAAAAAGAAAAAGGAGACAATAATAATAATAATAAAGTAAGATAATAACATAAAATTATGAAACACAAAAAAAAGAACCACAACAAGATGCACCCCAACATTTGTAGGCCCAGAAATAAAATGGAGACATCCCAGGATATACTGGGAATGAAGTCAAGTCAGTGCCCACCAAAGGGAGAGAAAGTTTAAGAGAAAAATAATATATTAATAATAAAAACAAATAATATGGAATAAAAATAGTATGTGAAATAAAAAATAGAAAATAAAAAGATAATATAAACTAATAAACAATTGAAAAGAACAATTATATTACTAATAAAAATGCATAGAAAGGATATATTTTTAAAAGGGTGAAAGAAAAAAGAAAATTAAGAAAAACAAATTAACAAACACATAAATAAATAAAAACCTAGGCAGATAGGGAGTTAGCTTGTCTGCACTTATTCCTTCTGTCCTGCAGGGTGAGACCATAAGTCTCCTCCTCCCTCAAGCTCTCCCATCCTTGTCTGGTATAGCCAACTTGCACACACTGTATTTGGCCAGCAGATGGTGCACCCAAGTCTCCTTCTCACTGAGCCCCAACCCTCCTGGTCAAAGTAACTCAAGCTCAGTGTGGTTGGCAAGGGGACTTCTTCATCCAGGGCAGCTGGCCAGCAGGTCTATGGTGGGGGGACTGGGTAGCTGACCAGAACTTGGGGCATCAGCTGATCTGCAGTGCTAGTAAGCCTATTCAGTGCAACTGCAGACCTGCTATTCCTGCATGGCACTGGGTGATCACTCCCCCTGCCCTGAGACCTGTGCTTCAGTGGATTATCAGCCTGCCCCTCCCTGTGGGGCATCCAACACAACCACATGGAGAGGTTTCCCAGCTCACAGCTGTGCAGGTCTGGTGCTGAGGACTGTCAGCTCCCTCCTATCATACCTCCCCCATGTATCACAGCTCACCTGACCCACTCACTCTCCCTGGTTGATCTGCCAATGCTCTTCTCCCCAAAACTTCCTAAAGACCCTCCTTATTTACTCACATCCCTGGGCCTGCAGTCATGGTCATTTTCTCCCCGTCTCATATCTTGTTTCATGAATCAGGAATGAACTCAATCTACTCTCCTCTGCCATCATTCCAGATTATCTAGATTTATTTATTTTTTCCAAAATCTTGAAATTAAATAAATGTCTATTAATAATCAAGAAAATAAAGATGGTTGGTCCAGTCCTCCTATCTTTCCTTTTCATGAATGCTTAGTGAATGGCCACACCCATGTCATCTTTAACTCAGGCAAAGCCAGCAGCTAAACTGGAGAGAGGGATGCTACAGAGGAGTTATCCAAGACTCAGTCTCACAAGGCCTAGGTATAAATGGATGACCAGAAAGTGAGGAAATTTAAGGGATTGCTCTCCTCTGCCTGCCAGCCTCTCTCTTCTTAACCTGAGCCTCTGAGCCACTGAACTGCACAGTACATGTACACTGTGGGTCACCAAACACCCAGAGCCTTGGCCTTGATGTTACCATGGTCTGTAGAGGAGGGAGAGCACACGTCACTGGTTTTAGGCCAGTTCAAACATCCTACCATGAAATACTCCTTACACCTGCTCTTGAGCCCTGTTCTTTTCAATATATGGGTGTACCAAATGAAAACCTAAAAAATGACATCAGGCTCAGAAGTCATTCCATGTATTCAAGGACATATACATGGACTATTGTAATAACTTTGACAGCTTAGAAACAGCTGTTGTGAGACTTGAAATCCCAAAGTGAAAAGTACAAAATGTAATGTATAGTGACATTAAAAAAATGAAGTATATCACTCATAGGGAAGGAGCTTCAGGTTAGGTGATAGACTGTCAATCTTGTTGAATTTAATGAAGGGCAAACTTGTTTTCCCATGAAGGGAAAAGAAAGAAGCATGATACTGGGATGAAAAACAAGAGATAAGAAAAAATATTTTTTGCATGTATGTATTCATTCACTTAATATATATGCTACTAATTTTTCTATGTTTTGTATTGGATATGTAACATATGACAGAAGACCCAGAGAAGAACATCACACTACTCTAAAAGTTTTACATTTTTCACCACAGGTAAAGCTCTAAGATCAGCATTAATTTAAAAAGAAACAGGTCTGACTTCAGGAATGCCCTAGAGAAAATAATGATTTGGGGAGATGATTAATGCCTCACTATTCTACAACTATACAAGAAGGAATGAGAAATTGATTCAGTTTTCTTGAAAGAGACAGGTGGGTGGTGTCAGGATACACAAGGATACCAAAATACTGAGAGTGGCTGCTGAGGGCATGGACTCCATTGGTGAGGGACTTCAGAGGAGGCCAACTGGGCTTGTGCATCAGCATGGCCTAGGCAGCAAGAAGGAAGAGGCCGCCAGGATTCCATGCCATCCCCCACCTTCCAACTGCAGTTACCTGTGAGCTGGGCCCTTCCTCCAGCATACTTGTTGGAGGCTGAGCTCCAGGCAGCATCTCAGGCTCTGAACTCTGGCAATCTGAACCTCAATTTTGTGGTTAAGAGTACTCAAGTGCTGGGGAGTATTGTTTAAGATTTTCCTAACAGTAAGTTAAGAACGACAGTATCCTCCTCTCTATTCCTGATACCACACATTTTATTTCACCTGTTTTTAATCCACCACATGCTTGGATTTCTTCTCCCCTGTCTCTGCCTTCACCTCTTCTGCATCTGCTTCAGCATGGCAGTCTCATGCAGCACCTTGTGTACTCCCAGGACAGACATGAGCATCCAGGAAATCAACCAGGAGTTGTACTCCAAGTGGGCAAAAAGCAAACAGAATTTCAGAGACCTTCAGATAAATTCTTTATATCTCAAGCTACTGTGTACTCCCTGGCCAATCAGCTGCAGAAATACAGTAAGCCCTATAGGGTCAAAGACACCAAAGTTACTACCAATTTTTTGTCTTCCATCTGATAAAATAATCCTATAGATATTACCTTTCTCTCACCTATATTAAAAACAATTTCATTCAGACAACAATCTTGGGGATGTAATAATAGTTATTTTACTTTCAACTTGAAGGGGATGGAAATTCTGAGGCACAGGGTAGTAAAATAAATTTTGCTGCTAGCAGTGAGAGGTAAAGAAGGACAAGAACTAAAATTCCACTTTTTGTGTTTTCAGTGTAGGTACAAAATGGTTGTTTCTCTTATGAATGGATTATACTATTTCAGTAGGAGCCTCTGCATGTGTGATCTGATACTAAAAACATAGAGCATCATTTGTGGGTCTAAATGTGTTGAGACTAATGGACTTCTATCAACTGAGGCCAAATTGGCAAAGCACTTCTCTAGTTATCTGGAGGGAAGTGGCTTGATAGTATACTATGCCTGACTTGAAGGAGCTTAAAGATGAGTCTGCTTCTCACTGAACTTAAAGAAAATGGCCTGATGAGAAGGAAGTCCTGCTGTGGGAATTCTCTCTTTCCACTTTAATGCAAAGAATCCATTTACCACTCTGTGGTGAGGTCATGTGTGTATCTGGGAAAATCAGAGTATCCCCTGCCCGTCTGTGCCTCTCCCTAAGCTGCTGAGCCTATATGCTTCACAGCAGCCAGCAGTTAATGTGGGCTATCAGGATCTGAGCTGTGAGACACATGGTCAGTGTGAGAATGAAGCTAAATGGAGGTGACCACTAGACCAGGCAAACCAGGCAAGCCCAGCCACCAGCATGTGGGGCAACCACTTCCATCCACAAAGCCATCCTTCTGATTTGGAAACCCTTTGGCCTGAAATGATCCTGGGAACAGGATATATACACAACAGAATGGTTGTTGGAAACTTGTCAACAGTGAGCTGCATTTTGCTTCAACTTCCTACAATTAATTTTGAGTAAACTGAAAGGGGGATTTGTTACCTTGAAAATGACTGACATTCAGGAAGTAAAAATTAAAGTCTCCTAATGTGGAATTGAAGCAGAAAACTTTGTGGAATGGATAAACTAAGTTGTATTAATATCGTTCCATATAATCATAATATGAATAGTAAAAAAATGAAGCTGAGAAAAAGCTTATCTCCCACCAACTATGTGTGAAGGTAACCATGCAATGGAGAAGAAAATGGAGGCCAATGACAGAGTTCCTGGGTTCAAATCCAAGTTGCTTGTCTTCCACAGCCTTGATTCCCTGCCTGTTAAAATGGTCTTATAGTAACCTTGCTGAATTGTATTAATATAAAGATGATTTAATTTTTGTAAAGCTCCTATAGCATGGCCTGACACAATGATAATAATAACTCATTAAGAGTAATAATGATTTATTTCTTCTACATTTTTTTTGTCATGGGCAGACACCAGGAATCAAGCCCAGGTCTCAAGCATGACAGGTAAGAAATCTGCCACTGAACCACCACCACACCCTCTTCTACTTTTAATTTAATGCAAACTTAGTGAAATTTGTAAATTTATTTCAGATACATATGGTCTTTGGTGTTCAATTTCACAGTTTTTTCTAGGTAATCTATATTATTTCTGTAATATTTGAAGTCCTTGAAACTCCCAGTAGAAGGAAGCCATCAGCCCAAAAGCCTGGGGATTTCTCAGCATAAGCAAATCTGTACTTGGCTCTCTGCTTACTGCTCAAACTAAGGGGTTGTAAGGCTTTTCAAAGGGGCCCAGGATTTGTTTTCAGACCTGAAGGGAAGTAAATTTGCCTTAATTCATTGCAGTTGAGTCATACTTTTCAAGATTTTTACCTGTGTATGAGATAGCCATGCAATTGAGAGATTGAGAAATAAAGATATGAAAATCCCAGCAAGGAACCATGCACTGGGCTCAATTTTTGGCCTCTTTTGGAGGGAATGACCACAGTAGAATATGGAAAGTGCAGCTTTCCACTGAGGCAGGCATATCTTTTTTTCCTCAGAGACTAAAGAGTATAACGACATCCTGGAATCTGTGCTGTCAGAGAAGCTGCAGTTTGAGGAGGAGGGGTTGGCAGTGAAGCCCAGACCAGCTACAAGCCTCAGGTAAGGAGAGCTCTGTGCAGTGCTGGCTGGTGGGAAGGTGAATGAATCTCTGCAGTGGGGCATCTCAGCTGGGAGAAAGAGGGGTTAAGGGAAGCAATTTACAACCAACTACAGGGCAGACAAAGTATTTATCAAAGAACTAAAGAACAGTCAGATGGCAAATTATGAACTACATTTGTTACTCTGTGTCTCCTTTACTCTTTCTCTCCTTCTGACTGACCATGGCTTGTCTTCCATTCATTTAACATAATGCTTTTTCTTGATGATTTCATTCTTTTGTCTCTTCAGCTTTTCAGTACACACCAGCTGTACTATCTGGAACTGTGTCTACTCTGTGCTTAACAGACTGTGTTGGAGAAGGACATGGGCATGGAGGAGAGAGGGGAGAGCCTGAAAGGACATCTTTATGAGGTAGAGTCTTTCCCCATTGAAGATAATGTTAGTTGTGGATTTTCATATGTTTCCTTTATCATGTTGAGGAAGTTCCCTTCTATTCCTACTCTGTGAAGTGTTTTCATCAAGAAAGGATGTTGAATTTTGTCAAGTGCCCTTTTTGTATCAGTCAACATGATCATGTGGTTTTTCTGTTTTGATTTGATTTGAATAGTGTATTACATTAATTTACTTTCTTAAGTTGAACTGTCCTCACATACCTGGAATAAATCCCTTGATCATGGTGTATAATTCTACTATTATACTCCTGGATTCAATTTTCAAGTATTTTGTTGAGGACTTTTGCATCTGTATTCATTAGAGTTATTGGTCTGTAATTTTCTTTTTGCATAGTGTCTTTGTCCGGCTTTGGTATAGGAGTGATGTTGACTTCATAGAATGAGTTAGGTAGCTTTCCCTCCTCTTCAATTTTTTGAAGAGTTTGATCAGGATTGGTACTAGTTCTTTCTTGGATTCTTGGTAGAATTCACATGTGAATCCATCTGGTTCTAAGCTTTTCTTTTTTGGAAGCTTCCTGATGACTGACTCAATCTCTTGACTTCTGATTGGTTTGTTGAGGTCATCTATTTCTTCTAGAGTGAATGTTGGTTTTCCATGCCTTTCTAGGAAGTTGTCCATTTCATCTACATTATCTAGTTTATTGGCATATAGTTGCCCATAGTATCCATTCATTACCCCCTTTATTTATATAAGGTCAGTGGTTATGTCTCCTTTTCCATTTCTGATTTTTTATTTGTGTCCTCTTTTTCTTTTTATTAACCTAGGTAAAGGTCAATCAATTTCATTGATTTTCTCAAAGAACCAACTTCTGGTTTTGTTGATTTTCTCAATTGTTTTCATGGTCTCAATTTCATTTATTTCTGCTCTGATCTTCATTATTTCTTTTCTTTTGTTTGCCTTGGGGTTAGTTTGCTGTTCTTTCTCTAAATTTTCTATGTGAACAGTTAATTTCCAATTTTGCTCTTTCTTATTTTTAATATAGGCATTTAGTGCAATAAATTTCCCTCTTAGTACTGCCTCTGCTGCATCCCGTAAATTTTGATATGTTGTGTTTTCATTTTCATTTGCCTCAAGATATTTACTAATTTCTTCCTTGACCTGCTGGTTGTTTAAGATTGTGTTGTTGGGGCCCCATATATTTGTGAATTTTCTAACCCTCTGCCTGTTATTGATATCCAACTTCATTAGTTTATGATCTAAGAAAGTGTTTTGTATTTTTTCAATCTTTTGTACTTTACTGAGGCTTGCCTTGTGACCCAAAATATGGTCTATCCTTAAGAATGACCCATGAACACTTGAGAAAAATGTGTACCTTACTGTTGTGGGGTGTAATGTTTTGTAAGTGTTGGTTAAGTCTAGTTCATTTATTGTGTTATTCAAATTCTCTGTTTCTTTTTTGATCCTCTGTCTAGATGGTCTATCCATTGATGAGAGTTGGGAATTGAATTCTCCAAATATTATGGTAGAGGTGTCCACTTCTCCCTTCAGTGTTGTCAGTATTTGTCTCATGTATTTTGGAGCACTATGGCTTGGTGGATAAATATTTATGATTGTTATATATTCTTGTTGATTTGTTCCTTTATTAATATGTAGTGTTCCTCTTTGTCTCTTGATTTTTTTACATTTGAAGTCTAATTTGTTGGATATTAGTATAGTTACTCCTGCTCTTTTCTGATTGTTGTTTGCTTGAAATATTTTTTCCCAAACCTTTCACATTCAACTACTTCTGTCCTTAGGTCTAAAATGAGTCTCCTGTAGACATGATATAGATGGGTCCTGTTTTTTAATCCATTCTATCAGCCTATGACTTTTGATTGGGGAGTTTAATCCATTAACATTTAGTGTTATTACTATAAAGACAGTACTTTCTTCTACCATTTTGCCTTTGGATTTCATATCTCATATCTAGTTTTTTAAAAATCTTTTTACCTTTACAGATATTATTCATTTCTACACTTTTCTCCAGACCTCTTTCTCCTCGATTTTTCTATCTTTCTCTAGTACTCCCTTTAGTATTTCTTGCAGATTGGTCTCTTGATCACAAATTCTGTCAATGATTGTTTGTATGAAAATGTTTTAAATGCTCCCTTATTTCCTTTTCCTTTTTTTTCTCCCTCATTTTTTTTTTACTTTCTTTTTTTTTTATTAATTAAAAAAAGAATTAACAAAACAATTAGAAATCATTCCAATCTACATGTACAATCAGTAATTCTTAATAACATCACATAGTTGCATATTCATCATTTCTTAGTACATTTGCATCGATTTAGAAAAAGAAATAAAAAGACAACAGAATAAGAATTAAAACAATAATAGAAAGAAAAAAAACCAAAAAAAACAAAAACAAAAAACCTGTACCTCACATGCAGCTTCATTCAGTGTTTTAACATAATTGCATTACAATTGGGTAGTATTGTGCTGTCCATTTCTGAGTTTGTATATCCAGTCCCGTTGTACAGTCTGTATCCCTTCAGCTCTAATTATCCCTTCTCTTTTTTTTTTTTTTTAATTAACGGAAAAAAAGAAATTAACCCAACATTTAGAGATCATACCATTCTACACATGCAATCATTAATTCTTAACATCATCACATAGATGCATGATCATCATTTCTTAGTACATTTGCATTGGTTTAGAAGAACTAGCAACATAACCGAAAAAGATATAGAATGTTAATATAGAGAAAAAAATAAAAGTAATAATAGTAAAATCAAAACAAAACAAAACAAAACAAAAAACTATAGCTCAGATGCAGCTTCATTCAGTGTTTTAACATGATTACTTTACAATTAGGTATTATTGTGCTGTCCATTTTTGAGTTTTTGTATCTAGTCCTGTTGCACAGTCTGTATCCCTTCAGCTTCAATTACCCATTGTCTTACCCTGTTTCTAACTCCTGCTGAACTCTGTTACCAATGACATATTTCAAGTTTATTCTCGAATGTCCGTTCACATCAGTGGGACCATACAGTATTTGTCCTTTAGTTTTTGGCTGGATTCACTCAGCATAATATTCTCTAGGTTCATCCATGTTATTACATGGTTCATAAGTTTATCTTGTCTTAAAGCTGCATAATATTCCATCGTATGTATATACCACAGTTTGTTTAGCCACTCTTCTGTTGATGGAGATTTTGGCTGTTTCCATCTCTTTGCAATTGTAAATAATGCTGCTATAAACATTGGTGTGCAAATGTCCGTTTGTGTCTTTGCCCTTAAGTCCTTTGAGTAGATACCTAGCAATGGTATTGCTGGGTCGTATGGCAATTCTATATTCAGCTTTTTGAGGAACTGCCAAACTGCCTTCCACAGTGGTTGCACCCTTTGACATTCCCACCAACAGTGGATAAGTGTGCCTCTTTCTCCGCATCCTCTCCAGCACTTGTCATTTTCTGTTTTGTTGATAATGGCCATTCTGGTGGGTGTGAGATGATATCTCATTGTGGTTTTGATTTGCATTTCTCTAATGGCCAGGGACATTGAGCATCTCTTCATGTGCCTCTTGGCCATCCGTATTTCCTCTTCTGAGAGGTGTCTGTTCAAGTCTTTTTCCCATTTTGTAATTGGATTGGCTGTCTTTTTGTTGTTGAGATGAACAATCTCTTTATAAATTCTGGATACTAGACCTTTATCTGATATATCATTTCCAAATATTGTCTCCCATTGTGAAGGCTGTCTTTCTACTTTCTTGATGAAGTTCTTTGATGCACAAAAGTGTTTAATTTTGAGGAGTTCCCATTTATTTATTTCCTTCTTCAGTGCTCTTGCTTTAGGTTTAAGGTCCATAAAACCGCCTCCAGTTGTAAGATCCATAAGATATCTCCCAACATTTTCCTCTAACTGTTTTATGGTCTTAGACCTAATGTTTAGATCTTTGATCCATTTTGAGTTAACTTTTGTATAGGGTGTGAGAGATGGGTCTTCTTTCATTCTTTTGCATATGGATATCCAGTTCTCTAGGCACCATTTATTGAAGAGACTGCTCTGTCCCAGGTGAGTTGGCTTGACTGCCTTATCAAAGATCAAATGTCCATAGATGAGAGGGTCTATATCTGAGCACTCTATTCGATTCCATTGGTCGATATATCTATCTTTATGCCAATACCATGCTGTTTTG
Organism: Tamandua tetradactyla; assembly: GCF_023851605.1. NCBI lineage: Eukaryota > Metazoa > Chordata > Mammalia > Pilosa > Myrmecophagidae > Tamandua > Tamandua tetradactyla. The sequence goes on along the minus strand of NC_135330.1, from coordinate 95,986,841 downwards.
ACCACTGTGGCTTCATAATATGCCTTAAAGTCAGGCAGCGCGAGACCTCCAGCTTCGTTTTTTTTCCTCAAGATGTTTTTAGCAATTCGGGGCACCCTGCCCTTCCAGATAAATTTGCTTATTGGTTTTTCTATTTCTGAAAAATAAGTTGTTGGGATTTTGATTGGTATTGCATTGAATCTGTAAATCAATTTAGGTAGGATTGACATCTTAACTATATTTAGTCTTCCAATCCATGAACACGGTATGCCCTTCCATCTATTTAGGTCTTCTGTGATTTCTTTTAGCAGTTTTTTGTAGTTTTCTTTATATAGGTTTTTTGTCTCTTTAGTTAAATTTATTCCTAGGTATTTTATTCTTTTAGTTGCAATTGTAAATGGGATTCGTTTCTTGATTTCCCCCTCAGCTTGTTCATTACTAGTGTATAGAAATGCTACAGATTTTTGAATGTTGATCTTGTAACCTGCTACTTTGCTGTACTCATTTATTAGCTCTAGTAGTTTAGTTGTGGATTTTTCCGGGTTTTCGACGTATAGTATCATATCGTCTGCAAACAGTGATAGTTTTACTTCTTCCTTTCCAATTTTGATGCCTTGTATTTCTTTTTCTTGTCTAATTGCTCTGGCTAGAACCTCCAACACAATGTTGAATAATAGTGGTGATAGTGGACATCCTTGTCTTGTTCCTGATCTTAGGGGGAAAGTTTTCAATTTTTCCCCATTGAGGATGATATTAGCTGTGGGTTTTTCATATATTCCCTCTATCATTTTAAGGAAGTTCCCTTGTATTCCTATCTTTTGAAGTGTTTTCAACAGGAAAGGATGTTGAATCTTGTCGAATGCCTTCTCTGCATCAATTGAGATGATCATGTGATTTTTCTGCTTTGATTTGTTGATATGGTGTATTACATTAATTGATTTTCTTATGTTGAACCATCCTTGCATACCTGGGATGAATCCTACTTGGTCATGATGTATAATTCTTTTAATGTGTTGTTGGATACGATTTGCTAGAATTTTATTGAGGATTTTTGCATCTGTATTCATTAGAGAGATTGGTCTGTAGTTTTCTTTTTTTGTAATATCTTTGCCTGGTTTTGGTATGAGGGTGATGTTGGCTTCATAGAATGAATTAGGTAGTTTTCCCTCCACTTCGATTTTTTTGAAGAGTTTGAAGAGAATTGGTACTAATTCTTTCTGGAACGTTTGGTAGAATTCACATGTGAAGCCATCTGGTCCTGGACTTTTCTTTTTAGGAAGCTTTTGAATGACTAATTCAATTTCTTTACTTGTGATTGGTTTGTTGATGTCATCTATGTCTTCTTGAGTCAAAGTTGGTTGTTCATGTCTTTCCAGGAACCCGTCCATTTCCTCTAAATTGTTGTATTTATTAGCGTAAAGTTGTTCATAGTATCCTGTTATTACCTCCTTTATTTCTGTGAGGTCAGTAGTTATGTCTCCTCTTCCATTTCTGATCTTATTTATTTGCATCCTCTCTCTTCTTCTTTTTGTCAATCTTGCTAAGGGCCCATCAATCTTATTGATTTTCTCATAGAACCAACTTCTGGCCTTATTGATTTTCTCTATTGTTTTCATGTTTTCAATTTCATTTATTTGTGCTCTAATCTTTGTTATTTCTTTCCTTTTGCTTGCTTTGGGGTTAGCTTGCTGTTCTTTCTCCAGTTCTTCCAAATGGATAGTTAATTCCTGAATTTTTGCCTTTTCTTCTTTTCTGATATAGGCATTTAGAGCAATAAATTTCCCTCTTAGCACTGCCTTTGCTGCGTCCCATAAGTTTTGATATGTTGTGTTTTCATTTTCATTCGCCTCGAGGTATTTGCTAATTTCTCTTGCAATTTCTTCTTTGACCCAGTCGTTGTTTAGGAGTGTGTTGTTGAGCCTCCACGTATTTGTGAATTTTCTGGCACTCTGCCTATTATTGATTTCCAACATCATTCCTTTATGGTCCGAGAAAGTGTTGTGTAAGATTTCAATCTTTTTAAATTTGTTAAGACTTGCTTTGTGACCCAGCATATGGTCTATCTTTGAGAATGATCCATGAGCACTTGAGAAAAAGGTGTATCCTGCTGTTGTGGGATGTAATGTCCTATAAATGTCTATTAAGTCTAGTTCATTTATAGTAATATTCAGATTCTCTATTTCTTTGTTGATCCTCTGTCTAGATGTTCTGTCCCTTGATGAGAGTGGTGAGTTGAAGTCTCCAACTATTATGGTATATGAGTCTATTTCCCTTTTCAGTGTTTGCAGTATATTCCTCACGTATTTTGGGGCATTCTGATTCGGTGCGTAAATATTTATGATTGTTATGTCTTCTTGTTTAATTGTTCCTTTTATTAGTATATAGTGTCCTTCTTTGTCTCTTTTAACTGTTTTACATTTGAAGTCTAATTTGTTGGATATTAGTATAGCCACTCCTGCTATTTTCTGGTTGTTATTTGCATGAAATATCTTTTCCCAACCTTTCACTTTCAACCTATGTTTATCTTTGGGTCTAAGATGTGTTTCCTGTAGACAGCATATAGAAGGATCCTGTTTTTTAATCCATTCTGCCAATCTATGTCTTTTGATTGGGGAATTCAGTCCATTGACATTTAGTGTTATTACTGTTTGGATAATATTTTCCTCTAACATTTTGCCTTTTGTATTATATATATCATATCTGATTTTCCTTCTTTCTACACTCTTTTCCATATCTCTCTCTTCTGTCTTTTTGTATCTGACTCTAGTGCTCCCTTTAGTATTTCTTGCAGAGCTGGTCTCTTGGTCACAAATTCTTTCAGTGACTTTTTGTCTGAGAATGTTTTAATTTCTCCCTCATTTTTGAAGGATAATTTTGCTGGATATAGGAGTCTTGGTTGGCAGTTTTTCTCTTTTAGTATTTTAAATATATCATCCCACTGTCTTCTAGCTTCCATGGTTTCTGCTGAGAAATCTACACAAAGTCTTATTGGGTTTCCCTTGTATGTAATGGATTGTTTTTCTCTTGCTGCTTTCAAGATCTTCTCTTTCTCTTTGACCTCTGACATTCTAACTAGTAAGTGTCTTGGAGAATGCCTATTTGGATCTAATCTCTTTGGGGTGCGCTGCACTTCTTGGATCTGTAATTTTAGGTCTTTCATAAGAGTTGGGAAATTTTCAGTGATAATTTCTTCCATTAGTTTTTCTCCTCCTTTTCCCTTCTCTTCTCCTTCTGGGACACCCACAACACGTATATTTGTGTGGTTCATATTGTCCTTGAGTTCCCTGATACCCTGTTCAAATTTTTCCATTCTTTTCCCTATAGTTTCTGTTTCTTTTTGGAATTCAGATGTTCCATCCTCCAAATCACTAATTCTATCTTCTGTCTCTTTAAATCTATCATTGTAGCTATCCATTATTTTTTCTATGTTTGCTACTTTATCCTTCACTTCCATAAGTTCTGCGATTTGTTTTTTCAGTTTTTCTATTTCTTCTTTATGTTCAGCCCATGTCTTCTTCATGTCCTCCCTCAATTTATCGATTTCATTTTTGAAGAGGTTTTCCATTTCTGTTCGTATATTCAGCATTAGTTGTCTCAGCTCTTGTATCTCATTTGAGCTATTGGTTTGTTCCTTTGACTGAGCCATATTCTCAATCTTTTGAGCGTGGACAGTTATCTTCTGCTGCTGGCGTCTGGGCATTTATTCAGATTTCTCTTGGTGTTGGACCCAGCAAGGTTGTAATATTTTTCTGTGAAATCTCTGGGTTCTGTTTTTCTTATCCTGCCCAGTAGGTGGCGCTCGTGGCACACGTTTGTCTGCGGGTCCCACCAGTAAAAGGTGCTGTGGGACCTTAAACTTTGGAAAACTCTCGCCGTCCTGGGGGTTCGCTAGCCGAAGCGGCTTGAGCCGGCCCGGGGTCCGAACGCAGGGAGGTTTGCTGGTCGCCGCAGCCAGGGAAAGAGCCCGTCCGAATTTCCTAGTCGGCCCTGGGCAACAAGCGTGGCGGGAGGGCGCCAGCGGCAGCGGCCCGCCCGAGAGAGTGCACGTTCCCCAGGAGTCACGGGTTTGGAAGGGGCCTCCCGCACCCGTCACCGTTCTCCGCGGCCTGGGGGTTTCCGATCCAATTCTCTCAGTTGGTCCGGGGGCTGCGCGTGGTGTGGGCGCCAGTCGCCTTGGTTTCAGGGGACCACCTCTCCAATTCTCCCAGCCGGCCCGGGAAGGGGGAAGGGAGTAACTCCGGCCGCTTGCCACCCCGCCCGGTAAGACCCGTGCGCCTCGGCGATCTCACCCGAGCTGCTTCTCTCAGCCAGCCAGCCGTTCCAGGATGGGGTACGCTGTCTTTTTTATCTCTGTTGTGGCTTTGGGCGCTTTCTGTATCGTTTCTACTCCCCTAGTAGCTGTCCTGGAGAAGAAACTAAGATCCGCGTGTCTTACTAAGCCGCCATCTTCCAGGAAGTGGTCTTCTCCCTCATTTTTGAAGGACAGTTTTGCTGAATATAGAATTCTTGTTTGGCAGTTCTTTTTTTAGAACCTTAAATATATCATACCACTGTCTTCTCACTTCCATGGCTTCTGCTGATAAATCCACACATAGTATTATTGGCCTTCCCTCTAATATGGATGGATTGTTTTTCTCTTGTTGCTTTTAAAATTCTCTCTTTCTCTTTGACATCTGACAGCAAAACTACTATTTTAATAATTGTGTAAAGAAAAGTAGTAGGTTACAAGATCAACACTTAAAAATCTGTAGTGTTACTATATACACTAGTAATGAGCAATCTGAGGGGGAAATCAAGAAAAAAATTGATTTACAATAGCAACCAAAAGATTAAAATATTTAGGAATAAATTTAACTAAGGATACAAAAGACCTATACAAAGAAAACTACACAAAAGTGCTAAGAGAAATCACAGAAGACCTAAATAAATGGAAAGACATGCCATGTTCAAGGATTGGAAAACTAAACATAGTTAAGATGTCAGTTCTACCCAAATTGATTTATAGAGCCAATGCAACACCAATTAAAATTAAGGAAACTTATTTTGCAGAAGTAGAAAAACCAATAACCAAATTTGTCTGGAATGGCATGGTGCCCCAAATAGCTAAAAATATCCTGAGAAAGCAAAATTAAGTCAGAGGTCTCACACTACCTGACTTTAAGTTTTATTATGAAGCTACAGTGGTCAAAATAGCATGATACTGGCACAAAGATAGATATATTGACCAATGAAATTGAATAGAGTGTTCAGATTTAGGCCTACTCATCTATGGACAATCGATCTTTGGTAAGGCAGTCAAGCCAACTCACCTAGGTCAGAACAGTCTCTTCAATAAGTGGTGCTTGGAGAACTGGATATCCACATGCAAAAGAATGAACAAGGATCCATATCTCACACCCTATACAAAAAAAATTAACTCAAAATAAATCAAAGATCTAAACATTAAAGCTAAGACCATAAAATTTTTAGAATAAAATGTAGAAAAATATCTTATAAAACTTGAAAGAGGAGGTGGTTTCCTAGATCTTACACCCAAAGCATGAGCATTGAAAAAAAATACAAAATGGGAACTCCTCAAAATGAAACACTTTTGTACATCAAAGAACTTTGTAAAGAAAGTAAAAAGACAGCTTACACAAAGGGAGACAATATTTGAAAATGATACATCAGATAAAGGTCTAGTATCCAGAATATATAAAGAGATTCTTCAACTCACAACAAAAAGACAAACAACCTAATGAAAAAAAAATGGTCAAAAGACATGAAAAGACACTTCTCAGAAGAGGAAATACAAATGGCTAAAAGGCACATGAAAAGATGCTCACCTTCCCTGGCTATTAGGGAAATGCAAACCCAAACCACAGTGAATGTCATCTGACACCCTCTAATGGCCATTATCAAAAAAACAGAAAATGACAAGTGCTAGAGAGGATGTGGAGAAATAGGCACACATACACTTTTGGTGGGAATGTATAATGGTACAACCACTGTGGAAGGCAGATTGACATTTCCTTAGGAAGGTGAGTTTTGGGTGGAGGAAACTTGTCTGGAAGACTGGGAAGAATCTATGGATCAAGAAAATCACAAGCACCACTGCTGCATGTGCACACAGTTATCATCAAGAGGTCTCTCTTTAATGGTATGTCTCAAACCTTCTGATATATTCTTGTGAATATTCATCCCTGAACAATGTCCCTTGAGCACATAATGGTGTCCAAGGAGGTTGGCAGTCTGGACTTTTGGGACATGTCAACTTCCTTGTTCCCCAACTCTAAGTCCAAGTCTAAACTTTTATCAAGTTAGTTTTTCTTGCAAAGAAGTCATCTTCATGCTAGATCATAAACAGTACACGCCTGCTCTATTGCAGCAGCATTCCCTGAAGCTACACATGAATTTTGGCACACACATCTCCATGAATGGCCAAGGATTCTTTCATATATGTAGCACAAAATACCATTTCTAAGTTGAGGAGTTATAGATTGCATCCATCAATTGAGTCCTAGTGAATATTTTTATCTAAACCATGAACAACCATGTTATCCATGTACAAAGGCTGAATCTACCAGCCACCCCTCCAAAAGCAGCTGGTCAATTTCCTCATTATCTCTGAGGATAAATATAGTTACATATATTCCAGACTCAGGGCATGGGGTTTTGTGATGTTGAACTGTCTGAACGATGATTGAGTAAAGCAAACCTGTCCATGTCTCACAAGATAAAATCTCAGCCCTCCTAGAATGTCCCTATCATATCTCCTGTTCTTAAACCAATAATACTTATTTTCTAGTGTTTGGATGTGGATCTGTGTTTGTAATGTGTGAGAAAGGAGGTGCTTAATGGGACTGTCCCTTTCCATATTTATTTGCAGAAAATGTGAGTGATCATAAGGAGGAAAAATGGTGAGTCTGTAACTCCCAGGTAATGCTGATAAACATGGGCTGCTTATGCAATGGTGTCATCTAGAATCTTGGTCCAGGGAATACAGAATCAGATGATTTTATCTATTTCATCTATTCTCCAACCATGAAGCATCCATATTAAGAATCTTTTCTGTTTTCTTTGCAGATTGTCTTTTGTTCTATACTTCCTCTTAATTTCTCAAGTGTAGTAGCCCAGATATTAGTCTGATGGTAGGTGAACTAAAATATCTAAGAGATTTTCTGAACTCTTGATCACCCCATCTTTCCTGTGTTGCTAAAGCTAGGTTGAGATACATTTCAACTTTATTTCATTACATACAAAAGGAACTGGAAACAAATAATTAGGAAAAAAATCATACACTGTCACAATATTAAGTGGAAGAGGCCTTTAATGCACAAGATCACTGGGAGTCCACAAGGCCTCAGGAGACTAATTCACTCTGCCATCACAAATGAAATTAAGCAAAACTTATGCAGAATTTTGTAAGGCACTCATGGTTTTCCATGTGTGCTGTGTGTTATGGGTCTAGCTCCATGAATACATAGTTGAGTTTATTTCTAATTAGCATGATAATGTGGTCAGTGTACTGAATACCAGCCATTGCTCTCTCCTGCCCCCAGAGCACACACCATCAGCCCCAGTTTTAGGATTTTCTTTTACTCTTTGGGTATATCACCTCTTGGCATTCTGTGACCCATTTATGCTTCCCTTCAGGGCAAAGTGAAAAGCTGTGCTTTGTAGTACCTCTTGGCTTTATTGCCTCTTCATCATACACCAGCACACTTTTTAGGGAGCAGCAAAGAGAGTAGGGAGTGAATGAAACTGAACAAGACACATGCGGATATCACTATCTGACTGACTCCCATTGTCATGATCTTCCTGACTCCTACCCATATCCCAGCAGCAGCACACCACCTTCATGTTTGATGAGCAGAAAGTCTGGTCTTCTTTGACAATAGCCACTGAGTATTACTGTTGTAGAGGACAAATTGGCAACTGGTCTCCCAGGTAGCTGACATATTCCCTGTGCTCACCACCTTTGTCTATGATGACAGATATCTTTGGCAGCAGGCTCTTTATTCCCATATTGGTTTGAATCAGGAATTCTAAACAGGAATTTAAATACTCTAGGAATATGTTTAAAACACTTTAGGAATGTATTTAAAACACAGACATCAGGTTAATCATGGAGATTTGCACTTTCCATGTTTCTCCAACAAATTCTTTGTCACCCTGCCTTGTCTGGTAAGTGCAGGCTGTGGTCATCAGTGAATGCCAGAGGGGGGTATGTGAATTTCATGGCAAAATCTTTGCCACCATGATACTATGTGAACAGCAGCACCTTTCTGACTCTCTTCTTTAAGATGGGACATCTCATCTCTTTTAATTTTTTTAAATAAATTTTCCTGAACAACATCTTTTGTTCTTCAAGGAAATTGCTAGTCATATCTATGATTGGGCTTGTTTTCATGTATACTAGTCACTAAACCCCATTTACTCAGTTGGCCAGTTGGCTAAGCAGCTGTTTGAATGTCAGAATATAGACCCCACTATCGTTTTCTGTGTTGGCTGTTTGCCTTGAAGACAAAGCTGGAGCTCTGTCTTTTAACTCCTTCATGAATGGGCAATGATCTGGTCCTGTATGGATCTAGTCTCCATGTAGATTCCAGTATAACTGCTGGGGCAGTAGTTGAATATGGCAGCAACTCCACTAAAAATCATGTGGCCAAGTGGTCAATTGTTGGTTTCGGTTCTTAACAGACATTTCATAGAAATAAGAATGTTCCTGAACCAAAATAATTCATATCACGTGGCAATAAAAAAAGAAAAATTCCGAGGGGTAAATAGTTCTCTGCTGGGTGACATCACTGCAGGAGCCTCTATTCATAAACAGGTCATCAAACCTTTATAAGAATTCTTATTTGTGGTCTTCTTGGAGAAATAACTCACAGAAACATCTACTGAAGTCTTCATTATTTATTAGTGCCTTATCTCCATTCTTAAATTTCCCTTTTATCCCACTTTATAAAATACCATTTCCTTATTCAAGAGCAAGCATGAGCACTGACTCAGTTATGACAGAAGTTATGGTTAAAGAGTTGTTTCTCTGACCTACTCAATCAGCACTGCCATGACCTCTCTGCCCACAAGGACTTGAACAACTACCAGACACAGTGCTTTTCACAGTAACTGGCAGAGACATGCAGCCTGGCAGAGCACATGTGCAACAAGTTCAGTACAGGTAAGCTGGCTCCAGCACTGCTCCCACTGTGTCTCTCCAAGTTCTCAGATTCACAATAGGTCCTCACCATCACACTGCCACTAGAGACTTTGGTACCTACTGTCCTGTGTTCCAGTTCACATTTGGAGCTTCAGCAGGGTCAGAACTAACTGGTTGTGTGCATAAATGAGAAAGACACTGTGGTGGAGGACATAGGGTTAAAAGTGTCTCTTTAACACTGATGGAACATAGACTTTAGGGCAAAAGGCAGAATCCATACACTTCAAAAGACAGAAATAAGGATGTGACAGGTAGCAGCCTATTAGAGTTAATAGAGCCCTGTAGGAAATATCAAAGTTTCCTTGCTACTAGGCTGAGCACTGTCTTCACTGGTTGTAAGTGAATTTCCCATCCTGGATTTATGTTTCATCATCTGTAAAACAGCCCAGAGAATAGATCATGTCATCCACAAATAATGAAAGTTTTACTTCTTCCTTTCCAATTTAGATGCATTTTATTTCTTTGTCCTGCCTGATTGCTCTAACTAAAACTTCTAGCACAATATTGAATAATAGTGGTGACAGTGGGCATCCTTGTCACTTTCCTGATCTTAGGGGGAATGTTTCCAATCTCTCTCCATTGAGTATGTTGCTGGCTACCAGTTATTCATATATGCCCTTTATCATATTGAGGAAGTTACCTTTGATTCCTATCTTTTGAAGTGTTTTTATCAGAAATGGATGTTGAATTTTGTCAAATGATTTTTCAGCATCATCAAGATGGTCATGTGATATTTCCTTTTTCATTTGTTAATGTACTATATTACATTAATTACTTTTCTTGTGTTGAATTGTTCTTGCATTCCTTGTATAAACCTCAGTTGGTCATGGTGTATACATCTTTTAATGTGCTGTTGGATTTTTTTTGTAAGTATTTTGCTGAGAATTTTTGCATCTATGTTCATTAGGGAGATTAGCCTGTAGTTTTCCTTTCTTATAGCATCTTTACCTGGTATTGGCATTAAAATTATGTAGGCTTCATAAAATGAGGTAGTGTTCCTTTTTCCTCATTTTTTTTGGAAAAGTTTGAGCAGGACTAATATTAGTACTTTTTGGAGTGTTTGATAAAATTCCCCTTTGGAGCAATCTGGCCCTGGCCTTTTCCTTGTAGAAAGATTTTTGATGACAGATCAAATCTCTTTAATTGTGATTGGTTTATTGAGTTTTCTATTTCTTCCTGAATGAGAGTAGCATATTTGTGTGTTTCCAGGAATTTGGTCATTTCATCTAAGTTGTATAGTATCCTCTCATTGTCCATGTGATCTAAGTTGTTCATAGTATCCTCTTATGATTTATTTTTTCAGCATCTATGGTAATGCAAAATGCCATCTCCTTTCTAATTTTGGTTTTTTGCATCCTCTCTCTTTTTTTCTTTGTCAGTCATGCTAGTGGCTCATCAATTTATTGATTTTATCAAAGAACCAACTTTTGGTTTTATTTATTCTTTCTATTGTTCTTTTGTTCTCATATTCATTTGACTCTGCTTTAATCACTGTTGTTTCTCTTCTGTTGGCTTTAGGGTTCATTTGCTATTCTTTCTCAAGTTCCTCCAGGTGAGCAGTTAAGTTCTAGATTTTTCCTCTTTCTTGTTTTTTAATGTAGGCATTTAGGGCAATTAATTTCCCACTCAGCAGAGCCTTTGCCACATCCCATAAGTACTGATATGTTTTATTCTAATTTTCATTCATCTCCAGAAAGCTACTGATTCCTCCAGTAATTTCCTCTTTGACCCACTGTTACTTAATCTCCTTATATTTGTGAATGTTCTCACTCTTTGGTGGTTATTGAGATCCAGCTCTATTCCACTGTGGCAAGAGAAAGTGCTTTGAATAACTTCAATGTTTTTAAATTTATAAAGATCTGGTTTGTGCCTCAGCATATGATCTATCCTGGAGAATGTTCCATGAGCACTAGAGAAGAATGTACATCCTGGTGTTTTGGGGTGCAATAGCCTATATATGTTTTGTTAAGTCTAACTCATTTTTAAAGTTGTTTAAATTCTCCATTTCCTTAATGATCTTCTGTCCAGTTGTTCTATCTATAGAGGAAAGTGTGTTTTGAAGTCTCCTACTATTATTATTGAAACATCTATCACTCCCTTCAAGTTTTTCCAATGTATTTTGGAGCTCCTTGATTGGGAGCATAAAAAAAAAGATTGTTATTTCTTCTTGGTGAATTGACCTTTAATTAATTTATACTGGCTTTCCTTGTCTCTTATGATGATTTTACATTTAAAGTGTTTTATTTTTGTATGATATTATGATAGGTACTCTTGCTTTCTTCTGGTTACAATATATGTGGAGCCATTTTTCATCCTTTCACTTTCAATCAATTTATATCCTTGTGTCTAAGATGAGTCTCTTATAAGCAGCATATAGCTGGGTTATATTTCTTTATCCATTCTTCCAATCTGTATCTTTTAATTGGTAAGTTTAGCACATTAACATTCAAAGTTATTACTGAAAAGGCATTTCTTGAATCCACCATCTTATCTTTTGGATTTTATTTGTCATATCTATATATACTTTTCCCTCTTTCTCTTTTTTTATCCTTTAAGTTACTCTTAATGGTACTTTTCAATTTTTTGCCTTCCTCCAGACCTCTTTTTCCTGCTTTTAATTTTTCAACTGGCAGGTCTCCCTTTAGTATTTTTTGTAGGGCCCATTTCTTGTTGACAAATTATTTCAGGATTTGCTTGTCTGTGAAAATCCTAATCTCTCCTTCAGTTTTAAAGGATAATTTGGCTGAATATAGAATTATTAGCTGGAAGTCTTTCTCTTTCAGGATCTTAAATATATCATATCACTGACTTCTCACTGCAAATGCAGCATTTGAGCAGTCTATACTGTCTTATATGACTTCCCTTCTATGTAGTAAATTGTTTTTCTCTTGATGCTTTCAGGATTTTCTGCTTCTCTTCAACATATGATGGACAGAGTAGTATGTGTTCTGGGGAAGGCCTATTTGGATTTATTCTGTGTGAAGTTTATTGAGCTTCTTTGACTTGTATATTTATTTCCTTTATAAGGTTTGGGAAGCCCCCCCCATTATATCCTCAACTAATCTTCCTAGGCCTTTAATATTCTGTTCCCCTCTTGGGACACCAATGATTCTTATGGTTGTGTGCTTTGTTTTATCCATCATTTACCTGAGAGCCAATTCAAAATTTTCTGTTGTTCTTGCCATTTGCTGTTTTGAGTGTTTGAAATCAGTTGTCCCATCCTGTGGCTCATTTATTTTTTCTTCTGTGCCTTAAATAAGATGTGCCTTACATAAAAGCTTCAAATGGCATTAGGAGAGTGGGCTCACAGAATGTCTATCCATTGTCAAGGTATTCCACATAGCATTGCTTCTAATCAAGTAACCCACTTCGCAGCAAGTGAAGTGCAGAAATTGACACATATTCATGGGATTGTTTGGTCTTACCATGTTCACCCTCATCCAGAGGCAGCTGGATTGATGGAACAGTGGAATGGTCCTTTGAAAACTCAATTACGGTGCCATATAGGTGGCAATTCCTTGCAAGGCTAAAGTGAGGTTCTCCAGGAGGTTGTGTATCTTCTGAATCAGTATCCAATTTATGGTGCTGTTTCTACCATAGTCAGCCTTCATGTATCCAGGAAGCAAGGGGTGGAAATGGGAGTGGCACCACTCACTTTTACCCCTAATGGTACACTAGGAAAATTTTTGTTTCCTGTCCCTGTGACTTTGAGCTCTGTTGGTCTACAGATTTTAGTTCCAGAAGGGGGAGTGCTTCCAGCAGAAGAAACAACAATGATTCCATTGAACTGAAATCCAAGACTGCCACCTGGTCACTTTGGGCTACTCATGCCCCTGGATCAACAAGTCAAGAGTGGGATTACTTTACTGGCTAGGGAACATGGCTATCAAGGGGAAAAAGGACTGCAACTACACATTGAAGATAAGCAAGAGTTTTCCTGGCATACAGGAGATACCCTAGGGCATCTTTTAGTACTACCATGCACTGTGATTAAAACCAATGGTAAACTGCAACAACCTAATCCAGGCAAGACCACCAATGGCTCTGAAACTTCAGGGATGAGGGTTTGGACCACCTCACCAGGCAAAGAACCACAGCATGCTGAAGTACTTGCTAAGGGTAAAGGGAAATGGAAGGGGTAGTGGAAGAAGGTAAGATAAATATGAATTATGAACACATGACCAGTTACAGAAATGAGGACAGTAATGCTGTTTCTTTCATGTCATAGTATTTAATATGTAAGAGATCAAGTTTACATGAGACACTTCTATAAATTTTATATCTACAGATATCTCCTGCTGATTTTGTTTCTCTAGAGAACCCTAGCTAATATAGATAGTTTCTCTTTCTATTGTTAAGTTGTAGGATTTCTTTACATATGCTAGATATCAAAGCCTTAACAGATAGGTGATTTCCAAGTATTTCCTACCATTGAGTTGACTACCTCTTCACTTTTTTGACAGTCATTTGAAGCACATAAGTGTTCAGTCTTCAGGAGTGCCCATTTATCTACTTTTCTTCCATTGTTTGTGCTTTGAATTTAAGGTCTAAGAAGCTAACTACTATCACTAGGTCTTGAAGGCATTTCCTTTTATGCATGTTTTGGTACTGGTGCTTATACTTAGGTCTTTGATCCACTTTGAGTTAATTTTTGTAGAGGTGTGAGGTATGAGTATGTATATCTATTTCTGCAGCCCCATCTATTGAAGAGACTTTCTATTCAGTTTGGCATTGTTTTAGTATTAAGTTGTAATTATTCAAATAAAACACTAGAAATGTTCTCCTCCTTACAATGTCCATAACCTAACTCTGTTGAAGATATCAACTTCTTTTCTGTGAACAGTTCTGTACTCTGTCCCCTCTGATAGATTCCCAGATATTTAGGCATATATTTATTTCCCAGAGGAGGTCTTCAAATGTTCAGGGAGTCTCTTCAACCTCTACCATGGTGATTTTCTATTAAAAATATTTTTATTGAGATATCATCACTCACATACAAGCCATACATAGTATACAATGAATGGCTCACAATATCATCACATAGTTGTTTATTCATCATGATGATCGTTCTTAGAACATTTGCATAGCTCCAGGAAAAGAAATTCAAAGAAAAAAGAAAAAAGCTTATCTATTCACTACCCCTTAACCTTTCATTGACCACTAATATTTCACTCTACCCAATTTTTTACTTATATATCCCCCATTATTCATTAATTTTTAACCTTAATTTTTTTATTCTTCTCTCTATACCATGGATAAAAGAAGCATCAGACACAAGGTTTTCACAATCACATGGTCACATTGTAAAAGGTATATAGTTATACAATCATCTTCAAGAATCAAAGCTAATGGAAAATAGTTCAACAGTTTCAGATACTTCCTTCCAGCCACTCTAATACACCACAAACCAAAAAGTCATATCTATATAATGTATAAGAATAACCTCCATGATAACCTCTCAATTCTGAAATCTCTCAGCCACTGAAACTTGTTTTGTCTCATTTATCACTTTCTCCTTTTGGTTAAGAAGGCTTTCTCAGTCCCATGATGTCAAGTCCTGGCTCTTCCCAGGAGTCATGCCCCATGTTGTCAGGGAAATTTACACCTCTGGGATTCATGTCCCATGTAGGGAGATGACAGTGAGTATAACTGCTGTTGGCTTGGAGAAATAGATCACATGTGAACCACAAAAGAGGTTCTCTGAGTGTGACTCAGACATAATTATAAGTAGGCCTGGCATCTCCTTTGCAGGAATAAGTTTTATAGGGGTGAATCCCAAGATTGAGGGCTCAGCCTATTGAATTGGTTACCCCCTTGCTTGTGAGAATATCAGAAATTCTCCAGATGGGGAAGTGTAATATTTCTTCCTTTCTCCCCAGTCATCAAGGGGACATTCAATGTACTTTTTTATTCTATGTCAAAATTACTGTAAGATATATCAGGGCGTGACACTAACCTGTACAAACCAATGAGATCTCATGCTCTAGTCAAGATTCCATTAAATATAGATTCAAATGAACAAACCATACAAGTTGAATTAGATAATGCACTATTCCTTGGTTATTTTCTTAGAAAGTGCATAAAATAGTGGACTGCTTGAAACCTGTTTTTAGTTTCTGAAGCATTTGTCACTCCTCTGCATTGATTAGTCTCTGGTTATACCCTTGTCCTAAGAAGGCTAGAGAATATTTTTCCTTCTCAGTTAAAAGGAATTCAGCATCCTTCTTTTCACTTCTGGATCATTTTGCATAGGCACCACCCAGTATAGATTTTTGAGGAGTCATTCTCTCTGTGTTTAGAATATGGAAGCTTCTTCTCAGGCATCTGAAAGTCCAGTCCACAAAGGAATTAGAGATAACATTTTCTATCAAGACTGATTGGTATTGTCACCACTAAACCTTCTTTAACCTTGGATATCTTATGCAAAATATGATTTATTTGAACTATATCTAAGTAAACTTAGTATATATGAAATATATTCTCAAGATGACACATTAAAATGCATCTTCTCAGCCATTTAACACAATAATGGTGTACAAAATAAGGGAAAGACATTGGGATGAAGGGAAATGCTAAGTAGGAAGAGAGTTATCTTCATCTTATTTGCTTTCGGCTTTTATTATTTCTCTTAAAACCACCATAAGTTCTAGCCATAATGAAGCTAACACAATCATAGTCATTAATTTATGAATCATTTATGGTCAACCTTCCATTTATAAAACACTCCTTTTGGCACTGTGGTCCCAGAATTTGGAAGTTTATGGTTCAGCAAAAGGAGACTTGTACACACATGATTCACCTAGAAAGTAGTTTGTAAATATTAGTGGAGGCATAAAGTTTACAATAGGAAATCAAGACAGCTTCACAAAGAGGTGGCATTTGTAGGAGGAACATGTATATAATTCCCTTCCTCATAATTTGAAGATATTTAGATAGCTCAAACACCAAAAGTAGACAATTTGCCCATAACTTTAGAACAGGGGAGTAAAGTATGTGTAAAATCCTCTCTTTCCACTCCTGGCAGCAAAACAATCCTGAAAGCTAGATGTTGCCTTTACAATCTGAATTACTTCCCTTTTGTTTAAGAGAAGAGCTGAGTAGAGAGAGAGCAAGTTTTCATCTGCCTCTTTCTTCACTAAGGATTAGTTGAATATGGTTCTTTTGTGCCAGCTGGTTATTTTATGCTCTGTTTTCTGTGTTAGCATGTTACTTTATCCTGATCTTCATTGGGGCATGCAGTAGCCACATTATTCTTTTGGTCAGGAGTGTTTACAAAAGCTTATTATGTGATTCCAGAGTCACAGAATTTAAGCATTACTAACGAGAAGAGAGGCAAAATGATTTAAAAACTGAATGTTCAATCAAGCCTCTGTGTGTAAATTGGCTATATTTTGTAGCTTAGTTGGAATATTTCTTTATGTAGAAAGGCCAAGTTAAGGGTGGTCAACTTGGCATTAGCTTCTGAAATTTATCTATCTTTTGAAAGACAAAAGAAGCCAGTCAAAATGAAATCAGCTCAGACTGTAAGCACTGAAGTTGACATCCTCTTCTTTTAGCCCACAAAATAAAGTTCACATATAGATGGCAATTTGTCATTGCCTTCATGCCCCCTTAGAGTTATATCAGTTTCTTCATCCTTTAAATTGCTCTTTTCCAACTGTTAGAAAGACCTCCATTTGGGTTGTTTCTGGAACAGGAATGACAGGGGCAGCAGGTGAATTGCTGTTGCCTGCTTGAGTGCTGCTACTTGGAAATGATTGGGAAGGTATTGAGTTCTCAGATATTATAAAAGTGTTCTCTTTGAGGTTTGGCTCTGTTTTCTGCTGAATATGGCATGTTTTGGTGACATGCCACATGATGTGAACCCTCTTTTTCTTTTATGTCATTTATACTAGCTTGATGATAAATTAAATTTTTAAGTACAAATTATCTCTGTCTGAGAACAGCCTTAATTTAAAATGCAGATTTCTTAAAATCTTAGCATGAACTGAACACAATGCTATGAGAAATCTCACTGAGGCAGATATTTCTAACATCTCAGTAAATAAACACCAATTCCCTCCTGCTGAGAGAAAGGTTAAGCAACTGAAAAATGAGCAGGACATCATAGTAAAATTACCTTCCTACAATGAAAAATGGGAGGGAAATGCATTGCAAGAAGAAATCCATTTGGATGTGTGCTGTAAGTATAACTTCCTCCAAAAACAGTCAGATTTTTCATGAAAGCCATATTCTCAAATGTGTCAAAAGCTGTGTTAACCACAATCACATCATTGCATGATACAGAAAGATTTACTGTAGGAAGATGCATTGGAAAGATTTAAAGTATGATGTCTATACACTAATATCATGGGAAATCCACCCACACTCCCTGCTTTGGGTTAGAATTTGGGGAAGAATACTTAGAGTGAAGACATGCTCAGTAAATAATGGTCAATTACTGTTGAATCCAAACTATTTCTGTGTCAGCAAGAAATTTCAAAATTCTACAAGCCAGGCTTCATTCTGTCTGTGCAACCTATCCCTCTAAAGCGGTTATGGGTGAGGGCTAGGCACAGAAAAATATGGTGAGATATGATTTAGACTTCTTTTTTAACTGGGCCTCAGGTTAGAAATGGTAACATAAAATGTTAAACAATAGGCTAGGTTTGTTAATATTACTTTTCCAATAATGCCCTTGCAGTGGTAACTAATAATCAGATCATTATTATATAAATAGCCTTGGGATAAGAATAACTGAATAAAATCTAAGTATCAAATTTCAGTGAGTAAAATAAAAAATTTTTGAGAGGTATGGAAATTTTTTCTTGATTTAAGCTTGGGACAAATTAAACAGCTGCAGTATATTTTCCATCTCAATATACTCTTAAAATTGTTTGTATTTTAAGATATAATGAAAACAAAGATTTTTTTCAACCTCTGATAAAAGGAACTTTATGATAAATTCTGAGTTGAACAAATGTGATTTTATTCTGCTTGGGTGTGTTTTCTCTTAAATGTACATGAGGTCACAGATAATATAAGCTAACTTGGAGCTTATATTATCATTGTGCAGTCTCAAAATTCCTCTTAAAATGGCCCAAGTAGATAAGCTAAGTTAATAAATGGAAGAATGTATCTGGTATAATACAATAAGAATGTGATAATGCTCTAAAATATTCTGCTTAAGAAATCAGTTAAGTTTAGCAAAAAATATAAATGGATTTCTTTATAATCTCAATTACCTGGATTTCAAAGAATCTGGCTTTTGTTAACTTTGGCCATTTGTTATCTGTTTGTGGAAGAATTTGAATTTGTAGTGGCTTTGTTTAATGTCAATCAGTATATTGTTGTTGATAAATGTTGTTGTGACTAGAAAAGACAAAAATCTCATTTTCAAAGAATTTATTTTCTAGCTAGAATATGCTCATACCAGGGCATAATATAAGACCATCGTAATGAGGGAATAAAAATGTTGGATGTATTTGAAAAGCAGATAGATAATGAATGACCAAAGAAGTCCTCATAGAAGAGATGATAGTTTTGAGATCTAAATGATAGAGTAACATTTAAATAATTAAAGCTCTGATCTAGTTTTTATAGAAGCTATAATTTGATTTTGTGAACTAAATTTTTCCTAGTATTATTTAGCTCTTGGGAATAATGTTGAGAAAAATCTGATTTTTTAAAAATAAAAATCCTTTAAATATCAAAAAGCTGATTACATTCCAAACTTGAGGCTTTTCTGACCTTTGAAGGTAGTGCTGAATTGGACTGAGAGATTTTAGGCTTAGTGTAAAATAGACATTTCTGTGTTCTGACTATAAAGTATTTAAATATGTGGCTATGTTCCAAACCTAAGCATAAATTTCTTCCTTCTTTTATTTTATAGTATCTCTGTCTCTTCTATCCTTCATGAATACTATTATTGGAAGGAAGTATGCAGATTCAAAAGCTTTGTGAATTTTCTTTGTTTATCATACATTTCAAAAAAAGAGCTTTTGTGTTAAGCTGGGTATTCATACAAAATTAAAGTTTAATTTTCTCACTGTTAAAATAACGTGGATTGTTAGTGTGTTCATAATGTAAAGCTATTTAAAAAATTTTTTCATAATCATCCAAGTACTCTGTCTAAAAACAAATATCTTACATCAGAATGATATCCTTGGCCTTTGCCTCTATTTCAGAAGACAAGTCTTCTCACTGTTCAGGAAAAAACTATTACAAATAATGTGTTCTTCCATATTATGTAAGTTAAGTGCTGAAATAGTTTAATCTACTGTTTCAGAGGTGTTTGGGAAGCATTACAGTGGTTAAAAGAGATTTTCTATCCTTTTACTAGTTTATATTTATAGAGGTAAAATAACATTAGATTTCATGAAAATCATTGGAACCTGACAATATGCTAAGAATAATATTGTCTGCATATTAAAGCTTTAACTTTTGTGTGAGATAAAAATAAAACTTTATTTTGTTCAAAATTTACACTAATTTAATCTGTCTACCCAGTTAAACAACCTAATTCAGCTGGTATAAGGAACAAAATCTTAATATTATGTAGAAGTTAATGTTATGCAATGATGTATTTCAGAGTATCTTGGGCAGAAAATGAAAAGTGTTTACAAAGTCCCTTGATGGACTGGGGAAAATAGACTGATTAAGCTTTCCAATCTGGGGAATTCCTGATATTTTCTAAAGAGATGCTCCCCATTTAATGAACCAAAGCCTCAATTTTTAGGCTTGCCTTTCTGAAACTTATTTCTATAATAGTAAACTGAATCTACTTATGATTAGTGCCTGAGTTATCTTCAGAAAAATCTCTGTTCTTGCTCAAATGCTGTCTTTCTCTAAGCCAAATTCTGACCTACCACCCTGCAACATGGGACATAGTTTCCAGGAGTGTCAGTTTGGCATTTCCAGTATATAACACAATTGGCCCCAGCATCATGGGATGTAGCTGTCCCTGGCATTGTGGGACATAAGTTCCAAGGATAAGCCCAGCTCTGTGTTGTGGATTAGTTGACAAAAAGGGCTTAAATAGAGTTTCAATGGCTAAAAGATTTCAAATCCAGTTGAGAGGTCATTCTGGAGGTTATTCTTATGTAAGTTTCAGTCAGACATTACAAACTGCCACACATTACAAACTGGCACACTGTGTTTGGCACTTTACCAACAAACAGTATCCCTAGAAACCCTGAAACATATCCTGGATGCTATAAAATTTTACTACTTAAGTTTATTTTTGAGTGACTTATTGTGCCAATTTGAAAGGATATATGTACCCTAGAAAAGCCATGTTTTAATCTTAATCCTATTTTGTAAAGGTAGCCATTTCTTCTAATCACTATTCAGCACTGTATGCTTGAAACTTTAATTAGATCATCTCCCTGGAGATGTGACTCAATGAAGAATGGTTGATAAGCTGGATTAGGTGGAGACATGTCTCCACCCATTCCAGGTGAGTCTTGATTACTTCACAGGAGTCCTATAAAAGAGGAAAGATTTTGTAGAAAGGAGGAGAGAAGCTGAGAGAGCATAATGACATAGCCATGAGAAGCAGAGAGTCCACCAGCCTGTGACATTTGAAGACGAAGAAGGAAAATGCCTCCTGGAGAGCTTCATGAAAGAGGAAGCCAGGAGAGGGAGCTAGCAGATGACACCATCTTCACCATGTGCCTTTCCAGATGAGAGAGAGGAAACCCTGATCATGTTTGCTGTGTGCCTTCTCACTTGAGAGAGAAACCCTCCTTCTCCAGCCTTCTTGAACCAAGGTATCTTTCCCTGGATGCTTTAGATTGGGCATCTGTATAGACTTGTTTTAATTGGGATGTTTCCTCAGCCTTAGAACTCTAAACTAGCAACTTATTAAATTCCTCTTTTTAAAAGCCATTTCATTTCTGGTGTATTGCATTCTGGAAGCTAGAACACTTATCTCTGCCTCTGGGATTGTAAAAATGCTGTGACTAACCTTCATTTGTGCCCAGTTATCTAGTTTTCAACTTTGGAATCTTATAATCCCTAAAAATAGCCCTTAATATTTTTTAATGAAGGACCTTCGGTTCACTGAGAACTAACCAATCCCAAGTCCAAAGTTTTCTTGATGGCAAAGTCTGGAGCTAACAATGTGTGCCTACCAGACATGGACAGTAGCTTAGACTTCAACCAAAAAGTCACCAATATCTCATTCACCATTTTCTTTTATGCATTCTGTGGCTAATGTAATAAATATGTGCATGCTCAATATCAGATCACCTCTACTTTCATCATCTGGAGCCACTGTGCTCATTACCCTAAATTATGCCCATCTTTTCTCCAATAAAACTATCTGAATAGCTGCAGTTCGGGGACACAGATTTTGCATCACTAGGTCATCTTCTCTCCTATTACATTCCTAGTATTAAATACTTTCTCTCTCTGAAACCCCTATGTCTCATGAATTGGTTATTAAGTACTTTGGGCAAAAGAATCCACCCTTCATCTGATAACAAATGCCAACCCACCCCTTGACCTGGGTATCCAGTGCTTCCTGTGCACTGGGAACAGTGGTGTGGGGGATGGACTTGGCAATTTGCAGAGACTGCTTTTGGTCCGGAAGGGGTCAGGTGTTCCCACTGGAGCCTGGTGACCCTGCAACAGAGGGCCCTATGTGGGTTAGGCCCCCCTGCACATTCTCTGCATGCCCACCTTGAGCATCCCTGTATCTTCCTGGGCCAGTATACAGTGGGTGGTAAGTGTATACTCAGGGCCCTGAAGAAGCTCTAATGAGGGCTGGGGATCTGGAATGCCCACCTTGCCACTGGTGGTTACAGAAGATGGACTTTGAACAACCCCCACTCCCTGGACAGTAAGTTACTGTGGAACCCAAGGCTGGCTCTAGAGACACTAGTTGCAGATGAGGCTGAGATAGGAAATCATTCAATCAGGCCATAGCCCTGTGTGGTGGAAAGCTGTGTTATCTGAGTCCTGCATCCCCAACTCTGGTTTCTGGAACCTGGATGGTGAGGAAAGCAACACCTCTGTAAACCCATACTCTAAGAAAGTGGCAACTGGAGCAAAGGCCCTTGCCATGGGATGAATGTCTCTTCACCAAAGTGGTCCATGATCAAGGAGCTGGAGGGCCATAGGAGGGAGTGACTTCCCAAGGAGCAAGCCTGCAAGATGGTTTTACAGACTTTGATCTTTTCCCTGAATGCTTTCAGGCCTGAACTCATCATTACCTATTCATTGGGGCACAGCTCCCAATGAAGAGAAAGGGAGTGAGTCCTGAGGATGGGGGTGAAGGGTGGGGAAGTAGTGGTGTTCAAGGTTAGCCATGATTAGGGTCAAATAATTGTTGAGTTATTACCAAACTGTTAAAATACAGGCTTGAGACATCTTCTAGTGAATATGTGAATGGTGAGCCTTCTAGTGAATCCCAACCTCTCCTCATGTGGAACTTACAGTTTCTGGAAGCAAATTAAAGCCAGTAGGGTATATGTTCCTGAAGTGAGAGATAGAAACTCCACATTGACTTCTAAAGGGTGGGCAATGGCTACTTGGAAGGAAAGAATTCTACTTCATGGTTTAGTTTATGCAATAGAATTAGTAGGAAGTTAAACATTTCAGCATTGATTCAAGAAAAATCTGGAAAAACTCCACAGTCTGACAGAAAATTTGTAAATAAACAATGGCTGTGCCACGTGGACTGGGATGAATACTCATGGGCCTGAAGATGTCCTTGATACATCATTCAATAAAAAGGGTGCCCTGCAAGGCCGCTTCCAAGATAGAGTCTACCTGGAGTGCCAGATGTAAAATCATGCATGCCACATTACTAAACCTTGGTTCCTCCTGGTGTGTTAAAATAATGACATATTAATTTTCTAATTTTTATCCATATTTTATATTTTTTAATAAATTGTAATAAGGTCATGGTTTTCTATTCTTAAGGAGTGAAAAGAAAACAGAATGGTGTTAACAGGGTTGGGTTGGTTCAACTGAAGCTGGTGCTGTTGAATCAGGATGGGAAATGGGTGGAAATTAAAGGATTTCAGTCTGCGTTTCAGCATCTCTTTGGTTGCAGCAAATCTCCCACTTACAGTGAAACCTTTTTTGAAATTTGGCCATAGACCTTTTCACTACAAGTTCAGTGAATACATTCTTGATCACCCACAAAGCATTATTAGTTTTTAAGATACAATATAACCTGTCAAAAATGTCAAAGTACAATGTACTATTAAATTTTAAAATAATTGAACAAGTTCTATTATTCTAATTTTCATTCTTTTAAAATTGGTTACTTTTTTTTGGTTGTGTACACTCAGTTAGTCCCAGGTTAGATGTTCTGTTTTAGAAGAATGTCTCACTTGAGCCTTTGAGCTAGGCTCACTGTTCACTCTCTACTATCAGAAAAGAGGTCCAGTGAATTTTAAAAAGATATCTGCCAATTAGTGGCAGCTCAGATTTCAATCAAGTGACTGTCAGACTGAAATCTATAGTCTTAACCTCAGTACTTTACTGTTTAACTTGTAAGTACTTTAAACCAGAACAAATTCTTTATAATATTCATATATAATGGAGTTTGGAATACCAGCAAAAGTTAGTGTCAATGTGCACTTATTCCATGGCCATAGTATAAGTATGGACATAGGCTGTCTTTCTCCTTCTCCATGCTAAGGTGTATGATGATTATGACAAAGCTTCCAAAATGCATTATTCCAGAAACATAATGTTTTTTTAGAAAGGCCATCATTAGTACACCTTAAACATACTTGCCCACTACTTCTATATTTCCTGTTCTCATCTGAATCCAGTGTGGACACTCAGGTCAATTACTTCATAGCGAGGTGCCCTTGGGTAACTTCCTGATCCTTTTTGTACCTTCTGTTCTCTTCTGAAAACTAGGGATAAAGATATAATCTATCTTATTCCTTTGAGAAAATTGAAAAGATGTTGTTTGTGCCAGTTTGAAGATACTGTGTACCCCAGAAAAGCCATGTCCTTTAACCATCATTCAATTGTGCTGGGTAGAATCTTTTTTATTATTTCCATGTAGATATGACAACCCAATTGTGGGTGGTAATTTTTGATTAGATGGTTTCCATGGAGATGTGTCTCCACCCATTCAAGGTGGGGTTGCTTACTGGGGCTCTTTAAGAGGAAACCATTTTGGAAAAAGTGTTAATGCCACAGGAGCCACCAGAACCAACAGAGCTAACAGAATGCACCAAGACCCAGGCAAGCTGTTGTCGAAGTAACCTAGAGAGAAAGCTGTCAGACTTCACTGTGTGCCTTTGCAACTGAGAGAGAATATCTGGCTGGTCCTCTTGAACCAAGGTATCATTCCCTGGATGCCTTAGATTGGACATTTTTATAGCCTTGCTTTAATTTGGACATTTCCATGGCCTTAGAGCTCTAAACTTGCAACTTACTAAATTCCCCTTTAAAAAAAATATGTTTATGGAATAATGCATTTTGGAAGCTTTGTCATAATTGTCATATTCTTTCATGAATACCCTGCTTATTCTTAGCATAGTAAATGTATGGTAGGGAGAGTTCCCTATTATTGCTCTTCATGTTTAGAAATTTTCTGGCAACTCTTGTACTTTACTTAGTAGTTAGTAGAACACAATTTTTAAGAAAACTCTTCATGACTTAAGGCTGAAAGACCATTTAGACTAGTTTCCTAATGAACCAACATCTCTATTGTAGAGAATTTAGTTCATTTGTGTGAGGTAGAACCCCTTTACCCATGATGTGACAAATCCCTAGCAAGTATTCCAAGAAGCTTTTCCACCCATGATTTCCTAGGAGATCTGCCAAGCCCACCCCAGCCCATGTAACAGTCACATGATACCTCTTGCCTTCTGGCAGCTGTAATCTTGGAATAACTCCCCTTACCCAACATCCACCCTCCAGCAGCCACAGCCTTACATTAATACAGTGCTGTTTAAATTTTAAACATCACCAGTGAAGAACTGCCATTTCTCTCCTGAGCTCCCTGCTTCTAAACCAAACAATAAAGTCTGCCGATTCCCCACTCCCAAGATAGACAATGAAATTCCACCACCTCCCTTTCCCTACTTCCCACCAACCATGCTATATCAGCTCTACCCTTTCCTTTGTTCAGAGCTGTCACCACCTTAGGTTTCAGCCACTTGCCCATAGCCTCACAATAAAACAGCTTTATTTAAGTTTTGGTTTTTTCTCCCTTTTGGCTGAAAAAACTATGAATTGGGGCCTCCAGTGAGGAAGCCTCTACCAAGCTTCTCAATTTCCCCAAGGTACAGCTTCCCAGGGAGAAATGTCCAATATTTATTTGCTCACAGGCATTGGACACTAGTCTTTCTGGACTCTTTACTGGAATGGAATCCCTGGAAGCTAGGCTTCTGGGTATGTTTGTGTGATGCAGACACCTGACAGAAAATGTCTAGAAGAGTATTATGAGAAAGAAAAAGGAGACATATATTGGTGCTTGAAGGGGTAATTTGTTCCTTCTTTTCTTACAGCCCAGAGAGGGTTCTTATTCTTTAAAAACCAATTATCTTTGAGTGGTTAAAAGAGTTATATGCTCACCTTTTTTTCATCATTTTCTGTGTTCTTCATTTCTATGGTGGATATAGTTTTTGAACTGTTGAAATTCCTTTGCCTGAAGAACAGCTTTACCATGTCATGCATGCTTTTGCTATTTTTTCTGAAACTTTTCATTTTAAAAGAATTTGTTTTTCTGAAAATCTTTATTTTTCCATATTTGAAAAATATTTTTGCTATGTTAAATGGGTTTTCCTTTAGTTACTTGAAAGGTTCTACTCTACTTTGTACAGTTTCTGACAAGAATCTATGGTATTCCTTATTTGTGTTCCTCTGTATGTCATGTTGTCAGCACTTTGAAGATATATTTACTTATGTGTGTGCATTTAATATTTACTCTGCTTGTGGGCTCTGAGTTTCTTTAATCTGAAGTTTGATGTCTTTTAATACTTTTGGAAATATCTAAGCCATCTTCAAATATCTTTTCTGCCCTGTTCTTGCTCTTCTTTTTGGTTCCCATTTACACCTTCACCACATCATTTGATCTTGCCTCACAGATCTTGGATTCACTGTTCTGTTTCATTTTAATTTTTCTCTTTGTATTTCAGTTTGTATAACTTCAGTTTGGATAGCTTATATCTTCACCGAGATTCTTTTCTTGGCTGATTTGAGTTCCAGATGAACCCATAGAAGGTATTTTTCATCTTTCATGTTGAGTGGAAGAAAAAGAAGAGTCTGTTCTTTCCTATATTTCTACTTGTTTGTTTTGTTTCCACCTTTCCCACCAAAGCCAAATAAGATTCCTAAAAGAAGTGAATATCACAGGAAATGATGAAAATGAATATGAACATATAACTTACATTTTACTTCTCTTTATCCACTCTAAAAGATGACTAATAATTTAGAAGGGAGTTCTGATGGAGTGGGACAGATTGAGTTCAACTGTGATCCAGGGACTGCTAGAGAATTGTTGAGAGGGAGACTGAGACAGTGATTCCAGGGGGTGAGTGACCTGGGAGGGTCTTCTACACCTCATAGTGTGGCCCTGTCTGTAAAAGTTGAGGAACTGAGAAGCAGAGAATCAAAGACCATCCAACTGGTACAAACAGCCTAATGTGAAAGGCTGGCACCTTCAGGAGTGGGGATATGGGGACAAGGAAGTAATCCAAGCCACATTCCTTGAGTGTGCTACCCTCACCTATGTAGCCCTGTGACCTTCAACTCACCCCACAAGCCATGCACATGAACACTGTTACCTGGCCACACTCCCCATGCTTCTGCCACCCCTGTTCCACTAACCTCTCACATGCATATCCACCCTAAAACCCCACCCCAAGTACAGCCCTACCACCTCTCCTGCACAGGCACAGTCTTTCCCAAACCCTACCTCCTAGTCTCTGTCCTCTGCAGGCAGAAGCTAGTGCATAAAGACTGCTGGCTCTTACCTCCATACCCAGGCTATAACTGCCCTCAACCCATACAGTTGTGCAGCCAAACCCTGACCCCTTGATCTCTATACATAAGTATGTCAGTTTATGGCACTCCCAATTCTATGCTTATGCATGGTCCCCAGTCATGCCTCCCAGCTCTGTCCAAGTGCTGACTTGCATAGCCAGGCCACATCCATCCCCAGGCCATGCAGGCACAACACTGACCAGCTCTCCTAGCTCATAAAGTGTCCCATACCCTAGACAAGTGCACACCAGTGCCCTGCCCCTTCAGACCCTTGCACCCAAACAGCCACATCCTCCCTACCACTGGGTGCCCATACCCACAGGTACCAGTGTACATCCCCAACCTGTACCTATAGCTGTGCTGTAATGCATCACCACACTGTTGTGCCCAACCTCATGCCCTGCATCCTGTTCCAAACCCATCCTGTAAATACAAGGCTTTGGACTACTGAAGAATATCAACTTCCAAATTAAATCAATCGAGATATTTACATGCAGTGAAGACAGCAGAGGATCACTAAACATATTGATACAGATATAGCCCAGCCTTATGACTAAATTAAAATACCAGAGGAGACACAGACATTGGAACAACTAATCAGAGATGTTCTTATAACTACAGTAAATAAATGGGATGACTAATGACATAAATGGGATCAAGAAGTCACTGCAATAACATAAAGAGGAATTTGATAGAAAATATCAGATATCACAGAGATTAAAGATGCTGTAGACCAAATTAAAAAAAAAACATGCTAGAGACACACAACAACAGAGTGATATACTGTCTCCAGTTGCTTCCATGCATTTCAAACAGTGAAAAACTTCACCTGAGGAGTACACACATGTAATGCTATTTGAAGCTAGTATGTAAGCCCCTTCTCAAAATGGAGTGATATACTGTCTCCTTTGCTTCCATGCACTCTTATGAGTGAAAAATTGCAACTTAGGAAAACACTCATCTAATACTATTTGAAGATATTATGAAGGCACTTCTCAAAATGGAGTTATATACTGTCTCCACTTGCTCCCATGCACTCCAGCAGTGCATGACTGTATCTATAGAATACATTCACACAATGTTATTTGAAGGTAGTATGTAAGGCACTTCTCAAATGGAGTGATATACTGTCACCACAGGCTTCCATGCAGTCCTTTCAGTGAAAAACTGCATCTATGCTACACAGACACGTAATGCTATTTAGGTAGGGGCACTGAGGTAGATGCCAGGTTGGGGTACCACACCTGGGCAGACCAAAATAGACAGGGCGTTAAAGCAGGTTGGGGTGTCTTAGTGGCACTGAGGTAAATGCTGGGTCCAGGTGTCTCTGGGACATCAAGGTGGAGCACTTTAAGTGAGGCTTAACCACTCAGATCCATGATCTTTCATGACAACAAATCAGATGTCCCCAGTTTGTCTCAGAAACCAGGAGTGCATGCAGTCATTCACTTAAGGCATCCCTCAACCTGATTTGACTGCTGTACTGGGAAAAATGTTCCCTGAGCACCATGCTCCCTGACTGTCATGCTCCCTGAGTGTGGGAGAGTTTAGACTTACTCAGATTTTGTAAGTGCTGAGGCCGGAGCCACTCTAATGTGAGCCTAAACACAGCACCGAAGTGGGTTGGGGTTTCCCTGGGACACAAACAAAACTCTCAAGGTGTGGGAATCTGGGCAGAAAGACATCACTTACTTACCTAGGGCTTAATTATTTGTAGTCATTTGAATGCCATGGATGTGAGCAGGAAACTTAAGCCATCAATCACATGGAAACTGTGCCAGTTCCTGGACAGAGTGACTGGAAGGCTGCTCCTGTAGCCCTGAGGGGCCAGAAACTCAAGCCTCCATCCTATTCCAAACTGGGTTAACTGGAAGGTGGTTCCATAGTCCTGAGGAGGTCAGGCCTCTGTCCTGGGTTTTCAGCAACATTTATGTGAGGCACAGAGTCGTTAAAGGATTCCGCATGAGACAGCAATACAAAACTTAACAGGTTTATTGAGAGAGAGAGGTAAAGATTGGGAGCAAAGGAACAGTAGGCAGGCAGGAGCCAGCAAAACCTGGCTCCAACCTGGAAAAATGTATCCAACTCTCTTTCTGACAGCTTATGGTTTTAAAGGAAAAACCACACCAACAGGGTTGGGGGGTGATGTGTGGCTGTAGGCATCCCTGAGAGATACCAGGCTGGTGCAGATCATGACTTCATGCTCATGGTTATCTGGTGTGGCCTCTAGCACATGTGGTGTCAGCATGTTCATGCTCACCTATCTTGCCAGCACATTAGGTCCTGTCAGAGGAGCAGCTGAAAGAGAGAAACTTAAGGGGCCCCCATGCCACAGAATTCATTTTGTATGTTAAGTTTATTTTCTGAGACCTGACATAACCCAGGTTCAAAAATCAAATAATGGATCTGATCCATTTAAGGACTACAGGGAGCCCCTTAAACCAACCCTTCATGCTTTCTCTGCTCAAAAACCACTAAGGAAAATGTCCCCATACTGCCCTTTGGAAATTCCCACGGAGTTTCACAGTTTGGGTAAAAATTAAAATTGAACAAGCTCTTTGATCCAGCAATTTTACCACTATGAATTTATCTGATAAATCTGCATGATTTCTGTTCAAGAATATGTGTTGCCATATTGCTTATAATAGCAAAATAAAAAAATTATAAGCATCCATCTATAGGAGACTGATTAAATAATTCATGCTACATCATTGCAATGGAGTGATACAGATTCATGGAAAAGAGTAATGCAGATTTAGATGCACTAATTTGAAACTATCCCCGTGGTATACTCATCTCTCTCTCTCTATCATTCTCTTTCTTTTAAAATTGCTTTATCCTAGACAAATACTTCCCCTCTCCATCCACTAGTTATGTCCAGTCTATTTACTATCTCTGTGAATTTGTTGTTTCACTGAGCTTAATGCTTTCAAAGTTTTTATGTGCTGTAGTATGTCTCATAACATTTTCTTTCTCAACAATTATTCTTAAGTGAAAGAAAAAAATTGTAAAACAGTATATATTATTGCCTTGTTCTTAAGAAATGTACATGAAAGTATTAAGTAATCCAGGAATGTGATGTATACAGCCTACTTTCCACTGTTTTGAAAATAGATTAAACAGAGAGACAGAGACAGAGAGAGAGAGATGGCAAATTTGGCAAAATGTTAAAAGTTGGTGGATCTGGCTATCTGGGTAGAATATATGTTGGCACTTTCTGTTAGAGGTTTTGTATTAACTTGGCAACTATCTTGTAAGTTTGAAATTATTTCAGAATGAAAAATTAAAATAGTATATACATTTAACAAAGAGCATTGCAAAACAATATGTATAGCATGATATCATTAACAATTCTTATAAAAGGGATGGAGAGAAAAATTTGTGGGATGACTGCCAGCATTCCTTGGGGTTCCTTGGCTTTTCTCTTACATGGTGATATGCTCTGCTTTCTCATCTAGGATCCTTTGATATCTGGCTTTTAGCTTCTCATTACTTTCTCTCTGGCATTTGACCCCCAATAATAATATCAATATGCATTCTGATTCACTTGGCCACAGCTTAACTAAAAATAGCATCTTCAAAAAGAGAATGGAGTAGGATTAAGAACATGCTTTTTGGGGGGTACATAACTCAGTCTACCACACATACCCTTTTGCAGTTGTTATCTACAACAGATGTTCCTAGAAGCATATATAAGATATTGTCTCTAGAGGTTGTTTCTCATGAGCAGAACTGAAGACTAGAGATTGTGCAGGGGAGGAAAAATACTTCTCAGGCTTTTTTAAGGTAAAATATAGTTACTTTTTAAAAACATGTTTTATTTTGAAGTATAACATATACAGAAAAGTGATACATTTCAAAGTCTAGTTTAACAAGTAGGCATAGAACAAATTTCAAAATATAGTATGTGTTACAGTTCAACAATTTCAGGCATTTCCTTCTGGCTGTTCTAGTACATTAGAAACTGAAAAGTAATGTCTATATAATGATTCATATCCATAATCATTTGTTAAATCTTAACTTTTCAGTTACAACTCTACCAACTCATTTGATCTTTCTCTCAGTTTTCCAGGATATGACCCTTCTAACTTCTTCATGCTGAAATGGGGCATTGCCATTCAGATAGAGGGATGTGACTGGTTGATGTTCTAGGAGAGACTAGTGCCTCCAGGTTTCAGGAAAAAAATGGAGGTTTTAAATTTCTGAAAAAAATAAAACTTGAATAAAACTTTTATAGAGTCTTAGATAGAATCCTGAGGATATTTTTTAGGGTTTTCAGAAATACTGTTGGTTGGGGCTTAGCTTGGTGATTTGCAATATCTGGCTGTAACTTGCATAAGAGTAACCTCCAGAAATACCTCTTGTATCTATTCTAAATCTATGAGCTACTGAAACATTATTTTGCTTCATTTATTTTCCCCCTTCTGTTCATGAAGGCATTGTCATTCCCACAATGCCAAGGCAAGGATCATCCCTGGGAATCATATGCCACATTGCCAGCGAGACCTACACCCCTGAAAACTGTGTTCCACATAGTAGAGGGGGTGAGTGCATGTAATAAGTCACTTTGCAGAGTTTGGCTTGCAGAGAAAGGCTACATTTGAGCAACAAAAGAGGTTCTCTGAGAGTAACACTTAGACATCACTATAAGAAGGCTTAGCTTTACCATTACAGAAATAAGTTTCATAAGGGCAAGCCTTACAATCAAGATATTGGGTTTTTAAATTGAGTGTCTCTAATGCTTGAGAGAACAACAGAAATTTCCCAGGTAGGGAAGGTTAATAGTTCCATATTTATTTTCCAGTCCATCAAGGGACTTTGTAAACCCTTTTATATTTTCTGCCCAAAATATTCTAGAATGTATCAAGGTATTATATTAAGCTGTACAGAATACAAAGAACTCATTCTCTAGTCTAAACTCCATGTAATTAGGCTGTTTAAATTAATTGGCCAGACAAGTTGAATTAGATAGTGTGCTATAGAAAACTGAAATTTTGAACAAAGTAAACATCTCTTTCTTTGGTCTTGCACAGAAGTTTAAGTTTTAAAATTCAGGCAATAAAAAAAAATTCAGGCAATATCATCCTTTACCCTTTATGCTGATTTGCTTTAGTTCCAGCCACATCAGCTTTGTACATATCTTCATACATACAGATCAGATGTGTGACCTCCTTTTCACCCTCTTTAACAGTTGCTGTATGAAGTAATGCTCTCTTTCAGAGCTGCAGAACTCTAACTCTGAGTCTTTGATGACACACAGGTATCCAGAGTTCCAGGGCATGAAGAAGTCATATAGAGACCACAGCATCTCAGAATTCAGAAATAACACTTAAAACTCAGAAATAAATTTGACTGCTATGAGAGCTTACAATTTAGTCTCTAATCTTCTTATGAATATTTGAAGTGAGACCATGTAGTATTTGTCCTTCTGCTTCTGGATTATATCCCTCAAGTTTCATTCACTTCATTGCAATCCTGAGAACTTCATTCCTTTTTGCAGCCACAAATTATTCCATCATATGTATGCACCACTATTTGCCCTTTCACTTATCAGTTGATGGACCTTTGGCCACCTCCCTCATTGGCAGTTATGTACAATGCCACCCTAAACATCAGTGTGAAAATGTCTATTTGTGTCTCCACTTTCAACTATATATTTCTTCCAAATATGTTCCTAGTAATGGGATTGCACGATCATCTGATGACCTTACATTTAGCCTCCTATGGATTCACCTTAGTAACCTCCATAGAGGCTGTGTCATTCTACTTCCTTACCAACATTGACTAGGTATACCTCTTTCTCCACCTCTTCTCCAGTCCTAGTATCTTTCTGTTTGTTTATTTATTTTAATCTGCAGATTTTGTTGATATATATTCACATACCATATATTCTATCCAAAGTATGCAATGTCTCATAGTATCCTTACTTTGTTGTGTAATCATTACTCTCAATTTTAGATAATTTTCATTACTCCACTGAGACAAATGACAGAAATACACAAAAGAAAACCTCAAATAACTTATTACTTCTTATCCCATCCCCCTAATTATTTACCCCTAGTATTGGTGTGCTATTAGTAAGATATTACTGTTAACTGTCGTCCATAGCATAGAATAGGTCATTTTCCCTATATATCACTCTACTATTAACTCATTGTACAAGTTTCATACCTTTGAAGAAGTTCATGCAAGGAATTATTTATATTTGTAGTGCTAATCAGTGAGATACATAACTTTAAACAACCCTTTCAACCATTATCACCTTCAATATTGGCACTTTTACTTATAATCCCAATAACAAAGTACCATCTCATTTGTTTTAATTCGTTAAATGCTGCTGGAATGCAGTATAGAGAAATGGAATGGCTTTTAAAGAGGGAATTTATTAAGTTATGAGTTTATAGTTCTAAGGCCTTAAAAATTTATAAATTGAGGCAACCAGGGAAAGATATTTTGACTTCAGGAAAGCGAGTATCTGTCATATGGGAAGACATGTAGCCAGTGTCTGCTGGTCCATTTTCCCAGTTCTGTTTTTTCCAGTTTCTCATGTTAGTGGTTTCCTCTCTAATCATCTGTGTGCCTTCACTTAGCCCCTCTGGGACACAACTCTGGGTTCTGGCTTGCATAGCATCTCATGGGAAGACGCATGGTGACATCTACTTAGCTTTGCTTCTCCAAATGTCCCTGTCTAGGCATCTCCTCTTACTGTTGGCACACTGAGCATATTCAAATGTCTGGGTCTCTGTCGGCTTTCAAGCAACTATGTTTTCTGCAAATCATTTCCACTTTTAAAGGACTCCTGTAAACTAATCAAGACCCCACTTTGCATTGGCAGAGAGGCATCTCCATCTAATCAAAAGGCCATATCTATAATTAGATGTATCAAATATCCATGGAAACAATCCAATCAGAAGATCCCACCCACAGCTGTCTGTGTCACATCTCCAGGGAAACAATCCAAAGTTTCCACCCCACAGTAGACTCAAGATTAAAAGAAATATGGCTGCCCCCACCTGATTGCATCAGGAAAAAAGGCATGGCTTTTCTGGTACATAACAGCTTCAAACCACACACCCTCTATCTACTCCCAGATATTTAAGTTCAATCTTATTAACAATTCTGGGTATATTAGGTAACTGCTTCCCTCTCTGGCTTCTGTCTATGCCTTAGTCCTCTATATTCTGCATTTTGAGATTCATGAGTTTAGATTTTCTAGGTGGTTCATATTAGTGAAATCATATATGTCCTTTTTTGCCTGGCTTATTTCACTCAGCATTATGATGTCTTCAAAGTTCATTCATGTTGTCACATGCTTTAGGACCTCATTCCTCCTTACTGCTGCATACTACTCCATTGCATGTGTGTACCACATTTTGTGTTTCCATTCATCTGTTGGTGTATTCTTGGATTGTTTACATCTTTTGGTAACTATGATTAATGCTGTTGTGAATATTGTTGTGCAAATGTCTATCCATGTAATTTCTTTCAGATCTTCTGGGTATAGTAGTGGAATTGCTGGCTCATAGAGCAATTCAATATTTACTTTTCTGAGGTTCCACCAAAATGTCTTCCACAGAAGCTGTACCATTTAACATTCCCACCAGCAATGAATAATGTTTTCTAATTTTTCCAAATCATTTCTAACATTTGTAGTTTCCTGTTTGTTGAATAGTAGCCATTCTTATAGGTATGAGATGATAGCATTGTGATTTTAATTTGCATTTCTTTAGTAGCTAATGAAGATGAACGTCTTTTCATATGCTTCTTAAGCCATTTGTATTTCTTCTTTGGAGAAATGCCTATCCATATCTTTTGTCAATTGTATAATTGAGTTGTTTGTCCTATTATTTTTGAATTGTAGGATTTATTTATAGGTACTAGATAGCAAACCTTCATCAGATAAGTGTTTTCCAAATATTTTCTACCATTGAGTGGGCTGTCTCTTCACCTTTGAAGACAAAGGTGAAGAACTGTCTTCAGTTTTGAGGAGTTCCCATTTATCTATTTTTCTTTCATTGCTTGTACTTTGGGTATAAGGTCTGTGTTGGTTTGAAAGGATGTATGTCCCCTAGAAAAGCCATGTTTTAATCTAAATTCCATTTCATAAAGGCTGAATAATCCCTATTTAATACTGTATGTTTGAAACCATAATCAGGTCATCTCCCTGGATGATTTGATTTAGTCAAGAGTAATTGTTAAACTGGATTAGGTGATGACATGTTTCCATCCATTTGGGTGGGTGTTGATAAGTTTTTGGAGTCCTATAAAAGAGAGAACATTTTGGAGAATGAGAGTGATTCAGAGAGAGCATAGCAGAATGACATAGCCATGAGCAGCAGTCTTCCAGGCAGCAACCTTTGGAGATGAAAAAGGAAAATGCTTCCTGGGGAGCTTCATGAAACAGGAAGCCAGGAGAAGCAGCTAGCAGATGACTCTGTGTTTGCCATGTGCCCTTCCAGATGAAAGAGGAACCCTGACTATGTTCACCATGTGCATTTCCAGATGAAAGAGAAACTGACTGTGTTTTGCCATGTGCCCTTCTGCTTGAGAAAGAAACCCTGAACCTCTTCAGCCTTCTTGAACCAAGGTATCTTTCCCTGGATGCCTTAGATTGGACATTTATGTAGACTTGTTTTAATTGGGAAATTTTCTCAGCCTTAGAACTATAAACTAGTAACATTTCCTATTATGATTAATATTAAATCCCCCTCTTAAAAACCATTCTGTTTCTGGTATATTGCATTCTGGCAGCTAGCAAACTAGAACAAGGTCTGAGAAGCTAACTCCTATCACTAAATCTTGAATGTATTTCCATATATTTTCTCTCAGGAGCTTTTTGCATCAGATCATACATTAGGTCTTTGATACATTTTGAGTTAATTTTGTGTAGGGGTGAGGTAGGAGTCCTGTTTCATTCCTTTGGATATGAATTTCCAGTTCTGCCAGCACCATTTATTGAAGAGACATTCTGTTCAATTTTGCATCATTTTACCACCAAGTCATAATTACTCAATACAATATGATTATGTTCTCTTTACACCATCTGCAGTCTAAATCTGTTGTACAGAGCAACTCCCTCTCTGTGAGCATTTTTTGCTTTGTTGCCTCAGATACATTCCCAGTCAGGTAGATATTTTGTGCCCAGTGGAGGTTTCCAAAGGTTTGTGGAGTCTCTTAATCACCTCTGCCATGGTGATTTTCTAAGAGAGTGGATGAAGCAGTGGGCTACTTGAAACCTGCTCTTTGTTTCTGAAGGAGTTGTCACTCCTCCACATTGATTAGCCTCTGGTTAGACACTTGTCCTAAGAGAGCTGAAGACCATCATTTTCTTTTCAGTTAAAAGGAATTCATGGTCCTTCTTTCACCTTCCGGATAATTTTTTATAGGCAACACCTAGTAGTAGATCTTATGAAGTCCTGCTCTCAGCTTTCAGAGTCTGGAAGATTCTTCTCAGGCATCTGAGAGCCTAGCACACTAAGGAATTGGAGATACCTTTTGCCTACCTAGACTAGTACTGTCCCCTTTAGGGCTAATTTAACCTTGGATATATTAACCAAAAGATGACTTAGTTGAGCTTTATCTACATAAATATAATCAGTATAAAATATTATCTTAGGAGGACTCTTCAAACTACATCTCCCCTTCCATTTTAACACAATCATGTATATATAATTCCTTTCTTTGTCTATTGGTTAGAGTGGTTCAAACAACAAAAGTGAACAAGTTGCCCACAACTTTAGAACAAGAGCAAAAAGTAGGTGTAAAATCCTCTCTTTCCAGTCTTGGCAATAACGCACTCCTAAAAGCTATATGTTGCCTTTGTAATCCCAAGTGCCTCTGGTTAAGAAGGGTGTTTGGTAGAGAGCCCATTTCATCTGTATGTCCTTCCTCACTAAGGATAAATTGAATGTCACTCTCTTGTGCCAGCTGTATTCTCATTTCTGCATTGTAATGTTACTTTATCCTCATCTCCAATGGGAAATGCAGCAGCCACATTATTCTTTTAGTCAAGGGTATTTATAAATGTTTATTATGTGACTTCAGAATCACAGAATTTAAGCATCACTAACAAGAAAAGAGTGGCAAAATGATTTAGGAACTGAATGTTGACTCAAGCTTCTTTGTGTATACTTGCTATATTTTATAGCTTAGTTGGAACATTTTTTCAGATAGAAAGGCAGAAATAAGGGTTGCCCACTTTGAATTAGCTTCTGAGCTTTATCCAACCTTTGGCAGACAAAGAGAAGTCAGTCAAGATGAAGAAAGCTGTCTGTAAGCACTAAACTTGATGTCCTCCTGCTTTAGCCCACAAAATATAATTCATGTATGGATGGTGTCATGGTCATGTTTACGTGTCAACTTGACCAGGTGGTGGTACCTGCTCATCTGGTTGGACAAGTGCTGAACTGTGTGTTGCTATGAGGATATTTCATGGACTTAAGTCATGATTATGTTGACTGCATTCACAGCTGATTGCACCTATAATCAGCTAAAGGGAGTGCCTTCTGCAATGAATGATCCTTAATCTAATCACCAGAAGGTTTTTAAGGAGGATTCAGAAAAGACAGTCACTCTTCCTGCTTTGGCTGGTGAGCCTCCCCTATGGAGTTCATCCAGACCTTTCACTGGAGTCACCAGTTTCACAACCTGCCCTATGAATTTTGGACTCTTCCATTCCTATGGTTGTCCATCCAGCCTCTCCTGAGAGCTCATTGAGGAACTTCATCAGAGTTACCATCTTTCAGCCCGCCCTGCAGACCTTGGATGCAATAATCCAATGGTTATTTGAGACACTTATAAATTTTATGTTCATGAATATCTCCTGCTGATTCTGTTTCTTTAGAGAACCCTAGCTAGTACTTATGGTAATTTGGTCTTCATGCCTGCTTAGAGTTGTATATCTTGCCCCATCCCTTCAATTGCTCTTTTCCAACATTTAGGTAATCCATGTGGATTGTATATTTCTGGAACAGGAATGACAGAGGTTACATGTGAGTGGCTGCTGCCTGCTTGGCTGCTGCTAGTTAAAAATTATGGTGGAGAATGTATTGAATTCTCAGATGTCATAAAAATGCTCTGTTTGGATGTTTGGTTCTGTTTTGTGTAGAGTAAGGGATGTTTTGGCAATATGCAACATGACATGAATCTTTTTAATGTTTATCATTTAAAATAAAAGATTTCAAGTGAAATGTAGATTTTATACTGGCTTGCCATGGTTGCTACTTGGTACACCTTCACAGAGTTCTAAGATGAATGGTTGTTCAAATTCACCATACTACTGAAAGCCTATAATTTAAGACCCTTTACTTTCCATACCTTTTGGTGGTTGGAAAATGACCATTACTAAAAAATTTTTAGAACACCTCAGAGACTATGATGTATCACCAACCCAAGTAGGGGCTTTTTTCTTTTCTTTGGCTTATGCTAGCATAATGATAAATTCAATTTGTAAGTACAAATTATGTCTGCTTGAGAAAATCCCTAAATTGAGACCCAGATTTCTTATTATCTTGCAGGAACTAAACATAATCCTATAAGAAATCTCACTGACACAGATACTTCTGACCTCTCATTTAACAAACACCAATTCCTTCCTGCTAAGAGAAAGATTAAGCAACAGGAAAGTGAGCAGGACATTAAAGTAATATTACCTTCCTAGCTTTAAAAGTGGAAAAGATGTGCATTGCAAGAAGACATCCATTTAATGTGTTTTTATTTTGCTTTGTTTGTATGGGCAGGCTCTGAGAATCAAACCTGGGTCTCCACCACAGCAGGTGGGAATTCTGCCACTGAGACAACAGTGCACCACCCACGAAGGCATCCATCTAAAGGTTGGCTGTAACTGTAACTTCCCCTCAGGAAGCCCAGGATATTTCATGAGAACCATATTCTCAAATGTATCAAAGGCTGTGTTAACCAAATCACAGCATTGCATGACACTGAGAGATTTACTATAGGAAGATGCATTGGGAAAATTTAAAGTAGGACCTTTGTTCATTAATATCATGGGAAATCCACTCACTCTCTCTGCTTTGTGTTGAATAATGCCTAGACATAAGATATGCTCTGTAAATAATGGTGAATTAGTGCACCCATGTTGGTGGAAGAATACCAGCTATTATCCAAGCAATTCGCTGGCATGTGTCTATATTATGTATAATGAGCTAGAGCTTTGAAACGATACTCTGTCAGTCATATTATTATTTTTCAATTTTCTTATATATATAGCACAGCCATATGATGATATTGTGAACCATTGATTGTACACTTTACTTTAGATGATTAAATGGTATGTGAATATATAATAAATATCAATTAAAATATGCTTAAAAAGTCAAAACCTTACAAAGAAAACCTTCTAATGGTGTCCATCCCTTGCATGGGAGAAAGTTAATGGACCTTCAGAGACTGGCTGTTCTAGTCTGCTAGCTATCAGAATGCAATATACCAGAAAAGGAATGGCTTTTAAAATAGGGAGTTTGATAAGTTGCTGGTTTACAGTTCTAAGGTTAAGAAAATTTCCCAATTAAAAGAAGTCTATAGAAATGTCCAGTCAAAGATATTCATCCAGGGAAAGATACCTTGGTTCAAGAAAGCCAATGAAGTTCATGGTTTCTCTCTCTAGTGAGAAGATACATGGTAAACACAGTCACAGTTTCTCTCTTGGCTGGAAGGACATATGGTGAACACAGTCAGGGTTCTTCTCTCATCTGAAAGGTCACATGGCGAACATGGCATCATATGCTGGCTTCTTCTCCTGGCTTCCTGTTTCATGAAGCTTCCTGGGAGGTGTTTTCCTTCTTCATCTCTAAAGTGCTGGCTGATGGGCTCTCTGCTTCACGGTGCTGCAACATTCTCTGCTCTCTCTAATCTCCTCATTCTCCAAAATGTTTCCTCTTTTATAGGACTCCAGAAACTTATCAAGTCCCACCCAAATGGGTGGAGACATGTCATCATCTAATCCAGTTTAACAACCACTCTTGATTAAATCACATCATCCAGGGAGATGATCTGATTACAGTTTCAAACATACAGCATTGAATCGGGATTATTCTACCTTTAAGAAATGAGATTTTGATTAAAACATGGCTTTTCTAGGGGACATACATTCTTTCAAGCCATCACACTGGCCTTTTGGTGCATCAGGATCCTTTGACTTGCATGTGTGATTTTATTGATTATAAAGATAATTGGATTCTATTCTCTGTTATTCAGATTTATTTTCCCACAACATTATGAGAAAGTTCCAGGTAAGAGATATCTGCTTTTTAAACATGTCAACTATGCCAAGGACAGCTGTGGTAGGAGCTGTGTCCAGGATTGGGACAACAAAGGCAGTTTGTGATAGCAGTTCCTGAGGAAGGGTGGCAAAATCTAAAAAAATGAGGGAGAGTTTAAGACATTCATAGATAAACAAACTGGTAGAACTGCCCTACAATAAATACTGAAGGAAGCCCTGCAGGCTAAAAAGAAAAGTCTGGAGAGTAAGACTTGGAGGAGAGTATAGAATATAGATTATCATAAAATTACTGAAAAGCATAAAAGAGAGAAATATAAGATATGATATACAAAAGCTAAAGGATAAAATGTTTGAAAGTTTGTAATGCCATTATAGTAACAATATTGCATGTTAATGGATTAAATTTCTCAATCAAAAGTCACAGATTAGCAGAATGGATAAAAAATATGACCCAGATCTATAGTGTCTACAAGAGACTCACCTTACACCCAGTTTTCTTCCTTTTAATTATGCTTTAAAGGCTAGAGGTCAGAAGTCAAGATCAGCAATGCAGTGCATAATCCTGGAGATTTGGAATTCTAGTGGTGGCAGTCTTTTGTCAAATGGTGATGTCCTAGAATCCTCCTGGGACCTTCTCCCTCTGACAGTGGTCAAATTTCTTACATTGTAAGAGATCCAGCAATATAGGTTCAGATCTACCCTGATCCACTCTGTTTTAGGTGACACCTAAATAGCATCCTAGAAAATCCTAATCACAAATTTTCCATACTTTAACTGATAATACAGCTTCAGAGGTACATACAAATAGGTTTACACTCACAGGAAAAAGGGCAAAGAATAAGAACATGTCAGTACTGTGGATACCTATTTCAACCTACCACAAATATGCCTTATCAAAAATCTTAAAATTAGTACTCAGACTTTAAAGAAATAACTTCAAACAGGGATTCACATCCACAGGGAGAAATGAAGAGGACCAGAAATGATACTTATGCAGGTTAATATAAAAGGCTGTGTAAATATACCTTTTCTCATTTCTTAATTTCTTTTAAAGGCATGAGATTGTATAATGCAATATTTATAATATTACATGGTGGATTTATACCATACATTCAATAACATATGACAACAGCATAAAATGGGGAAGCATGTAGCTACATTGGAGCAAAGTTTCTGTATAGCTCTGAAATTAAATTTGCATTGATATGATGTAGATTGTGTTTAACTGAGATATATATTACAATCCTTCAATTACAAATCCTAAAGAATAATGAAAATTTAAAATGAATGAATTAATATAAATAGTACACTAAAAATATCTAACACAGTGAGGCCAATCAAGTGGAACATGAGAACCAAAAAGAGGAAAGACATGGAAAACAAACCCCAATATTGAAAATACACATGCAGATATGCTACATTCAATATGAATTGTTCAAGAACTCCAACCACAGTCAGGGATTGCCAGACTGAATGAAATTGCAAGATCCAATATGTACCATCTAAAAGAGACATACCTTAATTCAAAGACAAAAATAGATTTTAAAGTAAAATGATAGAATATGATAAACCATTCAAACAGTAAGCATTAGAAAATTTGAGCAGTTATATTAATATCAAAGTAGAATTTATGACAAGAAATATTACTACTGACAAAGAGGGGCATTTAATAATAATAAAAGATTTAATACACCAGGAAAATGTGACTATTGTAAATATGGGCACAATTCACAACTAAGCCTCCATATACATGAAGTAAAAATTGACACATATCTCAGAGATAACCAGGTAAATAAGGAGGGACAAATTTCCTCTCTCCTGATCTCCTCCCACTGAGTTCCTTACACTTTACATTGCTGAGATGACAGCTTTAATCATGGCCATTTTAATATGTTTACTTGTTTGGTTCACCTAGAGCATATTCCCCCCTGAATATGCAGCCTTATATGCATCAACTGTATATAAGTTTCTAGTATACAGTTGATGAACAGTGAGCATTATTGAATGAAGATATGAATGAATTAATGAAATCCCAGCCAAATGTGTAGGAGCAAGAAATCATCACCTATTTTTAGTAGTATCATAAGCTGTGCCAAATGCCTTCAGTGTAGTTTCCAAACTGAGTTCCTAGACATGTTAATAGATATTTAGTGAAAAACCGGAATTGGGTACTGAAACTTGACTATCTCTTTTCCTTTACTGGATATTCTCAATGGCTTTTATGTGTTTAAATGTGTTTCCCCCTTTTTGAAAACTTGTAAGAATTTTATTAATTACAAGAATTACCTTGAGGACCTGCTCCTCAGGATTCTGATTGGGATGCGGTGGTC
Organism: Tamandua tetradactyla; assembly: GCF_023851605.1. Taxonomy (NCBI): domain Eukaryota; kingdom Metazoa; phylum Chordata; class Mammalia; order Pilosa; family Myrmecophagidae; genus Tamandua; species Tamandua tetradactyla. The sequence goes on along the minus strand of NC_135330.1, from coordinate 95,944,147 downwards.
TCTAGTGATAAGATAGTTCTGAGGGGACTGGTGAGGGTTGAGACTGGAGAGGTGGATTATGCCAGTGATTGTTGATATGAAATGCTGAGGAATTTGAACTGCATTGTGCTATCTATATAGACCATTGAAATATTTTAGATAAGAGACTTATATTGTTTCATTTTCATTTTATAAATATGCCTGCAACAATGTAGAAGACAAATTGGAGAGCAGACAAGCAAGATGCAGAGCAACTGGTGAGAATGATTCAAGTTACAAATATGAGGTCATGGAGTAAGTCGAGGAGGGGTGTAAATAAATAAACCTAGCAAGCAGAATTGAGACATCTTCCTGGCTAGTTGCACTGAAGGTTGATAGAGTAGGAAGTATCATGAAGACCTTCCAGCATATGGCTTAGATTATTGGGCAGATGGTGGTGACATTCATTCTAACAAGGAAGGGGAAGAAAAACTTTGGGGCAAGAGCTCTAGTTTAAGGACCCCTTGAGAATCCAATTGGAAATTCAGATGTGGGTCTCTGGAGAGTGGGCTTGATGAGAAGAATTTGGGGTCAGAGACATATTGATTGAATTGAAGTATCATCACTCAGAGTATGGAGAGTGAGAGAAAAGTGGGCAGAAGATGGAACCAGAAGTACATCAACATATACAGGGTAAACAGAGAATGAGGGCACAGAGAAGAAAGGAACACAGAAGTAAAGGAAAACAAAATGATGATGTGGGAAGCAAATTGGTGGTGGACAAAAAATTAATCAAATATATAAATGGTACAGCTAAGTCAGGAATAAAAGATAAAGAATGATTAAGGAAAGTGCTAATTGGTAATCTTAAGATAGCAGTTTAAGTGGAGAGACTGACTGGTGTGTGGCAAGATCACTATAGGCTAAATCAAAGATCAGGGAGTCTGGACAGGTAACGCACATGACTTTTCTAAAAAAGACTAGCTCTGATATGAGAGTGCAAGGGAAGTACTTAGAGTGCTGGGGTCCTTCAGTGAAGCTGTTCTCTTAGTGTTGGATGAGACTTAAAGAGACAGGACAGCATGCTTATGTGTCAAGGAGGAGCCAAAGTGAGAGAGAGACCAGCATCTGAGGGGATTGAGCATGCTTATTAGGCAGAGAATGAGAAGTGACATAGTCAATGCCAACTGCAGAAGCCAAGCAGTATTTTCTTAATCTAGACTCTTGTTCATCAATCAGCAAATTGCCTTAAAGTGCAAAATTTAAGATAGATTCAATGAATTTGGTATTGACATCATCTTAACCATTTGTGTATTTCCTACTATAGTAAGTTAGATACAAGTAGTAAACAATTGCCCACAAACATGCCCTGCTCATCCTGCTGCTTTTGCCCTGCTCCAATCATATCAAAATATTATTCCCCCATACCTTTCCATGTAGTGTCTGTGAATAAAACCCATATTTATTGTGCCCTACCATGGCTTGATTGCCTTCTGAATTACTCTCCAATTGCATAGCCACCCACTCTGCCCTACTGTCCCTTCTGTACCTTGAACTGATGAAGTGCTTTGCCCCTTTTGGATATTTGCCTTTCCTATGACTGCTTCCAGGCATACTTTATCCTTAGCACTTTTCCCGACCAACTTTTTGTTTTTCAGTTCTCAGCCTGAATGACACATCATCTCCTCACATAAGGCAGATACATGTAAACACCCATCCTTTATGAGATATCATAATACTCTTTTTAATTCTTTCAAATTCCTGAGTGGAACAATTGCTGTCATTTCTTGCTTGAAACTAGGCCTGATGGGGATAAAATCATAGAGGTGCCATGATTTACCAAAATCTTAAGTGTATAGCATGCCAGATTGTGAAGTAAGAGAAAAAGAGACAGAAATTATTGCTATGGTCTTTCATAGAATTAACTGTCAGGGATAGTTCTATTGGTTTGGAATTGTTATGTATTCCAGAAAAGCCATGTTCTTTTAATCCAGTCTTGTTAGTGTAGACCTACTGTGGGTGGGGCTTTTTGATTCGGTATTTTCCATGGAGATGTGACCCACTCAATTTAAGTTGGGTCTTGGTCCTTTCTTTGTACCCTTTATGAAAGAGAGGCTTTTGAAACCAGAGCAGATACAGACCACAGACAGATGAAACAAAGTAAAGGATACAGAGGGATAGAAACTCCCCAGAGATGCTAAGCGTGGACCCACAGGACACAGAGAGCTCAGAGAAGTGTCCCTAGAGGAACAAGAGAGGATCCATAGATGCTAAGAGAAAGACACTGGAATCGGAAGCTGAAAGCAATGCAACCAGAACCAAAGAACCAGGAGACACCAGCTGCATCCCTTCCAGATGACAGAGGTGTTCCAGACACCATCAGCCTTTCTTCAGCGAAGGTATCCTCTTGTTGATGCTTTAGTTTGGACATTTTACAAACCAAATTTGTAACACAATAAATTGCCTTTGTAAAAGGTTATATATTCCTGGTATATTGCATTTTGGCAACTGAAGCAAACTGAAACAATAGTCTCATATTCATATTAGCACTGAAATTCAGACACTGACATTATCTCTAAGTAAGGCCATAGATTCTTTAGTTGTGTTTGTTTACAGATCATTTAATGAACCATTAAAATGTGTCATAAATAATTCTGCTTTTGGCAGTTTTTGTATTTTGTTTATTGTATATATAGGTCCCTGCACACCCACTGTTCCACCAGCAGAAAGCTGGGAGGAAAGGATGATTTGGAAGAAAGGGGTTTGAGCAGCAGAGATTTCAGATCTGGCAGTCAGTACTCTCTGATTCAGGTCATGTACTATGACTGGGACCACAAGGGTCTATACCAAGGGAGGGACCCTGCTAGGATTCAAGTTCAGTGGTCACTGTACAGACCTTCAGACATCAGGCTATATGGGTTGGATCCAGGGACAGTGGTGTCCAAAGAAGGAAAAGCTGGAAAATAATGGTTGCCTTGTGAAGTGTTCTATTTTGTAGCTGCCAGAATGCAATATACCAGAAACAGAATGGCATTTAAAAGGGGAATTTAATAAGTTGCTAATTTACAATTCTAAGGCTGAGAAAATGTCCCAATTAAAACAAGTCTATAGAAATTTCCAATCTAAGGCATTCAGGGAAAGATACCTTGGTTCAAGAAGGATGATGAAGTTCAGGGTTTCTCTCTCAAGTGAGAAGGCACCTGGTGAACACAGTCAGGGTTTCTCACTCATCTGGAAAGTCATGTGGCAAACACAATGTCATCTGCTAGCATTCTCTCCTGGCCTCCTGTTTCATGAATCTCACTGGAAGGCATTATCCTTCTTCATTTCAAATGTCACTGGCTGGTGGGCTCTGCTTCTTGTGGCTACATTGTTCTGCTCTCTCAGAATCTCCAGCTTTCTCTGAAGTGTTTCTTCATTATAAGATTCCAGTCAACTAATCCAGACCCACCTGAATGGGTGGAGACACATCTCTATTTACTCCAGCTTAACAACCACTCTTGATTGAGTCACATTACCAAGGAGATGATCTAATTATAATTTCAAACATACAGTACTGAATAGGGATTAAAAGAAACAGCTGCCTTTACAAAATGGAGTTAGGATTAAAACATAGCTTTCCTAGGGTGCATACATCCTTTCAAACTGGCACCTGAAGGGTGATGTCTACAGGGATCTCAGGGCTAGAAAACTAAACATGGCCGAACACACCTGTGTAAATTAATTTGGGCTATGGTATTTCTGGGCTGCCTTCTTCAGGCCTTCCAGCAACTGAGGTGCTGTACAGGAAGGGCTCTTGTGCATCCAGTTCTTGTTTCTGTTATATTCCTGATATTGTCTCATCTTAAACAACAGAAGATGCTTGGGCAGGGCACTCACTCTGCCATGAATGACGATAGGTCTACCAGGAACTTCACCCATTTAAGTAGCCACAGGATATGCTTATATGGATGTACACCCCAAACATACACTGCAAGTGTTTACTGTTTCAAAGTTGCTATTCAGGGGGAAGGAAATCAGTCTGGTGGGGCAGAGGAAATTCCCGTGAGTGAGTCACAAGTAAAACCCACAGTCCTGACAAGCAGATTGCCCATTTCCTCCATTCCCCACATAGGGTATTTAAAAAGGTACTTGACTTATGGATTTAGTCCTTTCTGAGGCCAGGCCATTTTCCCCCTAGTTTAATGCCCTCCATGCTGATTTTTGCATCTCACATCCAAATCCCCCACTGTGTGATGCTGGGCTGCTCAGGGTTGGATGCAAAGCACAGTCCAGCCTCTGGATGTAGCCTGGATCCAACCAGTATGAATTTCACACTCTACAGGTGAAATTCCTGGATTTGAAGGAGTTTTGACAGACAGCATGTATGCTACATGGGATGGATGCCTGCACTGACTTTGTCCAATCTCCCCTAAGGCAGGAGAAGCCTCAGATTTAGGGACTTTCAGGACATCCTGCCCTTCTTCAAGCATGGAAAATGTCTCAGCCTTACCCTAGAGTGAATGAATTCCTAGACAGATTTAAAACATTCTTAATTATTGGGGTCTTCTTTGGAAAATAGGTACTTGTAGGAGTTAACTTTGCAAAGAAGGTATGTTTATACCTGGATTTGTGTTCTTTCACATTTAGTTTTGAGTTATTCATAATCAAAATAATTTAAATTCCCTTAGAAGTAGGTCATCATCTCCCTTGCCCACCGATGTGATCCCACTATTAGAATAGTATCTGGCATGTATTGGGCTGTCAAGATATGGTGATTGAAAGAACAAACCATTTTAAAGTTAAATTTAGAATATTAATTAGAGTAATGTTTCCTAAGGTTTAGTTTTCAAAAAAAAAAAAACAACAAAACAATCATGAGGCTAAGATGACCATAAACAAAACAACTGCCAGACCTTTTTTCAACTAGACACAATAGTGAGACAGTATCTAATTCCAGAGAATTAAATGAAATAGTACTGTTCAGAATGTCTATACTATGCAAATTTATATATGTAAAATACTATCCTAGAAGTTGTAGAAATAACAAAGTTCAAAAAGAACATCAAATGCAGCATCAATTAAATGACAGTAACTAAACTAAAATGAAAAGAATCACAATTATATTTAAATAGCAAAAGTCCAGACCAGTGTCTTGCTGAAGTTTTGAATGGTCAGGTTTTAGTGACTATGAAAGATTATTATACATTTAGGTCCCTGAAGGTTGCAGTTGGAACATCAGGAGCAAATGAGGCACCTGGGAATAAATGGGATTTCAATTCTACCTTGCCAACATACCCCTGTTGTAAATATTTCTCTTTCTTAGCTTGCTGAGTTTTTTTCTCAGTGGCCAGTGTTTCCAGTTCCCTTTTTGAGTTTCTTCTCATAGTATTTAATTTGCTTATAGAAATTAGTGTTTTTTTTCCAATTCTTAGTCCACATCTTGAGCCATCTTCTTGTAGAGATTATGTTTCTGATATGTGAAGTTCATGTTTCTATACACTTCACAGAGTTTCTTTTCCATTTCTGAGCTGTAAGATTTTTCCTCAGTTGAATTCTTAAGTTGCATCACATGATTTTTATGGATCTTAGGAAATATTTCAAATTTCACCTGAAGGGTCTCAATTTCATTTTTCAGCTTTGAATTTGCAGATGGCAGTGATGATTGCTCATTTTGGAGACCTTTTGTTTGCCCTGTAATCTCTTCACTTGTGCTTTTTGTCACCTACTTTCTTAAATATTTCTTGTTTTTCTTTCCAGCCTTTTAAAGGAAATATGTAAGTTCACAATATCAGTAAGTTTCTTCATATTAATTGTCAATTGATAAAATAGAGGATCTCTAATTTCTGATTTACTATTATTGTTTAGTTCCAAGTTGCTGTCATCCATATAAACCTCATTAAATTGATCAGGCAAGTTTGTGATCTTTGGCACACTTTCATGCAGAAAATTTTATCTGGCACTCTTTATCCTGTGCAACTTGTTTCAGTATTGCATTGGAATGTTCAAGCAGTTTTATTTGCTCCTTTGATTCTTCCATGCTTTGCTGCCATCTTGCTGTTTTGTGGATGTACACTTGTGGATTTTCCTGAAGGTGAGTGTTTTCAATCTTACAATTCATTATTTCCTCTTAAAGTTGTTCTCTTGTCATCTGAGATGGTATTAAGGTATTTCTTGCAAGAATGATGAAATTGAAGGAAATTTCCTGCCTTGTAGTATAACTGAGACTGTTCTTGAAGGCAAGCCATCATCATTCCATGAGATAAAAAGTTCACTTTTATGTTCTTTTTCCAAAATGTCTATTGTATTGTTGAGTCAAGAGCTGATGAGATTTGTATTGGGTGCTGCCAAACAGAGTCTGTAATGTGAGTGGACTGTCTCCACCATGGAGGGCTCAAGGGTTTTTTAGGCTGGTGTCATCAGTCCAGTCTTCTCATGATCTTTTTTGATGTTCTTCAACACAGGTGGAAATAATTGGGGCTAGCCCTTTATTCCTGTTTGCAGTATATGTTGACAATTTACTATAAGAACCATTACAGCAATATATGTCAGGATTTCCCAGGGAAATCCAAAGACACCTGAGAATTGTCACATGCTTTTAGACATCAGCAGCAAAGCACCAGAAAGCTGGTCAAGGATCACCTGGAGAGAAACTTTGGTGGTCATTAGCAGGCCCTACATAGCTCTGGAATTCACCAAAACTCTGTCTCTGAGTGCCAGTATCCCATTAGACCAAATGATTCTCCAGAATGCTGTGCAGGGTGTCATCTCCAATGAAAACATCCTCCTAGCAACCAGGACACTGTCAATGGTGCAGGGGGTGGGGGCCCAGCAATATTCTATAAAACAGTGCTTTTAACATTACTTCTCCTTCTGTACAAATAGTGGTGTTAATTATATTACACATTGAGAAAGAGGGAAATGTTTGATGGTAGCCAGGGGAGACCACTCCATGAACTCTGGCCTCACCCTGGTCTGTAAAAACCTAGAAAATTAGACAGTGCCATGAGCTCACCTCTTCCCTGCACATGAGCATGTCAGAACATAAATGTGGGATCCCTGTGGTCTTTGAGTGGGCTTATTCTCCTGACAACTTACTTTCTGACCTTGGCATGCATGATCCTGCCTAAAAGGGTTGCAGGGATCTCCCTTGCCTCAAGTTTTTCTTCTCCTTGATATTTGTTCCAGGCAAGCAGGGGTAAAATAGTGCAGGGTCTCACCAACAGTATCAACAAACAGCCCTGGATCCCAATCACAAGATCTCAGGAGAAATCTGCTAGAATGGGGAAATCTTAAATTATCATATTTTTTTTCTGAACATACTTGTTTCCCCTCTTATCCATGTCTTTCTGGATCCTGTAGTCTTTCCTTTGGGGTGACTTGTTGAAGCAGGCTCTTTCCCTCATATCCTGCTATCCTCAGCACAAGCCTGCCAGGGTGGCCTTTAGAAATGACCTCCAAAGTGGGATGATCTTTCATTGCAGCTGAATTTCACATCTTTTATTTCAGTAAAACACATCTCAGTCTCCTAGGATCTCTCTGGCAGGCTCATGGTTCAACATTTCTACTAATGACTCACCTCCTTATATTCTATCAATGTGGCTTGAAAATATTCCTGTCATATATATACTGGTATGTTTCCCAAATGAGTTCCCTAATCTGCTACCTTCATTCATTAATTCATTCATTCAGCACAAATGTTTTAGGGTCTCTCATAGGCCAGGTATTGTGTTAGACATTGGGTGAACATTGTTTAACAAACAGCAATGATCCTGGCAAAGACTGTTTTTGTTTACCTTTACCAAGTGGCCAGACTGACTCTGGTGTCATTACCTGTTTCCTCCACTTTCCCATCATTAAACCATCTTCAATGTGTGGGACTGCCCAGAAAAGCAACCAAGGCTGCAGAGGGAAAATTTAAAAGGAAAATTTCAGACACTAATCATTATATATTTCAAACTATCCCCAAATCTTCCCCTTTTTTCTCCCTCTCACCCTGGATACTCAGGCACATGAGAGGCTCTGGAATAGGTAGTTTCTTATCTCACTCCTCTCTCCTACACTTACATATCAGGACTGTTTTTTCCATAAACCAGTTTGAATATACTCAAGTGTGATGTGAAATATATTATTTGATATCTAAATCTTGTGCCTTGTCCATGATGACCAGCTTTTTGGAAAGTGACAAATGGCACAGCACAATCAGAACATCAAAAAAAACCCAATTATAATAATGTATAAGTATATACAAATGCATTGATAATCAACATAACATATTACACATTTTATATATAATAGACTTTTATTTGATAATATATATCGTCCTAGATTATTTTCTATCATAAATAATATTTATAAAATAATAGGACTAGTTAACAGTGGGAATTACTAATAATAGGAATGATTCTATCAAAATTATATGTTAAGAAAAATATAATATTTAGTAAATTTTTACCCTAGAATAGTTTCAGATTTACAGAAAATTGTCCAGATAATACAGAGATTTATCATTTAACCAATGTCCAATTTTTCATCTTATTGTTTTTTGTCTTATGCTCCATTTCTTACAATTTATGAGCCAATGTAAGTACATTACCATTATCTGCAGTCTGTTCTTTCTCCAGATTTCCTTAGCTTGATCTCTTCTCTTCCACATTTCATTCCAGTATTCCACCTTGCATTTAGTCCACATGTCTGTTTAAACTCGCCTTGGCTGTGAGAGTTTCTTAGCCAGCCCTTGTTAATGATGAGCTTGACAATATCCAGGAGCACTGATCAGGAATCTTGTGGAATGTCCACCAATTGAGCTTTATCAGATGTTTTTCTCATGGTTATGCTGTGATGTTTTTTGTGAGGAAGACCAGAGTGGTAAAGTGCCTTTCCCATCATTCCTTATGAAGGGGTCATACCCTCAGAAGGTACTGTTGATGTGTAACTTCATCACTTGGCTGAAGTTTTATTTGTCATTTTTCCAATGTAAAATTACTCTTTTGCTTCTGGCCACCTATATGTACTTTTTGAAAGGAAGTCACTATACATTGCCACCCTTAAGAAGTGGGAAGTTGTGTTTCAACTCCCTGATGAATATCACTATCAATAAATTGAAAACTTTTTAGATGTTGTGGTGGTTTGAAGCCTTATCTAACCAGAAAACCACATTCTTAAACCGTTCCTGCCTCTGTGAACCCATTGTAAGTAGTTCCTTTTGATGAGGCTATTTCATTTAAGTTGTGACCCACCTCATGCTCAATGGGTCTGAATCCTCCTTCTAGAATCTTTATAGACAGAATGAATACAGAGAAAGAAAGTGAAAGCCAGGGAAGCCATAAGCTGAAATCAGTGAAACCTGGAAGAGAAGACAAAGACCAGCAGATGCTACCATGTGCCTTAACCATGTGACATAGGAGCCAAGAATTGGCAGCTGGTCTCTGGGATGAAAGAATTACCTTGATGACACCTTCATTTGGACTTTCTTTCAGCCTCAAAATCATAAGCTGATAAATTCCCATTGTTTAAGCCAATTCACTTCATGAAATCTGCTTAATCAGTCTAGGAAACTCAAGCAGATAGGATATTTCCATTCTTCCCCATGTATTCATTAAGGTAATCATTTATGTCACTCTGGTTGCTGCTTATTCATGTTGTACTTTGGATTATAATGTAGTGTCACTAATGATTTATTTTGTTATTAAAATTGTTCCAGCTTTGTCCACTAGGAGACATTTCAATTGGCTCCTATTTTGCATGTAATTACAAATGTGTGTGACTGTATGTGTATTGTCACTGCTTTCTTAATTCTTTACTTTTTTGGTTCTACAAAATCCTCCGGGACTGTTTTGTACATTTACTTTCTCAGACCTAGAATTAACCATTTCTGGAGGAAGAACTGGTTCCTTTGATTGAAGAATAGCATTAAAAATCTAGATCTGTATCCATTTCCAAAGATGATGGTAGGAAAGTATTTTGAATATAATTAAGATTGCTGAATTATGTGTGTGAATATGGATGAAAGGTGTAGCTTTAGGTACTGTAATTTGCTAGAAGGAAGCTAAATGATAACACACAGGACTGTATAACATATTGAACCCTGTGGTGGATGATACCTGTGGTGAATAGTACAAATGTAAATGTAAGAATGGTCTTTCATGAACTATAACAAATGTACTCAGTAGTACAAAGAAATAACAGGGTAGTTATGGGAAAAATATAGCTAAAGGAAACTATAGTTAACAATATTTCAGTATTCTTCAAGTATAAGTGAATTTATAAAATGGATAGACAGGATAGTGCTCTCTACAGAGGAGAAAAGCTAATGTTGAGTTCATAGATGTATTCAACCCCATATTACCAAATGGATCATCATAGCTTTCTACTATGATTTATCTGTAACTTCCCATTCCAAAAGTGAGAAAACTGTCTTTCACCATCCTCTGTCTATTGAATCAATTGTTCATTTCCAACATACTTGTATAGTAGTTTCACACCCATGGACAAGAAGTTTATCAGAATTCACTGCTTATTCACAGGTACTTTTGTCCATAGTCTTACAGATTTCACTTATTTCAGAGTTCCTTACATCCCCACATGTTCCCTTCCCACTTGCAGTATTAAACTTAGTGAGACATGATTTGTCATGGCTTTTTGGATCCACAAGAAAACCATTAAACTGAAATTTTGAGGAAAATTTGTACATTATACATGAGAAAGAAGGAGAATATTTTTAATTGATATATTTCTTTAGGTCATTATGCTATGAAATGAATGTCTTGAAGTATAAAAGAGCTAAAGATATTTCTGTTGGAGAAGTAGCCAGAACTTACATAGAATCATCCATTCTTTTGCTGACCAGTTCTTGTCAAATACTAAAGGCATCACTGGAGTTGGAACTTAGCACTTCCAGTTTACAACTGCACCATTTGACTGAAACAGTATTCCTACTAATAGAAGTAACTGGATTTCCTGTACATGGGAATTACAATCAGTATTGCCTCAAAAAGCATATTATATCTTAGTGTGGCAAAGAAAAATGACTGGACATTTCACTGTAGACTAAGGTTCAGTATATTTTGTTTATCCTCTTCAGTTCATGTTATCTTGATAAAACAGTAGTCTAGGAACAAGTGAAGACTTACAATTAAAACAGAACTAAACCAAAGCTTTGACTTGGTATATGAGTCACCACCATAATTTTTTTTATGACTGATTTGTTATTCATTGGAAAAATTTGAGTCTCTTTAATATGGTGTAATAGAAATATTTCCAGACAATTTGTGTACCTTAATCACTCTGTCTTAAAATTTATTTCTAGGTGGTAGCTAAAATTGCTTAAAACTGGTTGTATCTTTGCTGGTATAGGAAAAAAAAGTCATAATGGACTATGGGTAAGATTTTCCCATTCTTAATTAAATATGTATAACAGGAAAAACTACCAAAGTTCTGTTTCAGCCTCTATACTATATAAAACAGTCAAAACAGGGGTGTGGGAGAATGATGGAGCGAAGCTCAGATAAGTAATCACCAGGCCGTGAGACTTCATCTCAGTACTAGAGCATCAGGATGTAAGGCAATGAATGCAACTTATTTTAAACCAACAAAAACAAATGTTATGCTCAATTCAGTACATAATGGCTTCACAGCCTGCAGTGATCTGTCTGCCCTTAGGACAATATACAAAGATTTGTCTTTAGAATAACACTGCTTTTATTATTGGACACAAACATTCTTTTTTATGCAAATAGTGCTGTTTGTTCCTTACCTTAATTTTCTTTTCAAGAAATAAAAGTTTCTTCTGAAAATAATAAAAGTAGTTTATTACTTTACAAAGTGTAATGTCCTTATCAGAGGAATAAAATTTATGGCACTATTTTCATGTGGTTGGATAATTCTGTTTTTTCTTTTTCTCCCTTCCTCTTTTTTTCTGGGTTAGGGCCCAATAGGTCAAAACTACAAGACATGCTTGCTAAATTGAGAGATGTTGATGCATTTCCCTCTTTGCAGTCACCTGTGGGTTCACCTTCCTGAGGCAGCAGCTCCAGACCTCCTGAACATGAAATAAATAGGGCAGATGAAGGCAAGTGTTTAAGACACTATGGAGCACAAAAAGCACTTGGATGCACATATATAATTTCAGTCACTAGAAATGACTCTATAAGAGAGAAGACTTTCATTGTGCAAATGCTTGGTTTATATAGTATTCCCTCAAGGTAGGTTTTCTTAGAGTCAAAGTGAATTGATTCCAACTTCAGTCTTTAAGACTTGAAAAAAGGGTGCAATAAACAAAAACCAAGTCCAAATTCTAGTTTAGAATATCCTTTAGTTCCACAGAAGCCCATGTTGTAGGACCTTTCCAATAATAACAAAGTTAAGAGTCTAGGTAATAAATATGTAGTAAATGTTTACTTTGAAACTCATAAATATTTTAAATATCTTACTTAGCCAGTTTATCACTGATAAAGGAAAAAAGTCACCTGAAAAAGTCTGGTCATGTTTTCTGATTTTTGGTTTTCCTTGTTTAATTCTAGCCCTTATCAACATGCATATAATTTTTACATAATTATAGTCATCATGTAGAATAATTCTGTTTTGTTATTTACTCAACACCATATCATAAACATAACTTTCATAATTATAATTTTAAGGTTGCATATTATATTTTAGACTTAATGCTAAACCTAGATATTTAGATTGTTTCTAGTTTTTTACAATTCTTTTTGTGTCTGTTCTAGTTTGCTAGCTGCCAGAATACAATATACAGAAATGGAGTGGCTTTTAAAAACAGGAATTTAATAAGTTGCTAGTTCTAAGGCCAAGAAAATTTCTCAATTAAAGCAAGGCAAAACATGTCCAAATTAAGGCACCAACAAGAGGTTACCTTCACTCAGGAAAAGCTGATGAAGTTCAGGGTTTCTCTCTGAACTGAAAAGGCACGTGGGGAACATAGTGATGTTTGCCTAGGTTCCTCTCCAGGCCTCTCACTTTGTGACACTCCCCCAGGGGCATTCTCCTTCTTCACCTCCAAAGGTCACTGGTTGGTGGACTCTGTGGTTCTCTCCTCATTCTGTCAGGGTTCTGTGGCTCTCCCCTCATTCTCAAAAGGCACTCTCTCCAAATGTCTCCTCTTTCATAGGATTCCAGTAAACTATCAAGACTCACATAGAATGGGTGGAGACATTTCTCCATCTAATCAAGTGTAATACCTACAATTGATCGAGTCTCATCTCCATGGAGATAACTCAATCAAGTTTCCAACCTATAGTACTGAATAAGGATTAGAAGAAACGGTTGGTCCCAAAAGATTGATTAGTATTAAAGCATGGCTTTTTCTAGGGTACATCCTTTCAAACTAGCACAGTGTCTTACACAGATGTTCTGATTTAGCTATTTATAAATTCCCATATGCAGAAATTTATTTTTAAATGATATTTACATTATCTCAATGTCTTGATTAACATAAATATAATCTTGATTAATGAATATTTTTCAAAATTTTTTTTAAAAGATTGCCTCAATATTCAAATCAGTAATTATTTACAGAATATATACTACTTCAAATTATTGTTTGCCTAATAAAATTGTTTGGAAAGAAAGTCACTGAATAATCACATTCATTTTGCATATTTTTAAATTTATTTAAATTTTAAGGAGATGTGAGCTTTCATTTTTGGAATACTTTTTCAGTGAAATTTTTATCATTGCATAGTTAATTATTTGTTGAAGTTAATTATAGTATACTTGGAATTTATTACCTATATATCAAATAAAGAAGAATCTACACATTATACTCTCAACATACAATTAATTTGGGGACATGGACCCATGTCTTGTGAATTACACATTTAAAATCATGGTCCTTAATGTGTTTATTGTATATTAGGAGAGTCATTTTTTTACATCATAGATAAATAAAATTTTCATCAGTTTCATTTCATCTAGAAGATTGGTTCTAGATGAAGGAGAAAAGTTAGTTTTTCTCTTATTCTCATAACTTAAAAATAGTATTTTATCTGAGATTTCACATTAGATAAAATATAGATCATTCAGAATTCTAATTAAAAAAAAGCAAAACTATTATAAGCCAGTGAAAGCATTTTGGGGGGTGCGGGGGCGGTGTGTGATCTGGGAATTGAACCTGGGTCTCCTGTATGTAAGGCCAGCATTCTACCACTGAACCACCCATGCACCCTGAAAGCATTTTTTTGAATGGGCAGGAACTGGGACTCGAACCCAAGTCTCCAACATGGCAGGCAAGAACTCTGCCTGCTGAGCCATGATGGCCTGCCCTCTGAATACACTTTTAATAGTAAAAATATTTAAGAATCTTAAAACTGAAGCATTGAATGTTTAACTTTTTTATCTACAAAAATGGCACTAGACCTTCCTCCTCAGTCCAAATTTTTCAGAAATAGAGAAGGCACTTGTGTTAGTTAGATTCAGTTGCCAACTTGGCCAGGTGAGCATACCTAGTCTTGTTGCTGCAGACATAAACCAACGGTACGTGAACCTCATCTGTTGCTAATTACATCTGCAGTCAACTAGGAGGCATGTCTGCTGCAATGAGTGACGTTTGACTTAATTGGCTGGTGCTTAAATGAGAGAACGCAATGTAGCACAGCCTAAGCAGCTCAGCCCAGGCCTTTGGAGATGCAGAAAGAAGTCACCCCGGGGAAAGTTGTTGGAACCCAGGGGCCTGGAGAGAAGACCAGCAGAGACCATCCTGTGCCTTCCACGTAAGAAAGGACCTCAGTGGAAAGCTAGCTGCCTTTCCTCTGAAGAACTAACAAAATAAATTCCCTTTTATTAAAAGCCAATCCATCTCTGGTGTGTTGCATTCCCGCAGCTAGCAAACTAGAACAGCACTTAAGAAATAGACTATAAATTTACTTCCCTGCAGCTGATTCTCCTTGGTCTCCAGTCACTTTCAGAAACAACTCCCATAGTCTTCATGCAGCACTTGTTCCATGGAGAACCTGTAGGACTTGAGGTCATCATTATTTGTGTGTGTATGTGTGTGTGTGTGTGTGTGTGTGTGTGAGAGAGAGAGAGAGAGAGAGAGAGAGAATATATATATATATATATAAACACATTTTTTATTGCTTTACTTTTGTTTTGAGAGTTCAGAAGACAGTGTCACATTTAAGAGGCACAGATAAATACTTTTGTAGGATGATGAGTAGGGTCAGTAATATTTCGTATGTTTAGTTACCAGATAGAAATGTAACCTATAATGTTAAGATCTAAGCACATTAGAGAGCAATCAAATCACAATGAGGCTCATCGGTGTGCTCTTTTTTCCAGCCCTGAATTATGCTAACTACTTACTGGTCTATGTGGAAGCAGTTGCCCTTCTTTGTTCTCAGATATTACTTGACCATTTCTAGAGCATTAGTTAAATTTAGCCACATGTTGTGTATAGGCCCTCCATTTTATTGTTTTGCTTTGCAGTGGAGAAATGAGCTAGTATAGAAAGGATGGGGTTTGTATTGGATTGACTGGAACTTAGGCAGTGGTGAAAGAAAAATGGCAAAAGTGATTAGGAGCAGGCTATGGTAAGTACTAGGAGGTAAATCTACAAAGATTAAATATGGTTAATCTCAGGAATCAGTCTTTGAGTCCTTTTTGTTTCACACCTGAAGAAAGTTATCTGGAAATGTTAGATATGAAAACAAAACAAAACAAAATATACCTGATTGAAGACCTAGCCTGATAGTCTCCCATGAATTATTTGGTTTGAAATTTTGGCATAAAAAAATCATTATTCTAACTAAAACAATTCCCCACTCCTCATTAATAAATGTTGAGAGATATTTGAACAGCTCAGATAATTTTTCATATGTTGTGTAAAACCCATTTTTTGCTGTGTTTTTTCATTGTGAAAAATAAAAAGCAATAAACTTCAAAGCACACTACAATTAGTTATAGAACAGTTTTCAGAGTTTGGTATGAGTTACAGTTTCACAATTTTGTGTTTTTTCTCTTAGCTACTCCAAGACACTGGAAACTAATAGAAATATCAATATAATATTCAGCAGTCATGCTTATTTGTTAAATCCAATTTTCTCTGGTATAGCTCCACCTTCTCCTTTGACCTTTCTCCCAGCCTTTAGGAGTATTTGGGCAATGCCCATTCTAACTTTTTCATGTTGGAAGGGGCTGTCAATAATATGGGATAGGCAGATGGAACTATTTGATGTTTTGAAGAAGCTGGGCATTCTGTGTTTCAGGACATATCTGACCTAGGTAACAATCTGGAGGTTGTAGGTTTCTGTAAAGTAATCATAGTGCATGAAACCTTTGTAGAAACTCATATAAAGTCCTAGGTGTTCTTTAGGGTTGACAGGAATGGTTTGGATTGGGGTTTGACAAACTGATGAATTGAAATATCTAGCTGAAGCCTGCATAAGAGTGACCTCCAGAGTAGCCTCTTGACTCTATTTGAACTCTCTCAGCCACTGATACCTTATTTGTTACACTTCTTTCCCCCCTTTTGGTCAGGATAGCATTGTTGATCCCATAGTGCCAGGTCAGGCTCATCCCTGGGAGTCACCTTCCATGTCACCAGGGAGACTTTCACCCCTGGATATTATGTCCCATGTAGGGGGGAGGGCAATGATTTCACTTGCAGAGTTGGACTTAGAGAGAGAAAGAGAGAGAGAGCACACACCTGAGCAACAAAAGAGATCCTCAGGAAGTAACTCTTAGGCATAACTATAGGTAGGCTAAGCTTCTTTGCTACAAAAATAAGCTTCATAAGAGCAAGCCTCAAGATCAAGGGCATGGCCTAATGACTTGGGAGTCCCTAATGTTTAGGACAGTATCAGGATTTTCCCCATGTTTAGGACAGTATCAGGATTTTCCCCAGTGGTAGAGTTTAGTAGTTCCATATTTTTAGTCCATTCTTCAAGGGATTTTGCCAATACTTTTAAATTATCTGCTCAACTTACTCTAGAATATAGCCAGGATTTACATTACACTATACAGAATTACAAGCCCTCATTCTCATTCTGGTCTCCATGTGTTTGGGTTGTTTAAATGATCTATCCAGACAGGTTGAATTAGATTATGTGCAGCAAAAAATTTAGGTTTTGGACAAAATAAACCTCCCTTCCTTTGGTCTCATAGAGTAGGCAAAGCTTTAAATAGAGACAGTGTCCTCCTTAACCCTGTGTTCTGATTTTCCTCAGTCCTGGCCCCATCAGCTTTGTAAAACTCATTTTATTTTGTGGTGGTTTGAAAATGCCTTATTTATTTAATTTATGCCCCACCTTGTTCTTACAAGGATTTTCAGTAAAGTTTCTACCAGTTCTGTTCTTAAAAGTTGGTAACCTGAGACAGAAAGTAGACTGGGGGTTACCAGGGGCTGGGGGAGGAGGAAATGGAGAATTCTTGCTTAATGGGTACAGAGTTTCTGTGTGGGGTGATGAAAAAGCTTTGGTAATGAATGGTGGCAGTGATAACACAATCTTTTTATTACAGTTAATGCCACTGAATTGTACACTTAAAAATGGTAAAGATGGCAAATTTCTGTTAAATATATATGCATGCACACATACATACTTATACATGTTACAAGTAACATTTATTTAAAAGTTAATAAAGCAAGTAATCACTCTTTCATGCATTCAATAAATATATTAACAATTACCCATGAATGCACCTAAAGCTAAAAAACACCCTGTAAATATACTTTTCCATATGTACTAATTAATAGAATTAACTTCTTTATTTCAAGAACAAATTAATTTATCCCTTTAGCAAAGTTTGAACTACTAAATTCATCTAATTAACTCATAAATTTTGCTATCAGTAAATTAACCACCTCTAGAAAATTATTGAAAGACCCTCTCTTATTCTATTATGAAAATTTTAATCACTTTTAAGTGATTAAGAGTTAATCACTTAATTAAATTTATTTAATTCTTTATTTGATTAAGAATTAAAGAAATATTCTAAGATTGAGCCTAGATAAAGGAGAAAAGTTAGTTTTTCTTCTTATTCTTTTAATTGTGTTTTTTAAGAAGTTTCACCTTAACTTATACATAAACCATGCAGAAATCTAATAATAGAGACAGACTATGTACTGTTTGCCAAATGGCATATGTCATTTGTCAGAATAATTTTCATTTATAGAGTGACATTTTATTATTAACCAAACTAAATAAGATCTTTGTTTTAATTTGGCATTCCCCTTTTATTGTTATTCTATAATAACTATTTGAAAACATTTGGGTTGCTATGTTCAGAGTTACAAAGAAAAATATTCAAGTTCATCACAAATTAAATTTGACATTTTGAAACACAGTTGGCAGCTAATGAAAGTGTTGAAATGTGCACTGCAAAAAAAACTGTTTTATGTAAATTTTTTTCAAAGGAGTATAACATACCTGCAGAAAAGTGTTTGTCAAATGGTATTAGGAATATTACAAAGTGAACTCACCTGTACCTCCACTGCCTAGACAAAAAGGAAGAACATCATGGGGTTGTCTTCTACTCACTGTTCCCTTCATCATCTCTAGATGGAATATTGACTGCTAATAGCAATGTTAATTTTGCTCCAAATAGGCACATTTTATAATTTTAGCTATTTTCATTAGAAACTTTCCACACTCTTCCAAGCTATAGAGCTAATTTCATTTTGAATGAGACTAGCAGTGTTCAGAAAGGGTCATTTATGTTTAATAATTTCTAGAAATAATCCATGTAATTAGAATGAACTATCAAATGAGAAAAACTTACTCCAGAGTCCTAATTTTGTTCTAGTGAAAAGTGAAGGACAGTAGATTATTGGTTTGGTTTCATGTTTTATTTTTCTAATTAGATTCTACTTTTAGCTATGAAAATAGCAATCAGTTTCTCAGGATTTACTGCTGTTTGGATTTTATTGTGTTTGAAGACATTTAAAAGTAATCAAGTATATAGATACCCTTATGAGAAATGAATTTGATACAAGCAAATTAGACTAATTGTTGACTCTAGAGATGTTTGCTTTATGTTTCTTCTGTCTTCCCCCTTCAGTGGAAGTATTGACATCCCCTCCTTCTTCAGGGGGAGTCCTTTTTCATGGGAGTAGATGAAGTGAACTGGGACATGAGAATTGGCAAGACTGACAGTGGCCAATAAAGCAGATTCATTAACTTATGATGTGAGTATTGGTTTTATTTTTGTTGTTTTTATTCAGTTTTTGAAAATAAACAGTCAATTTTATAGAAAAAGATGGCAGTGGTAAAACTGAATGCAGCAGACTCCAGGAGCAAGGGACCAGAAGATGCCAGCCATGTGATTTCCCAGCTGAAAGAGCTGTTCCAGACACATCAGCCTTTCTTGAATTAAGGTATCTTTCCCTGGGTGCATTAGTTTGGATATTTTCATAGGCATAGAGCTGTGAACTTGTAACTTATTAAACTCCCTTTATAAAAGCTATTCCATTTCTGGTATATTGCATTCTGGCAACTTGCAAACTAAAACAAATGATTAGTTGAAATTTACATCTTCCTAAAAGTAATATATGTCTTTCTTCTTTACTTTTAGTACATTGTCAATACCCTGCCAAAAAGTGATTTCAATTATTGTTAGACCTGATGTATACAGGGTGCTTTCCAGATGTTAAGACTGACCTGTTAGTGATTTGGACCAAAACTCATCTTTGCACCTTTGTGGATGCATTTATTTAATCCCCAATGCAGTTGTTTTAAAATCTGTTTATACTTCCTAATCGTAATGAATAATTTATCAGGAAAAAAGTTGCTTCTTTGATAGTTAAAGTCTTTACAATTCATGTCTTCATTAAAAGCACCTAATTTTTGATAATTCACTATCTCTGTTTGAGAATACATTGAATTTCCTGGGTCAAGATTGCCAAGTAGGGGATATAGAGTGGATGCCTAAGCAAACCATGGATAAAATAAAGAAGCATTCCAAAGTGGAACCTTTAGCATCCATGTCTTCCTGAAACTCATTCTTTGTGATTTATACTTCCCAAAACAGCCAAAATTCACACACTTCTTTCTACCTCCCACCCTAGTCCAAGACATCATTTTCTTCATTCAGAACTACTGCTACAATCTTCCAGTCTGAATAGTCTCCTTGCACTCCATTCTCTACATCAATGATAGGTTTTTTTAAATCATTTCTATTTCTATTGTTTCTGTACTCTTCTATTTTGCATCTATCTATCTAAGCACCAGTTAGTTGCATTTGTTTTAACCATTTAATTGGACTATTTAGTTCATTTATTTTTTAAAGTAATTACTGGTATATTTTCATTTAAGCCCAACATCTGTGTTGTCTGTACTATGTTTCTTTATTCTTCTACATGAGTTGATTAGTTTCTTATTATTTGAGTCTCCTCTCCCATTTCTTTGGAGTTTGTATACTCTTTTTTTGCTCGAGTTCTTGTTATTGAATTAATTGTACATTTGAATATGGACAAAACACAGGTAGAGAGTCAACCTTGAACCTAAGCATTCTGTGTACATTTGGCTGTATCAAAAACCTGGCATAGAGTTAAAAATCAGAGACTCAGGTTTGGAAAAATGTAAATATATACCACATATACATTTAACTCAGAATTTAATGTAATTTTGATGACCAGAATTTCTACCTGGTAGCAATTATGCCTATACATCCACATTCAAATGCCATCTCCACCCGCAGGCAGCAATTGTAGCTCTAATCTGAGCTGAGAGTCAGAGATACCTCTTGATCTCTACAGTGCCCCCATCATTCGATCCACTTTTATTGCTGCTTCTATCAAACAGCAAAGATCTATTAGAGATGGAGCTGGTTGACCCATTCTCATCTACTTTAAGCCACAGAATCCCAACAGAGCAGAAGGCTTCCTCCTTCAGATGCCTTTTCTGGTTGTCCAATGTGGCAGTTCTACTTCCATTTTATCTGGTAGCCTTTCCCCACAGCTCACCCAGTACAGTGTTTACTTCTTCCAGACTCTAGATTCAGATCAGGCAATTGTAAAACCAGTCAGGAAGCACCTCATTAACCCAGAACTCTGAGATCTGTGTTTCATGGAGTGTTTGATGATTTATACAGATTCTTTTTTAAAAAGGAAAGTCACTAATATTAGTAGAACTGGCTGTCATTGCTTCATAGGATCAAAATTGCTCTCTAATTCTGGGACTGAATGGAGCTTGAATCTTGAATTGGACAAAGTATCTCAGGAATACAGATTTTTTTTCTTAAAAAAGAATAAAACAGTGCTCCTCACAGTCTCCTGATTAGATTCTAAATATGATGAAATGCTCATTTATGTCCATATTGACCTACTTTTTTCAGCTCCACTGTCTCAGAGGTAACAGTCTGTTCCTACATTTGCAAACTGGAAATGTAGTCTTTTTTGAAGAGTATAAAGGGATTGCAGAAAAATAAAATAGCAAAATGATTTTCCACATTATTTAAAAAATATCATCCCTGCATTTACATATGGAAAGCCAATGAACATTAATTTCTTCATAAAAGTAACTGAATTAGGAGATAAGGATGGAATATGACAAGATAGGGAAAACTTGTAACATAAGAGAGATTGAATCTCAAATAATAAGATAATACTAATAAAAGGTTCAACCCCCAGAATTGAATATACTTCCATTCTGACACCCAGCACCAGTAAAACACATAATCATTGGAAACATGCCATATTAAGCACTAGAAGCAGCATTACTATTCACTAATATAATAAACAGAATATGGTCAAGCAAGTCAATATTATAACATAAAAACATGGTGGCAATAAAATAATATAAGAGAGGCTTATACTATTTTTATATTTTTGACTGGGAGGCCCAGTTTGTAAACATTCATATTAGTGTCATCACTAAGTCAATACAAGAACTGCGTAGTAGATTCAGTAGGTCAAGCCCAGCAAGCAGGAGAGTTTGCAGTCACTCTATATATTTTCTTTGTGCTTTAATTGCATGATTGATAAATTCAGATGTATGGTTCCATGACGCCAATGGGCAATGCTTCTTCAAAAAGTAACAAAATACTGAAAATGTCTCATACTTTAGGCAGTATGCAAATTAAGTTCATTTAGCTAGGCTGCATATTTCAGAAGAATATTCACAATTTCAAAGAACTCACAGTCCTTTCAGAAAGCCATATACGTGGGAGAACTGACTCCAAAAATGAGGCATATCTGGGCATCTGGACTGTAGCCATTTGGGGGTAATGTTTCTAGGCAATCTTCATGCACTCCAAATACTGCTGAATACACAGGGTTTATGTTGTCTGGCCCAATATCACAGATTTGATTAGTAAATGGTACTAACAAGTCCAAGATGTTTATATGGTCCATTTGCACAACTGCAAGAATAGGTATCTACCTGCTAAGGATCAGGATTAGCTTTGTCCAAGGCTTGACAATTGACATTTGTACCCAATGAAATAAGTGTGTGCAAGCTTTCTAGCTTGCCATATTGAGTAGCCACAAATAGAAGTGTGATTCTAAAGTCATCTTGGCATTCATTATTTGCTCCTTTTGACACAGAAATTTTATGATCTGAGCATTTTCCTGAAAAGAGGCTTGGAGCCAGGTGTTTCCTTACACACAAAGAATGAGATCCATTAACATTTGCTCCATTTTGAAGCAATAGCTTTTAACACATCTGTTTTAACTGTTGAAAAACAACTAAAAACAGTGGCATGATTTCTTATAAAGAAGTTTTTTTAGGATCTGCTCTAGTTTCTAAAATCATCTGCTTGTTCTTCTCACGTCCTTGACTTGCAATGAGATGTAGTTCACAGTAGAAACCCTCAAAAGTCTTTGTCTTAATGTGGTTTTCAGATGAATTCACATCTGCAGACAGTCTATAGAGTTGTGATATGCTGCTTCATGAACTGCCATCTATTCCCTGTTATTTGATACATCAACTTCTATGTCTGTTTTTGAGCAGTTTCCTTAAGAGTTTGCTATTGCCTTCCCTAGAAGCAAGTCCAACTGCAGAGCACATATCAAAGTAAGACTTTGAAAACTATGTTCTGCTCACCAGTCGACTTACTGCACCACTGCCACACCACTACACTTATGCTGAAAAGGCAGGTCTGAAGCCTAGCTTCCAGGCATCCATTCCCTGGATGCTTCTGAATAGGGTCCCAACTGCAAAGTATATACAGGTGGTATCCCTATATGTACTCTTTTGTTACTCTTTTCATGGTTGCCTTAGGAATTACCATACACATCCTTATCAAAATTTAATATGTGAAGAAATTAGTCCCCTTTAACTCTATTTAACTTTCATGACTTATATGTCATTCTTGTTATATATTTTACTTCTCTATATATCCCCTAAAAGAGATGATTGTTTTGTACAGTCTGTATTCCATATGCTTACCTTTTTTTGTCATTCTTTCCTGCATGTCTGAGTGTTCATCTGGAATAGCTTTCATTTTTCCCTAAGAACACTTTGAATTAGTGAAGAGCTGCTTATGCTCAATCCTCTCAGATTGCAATTTTGTTAAATTGTCTTTATTTCTCCAGAGCTGGGTTACATATTGTCTCTGGATATTCTAGTTGGCAGGGTTTTCTTCTTTTTTTAAGCATTCTAAATATCTTTTTTTAATCATCTTTTTACTTTTATTGTTTTCTGCTGAAGTCAAACTCTATCAGTCATGTAACAACTGGCATGCAGTGGTAATCTGTTTTTTCTCTGACTAATATGTTCCTATGTTCTGGTTGTCAGTCAAGTATGTTTATTTAAATTCAATCTTGAAGTTCTTAGGCCTGCCTTCTTGGCTTGATATATTTCATCAGTTTTGGAAAGTTCTCAGTTATTTTTCTTTAAATACTACTTATGCACAGTTCTCTCTAGTCTCCTCCAGGAACTTTAGTTAACACATTGTTATACTGCTGGAATGCAGTACACCAGAAATGGACTGGCTTTTATAAAGGGGATTTATTTAATTAAAAACTTCTGTAGTTTCTTGCTGTCTTTCAAATGGATTTCTCTGTCACGTGGAAAGGCACGTGGCCACATTTGTTAACCTTCCTTCCTGACTTCAGGTTTCAAATGGCTTACCCTGGCGTGATTCCTTTCTGTATCTCCAAACTTGTGGGTCTGAGCTCCTCTCTTCTGACTCCTCCTTTTAAGCCTCTCTCATGTTGGAAGATTTCTCCCCTTTGCTGACCACAGATGTAACCAGCCATAGATGAATTTCACATGCTGATGATTTAAGTCCACAGTAGCAGAACAACTTTACAACCACTGCCTGGCCAAATTGATACCTGAACCTAACTATTACACACATTGGCCATTCTTTCTATATCTTTCTATATCCTTTGTGTTCCCTATCCCTTCTCTTCTCTATTTTCCTTCTGTTTGGCTTTCCAGGCTTCAATCTAATTTTTTTAAATAACCTATCTTCCAGTTCACTCTTATGTGTAGTAGTTAAACCCAATCCATTGCGATTTTAATTTTGGTTATCTTATTTTTCACTTTTAGAATTTCCATTTGGTTTATTTTATTGTATTTTTTTAGGGATTTCTTCCAAAAGTTCTCATTTTTCCTTTTAGCTCTTGAACATAGTAAACTTGATCATTTTAAAGTTTAATCAGAAATTCTGTAGTTCTGTTACCATTATGTGTGGTTTCTGCTTGTTTTTTTTTCTTTTTTTCTTAGATATATTGTTTTATCTTCTTATGTGCACAGTTATTATTATTATGTTCCAGTAACTATATTTTAAAAATTGCCTGTAGAAATAACTTGAGGACTAGTTCTTTTTAGAAATCACTTGAGGCCTAGTTATATTTTCCTGGAGAGAATAAACTTTGATTTGCTTCTCTCAGGTTTCTGGAACATCTAGATACCTGAGATCACCTCATTCCATTCTCACTTTTTGAGATGCTCTCAAACAGAGCCTTCAAGGGTCTGTCTTCTATGGTTCACCCTGACTCTCAGAGGCAGCCTTTGGAATCACAAGTCAAAGCAAGATGGCTCACCAAGCCCCATTCCCTTGGCAGGTCCTGGACATTAATCTGTATACCCTCAGCCCTGCAAGTCAGTCAGAAGCCCTGCTCCCTGACTCAGCCATCCCCTCTAGAGTCAGTAAAAAATACCCTTGGCAGAAAAAATTCTAAATACCAGGCTCATCTCCTTAGATTTCTGTCCTTGCTTAAATCCTAACCCACTATTTTTTCACTGTTTTGTTGGTTCTCCATTTTTATATTTAGTACTGCTGTTCTACTTGGTCTCAGTAGAGATTTGACCCAAATTACTTAGTCTATAATGCCTAGAAGCAGAAATTACTGTTAGAAACTTTTGTCCCCTCTAACCTAAACCTACAAAGAGGTTGCCTGGCATTTAATGGAACTTAATCATCTACCTAGAAGAAACCCATTTTTTTTTCTTAGTTCTTAATGACTAGAAAACTTGATGTTATATCTGTTTCTGTTTCTAAAAGTAGTTACTGGTTTTTATTAAGTATATAAGTAACCTTTTGCTGCATAACAAATTGCTTTCAAAGCTTATTAACAGCTCTAAACAACAATTATTTATATCATAGTTTCTGTGGATCAGGTATCCAGAAGCAGCTTAGCTGGGTAGTTTTGGCTTAAGGTCTGTCATGAAGTTACAATCAAGACATTGGCCAAGGCCCCACAGAGGTTCAACCTGAGGAGTCTACTTTCAAGTTCACTCATGTGGTTGTTGGCATGCCTCAGTTCTTTGTCAGCTAATGGCTGGACTGGCCTTTTTTCACCACATGAGGCTTTGGAAATCTAATCTGTAAAGTAGAGAATGTTGTGAGGACTAAGTAAATTAATATATGTAAAATGCTTTGAATAATGTTCAATATAATGAATAATGGTAAATATTGCACCTATTATTAGTATTGTTGTTTTAGTATTATCTTTTATTATTGGTGTTCTGGTGATATTTCTGCAGTGTGTTACCTATACTTTCCCACTCTTGCTTAACCTTAGAGTATGAGGGGTTCATGCATGGTGCTGGTATAAAGTCAAACATTGGCTATTTCTTTAGTTATTTTGTTGGTTGGCATGGGGAAAATGGTAAGTGCATTTTTTTCAGTTGTTGTTGAAATGGAGTTACCATGAAAAAAAGGAATATAATGGTGTTTTAAATATATCAGTTGTCTTAGTTTCCCAGCTATGAAAACAAATACCATAAAAATGGGTTAGCTTAAACAGTGGGAATTTATTGGCTTATGGTTTTGAGGCTAGGAAAAGTCCCATATCAATGCATCAGCAAGGTGCTGTTTACTCCCTGAATACTATGATGTTCTGGTGGGCTTGTAATCTTTGGGGTTCCTTGGCTTTCCCGAAGCACAGTGATGTCCTCTCCCTTCTCTTGCAGGTTCCCATAGATGTCCAGTTTCTATCTCTTTATGTGGCTTTCCCTCTGTGGATTTCTCCATAGGACCTCCAAAAACAGGGCTAAAACTCAGCCTGATTCAGTTGAGTACACCTTGACTGAAAAGAACATCTTCAAAATATTGTATCCACAATGGCTTTACAACCACAGGAATTGATTTAGCTTAAGTACATATTTTTCTGGGGTACACAATTCAACCTGCCACACTAAAGGAATCGATTTTGTATAATTTTCAATGATTGTTTCTTTCAATTTTAATGTTTTCTCCTTCCAGTTAATAAAATTTGTTACCAATTCAATCATCTATTTTAGTAAGTGCTTTTCATTATGTGTTCTAGTTTGCTAGCTGCCAGAATGCAATATACCAGGAACGGAATGGCTATTTAAAAGGGGAATTTAATAAGTTGCTAGTTTACAGTTCTAAGGCCAATAAAATGTCCCAATTAAAACAAGTCTATAAATATATCCAGTCAAAGGCATCCAGAGAAAGACACCTTGATTTCAGAAAGATGGTGAAGTTCAGAGTTTCTCTCTCATCTGGAAAGGCACATGGTGAACATGGTCAGGGTTTTTCTCTCATCTGGAAGGGCACATGGTGAACACAGCTTCATCTGCTAACTTTCTCTCCTGGTTTCCTGTTTCATGAAGCTCCCTAGGAGGCATTTTTCTTCTTCATCTCCAAAGGTCACTGGCTGGAGGACTCTCTGCTTCATGGCGCTGCAGCATTCTCTGCTCTCTGAATCTCTCACTTTCTCCAAAATGTTTCCTCTTTTATAGGATTCCAGTAAGCTAATCAAGACCCACCTGAATGGGTGGAGATACATCTCTACCTAATCCAGTTTAACGACCACTCTTGATTGAGTCACATCTCCAGGGAGATGATCTAATTACAATTTCAAACATACAGTGCTGAATAGGAATTAGAAGAAATGAATGCCTTTACAAAATGGGATTAGGATTAAAACATGGCTTTCAAGGGTACATATACCCTTTCAAACTAGCACATCGTGTAAAATAAACTGAAGAAAATTTAGCTTGTGTTAGAAAGTATTGATAATCTCAAAAGTACAGCCATATTCTAAAATGTTAACAGTTTTAAAGATAACTTATTTTTTCAACTCTTACCCAAAACTATTTTCTGTATTATAAGTTAGGTTAAACTTAATTATATTTAAAAAATGATCCTATTTATTATCTATTATGCATTATTAAACTATCTGATCCTCTTATTACATTGAGTTTTATTAATTGTTTTCTTGTTACACCTTTGTATTTTCTCAAAGGAAGCTACTGTTGGCATATTGTTAATGTTACCTATTTGTTTTGGTTATATAAATTCAAAATTTTTATTGTTTTGAAAATAACATGACTGTTTACTGACAAATCAGCAAGAATGAATATTGAAATATAGTTGTCTTTCTGTCCTCAACTAAATGCTTAAGTATCTTTTTTTGTTTGTTTCTTTTATAACAAACAATAAAGATGCACTGAGGAAGATGGTTTACATTAAGAATTCACTTTAATGGTATTCAAGCCCTTGATTTCTACCCAGTTAAGCTGTTTGAATAACAGCAACAGAGGATCACACATTAAAAATGTGGAATTTACAGAAAACAGCTCCAGCCAAAAAGTGAAAATATTCTACCATAACCTTAAATATTTTAATTACCATTTTTCCAATAGAAAAATACTTATTCTTTACTTGCTATTAAATATCCCAAATATCTCTTCTAGTTCTTCCTTCTTCACCATGTCATGTGATTTAGAGTATTTTCCCCTCCATTCTCTCAACCTAATATTAGGTTGGAAAACTGAGTCTCAGGAAGAAGTGACATCAGTGGATGGTTTGCCCAGGATTTGTGAATACCCTTTGCAGTCATGCTTGGAATGCTTCTTTTCTTTACTGAAGGTTCTACTTTTCCTGTAAAGAGGTACAGGCATGTTTAAAATCCTTAGCTCCCTGCAGCCTTTGTTTAATAGGTTTGGACTTCTGGGTGGAGGGAAGGAAGAATAAGGTTTCCATCTCTCTCTCACCTTGTATTTCGGCCTTGAGACTTTGTGTACTTTCCATATTCACCAGTGTGTCTACAGTGAAAGATAGTAATGTTGCCATCACTGAGCTGTTAGTGCTTCCCTTGGCCAGACACAAGTTAGTGCAAACCCTTTCATTTGCTGCCAGCTGCCCCTGATCCCTTTGATGGGGTCCTTATTGGAACTTCTCTCCGCTCCTGGGTCACATGGCCCAGAATCCAGCATCTTCCTGCAAGAGCCCTCCCTCAGCATCAGGTGCAGCTATTACAAGAGTGCAACTGAACATCAGATGGAATTAGAGAAATTTTACCCCTGATGAATGACCTCTATTGCCAGTTTAAAAGAGATCAATGACATTCCTACTGTGAGTCATATATAGGGTAGATAAAATACTTGATTGATCAGTCTACCCCAGATAGCTCAACCAGACTTTGCTGAAACCAAATTTATCCTTGTATGAATCAAGCGTGTTCAGCAAAGAAAAATTGTTTTCTACCATAAATTGTGCCTTTTGTCTTGCTAGTTCTTTGGTCACAGTGGGTATCATATTAGACTATAGAATATGAATGTCTTATCATATATTCTTGACTAAAAATTTTTAAAACATTGAAAAAAGTTACCTGCTGAAGGGAGGTTAGTAATAATACTTTCACATGTAAATAACAGTGGCCTATTTTACTCCTGAGCTTTAAACTTGGAAGTGACTTGAGCAACACAATGTATAAAATGACATCTGCCTGTAAGTAACGGCAACACAATGTATAAAATGACAAGTACTGGCTTTAAATCCAGCTTCCATTAACAATCCTGCTAACTAGTTGAAAGTACTGTTAACTGTATCCCTGGTGATGTTCTGAGCAATGAATAAACTTGTGGCTTGGGCAGCTTCTATGGTGTCAACCATAGACATATTAACTTTCCTGAAAGACAAGGAAATGAAGGTACTGTTTATTAAAATCCTACTGTGTGCACATGCCAGGCTGTTTTACTTATAGAATGCCATTTAGTTGGTCCTTGTGAGAGGTTTAGTGTTGTCACTTTCTTTGTTTTGCTTTAAGCATAGAGAAATCCAAAATTTTGAAATATTAAATCATTTATTAGATAATAGTAGAACTGGAAATTGAAATCAGAACTTTCTGCCCTCAAAGACTGTGTTGTTTTCCCTGGGTGAGGCTGTCTCCATTTAGTCAAATAGATTATGGCCATGTGGAAAGGATCTCTAACAGGATTTTATTACTAAATGAAGATCTTGTTTTTGAAGCCATGAAAGTATGGTGTTAGGTAATTTTTCTTATATATCTGGTAATCAAGAATTGTATATTACCATAGTTTTCTAGAGGTGATTTTATGACAGGTATTCTGTCATAGTGTTCACTACTGAATATTAGGATGGTAAAAATGATCTTTTCTCTCTTATTTAGGAGTACCTCTATTGATGTAGAACCTATCCATACATTCAGAGCTCGTAAGTATGTGCTTTTTATATGCTTTAAACCAACATCATTGGAAATCAGCCTGATTATGCATTTGTGTTATGCATTTCTCATATGTTGTAGTGTTTTTTTTGGAAATGTAAATGAAACTGGTGAGTAGCACAACACTACAAATAGATTTATCACTACCAAATAGGGATCCTTCCTGAAATTAGATGTTATTTGTATGGTGTTTAAAATTTATGTGTGTATACATGTGTGTGTGTGTGTGTGCACACGTATCTTAAGGTAAAGTTGAGGTAATTAGGTTTAAGTATTAGAAATCCTGACATTTTTTCCTCAAATTTTAGATTAAAATAATTGATATTTTTCTATTTTTCTTTATTGAAATCATATTGCATGCTTTTACACTTTCAGTTTGAGCTTAGGGAGTTTATTTGGTTGATTCCATACAAAGATTGGCATACTTTTTCTATGAACATCAGATAGTGTATGGTTTTTAGAGTTTGTGGGCCATCTGCTCTCACATATTCTCGTCTTGTTTGTTTTTTCTTTTTACAACCATTTAAAAATGTAAGAACCATTCCTAGCTTGAGGACTGTAAAAAAACAGACTCCTGACTGGCTATGGTCCACAGATTATAGTCTGCCAACCACTGACTCAGTAGCAGTAGGAAAATGAACACTGCTTTGTTAATATTTGTATTTATTATTAAAAAAAGAAAAATAGAAAGCCATTCACATAAACATTTTTATTTTTAACAAGTCATATTATCCAACCAATTTTTTTTAATAGAGAAGAGTGCAAACACAGTCCCCCACTACCACAGATTTGCAGTCAAGTTTCCCACATTTGGGGAAATCACAGGGGTCAGCACATCCAGAGGGCAATGGATAAGCCTCGCCCTGGGAAAACTGCCTTTGTGATCATGGCATCCCCTGCCAGATAGGTATCAAAAGGATTTTTGTGAATAAAAATTGATCACTCTTTTTATTCCCAGAGGTGCAGTGATGCATGTGATGATGAGTGGCAGTGGGGAGCACACTGCAGTGGAGGCACCAGCCGGCCAATCTGGCCTGGGATACCACTGACTCCAACACTCATCCTTAGGGTTCTCACAGGATGTCATTCCCCCATATCTGAAAGGATAAATGATTTCTTTTTGCACATTTTTTTCACAGCATATATAGGGATATAATTAGGTAGCTTCATAATAAACTGGAAAGAGAGAACCGTGTCTCTATTTTGTTAAAAAAAAAAAAAAAGAAGATTTCTGTATTTAGGAAGCAATTTGATATATAATACTAATAAAAAAAACCTCGCTTTTCCTGAGAAAAGAGTTCCCTCCCCTCAAGTGTCATTGACTGGAAATGGTGGCCAGATTGACAATTGTTTTCTTCAGTTTAGGCCTCAGTATAGTGCCTGATGCACTATTTACTAATCTGCAATCACATTTCATCTCTATTCGTGACAGACTTTGAAGGCAAATGAATATTGGCATCAATTCCCTGGATCAATTATTGAAAGGGTGCAGAGGTTAATACTTCTAAATTCCATGACACCAAAATATTTAAGAGGCCTTAAAGATAAGAAATGCTGTTTAGTCTTTGGAACAACACCATGAAACATATGTCCATATTATAATGTCACCAGATGTTACTATGAATTCCCCTGGCAAAGACTGCTTAAAAATGGGCTATTTGGTGTCCTCTTAAATTATAGAAAGTATAAAGTATCATAAAAGCATATATTTTCATTATTATTTTAGATTAATTTTATCACTGAACCTAAGTGAAGGTAAGAAATTCAATAAACAAAAGCTCACTGGACATTTAATTAATAAGAATTTAACATATATCTTGTGAAAGGCAATTTGCTAGAGGCTTAGGTGAATGAACAAAATCCTTGCCCCAATGAGCTGACTCTCACCAAGAGTTCCCCTCTTAAGGAAAAAACTGAGGCCCAGCATGCTACCTCTAAATTCCAACACCACTTCTTCTTCACCCCTGGTCCTTTTACAGATTCATTTGTTCTATGTCTGTCATTACTTCTTTACCTCTCTCTCAGAGGATAAATTGTCCCTCATTCTGTCCCAGCCAGCCCTTCCCCTTTTGCTCTGTTTTAAAAACTTTTTATTTTGAAATGCATTCAAACTTACAGGACAGTTACAAAAATAACATAAACCCCATACAGAGAATTCCAACGTATCCTACACACACACACACACACACACACACACACACACACACACACACATACTCACATCTAACAGCATAAATGTTTTGACACATTTGCCATTTGTTTCTTTGTTCTTTCTTCATTCTTCCTTTGTTCCTTCCTTCCTTCCATCCACCTGATATCTATTCATCTATCATTCTATCTGTATTTCTCAGTTCATTGTTTGAGCTTAATATAGATTGTAAACATCATATTTCTTGAATAAAACCACGTGTTTCCTGAGACCAAGACTATTTACTTATGTAACTACTTGAAGTGCAGTTGTCGAGTTCAAGACATTTAACATTGAATAAAACTTAAAGTCTATATTCCAGTTTTTTCTTGTTCCAACAATATACTTTGGAGCCTTTTCTCTTCTGTTGTTAGATCCCATCCAGGATTGTGTATTGCTTTTAATTGCCATTTTATCTTTAGTTGTTCTTTCTTTGATTTATTTTCTAACTGTGGGGACATATATACAACATAAACTTCCCCACCCCACGCACCTCCAAACATTCCATTTAGTGAGATGAATCACAGTCACAATGCTGTAGGACCTCACCACCTGCCATTCCAAAGCACTCCCATCTCCCCAAACAGAAACCCTACACCCATTATGCATTAAGTCTCCACACCATCTCTGCCACCCCTCATGCCTTTGAAAATCTATACTCTAATTTCTGTCTCTGTGAGCTTGCACATTCTCTGATCTTTTCTTTTTAGTTACTATGGAGCTTCAAGTTAACATCTTAAATTGATCATTTCTTTCAGTTTGATACCAACTTAACTTACAAGTATATCTATATACTGTTAACTTCAATAGTATACACAAACTATGTTTTTTTTTCCCTCTGTCCCCTTGCCTTTCATAGTTCTTGTCACAAATTGCATGTGTATACATTTTGAACCCAAAATCACAGATTAATCATTACATTTTATTCATTTGATTTTTAGATCCTGGAAGAAGTAAAAAGTAGAGTTACAAACCATCTTGGTCAGGTTCATGTGTCAACTTGGCCAAGTGGTGGTACCTGTTTGACTGGTTGGGCAAGTGCTGGCCTGTCTGTTGCGATGAGGACATTTCATAGAATTAGATCATGAGCATGTCAGCTGCATCCACAGCTG
This sequence comes from Tamandua tetradactyla, assembly GCF_023851605.1. Classification (NCBI taxonomy): domain Eukaryota; kingdom Metazoa; phylum Chordata; class Mammalia; order Pilosa; family Myrmecophagidae; genus Tamandua; species Tamandua tetradactyla. The sequence goes on along the minus strand of NC_135330.1, from coordinate 95,911,071 downwards.
ATTCCATTTGTAATCAGCTAAGGAGAGTGTCTTCTGTAGTGAGTGGTGCTCAGTCTAATCACCAAAAGTCTTTTAAGGAGGATTCAGAAGAGACAGGCTCTATTCCTGCTTTTGCTGGTGAGCCTCTCCTGTGGATTTCATCCAGACTCTCCATCAAAATCATCAGCTTCACAGCCTGCCCTATGGATTTTGGACTCTATGTTCCCATGGTTATGTGAGAAACTTTTATAAATTATATATCTATGGATATGGCCTGCTGATTCTGTTTCCCTAGAGAACCCTAACTAATGCACAAACCAGAGGTACAACAGTACTGGCATATTTACCCATGTTGTTACCCTTGTGGAGATCTTTATTTCTTCATGCAGCTTTGATCTGTTATCTGTTTTTTTTTTGCTTTCAACTTAGGGAACTCTGACATCTCTTGGAGTGCTAGACTGGTGCTGACAACTCCCTCAGCTTTTGTTTATCTGGGAATGTCTTCATTTCTCATTTTGAAAGACAATTTTCCAGGCTGCAGATATCTTGGTTTACAATTTTTTGCTTTCAGCATTTTAAATATCTCATCCCACTGCCTTCTTATCATGGTTTCTGATAAAAAAATCAGCATTTGAGCCTGAACCTATTAATTATCAGTTTATTAATTACCATTTATAGTAGAGTAGGATAAGTGACCTGAGGGAGGTATATCCAAAATGTTGGAGGAATTCAGAGGAAAGATCTCTTTATTTCCTCAGTGAACATGGACTTAAGTTTCCCTAGAGGTAGATTAAATTCAAATTATTTGTTTTACCATATTATTTTTAAATCCAGGCAAATAGAAGATTAACCCTGCAAAGGTTAAGAAAAAAACAAAAAAACAAGAGAGAGAAGGAAATACCTAATTTTTAAGGGAAAAAAATACATGTTTTTTAATTTTAGACTCTGCAACTCTACATTTGTGTATTCCCAAGGCTGTTTTTAATTATTTCAGCATTTCAGAAGAATAATAGAAACTAGAAAGCATGTTTCATACTGTTAATAGGTGCTTTTATTTATATATGTTTTACTGTCTCTGTACTTTTCTACCTTCATGATTGGTCTTTTTTTCTCCTGATTTTACATGTTTGCTGTTATGTTTAGATTCTTCTGACATGAGAGACCCTCTGTTGGGCCACACAGATGCTGTTTGAAGCTTGGCTTATAGTGCAGCACGTTAGCATTTATAGTCCTGTTCAGCAGATGGCAGTATGCATTTATGGAATACAACTGAGGTTGCTCAAGGCCTAAGTGTATTTAACGATAATCAGGGTACATGCTGTTCAAAATTATTGCTTTGCTGAAGCTTTTATAAAATATCTTATTCTGAAAATAAATAAATATGAGCTCTCACTGTTGGTAAATTTAATTTGAAATTTTTAAGCAATGAAAATATGTTTGCATTTCCAGCTTACATGTTATTTTAAAAGTCCAATATTTGGTAAAACAACACACATAATGTTAAGACATTAAATTGAGATATAATATATTTAATTACACAGATCTTAAGTATACATTTCAGTGAGTCTGATAATGCATACACTCCTGTAATTTACATACCTGTCAAGATGTAAGACCTTTCCTTCACCTCCCCAAATTCCTTTGTGTCTTTCCCAATCTCCCTCCCATACCAACTGGAAGCTCTCCCTGTTTTGATTTCTTTCACCATAAATTGGGTTTCCCTGATGTAAAGCTTCATATAAGTGAAATAATGCAGAAATCTATTCTATCTGTCTTTGTACTTTCATTATAAGGTTTTTGCTGTTCATTCATGTTGTTGGGAGCAGCAGTAATCCATTTCTTTTTATTGTTTAATAATGTTCATGTAATTCTTAAGCCACAATTTGTTTCATTTTCCTCTTGGTGGACATTGAGTTGTTTCTAGTTTGGGCTATTATGAACAAAACTGGTATTAACATTCATACATTTGGGTAAAAGACGTAGGAGAAAAATTGCTGGGTCTTAGGGCAGATGTTTATTTAACTGTGTGTGAAACTACCAAATGTTTTTCCAAAGTGGGTGTGCCATTTTACACCACTGTGAGGAGCTCCAGTGGATTCATATCCTCACCAATGTCTAGCACTGTTAGTCCATTTAATTTTAGCCTTTCTAATGGGTGTGTAGTAGTATTTCATTGTGGTTTTAATTTACATTTCTTTGGCTAATTATGTTGAGTATCTTCATGTTTATTTGTGTGCCTACTGGTCATTCATATATCTTCCTCTATAACAAACATATTTTTGAATGTTAACTTGCTCTAGTGATAATTTTAGCTATATAGAAAAACAGATTATTATATTCATATGTATATATTTCATTCTTTTTTATGTTTATAAATAAGCTCCAAAGTTTAAACTAGTCTAAATAGCAAATTAAAAATTCTTTTATTGTTGAGCTATCATAACTTGTCTCTAGACTTTGATGATTTGCCCTCATTTAATATTTGTATGATTATAACAATAAAATAAGATTTTAAAATTTTATTTCTTAAGTTCAATATTTTTATTGAGTTAGAATTCCTATTAAGAGTTTTTTTGGATGAAGAACTACCACTGTGCTAGTCTAAGCCCAGAATGATGTGGAAGCAGCAAACCTTGTAGTCCCATATGCTTTCCATTTGCTTTCTGAATAAAGACACTTAAATTTTGGAACATATTTCTCTCCTAAATATATAATTTTTCCTATACTGACATTAGCATCACCTTGCATCCCATGAACACATCAGCTGAGTAGTAGGTGGAAGGTCTGCTGAGCAGATAGGGATAATATACTAGGCTAGGGCAAAAAGTAACAGAAAAAGTGGTCTCCATTTCATCATTAAGGGCTAATTCTTATTCTGTTCCAAGCCTTCTTTATTTCTTAATAAAATCATACTGCTGCTTGTTTTATTGTATTTTAAGTATAATGTCAAGTCGACTATCTGTTCTAGTTTGCTGGCCGCCAGAATGTGATATGCCAGAAACAGAATGATTTTTAAAAGAGGGAGTTTATTAAGTTGCAAGTCCACAGTTCTAAAGCCATGAAAATGTCTCAACTAAAGCAAGACTATAGAAATGTCCAATCTAAGGCAACCAGGGAAAGATACCTTGGTTCAAGAAGGCAGATGTTCAGGGATTCTCTCTCAACTGGAAAGGCACATGGCAAACATGGTGGCATCTGCTAGCTTTCTCTCCCAGCTTCTCATTTCATGAAACTCCCCCAGGGACATTTTCCTTCTTCATCTCCAAAAATCTCTGGCTTTGTGGGTTCTGCAGCTCTTTCCAAAATGACTCCCTCTTAAAAGGTTCCAGTAAGCAACCCCACCTTGAATGGTGGAAACACATCTCCATGGAAACCATCTAATCAAAAGTTACCACCAACAATTGGGTGGGTTACATCTCCATGGGAACAATCAAAATGCTCCCAGTCAAATATATTGAATGAGCATTAAAGGACATGGCCTTTCCGGGGTCCACCATAAATTCAAACTGGGACACTATCTAATTGCCACTCTCTTTGATACTCTTTTAGAATTGGAAATCCCTGCCTCTGTGGATTTAGTGAGCAGTGACCCAAGCCATATGGTACTATCATTCAGCAAAGGATATTCTAGCATCTTTAATATGGGAACACAATAACACATTCTCACTTTAGAGTCCAGCTTAGATACAAGTAATTTTTTTAACATAATGAAAATTTAACCACTGAGTTATGAAAAATACTTGTTATTTTAAGTGTTCTGCTTTCTGAATCTCAGAACACAGATACTATAAAAAGGATATACTTATTTAAAATTAATTTAAGAGTTTGGGGTAAATTTATTCATGTTTATAACTATAAATATTTGGAATAGTATTTTACCTGTTCCAAAGATGAGTAAATGTTTAATTTTATACCAAACAATTTTCAGTCTATTTGAAGAAAATAATATTTATCCTGAATAGAATATAAAATCTCCTTTGCAATTGTCTTAATTTCATTTTTTAAATCAAAAGAAATTTTTATTAATATTCGACACAGTTCCTTACTGATTAGATTATAAATCCAGGGTGTGGCTTTCAAAATCCTAAATCTGAGACTTATTTGGTGTGAGGAAGTCAGAAATAAATTCTTTCTCAGATTGTGAAGAAGAAATTAGAAATTTTTTTTTGATTTTTTAAATAATTTCTTTCTGTCTTTAGGCCTAATCTAGGCAACCACAGTTTAGGTTGCATTTGATTAAAAAAAAAACACATATGCATATGTGTTGCCTTAATCTGAAAACTGGTTTTAAAAATAATCTCCGTTTTGGTTTTGTGCATGTTTCTGTCTCTCACTCTTAAAAATGTACTTAATTCTTTTTTGTTTTTCCTTCCAAATCTGTTGTCCTTTGTTTTCTTCTGTTATTCTGTGAGAATTGTTTGGGAGAAGTAGGTGTGAATAAAACTTTGGATATAATATTTTAATAAAAATAAAAATTAAATGAAGAGAGAGGATAATCAGAATTGAGATTATGGAATAGGAAAAAAGAGTTTTTTATCAAAAATTTAATGTTTTAGTATCTAAGTAAACTTAGAATCTTATTAAACCTCTGATCTAAAGCTACAGTGGTAAATTTAATATATATACATAATATATATATATATATATATATGAAATTTAAAGGGATGTGAGCATTTTGGGAATTGCCTTCAGAGACTGACAAATGCTTTTGAATACCTTCTTGAGTGGTTAATTTAGACTTTTAAAGACTTACTACAGCTTTCAGAAAGATGGTGCCACCAGCGAAGAAGGAAGCCCCTCCCCCTCCCAAACAAGCCAAAGCAAAGGCTTTGAAAGCCAAAAAGGCAGTACTGAAAGGTGTTCACAGCCACAAAAAAAAAATCTATATTTCACCCATATTCTTCCAGCCCAGATGCTGCATCTCAGAAGACAACTGCTCTGGTTTGAGAGGATGTATGTCCCCTAGAAATGCCATGTTTTAATCTAAATCCCATTTTGTAAAGGCAGAATAATCCCTACTTAGATTGGATATTTCTATAGACTTGTTTAATTGGGACATTTTCTTGGCCTTAGAATTGTAAACTAGCAACTTATTAGATTTCTCTTTTAAAAGCCATTCCATTTCTGGTATATTGCATTCAGGAAGCTAGCAAACTAGAACACCTAAGTTGTTTTATTCTGAGATTTAGCAGATTTTATTTTTTGTTAATTCAAATTCAAGACCAAACATGCTTTAAAGTGAAAGTGAATTGTAGTTCAGTTGAAGGAGTTCTTCATATATTCTGGATATTAAACCCTTGTCTAATATGTGGTTTCCAAATGTTTTTTCCCATTCTGTACATTGTGTTTTTATTATTTTGATAAAGTCCTTTGAGGCACAATGTTTTTAATTTTTGATGAAATGCCATTTACCTATTTTTTCCTAGTTGTACTTTTGGTTTAAAGTCATAAAGAAATTGCCTAACCCAGAGTTCTGAAGATATTTTCCTATGTTTTCTTCTAGGAGTTTTATAGTTTTGATCCTTATATTTAGGTCTTTTATTCACTTAGAGTTGACTTTTGTATATAGTGTGATATATGCTGATATCAGTTTCTTTAGCATATGGATATCAGTTTTCCCAGCACCATTAGTTGAAGAGACTGTTCTTTCCCAATTTCATGGTCTTTGACCCCTTGTCAAAAATCAGTTGGCTGGGGGTGCATGGGTGGTTCAGTGGCAGAATGCTCACCTTCCATGTGGGAGACCTGGGTTCGATTTCTGAACCATGCATCCAAAAAAAAAAATCACTTGACTGAGTGGTGCAATGGTGGCTCAGTGACAGAATTCTCACCTGCCAGGCCAGATATCAGAGTTTGATTTCCAGAACCTGCCTATGCAAAAAAAAAATTAATTAATTAAAAAATCAATTGGCCATAAATTATGAGGGTTGATTTCTGTACTCTCAATTCAGTTCCATTGGACTATGTCTGTCCTTGTGACAGTACCATGCTGTTTTGATTTTGGTAGCTTTGTAATAAGTTTTAAAATCCAGAAGTATGACTCACCCAACTTTGTTCTTTATTAAGGTGAATTTGGCTCTTTGGGGCCCAAATATGAATTTTATGATTGGCTTTTCCTTTTCTGAAAAGAAAGTCATTGGAATTTTTTTATTGGGATTCTCTTGAGTCTTTAAATCACTTTAGGTACAATTGACACCTTAACAATATTTAGTCTTCCAATCTGTGAACATAGAAAGGCTTATTCCTTTCTTTCAGCAATGTTTTACAGTTTTCTATGCACAAGTGTTTCACATCATGGTAGAATTTATTCTTAGGTATGCTTTATTTTTGTTGTTGCTATAAATGAGATATTTCCTCACTTTCCTCTTCAGATTGTTTATTATAAGTGTATAGAAACACCATTAATTTTTGTGTATTGATTGATTTTGTATCCCACTACTTCACTGAATTCATTTAGCTCTAGTAGCTTTGCTATGGATTCTCTATGTATAGGATCATGTCATCTGTAAATAGAGACAGTTTTAACCTTTTCAGTGAGTACAAATTTTATTTGTTTCTCTTGCCTAATTGCTCTCAGTAGAACTTCCAGTACGATGAACAATAGTGGTGACAGTGGGCTTTCAACCTTTCATCATTGAGTATGATATCAGCATTGGGTTTTTCATAATTACCCTTTATCATTTGAGAAAGTTTTCTTCTATTCCTTGTTTTTTAAGTAGGTTTATTAAGAAGAAACATTGGATTTTTTAAATACCTTTTTTTTGGTATTTATAAGTCATAACCTTTTGTCTCTCAGTTCTTCCATTACTGATTACCCTCATATTTAATTGAGTTTTTTATATTGTACCATCATTTCCTTCTATGTATATTTTTCAAATATTTTCTTTGTGGTTACCATGAGATTTAAATTTAACATCCTAAATCTGTAACATTCGCGGTTGACTTGATATGAACCTAACTTCAGTAGCAAACACATACACTGTTCAGATACCCTCTGTCCCCATACCTCTCTGTTGTACTTGTTACAAATTGCATATTTATACATTGTACTTCCAAAACCATAAAGTTATCACTGTTTTTAGTCATTTGCATTTTAGAACCTGTAAAAAGTCTAAAGTAGAGTTATATACCAAAAATAAAATAAATCAGTACTGGCATTTATAATTATCCATGGGGTTACCTAATCAGAGAACTTTGTTTCTTTTTGCTACTTTGATCTACTGACAAGAAACTTTCCTTTCAATTGAAGAACTCCCTTTAGTTTTGAATGTAGGCAAGCCTAGCAGTGATGTGTTTCCTCAGCTTTTGTATATCTGTGAATGGCCTAATCACTCCTCATATTTGAAAGATGGTCTTACTGGATGAAATATCCTTGCTTGGCAATTATTTTCTGTCAGCATTTTTTCCCTCCACCATTTCTGATGAGAAATTGGCATTTAATCCTATTGGGGTTCCCTTTTACATGTCATGCTGCTTTTTTGTTACAGCTTTCAGAATTCTCTTTGTCTTTGCCAATTGACAGTTTGATTATAATGTGCCTGGGCATGGTTATCTTTGAGTTTTTCCTGTTTAGGGCTCCTTGGAATTCTTGAATGTATATATTCATGCCTTTTCTTAAATTGGGGGAGTTTTCTACCATTATTTATTTCAATATTCCTTCTGCTTCTTTCTTTTTTCCCATCTGAGACTTTAATCTAAATGTTAACCAACTAGGTGCTATTCCACAGGTCATTTAGACTCTGTTCACTTTTTTAAAAAAAATTCTTTTGTCTTTTACTCCTCATCCAGATTTCAATTGTCTTTGTTGTCCTTTCTTTGATTTCACACATTTTTTTTTCTGACAGCTCTAGCCTACTGTTGAAACCCTCTAGGGAATTTTTCATTTCATTTATTGTGCTCTTCATTGCCAGTATTTCCAGTTGGTTCCTGTTTATCATTTCTGTCTATATCTTGAGAATCTCATTTTGTTCATTCAATGTCTTCCTTATATCTGTTAGTTCTCTCTGTTTGCCTTTAGCTCTTTAAACATTTTGAGGATTTTTTTTTAGTCTCTGATATGTTCAAAGTCTGTTTTTCTTCATTGATGATTTCTGAAGTTGTATCTTGTTCTTTTGGTTGGCCAATCTTTTCTTGTTTTCATTTTATGTGTGTGTGTGTTGTAATTTTTGCTACACAGTATACATTTTCATATTTTAATGTGTTTACTCTGGGATTTAGTCCCTGAGATGTCTGTTTCTTGAGTTTGTATCCAGCCAGTGATATGACAGAGATTTTCTTGAGTTCCAGGAGCTAAGAAAGCAAACACACCAAAGAAAAATGTACCTTCATAATCATTGCAAATTCGGTCTGCTTTGGCTTGTGCTGTCCTTCAGAGTCTCGTCCTCCTTCCACATGGAACTGCCCAGGGTGAAAGTGCAGGGTCCTTTCTATCTTTTCTGAGCATGCGTCTTCTTCTGGATATTTGTTCATGGCATTAGGAATTTCTCTATCTGCTGGTCTTTTCATTTGCTAAAGCTATTGGAATGCAATATAGCAGAAGTGGATCAGCTTTTATAAAGGGGATTTATCATGTTACATGTTTACAGTTTAAGGCCTTAAAAATGTCCAAACTAAGTCATCCAGATAAAGATACCTTGACTCTAAAGAAAGACCAATGTCTGTCACATAGGAAGCCACATGGAGGGTGGCTGCTAGTTGGGTTCTCCTGGTTGTAAATAATGTTTTGTCCTGGTTCTGTGGCTTCCAGCTTCTGATTCCAGTGGCTTTCTCTCTAGGTATCTTTGAATCTTCACTTAGCTGCTCTGGGGTAAAAATCTGGTTTTCACCTCTTAGCTTAGCATTTCTCAGGGACATTTTTTCTCATCAGGTTCTAGCTATTTCTGTAAGCCTTTGCTTAGCACCCAAGCTATTTCTATTTTGATTTCCAAACATCTATGTTTGTGTCAGTTCTGAACTATTTCTCTCTCTCTAAGATCTCTTAAAGACTCCAGGAAACTAATTAAGACCCACCTTAAATGTGTGGGGTCACATCTCCATGTACTCAAAAGGTCACACCCACAATTGGATATGTCACATCTCCATGGAAACATTCTGATTGAGAAGCCCCACTCTGCAATATTGGGTCAAGATTAAAAGAACATGGATTTTGGTGTATATAAAAGTTTCAAACCAGCACAACTGGTCTCCAAATATTCCCTCTATTCCCTATGACCTTAACTACTTCTGCTTCCAGTGTGCTCTATTCTATGTCATGAAGCAGATAAATTTCCACCCCTGGTCTCTGATTTTATTGTTTCTTAAGCTGCTTTAGCTGTCTGCAAGCTTCTGTGTGCAGTGAATTTTGTATGATGGCTAATCAAAGACAAGTGTCCTGGTTCCATCTTTCAGGGTGACATGTGTTAGACTGGCACTGACATACAGGCACCCATTGTGTGCATAGAGGTTACTCTTCCCCTTCCTGGAATAGGGGCAAGAACTCACAATGAGAGTGCAAGCCAGCATCACACTGCCTGTGAGGGAGTAAAGGTGGGGCTGGCAAGAACACCACAAGCTTCCTCTACCATTTTTAAGTTGCAGTTTCTTGATTCAGTGCTTGCCCAGTAACTACAAGCCTTTAACAGCTTTCTGTAATTTTGAAGAATAAGGCTCTGCCAGATTTTGCTAGTTGTTGGAAGATTCTGTGGATGAATAGAACTCTGGTTCATCTTACCTCATCATCTTGGTCTACCGGAAGTCCTGTTTGTTTTCATCAGGAGCATACAATGCACAACTCAAAATGATGTGAATGGTGATTTGACTTTGATAAAGTAAAAGGTAGTTGAAGCAAGTTATTAAGTGTTTGGGAAAAGGTAAACTGTCTCTAATATGAATATTTGGAGGATCGTTTCAGAGTGTTAGAATTTTGAGTTTATTTTTTGTGTTTTTGCACTCTACATGTGTTCCATATAGTGTCGAATGGAGAATATTCCTTTAAAAATGACCAAATATTGTTTGTTTTCTCCCATGATTTTATTTCTTTTCTGTAATATTCATTTCTAGATCTCAAAATAATTGAATCTATTATCAGAAACTGCTCAAACTATATAGGATATTTTTCCTAAAGTGTTTCTCTTTTATTGCCATTGTTCTTTTTCTGTTAGATCTTGCCAAAGGTATTGATCAATGCTGTGTTATTTCTGGGGGAAAGAATCCATAATCAGGACATTGAAATTAAGCATACCTTTGTTAGGTCCTAAATTGAGGATAACTGACCAAGAAATTGTTCCATAAGGTCAAGTGACTTTTTGTCCTAAACTTAAATAATAGCTCGGTGACCACCTCCTAGCAGCATTGGGAAAAGACTAATTTCACTTTATCACACATCATATTTCTAGGACTCAACACCATCATATTTCTAGGAACACCATGAAAATAACATTATACTAGTAATAGACAGCAACAGGCCTGTACTATAATTTCTTATAAATGTTTTTTAGTATATGACTATACATTCAGAAGGCCAGGGTTTAAAATTTTCTTAAACTTTTTAATTTAAAATATTTTCAAAGTTACTGAAAAGTTGCAAAAATAGTACAAGAACTCATGGCTACCCTTAGTCCAGTATACCACTTTTTAGCATTTTACCTCATTTTGCCATGTATACTTTGTCATTCTCTGTATATGTGTACAATTTTTTGCCTGAACTATTTGATTAAGTTGCATGCAACAGTCCCCCATATCCCTAGGTTCTTTAGCATGTATTGCCTAATAATGACATTATCTTGCATAGCACAGTACAATGGTCACAATCAGGAAATCTAACACTAACACAATACTGTTGTCTAACTACTGTTCATGTTTAAATTTTGCCAGTTGTTTCAATAATGTTCTTTGTAAGGTTACCCTCTCACCCTCCCTGTCCCAGGCCATGATATAATAGTTAATAGAACTTTACATATCTTAAACTACTACTATCTTTATGTAGTCTTTTTCTTCTTGTATAAAAAGTACCTTAAGGGGGATGCAAGGGTGGTGCAGTGGTAGAATTCTCACCTGCCATATGGGAGACCCAGGTTTGATTCCCAGCCCATGCACTTCCCAGGCAAACAAACAAAAGAAAAACCAAACCAAAATTCAGCAAATGATGCTGCAATGAGGGGGTACTCACATGGAAAAAGAATGAAATGTGAGACTCCTACTCACATGTTTGAGACACCAAAAAACTCTTTCAACATGGCCCAGAAAATCTCCACAAATGAAATCATCTCTGCATGTCATAGGCACAGAAGTGCCAGATCCACAGCAGATCAGCTGAAAATCCTCATAGACACTTTCAACCAAAAACCTCACCTGGGTTATGCTACCAAACAAAAACTTGCTTTAGAAATTAACACTGAAGAATCTAGAATCCAGATTTGGTTTCAGAATCAAAGAGCTAGAGGACATTCCAGAGGCCAGAACCTAAGCAGGTCTTAGAATCAAGCCAAGTCTTCACACAAGATCCCCCTACAGAGAAACAAGTTAGAGAAGACAGATGGTGTGGTACCCCCTGTACATCTTCTCAATTGGCATCATCAGGGCATTCAAAACTTTTAATCCTTCAATCCCTTACCCTGGGATTGGTTCCAGAGAATGACTTGCTAAAGAAATTGGGGTTTCAGAGTCAAGAGCCCAAATTCATCTTCAAAACTGAAGATTTAGATTCTATGACCAAAGAAAAAGAAAACCTGGTGAGATCCTAGAAAAAAATACAAGACAAGACACAGATCTCTAAAAAGAGAGAGTTCAAGGCACAGAAGCTACACAAAATATTATCAACCTCACTAGTAACTGTTTTATTTCTCTGGAGCCAGAATGAGGGGGTATAGAAACAAGTTCAGCATATCAGACATCATCATCCTGAGCCCCAAATCTTTCTCAGTCTTCCTGGGAATGTGCTCTTACTCTAAGACTACAAGATGAACATTCTGAAAATGGTAAGCAAGACTTGAGGAGGCAGAGATGGGTCCAAGAGGCACACCACAGTGCTACTCACCCAGACTGGATCTAGAGTTCAGCAGAGTTTGAGGACACTGAAAATAAAACTAATACATATCATTTTCAATCATCACAGTAATAACTGGTTCAGACAAAAATCGTCAATGAATGTAAAATTCTCAAAATGAATGTTTTATGAAGAACAAGATATGTATTGTCTCAGAGAATCTACCCATGAATTCCTTATTAATTACAAAAAGAAAATTGGTAAATTTGTACTGGAGAAACATGAGAGACTGCACCTTAACCAAGTGCTCAAAATTGGCTTTATCAACAATAATACGGACTGAGTTGAGGTGCCTCCTGAAATGAAATATCTTAGAAAGACACAACATTCTTTCTGTGACATTACTGCCAAAAATTTGCATGCTTAATGTAATCATTACATTACATAATGGAATGCCATTCAAGCAAAACTAGACAACATTCTACAAAGTGACAGACCCATATTTTTGACAATGGATTGAATAATTGCAATAAAGATGGAGAGATAGTGTGCTCACTCAGAAAATCTCCTGAGGAGTTATCTTTGATATGTAGAATGTGCTACCATTTATGTGGGGAACAGACACAAATTCAGAGACCTGTTTATGCCTATAATTTCTCTCCAAACATGTTCAAGAAACTGGTAACATTAGTTATCTCTTTTTATATAAATGTAATTTTATTGAGATATATTCACACACCATACAATCCATCCAAAGTACAAAACCAATGCTTGAAATAGCTGTGCATTCATTTCTGGAGTAATTAGTATTACATTTCTGGAGTAATTAGTGATTCGAGCCTAATGATGTGTGGCCTGCCTGTCATGTGCATGTATTTGAAATCTCTTTGAAAACTATCAGCAGTACAAATAAAAGATGCTGTTATGATGCTGACTATTTTAAGATTCCAAATCTGATGGGCTTTCAAATTCTATTATGATGAGGGAAGAGTGAGGAAAAGAGGATTTAAGGATTAAGAAGCAGTCTTTGTCATGTTTACCTTTACATGATTACTGTGATAAAGAGCTCCATGTGGAGTAATTAGTATTACTCCAGAAAAAGAAATAAAAAGAAAAAAGAAGACCCCAAACATCCCATACCCCTTACCCCTCGCACTTATTGACCACTAGTATTGCAGTGCACCCAATTTTAAGGCTTACAATAGAGTTAACTAAGACAATGTTAGTTTGTTAACTAGCAAACTAGCAAAATATCTAGAAGCAGAACCACACAAATGCAGTCAACTGACCTTCTTTTTCTCAATATAGTTATACAATCATTACCAAAGATCAGGGCTACTCGGATACAGTTCAACTTCAGGTATTTCCTTTTGGTTATTCTAAAATACTCAACACTGAAAAGAAATATCTATATAATGAGGCAGTAGTCACAGTCATTTGTTAAATCCTAATTTCTCAGTTATGCCTCCTCCATCTCACACTAGTTACTTCTTGGGAAGAGGTGGAAAATTGAAGATAGAACTTTTTTTTTACTTTAATCTTTATTTTATACCGTTTGTTGTAGTACCAAATATACAACTCAAAATTTCTCATTGTTGCCACTTTTAAGTGCACAATTCAGTGGCATTGATTCTATTCACAGTATTGTGTTACCATCTCTAGCACACATCAACTCTTTCATCATCTCAAGCTATCAAATTATTTATTAAGCAATAACTCCCCCTTGGCCACACCCACTACTCCACCCCTACCACCATGACCGCTGGTAACCTGTAAGCTATCTGTCTACAAAGCTTACTTATTATATGTATATCACATAAATGAGGTCATACAGTCATATAATATTTGTCTTTTTTTGTGTCTGGCTTATTTTACTCAACATGACATCTGCAAGATTCATCCATATCACAGTATGAATCAGAACTCCATTTCTTTTATTATTGTTTATTTATTATTGTGAATAAAGTTGCTACAGACATGAGTATAGGAAAAAAAATGAAATGTGATCCCCACCATATAGCATAGAAAAAAATAAGTATTTCAAAATCACTATTTAATCTTAATTCTTCTAAATTATTTCTTTTTGATAAATGGCTTTCAGGCAAAACTTGTCATAGTTTAGGTACCAGGTTTGGCTATTGGCTGGTATGAATGTGTCATCTACTTGGAATAGAGTTAGAAGACAATAACCTGGGTGATGACTTTGTCTTCTGATTTGAGGGGAATCACAATATTTTCTGCACCTCGGTATTGTGTGATGTGAGCCTAATGATGTGTGACCTGTCTGTCGCATGCATATATTTGAAATCTCTTTGAAAACTATCAGCAGTACAAATAAAAGATACTGTTATGATGCTGAATATTTTAGGATTCCAAATCTGATGGGCTTTCAAATTTGACCATTTCTATTATGATGAGGGAAGAGTGAGGAAAAGAGGATTTAAGGATTAAGAAGCAGTCTTTGTCATGTTTACCTTTACATGATTACTGTGATAAAGAGCTCCATGTAGAAGGACCTGAGATTTAAATTTTGGGGTTATATGTGTATACATTAATAGAACCTAATGAAAGTTGGCAGAAATATCACAGAACTTTCAGAATGAAAAATATCAGAGGTTCCAGGGTAAGCCTTAGGTGGTACCAATGGATAAGCAGGTATGGAAAAGAAAAGTCTAATTCTTCAAGGCTTCTAGATTTTTCAGTATAATATAGCTCAGGTGATTCTCACTTTTTTTTTTACCATTCCCCAAAGGGGACTTGCAAATACTTTTCCACTCACTGATCAAATCACACTGGGATTCATCGGGGCATCACTCTGGACAAACCAACAAAATCTCATGTCCTACCTGAGATTCCAAGTACTTATGATGTTCAATCAAACAGAAAGAAAAAGAGTGAGACAAAATCATTCAAATACCAGTAAAAATGATCTAATGCTGTGACCATACAGGGAAAAGTAGACACATGTTGGAATAGAGGCAAATGATCATTGTGTTTTGTTTAAAATTGTTCAATTATTGAATAAGATTAGTGTTGCAGATGAAAAACCTCGTGGTCACTTGGCTTATTTCCTTCATTTTTCCATGGGGTGATCTTTCCTATTATTATAATACTACTTGGTCCTGATAGATTTGAATTGGGCCATGGGTCTTTCCCAATATGTATCAGTTTACATTTTACAGGTCTAAAGAAAATTTATGAGGAGCTGTACTAGAAGGAAAGCACCCTGTATTTGCTACTTTTACCCAAATATCTGCTCTTGGCTTTGTAAATAATGTTGACTTTTGCTGACTTTGATTAGCTTCTGGTGATGATGAGTACTTTAACAGTTTTAATCCTTTTCCATAAGATATTTCCACCAAAGTTGGGCCACATTTTCTCTCTTTTTCTGTCTTTGTCTCACTCTCTTTCTTTCTGTGAATCTGAAGAGCTCCCACAACCTATATAATTTGTCTGTAGCAAAGTAGGTAATTAATAATGTCTAAATTCCAGTGAATGAACATGGCTTGGGGAAGGGTCTTTACATACAAACTATTGATTATCCATATTATAGTTTGAAAGACAAAAATATAATCTGAAATTTGAGCTTCTACAGTTCTTTTTAATGCCAGTAATAGAGCCAGAAGAAGGCCTATGTTGTTTTAACTGATGGAAAAAGCTGTCAGTGCAGTAAGCACCCAGAGGAGAATGACTGGAGGAGACAGTGATAATGTGGCAGCTGGCCTGTATGCAAAGGGAAGTCATTAGTGAAGAGTAACAGTCTTGTATACCAAAGGCAAACATCCACTCAATGTAGCACGTGGAGGAGCGATTGCAAATTTAGCAGTTTATCCTAATGGCCTGTACTTGATGTCTGGCAGTAAGTGTATCACTTGTGGATTATTTATTTTTCCTTATTATTTTCATGTTAATGTAATTTTCCTTTTATTCTTCTTTCTTTTGATGTGGATCATGACTGTTCAATATGTTTATGGAACCTAGAAAGGAAGAACCTAGAGATTATCCAAGAATTATGGAACCTAGAAAGTATCCAAGGGTTCACAGCTCATCAGAATAAGTTTGAAGAATCCATTCATGATGTAGCTTTCCACTCATCCAAATGCTATATAGTCAGTGCTGGAGATGATACACTAGCCGTAGTCTTTGTATGACACACATGATGCTTCACCTTCACCTTCTAGTTCATCATAAATAGTCAACTGCACAAAAGAAGACCAGGAAAAGTGTCAACTTATCCAGCCCTTTTGTTCTGGTGAAGTAGCACAGAGAACATTTGTTAAAGTACAGTTTTGTAATTTGTATATTGTTTTCTAAAATTTAAGGTTTTTCCATGTTGCTGCAAGCTCAGCTGAACCTATGAGCCTAAAAACTGTCTAACACTTCCCCAATATAGGTACTTTTGTTTCAGAGGTTGTTCTAATTCACTAGGCAGGCCTGAGCAAACACAGATGTAGTTTGTCCCCATGGTGTAAACAGGACACACAATAAGGGATAATTTAAAAGTTTGATGGCTGAGAATAAGCACGGGAAGAATAGAGGCTTAGATCTAGTTTTCCCTTGAGAAATCCCATTCAATACATTTGGGTAGTCAAAACAGTAATCTTCACCATATCTGCTGCACTAACCCCTTCATGCATAATGACCAGGCAGTGTTAAAATGAGTTTTTAATTTAGCTCTCCTTTCAGCTATTCACATAAAGCAACTGACAAAGCATTCTACCTATTTTAGGGGAGAGGGGTGGATGTAATAATATGTTAAATACATTATTCAGAAATGCTAAGCAAATATTTGGTTTGCAGGCAGAGTTCTATATTGCCTGCAAATTTATTTTGGAAAATAAATTTGGTGCCATTCTAAGTTTAACTGTCAGATACTCACCATTATGAAGAACAGGTGATACAGCCCGCATTTACCAAGGGATTTAACTTATTCAGGATTGAGATTCTGTTTATTTTTAAGAACAAGTAAGTAGAGCATATCTCCACAATAATATTAATTTTAAAATTCACTTTCACTTGTGATGATTATAGTACCAGAGTGATGATTTCATATTGATGAAATCTTCTTTTTGATGATTGAAAAGACAGACATTATTTGCAGTACTCACTTACCAGCACCCTCATAGCCATGCTTCAGATGATGTTTGCTTTTTCTTCATTGTTTCTTGCATTCAAATTGTCTAGCAACTACCAAAAATGGTTCATAATTATTATGCTTTAACAATCCAAAGAGTAAGGTTAGCCTCAGCCAGCTAGTTTTGCAAAAGCAAAAATTTGTACCCCAGAAGTGATTAATACCTCCAAGAACTTGCTGGAAATATGGATGAAAGAGTTAGGACTTCATATATTTCCCCCTTACACAAAAGCATGGCATGAAATTCTTATGTGATAAAGATTCAACTAATAAAATTTAGTTTTGGATTAAAATACCTAAGTTAGTTAATATTCCACCTAAGAACATCCTTAAAGTATTTAAATGGCATCTTTCATATCTACCTCATTGTCTTTGCTTCCATTTTAACTAAAGTAAATCTTTATGACATCTGAAATAATGGTTAGATGCAGTTTAAGATTCCATCTAGGTGCTTTTATCAGGCCTTGGCATTTTAGTTATATTGAATTGATGTCACAAATTAGATTGAAAGACTTGGAATTAACTTTGGTTTTCTCTGCAAAGACTTGCTTAAAATTAACCATCCATGTTGATAGAGAGTGGAGATAGCTCGTCTCTAGTTGGTATATGTCTACATGATACTTTCAACCAAGAGCCAAATTGTCATTGACTTTACATAGAAAAAAGAGCTCTAGGTGTAACTTTATTAAGCTTACTTTATTCTTGGAGAGCTATTTCAAAACTATTGAGTTTATAACCATTAATTTTATTTACTCAGAAGTTGGCTTCATTACTATGTTACTGCTTTAGTAATTTAATTGCAGTACTTGAAGTGTTTGACACTGGGGTTCAGGCTGTACAAAAGTAGTAGCTGGCAGAAATTGTACGCATTTTCTTGTGAAATGTTTCAATTCCTAAAGTTCAGTTTTAAGGAAGGTCAGGGAAACTTACATATTTGTGTTAAAAACAAAGCAGGGGTGGACAAAATAATTTGAATCATTTTTATTTTTACTGGTAAAAACTTTTTAGTCAAGCATGTCCATCATCCAACTGGATCTCCATGTCAGTGTAAGGGATGCCAGATTTACAAAGTATTTGACAGATTCTTTGCATTAGTTTTTCTCTCTTTTTAACATGAAAAATTCAAATGTTAGGCCAAACAGAGACCCTTAGATCACAGTCATGTATTCTAGCAGTATTCTTGAAGTGGGGCTTAGGGGTCAAAGTGTTCTGGTCCTTTGCTAGTGAGGCTTTATAGGGTTTCATTGTGGGACCAAGCTTGATATCCTTCTGATGCAAATTAGAGTTCATTTTAATTTAGATTAAATCCAGTGTTTGCCTGGGTTTTTAATAGGTTGTGAACCAGTGAGTGCCCTGTTAATGTAGAAGGATTTTTTCCCTGGTTTTGTGTTAGCTCCTCTCTGAGAATGTCTCAGAGAATGGTATTTCAATTGACTACTTGTAGAAAGCTGCTAAATTTGTTAATATCACAATCAGAATGTCTTGGGTCTACCACATACCTCCTTCCCCCCTTTCTTTACAGTCCCCTTCCCCACACACTTTTTTTCCAGTTCAGATGTTTAAAATATCCTCTATCCTAAAAAAAAATCTCTACCCTCATCCCAACTATATAATCTAAAACCTGTCTCTTAGGAGGAACTAATTCTTGGTAATACTGAAACCTACTGTTTGTTTTGTGTCTTTTCAACTTCAATTTACTACAGCTGAATTCAGGACCTCATCAGTTCAGATTCTTTAAATAACCCCTTGTCTTTTTCCTTTCACCAAATCAGAGAGCCCTGAGCCAGAGTGTTTGATGTTCAGGTATTTTAAATTTTAGTTTTAATATCAATGAATGTAAATTAATCCAAATGCTAATTTTTGTTATTTTTTGTAAATTCAAGGTATGGATAAACTAATGTATCCATTTTTGGTGAATCTAAGTGCATTGTTTGTTTTTAAATAAAGTATACAAATATAGATAATGTGTATAGATATCTCAAGAATTGGAATCTTTATCAGATTTAGAACATAGCTATGGATTTGCAATGATTCAATTAAAATATTTTAATACAACCTGATTTGGAGGTTTTGGAGGTGAGGAGTAGTAGGGGTAGGGAAATAAAAAGATATTACACAAAGCAAATGTGAATCTAAAATAATGGACCAATCTTAATTATTAATTCTCAGAAAGGTAAAAAGTTTATCATTGTAGAGAGTTTGGACCTTTGGAAAACCAGTAAAATTAAAATACTGCATAAGATTGGGTCAGTGATAATTTCAGGGGCACATGTAAGTTTAACAAATAGGTTTCACATTATTCAAAAGTTCAATTAAATAGTTTTAAACATTATGTATATATTCCAATAAACTTATAAATTTAATGTTTTTTACTCTTTGTTCAGCTACTTAACAGACAGGCATTTGCCTTCCATGCTCCCTTGCCCTTCAAATCAACATTCTTAGGGTCTTCCCCTACCTGGAACTCAAAATCTTTGTTCCATCTGGAGCCACACTACAAAATGGAACCTAAAATGTACCTCTTTCCATTTCCTTGAAGCTATCCACTGTTCTTTGATGTTCTGTCTGCTACTAGAGTAACAGGAATGTACACAAATTTTTCAGTAATACCAGAAATATCTCTTTTGTCCTTTTAATGAAATGTGATTTACTGGAGTCATTTTAGAGTAATCTAACTCAGAAGGTCAAGAGAGCTGCAAAAGTCACTCATGGAGTGATGACCCCTCTGGCATCAGCCCAGGCTGACAGTGGTATTCTTAAGTACTCTTGTCCTCACTGGATCTCCAAGGTCATTGAGATTTTGTCCTGGCACTTTGGGTGTTCCCCAGGAATACCTGGGAGTGTGGCATCCCCTGTTAACACAAGCACTATAAATACAAGAAGCATCCCCCACTTGTTATTTCACAGTTATACATACCTGTCACTTACAATGACTAGAATGCACCATTTCTATAGAGAACCCCTGACATGGTCTACACTTAGGACAGTCGGGATCCTTATTTTCTAGAACATAAATTTTAATATATTTTTGCATACTTCTCAAAATCAATGAAATTCTAAGATCTGCCAAACAGAAAAGGACTCACTTTGAGTATCACTTAGGTCCTACCATACTCTAAGCCCTTCTTTATCCCTATTTAGTATCAGACTAAAGATTATGATGGTTTCGATCACACTTGAGGGTGGATTTGATGATTTGGGTAAACAAAATATTCAATATCCTGCTGAGAAGGAAGGGCCTATTTCATAGAAAAGTCTCTCACCCTTGGTGATTTCACCATTCACCTTACATGAAGATGGGTCAAGAGGCTAACTCCATGTCAGCTTTTCCTGTGTCTCTCTCTAGAGAAAGAATTAACCCAGGGATGTAAAGGAGGAAAACATCTGTTAAATATCACTTGCAGTCTTAGAGTTAGTATAGTTAATTCATGTTCCATCATTTTCATGGCCTCATAAGATCCAGTGTATGGACCAGGCTTCCCAAACCAAAAAGAATTTTTGGATTACCTCAGCAGCAGTTTCATATTAATAAATGAGAATAAACAAATTCTCACAAATGAGAATTTCCAAGCTGGAAATGTTTCTTTAATTAAATTTTTTTTCATGTAAAGCAAAATTTTATGTTGAGCATAAGCTTGTGGTTTATATAAAATGTGCCAAAATGTTATTTAAAGTATACCAGCACCCAACTACTACTGCCTTATGGAAGTAATTTTTCATAAATGTACAATATTGATTTACAGCAAAAATAATCTCTCCAGAAGTGGTTTACATTGGGTGTGGGTGTGATGGAGGAAGTCTCATACTAAGAGGGAAAAGCACTAGCTCTTGGACCCATCATCTATGGTCTCACTTTTCCTTGGATGAGCTGGAAATATGAACTCTGAGGTTCTTTTGCCTTTATCTAAATGTGAATCGTTCCAATTCTGGCTAGTTCAGCATCTGCCCATGTAAAAATCTAAATTAAAAATTTGGAGGGATGGCCCATGGTGGCTCAGCAGGCAGAATGCTCACCTGCCATGCCAGAGACCTGAGTTAGATTCCTGGTGCCTGCCCATGCAAAAAAAAAAGTGGGGGGAAGCAGGGTGTATCCTTAAAAATAAATAAATAAGGATACAAAAAAATAATATGGGGCCAAAGGGTAAAATAAATTGGGTAGATGGAAATACTAGTGGTCAATGAGAGGGAGGGGTAAGGGGTATGGTATGTATTTGTTTTTTCTTTTAATTTCATTTTCTGGGGTGATGCGAATGTTCTAAAAATGATTGTCATGATGAATACACAACTATGTGATGATTTCGTGAATCATTGACTGTGCACCATGTATGGAATGTATGTGTGTGAAGATTCATCAATAAAAAATATATTTAAAAAAAATATGGGAGGAATGTATCAGAAATATTCTAGAGCCCCTTGGCAAAATGTAAGTGGTCAAGTGATTATCTCATGAAAATAGGAGACTCATTTTTGCTGGATGTTACCTATTTTGAGTGATTTTGCCCATGCTTTTAAGACTGTTTTTAAATGTATTTACATCTTTTTCTATAGACCTTGAGCCCATATTTCTGAGCATCCTATGATGGAATAATTTAATTGAATAGAAATGTGTATTTTAATAAAAGAAAAACACAATGGTCTCGTGCCTTTTCACATCCCTGCCTCTCCCAATACACAACTGCTAAGTAGAAACCCTTTCAGATGTGGTAAATGTTTCAGTATTTTGCTGACTGC
The DNA here is from genome assembly GCF_023851605.1 of Tamandua tetradactyla. Lineage (NCBI taxonomy): Eukaryota > Metazoa > Chordata > Mammalia > Pilosa > Myrmecophagidae > Tamandua > Tamandua tetradactyla. The sequence goes on along the minus strand of NC_135330.1, from coordinate 95,889,265 downwards.
AGAAGGCAGTATTTTTATGCATGGCTTGCAGTTAAACAAGGAACCGTGTGCGTTTGATACATGTTAAAATGAATAGAGCATTAAGCCACAGCATATATGCCATGTGAATAAAGTTACTAATAGTGTCCCCTCAGAAGTGACAATTGTGGTAAATTACTGTTAAGATTAAATTCTGCCAATTCCCATCCACATATTTTTAAAGTTTTCAGGTTCAACTAAATTAGTATTTTATAATCTAAATTCATTTAAGTGGAAGCCTCGTTTTTCAACAAAATAGTACAGGTACTATTTTGGATTTCTCCCAAATCTAAAACCTTTAGACTGTCTTTTATTCCTTTTAGCCAGGCTTTTAAACAATTAAAGAGTAATAATAAGCTCTTATTTCTCATTGCTGCAGGTTAATTAGGAATACACATCTACCAATTGCAATTTTTTAAAAATGGAAGCCTCCAAACAGACTTCTTCCTCTTTAGTAACATCATTGCTCTCTGGAGACAGAAATGATTTTATTTTTAAATTTGAAGGTTGTAGATCCAGGCAATTTGGTACCCTCAATGTATGTGATTGTATATAGCTTGCCTCCATACATATACATTAAAATTTTGTTTTGTGTGATTTTTAGAAATTGTTTTGTTAAAAAGATTTGCAAGAATGTTCCAAGAAGTGATCATGATGATGAATATGCAGCTATGCAATGATATTGTGAATTACTGATTATATATGTAAAAAGAGGTGATCAAATTATGAATGTTTGCATTTGTTTGGTGTTTTTTGATGTTTAAAAAATTAATAAATTAATTTTAAAAATTAGTTTAAAAAAATATTTGCAAGAAATAAATGATAAGTTTAGGTATTATTGCCTTCCAGTATCTTGTGGAGGGTTTTCAAGGCATTAGAGAACAAACAGTTTTGAGTTTTATTTTGCATTTTGATTTTCTCCCACACTCAACCTAGATTTTTGCTTATTAAATGCTGTTTATTTGTCATCTAACAAAATAAAACAGTTGGTGAGTATTTGTTTTCTTCCATCTCTATAAGCATCTTGAGGCAGGGACTGTACTTGTTTTCTTGTATTCCCCTTAGACCTCTGTTGGTGCCTTACTATATAAAAAGTTCTCAATTAATTTTCATTGATTGATTAATCAGGGAGAACATTTTTAAAACTCTAAACCTATCCTGGTTATCAAAGGCAAAGAAAAAAAAAGAATCATCCCCGCCAGTCTCAAATGCATTGAGATCTGTGCAGCTCTTCCTAAAATTGCAGTATGAACTTTGATTAGGGAGAAATGGGAACTTGACCTTGCAGGGGGTGGGCAGTGCCCAAGTGGACTGTGATAGTATATTATTGCTATCTTTTACCCCCATTCAGAATAAGATTCTTCAACACACGTTTTTATAAAACATAACATGTCAGGTAAGTCATCTCTTCTTATGATTATTTTGGATGTTCCCCAATTGCATATGTAGTTTACCCCCTAATAGATGAGTTTTTGGCAGAAGCTGGAGGTCAAAAGTGAAGTTCAACCAAACCTGTCCTGCTTATTTCAATGCATCTATGAATAACACTATCTAGCTAAGTGAAAAATCCAGGACAGAAGCTAAAGTAGATAGGACCCAGGACAACTGGCATAAACAGGGAGTCTCTCCACCCTGACTCCTGTCACTATCTTTGGTGACTTGGAGAGCTGCACAATGTTGATGACACCATAAACTCCTTTATGAGTCAGCTCAGTGACTCCCTATCCTAGCTGCATATCAGAACCACCAGGAGAGCTCTTAAAAAGATGCCAATGACAGGGTTTCCTGCCCCAGAGACTTGGATTTCATTGGGATGGGATGGAACCCAGGAATCAGCACTTTGAGGCTCCCAGGTAATTCTAAATCAGCCTGCATCCCAGGCTGAGAGCGCCTGCACCTCTGCAATGAAAAATTTTTAAACAAAATCAACTCAGTCCTCCAGGGCTGTTCCCCAAATGCTATTGAAGCAGTTGCATGTGCTCCGTGATTCAGACAATTGAGAAGAGGGAGGCAAATCAGGAGAAGACATGCCGCTGCCACATTTTCTCTGCCCCTACCCCAAACCCTTAGAGGTGCTATCACTGGGCCTGGGCGAGTGCACAGCAGGTGCCCTGGGGAGCCAGGAGGACAGGAGAGACCCCACCATGAACCCAGCACATACCAGCCAGAATGATACCTGGAGCCCTTGTAAACATTTAATTAAGAAATTCCTACAATATCATGACAAAATGAAACTTGTTGTGGGCTACAAAACCCTAATGAGAGATAAGAATTTAAAAATTGCAGCAAAGCTCCATTTAAGCCTGTCACAAGTGCTGTACTCGATTCTGAACATTGTTTTGAAAGCCACTGTCCAGATGTAAAATCCCGGGATATGCAGCCAAGATGGTGGCTTAGCAATGTGCACATTTTAGTTCATCCTCCAAAACAACTACTAAATAACTAGAAACAGTACCTAGCAGCTCCTGGGGCCACATCAATGACTGGACACACAGGGTATCCCAGTCTGGACCAGCTGGACTGACTGCGAGCCTCTCCAGAACCATGAGTTCCCCAAGCCATGGTGACCAGTGCCCTTCCCATACAGGCTGCTTCCCAGAGGGGAAAGGAAAGAGACTTTACCTGCAGCAGGGGCTGAGCCCAACCAAATGCCAATTGTGGCATTAATTTACAAATTCTGACTACTAAAAATAGGCCCCCAGCTCTGGTGAACCTGGTCAGAGTGGAGGTCGCTCATTGGGCTGACAGAAAAGAAAAAAAGAAAAGTAACAGTGGGTTTTGTGGCTGTGTTTCTATAAAGGCTTAACTGTCTTTGGATACAGCAGCATGACTTGTCAGGCTGCAACTGTCCCAGGCATATGCAGAAACAAGTTCATTCAAGGGCTTGTCTGGAGCCTGTGCCTTCCCCAGGGGAAGGGTGAAGCCCAACTCAGGTGGAATCCCTCCCTCAAGGAATTCAGACACCAGGGCTTGGTAATTTGAAAACTTTAAAACCAGCCTACAACCTCTCCTCTGTCTCCACCATGTCCCCCAGCAGGGAGAGTCTGCCAAAGTGAAATGTACCACATCATCTTATGCTGGTGGGACCTATAGGCAGGCAAGCACCACGTACTGGGCAAGATAAGAAAAACATACTCCAGAGATTTCACAGGAAAGTTTTTCAACCTGTTGGGTCTCACCCACAGGGAAAACTGATGCAGGTGATTCTTTCTTCCAGACAGGAGGCGTGTTTGATTTTGGATAATCCGGCTGGGGTCTATAATACCTACGTAGACCCTCCTAAGGGTGGGGGGGGGGGAAGGCACCATACAAGCAGGGCAAGAAACAAGAAAACAAGAACTGAAAAATTCTCCTCTGTTAAACAAAACCTAAGCTAGAGGTCCAGAAAAAGATGAACTGAATGTCAAAGAGCAGATAGGCAACAAACTCATCCAGCAAGAAAACCCTAGGTAAAAGAAGGGAAAGCAATCTCAAGAATAAGCTAATTTAGGTAATTAAATGTCTAGATGCCAGCAAAAAATAACAAATCACACCAGGAAAATTGAAGATATGGTCCAGTCAAAGGAACAAACCAACAATTCAAATGACATACAGGAGCTGAAAAAATTAATTCAGAATATATGAACAGACATGGAAAACCTCATCAAAAACCAAATCAATGAACTGAGGGAGGATATAAAGAAGGAAAGGAATGAACAAAAAGAAGAATTGGAAAGTCTGAAAAAAGAAATCACAGAACTTATGGGAATGAAAGGCACAGTAGAAGAGGAAAAAAAAACACTGGAAACCTACAATGGTAGATTTCAAGAGGGTGAAGATAGGATTAGTGAACTGGAGGGTGGAACATCTGAAATCCAACAAGAAACAGAAACTATAGGGAAAAATTGGAAAAATATGAGCAGGGACTCAGGGAATTGAATGACAATATGAAGAGCACAAATATACGTGTTGTGGGTGTCCCAGAAGGAAAAGAGAAGGGAAAAGGAGGAGAAAAACTAATAGAGGAAATTATCACTGAAAATTTCCCAACTCTTATGAAAGACTTAAAATTACAGATTCGAAAAGTGCAATGTATTCGTTAGGGTTCTCTAGAGAAACAGCATCAACAGGGAACAGTCACAAATATAAAATTTATAAAAGTGTCTCACATAACCATGGGAATGCAGAGTCCAAAATCTGCAGAGTAAGCTGTGAAGCTGATGATTCCAATGGAGGGTCTGGTAGAACACCACAGGAGAGGCAAACCAGCTGAAACAGGAAGAGCCTGTCTCTTCTGAATCCTTCTTATAAAGCTTTCAGTGATCAGATTAAGCATCACTCATTGCAGAATACATGCCCATTTGGCTGATTGCAAATGGAATCAGCAGTGGATGCAGCTGACATGATCATGATTTAATTCTCTGAAATGTCCTCATCACAACAGACAAGCCAGCACTTGCCCAACCACCACTTGGCCAAGTTGACACATGAAACTGACCATGACATGCAGTGTACCCCAAAGAGAATAGATCCAAATAAGCATACTCCAAGACACTTACTAATCAGAAATATCAAAGGTCAAAGAGAAAGAGAGAATCTTGAAATCAGCAAGAGAAAAGCAATCCATCACATACAAGAGAAATCCAATAAGAATATGTGTAGATTTCTCAGCAGAAACCATAGAGGCAAGAAGACAGTGGGATGATATATTTAAATTACTAAAAGAGAAAAATTGCCAACCAAGAATTCTATATCCAGAAAAATTGTCCTTCAAAAATGACGGAGAAATTAAAACATTTTCAGACAAAAAAATCACTGAGAGAATTTGTAACCAAGAGCCCAGCTCTGCAAGAAATACTAAGGGGAACACTAGAGACAGATACGAAAAGACAGAAGAGAAAGAGGTGTGGAAAAGAATGTAGAAAGAAAGACTATGAGTAAAGGTAAAAAGAAGGAAAATTAGATATGACATATAAAATCCAAAAGGCAAAATGGTAGAAGAAAGTACTACCCATACAGTAATAACACTAAATGTTAATGGATTAAACTTCACAATAAAAAAATAGACTGGCAGAATGGATTAAAAAACAGGACTCATCTATATGCTGTCTACAGGGAACACATCTTAGACCCAAGATAAACATAGGTGGAAAGTTAAAGGTTGGGAAAAGATAATTCATGCAAATATCAATCAGAAAAGAGCAGGAGTAGCTATACTAATATCCGACAAATTAGACTTCAAATGTGAAGCAGTTAAAAGAGATAAAGAAGATTCTATGTATTAATAAAAGGAACAATTCAGCATGAAGACATAACAATCATAAATATTTATGCACCAAACCAGAATGCTCCAAAATATATGCAGCAAACACTGAAAAGAGAAATAGACACATCTACCATAATAGTTGGAGACTTCAATTCCCCACTCTCATCAATGGACAGAACATCTAGACAGAGGATCAATAAAGAAACAGAGAATTTGAATAATACTATAAATGAGCTAGACTTAACAGACATTTGTAGAACATTACACCCTACAATAGTAGGATACACCTTTTTCTCAAGAGCTCATGGATCATTCTCAAAGATAGACCATATGCTGGGTCACAAAGCAAGTCTCAATAAATTTAAAAAACTGAAATCATACAAAATACTTTCTCAGATCATAAAGGAATGAGGTTGGAAATCAATAATAGGCAGAGTGTCAGAAAATTCACAATTATGTGGAGGCTCAACAACACACTCTTAAACAACCAGTGGGTCAAGGAAGAAATCACAGGATAAATCAGTAAATATCTCGAGGCAAGTGAAAATGAAAACACAACATATCAAAACTTATGAGATGCAGCAAAGGCAGTGCTAAGAGGGAAATTTATTGCCCTAAATGCCTATATCAAAAAGAAGAAAGGGCAAAAATCGAGGAATTAACTGTCCACTTGGAAGAACAAGAGAAAGAACAACAAACTAACCCCAAAGCAAGCAAAAGGAAATAAATAACAAAGATTAGAGCAGAAATCAATGAAATTGAGGACATGAAAACAATAGAGAATATGAATAAAACCAGAAGCTGGTTTTATGAGAAAATCAATAAAATTGATGGACCCTTAGCAAGATTGAAAAAAATAAGAAGAGAGAGGATGCAAATGAATAAGATCAGAAATTGAAGAGGAGACATAACCACTGAACCCACAGAAATAAAGAAAGTAATAACAGGATACTATGAACAACTTTATGCTAATAAATACAACAATGTAGATGAAATGAACAACTTCCAAGAAAGGCATGAACAACCAACTTTGACTTGAGAAGAAATAGACGACCTCAACAAGCCAATCACAAGTAAAGAAATTGAATCAGTCATTAAGAACCTTCCCAAAAAGAAAAGTCCAGGACCAGATGGCTTCACAGGTGAATTCTACCAAACATTCCAGAAACAATTACTACCAATGCTTCTCAAACTCTTCAAAAGAATTGAGGAGGAGAGAAAGCTACCTAATTCATTCTATGAAGCAAACATCACCCTCATACCAAAACCAGACAAAGATATTACAAAAAAAGAAAACTACAGACCAATCTCTCTAATGAATATAGATGCAAAAATCCTCAACAAAATTCTAGCAAATCGAATCCAGCAACACATTAAAAGAATTCTACATCATGACCAAGTAGGATTCATCCCAGGTATGCAAGGATGGTTCGACATAAGAAAATCAATTAATGTAACATACCATATCAACAAATCAAAGCAGAAAAATCACATGATCATCTCGATTGATGCAGAGAAGGCATTTGACAAAATTCAACATCCTTTCCTGTTGAAAACACCTCAAAGGATAGGAATATAAGGGAACTTCCTTAAATTGATAAAGGGAATATATGAAAAACCCACAGCTAATATCATCCTCAATGAGGAAAAACTGAAAACTTTCCCCCTAAGATCAGCAACAAGACAAGAATGTCCACTATCACCACTGTTATTCAATATTGTGTTGGAAGTTCTAGCCAGAGCAATTAGACAAGAAAAAGAAATGCAAGGCATCAAAACTGGAAAAGAAGAAGTAAAACTTTCACTGTTTGCAGATGATACAATAATATATGTCAAAAACCCTGAAAAATCCACAGCAAAACTGCTAGAGCTAATAAATGAGTAAAGCAAAGTGGCAGATTACAAGATCAACACTCAAAAATCTGTGCTGTTTCTATACACTAGTAATGAACAATCTGAGGGGGAAATAAAGAAAGGAATTCCATTTACAATTGCAACCTAAAGAATAAAATTAGGAATAAATTTAACTAAAGAGACAAAAGACCTATACAAAGAAAACTACAAGAAATTGTTAAAAGAAATCACAGAAGACCTAAATAGATGGAAGGGCATACTGTGTTCATGGATTAGAAGACTAAATACACTTAAGATGTCAATTCTACCTAAATTGATTTATAGATTCAATGCAATATCAATCAAAATCCCAACAACTTACTTTTCAGAAATAGAAAAACCAATAACCAAATTTATCTGGAAAGGCAGGGTGCCCTGAATAGCTAAAAGTATCCTGAGAAAATAAAATGAAGTCAGAGGTCTCACAATACCTGACTTAAGGCATATTATGAAGCTACAGTGGTCAAAACAGCATGGTACTGACATAAAGATAGATATATTGACCAATGGAATTGAATAGAGTGTTCAGATATAGACCCTCTCATCTATGGACAATTGATCTTTTATAAGGCAGTCAAGCCAGCTCACCTGGGACAGAACAGTCTCTTCAATAAATGGTGCCTACAGAACTGGATATCCATATGCAAAAGAATGAAAGAGGACCTATATCTCACACCCTATATGAAAGTCAACTCAAAATGAATCAAAGACCTAAACATTAGGTCTAAGGCCATAAAACTTTTAGAAGAAAATGTAGGGAAATATCTTATATATCTCATACTTGGAGGTGGTTTTATAGACCTTACACCCAAAGCCAGGGCACTGAAGAAAGAAAGAAAGAAATGGGAACTCCTCAAAATTAAACACTTTTGCACATCAAAGAACTTCATCAAGAAAGCAAAAAAACAGCCTACACAATGGGAGACAATATTTGGAAATGACATATCAGATAAAGGTCTGGTATTCAGAATTTATAAAGAGATTGTTCAACTCAACAACAAAAGGACAGCCAATCTAATTACAAAATGGGAGAAAGACTTGAACAGACACTTCTCAGAAGAAGAAATACAAATGGCCAAAAGGCACGTGAAGAATTGCTCAACTTCCCTGGCCATTAGAGAAATACAAATTAAAACCACAATGAGATATCATCTCACACCCACCAGAATAGCCATTATCAATAAAACAGAAAGTGACAAGTACTGGAGAGGATGTGGAGAAAGAGGCACACTTATCCACTGTTGGTGGGAATGTCAAATGGTGCAACTGCTGTGGAAGGCAGTTTGGCGGTTCCTCAAAATGCTGAATATAGAATTGCCATATGACCCGGCAATACCATTGCTAGGTATCTACTCAAAGGACATAAGGGCAAGGACACAAACAGACATTTGCACACCAATAGCAGCAGTATTTACAAGTGCAAAGAGATGGAAACAACCAAAATGTCCACCAACAGATGAGTGGCTAAACAAACTGTGGTATATACATATGATGGAATATTATGCAGAATAAAGTTGTGAAGTATGTAACAACATGATGGACCTTGAGGACATTATGCTGAGTGAAATTAGCCAGAAACAAAAGGACAAACACTGTATGGTCTCACTGATATGAACTGACATTAGTGAATAAACTTGGAATATTCTGTTGGTAACAGAAACCATCAGGAGTTAGAAATAGGGTAAGATATTGGGTAATTGGAGCTGAAGGGATACAGATTGTGAAATAGGACTGAATATAAAAACTCAGAAATGGACAGCACAATACTACCTAACTGCAATACAATTATGTTAAAATACTGAATGAAGCTGAATGCGAGAATGATACAGGGAGGAGAGGTGGTGGCATAAATGTAATCAGAAAGAAAGATAGATGATAAAGTTTGAGATGGTATAATCTAGGAATGCCTAGAGTGTATAATGACAGTGGCTAAATGTACAAATTTTAAAAATGTTTTTGTGTGTTGAAGAACAAAGGAATGTCATTACTGCAGGGTGCTGAAAACAGATGGTAGTTAATATTTTAAAATTTCAACTTATGTGTGAGACTAAAGCAAAAAATATTTATTTGGTACAAATTCATATTTTGACTAGTGCATTTCCTAATATAACTTATGTAGATAGCTTGATTGAACACCATAAGTACTTGAAACCTTGGGTAGGACATGAGATTTTGTTGGTTTGTATAGAGTGATGCCCTGATGAATCCCAGAGTGATTTGATCAGTGAGTGAAAAAGTATTTGCAAAGTCCCCTTCGGGGAATGGTGAGAATAGGGAAAAATTCAACTTCCCCTAGTTGAATTCTTGATATTCTCACAAGCAGTGTAGACAATCAAAGCTATAGGCTGAAACCTCAGTCTTGGGGTTTATTCATATGAAACTTAACCCCTCAATGGATAGGTCAAGCCTACTTAAAATTAGGCCTAAGAGTCACCCTGAGAGAACCTCTTTTCTTACTCTGATGTGGCCTATCTCTCCAGCCAACACAATAAGTAAACTCACCACCCTCTCCCTGTCTATATGGGACATGAATCCCAGGAGTGCAGATCTTCCTGGGAATGTAGAACAGAAATCCAAGAATGAGCTGAGACTCAGAATCAAAGGATTGAGAAAAACCCTTGAATGAGCTGAGACTCAGCATCAAGGGATTGAGAGAACCTTTTCGACCAAAAGGGGGGAGAGTGAAATGAGCCAAAGTGTCAATGGCTGAGAGACTCCAAAGAGAGTCAAGAAGTTACCCTGGAGGTTATTCTTACACATTAAGTAGATATCACCTTGTCATTCAAGATGTAATGGAGAGACTGGAGGGAACTGCCTGAAAATGTAGAGCTGTGTTCCAGCAGCCATGTTTCTTGATGATGATTGAATAATGATATAGCTCTCATAATGTGACTGTGTAATTGTGAAAACCTTGTGTCTGATGCTCCTTTTATATACCTTGTCAACAGATGAGTAGAGTATATGGAATAAAAATAAATAATAGGGGGAACAAATGTTAAAATACATTTAGTTTGAACTGCTAGTGATCAATGAAAGGGAGGGGTAAGGGGTATGGTATGTAAAATTTTTTTCTGTTTTCATTTTATTTCTTCTTCCAAATAGATGCAAATGTTCCAAGAAATGATTATGATAATGACTACACAACTGTGTGATGATATTGTGAATTTTTATTATCTATGTAGAACAGAATGATTAAAAAATAACAAAGTTTTGGGGTGAAATTTCCCATCATGTAATCTATTTTCATGCACTATAAATGATAGCTATTTCAAAGTCTTTATCTAATCACTTCACTATTGGGTCATCTCGGGGTCTGTTTCTATTATCTACCTTTTGTTCTCAATCTTATTTATTGGTATGCCTAGTACTTTGTTTTTATTGACAAATGTTAGACATAGTGCATAAAAATTGTAGACATTCTGGAAAATGTTATCTCCTTCCAGAGAGGACACATTCTACCTTTTGGCAGGCAGAAGAGGCCAGATCACCTCAATGCAATTAGGCTCTCAGCTGACTCAAGGTTGATTTAAAATTGTGATGACTCATTCTACCTTTGCTTTGCTCCTCTCTCCCACCCTAAGCAGGTGACATCTGCAGGCCTGGGTGTTTTTAGGACTCACACTCCTTGGCAGATCCTGCACTTCAGTTCCTTTTCTCCTCAGAAATGTGAGACAGCTAAAATGCCTGCTTCACAGTCTTTTCTTTTCCAGATTTTTACCCTGAGGAATTTAATGAGCAGAAACTCCACAACCAAATCCAGTGGTGATTGTCAGTCTTACTACCTTGTACTTCTCTTCTCTCCAGGATCTTGGCCCCCACATCCTGACTGCACTGGCATCACGGCTTCAAATTGGTCTTTTTAGCCATGTGAAACTATTTAAAACTTTGCTGTTTTTCTGCCTCTTAGAAGCTCCCCTATGGCCAGGTTCTTGACTTCTTTCCCCATTATCTGACACCAAGAGTCAGATAATGCCCTGAGGAGTGAGTGGCAGACAGAATGACTTCACTTTTCCCCTGGATATTGGCACCCACGAGTTTCAGCTGCCTTGGCAACTCTCCATAACTCCAGACAGCTGTAGGTTGCATTTTATCTGGGTTTTCCCATTGTTTTCAGCAGGAATGGTGTTCAGCTACAGATTTCTCTCACCTTACCTTAAACAGCAATTGTATATTTATGTTAGAGTAACACAATTTGGTAAATAAATTATCTTCTCAAGCACAGTAAGTTATTTTTTATTATTATTGTCATCCTTGGTATCAGTAGAATAGTTTTTGAAGATAACCAGAGAGTCAGAAAAAACAAAAAAAATCCAAAATTAATTCACATATAATTTTAATATCTATAAGAGAAAAGGAAGAAAGATTATGAAAAAAAGGCAGGATACCATAAAGTTAGAGGTCATTGAAGATAGATGAAAAAGACTTATATATGTTAAGTGGATGGAGGGTACACAGGCTGTTCAGTGGTAGAATGCTCACCCTATATGCAGGAGACCCAGGTTTGATTCCTGGACCACGCATCCCCCCCAAAAGAAAAAGTTAAGTGGATGGAAATGGAAGCTGGGGACAGGAGAACAATTGTACTCACTGCTCTCTTTTTTGCATATGTGAAACTTTCATAATTAAAATATCTTGAGCATCAAAACAGACAAATCTCTTTGAAGAGTGTTAGCAACAATCAGTAATCATTGTGGGAATAAAAGGCTTCTATGGGTAAACAGAAAATTCAGGTCATCCATAGCTTAAATCTTTGGGGTGTGAAAACAATATGTTCATCAGTGATTTTTGCTATGAAGCCATCCCTTTTCTAGACAATATGTAAGGCTCAATATGGCCCAATGGACTATCAAAGAGTGTCCCCTCAGCACCTGGGAAGCACAGCCAGTCATCTCACAACTGCCCCTGCCAGGCACCAAGCCCTGCACAGTGAATGGGAATGTGCCATGGCTTATGGATGGGAATGTGCCATGGCTTATGGGGAGAATGAGCTTCTGAATCCCAGAAATACTGCAAATCAAGTGCAGAAATGTTAAGAAGATCAAATCCACAGGAAGTTAAGAAGTCTGTGAATATTTGGAGTTTTATATGTTCATTGTTTGGCCCTTTGCAGTAAAGGGCCTACTTGATTTTTTTCAAATAAAAGATATTATTGAGTAACTGATCTAGACTTTAGATGTTAAATAGAAATTTTACTAAACTTGTTTTCAATAAGCTCAAGAACCACCATGTTTCTTAGTTTGCAGACCTGCTGCAGCTGCAGACCACACACTGGTTGACTGAAGCAACAAGGATTTCTTGACTCAGAGATTTGAAGGCTAGACACCCAACTTCAGGGTGTTGGCAAGGCTTCTTTTCTCCTGAAAGTCAATAACCTTCTGGAAATCCTCCATCACATGGAGATCTCTTTCTCCCCTCATGTCTGGTCCTCTGGTCTCCAATGACCATGGCTTGGGCCTCCCTACCCTCTCCCCTCTGAAGTCCTGTGGACCCGGACTCACCTGAGTCCATGTGGCCTCATATAATGTCATCTTTGAAGCCTTACTTACAAATGAGGCCACAGCTTTGGTAAAATAGTCAAAGGCCCTATTTACAAATAAGTCCTCACCCTCAGGAATGCAGATAAGGATTTGAACTTTCTTTCATGGGGGACATAATTCAATCCACACACTGTGTGTTTAAAGTTAATTACTTAGATAATTAGGTAATAGGGAACATTTGGCTTGTTAATCAATAGAAGCAACCAAGAAAGCAAACATAATAAATTTATATAGTCAGTTAAAAATATTTGAAAATGTTTAACATTTATTTATATTAAGCAAAGGTCTATTAAACAAACTGTTAGAATTTACTAGACTTATAAATATGACACGTAAGCTGAACATAAACATAAGAACAGTTATCTGAATTGTTAACTTCAATAAAATGAAAAATTAGTATTTCAAGAACCAAAGTAAATTTATGAATTATCTTTTCCATATGAAAACCATACTCAAGTGTGCCAAAAACCTCACATTTAACAAAGAGAGAAAATGTAGAAAGAAACAGAATTTGAGATATTTGTAAATTGTCACTGTGCCCTTCCCACAGGTCTTTATAAAGTCCCTGCTGAACGGTGTATATAAGCACAGCCCAGATGTTTTTAATTGTGAGGACTCCAGAATCTGGAAGCCCACTCCTCTTCTTCCCCTCTCTCTGCCCAGCCTCTTCCATCTCACCCTTCTGGGTCATGAGACCCATGTGGCCTTCCCAGCTAGAACAAACCCCTCCCTCCAGCCTGCTACCCTTTCCACTCCACAATGACGCACAGCCTTCTTCCTTCTACCCCTAGATTGTTCCAGGGAGAAATGCACCTTTGCTTCCACTATGTATAAGTTCTTGGGAAGTACTTTCCATACCCCCACCCCTCAACACCCCTGCACACACCAAACGGGCTTCTCCCTAGTGCAGTGTGAATTATAGTATCATCCATCCTCAGTACAGTCAATCCAGAAAGACATGACCATCTAACAGATGAAGAGACCAAAGTTGGGCAAGAAGATGTGCTCGTCCACCCTCACTTCCTAATGAATGATATAGATGAGAGCTAAACTGGACCTTCCCCAGGCCTCAGAGTCTCCAACAAGGCACCAAGGAAGCCCTTGTGGGCCCTGTGTCAGCAGCTCCCCAGGCAGGGTGTCCACTAAGACCTGAGTGCTGGCAGGAGTTATGCAGGGCAAGAGCAGAAGGGGGCATTCCAGACAGGGGGTGCTGTCCAGTAAAGACTGAGGGAGGGGACAGGGTAAGACCCTTGAGGACTGTAAGCAGTCAGGTGGGTCTGGGAAGTGCAGGTGCTAGGGTGGGAGGCAATGCTGGGTGCCCAGTGCCACCTCTCATGGCACAGGCTCACATGGTGGGAACTTTCCCAATTAAGAGATGAGGGAGGGATAGGCTCAAACCCTACAGAAAGCAAGCCCTCCTGGGCTTGTAAACTGTCTGTTTCCAGAAAGTCCTCTCTAACTACACTGGCAGCATTCCAAGCTTCTCCAGTCACTTACTGGGTACCACGCTGCAAGCACTTCTCCGGCCCTCCCTCAGCCTTCTTATTCTCCCTGGGTGCTCTGCCCTCAGCTCACCTCACCCCCACCCCAGTCCCACCCTCACCTCCTCTGAACCACCTTGACTCATGCCCTCCAGGAACCACCCAGTCATGCCTCCCATGGAGTTGTTCACCTTCTCCCTACAAGGTTGTTGGCTCCTTAAGGGAAGGGGCTCTTTCCTGTGTGCTCTGTCGTTCCCAAGTACAAGCCCTCAATGAGGTCTGCAGAGGGAGGGTTGCCCCACCCCTACCAATATGGGGAATTCTGTCCATTGCTATACAACACTCTAGGTCTGGGAAAACAATCAAGGATGGGTCTGCTGCCCGACCAGACAGACACCTGTGAGATGAACATGAGCCAAGAATCCACTTATCACCTGATCTCCAGAGGCCTCTATATTTTAAGTGAACCACAGTGGCACTTTGGGATCTTGTAAGTTCCAAATCAATATCTAATAATTCCCAGAAGGTTTGATTTTTGTCCTATCCCCCACTGCACAGTTCCCTGGCAGAAGATTCACTCCGTGTACCTGTGGCATCTTGGCAGATATGTCTTTAAAGGAACATGCCTCACCACCAGCAGTTCTGTGAAGTGGGTTTAAGTCTGAGATCTGAGTAGGAGTCATGAATCCCAAGTGTGGCCATATAAGCAGGGTTTCTGCCTATAAATTTAGAATTAAAAATCTCCTGGCATATATGTCTCTTTATAAGCTACCTACTTATTTCATTTCTAGTGACCCCATGATCAATTAGCCTTTGCCATGCATCCTAGGGTCCAAACACTCTGCCATTTTACTATGAAAATTGCACCCTCTTCTTTCTGATGGTTAAGAACTTGGCTTCTCCCACTCTAGGATTCCTAGAAATGCAGAATCAAAGCCCACTCCCCACTTCTTCTGGAGACCAACACCGAGTGCAGGCTTTGATGGGCCAGCCCAATGCACTGTTAAAAATGTCACTCCCAGGAGCTGGAGCCAACACATTAAATTGTGCGTTCTCAATCCCAGCAGCCCATTATATTTAAGTGGAACTTTCTAAAATCCCAAGCCCTACCCCATAGCAATTAAATCCTCTGGGGGTGGGACTCAGGCATCAGTAGTTTTAAAGCTTGATAGATGATTCCAATGTGCAGATATTTCAGTTTGCAGAACTTGCTGGAATGCAATATACTAGAAATGGATTGGCTTTTTCAGAGGATATTTATTAAGTTACATATTTGCAGTTATCATCCATGAAAATATCCAAATTAAGGTGTCAACAAGATGACATCTGAACTCTGAAGAAAGGCCACCAGCATCTGGAACACCTCTGCCAGCTGGGAAGGCACGTGGCTGGCATCTGCTGGTCCTTGCTCATGGTTTGTGGCTTTCAGCTTCTGATTCCAGTGGCCTCCTCTCTGTGTCCTTGGGTCTTCTCTTAGCATCTCTGGGGTGTTTCTCTCTAACCATTGGTGGGTCCTCCCTTAACTTCTCTGGAGCAAATTCTGGATTTAATCTCAGCTTAGTAACTCCTGGGGCCTTTTCTTTTCTGTCTCCAAGCATCTTCTCATAAAGGACTCTAGTAAGTGGATTAAGACTCACCATGAATGGACGGATCACATCTCCTTGGAAACAACCTAAAGGAACATACTCACCCAACAATAGGTCAGCATCTGTAAAACTGGATTAAAAGAGCATGGCTTTTCTGGGGTTTGAAACATAACAGTTTCAAACCAGCACAGCAGACAAGGTACAGAACCCCTCCATTAAATCCTGAGTCCTGGGTAGATGCACCAATGAATTCAGCCCTACTGAGCTTTATATTCCAATCCCTTGTATCATATTTTAGAATCTCCTCTCATACAGGCTTCTCAGGTTCCTGCTGAAACACTTGTCAAGGCCTTGAACATTTCCAGTGAAGAGCCTCTCCTCTAGAGCAGGTCTTATGTATTGCCATCCATTCTATGTTGTAATTTAACTCCTTGCTGCTCAATGCATGGTCCAGCAGTATCACCAGGGAGCCTTAAATTAGAAATACAGAATCTCAGACCCCACATTTACCTACTGAGCCAGAATCTGCATTTCAGCAAAGTCCTCTGGGGATTTGTGTACCTGTTATAACTTGAGAAACAAAATGATGGTCTCACACTCATTATGCACCTGATGGGAATGGGAGTAGGTCTGGGTGTGTTAGAGAAAGGTGAGGATTGTCCAGTCCAATCATTGAAAGACTTTTATGTAGAGGTGGGGGCTGGTGTCCTCAGATAAACAGCTGTCTCTGGAGGAAAAGAAGGCTCGAGGAATTTGGAAGTTCAAATTTTTCAGTTCAGATGTCCAACTGTTCATCCTATGTCTCACAGACCCACTCTTTACCCACAACTGTCCATACCATATCACAGGGGTCTCAACCGCAGCACTTCTGACTTTCTGGAATGGACTGTTCTACATGGTTGGGGCTGTGCTGGTCACTGTAAGATGCTGAGAAGCATTCCCAGCCTCCCCCTACTAGATGCCAGAAGCACCCCAAGCAGTTGTGGCAATGAAAAATGTTTCAAGATGTTTCCAAATGTCCCCTAGGGGACAAAATCTCTCCCAGTTGAGAACACCAGATTAGTAGAGGTCCTCTGGCCAGGCCAAGATGCTTCAACTCTTTAACCCTTAAATAGAATCCACTGGTCTTTTGCAATTATCTTCCCTGTGATGACAGAAGATACAGGGCCCCTTCAAAGCTGTCTCTCTGGTTCTTTTTTTTGTCCCTCTGGTTCTTAATTGAAAATCCATTCATTTTTTCTTTTTCTCTGTGTGTGCATGAGAAAGCCAGGAGATTCCAAACTCTCCACTCACAACTGTCAACATAGCAACTCTGGCTTCTCGTCCACCACTTTATTGCCTCCTGCACTTCATTCAAGGTTGACATCAATGGTCATCTGAGTCACTGAGAGACCACTTCACCCATATTTATTTGTGTCCCATGTTCCTCTGGCAAGAGGTTATTCCTGGCCCCCTAACACATATATCCAACCCAATCCTAGATCTCACTGGGAAGGTCTGTTTCCTGGGCCACTTCTGGTACCAACACCCCTTGTCAGTCAGGATCCCAGCAGGAAACAAATCTAGAATTAAGATAAATAGGGGAAGGGTATTGGCAATGGACTGTTTGTAAAGGTGTGGACAGGGTACTGGGGAGCCCTAAGGGGTGGAGCACTAACTTGCTTGTAGTAGAACTGTTACTATCTTGAGCCAAAAGAATAAAGGGAGCAGGTGGTACTTGGGGACTGGAAGAAGACAGTCACATAGAGGAGAGTGTTTGAGCACAGCAGTCAAGGAACACAATTAGCCAAAGACAACCTCATAGGGACTAAGGCTCTTCTAAGGAACAGAGACTGCCCTCCACCCTCCAAGATCTGCCATAAGGATGGAATGAACACAGAGGGACCAGCCCCTGTGCATTGTCCATTTCTCCCCCATATCTCCTTCTTGTTCACAGTGCTGAGGCCATGCAGGCCTTTGTGAAGCTCAAAACAGACATCAGGTGGTTGGTAACATTGTTATTTCCTATGCCTGGAAGGAGCTTCCCCTCACCACCTAAAGGCTGAGTCTTTCTTATCTTTCAGATAATGTCAGATGCACCTCTTCAAAGATCTTCAGCAGTGGCCCCATCATGAGGGAAGTAAGTCTCATGCAGGTTGGAATGCTGTGTTCCTAACACCTGGATGTCAAAAAATAGGCACTCTCAGGGGTGCAAGTGTGATTCAGTGGTAGAGTTCTCACCTGCCACATGGGAGACCTGGCTTCAATTCCCAGTCCATGCACAAAATGAAAAACAAGTAAAAACAAACAAACAAAAGGTCAACAACTGGTGCTGCAATAATGGGATATTCTCATGGAAAAATAATGAAAGGTGACCCCACCGTATAGTATACAACAACAATAACAACAAAAATAGATACTCATGAATTTGTGTCCACCTACTTATTTAAACTTCTCTGGTTTGTTGTTTGTACCAACATCTATCTCACCCAAACCATACACCTTCTTTTATTATGCATCCATCCATGCATCCAAACATCTATGCATCCATGCATCCATCCATCCATCCATACACCCATCCACCCATTCATGTATCCATTCACCTATCCATCCATACACAGTCCATCAATCCATCCATACACTAGCCATCTACTCATACACATGCACTGTCCATCCATCCAGCACCCACCTATCCATCCACCCATCCATCCACCCATCCATTTAAAATTTAGGCTCCTATTCCTCTCAGGATCAGGCTTGTTCCACCTGTGCCTGAGGCATATAATACTAACATCATATTGAAACTCCCAAATTATTTTCTCAGATATTAAATGTGAAAACCCACCAAGTAGTTTAGTTTGAAAGCCACCAGAATAAGATATACCTGAAATGAAACAGCTTTTAAAAAGGGGAATTTATATGACATCCAGGGATGAAAGTCTCCCTGGTTTCATGGGAGATGACCTCCAGGGATGAGTCTGGCCCTGGCACCATGGTATCAGCAATGGTGTCCTGACAATAAAGGGGAAAATAAGTGTAACAAATAAGGTATCAGTGGCTGAGAGAGTTCAAATAGAGTCAAGAAGCTACACTGGAGGTCACTCTTATGCATGCTTCAGTTAAACATTGCTACCTATCATAATATGCCAAACCTCAACCAAAACCATCCCAGCCAATCCTAAAGAACACCTAAGGTGTTATATAAGATTTTACAAATGTTCCATGCACCAGGGTAGCTTTCCAAAACCTACAACCTCCAGATGAGTCTCTGGACCAGAAAAGTCCTGAAATGCAGAGGGGCTAACCTCTCCAGAACAGACAGAACACCAGAGAAACCCCTGAAGAGAAAGCTAGCAGATCTTGCCCAGCAGTAGGCTGGGATCATGCCCATCAGACAGAAGGACTTTCCACAAATTCTTCTTGGATTACTCCATCTCCAATTCTGGCTTTTTCTGAAATGGTTAACTGGTTGCATGAATGGGTAAATCCTCAGGTGGGGCACTGTTCTCTGAGGTCTCCTTTTCTGGAAGCCCAGAATTTTCTAGACCATCAATTTCTGGTTTCTTTATACCCTAGATTTCAGTTCTCAGCTTCTCTCTTTCCTGTCCCATTTCACAATAAGCTGCATGGAGAAACTAGACTACATTTTCCACATTTAATTTGGAAGTCTCTTCTGCTAAATATCCAAGTCTGTGGCTTTTAAGAATTCTCTTCTGCCAAATATCCAAATTCATGGCCTTCCGTCTAAAGCCAGCAGTCAGTTCTGATAAATTTTCTGCAACTTTAAAACAAAGGTTGCCTTCCTTCCAGTTTGCAATAACATGTACACCATTTCTGTCTAGAGTTTGTCAGAGGTATCCTTATACATTTCTACCAAGAGTCTCTTAAAAATATTCTAGGCCTTCTCTATCAATTTCCTCTCACAATTCTTGCAAAATCTCCCCCTTATCCTTTTAAAAACCCATTCCAACATGTTTGGTATTTGCAAACTGCAGCAGCACCCTACATCTCCTGTACTAAAAATCTGTTCTAGTTTGAAAGCTGCCAGAATGCAATATGCTTAGAATGAAATGGCCTTTAAGAAGGGAAATTTATGAAGTTGCAAGTTTACAGTTCTAAGGCTGTGAAAATGAAAATGCCCAATCTAAGGCATCCAGGGAAGGACACCTTGGTTCAAGAAGGATAATGACATTCAGGGTTTCTTTCTCAGCTGGAAAGGCACGTGGCAAGATCTGCTAGCTTTCTTTCAATGGCTTCCCTGGGGCTCTATTCTGTTGGTTCTGTCTTCTGGTGGCTCTGTAGCTTTTTCCAAAATGGTTCCTTCTTAAAGGGCTCCAGTAAGCAACCCCACCTTGATCGGGTGGAAATACATCTCCATGGAAACCATCTAATCAAAACTTACCACCTACAATTGGGTGAGTCATATCTCCATGGAAACAATAAAGAAGATTCCACCCAACAATATTGAATGAGGATTAAAGGATGTGGCTTTTCTGGGGTACATAATAGCTTCAAACCAGCATAGTTACATTGAGATGCAAATGCTGTGGATCAAGAAATCATCTTCTCTTATTCAAATGACCTTAGTTCATTTCTCCCCATGTCAGAGTAACTCTGCTAACTGAGAGCCCAAGGACAGCAGAGTCACATCCACTCATGGGCTGACAGGGAGCCTCTAGATTGCCACAGTTTTTCTTATTTGCCCCTCTGTGAAAGCAAGGAGTAAAACATGTGGAATCTTACAGCATGTTCTCAGATTTCCATTTTGTTTATTTAATGATAGCTTCTTTACTCCCTCTGTGAGGCAGCTGAGTAGATTTAACAATGATTCATTGAAGCACTGTCTACAGAATATCAAATCAGGCAGTGGAAAGGCTTAAACTCAGTCAAATAACTTTGTTCTGCAGTGGTGAATCCTTCCTGTGGCTGAATCTACCACTGAAGTGAGTGGTTGTTTCCAAGCTGTGTTATGAGGCACTGTAAGATAGATTAATCACAGTCTGAAAAGAGCATAACTCAATCAAGGAACTGATTTTTTTTTTCTTTTTTCTATTTCTTTTTTATTTGTGGAGGATGGTGCATGGTCTGGAAATCAAACCTGGGTCTCCCACAAGGAAGGCGATCAGTCTACCACTGACCCACCCATGCACCCAAGGAACTGACATTTTTCCATTTTTTTCTGGTGGGGAAGGGGGGCATGGTCCAGAAATTGCACCTAGGACTCCCACAAGGAAAGCAAGCATTCTACCACTGAACTACCTATATACCCATGGAGCTGACTTTTTTTGCATGGACAGGCTCCAGAAAACAATCCTGAGTCTCTGACATGGCAGGTGAGAACTCTGCCACTGAACCACTGTCACACCGCCCCCAAGGAGCTGACTTTTAAAGAAGACTTACATAACTTTCCAAGAGAGGTTTCCTTTTCTAGTGTTATGCTATTTCACGTGTTTTATGCCATTTTCTTTTCTTTTTTTTAAAGCTGGAAAGTGAGTGGGAGGTCAGAACACAAAACCAACCCATCAGGTAGGATATGTAAAGCATTTGGCATGAGTATGGGCTGATGGTATTTTTACCATGCATGTCACAGTACGCAATTATATTGAACCCATGTGTCTGGCAATAGCATCTTTTGAAAAAAAATCTCACCCAAGATAACAAAAATGACTATTTCTAAATTATTAAAGGACTGTATTTTCTTTAGCTACCAATATGAAATTTTCATACAGTAAACATTGAAGGCTGTGTATGTTTTAGATGGGGTTATATTAATCAACATGCCTCAAAAGAAGAGGGTCATGTGGAGTTCTGTCTGAAAGGGGCTCATGAATTGGACTTTGTAGCACATGCACACACACACACCAAGGAAAGCTGCCCATGATGGTTCAGGCCACTCATAGGGCATTCCAGAGAACCAACCTGACTGTTCCTGAATTTCACATCTGAGGGTGAACTCTTCAAATGTGCTAGGACTCAGCCTCCTGGTTGGGAGCATGGATCCACACAGTCCTGGGAGCTGGAGTCAGGTCACCCCACCAGACCCTGGATGGGAGACCTCAGGGTCAGACTTTCCCATCTGGCCCTCCCTCACTTCTGCACCTGAGTCACCAGGTCCTTTGAACCCACCTCTGGGCTGACTCTCAGTATCATTGCACATGTACAGTGGAATTGAACATTAGGGAATGGGAGTTTACAGACAGGTTAAGAGTGGAGGCTAAAATGGTACATATGCTCATGAGTCAGAGTTGAAAACATTAAGATCCACTCAGCTAAGCTTAACAGAGACTCAAAGGCCACATGTAGAAGCGTTTATGAATATGTGTGTATTCGTTGGTTAGAGCACACATACATCTCCATGCTTTGCCAGCTGAGTCGCCTGGAAGGCACAGTACCTAGTAACAGCGAGCACACCTAGCACATGAATCTTGATTTCTAAATACCATTTTCCATGAAAACGAACTAGGGCTGCTTAGAGAAATGGATGTGTACAAGATTGGGGCAAGAAATATGCAATGTGTAGAATCTTTTCTTGCCAGAAAGTAAGAAAAGAAAGAAAAAAAAACACACCCCACAGTTATTGCAGTGTGTGAAAGGGACATGGGAGCCACATAGAAATGCTCCCAATGTTATGGATAATGCAATCTAAGCAAGAAAATAAACACAGTTGGGGTAAAACCCAAAGCATAAAATATATATCCATGAGTCCATAATGACATAAATAAATGATGTATGGGTGGATAGATGGATGGACAGATAGGTAGACAGATGGATAGACAGAAGGAGGAAGGAAGGGAGGCAGAGAAAAATCTCCTTTGCAGAAGAATTCCAAGTGATATTTGTAGGTGCTGTACCCCATGGAGCAGGGCACAACTCTCCACTCCTTGTTGTGGGCTGTGCGGGGTACCTCCTTCTGAAGCACAATGTGGAAATGGGGATGGACTTTACTGTGGAGGAGCCTGACGAAGGCCACCCCAGTGGAACTTCAAGGTTACCATAAAGGTGAGACTTGACGTCAAGTTGAGGGTGTGCCCCTGGACATGATATAGTGAGAAGGGCATTTTACCTCTGAGGTCTTTCTTCCAAAAACACATTGTCCAGACTCATCTTGAGAAAAATATCAGGCAAACCCAAATTGAGGGACATTTTACAAAATTCCTGGCCAGCACTCCTCAAAACTGTTAATATCATTCATCAAGTTCAAGGAAAGCTGGAGCATGTGTCCCTGCCAAGAGGAGCCCAAGGGGAAGTGGCAACTAAATGTCACATGGGATCCCTAGTGGGATCCTGGGCAGAAAAAGGACATTAAGGGAAAATGAAGGAACTCTGAAGAGTGTGAACTGTAGATAAACTGAACATGTCAATATTGGTTCATTAATTGGGACTAACACTTAATTCTAAATAAGGGACTGGTACAGGGAATATGGGAATCCTAGGTGTTATTTTTATTTTCTATAAACCCAAAACTGTTTTAAATAAAACTATATTTAAATATATGTAATCAGCATGATAAACCTGTGAACCCATGTGTATTAGTGCCAAGATGAAACCAAGAAAAAATGAATCCACTTAAAGAAAAATGTTGAACAATGGCAGCAGCATGTGGAGAAGGGGGTATTGGGCCTGCTGGGAGGCCATGGATCCCCCTTTGCAGCCTGAGCCAGGCCATACCTGCCCCCTGCCCACCACAATAGGCGAGGCCACTGCTCTTATGTTCTTCTCTCCTCTCTACCCAACTCAGCCTGTCCCTTCCACATGCATGTTCAGGGCAAGGCCTGGAATCTGCATGGATCTGTCTGCATTCTAACCATCTTCGTCCCACACTGGACCAGAGCCCTGACCACAGACCTGTTTCCTCTCCATCCTTTGCCTGACAACAGAACCCTACAAGGAACTTCTGTCAATGTGGACAGCCCTGAGCTTCTCATGTCCCCTATGCACATTTCTCTTGCAGTTCTCCCTATAAAGCTGCTTTTCTAGGAGCAGAGAAAGGGGCAGCATCCCTCCCTCTGGTCAGGCCCAGTTAAGAGTGCATAAAGAAGCCTTCCTGTGATGGGGTCACTACCAATGGGTCCTTCAGCCCCACCTGGTACCTTTTCTGTGGAGGGAGGTTTGGGAAAGCTGGGTTTGTTTCCAGAAGCAGGTGGCAGGGAGAGCCATGACAGGAACATCTCCTCCTGCTGTCTGTCCCAGCCCCAGGACTTCAGCCCTCACCCATGCTACCCACAGCTTCCTTTCCCCAAGGCTCAGTTTAGCCCCCAGCCTGCCCTGCCCCAGCGGGAGGGGATCTGTGGTGCTCCTCTCAGCTCCATCCCATCCCTCCACCTACAACAGAGTGTCCCATTCCCAGGGGGTTCCACCCCAAAAAGCCCAACGGGGGCTTCCCCTGATGCCCTTCCCATCCCAGGTATGGCCCATGCCCAGGTGTGCCCCAATGAATGTAGGGGTCCAAGATGGTGCTGGACTGTTATGCACCTCAGAAAAGTCATGTTCCTTCAATCCCAATCCACACTTGTGGGGGCATATTTATTGTTTAGGGTGGAACATTTGATTAGATTGTTTCCACGGAGGTGTGACCCACCCAATTGTGAGTGTGACCTTTTGATTGGATGGACGTTCAACTCTGCCCATTCAAGGTGGGTCTTGATTGGCTTCATATAGTCCTTAAAAGAGCTCATGGAAAGAGAAAGTTCAGTGCCAACATAGACGCAGACACTTGGAGTTGCTTGGAGTGCCAACAGAGATGCTTGGATAGCAAACATAGGAGAAAGCTTAGATGCAGATGTTTGGAGATACAGAAGCCCCAGGAGATGCCAGGAGCTGAGAGCCAGCAGAGGCTTCGAACCAGAGGAACCAGAGCCCAGCAGACATCACCATGTGTCTCTCTATGAGGTGCTAAGCTAAGGGATGAAACCCAGAGTGTTGCCCCGGATCAGCTAAGTAAGGACCCACAGGCATCTAAAAAGAAAGCCTCTGGAATCAGAAGCTAAAAGCAATGGAACCAGGAACAAGTACCAGCAGATACCAGCCACATTTCTTCCCATGTGATAGGCATTGGCTTTTCCTTGGAGCCAAAGTGTCTTTCTCTGGATACCTTAGTTTGTACATTTTTAAGGCCTTAGAACTATAAACGTCTAACTTAATAAATCCCCTTTATAAAGGCCAATCCATTTCTGGCATGTTACATTCTGGCAGCATTAGCGAACTAAAACAGGGGTTCATGGTCAGAACCTTCATATCACCTTCTCACAAGCCCTCAGGGAGTCACTCTCCTCTTACTTGGCTTGCAAGGTGTGTTGGATCTGTGCTGTGGGCAACCAGCCAGCCAGCCACAAAACAGGCCACATGGAGAGAACTCATTGGTGGGGGAAGGGAAGAGAAAAAGGCAGAGAAAGAGAAAGAGAGGGGGAGGGCAGGTAGAAGGTGACAGAAATGGGGCCTGGAGACAGATGAAGCCACTGCACGGACTGGCATGTAAAGTCAGGTCATCCCCATCCAAGACTTGCAGTTATGAGTCAGGACATTTCCTATGATTACATTTCATCTGTGTTGGGAGTCTGCTGCCTGCAGCAGAAAGCATTCAAATGCACCCTGGGTCTGAGTGATGGTGGTGTGCTGGTTTGAATCTATTATGTACCCCAGAAAAAAACATGTTTTTATCCTGATCCAATCTTGTGGGAGTAGCTGTTTCTTTTAATCCTCATCCTATCTGTAGGCTGGAAATTTTGGTTAGATCATATTCATGGAGATGTGGCACACCCAATGGGTGTGGTTGTGACCCTCCATTAGATGGAGATGTGACTCCACCCATTCCAAGTGAGTCTTGATTAATTTACTGGAACCCTTTAAAAGAAGAAACATTTTGGAGAGTCAGGAAACAACAGAAACCTCAGAGCTGACAGAGCACAGCTGACACAGATGCCAACACTTGGAGAATAGACACACAGATGTTTGGAGATGATTGGAGCCCAGCAGATGTCACCATGAGATGTTAAGGAAGCCAGAAGCTTGAGAGAGCCAAGAGAAGCCAAGAAATGAAAGCCAGCCCTGGAGAAGTAAAGTGAGGAGCCCCCACAGGAACAGAGACTGAAGACAACAGAGCCCAGCAGCCAGGGACCAGCAGAGGCCAGACACGTGACTCCCCAGCTGACAGAGATGTTCCTGACTCTGATAGTTATGTTCAGTTGTCAACTTGGCCAGGTGAAGGCCTAGTTATGTTGCTGTGGACATGCACCAATGGTACGTGAACCTCATCTGTTGCTCATTACATCTGCAGTCAGCTAGGAGGCGTGCCTGATGTAATGAATGATGTTTGACTTAATTGGCTGGTGCTTAAATAAGAGAGCTGCCCAAGCAGCTCAGCATACCTTATCTCAGCACTCACAGTTCAGCCCAGGCCTTTGAAGATGCAGAAAGAAATCATCCTGAGGAAAGTTGTTGGAACCCAAAGGCCTGCAGAGAAGGTCAGCAAGAGACCATCCTCTGCCTTCCCTGAGAAAGAACCTCAGTTGAAAGTTAGCTGCCTTTCCTCTGAAGAACTAATGAAATAAATCCCTTTATTAAAAGCCAATCTGTCTCTGGTGTGTTGCATTCCAGCAGCTATCAAACTAGAACACTGACCCATCAGCCTTACTTGAATTAAGTTACCTTTCCCTGGATGCCTTAGTTTGGACATTTGCATAGGCTAAGAACTGTAATCTTGTAACTTATTAAATTTCCCTTTTTAAAAGCTATTCTAAAAAAAGGGAAAACATTCCATTTCTGGTACCACACTCTGGTGACTTGTAAACTAACGTGCTGCATCACCAAAAAACTAACTTGGGCTTTCATGGGGCATTTTTGAGAGGAGAAGCTCAAATCCATTTTCTTTTGAAATATCTAACTCTCCTCAATGTGACTTGCAAATGCCCTCACTCTTTGCACCTTGTTTATTATTCTGTTCAGGAGAGGTTTGCCTTAAGATAACAAAGTCAAAATCTACTGGTGGGCTGTAAGATCAACTTCCACCTTTGTGCTTAATAAAATTATGGTCAGAAAGTTATACACAATGGAAGCACTGCAGAAGTGTCCCTCCTGCCTTTGTAAAGTCACTTCACTGTGGACTCTTGGTGACCAGGGACACGACATTTGAAAGTGGATGCTTCTGTGCACTTGTGGGTCTCTCCATGCCTCTGTGTCCAGCAGCATCCATGGCCAGCTCCTTCCTGGAAGGCAGCGGGGAGTGATGAAGGATGGTCCTGCTTGCTGAGTCTGCTGCTACCCTGGGGTATTCTCCGCTGGACACCTGGATACAATTACTGGAATCATCCCAGGCAGAAAGACAACTGCCCTTTCCTGTTGTGGGAGCTGAAATCTTTCTTGAGAGTTCAACTTGCTGTAAAAGGGCCTCTCCATCAATTCTTAAACCTATCCTCCCAAGGGGGAAAGAAAATCACAATGTCATGGCAACAGTGAGCCAATGCTTACTATAAAGAAAATAAACCTCACAGGCTATGAGGATGGTTTTAAATTTTCTTCCTATATTAGAGCACATAAAAGAGAGCTGCACGAGGTGGAGAAGTGTAAGATGAGGCTAAAATGACCACTATGGGGTGCTGATGGCTTTGCACCCCTTACACCACTGAACCCTTTCAAAGACCCTATTACCCCCTATGACAAAGAGAACCAAGGCTTAGGACAGTCAAACAGCTTGCCTGGCACCATCTGGGAAGTAGGCAGCAGAGCTCGGTCCAGACCCCAGCAGACCTCAGCAGGCCAGAGTCGTCTGCTGGCCTAGCTTCAATGCTACAGGCCTCTTAGTCAGCTTTCATCACACCCAGAACCAGACCCCAGAGCCATGAGAGGCAGCCTGCAAGGGCCCTTGGCTGCTCTTTACCCCTTCACTGCCATCTCAGCAGCCCCATGCTGGCTGCAGTGGCCGGCCCTGACCATACACTGCCAGCAAGGGTCCTCCTTCCCTAGATTCCAGCCTCTCCACCCGTGTCAGATCCCCCTCCATGCCCCGCCTGACCACAACATCTAAGATAACAGCCCAAGCATTCCTCATCCCCTTTCTCTGCTTTGCTTCTTCCTCTATAGCTCTTATCTCCACCTGGCATGGGGATAGGCAACTAGCGTGAGCTTGTGGCCTGTTACCCCAAGGCCAGCACAGGGACATGGGTGGGGGGGTAGGGAGGGGAAATGCCATGAAGGAGCCCTTGAGCAAGAACAGGTAATGAAGATCAGCAGGGAATGTCCTGCACGGACACCCTGCCTGAGGGCTGCCCACTTGCACAAAACTCTGAGCAGCTGCCTGCCCACCCAAATGCACTACCTAACACCAGACACTGCCATGGAGGGAAGAAAGGTAAGAGAAAGAGTGCTGCACAAGGAAGGGGGAGGAGAGTAAGTAAAGCTAATCCATAAAAACAGATTACCCCACATTCCAGGGCATCTTGTCCCTCACCTCTTTCTTTGCAAAAGTACCTACATGTTCCTTTTCTGCATGCACATACAATTTTCTGCATGCTTACTCTCTGTACTATACCCTTGAATTGCTTCTTGCAGCAAGGCCAAGATCCTAGACAGTCGAATCCAGCACCAACCTCACCAAAATAAAAGGCCCAGGTGGGGAGACTTCTGCCTGTCTTATTTACTGGTAGAACTTTTCTAAAATATATATTAGAGGCAGCACTTATCACATGGTGTGCATGTGTGTGGATTATGGGTGGAGGGAAGTGGGTACTTACCTTAGTTGACATATCATCCCTGGGCTCCCTGGAGCAGAGCGCGCCCGAGTGGATCTTTGCTCCACCCATGCCCAATCCCAGCTCCCAGCTCCTGGCCCAGTGGCTGATTTTGGGTCAGGCCCAGAGGTGTGAAGGGCTGGTGGGTCCTGCCAGTCCACCCACTTCACATTTGGCCTTTAATAAGCAAGGGTGAGGCGGGGCCAAGATGGCGGCTTAGTAAGGTACGTGCGTCTTAGTTCCTCCTCCAAAGCAACTACTAGGTGAACTGAAACAGTGCAGAACAGCTCCCGGGCCACGACAGGAAATGGACACACAGCGTAACCCAGTCTGGACTGGCTAGTCTGACTGCGAGACTCAGCTGCGGTGAGATCCCCGAGTGGCATGCGATTTCCTGAGCAGCGGCAGCTGTGGTGGCTGGAGCTCCTCCCTCCCTCCTTCCCGGGCTGGCTGAGAGTCTCAGAGAGGCAAGTTTCCCAAGCCGAGGTGGCTGGCGCCCCTCTTTTGCAGGCGGCTTCCTGGTCCGGCTACGAGTCTCGGATCAGAGGGCTACCCAAGCTGCAGTGACCCTCCCCCGCAGGCGGCTTCCTGGTACAGTGGGGAATTCCACAGGCCGCGGCGGCCGGCGACCAGCCACAGGGTTCCCTCAAGCTGCAGCGGCTGACGCACCCACAACGTGCGGCCCCCCGAACCAATGGAGAGAATTGGATCGGAAATCCCCAGACCGCGGAGATCGGTGACCGGGGGGATCCCTTCCAAACATGTGAGAAAAACGTGTGCCACGAGCGCCACCTACTGGGCAGGATAAGAAAAAGAGAACCCAGAGATTTCACAGAAAAATCTTACAACCTTGTTGGGTCCGACACCCAGGGAAATCTGACTAAATGCCCAGATGCCGGCAGCAGAAGATAACAGTCCACACTCAGAAGATTGAGAATATGGCCCAGTCAAAGGAAAAAACCAATAGTTCAAATGAGATACAAGAGCTGAGACAACTAATGCTGAATATACAAACAGAAATGGAAAACCTCTTCAAAAATGAAATCGATAAATTGAGGGAGGACATGAAGAAGACATGGGCTGAACATAAAGAAGAAATAGAAAAACTGAAAAAACAAATCACAGAACTTATGGAAGTGAAGGATAAAGTAGAAAAGATGGAAAAAGCAATGGATACCTACAATGATAGATTTAAAGAGACAGAAGATAGAATCAGTGATTTGGAGGATGGAACATCTGAATTCCAAAAACAAACAGAAACTATCAGGAAAAGAATGGAAAAATTTGAACAGGGGATCAGGGAACTGAAGGACAATATGAAGCGCACAAATATAAGTGTTGTGGGTGTCCCAGAAGGGGAAAAGAAGGGAAAAGGGGTAGAAAAACTAATGGAAGAAATTATCACTGAAAATGTCCCAACTCTTATGAAAGACCTAAAATTACAGATCCAAGAAGTGCAGTGCACCCCAAAGAGATTAGACCCAAATAGGCGTTCTCCAAGACACTTACTAGTTAGAATGTCAGAGGTCAAAGAGAAAGAGAGGATCTTGAAAGCAGCAAGAGAAAAACAATCCATCACATACAAGGGAAACCCAATAAGACTATGTGTAGATTTCTCAGCAGAAACCATGGAACCTAGAAGACAGTGGGATGATATATTTAAATTACTAAAAGAGAAAAACTGCCAACCAAGACTCCTATATCCAGCAAAATTATCCTTCAAAAATGAGGGAGAAATTAAAATATTCTCAGACAAAAAGTCACTGAGAGAATTTGTGACCAAGAGACCAGCTCTGCAAGAAATACTAAAGGGAGCACTAGAGTCAGATACAAAAAGACAGAAGAGAGAGGTATGGAGAAGAGTGTAGAAAGAAGGAAAATCGATATGATATATATAATACAAAAGGCAAAATGTTAGGGAAAATATTATCCAAACAGTAATAACACTAAATGTTAATGGACTGAATTCCCCAATCAAAAGTCATAGATTGGCAGAATGGATTAAAAAACAGGATCCTTCTATATGCTGTCTACAGGAAACACATCTTAGACCCAAAGATAAACATAGGTTGAAAGTGAAAGGTTGGGAAAAGATATTTCATGCAAATAACAACCAGAAAAGAGCAGGAGTGGCTATACTAATAGCCAACAAATTAGACTTCAAATGTAAAACAGTTAAAAGAGACAAAGAAGGACACTATATACTAATAAAAGGAACAATTAAACAAGAACACATAACAATCATAAATATTTACACACCGAACCAGAATTCCCTAAAATACGTGAGGAATGCACTGCAAACACTGAAAAGGGAAATAGACTCATATACCATAATAGTTGGAGACTTCAATTCACCACTCTCATCAATAGACAGAACATCTAGACAGAGGATCAATAAAGAAATAGAGAATCTGAATATTACTATAAATGAGCTAGACTTAACAGACATTTATAGGACATTACATCCCACAACAGCAGGATACACCTTTTTCTCAAGTGTTCATGGATCATTCTCAAAGATAGACCATATGCTGGGTCACAAAGCAAGTCTTAACAAATTTAAAAAGATTAAAATCATACACAACACTTTCTCGGATCATAAAGGAATGAAGTTGGAAATCAATAATAGGCAGAGTGCCAGAAAATTCACAAATAGGTGGAGGCTCAATAACACACTCCTAACCAACGAGTGGGTCAAAGAAGAAATTGCTAGAGAAATTAGCAAATACCTCGAGGCAAATGAAAATGAAAACACAACATATCAAAACTTATGGGACGCAGCAAAGGCAGTGCTAAGAGGGAAATTTATTGCCCTAAATGCCTATATCAGAAAAGAAGAAAAGGCAAAAATTCAGGAATTAACTATCTATTTGGAAGAACTGGAGAAAGAACAGCAAACTAATTCCAAAGCAAGCAAAAGGAAAGAAATGACAAAGATTAGAGCAGAAATAAATGAAATTGAAACATGAAAACAATAGAGAAAATCAATAAGGCCAGAAGTTGGTTCTATGAGAAAATCGATAAGATTGATGGGTCCTTAGCAAGATTGACAAAAAGAAGAAGAGAGAGGATGCAAATAAATAAGATCAGAAATGGAAGAGGAGACATAACTACTGACCTCACAGAAATAAAGGAGGTAATAACAGGATACTATGAACAAGTTTACGCTAATAGATACAACAATTTAGAGGAAATGGACGGGTTCCTGGAAAGACATGAACAACCAACTTTGACTCAAGAAGACATAGATGACCTCAACAAACCAATCACAAGTAAAGAAATTGAATTAGTCATTCAAAAGCTTCCTAAAAAGAAAAGTCCAGGACCAGACGGCTTCACATCTGAATTCTATCAAACATTCTAGAAAGAATTAGTACCAACTCTCCACAAACTCTTCAAAAAAATCGAAGTGGAGGGAAAACTACCTAATTCATTCTATGAAGCCAACATCACCCTCATACCAAAACCAGGCAAAGATATTACAAAAAAAGAAATCTACAGGCCAATCTCTCTAATGAATATAGATGCAAAAATCCTCAATAAAATTCTAGCAAATCATATCCAACAACACATTAAAAGAATTATACATCATGACCAAGTAGAATTCATCCCAGGTATGCAAGGATGGTTCAACATAAGAAAATCAATTAATGTAATACACCATATCAACAAATCAAAGCAGGAAAATCACATGATCATCTCAATTGATGCAGAGAAGGCATTTGACAAGATTCAACTTCCTTTCCTGCTGAAAACACTTCAAAGGATAGGAATACAAGGGAACTTCCTTAAAATGATAGAGGGAATATATGAAAAACCCACAGCTAATATCATCCTCAATGGGGAAAAATCGAAAACTTTCCCCCTAAGATCAGGAAGAAGACAAGGATGTCCACTATCACCACTATTATTCAACATTGTGTTGGAGGTTCTAGCCAGAGCAATTTGACAAGAAAAAGAAATACAAGGCATCAAAATTGGAAAGGAAGAAGTAAAACTATCACTGTCTGCAGACGATATGATACTATACGTCGAAAACCTGGAAAAATCCACAACAAAACTACTAGAGCTAATAAATGAGTACAGCAAAGTAGCAGGTTACAAGATCAACATTCAAAAATCTGTAGCATTTCTATACACTAGCAATGAACAAGCTGAGGGGGAAATCAAGAAACGAATCCCATTTACAATTGCAACTATAAGAATAAAATACCTAGGAATAAATTTAACTAAAGAGACAAAAAACCTATATAAAGAAAACTACAAAAAACTGCTAAAAGAAATCACAGAAGACCCAAATAGATGGAAGGGCATACCGTGCTCATGGATTGGAAGACTAAATATAGTTAAGATGTCAATCCTACCTAAATTGATTTACAGATTCAATGCAATACCAATCAAAATCCCAACAATTTATTTTTCAGAAATAGAAAAACCGATAAGCAAATTTATCTGGAAGGGCAGGGTGCCCCGAATTGCTAAAAACAGCTTGAGGAAAAACAACGAAGCTGGAGGTCTCGCCGCTGCCTGACTTTAAGGCATATTATGAAGCCACAGTGGTCAAAACAGCATGGTATTGGCATAAAGATAGATATATCGACCAATGGAATCGAATAGAGTGCTCAGATATAGACCCTCTCATCTATGGACATTTGATCTTTGATAAGGCAGTCAAGCCAGCTCACCTGGGACAGAACAGTCTCTTCAATAAATGGTGCCTAGAGAACTGGATATCCATATGCAAAAGAATGAAAGAAGACCCATATCTCACACCCTACACAAAAGTTAACTCAAAATGGATCAAAGATCTAAACATTAGGTCTAAGACCATAGAACAGTTAGAGGAAAATGTAGGGAGATATCTTATGAATCTTACAATTGGAGGCAGTTTTATGGACCTTAAACCTAAAGCAAGAGCACTGAAGAAGGAAATAAATAAATGGGAACTCCTCAAAATTAAACACTTTTGTGCATCAAAGAACTTCATCAAGAAAGTAGAAAGACAGCCTACACAATGGGAATCAATATTTGGAAACGACATATCAGATAAAGGTCTAGTATTCAGAATTCATAAAGAGATCGTTCAACTCAACAACACAAAGACAGCCAACCCAATTACAAAATGGGAAAAAGACTTGAATAGACACCTCTCAGAGGAGGAAATACAAATGGCCAAAAGGCACATGAAGAGATGCTCAATGTCCCTGGCCATTAGAGAAATGCAAATCAAAACCACAATGAGATATCATCTCACACCCACCAGAATGGCCATTATCAACAAAACAGAAAATGACAAGTGCTGGAGAGGATGCAGTGAAAGAGGCACACTTATCCACTGTTGGTGGGAATGTCAAATGTTGCAACCACTGTGGAAGGCAGTTTGGCGGTTCCTCAAAAAGCTGAATATAGAATTGCCTTACGACCCAGCAATACCATTGCTGGAAATCTACTCAAAGGAATTAAGGGCAAAAACTCAAATGAACATTTGCACACCAATGTTTATAGCAGCATTATTTACAATTGCAAAGAGATGGAAACAGCCAAAATGTCCATCAACAAACGAGTGGCTAAACAAACTGTGGTATATACATACGATGGAATATCATGCAGCTTTAAGACAGAATAAAATTATGAAGCATGTAATAACATGTATGGACCTAGAGAACACTATGCTGAGTGAGTCTAGCCAAAAACTAAAAGACAAATACTGTATGTTCCCAATGATGTGAATCGACATTCGAGAATAAACTTGGAATATGTCATTGGTAACAGAGTTCAGCAGGAGTAAGAAACAGGGTAAGATAATGGGTAATTGGAGCTGATGGGATACAGACTGTGCAACAGGACTAGATACAAAAACTCAAAAATGGACAGCACAATGATACCTAATTGTAAAGTAATCATGTTAAAACACTGAATGAAGCTGCATCCGAGCTATAAAAAAAAAAAAAACTCTCTCACTAGACCTGAAATTCCAGGAAAGCAGGGATCATGTCTGTTTGAGTCATGGCTATTTTCCCAGGTTTTACACATGATATTTCTTGATAAAATGTTCTTTTACAGGATCAGTTCTAAAGGTTCTGGCAGTGGCGTTGGGAAGAAGAGGAGGGATGCTAGGCTCTTTTAAGTCTTTTCAGTCCTCCATGAGATCACACTACCAATCTCTCTTTCTCCTTAGCAGATGATCTCACTATTTCACAAGGAGGCTGATGTGTTGATTTCTCCAACTTTTCTCCCCTCTACCTCAAAATTTCTCCTCTCCTCTCCTTTCCTCTCATCTCTCTATTATATTTCATTGAAATCCATACTCCCTTCAAAGCTAACACTATTATAGCCTGATCCACCTTGGGTCCCCACTCTTGTATCCCAACCCTCCTCTTCTCCATGGGATCCCCCCCGCTTATGCAACTGGCTGGGACTTTATCTGAGAGCTGATAACACAGTGAATACATATGGGCACGAGGAGCCCATCATTGAAATGGTTCTTGAATAGCTCTGTTGTTCTGTTTTGAAAGGAAGTATGCCCCCTAAGAAAAGCCATGTTTTAATATAAATCTCATTTCTTAAAGGTAGAATAATCCCTATTCAATACTGTATATTTGAAACTGTAATGAGATCATCTCCCTTGTTGATGTGATTTAGTCAAGAATGGTTGTTAAACTGGATTAGGGGATGACATGTCTCCACCCATTTGAGTGGGTCTTGATTAGTTTATGAAGTCCTATAAAAGAGGAAACATTTTGGAGAATGAGAGATTCAGAGAGAGCAACACTACAAAGCAGAGAGTCCACCAGCCAGCGACCTTTGGAGATGAAGAAGGAAGACACCTCCCGGGGAGCTTCATGAAATAGGAAGCCAGGAGAGAAAGCTAGCAGATGACACTGTGTTCGCCATGTGCCGTCTCACTTGAGAGAGAGACCCTGAACTTCATCGGCCTTCTTGAACCAAGGTATCTTTTCCCTGGATGCCTTTGATTGGGCATTACTATAGACTTGTTGTAATTGGGACATTTTCTCGGCCTTAGAACTGTAACCTAGCAACTTATTAAATTCCCCTTTTAAAAACCCATTCCGTTTCTGGTATATTGCATTCCATCAGCTAGTAAACTAGAACATCTGTCCTACTGCTTTTCTTTATTTAGCATAAAACCCTTTCATTAACTATTTTAACATGAAAGAGTTCTGCTAGAATCGCAACAGAGAGTAAGTGAGCCAGGATCTCAAAATTCATAAATCATATGGCCAAGTGTCAAATGATACCCCTC
The DNA here is from genome assembly GCF_023851605.1 of Tamandua tetradactyla. Classification (NCBI taxonomy): domain Eukaryota; kingdom Metazoa; phylum Chordata; class Mammalia; order Pilosa; family Myrmecophagidae; genus Tamandua; species Tamandua tetradactyla. Next base: position 95,853,540 of record NC_135330.1, on the reverse strand, counting down.
CCAGAATCTGCTTTTGAGCACCAAAAGTACCTGCATATCAGTTATGACACGGAAGACTAACCATGTCTAAGCTGGCTTGGTGGAAAGTTCTTCACAAAAAGGGTGTATTGGATGGAGACAAATGAACTCAGACAGACCCTCTTTCCCTCGAAGTATCCATGTCAATGCATGAATATTTGGATCAATGGATTCCAGTTTGTGTCCTGAATGACCTAAATGACGCTAAGCTGGTGCCTCCGGTCTCTGTGAAAATTGCTCCATGCACATGGCCGATGAGACTGTTCCCCACAGATTTCTGAATCCCCCTTACCCCACTGGTGTGTTCTCCTGCTGGCAAATAAAAAAGACCTAAAGAAGAGAATGTTGTTTTTTCAAGCTTTTATAGGATTTTCAGGAGGACAGGCTGATGGTGGTATGTCTCCACCAACATGCCTCCTCATGAGTCCAAAGTTCTGAAGAACATGTTAAAAGTGTACCATGGAGAAGCTTAGCCTACCTAAAGCTGTACCTAAGAATTACGTCTGGAGTACCACATGTGGCCTCTTTCTCTCTAAGTCCACTCTGCACATGAAATCATTGCCCTACCCCTACATGGGAAGTCACATCCAGGGGTGAACGTCTCCCTAGCAGCATGGGAGATGACTCTCAGTGGTTAGTATGACCCTGGCACCATGGGATCAACAATGCCATGCTGACCAAAAGGGGGAAAAGAAGTGCAACAATTAAGATATCAGTGGCCGACAGAGTTCAAATAGAGCTGAGAGGCTACTCTGGAGGTCTCTCGTATACAAGCTTCAGTTAGATATTGTTACCTATCATAACTTGCCAAACCCCAGCCAAAACCATTTCGGTCCTAAAGAACACCTAGGGTGTTATATAAGATTCTGCAAAGGTTCCATGCAATAAGGTAACTTTCCAGAAACCTGCGACCGCCAGACGGTTCCTTGGACCAGATAAGTCCTGAAATGCAGAGGGACCAGCCTCTCCAGAACATCAACTAGTTCCATCCCCCTATTGCATATTATCGATAGCCCCTTCCAACATGAAAGAATGGGAGAAAGATTAAAGGTGGTGGTGGAGTTATACAGACAAGGTAGGGTTTAATAAATGAGTATGATTGCTGAATTGTTATATTGATATTCCTTTTATTATCTAGTATCTTAGACCAGCTAGAAGTAAAAATCTAAAATTGTGGAATTGTTACCCATACCAAACTCTGAAATCTGTCTTACAACTAATCGTTGCGTTGTGCTTTGGAATTTATTACTTTTTTTTGTATACATGTTATTTTTCACAAAAAAGAAAAAAGTGTTTCTTCTAGCCTCCAGTGTTTTAGAGCAGCTAGAAGAAAAAATCTGAAATAGTGGAATGGTAACCCATAGCAAATGGTGAAATCTGTTCTGTATCTACTTGTTGAAGTGTACGTTGAAAATCAGTGCCTTTCCTTTCTTTTCTTTGTATGTATGTTATATTTAGCAATAAAAGATGCTTTTAAAAATGAAAAAAAAAATAAGCAAGGGTGAGGGGTGTGAGGGTGGTTCAGTGGTAGAATTCTCACCTGCCATGTGGGAGAGCTCAATTCCCATCCTATGCATTTCCCAAAGAAAAATCAAATAAGCAAACAAACCAAAACAAAAATTCAACAAATGGTGCTGCAATAAGTTTTTTTTATGTGGAAAAAGAATGAAATGTGACACCCACCATTCTGTACACAAAACATAAAAGCTTTTTTAAAAAACAAAAAACAAGGGTGCAAAGAACAAGAGCATTTGCCAGCCATACTGAGGCAAGTTTGGTGTTTCAGAAGAAAATAGAATTGAACTTCTCTTCTCTGGAAAGCTCAGCGAAGGTTCCAACTAGTTATTTGATGATACGATAAGTACGCTGTTCTCCACATTTCCTTCCTTTCTAAAAATACAAACAAGCCAAGTTGGGTCACCATCGCTTCGACCTAGGGTGTACTGAATGCTTCCCACTGCAGGAGGCAGAAGCCCAGCTCAGATTAAACATAAGCAAAGGAAACATTTGGGCTCATACTGCAGACTTTGCAAGGCATTGGCTTTACGCAGGCTCCCCTCCCTAGGCAGCCACAGTCCTGACTCCTGCTTCCTTTCTTAGTACAAGCTTCTTTGAAGACTTCCAGGCTCACTGGGTTTAAACCCACCCAGAAAAGTGGGTTCCTCATTTAAGGGTGTCATTTAAGGGTGTTGAGAAAGGGTGTGGCCCTGGACAAGGGTGAGGGGAGCCCAGGACTGAGCCCCCAAGCCTACACTGTGGGAAGGAGGGGCACAGCAGCTGTGACGGCCATGGGGTAGATAAGGATAGAGATGCAAATCCAAAGAGAGAGAGCAAAGGGTGCAAGAGGAGAGGTCCTGCAGACTATGACTGGGGAAAGCCTTTCTCCAGTGCTGGGTGCCAGCCATGTTGTCACCAAGGGCCACCGCCCAGAGGCCCTGCTGGGGTGCTGTGAGGTTTGCATGTGTGCCATAGGGGAAGTGACAGAAGAAGTAAGCTAGAGAAGATCTTTTCTCCCTGCTGGAAGGAGGAGTCAGAGACCCTTCCTTTTTTCCCAGATAAACCCCTAGGAGGGAGAGGAACCCAGATAAATTTGTAGAATGAGGAACCTCATGCTCACCTGGGCAGGCGGGACTTAAGAAATTAATCCTAATTTTACAAGAGGCGTGGAGTACCCTGGAACTTTGAGTTTACAGAAGAGTTCATTTTACTAAAAGATATACATGATCTGGTCACTAAAACTAGCATTTTCAGTAAAAAGCCTGTTTTGGCTCTGGTGAAGTACCTGAAATACCGAGCCCTTCCCTTTAAAATTCTTGCATAAGTTGGAATGATTGGGCCTACACACAGAGGCTGCTGATGATTACAGACTTACATAAGAATTAGGATTCCGTGTCCTGTTTCTGGAAATGAGGTCACTGGTTTGCAGTTTATTCCACTCACAAGGGCAGACCCATCCCCGAGTCAGATCTGAGCCCAGGAGCCCTTTTGGATTCTTTGGAGCAGCTGGACGCAGACTTAGAACCTGCGGCCGCTCCACAACCCTGCCTTGGGAAGGTCCTGGGGGAGAAGACACTGAGAACAGTCATCCAGACACCTGCCCCTCGCCCAGGCCTGCCTGAGGGGACCAGGAGAGGAGCAGCCTACTGGGCTGGGCTGCACAGCAGGTGAGAGGAGGCCAGAAAAGGAATGCGGAGGCTCCCCACGGCAGATCATGGCTCAGCCTCAAGGGACAGCGCAGTGGGGTCCAGTCACCTGTGTCACCCCAAGGTCTCCAGGGCTCAGTGCCTCATCCCTCTCACAGTCAGCATGGCTCTGTGAGTGGAAACAAGCTCCCCTCTACGTCCCTGTGCACCCTGAGGGGACAGCTGTCAGGGAGAGCTGGGGCCACTTTGCACCTAAGGGACCTGAATGTGACAGTCCCACATGGGCCTGAGCTCGAGGCTGGTGATCGGCCACTGCAAGCTGAAGCCCATGGCCCTGGGAGGTGCAGCCTCTGCCTCCATCCCATCACGCCATCAGAGATGGGGTCAGCAGGTGAGTGGGGTACCTGGTAGAAACCTGAAGCCAAGAGTGAGCGCTCAGCACTGGCTCCTAAGACAGGCGAAGTCCCTCAATGACCCAAGAGAGTCTGACCATTTTCAGAGCTCCAGGTCATGGGAGAGACTCCGACCCAGCAGACCCCACTGGCAAGGGCACATCCTGATCCCACGTGGGAGACAGGTCCTACTTACCAGGACATGGTGGGGGCTGATCTGCACCCCGGACCCTGGTGGGATTCCCAAATAACCCCTCCAGGGCAGCCCTTCCTGCGCCCAGGCCTGGGCTCAGGGCTCATTCTCTGGGAGGGAATGGTCTATGCAGGAGGGAGAACAGAGATGTGCTGTGGAGGGTCTCAGGACCCACGGACTCCAGGATTTCAGGATGATGACCCTGAGGAGGTGACACTTCAAGGGATCTTAGAGAATGAGGTGATGATGGAGAGGATATGAAATGATGCGGGCACTGGGTGACTGCAGGGGAAGGGGGACGGAGACCAAAGAAAGACCAGAATGGACTGGGACATCAGGTACCATGTGGCAGGTGACAGGGGCTCCCCACAGAAGGCCCATCACAGAGATGTTCAGGGCAAAGCCGGGGAATAGGCAGGTCTCCCGGGAAGTGCCTGCAGGTGGCCTGGGAGGGCAAGGGCAGCTGGGGACCCCTAAGGAGGCCTTTTAGGGGCCCAACAGAGAAAGAGAGAGCCCCTGGTCCAGCAGCTCCCACAGAGGCCTGCACTTATCCTGAGAAGGCCTTGAAGGTGGCACAACTCTGTCCCCTCTGCTGTGATGTGCACATTTGTCTCTGCCCCATGGGATTACTGCGCCTCTTCTGCACGAACCTGAATCCCGGTCTTTCCTCTCCAGCCACTTGTACAGATGCCCGGATCCTGCCCTCCTAACACCACCATTTCACATTCCCTTTGCCCTGGGTTCAGCTCTGTGCTGGTAACCTCCAGAGCTGAGGGCCAGGCTGTGCAAGCTGGGCCCAGTGACTGCCACATGACATGTACTCAGCAAATGGCCCCACGAGCAAAGAATGGTCAGTGTGTACATGTCCTGCAGATAGTGCTATTACCAAACATGTCATACACCTTCTCCTTCGTTTCTGTCCCTTTATGTCACCTCCAACAAATGTGCCACAATTTAATTAACCAGGCCCAATCTTAGAAATTTAGGTCACATGTTTCATTCTTTTCTTTTTCTATTATAAATGATACTTCCTTTCTAAGTGACTCAAAATCCAGAACACCTAAAAGAAAAATAGTACAGCTTTGACTCCTTAAAGTAAAGCCACACATGAAGAAACCAAATAAAGTTAAAAGATAAATCAGGGTGGGCCATGGTGGCTCAGCGGCACAGTTCTTGCCTGCCATGCCAGAGACCCAGGAGCAATTCCTGTTGCCAGCCCATGCAAAAAGAAAAAAAGAAAAAAAAAGATAAATCAGTCATAGACTTGGAAAAAACATTTATAAAATTTAAAATGAGGCAGAGGTCACTAGCCTTTATACATAAAGAGCTAGTAAAAATCAATAATAAAAATATTTTAAAGTTATGGGGGAAAGGCAAAGGATGTGAATTCACTGGAGAAACACAAATGGAACACAAACACAAACAAAGACACCACAGCTCACTTTTGAATACATACACATAAGCTAAACAGGATTTTTTTTGCTCTTCTTCAACTGGTAAAAATAAACAGAAGTAAGTCTCTCTTATGCTGTTGAAAGTGTAGTGAAAGGGCCCTCATTTTCTGATGGCGGGAGTAAAAATGGGCATAGCCTTTTGGAATAGCAATTCAGCAAAATTAAAATTTGAATGTGCTGCACTTTTATCCAGAAGTCTTACTCTTAAGAATCGATCCTGCACAATAGTGCAGTGCAAGAGGATCAGCAAGGGAGAGGCTGGTTATTGCCTAGGTAACAGCAGCAAAGTACTGAAAACATCCTCCTGGTCCACTACCTAATGATATGGACACACAGATGAGAGAGCATGAGTGCCAGAGACCCACTAGGCAGCGATGGAGAAGAAGCAGGAAGCATGCCATTCTCTGACCTGGATGGGACTTTGCCTCTTTTGCTTCACTGTCTGGGGGATTTGCAACTAATGATAATTGTGTAATTCCCAAGCTGGGGCAGATGGTGGGAAATGCAAGGGCAGATTATGGGGCTACTGGGGCAGGTGGTGTGGCTGCTGGGGAAGGTGGTGGGGCTGCTGGGGCAGGTGGTGTGGCTGCTGGGGCAAGTGGTGGGGCTGCTGGGGCTGCTGGGGCAGGTGGTGGGGCTGCTGGGGAAGGTGGTGGGGCTTCTGTGGAAGATGGGGTGGTGCTGCTGGGGCAGGTGGTGGGGCTGCTGGGGCAAGTGGTGGGGCTGCTGGGGCTGCTGGGGCAGGTGGTGGGGCTGCTGGGGAAGGTGGTGGGGCTTCTGTGGAAGATGGGGTGGTGCTGCTGGGGCAGGTGGTGGGGCTGCTGGGGCAAGTGGTGGGGCTGCTGGGGCTGCTGGGGCAGGTGGTGGGGCTGCTGGGACAGATGGTGGGAGCTGCTGGGGCAGGTGATAGGAGCTGCTGGGACAGATGGTAAGAGCTACTGGGGCAGATAGTATGGCTGCAGGGGCAAGTGGTGGGGGTGGGGTTGCTGGGGCAGATGGTGGGAGATGCTGGGGCAGATGCTGGGGCTATTGGGGTAGATGCTGGGGCAGATGTGGAGCTGCTGGCCATGGGGTCCTGCCCTGACAGCGATGACCTGGTTCCAGCCTGGCTGGATGCCTTCTTTAGTCTCCAGGAACACCCTCCCATGCTATGATCTCCCCCAAGCTTTGTGCTCTGCCTGGGGGAGAACGGGGGCAGACCCTTCTCTTCCCTCTCCTTACTGCTGCTCTCTTCCCTGCTGCAGGGAATGAGCTGCTGTGGGGCCTAGGAACCTGCCACCAGCTCCTACCACCATCCTCCTGGTCTTCTTGCCAGCGCAGCCCTTTCAACCTTGCACTGGGCTCATTTGCCTTATTTGAATTTCCTCCTTGGCAGTGGAAGAGTGAATTCTGCATAAGGGAATGAGCCCTGTAGGGATGGAGGGTTCCAGAAGAAACTGCAGTCTGTGCAGCGTGGAGCCCATGGGCAGGCCCAGCTCTGACACTCAATGCTTTGCACATCCAGGGCCTCCTTGAGGGTCATTCCCCTTCACTGTGAAAGGGAGAGCAGGATCCATGCTCAGAGGTCCCAGGCAGCTCAAAAGTCCCCTCCTGTAGCTTCTCTGTGATTAAGCTAACTGGGGGGAACACATTCCCCAAGGGCCCCCAGGCCCACTCCCCGGCTCTCCCCAGCAGTAGGCAAGGAGGCAGCCCAGGAGGACAGGCAGGCACAGGGCGGGCAGCTGATGCAGAGACCTGAGGGAAGGGATGGAGGGTGCGGGCTTGGCCACTCCTGCATCACACCCAAACAGGCCAGCAGGGTCAAGGAGCAGCCACTCTGCAGCTCCAGGTCTCAGGAAAAGAGGAGAGAAGAAGACAAGAAAGGACAGCAACAGAAGTGGGCAGGAATGAAAGACCTGAACAACCTCTATATTGGATGCTGGATCCAGCTGCTTCTCCTGACCCTGCTCCAGGCCACCGTGCTGTCCCCTGCACTGGCCTCCCTGCTCTGGCCTCACCCCCATAGTCCCTTTTCTAGCCAGCAGGCTCCAGGCCTTGGGCAGATGCGCATCCAACCAGGTCCTTCCTCAGCTAAGCCGCCTGCAGTAAAAGTCGATTTCCTGGTAGAGCCTTCAGGGGTGCTGCTGCCTCAATGCTGACAACCATGATTGCCCCTGATGGCCCCACCTTTGTCTCCACTCCAGCCACCCCAGCCTCCCACTTGCTTTCTTTACCAGCTGATGAGCCTTGGTGGGGGCTGTTCCCATTGCTAGAAAGTTCTTCCCTCTGATAAACATGGCTTTCTTGCCACTCTTTCTAAAACTTCAACTCCCCAACACTCCACATTTCATGGTCCCCTCCCCTGCCCTTTTCCCCTTTACACTCATTATTACCTAACCTGTTACATTTTGTATTATTCTTCCTGCTTCTGGAGGGCAAGAGTTTTTCTTTATTTGGGTCCCTCTGTGCCCACCATGTCTGGAACAGCAGCTGATGAATGTGTCCATGACAGAAAGAACCCCTGGCCCATAAAGAGATGGGCAGTGGCCTCCTCCAGGGGACCGCTGCTCTCTGAATTGATGAATGTCTTTGCATGCCAGTCCAGGCTCCTGAAGGTGGAGACACTGAATGCAAAACAACAGCATGACTATTAGTGGAATGCCAGTCAGGGCGCTGGGCCCCAGGCCTCACCTCCCACCTGCCGCTGTCCCCCTGCCATGCCACACTGCCTTTGGGATGATCATCCTTCTGGAATCTTGAAGGAGATCGCTGGGGAGTGCCAGTCACGATGACAAGAAGCCATGGAGAATAGGCATGGATGAAGCCACTGAGCCATCCCCCAACTGTGACCATTCCAGGTCCATGCAGCCATCAGCAGCCACCGGACAAGGCTTCAGGGGATTTTGTGACAAACTTACACTCTAAGGACAGTGCTGCTCCCATCCTCTTTGGATGCTGTGTCACAATTATAAGTCAGGAGGCCCGTGCACACCCTCAACTGGGTTCACTGCCACCTTCAAAGACCCCCAGGCTGCCCCTTCAGCCCCCAGGTACTAGTAAAGTAGATCAGGGTGCCCAGGCCACAGCACCGGGATTTTACTGGGCTGGAGGAGGGGCTCAAAGTCATCGCCTGAGAGGCCCCCCCATGAGAACAGCTCCAGAGCAGGCACAGGGACACCAATTGGCATGGGGACTGTGTGGAGGTGGAGGATATCCCCTCCCCTAATGACAGTCACCCCACAGCTGAGGGGGAGCCATCCCCAATGTTGGGGTCTCACCTTCCAGAGGACCCAGCCCTCCCTGATGCTCTGCAGGCTCCAGAGGGAGTCTGTAAAGTCAGCAACTGTCCAGCAGGTGGAGGCAGGGACAGATGGGGAAGGGAGAAGAAATGACCTTGGCCAGAGGCCCTGGCCACCAGCCTGGGTGCAGCTGGCCTCCCAATAAGCAGAGTCTGACATGCAACACAAAAGCCAGGCTGGGAATTCACTTAGAAAGAAACCAGGTGTGCATTCTCACAGCACTACAGCTCCTGCAGGTATTTACTCCCCCTTCCCATCTCCTTCCCACCACCAAAGCCCAGAGAATTGGGGAGAGGCACAGGCAGCTCCCACCGTGATGGCAGGCCACTAGCTACCTTGTACCCCTCCCAGCTCTTCTATGTGTTGACCACAATGGGCTAGGGAGGACAGAGCAGTGCAGAACCCACAAACCCTTGTTGGCTGGGGGGGTCCTTGCTCTGGCTACATTAAGGACAGAAATAAAATTGCCATTTCAGCTCCTGTGCAGCTGGGAGAGGCTGGCACTCCCTAGAACATACAGAAAACTTAGGGGAAGGATGTGGGTAAATGAAAGGGACCTTTTTCCATTTCCTCTGCAAATTAAATGAGGTCCACAATTACAGTAGGGCGAGAGGAAACCTGGGGGAAGGCTCTCACTGCTGCCTGGTGCTTGGTTTCAGTAAGGACCCCACAGCAGATGAGGGGCCCCTTTCTCAGCCTGAGGAACCAACCCCCCCAACCCGAGGGAGGTGCCCAATTCCGGCGGCCATGGGGCTCAGTCCTCACGGGCAGAGCCAGCTCAGGAACCAAAGGGGGTCACTAACGGCAGACTCAGTCTTGTCCCCAAAGAGTCCATGGGAAGGAGGGGGTGTGCCCAAATGTGGGGAGGGGTGCAGAGGAGGGAAAAGAGGGGGGAGATATGAGGCAGAGGGAGGGCAGGGGGGCAGAAGGAGTGAGGAAGCGACGGAGGTGGGACGAGAAGAAAACAGGGAGGGGATAGAGGAGAGGGAGCCACAGGAAGAGGGCGAGCGTGGGGAGGGGGGCGGGCCGTGAGAACCGGTAGCACCGGAACCAGTGTTCAATGTGCTCCGGGGCGGGGGCAGGCGGCTCTGGTTGGCTCCTCTCCGCAGACCTCCCTCTGCCCGCCCCCTCCTCACTTCCACTCCCCCTCCTCTCCCTGCTGGGCGCCTGGCATTGAGAAAGTACAGTAAAAAGTCCGACTGCAGCCGCTTGGCTGGCCCCTCCAGCTACCGGCCCAAGGCCATCTACTTGGACATGGATGGATGGATTCAGAAGGTGGCGCTGCCCCCCGTTAACTCCACCGCTGCCACCCCTCCCCCCATGGTCAGCCAGCACCCCCGCACTGGCCCCTCTCCATGCATCCGTCCGCACGTGGATCAGTCCGGGCTGCTGCTTCTTTGCGCGGGGCACCGGCTCGGGCAGCTTGGACCGGAGGCAGTGGGGGCTGCTGCGGGCGCCCGCATCCCCACCACTCAGGTTGTTGTGAAAAGGGGCAACATGCGAGGTAGGTGCTGTTGGTATTTCACATAATCAGCAGAGCTTTCTTTTTTAAAAATCAGATCAGGCTGAATTTTTTAGCTTCAAGGCTTTAATTTCAGTGATACGACCCCGGGAGTGGGCGTCCTGGAGCCCGGGGGTGCAGGACGACCCAAGGTTCACGTCCACGCCGCCCTGAGGGTGGGGCCCCCACAGACGCCGGGCTGCTGGTCCCTGCCCCCAGTGGAGCAGGTGCAGAGGGCAGGCCGACCTAGCAGGAGCTTTCCTGGGTCTGCAGGTGTCACCCCCACAGCTCTGGTGGCCTGTGCCCCCACAGAGGCCCGAGTTAGGTCACTGGTCCAGGTGGGGTGCACCTGCCCTCCTCTTTGGCTATCTGAAGTCCCACACGAGAGGGGTTTAGAGCAGAGCCCCTTTTTCTGGGGACACTCATCTTCTAAGCCCTTTCCCTGGTGGAGAAAGTCCATGGACAGCATCTGCTGATGGCAGGGAGGGGATTAGAGAGCTGGGGGAGGGGAAGCCATTGTGAGGAAATTTAATCCAGACCTGGGTGGCCATTTCAGGGATTCCAAGCAGCCGCTTCTTACCTGGCAACCTTAGGAGGGTCCTGGCTAAGGCATCCAGATAGATTCCCTGGCCAGCCTAGGGACAGGGACCAGCCTGGTTTGGGCTGCCACACAGCCTCCGGCAGCAGATGGGTTTAAGCCAGCAAACCACTGGAACCCCATCCCTGAGCCTGTTGGTGGGAAACAGAAAGTGCAGGTGCCCCTTCCCCACTAGAGCCAGCTGAGGTAGAATCAGGTCACGTGGAGCTGGGAGCACTTCAAGGTCAGCGGCCACCCCTTCCGTCTGTCCTCAGCACTGGGCAGGGCGGGAAGAGCAGACATGGGATGAGGCTCAGGTCGCTGACTTCCTGGACCTGGTGTCTGGGGCTGCACAGAACTTACCAGCCTCCCTGCCCCCAGCACGGAAGGAAAGGACCCTCTGCTGAATGTTTTCCTGCATGAATGTGCACCCACATGCACAACACACACACACACACACACACACACACACACACACACTGTTTTTCACCCTGCAGAGGAGAATTTAACAAAGACTGCCTTTATTTATTTAGTTAGTTGGTTTTTGTATGGACAGGCACCGGGAATCAAACCCTGGTCTCAGGCATAGCAGGTGAGAACTCTACTTGCTGAGCCACCGTGGCCCACTACTTTATTTTTTAAAGAGGTGAGAGAAGACTGTCTCCAGGGTCAGACAGAAGCCACCCCCCTTCCAAGTCCTTCCCAAAGGTTGGCCAAATGATGCTTACTGCAAGGAGGTGAAAGGGGACAGGCTAGACTCCAGAGGGGCAGGGAGGTGAGGGTCTGCAGCCTGCGGTCATGGCAGGCAGGTAGTTTGCCACAGGTGACCCATGGGGCTGGGTTTACCTGCAGGACAAGTGCCATGCAGGCCAACCCGGGAGGGGCATGTGAGAGCTGGAATCCTGGCTGGCTGGCCCCGGGTGTGCAAAGAAGGGAGACCCTGTCTGCTTTCTAGACAACACTGAGAAGGAAGGAGGGGATGTCCACAGAGCCACAGAGCCCCGTGGAACCCATGGGCATTCCCCTCTTCTCTGTTCCCTAAAGGGCCTTTACCAAGATGGATAGGGGAGGAGGTGAACGGGCTCTCCAGCTGTTGCCCTCTCCATAATGCCTGTTACTTCTTCTTGAACTTGCTCTGTGCTCGCTGCTCCTCGTGCTCATACTACTGGGAAACTCAGAGCTGGGCTTGTGACTCTGGTTGAGAACTACAGCATTTGGGGCTTTCAGGCAGGTGCTGGAGAAAGAAAACCTCTCATTCACTTGGCAGGCTCTGCCCCTAGTAGCTCAGTGGGGACTTTCTTTTTCTCAGCCAAGAGCACTTACAGGAATGCTATCATTGACTGCCCTTCCTTTTCTTAAAGACCCAGGCACTGGCTTGTTTCTGAGCTAAGAGTCTGGAAATGCAATTGTTTATACTCTCCCTTTTATCCATCCCATCTCTTTTCCATTAAAGGTCAGGGAAGCAGCACCCACATGGCTTTCCAAGGGTACTGGGTGTTCGCAGGGAGGAGAAAGGGGTTGTGCTGCTTCCTTCCACCTGGGCTGGGTACCTCCTGGCTGCCTGCCCTGGGGCTCAGGGAGTCTGCGGCTCCTGGGTTCCCTTTTCTCTTTGGACCTCTCGTCCCCAGCTCCTGGGCATTTCAGACTTGTCCCAGTGATGGGAAGACAGGAGGAAGGCAACACGTGCACAGTGACTCTTGCAGATGTTCTTGGCTCCAGTAGAGCTAGGGCTGGAAGAGGTGCACTTGGTTTCAGGTATTCCCAGAGTGAAAGTGTCTGTACTCTCTGCGGGGGCTTACCTGTGCAGGTAACACCGCAGGCATTTCAAAGGACAGGGAGAGATTGGTCCCGCCTGGTCTATGTGAAGAAAACTCCAAGCATACTCAGATGTCCCATCACCCAGGTTGATAAGGCAGAATTCAAGGTGGGGTGGGGGTGTCCCTCATGACACATGGATAGATATTTTTTCATCCCCTGGGATTTTCCTTCAGTGCTGGTGCAGAGCTGGGGGCTTTGGTGGCTTCTCCGCCTGAGTCTGCACATTTCCTGAGCTCTGCCCACTGCCACCCTCCCACCAGCTGTTTCTGCAGCTCCGTCTCAGTGCTGACCCTCAGCAGGTCTCTGTGCTCTCACCTGTGGAGGGGTGGGCAGGAGGACTGGTAGTAGGAATCAAATAGAATGAGGCTTATCACTTGTATTCTGTGAAGTGTTGGCTGAGCACCTATTCTGTGCCACGCGCTGGCCTTGGCATGAGCGTGACATCCTGGGCACCAGCTTAGTGTCTGCTAATGAAGGCCACTGTTCTTCCACCTCCCCCATCCCCTTTACCACTGGGTACTAGGGAGTCCTGACCCCAAAGATAGCTGAATGGACCTCCAAGTTCTGATAAAGCAGAGATGAGATGCAAGTCCAAGGAGAAGTGGGCAGAAGTGACATGAAGAGAAGGGAAGGGCCATTGGTGGGGGCAGGGTGTGTGTGTGTGTGAAAGGGGGCTGCATCCAGTTGCCTCCTCTTCAGTCAGATCTCAAGGTGTAAAGTAAATTTGAGTGGGACCTTTAGAAACACCCCCCATACCCATCATTAAAAATCCTCTGAGGGAGCTCTGCCTTGGCACATTTCTTATTTCTTTGGCTCCTCGCTTTTTGCATTTTCATTCTTCTGTGATTCATTATTGATAACACTGGAGATTGGCCTCAGACACTCAGAATGAAAAAGGCAAAAACAAAGCAGCCCAGAAAAAATGATGAGTGATGATCAGATGGACTGTGACAAATGGGTCCTGTGAAGGGTGTCCTGAGAGCTGCCACGAGGGGAAATGAACCCTGAGACCCCACCACCCACTCTGGTGGCCCTGAGCGCCAACCTGAGTCTGGACAGCCAGAGGGAAATTCCTCCATGGAATTATAGACTGCTCAAGCCCTACCACCCACACCCACCCTCCCTGCTCCTTTCCAGGGCCACGTCATCTCTTATGGGGCAGGGGGTGTTGGTAAGCCTTCTGACCAGCTCCTGGGACATCATTTTTAACCCCCACAAGATTTTTAAGCATTTGGTTGTGAATACTTATCTAGCCTCAGCTTGCACTGTGTTTGCCTGGCCTCACCTCCATGATCCAGCCTCACATAATTTGTTGTACCCTCAATTCAGCAGGATTCTTCATCTGGGAAGTGGGGGGTGGGAAGAGGGAGAGCATACCTCCCCCTCCCTGCAGCCTGCTTTCACTCTGCTTCTGAGCCTGCACACCACTCAAAGTTGCCTCATTCATTGTATCTGCCATCCCACCTTTATTTTCATGTTTGTTGTTGACATTACTGGCTCACCTGCCTGTTGCAGGGACTTAGACATCCCTCTCTTCCACCAAGTTTTGCTATACATTTTGGTTAAATTAACTCATGTTATATCAGGCAAGTATACAAATCCTTTCTCTGTGCTTGGAGGCCCTCAGGACCTCAGTGCCTGTCTTCAGGTTGCTTAGGTGGGGATATGGAATCAGCACACTGAGGCTTGAATCCCAGCAGTGCCTCTTGTTGGTTCTGTGACATTGGGCTCAGTTTCCTCATCAGAAAAGTGAGGATAGTACCAGTCTCACAGATGGTTATAGAGTGCTTACCACATATCAGGTATCTAAGTATTTTCTAGAGACTGCTAGTATGAGCTCACGTAGCAGAGGAGCAAAGTGTGTAGTGAGTGATTAAGGAATTTGCCCACAGGTGCAAATGAGAAGTGAAGCTGGGAGTTGGTCCAGGCCCCCTGCCCCTCTGCATGAGGTGAAGGTGACTCTCAGAAGTCCCACTCCATGGGATGAGAGGGTCACTCTTGCATCCTGGGATGCAGACCAGGACTGCCTTTTGGGAACCTCACAACACTCAGAACAGGGAGAGCTGGCATTATCTCCCTTTTGAGGAGGAGAAAACTGAGACTCAGGTGAGAAGAGGCTGGCCTGGGGACACATGGTTTTTTGGAGAAAGAGCCAGACTCAGGTCTCAGAGCCCTGAGTTAAAAAACTTTTCCTCTGACTCATTCAGCAGGCTTGCTGGATGGGCTTTCTCCACCTTGTAATTACCTTACAAGTTCAGCAAGGGCAATTAGGGCTGGGTTCAAAGGCCTCCCTTTGTATATGCCTAAACTGAACTTGTCTGCAATTCCAGGAGGGTTTCTGTGTGGGTTACATCCAAATTTTATCAATAATTCTGTGATTTCACTCACCAGGGCCTTGTTTATCTAATGACTTTTTGTCACTCTTTCCTCATGCTGCCGGTCACTTCTCTCGGAGCCAACTTTCCTTTCCATATCTGCTCACTTGCTCTACAACCTTGGAAAAGTTATTGCACATTCTTGGCCTAATATCTGCAAAACAAAAATGAAAGTATACATTTAAGGCATGTGTTAAGGATCAAAGATAATATGTGTTCTTTAATAAACAAATGGTAGGAAAAGGAAAGTGGATGAAGTGCATAGCTAAAAGAGACTTGAGGCCTGCTAAGTAAATGCAGGGTGGGTGGCCTGTTTGGATTCTGACTCAGAAATCAGTAAATGTGTGCATTGTGTTCATGTGTGCATGTGTGCACATACATGTCCCCGAGCATGTAAACATGTGTGTGCATATCTACATGTGTGCGTTGCATTTGTGAGCACATGCACACATGTGCATGCATGTCTGCATGTGTACATGTGTATCATGCATGTGTGTATGTGTTTGATTGGAATTTGGTATATATGACAATCTGAGAAAATGGGCACTGACTGGACTGATGATAAGATATCACTTTTTATGTGATAGGATATCATGATCATCTTGAGAAATAAGAAAGAGACCTTATATTTTAGAAATCCACACTGAAATAATTGCAGATGAAATAATTTGTTGTTTGGAATTATCTTTGAAACAAGCCTGGTGAAGAGAGGAGTGAGGGTACAGTTGAAGAAAGATGGATCATGTCTCAACAATTGTTAGTGCTGGGAGGGGAGCTGAGGCTCCACGTGTGTTTCCTTCTACTCTGGTTTTATCCAGGTTCGATTATCTCCATAATGCAAGGTTTTTCTCGTATCGCTGTTGTTTTTTAAGATGATGTATGTGACATATCTGCACACATAACAAGTGGTAATTACTCATATTATTTTATATTCTTTTTCAAACACCATGACTAAAAAAATCCCTCCTGAATTAGAAGGATAAATGAGGCCTAATACAGATTTTATTTTAGCAAACAGAAAAGCAGTGATTGGCCATTAACTGCAATTTATTCTGAATGTGACAATGTTATTAAATGTTTTAAAAGCAAGAGACAAAATGGAATAAACAATATGTACAAATTTATATATATAATTCATAATTAGCAGTGAATTACAGAACATATACATACATACATATATATATGTATATGTTGCCTACAATATTTTCTTTAACAAATATGTATTTCTTGGGTAATAAAAAATTAGCAATAAAATGTGGGATTTGGGCCTTGGTTTCTTTTTAGCTCATTAGTTTTTTATTTTAAGATGTAATCTCAGGCACTGGGAAGGCAATGGAGAATTAACTTTTTAACTCACCCACAGTACAAAAATTGCTAATCCACCACTGGGTTGGAATTGGATACTGACATCTGGTCCAGTTGGCTCTAACTCGAATTGGAGCATGAAGCTCAGGAGCAGATGGAAATGCTCTGACTTGCTTAGAGGGTGCACAAAGTTTTATAAGACCTTGCACTTGGGCAAACCAGAGTCTATGATGGACCAAATGAGAACTTGTTCTTTCCTTTGTGAGCCTAAATCAACAGTTACCCCAAGTTTGAAATAGGAAATAAGGGTAATTTGAAAATAAAATAGAGAATGTATATTCCATTATAGGGGAATCATGGTGGTGATGCTGGTGGTGATGATGTAGTGCCAGTGGTTGTGGAATGATGGTGATGCTGGTAGTGGTGGAGTGACGGTGATGGTAGTGGTGATGGTTGTGATGGTGGTGGTGATGGTTGTGATGGCTATGATGGTAATGGTGGTAGTGATGGAGGTGATGGTGGTGGTGATGATGGTGGTGGTGGTGGTGGTGTTGGAGGTGGTGCTGGTATTGGTGTCATTAATGATAGAACACATGACCGCCACACACAAAATTCACCCTTAACTTGTTACACAGGAGGGGGTCCCCCTTCCATGCTTAGATATCAGTATCCCCTGAGTGCCTGCTGAAGGAGATATTGGGGATGTGAAGGGACTGACCCAAGTCCTGCTTCAAGGATCCCACTGGGTCAGTACACCTATGGGTCTGAGGGGCATTATTTTGGGGGGTGTCAGAAATCCTTTAAGACTTGGGGAAGTCCTGGCCCCTGGGGAGTGCATCCTGGCTCTGGGTTTTGGAAAGAAACACAGGAGGGAAGAAACTTCTCTTGATCCCTTCCATCTGTACACCCTCAGGTTCTCACAGGGTCCCATTCAGCACCCAGGACCCCCTGAGCCCTTTGGTCTTGCTGTTCAATTAATTGCTCAGTGACAAATGCAAAAACATTGAAAGTTCCCCTTTGTTCCCAGCCCAGAAGGAACTAGCCTCCTTAGCTCTTGCTTCTTATTCTGATTCTCCAAAACCATCTCTGTGGCTCTCTACTTCTCTGATTTTCTCTCGTGCCTCTCTCTGACACACAAATTTCATCAATTCCTCCTGCTGTCACCTATATGCTATTTAAATTCTGGATTTTTCCCTCTGGTTAACTGTCATTTAATTTTCTCATTCCCTTCGCTTAATAGCCAAATGTATTCTTTCTAAATAAAAATGGTAAAGAATTATTTTTGTATCATAAGAATTTTGTGTAAGTGGGGTACAGCATGCTACTGGAAGGGACTGCTCATAAGCTAGTTTTGTTTACCAGTTAATAACCTCGGCTTCTAGAGCCAGATAATGTTTATCTTGGTTATAAATGCCCTATATTTTAGGCAAGTTGAAAAATGCAGAGCAGAATAAAGAAGCATTAAAAAAGAATCCATTATCCCAACACCCAGAAGGAATGTTTCAGGGCCTCTCCTGCTGGTCTTATCTTAGTGTGTATGTGGGAAGGTGGGTAGATTTCTTTTAAAAATTTTGTGTTTGATCATTTCCACTCAACATTTTATTGTCAGCATTTTCCAATATAGCATTAAATTGTCTTCAAAAGCATAATTTTAATGTCCAGATAATATTTTACCAGGGAAACTTAGCAAAATGTAATAATTTCATTATTTATAACAGTTTTCATTTGCCAGCTGTCAAAACAAACACCATGTAATGGATTGGCTTAAACCATGGGGATTTATTGGCTCATGGTGTTGAGAAGTCTAAAACTGAGGTGTCACAAAAGCAATACTTTCTCCCAGAAGGCTGTGAGTTCTGGGGCTGGCTGCCAGTGATCTTTGGCCCTGGAATTCTTTGTCACATGACAGTGTACTCCCAGAAGGCTGTGCATTCTGGGGTTGACTACCAGTGATCCTTGGCCCTGGGCTTCTCTGTCACATGGCATGCACTACCAGAAGGCTGTGCATTCTAGGGCTGGTTGCTGGTGATCCTTGGCCCTGGGGCTCCTCTGTCACATGGCATGCACTACCAGAAGGCTGTGCATTCTAGGGCTGGCTGCTGGTGATCCTTGGCCCTGGGCTTCTCTGTCACATGGCAGTGCACATGGTGGCCTCTCCTGGTTTTGCTCTTCTCAGTTCCACTGACTTCCAGCTTCTGGATGTTCCTTTTGGCTTTCTCTCACTTTCTCTATAGGCTTCCTTATGAGGCCTTCAGTAAAAGGATTAAGACCCATCCTGCTTGAATTGGGCCACATCTTAGCTGAAGTCACCTCATAAACAGGCCCTGTTTATAGGTCACACCCACAGGAATGGGTTGCATATAACAGCATGTTTCTCTGGGGTCTATAATGCCAAGCTCCTACAAAAGCACACAGTCTAATCCCAGTACTCTATAGTAAGTGACTCAGCAGGAATATCCCCATTTATGCATCTTGGTTTACAGAATGGAAGCACAGAGCAGTGGTTTAGGTGGACACCTGGGGTCCACATGTCTGATGGGGAGGGGAAGTGTAGCAACTCACAGCCATGCCTGGCCCTTTGTCAACACTGCTATCATTGTGTCTGTTTTTATTGTTGTTTCCATAAGAGCAATTTCTATAGGAAAAATTCTGTCCAGGTTGAAGGGCACAGGTGTTGCCAAGAATTTCTCCAGGACTGCTGGGGTCCATGTTCTGGGCACAGAACTCCTTACACCTCCTCTTTACCAGCCTTAGTACCATTATTATGTTTTCTGTATATTTTTTAGAGAACAGTAGTTGTTTTAGTTTATTAAAGCTGCCAGAATGCAATATACCAGAAATGGAATGACTTTTAAAAAGGAAATTCATTACATTACAAGTTTATAGTTCTAAGGTTATAAAAAAATGTCCAAACTAAGGCATCCATGGAAAGATATCTTGACTCAAGAAAGGGCTGATGATGTTCAGTGTTTCTCTGTCAGTTGGGAAGGCATAGGGCAACAACTGCTAGCTTTCTCTCTCAACTTCTTCGAACAGCTTCCCCAGGGCATGTTTTCTTTCTGCATCTCCAAAGGTCTCTGGTTGTGTCAGCTCTGTCAGCTCTAAAGCTTTTTCCAAAATGGTTCCCTCCTAAAGGACTCCGGTAAGCAACCCCACCTTGAATGGGTGGAGACACATCTCCATGGAAACTACCTAATCAAAAGGCCCCACCCACAGCTGACTGGGTCACATCTCCATGGAAACAACTTAATCAAAAGATCCCACCCAATAATATTGAATCAGGATTAAAGAACATGGCTTTTCTGGGGTACATGACAGTTTCAAACCAGCACAGTAGTTCACATACAGGTGTAAGAAATAATTCCAGGATCTCGGGTCTGCTTTCCCCAGTTTCGCCCAGTGATAATGCTTGCAGAGTTACAGTAGTTTCATGGCCAGGATGCTGTGAGTAGAAGGCTCACAGCCAGCAGTGATACAATCCACAGGCATTATTTGGATTTCCCAGGTTTCATTCATCCTCATATGTGAGTGTGTGCCGGGGCTCATGCACCACCACAGCCAGTCTGCTGCAGAATGGCTCAGACCCTCAAGGGCCTCCCGTGCTGCCCTTTACCTGAACCTGTCTCCCTCCTGCCCCACCACCCCTGCTTCTGGCCCTTGGCAACCACTAATGTGTCCTCTATCTCTGTCATTTCAAACATCATATTAAGGGAATCTCACAGTATGTGACCTTTTGGGATGGGTGTTTTTTCACCCAGCCTAATTCCATTGAAATTCCCACAGGCTGCTGCACAGATCACTGGTCATGCCTTTTCACCATGGAGTGGGAATCCATGGTGAGGGTGAACCCCATCTGTCTGTTTAACCCTTCCCCTGGGGGGGGCACATCTGGGCCATTTTCAATTTGGGGCTGTTCATCCCTTTTGCATTATTGTTGATTTGTTTGTCTCTGGTATTTGGGCTCTATTTCTCAGAGGCCAATGCAGCTGTTTTTAGAACTCAGTACACCTTATTTTTAGATAGGAAATTAGATTTCTGAGGTAGCCTGTCATTTATAATTAATAAGTATCATCATCAAGCCCCAGAGTAAATAAAAAGGGATGAAGTGGTAATGCTGTTACAGGTCAGCTCAGGGCTGAGGCCAGTGGCCAATGTGAACATGGCACAGAGATGGCTGGAAGTTATCTCCTCTGGAGGAGGTGTCTCTGCTGCAGTGAAGGAGAGAAAGGAAGATGGAGCATCTTACACGGCAACACCGAGTGCCTCATCACTCTCTTGGGAAGGGTGGTTCACCAGGGAAAAGGGTCATCTTCTCTGCTTCCTTTAGATGCTCACCACAGTGGAATGTTCTTTCTCAGGGTTTCATCTTCAGACATAGCCGTTTAAAGTTACCTGGGGGGAAAGATTGTAGAAGAATTATAATGAGGAGAAATCTGCTCGAGACCTGTTACTCCACATTCTCGAAGTACTGGGAAAATTGGTACTCAGGCACCTGAATAAAAAATTTCACAACCATAAGCAGTAACAGTAAAACTGTGCATCAGAATTGCATGTGCTACAGTAGCTAGCCCCAGTGCATGACTTTCCTCACAGAGATCATTTTTTATGATTTCAAATGGCAACAAGTGTGTCTTTCTGTGATTCTGAAAGGCAGCCAAGGCTCTCCTCATTTAACCCGTCTCCATGGGAGAGAGTCTGTGGAGAAAGAGCTTAGCTGGCCTGGAGGAGAAGATGCCCAGGGGCTCTGCTGCTGTCTTGGGGACACCTCCAGCTGTCCCTCCACCCTGCCCTGCTCCAGCCTTCCCTCCCAACCTCTGCAGATTGAACTTTTCTTGTCTAATGGCAAACAGTTGGTTGGCTTTTATTCCCAGCCAATAAAACTTAGCCCAAGCCTAAATTGATATTTGCTTATCTCATTTGTCCAGGCATTGGAGCATTTCATAATATACAACCAGAGGCATCTGGTAAGAACCCCACAATGCCTGGTGCCCTTGGCTTCATGCCAGTCCAAACTAGAATTCAAAAAACCCAGTGGGAATGGTTCACAGCAGCTTCAAGGATGCAGCCCATGTTGGAAGAGGGTTGAGAGCTGGACACAGCACCTTAGATGGGCTCTATCTGAGGAGGGAATCATTTCCCCTGCAGCCATTGCCAGCCATATTTGGACTGAGCAGATGCCAAAGTGGCGAGGGCAGATGGAGCAGGAATGATAAAAAATCATTTTTGTATCTGAGGCCCCCATGAAAGGATATTATAGAACTGTCTTGGGCTTTCCCACCTGCTCTGTGCAACCCGAATGCCTCCTGAGCCCTCCCCCCAAAGGCCACGCTCCATCCCATATCTCCTTGGGAAACCATCTTTAAAAAAGTAAAAGTCCAAAGGCAAAAGGAAAGCAGATGATGCAAATTAAAGCCAGCTTCTCTTAAAACTAAAAAAAAGAGAAACGTTTTCACATTTGTGAAACAGATAGATGAATTGTAAGTAATTTGTGTAAGGGGCTGTGTGTGCTTAGACAAACCTCCAGGAATCAGAACTAAGGTCTGGCAGAGAGGGAAGGTGGCAGTGGATTGAGGCTGGCTCCTCCTGAGCCACCCCAGGTCATGCTTGCCCAAGACCCTGGCACACAGGAGAAGACCCGGCCTCCATGTCTGAAGGCAGATGTGTCAGAGGGGCAGGGGTGGGGGTGGCCATGGGAGCAGGGGCCGGGTGGCCATGCACTGGGCAAGGACAGGGGGAGGGCTGGGAGGGGAGGAGAGGCCCGTGGGCATTGGGAGACCAGTCCTTCCCTTCCGGATGTCAGGGATCCTGATGCCCTACCAGCCTGTCCTCATCCCTGCCAGATGACCTCCCCTGGCAGAACCATTGGCTGCTGAATGTGGGGCACTGCCACGGCCTTGCTAGAGCAGTCCCCCCCAAACTGGGAGGTGGGGATGCATCAGGCCAATAGCACCCTTTTCAAATCCATGAAAACACACTGAAGTGAGTGTGGAAGGCAGGAGTGGGGCCTGTGGTCTTCAGCGTTCTGGGTAAGGGGGGCCTGCAGCCCTAAATCAGGAGGTGGGCGCTCAGGGCAGCCTGGTGAGGGGGCTATGTTGAGGGACACAGGACCTCCTGGCAATCTTCCCTGGCTGTGGGGGACTGCCCCAGCCCTCGTTGTCTGCTTGGACCCCTGCGTCGGTTGGTCTGGGCTGAGACAGTGAGCCACTGTTGCCACCCCCAATTCCCAACAGCCCCCCACCCCGACCTCGGCTCCAGCCTTCCTCCCACTTCCTGCTCGCTGTGTCCATGTCTACACTCTGTTTCCATTCCAGAAAACCCCGGTGGCTCATGGCTCTCTCCCATCGCCTCTGGGCTGGCGGTGCCTTCCCAATCCTCCCTCCACATTGGACACTGCAATCCTGAGGCAGCATTTCCAGGGTGGGAAGAGCCGACTGAGTGCTCCTGCAAGGCACTTAGGAGCCGTTTATGCCGTGCTTAGGCTGAGCAGGAGCCTGTGACATGCCGGCTGGAACGAGGAGATGGTGGTGGCGGAGGCCCCCACTGGCCCGACCTCGTTCTGGGGAAGCCTTAATGTCTGGGGCTCGTCCTGGCCTGGAAGCATGCAGACAGCGTGAGGCTGGTATAAAACAGGGAGCCCAAGGGGATGCCTCTTCTGCAGGCATGCCCTAGTAGATCTTTGAATGGGATGTCCAGGGGGACAAAGGGAGACACAGAACTGAAGGAGTCAGGTCCCTGGGAGATGCCTGCAGCCTCGGAATGGGCACAGACATCTGTTGGCCTGTGAAGCTGCCCTATTCTATCTGGTCCTGAGGCCCCAGCCATGCCTTGGGCAGCCCACTCACAGTGGCCTTGCACATACCAGCCCCGTCTCTGCTCAGCACCCACTGGTTGCAGGGAGCAGGCCTTAGAGAAAGTTCTGAGTTGGTGCAGTGTGCGAGGGATGCAGGGAGGGGCTGTTAGGGTGTCTCATGTCCCCAAGTGTGTGCCGGGGACCCGTTCTCCCTGCCCCTCCCTCCCACCATCCTGGCCTTTCCCAGCTGCCCTCTTCTGTGTCATCTCCTGGTTGGCCCAGGGTGGTCATTCCAGCACTCACTTTCCATGGCTCTGCACCCACCTTCACTGCCAACAGCTCCAAACTGTTGAGTAAACATCATCCCGTGGAATTGTGATTGGGCACTGGCTAGGCAGTCTTAGGTCAAACAGGTGGAGGCTGGGCTTGGATGGAAAGGGGTGGTCACTATGCTTCTCTGGCTGGAAGGAGAGGCCCAGGGGCACATCAGCCAGAAAGGGTTCCCACCCCACACAGCCTTCAGGTGCAGTCAGCATGAGAACTGGCTGAGTGGCTGGGCAGGATGGTACACTTTGTGTTCCTGCTTCTGCCTTCTGGGAACAGGTCAAGACCAATCCCAAGGGGTCCAGCCAGAAAGTTCTATCAAAGCTGCATATGCTGATGAAATGCAGTGCTTTTCCTTTCCTTGATTCACTGTCTTTCTTTGAGGATGCAACTTGGGATGCTGGGATGGGCAATTTCATATGGCAGCTTGGTTGGTTATGGCATCCAGTTGTTTAGTCAAGCAAGCATTGGCCTGATTGCTACTGAGGGTTTTTTGTAGATGGAATAGCATCCATCAGCAGTTGGTTGCATCTATGGCTGATTGCATCTACAACTAACAAAGGAGATTGTCCCCAGGAATGTGGGGAGTCTCCTCACCCAGTCAGTTGGAGGTCTCATAAGCCAGAACTCAGGAGTTCAGAATCAGAAAGAATATCTGCCTCTACTTCAGAAAGTCACTTCCCCTGGAGAATTCCATTTCACCTGCATCAGAGTTTCCAGTTTGCGGCCTGCCTTATGGAACTTGGACTCACCAGCCTCCACGATCAGGTGAGCTGATTCCTGCAATAAATCTCCTAATAGCTTGTCAGTTCTGTTTCTCTGGAAAACTCTGACCAATACAGAGGCTCAGGGGTGGAATTCCACACCCTGGGCCTCCACCCCTGCCTCTCTGGAGGTTGGGGCCCCCATCCCATACCAGAAGCAATGAACACAGAGGAGCTGGATACCCTTCTTTCTTTGCATTCTGGAGATCCTGCATGTTGTAAATTTGAATTCCTGTGAAAATAAAGTTGGATGACAAACAGAATGTGGCAGAATTTGCTGTGGGTACCTTCTGCCTCTTGAAGACCACTGGATCCAGAATTGTAGGATTTTTGAGCCAGCAGGTGCCAGAGAGAGTGACAGCAGCCAGAATGGGAGGCAGTCAAGTCTTGTATCAGCTGGGAGCATTTTGAGTATTTTTTCTCAATTTGCTCCCTCACTCGGAGCACCTCAAGGTCCCAGTCAGTGGCTGGAGCTAATATTCTGAACCCCATTTACAGAAGGGTAAACTGAGGCTGTGAGCAGTGTTGGGCTTGTCAAGGCTGAGGAAAGAGAAGTCAGGGACAAAAGGAGTGGTGGGCAGGGATGAGGGCATGCCTGGCACTTCCCATCCCCATGCTCTGGCCACTCTGCAGCACAGCTTTCAGGAGGCCATATGAAGAGGCAGTAAATATGTGCAAGACCCTGGCAGTCCACAAGCCTGGACCACTTGCAGCTGCACCTGTGGAAGTCCTTCGCTTCCTGTGGACCTCAGTTTCCCTTGGAATGGGGCTCAGCACCCCTTTTGTGGGAGCATCCTGATCCCCAGGTGTGCAAACACTCAACGGTCATAGTCATGCTGTGCTCAATGAAAGGTCAGTTGCAGCACAGGATAGGCCTGTCACTGCATCTGCTTTCCTCATCTTGTTTTAATGCTGCTGCCCTGCCAGTCAGCCACATGAGAGAGTCTGGGTGATTTGCTGTAACAAGTCTGGTCCCTGCTGCCTCTGCATCACATTTTTTTAAAATCATATTTTACCAATGCTTTCATTTGAACCCTTTATTTCTGTGAAAGATAAAGGATGGTCACAATCCACATGAGTATAGAAAGCCCACCAAGCATTTGTACAACAGCTAGGCTGGCATTTCCTACAAGCGACAGCAGTCCATGGATGGGGACTTCCCTGAACCCCTCTGGGTGCCCATGTCTGAGCACCTCCAAGTGGGCCCTGGCCC
The DNA here is from genome assembly GCF_023851605.1 of Tamandua tetradactyla. NCBI lineage: Eukaryota > Metazoa > Chordata > Mammalia > Pilosa > Myrmecophagidae > Tamandua > Tamandua tetradactyla. Next base: position 95,828,395 of record NC_135330.1, on the reverse strand, counting down.
ATGTGCCTGACCCCTTCCCTGCCTTGGCCCTGTTAAAGGATAATTGAAAAAAAAGAAAGTAAAAGCATAAGTCTCATATAAGTATAAAATAAACACGTGCCCCAAATTTTATGTAATGTTAATTAAATGAGAGATCTGATAAGATGTTAGAACCAGTTCAAAAGAGAAATCAAAGAACTATAAATTTTTATGGAGCAAAGGAACATCGAAATGTATTTCCAAATGGATCCAGCATGATTTTCCATCAGACACACCTAGCAAACTTTTTAAAGCTTCCTCCAAATTTCTTTATGATCTAAAAACCTCACATCAAATATCTGGAATTCATTTTATGCCATCTTTTAATTGAGACTATATTTAAAACTATTGTTTTCTATAAACATTTAATATAAATATGTATCATAAGGATATGTTATGCAAATATGTTTAAATATAAAGAGAGATGTTTATGTACAATTTTATTTTCACTAATGAATTTTAGGCATAGGAAAATAATGACTATGCAAGGAAATTCACACTTATTGAGTTATGTGAATGTTATATGCAAGTAATTTTAACATTTGGGTGACAACTGGAGGAAATTCTTCATCATCAATGAATATGTCTGTCTACAGCCTGAATTAAAGAAGCATAAAATAAATATTCCTTGATACAGTAAATCTAAGTAAGGATATTTTAAAATTACAAACTGCATAATAATTGGACCTTACTTTGATGTAAAAAAGTTACATTTCTATGATGATGTGTACATCCTCTTTCACCATTCATTAAGATTTCTGCAGAGAACATGGTAGAATATGGCAAAGCCAGGATATGTGAGTGAATAGGAGATGAAGATGATGGAAGGAGTAAATTTTGAACAATGAAACAATGCACTCTTCATATACTTTCTCATCATTTATTACCTATAGAGAAGTTTTTAGCTATTTTATTAGCTTTAATTATTTTTTCATTTTTTTATTTTGAGGAGAAAGAAAGTATGGACTATCCTTATTTCTGATTCATTATCTCAAAATATTTCTGTGCAAAAATATGACATTCATTTTAATAGAGAGTTATGTCTGTGATTGTTTGTTTTTTTACTTCAACTTTACTTATTGAAATATATATTTGTGTGACTGTGAGAGAAAGCCATCCAATAGCAAATTATATGTTTACATTTGTGATAGTGTGCAATTAATACAGTCTTTCATTGGAAGACAATGATTCTAAGAAAGTTTTGTTTTTGGTGTATAACTGGAATCAAACTAAACTACAAACATTTCAAAATTGTTTTATTTCCATATGCAGGAACAGTAATTCCAAGTTTTAAATGAGAAAAGTCCTATCTTTGAAAAGCAAAATGGCCTTGCAAGATTAATCTTTGTCTGGAAAAATTATGTGATTTTGGTAGGTTTCAATGTGTTTTAGATGCTATAGATGTTTAACAGCTTAATTGTCAAGTACCTAGCTTTTATGTATTCAAAAACATTGGATTAAATTATTTCCAAGAAAATTAACTATAAATGATGTAAGGCAGGCACAAATATAAGTTAGTAATTCTGGAAATCCTTTTTCCCTGTCCATATGTTTTGGTATCTGAAACAACTAAATCATTTTGTTGCAGGGATTTGGCTAGAGTTTTACTTTTTTATTCATTGTATCATTTAATCAATACTCACCCTGATAGGTACTTCTCATGGAAACTTTGGACATTTGAAAACATTTAGCAAAGGACAAATGAAGGCTGTGAAAGCAATTTCATCATACTCATAATAGTGATTTCAAGACATATGTAATTCCAATGGAGCATTTTAAAATCTGAAAAACGTTTTTTATAATTTTTAACACTTTAATTTGATAATATATATTCAATGCTAATATCCCCTTTTAATTACTTTCATGTCAACAATTCAGTGACATTAATTACATTCACAATATTGTGCCAACATGACCACCATCTAATACCAAACTTTTCACTGACCTTAACAGACATTTTGTACCTGTTATGAATACTCCTCTATGTGCCAAATTCAGCCCCTCATAAACTGTCCTGTTTCTTTCTATTAACAGTATCACTGTTGCTAAATCATGGAAAACAGAAACTGAACATCAGATTTCATTCTTCTAAGACTTCTTAACAACACAGGAGCTCACCTCTTCTTCTTTGTGATGATGCTAACAGTTGTCTTCAGCTCCCTGCTAAGGAATGCCCTTATGGTCCTCCTGACCCACCAGGACCACCGCCTTCACATACTGATGTACTTCCCACTGAGCCAACTCTCCCTCTAGTCATGATGCCGGTTTGCACCATTGTGCTCAAACTGGCTGCTGACTACTTGACAGGAAATAAGTACATTTCACCTGCTGGATATGGTTTACAGATCATCCTCTTCCTCACACTTGATGGTGGAGAGTCCTTCCTCCTGGCAGCCATGTCTTATGACCACTATGTGACTGTATGCCACTCTCTGCATTAACCCATCCTCATGAGCTGGCAATAATGCCTGAGAATGATTTTGGGATCTGGGAGCAGATGATGGGCTCATGCAGGCTGCTGTTACCCTAACTTTCCCATTTTGCAGATCACATGAGATTGATCATTTCTTCTGTGAGCCTCCCATGCTGCTACACTTGGCTTGTGGTGACACCTCTGTCTTTTAGTATGCCATGTATATCTGCTGTGCTTTAATGCTTCTGATCGCAATGTTCTTGATCCTGACTGCCTATATTCTCATCTGAGCTGCTGTTCTCCACATGTGATCCACAGAAACCTGCAAGAAGGCTTTTGCTACCTGCTCATCACATTTGGCTGTAGTGGGACTCTTTTATGGAGCTGTTATTTTTTTTCACATGAGTCCCAAATCCTACAGGTCAGCTAACAATGATAACATTGTGTTGGCTTTCTATGCTATTGTCACCCCTGCACTGAACCCCCTCATGTACAGTCTGAGGAACAATGAGGTGAAGGAAGCCTTAAGAAGTACAAGCATATGTGTATTGCCCTACCTCATGAGTAACACTGATGTGCCTCAATTTCTAAGGCTATTCACAGCGGTATCCCAAAGTGAATGCATAACTTTGTACATATATATCTACACATGTTATTTATATATAATTTTGGAAATATTTACAAATCTCCATATTTTGTTTCATTTGCAAATTGCGAAGAATAAACATCTGTAAACTACACGCACTTTATCAAATGTTCAACACCAAATATCCCAGTAAATATTTCAAGAATTAACTATTTAGTCAAGCAGTTTTGAGGATTAATTATGAATTATTTATATTGAGGTATAGTTTACCCTCATTAAAATGCCCATATCAGAAATATTCAGTTAACAAGTCTTGAGATTTCCATAAACTCATGTAACTTGCATCTACTATCAAAAGATAAAATTTCTATTCCCCCAGAAATAATCCTCATGCTCTTTTCCAGTGAACATACAAAGTCATGTATATTTGCTGGTATAGTTTTATCAACATGCTATAATCCAGGCTATTCTAAAATTTCATAGCATCAGAAAATTAATTTGTTGTTTCTTGCTTTTATTCACTGAAATTTGTCTTTGCATATCATATCCATAATTTTATGCATTTTTATTACTTGGTATTGTGCCATTGTATAGATATATTTTTTCATATATTTATACATTATTTTTTTGACTGACCTGTTGGCCATTGTCAGTTTGGGTTTGCTATGTCTAAATCTGCTATAACTTCCCTTATGTGTTTGTGTGTTCTTATTTCTCATGGTAGATGTATAACTAACTTTTTAATAATTAGTTACAAATTGGATGTTCAGTTTTACACTTCATAATCCATGCATGCAAGTTTTAATTTATCAACATTGTCAGCAATGCTGATGCTTGTCAATCTTGTTTATTTTAGGGATTATATAGTTGTGGTATTGTTATAAATTAAGCTTGATCAAACTTTATGAACTTTCAACTACTTCACCCTATGTTTAATATCCATTCCTACATATATAACCCATTTTTCTGGTGTTAAAAATTGAAAAAAAGATGCAGTGTTCTTTTGGTGTTTAACACAGTTCATAATAGGCTATACTTTTTACCTCATTCACTGTGCACACCTGGGGCTTAAGTCGAGTTATAGGTCTAGAGGCAAAGACATGTGTTGTGTGGTAGTTCCCAAAGGAATTTAGCAGGGGATTACAAAGAAACTCCCTCAAGGGGCATAAATTATATTTTCTTCAGGAAGAAATAGGGTGAACATAGACAAGGGTGGAAGTACTTTTTCTACTGGCAAAATATTTCAGCAGAATTGAGGGTTAGATGTCCCCTGATTGAACTCATCAGGATCTCTTTAGATGCTTTCATTCAAAATTTTAGGACCCATTATTTTTCTGTCAATGCCCTCACTTGAAAAACAGATACCTGAAAGTTTGAGTATTCAGTTTTCTTGTGAGTCTGAGTTTTTTTCAGAAATGTCAACTGTATGGCAACAGGAGATAAATTTTCTTGCAGAGTAGTTATAGAGATTCTCATGTTGTTTGTGCAGAATTTGCACTGGGAATTTGAAAGCCTGAGCTTACTGTTTCTTACCCAAGTTCCTCTGTCAACCATCCTATATCATTATACACAGCTTTGAAAATTGTTCTTAAGTATCAAATAGGTGGTGACCAGGAAACCTGTCTTTCATATGTTAATTGATTTAGAGTATCAAATGGTGATATTTGCATATCACTGATGCTGCATAATTGCAAGCATGATCCATTTCCTTTTCTAAAAAGAAATTCAGATTTTTAATTTAAAGAACTAATACAAATATAGCATTTCATAGTTTTGAAAGTAAGGAAAACAAGATGAGTCTATGTCATGCTAAATAACATTCAATTAATGACAGAATAATTTATACTCTTATATTCCCTAACAGCATATCTTCTCTAATGAGAGAAGATACCAAAATCATAGGGCTAATATTGAAACCTTAAAAGCAAATCTTTGGAGTTAAGGACTAAATCATGGTCAAGAAGAAAAGAAGAATGGAACAATTCAATCCTCATAGGGAAAATTAAACCCAATGTCAAGATGGCAGAAATGTTAAAGTTATGGGTACAAAAATACTTTTCTTAAAACAAACCAAAGCAAAACCTCAAATTTTTATTACTATTCAAATCATCATATGTCTATATTTTCTACTAGATCATGAACCTGTTACCAAAATTTTAAAGAAAACATCAATTTAAGCTTTTTTCTTTTAATCTAATACATATTCAGTAATAGACAAATAGAACATTTGCTGCATATTAAAGGATGTGCAGCTTCTGGTGCTTTCCATCCAAAGTAGGGGTAAAATATCCAATTACTTTATTTTCAATGAAATTGAATTGTAAAGTTACATGAAATATCTACATAAAATCAATGCTTTCTCTGCTCAGTTCTCTATGAAGGTATTAACAAATAGTGAAGACTCATGATGAGTGAAAATGGCAACATGAAAATGTACATTCATCCATAAATTTTTATTCGCTATATATATACATACACACACTCCTTGTATATGAAAACTATAGGAAAATAGTTTCAAAACTAATGACAATACTGAAAAATATATAAATGATGACAATACCAGAGACATAAAGCAATTGATATACCTTAATATTGCATCCTATTACAAGGAAAATGTTTTTCTAATGCTTCATAAATACTCAAAAGAGTTCCTGATGGTATTCACAATGCATGGTCTTTATGACTCTTTAAAGTCTTCAATGTTACAGGTTGCCCATTTCCAGCTTTAGAAGTTGTACCCTGCAATCAGTAATGCTTGCTTATGTCTTGTCTTCTCTAGATCAGGGAATTTTCTGATCTAAGCCTGGTAGTTCATTCTGATGCTAACAAGTAGTCCCCCTTCAACATCATCAGAATCAGCATAGCTGAATTTTATACCACTCGGGGGTGGTCATATGCTCTCCATGCCCTTTTGTCCAGTAGAAAGAAGAATTATTAATGACTTTAAAACAAATCAGATAACAAACCAATTTCAGATGCTCTAGAACAATTTTAGAAAACTCATCCCTAAGAATCTTTTTATTTACAACCATACTTAATGAAGATTGGTCAGGTTTATGCAGATAAATAGAATATATATAAAACTAAGAATTTACTAAAGCATTGATTGGCTCAGGCAAATGCGGGATTTTGCAAATTTTATATCTGTAGGCTTTGCTGGCAGATTGAAACTCAAACAAGATTTGATGTGATAATCTTTTAGCAAAGTTTCATCTTTTCTGGGAAACATGAAGTTTCATTTTCAAGGCTTTCTATTGATTGAGGCCCCCCACATGATTGATGATCATTTTCTTTCCTTAAAGTCAACTGATTGCAGATGTATCCATGTTTACAAAATATCTTCATATCAATATCTAGACAAGTGTTTGACTGCACAACTATGTTTTAGTCCATCCAAGTTGATGTAATAAACCACCACAAAATCCTATGATAGTTGGAATGGGAATGGCAGAGCTGCCACACCCTCTGTGGAATGATAGATAAAATAAGATAAGAGCAGTGGTCATATTTGGACTGTTTATTAGGAAAGGTGAGCTTACCATCATTCCCAGGAAAACCAAGAATGTATTGCAAAGCCCAGTTGAGCACAGCACTAGCAGCCTTGAGAAGGCCAAGGGTCACTGCCCATTTTGGCCATGATGCAGGGAAAAAGATATTAATTTCAAATGAGGGCACCACATATAAATGGGGATGAAAGTTTTCTGGAATAACAGGGGCCAGGTGGTACATCATACACCAAGGTTTCATTTTTTTCTGGGAAACATGAGGTTTCATTTTTAAGGCCTTCTAACTTCCAGAATGGTCAAACACATCTCAATCAAAATGAATAGGGTGAGTGTTTCCTAGTACTCCTAGGGTGAGATAGATAATGATAGACACCAATGGTGCTTTTTAATTTATAGAATAAAAAATTTAAATTAGGGGATTTATTGGCAAGAAAAATTGAACTGATGTTAAATTAATTATACTACATAGCAAGAGGGATTTATCCAACATATTCAAGGGTTGTTCAAAATAAGAAGCCAATCAATTATGTCAGGAACAAAACAAAAATGCCCAATTTCACTACTGCTATCAACATAAAACTTAAAGTTGGCCAGGGTAATTAAGCATGAAAATAAATAGAATGCATTTGAATTGGAAAGAAAGAAGGAAAATTAACTCTTTTGACAGATAGTAGGATCTTTTCTATAGAAAACTCCAAAGGATCCACAAAGAAACTATTAGAACTAGTAAACTAATTCCACAAAGTTGCAAGCCACAAAAACAATACACCAAAATCATTTTTAATAAACCAGCCATGAATAACTTGAAAAATAAATCATAAACACAATCTCACATATGATACCATGTAAAAGAATAAAAATGTCTAAGAATAAACTTAATCAAGAATGTAAAATGCTTTAACCCTGAAGACTAAAAGCATTGGTGGAAGAAATTAAAAGGAAGCTGCCCTCCCCACACAGTTCTGGTGCACAACCAAATTTCTGAAGAGAGTTACAGTCAAAGGACTCCGACCCTCTGGCCAATCTTACCCATATCTTCTTCCTAACCTAGGTCTTTCTTCAGATACCTCCACAGAAACCCCCTTAAGGAGTGGGGGGATGGAGCCTGAAGACACCTATTCCAACTCTGACACAGTACTTTCAGACTCATCACTGCTCCCTTACCTTCAGACCCTGGGTCCGTTAAAATTTATGTGACTTGTATCTTTGGTTCTCGTGGCCTTGAGCTACAACTCCAGGTCTGTGTTGATCTGTCTGGAACTCATTCAGAGGAAGGGATGGGCAATGCTTGTTCTCTGGTTAACCTCTTGCTTGTGCCATCAGAATAACTGAGTAACGGCTTCAATTATATCTACATTTTGACTTGACAGTTTCTTAAATTGTGGACTTTCAAAAAATGACAGCCCAACTGAGCTCTCTGAGCTCATCTCAGCTCTCACAACTGGATAATTCTCTCAGTAACACTATTTTCATTTTCTTCAATGTTTTTGTTATTGTTGTTAATTAATTGTGTGGATTGAGAAAAGACCATCAGTTGACATTTTAACTCTTTGATTGATAACAGCTGCATAACACTACATTCACCAGGTTTGTGCTGTTACTTTAATACCATTTTATGGCACAAAGACCAACTAAAGAACACAGAAGAACCTTTGTATTTAAGGCAAACATGAAATAAACATGTAACTCCACATTCATTCCCTAAACTACCTGCAGGTGATGCGATGGATAAAATACACATTAACTGGCCTCAAGGATCTTCAGACTGAGATTAGCCTTCAACTGAAGCAGATATATTTATTACCTATATCTCTTATCCTACATCTTTCTATCTGAGATTTTCATGTTGATGACACAAAACTTCCATGATAGAACCTCAAATAGGTCTTAAGCAGAAATGTGAGTATTCTTAAATCTTTGGTGACCCTGATATTTTCCTCTGATGGAGGTTCTAATGAAATATATATTCCATGAAGTAGCTAGCTCATTGATAATCAATAAAATTTGGTAGGCCAAATGGGGGGCTCTCATACTAAGCCCCATGTCAGCAAAACCAATAACTAAGTTCCTATTCCCTGCAAATGCCCAGCTCATCCAGAAAACAAAATTTAATAACACCAATAAGCTAATGCAAGTTCCTTATTCTTATACCAGCTAACCACCTCATTGCTAAGTGAGGAACTGCACTACTGGGAACTATAGTCTGCATTAACCAGTGAAGGTTTCCACACAATGGCCTCCCCTTTTTGATCTATGAAAACCTATTGCTCTCTTTGTCAGTGAAACTCCTCTGTAACTCTTGGTTATTGAATCTTCCTAATTCATGAATTTATTCAATAAAACTCTCTGAGATCTAATCAAATTTTACACAGGTTTTTATTCTAAAGGTTGTTTTGGCGATCATGAAGGAAACCAAAGAAAACTGTTGATAGCTCAGTGAATAACCTGAAGACCAGTGTGGTGCCTCCTAGAAACTATTGTGTTCACTATCCTTACTGTTTCCTCGGAGTCATCTGTGAGTTCCTCTTGTGTCTGAGCTTCACTTTTTTTTATTTGAGCATTCTGAGCCCACTGAGTTTCTATCCAATGGATAACAGTCTGGTTATTCTTGGCAGGAAGTCTCCTTACACTTGGACTTTGTTCACAGTATTTCTGCTGTGGGATTTGCATTTTGCTTCTGGTTAAGGAATCCTTTAAATACTAATAACATTCTGCTGGCTTCACTTAGACTTTGACCTCCACTGGCACCCAAATCCCTCTGAGGCTTCTCTTGATATTCCATCTACTTGATGTCCCAGCTGGCTGTCCAGATTTCTATCATGGCCTCATTGCATGCTATGTGCTGTAAAGTTTCTGGGGTCAGTACAGCTTTCTCAATTCCCATGTTATTACAAAAACACTATCAGAGACCATAAGGATACTTCAGAATTCCTTCATGTCTTCTCAGAGCCTTACTAAATACTTCTCTGAATCAACACACAGCCAACCATCCTGACCTGTCTACCATCTGGTAACGAACATGTGCACTTGTCATTGTTGGTCCCATGAGATTGATTCCACTCAGAGATGCTGGCAAGAGCTTCCTAGGTTTTAAATAATCAAATGCATCTATAGTTCCCATTTCCATACACTATGCCTATGTTTGTGACCCTCAGCACATAATTAGAGATCAGAATAAAAAATATCTTAATTTCCTGTAGAAAATTGAACTAACTTTCTTTCCATATCAATAAGGGCTCTCGCCTCTTCTTTCATTACATTTTTTTATCCAGTAATGAAGAAGATATAAATATGGTGCTCTGGATTATCAAGGTTTCATTGTTTATATCTGGAACCATGTGTTTAATCTTCACAAAATAACATTTTAAAAAGTAACATGGTATTGCAAATTCAATGAGCTTTCATTTATTCTAGGTAATACTTTTTACCAGGAATTTTGAATCATTTTCATTTTGAAAATATTACACTGAATACATATTACTATTCCTTTAAAACATTTAAAAAATGGATATTATCTGAAACACTTATGTTAGTGCACATTGTCAAAATATCTTAAATTATAGTTATTAATATTTCAATTGCCTTTTATTACACATTATTTTATCTAGTCTTTCCAATGGAATGGAAAACATAAATGTAAAATGCCTTGTACCTAAGAATTAAAGGAAAAAGTAACCAAAACCTTGTAAATCATAAAAATTTTCAAACAAACCAGTTACCATTTAATATGTTTAAGAATAAATTATTTAATAAAATAAATAAATGCATTTATTTGCATGTTTTAACCATATTATTTCCATTTTATTTGAATTTATTAGATGTATTTGCCACTCAGCAACTGGCAAATGAGTTAAAAAGAATTATTATTATAGACACTATTATAATACATTTACTGAATATGAGAATATGAGATACAGAAAATTTCAGTGAAATGATATTTTTGGAGTGAAATGGGAAATAATTGCCTCTTTCTCCACTGAGTTGACCGTTTCCAAGCATGTGAAAACAACTAAAAACTTGTGAAAACCTCCCTACCTCCCCCTAATATATACCCTCTGCCAAACCTTGGCCTGGTCTATGGCCATCCAGCCTCATTTAGTGATTCATTTCCCATCATTCTGGTCTTGTGGGGCATTGCCAAGTAAACAAAAACAAAATAATTATTAAAATAAACCTGAAAATAAGAGGTTTTCTGTAAATTTTGCAGATTTTTTCCAAGGCATCAGCATCAGTACTAACAGTAAGTATATTCTTTTATATAGGAAGCATTTGCCAAAGTCTGTTCAGGTGAAACATTTGGAAATGCCATGAAATGAGACAGGCTGGGTGTATGTTTTATTTTTATGGGAAAGAAACATACAAATGATTCGGAAGAACTTTTATAACAAATAAGGAAGATATGGTCTTTGTATAGTAATGACATAAGTGACTGAAAAATTCCAAATTTCTTTAATGAGGATATATCGTCAAAAATTTATTTTACTAAAGAGTATAAAAATTCTAAGTATATTTCTTTAAAAAATAAAAATCAAAGAACTAATTGACTATTGGGCACTTTTTAAGACAAAGTTCTGTCTGTGCCTAAAACGTTAGTTCTCTTCATTTCTGGGAATAATTTTTGTGATCGCAAATAATTATTCTGGATTGAAGGTGAAAAGTGATGAAATTAAGCATACTTCAGTGATTGATTTTATATATGAACTACTGTTTCCATATTCATGAAAAATACATATTGAAAACTTGATAAGTGATCAATGCCAAAATTAAAGTAGATTTGAAATAGATGAAACCACATATGATAAAATACTTTTATTTACTCTGACTTGACCAAAGAAAGGAATTGCAATGGTGTATCTAAAAGGAGGATTAAATGATAAACAGGATTTAGCACATTGGACAATGCAGAAAAGGGAACTCTAGGACTTGAGGGAAAAGAGATTTCTGAGAAACGCATATATTAGTTGGTGACAGTAAATTTGAGAATGTTTGAAATGGATTTTGTATTCTAAGTGTTTACGTGCAGGCACTTCATGTGATTATATAAACCTTATTCAATTTTAAATTATCTTCAAAGTCTGGTTGACTATATGGAAGGAAATGATACTGTAGCCTAGTGGAGAATTCTGAGTCATGATAACTAGCATCATAACAGACATTATCAAATATCCCCTGGGGGGCAAAATCATGCCCCACATGAGAACTAGTGCATTAACTGATAACATACATGAGATGCATTAAGCACTCATGATGGATTGCCTCATTTAATTTCTAACACATTTCAGTTTGCATTATTCTAGCTCACATAGTAAAATTCAGTAGACTTAGGTCAAATTCTTAGTAAGTGGCAGTACTAAAATTTGATCTGAGGTTTGAAATCAAATGCTGTACAATTTACCTGTAAAATATACAGTGTCAAGCTACCTCTCATACTGGCACACATTCAAAGAATATATTCTAGTAATCTCTCTGTCTCTCTCTCTGTTTCTGTCTCTCCCTGTCTCTCTCTCTCTCTATGCATATGTAATATAGAGATAGATATTACTGTATGTTTATATAATGTGTAAATTACAATTTAAATATGTGATATATTATGGAAACATATTCAGAAGTGCATCCTGTTTAGAATTGAAAATATATTTCCTTAAGTAATTGAAAATATAATTTAAGTAATAAAAAATATTAAATTTCAAAAACACTAATTAAATGAATAAAGCACTCAACTAAGACACACTATTAAGCCCTTCGTTTGCAACCTTATCTTGTAATTGTTTGAGGAAAACTTTGGTAGAATAAGGGATCTCACAGAGGATTACACTCCTGGAAGCCTAAGAAATGTAGAACTTCAGCATTTATACCTGAGATGGTTAAAAATACAAAAACACCAATTGAATTGCCCTAGAAAGTGCATCATTTCCTGGTAAGGATTTTTGCTGTCTAAAATATCACTACCAGGAAAGAAGGGAAGCAGAGTTTCAGAATTGTCTGAATCTGGTCTGGATGACAGAACTGTGGATGGGAATCAGAAAATATAAATTAAGCCTCTGCTGTGAAACCAGGTCACTGTTTGTTCTTGAATTCTGTAATTACTTTACAGTTCAGTTTTTCATCTGCATAACAATGAAAATAAGTGTGAAGTATCTGTAGCAATAGTAAATACATGAATGCTAAAATTGAGGCAAATTTTCTTATATCTTACTTTCAAACATCAAAAGGGATAAAAGCAGAAACAATGAGTCTATGCTACGAAAGTAGTTAAAGAAATGTCAATACATCACTTCCAAACTTGAGTAGCAATTAGAGAATTTTTCTCCTCTTGACAGGTTGTCCTTATCTGCAATCTGGTTTAAAGAAATAATATGAGTGTTCTCATCATTCTCTAAAGGAACATTTTTACATTGAAAGCAGTACCTATTTGGATTCCTTCAAGAGGCCTTAAGCAACCATTAATATGTGAGTGATGATGTGAGGATTCTACTCCCCCAATCCTTTGAAGTTAGGAATATGTGAGTTGCTGCTGGGAACAAGTGAAAATATGGGAAAGCCAGAAGACATGTGGAAACATGACTCTAAGGACAGGATGCTAACATGTGCATCTTATGGCACTAAAACAATTTTATTAGGGCATAAAATAACTTTTCCCATATATTTTCTACTATGTACTACCTTGCATCAATAGGGAATTCGTTGGTTGTAAATTTTGTATGGATTGCATGGTATGTGAAAATATCTCAATAAAACAACCTTAAAAAAGGAAAAAAATAGAAAATTCATATTGAAACCCACTTTGAAGAACTTTTGTGTGGATAAAAATAAACCATCTTTATTTCTGATGCATTAATCTCTCATAATGGGTGATTGTCTTATTATCTCATGATATAGGCAGTCTTTTAAATTCTATGCATGTCAATTCTACTTTTCTCAAATGTAGACATCCTCAAAAATTTTTCATAGACCTGACACAAACTTGCTATGGATGTCAGGTAGAGATTGTTAATAACAGCTTCTGTCTATATCTTCCCATTTCCTGTACAGAAATGGCCCAGGGCAATTCTTACTCTGTTTTCACCTACCAAGTAACTGTGCACAGGAAGATTTTTGCTGTCAATTTTCCTTTTATTGAGTGAAACTTATGTTCATAGCTTAATTCTCAAAGTTTTTAGGGTGATTAAAGGTAATACAGATGAAACACTTGTACACATGCTATAATATTATTAGCAGTGTTGGAAGCTGAAGAAAAGGAGCAAAAATAATCTCATAGAAATTTGCTCAAACATTTTTTCTCTTTAAACATTAAAGCAATTAATGGATATGATTGAGTGCTTCTTAGGAAGATCTTAAGTTTTGATGGAACCATGTCACATAAAGTTCAGAATGTAAGATGAATGTCAATTGCAAGACTGAAAAGTTGCCAAACCAGGATCAACTTTAAGTTTGATGTGGCATTTAATATTTCTTTGATCTTCCTGAAAATTTTTACCACATTCTCTGTCTTTTTTAACTACCATATTAGGAAAAACATTATTATTTTATAGATTCTGCTAAGGGAAGCCCATTTTAAGCAAAAAAAAGATGGGCAGTGTTATAGGTTAAACTGTATTCCCCATAAAAATTTTCTAAAGTCTTCACCCCTGCTCCAATGAATGTGGCCACATTGTCAATGGTTACTTTGAAGATGTCATTAAGATGAGGCCAAATTGAATTAAGGATGGCCTTTTAATCCAGTAGTACTGGTGGTCTTATAAGAAGAGGAAATTTGCACACTCCTCCTCCAGAAGCCAGGAGAGAGGTATGGTATGGATTATTCCCTTAAGTGATGCAAGGTCAGGCCAACAATTTGGTTTTAGACTTCTAGCCTCCAGAACTGTGAGACCATGCACTTCTCTGGTTTAATCCAACTGGTCTGTGGTACCTTGTTACAGCAGCCTTGACAAACTCAAATAGGCAATAGTAGTAAAAGTAATTTCAAATAAGAGCTTGGCAATGGTGTCAATAATTCATATTAATGTAAATTATATATTATATAGAAGTTTAATATTCTGTACAGTATACTGAATATCAAGTGATATTTCAAGTGAAGCCCTTCATTTTCCTCAATTAGTTAACAGAAATTATCAGAGGCTATATGATAATCAATAATTAAATCAACACTGATGACTCAAGACACATAAATTATTTTTCTTTCAATTTAGTAAGGTATTTGAGCATTTTAATTCTTAAGAAATTATTTTTGGAATTAGTTGTAGTATTTTATTCAAATAAACACAAGCACATGGAATTAAAATTGCACAATATAAAGTAACGGTCACATAATACACTTGTACTCACATACAGCTACATCCTAACTCCCAGAGGCAACAGATTTTTTTAAATTTATCTGCCTCTATCATACTTACTTTTATGTTTCCAAACAATATGATTTATGCAGATTCCAAAATACTTGACCATAGTTTGTTGTGATGAGTGATCCCACAGGATCACCATCAAAATATCTTCCCCTTAATACACCCTCTTCATGCAGTTGTGTTCCACTTGGATTGTGTGAGAGTGAGGATGAGTGGGATTGTTATTTACTGTGTCTTCTAGAATTCATTATTAACATGTACAAATAAGATGTTATGGTGAATGCTGATGATATATTATTGCTATTCTTTCAAACATGGGCCGATTTTAATTTTTGCTTCATAATTATCAGTTTATATCTAATATTTAGAATTTTCAAGAAGATGTTTTCAAGAATGCATTTGGAATTTCCAAGGAAGAAAATTTCAATTAGTTCTTAATCATATTGTTGGATTAATTGCACCTGGGTTAAATGTTGCCTCATGTGTTGGTTTGAAAGGATTTATGTATCCTATAAAAGCCATGTTTTAATCCCCATCCAATTTTATCAAGAGAGCCATTTCTTCTAATCCCATTTAGTATTGCATGTTGGAAACTTTAATTAGATTATCTCCATGGAGATGTGACTCAATCAAGTGTGGGTAGTCTACTTGATTAGGTGGAAACATGTCTCTACTCATTCCAGGTGGGTCTTAATACTTTATTGGAATCTTTTAAAAGAGGAAGAATTTTTGGAAAAGGTTTGAGATTCTGAGGGAGCAGAGAATGATGAAAGAATGACATAGTCATGAGAAGCAGAGAATTCACCAGCCAGCAACCTTTGGAGATGAGGAAAGAAAATGCCCCAGCAAGAGCTTCATGGAGCAAGACGCCTGGAGAAGAAGCCAACAGATGTCACCACATTTTCCATTGCCTTCCCATTTGAGATAGAAACCCTGAACTGCATCAGCCTTCTGGAACCAAGGTATCCTTCCCTGGATGCCTTAGATTGGACATTTTTATAGATTTGCTTTAATTTAGAGATTTTCACAGCTTTATAACTGTAAACTTCATATCTTAGTAAATCCCCCTTTTAAAAGTCTTTCCATTTCTGGTATATTGCATTCCAGCAGCTAGGAAACTAGAACACCTCACATTTTCAATTCTGACAAATATGTAGTCAACTCCATCTTTTTAAATTTTTCTACACATTTTGAAAATGAACCTAGTCATCTTTTTGTACTTCTGCATAGGTTTATTAATTTTATAATTTTTCATTTTTCTTATTCTCTCTATATATTTTATTTTAGTTTCATGGAGAAAAATATAACATCTTTTAAATCATTGAATCAAATCACTGAATCAATAAATTATATCAGTTATATTTTAACTTTCAAGAGTACTTGTTTCAAAGTTCTCTGGTACTGCTTTTATGCAATAAATTTTTACTTTGTAAATTTAATATCTCTTTATATGTCTCTTAAGATGTAACTTTTCATTTTTATTAAATAATTTTGTTCCACATTTTTTATTTTTATTTTCAATTTTTATTGCATGAGTATATTAAGGTTTTCCTCTTTCATGGTAGAGGACTCCTCAAAGGATTTCTAATCACTGTGTGTAGAATAGTGTTTCAGTAATACCATGACTAGCTCATCCCAGTATGCTTAGGAATTTAACAGTTTAAAACTGAAAGATCTGCATCCCCATTAGTCCCAAGCAAACATGGAGGGTTGTCATAATTGATATACATTAGACTTTCTTCTAAGAAAACATTTAATGACCCTCACAAGCTCTTCAGATGTTAACATTTCTTCCCCATTAATTAAATAAACCTCCCTCCACTCAAACACTATTAGCAAAATGTACTGAAATCCCTCTTCAAACATTTATTCTCTTCCTCTTTTTTGCCTTCTATTGAAACAGGAATTAACAACATTTTTTATTCCATTTCCATGATATTAGTTGTATTTTCAGAGAAAGTGGTAGTAAATAATAAGTATGTGATCAAACTACATTTTTATATTTGGTACAAACTTAATATATCTTTCTATATTTATTTTAGTGCACACACACATACACATACAAAAAAGTAACTAGGATAAGGGACATTAAAATGTTTAAAATACTTTACTGTTTTATTTGGGTAAGTCTGACAAGTATCAGGAACCTGAAATTCATGGCTTTAGAAGGGGTTCATTGGCAAGTCTGTCTGATAATGAACAAGGAATTGAGTTAAAAGGTTAAAAAGGAAAATTAATGGAGGAATCTAAAATCAAGAGTATTAATTCATACTTGATAAGAGTAAGCAACAAGGCTCACAAATTTTGTGAGCCAAAGCCAAATATTGCTAAGTAAGTTTTTATAAGTTTTTCAGTGTATAGTATCACAAATATACAAAGCAAAGAAAGAAAAAAAGCAATTGTTTTCAAAGCGCTTTTCAACAGGTAGTTACATGACAGATCCAAGAGTTTGTCAAGGGCTAACATATGATCCTCTCAGATTTTTTAGGAGGGTAGAAAGCATAAATATTTTTTATCATCACAATCAACTTTTTTCTTTTTTTGTGAAAAAAACGTATATACAACAAAGCTATAAAATCCAAAGCACAGCATCACAATTAGTTGTAGAACATATTTCTGAGGTTTAAATGGGTTACAATTCCACAATTTTGGGTTATTACTTCTAGCTGCTCTAAGATACTGGAGACTAAAGGAAATATTAATTTAATGATTCAGCTTCATATTCATTTGATAAATCATATCTTCTCTGTATAACTCCAACATCAACTTTGATCTTTCCACCCCTCTTTTAGGGATGTTTGGCCTATGGCCATTCTAAATTTTTCATGTTGGAAGGTTCTGTCTATAATATGGGGTGGAGAGATGGAACTATCTGATGTTCTGGAGAGACTGGGCCTTGTATGTTTCAGGACTTACCTGGTCCAGAGACCAATTTGGAGGTTGCAGGTTTCTTGAAAGTTACTCTAGTGCATGGAAAAGTTGTGGAATCTTATATATTGTCCTAGGTGTTCTTTAGGATTGGCTGGAATGGTCCTGGTTGGGGTTTGGAACAGTATGATAGGTACCAAGTTACAACTGAAGCTTACATAAGAGCAACATCCAGAGTAGCCTCTTGACTCTATTTGAAATCTCTCTGTGATACTTTATTAATTACACTTCTTTTCCCCTTTTGGTCAGCATGGAATTGTTGATCTCATGGTGTCAGGGTCTGATTCATCCCTGGAAGTCATCTCCCATTATGGCAGGGAGATTTTCACCCCTGGATGACATGTCTCACATAGGGGGGAGAGCAATGATTTCACTTGCAGAGTTAGCCTTAGAGAGGGTGAGGCGACATTTGAGCACCAAAAGAGGTCTTCCAGAGGTGATTCTTAGGCATGCCTATAGGTAGGCTAAGCTTCCCTGCTACCTACACAAGAGTAAGCCTCAAGATCAAGGGCATGGCCTATTGATTTGGGTGTCCCTAAATATGACACAGTGTCAGGGGATTCCCTGGTGGTAAAGTTTAATAGTTCCATATTTTTCCTCATCCCTCAAGGGATTTTACTTTTTGATTATCTGCTTAATATACTCTAGGATGTATCTGGCATTACATTAAGATATACTGGATTACAGGGCCTCTTTCTTATTGTGGGCTACCTGTGTTTCAATTGTTCAAATGAGCTATACAGATACATTGAATTAGATTATGTGTTACAGAAAATTTCAATTCCAGAACAAAAAACCTTTCTTCCTTTTGTCTCAGAGAGTATATGTGGTTCTAAAATATGATGTCTTCCTTACCCCTGTGTTCTCTATTACTTTAACCCCAAACTGACTGGCTTCATTCTTATCTCTAAATATCATATTATTTATATGTACATGTCCAACCTCTCAAAATTCAGAAATAATAATTACCACTCCATACTTAATGTGTCTGGCGCAAAAGCATTCAACCTAGGCCCTTCTTTTCTTATAAGCATTTTCTAAAGGACACCATACCATTGCTGTACTTTTGTTTTTGGGTTATTTTGCCTCATCAAATGTCCCACATGTTCATTCACATTGTTGCACGCCTCATGACTTCATTCCTTTTTGTAGCAATACAACATTCATTCATAAGTATACACCATCATTCACCAATCTACTTCTCAGTGCATCCTTCAGCCACTTGCATTCATCAAGCCTCACCAATAGGGCCCAAAGCCCATACTCCATCAACACTCTTAAATTTCAGATAGTTTCATTGTTACCAAGAGAAAGAAAACCAATAAACACACCTTTGCCAAATAGGAAGATTAAACCTCCTCTTAACTCTTGTCATTCCCCCCCCATTATTTACCTTTGTTGTTGCTATGGTAC
Organism: Tamandua tetradactyla; assembly: GCF_023851605.1. Taxonomy (NCBI): domain Eukaryota; kingdom Metazoa; phylum Chordata; class Mammalia; order Pilosa; family Myrmecophagidae; genus Tamandua; species Tamandua tetradactyla. Next base: position 95,809,189 of record NC_135330.1, on the reverse strand, counting down.
TGCTGATGGTTTCCTTTTAAACATAGCCCATAGGATGCAATAGCAATTTTCTCCCTGTACCCTGGATTTAAACACTGTTTGTAAACAAATCATCCCTTTGAAGTAGTTTTTGCAAGAACTGTTCATATTTCTAGTGTCACTTATCAGGACACATAGGTCTATTAAACCCCTTTCAATCTTGTACATCTTCAATATGGTAAAATTACTTATAGAACCATTAGAGAAGCATTTTCACTTCTATCTATTCCCTTACATTGGAGTTCAGCCACATTAGTCAACCATTCACCTATCTCTAGCTTATATGTATCTCTAAGTGTCCTATATTCTATTCTGATTTTACCTTTATGATGATCATAAAAGTGGAATCATACAGTGTCTATCCTTTTTTGTCTGCCTTATTGAACTCAACATTATTTCCTCAAGGTTCATCCATATTATGATATACTTCAGGCAATCATTTTATCTTACCCTTGCATAATATTCCATCATATGTATATACCACATTTTTTAATGTATTCATCTGTTGATGGGCATTGGGCTTGTTCCCTTCTTTGGTGATTGTGAGTAATGCTGCTATGAATAGCAGTGTGCAAATGTCTGTTTCTGTCATTGCTTTCAGCTCTTCTGGGTATATACCAAGTGGAGCTATTGCTGGGTCATAGGCAACTCAATATTTAGTTTCCTAAGGAACCAGCAAACAGTCTTCCAGAGTGAGTACATCATTATACATTTCCACCAGCAGTGGATAAGTGTCCCAATTTCTCCATATCCTCTCCAACATTTATAGTTTTCTCTTTGTTCAATTGCAGTCATTCTTATAGGTTTGAGGTGGTATCTCATTGTAGTCTTGATCTGCATGTCCCTTATAGCCAATAAAAATGAGCCTCTCTTCATATGCTTTTGAGCCATCTGTATTTGCTTTTCAGAAAAATGCCTATTCATATCTTCAACCCATTTTATAATTGGGTTGTTTGCTCTTTTTTGTTGAGTTGTATGATTTCTTTGTGTATACAGGATATCAAACCTTTGTCCAATATGTGATTTCCAAATATTTTCTCCCATTGTGTTGGCTGCTTCTTTATCCTTTTGACAGTCTTTTGAGGTGCAGAAGCATTTGATTTTCAGGAGCTCCCATTTATCTATTTTTTCTTTTGTTGGCTTGTGCTTTGGGTCTAAATTTAGCAAGCAACTTCCTATTACTAGGTCTTGAAGATGTTTCCCTACATTTTCTTCTCGAAGCTTTACAATGCTTGTTCATATACTTAGGTGTTTGATCCATTTCGAGTTAATTTTTGTATTGGGTGTGAGATAGGTGTCCTCTTTCATTCTTTTGGTTATTGATATCCAGTTATTCCATGTTTGTTTTTTTTTAAAAAAACTAATTTGTTCCAGTTCAGAGGATTCAAGGGCCTTATCAAAAATGAGTAGAGCATAGATTTGGTGGTCTATTTCTGCACTCTCAATTTGATTCCATTGGTCAATGGTTCTATCTTTGTGCCAGTACCATACTCTTTTGACAACTGTGGCTTTATAATAGGTTTTAAAGTCAGGAAGTGTTAATCCTCCCACATCATTCTTTTTTTTAGGATGCTTTTAGCTATTTGGAGTCTTTTCATCATCCAGACGAATTTGGAACTAGCTTTTCCAGGTCTTTAAAGTAGATTGTTGGAATTTTGATTGATACTGTGTTGAATCTGTAGATCAATTTGGTTAAAATTGATATCTGAACGTTATTTAACCTTCCTATCCATGTGCATGGAATGTCTTTCCACCTATTTAGATTTTCTTTAATTTCTTTTAACAGCATTATGCAGTTTTCTGGGTACAGATCCTATGCATCCCTGCTTAAGTTCACTCTGAAGTACTTAATTCTTTTAGTCACTATTTTGAATGGAATGTTTTCCTTAACTGACTCCTCAGTTAATTCATTGCTTGTGTATAGAAATGTTACTGACTTTTGCACTTTAATTTTATATCCTGTTACCTTGCTGAATTTGTTTTTAGTGTAAGTAACTTTGCTGTAGAGTTCTCAGGATCTTCTAAATATAGTATCATGTCATCTGCAAATAATGAAAGTTTTAATTTTTCCTTTCCAATTTGGATGCCTTTTATTTCTTTTTCCTGCCTGATTGCTCTAGCTAGAATGTGTAGCCAATTATGAATAATAGCGGTGACAGTGGGCATCCTTGTCTCATTCTTGGTCTTAGGGGGGATGCTTTCAGTCTCTCTCCATTGAGTACAATGTTGGCTATCATTTTTTCATGTAGTCTTTTTATCACATTGAGATAGTTACCTTTGATTCCTATATTTTGGAATGTGTTTATCAGGAAAGGATGTTGAATTTTGCTGAATGCTTTTACAATATCAATCAAGATGATCATGTGCTTTTTCCCTTTTGATATGTTAATGTGCTATATTGCATTACTTGATTTTCCTGTGTTGAGACATCCTTGCATTCATGGCATAAACCCTACTTGGTCATGGTGTATAATTCTTTAAATGTCTTGTTGGATTCAAATTGCTAATATTTTGTTGAGAATTTTTACATCTATATTCATTAGGGTAATCGGCCTGAAATTTTCCTTACTTATAGCATCTAAGACGTTAAACTTGATTTTCACCTTTGCCAGAGTTCCGTAGTTTCCATATTCAATGACTTTATACTTCTGCTTCCCTCTTTCTGGAATCTCTCCAATAGTTCCACTCAAAGTTTTTTCACTCCTGTTCCTTATGGATATCCTATATCCCTTCAGGGCAGGCTGGAGTCAAGTCCTTTCAAATATTATTCTGTACATTCTCAAAAGAAGACTATGACTTCTTATGTGCACTTAATTTTATGGTTAGAACTATGATTATGTACCACCTTTATTTTATACCATGTGCTTCCTCTCCAGAAGTTAGTTCCCTGAGGATTGTAGAAACTTCTCTACCCAAATATGATGAGTTTGTAATTGGCTATAACAATAACTGGTGAAACATATATTACAAGAATGAATTAAAGAACGTGACTTCACAGAAATGCCAATGGTGAGAAAAAGTGATGCAGCAGAGGATTGCTTAAATATGTGTTGAAGGCATACCTCTGAGATTTGCTTAGATTATATCCCAAAGATGGGTAAATGCTGTGTGTTGTGACAATTAAAGAATAGAGTAAACAAAATACCATCAAGTGCACCAGTGTCTCCTACATAGTAAAGTGCATTTAAAATAACCTTATGATATTTTCTTCAACCGTGGTTATGTGCGTGTGTGTGCATGCTGGTGTGTGCATCACAGATCACAAGTTAAGTGTTTATCTGACTCTGACAAATGGTCAAAATTTCAGAAGCCCCTACACTAAAGGCAAGGATAATTTTAAAAGAAAGAAGTCCCTGCTAATGGGGTAAATGTCCTATGAATGGAGATTCAAATGAATGAATGAGGATGGGGAGAGAACAGGCAGCCTACTTAGGAAGCTCCTTTAGACTCAAGGGCCACAGATGGAGAAGAGGTTATTGCTGCTCCTGCCTCATCTCATCCTTCACATCTCGCTCTGACATCCCTGTTCTTTCTGGGTCTGTGCTATATTTATTTGAATGCATTGCCTTTTTTATGGACCCAAATGGATGAAGCAGATTCCACACTCACTTTCTTGTGCACAGATCTGTTATTAATTGTTTTAGAATTTTCAGTTCTGACCACTTTTTTTTGACAAGTCCAAAGGGCATACTGCAGTCTTGCTTCTGTTCCCTGTCCAAAATGCACAGGCCTTCTCAGAACACCCTCCCTAACATCATGGCAAATGAGGATAATCTCTGCTTTTACTCTGAGTTCTTTGCTTCATATGATGTTTCTCCATGGATTTTATGGCATATGCACAATTATAATTGTATTTTCAATTTTCCTGTAAAATGTATGATAAATGGTCAGGGACTGCATCTGCTTTGTTCTCTTTTGTGTTTTAGGGAAAGTGTGTGAAAATGTATGCATTTTTCCAACAACAAACTTGTAGAAAATATAAATTTATGAAACAAAAAATTGGGAGGGAGAATGAATCCAGATGACAAATAGTTGTTTCAATATAACTGTATTAGACAAAACTGAATGGAATATCTAAATCTACATTCAGAAAGACAAGATGTAAAATAACAATAATTTAATAATACTGATGTAGATTAATAATTAAATAGAAAAGGTTTTGGAAACAAAATAACATACAAATATAGTTTTCAAAAATGCATGCAAAGCAGTCTCAGAAGTTCTAATTTTATCCCATATAAAGATATATGGATCCAGTTAAATTCCTGGAGCCTGCCCATGCTAAAAATATATATATGGATCCAAACATGCTTTTGACTAGGATGAATGTGAAAGCCAATTTGGAAAGAAGTATTCTTCTAAGTAATGGCAGAGGGTGATGTAACTTGTAGAAATAGATCTAATCAAAATAAGAAAAAAATAGCATATAGGAAACAGAGATGTGAAAACAAGATGCAATGTGCATAAAAAGTGATTTATGAACTCAAACGAAACAGAACTTTCTTAGTTTGACAAGCAATGGGAGAAACATAACATGTAGGACCAATAAGCAGATCCACACAAAGTTTATTATCTTTCTAACATTTCACCTCAATTACATCTATACAGACATAAAAGAACTAATTTTTGAACGACGAAATTGGTGGAAAACCTGCAGTTTTTTTTGAAATAATATAATAAAAAATAGATTAAAAAACTCAGACCTAAGCATACATAAATAAAATATCTGAACAATTTGCAAAGGAGAAAGTGAATGGCTAATAAACCAACAATATTTAACCTCACCAATGAAGGAATAATCATCAAGTAAAGATTTTAGTATACCCCTTTCTAATGAGAAAAAGGTTTGATATTTCATATCAATAATCAATGTGATAAAGCATATCTCATGTACTGATGTTTCAGCACAGTATCTACCTGCATTGGACTGGAAATTTCCCATCCATACACACACATCTTAAAATATATCTTATCTTTAAAATAAAAAAGAAATGCTCTCACCTTACAGCCCATACCTCCATAAGTAATACTCTGATTTTCCCTACTTGCCTTAAATACAAATCTCCTTGGTCTGATTTTCTGCTTTTCTAGATTCACTTTAACCCTTATATATATTATTTTAATTTGGCTTCCATTCTTAATATTATATGTTAACAATGAACCCCTGCATTGCCAAATTCAGTGGAATCCTCCTCTATAAAAATATGAAAAATAGTAAATGCAATCATAAATTAAGAAAACAAGAAAGCAAGCAAGGATAACTCTTGGTCATGGGCAAGACTCAATTAACACTCAGATGACCTCAGATAAAAGCTCTCAGGTTCCATTCAGTCTGACCCCATCTTGCAGTATGTACTTGCCTCTCCAACTATCCTATATATTGTATTCATAAAGAAGGTCTCCAGGTGGAAGTTCAATTCTTCCCTGGGTGCTTGATAAAGGAAACTGAAGCTCTGTCTCAACACAAAAGTCAGCACGACGGAGTCAGGTATCCTTCCCCCAGTCAGCGATAAGACCCCAAAGACCATGTAGCCTGAGGTTGCATAAGCTTAGGGACAGCCATAGAAGAGATATTCACTAAATAGCTGCTTTTTAAGGCACAATTGTCTCTTGTTAATCCAATCACTGATCCATCATATCTCTTTGCTAAAGTAGTCTGACAGAAAAAAATTTCACTGGCTGATTGTCTGTTCCCGAGAGACCAGGTTTTGAGATGAATCCAGTTGTATGATTCATCCTTCATGAACTCATTTTCCTTCCTTCGATCTAACCACTGAAATAAAAGATTATCCAATCCTTGAAATAATGTTTATCCGAGGTCTAAGACCGGGGAACCTCTCTTAACTAGGTCCATTGAATCTTCAAAGCACTGACTCTGGGGGAGGACAGAGCCCCTGTTGTTGTATCCAGAAATTTCTTATTGTCCTTTCCAATCAAGTGGATAACTGTTTATTTGACATAAAACCATGGATGCTACACTCTTTTGCTTGATGAGGCTTTGCTAAAACACTTAGGAATATAATATTTATAACACAAATTAGGACCTGTTATAGAGTCCCTCATTTATAAAATCTTTATTAATGACAAGAAATACATTTAGAACTTTTATGCACCATGGCATGTTTCTACTAACTTATATGGGATGTCTCATTTAATTTTCTTCCCATGTCATTGAATGGTGCTTAATTTATTTAATGGATATATTATTTCTATTCATTTAAATTGGAAAAAATTTAAAAATACTTTCAAAATTTAAAACAATTTTTATTGCAATACTAAAGCTCAGTATTTCATAATCTTATGACCTTCAAATGTATGATTCACTGGTAATAATTACATTGAATATATTTGATTACCATAACTAACATCCTACATCTAAACTTTTCAGCCCCTCAAATAGAATCATTAAGCAGCCACTAAACAATATCTCTTTAATCCCATGGCACCTGTTACCTGGTGCTCTGTAATTTGTTACCTATCTCTATGAATTTGCTTACTCTATGTATTTCATAGATGCTAGTTGATATAATATTTGTCTTTTTTGTGTGTCTGGCTCATTTCACTCAGTAAGATATCTTAAGGTTTACCCATGTTGGAGCATAAATTAAAACTTCATTCTTTTTATGAGTCAATAATATTCCATTGTATGTATAAACCACATCTTGTTTATCTATCTATCAGTTCTGGATAATTGAGTTACATCTACATTTTGGAAAATAGTGAAAAATGGTAAGTGGCATAAGGGTGAGGATGAGAAAGAAGACAAAGATAAGACCTAGAGAAGGAGAGCCCCAGCTATTGAAACAGAGAACCCCCAGATATTGAGATTAAATGCAGCAAATGGGAACAGCATGTGGCTGAGAAAATGAGGAGGACTGAAACCCATCGAATCCTCCAGAGTTAACCATTGGAGAATTTTCCATTTTTGTGCCTCATCCATAACATGCTCATCTCTGTGTCTCTGGAGAAACTTCAGGTAAAACCTGCCATCCCCACATTAATTCCTGGGCTCTTCTGGGTTATCAAGTCAGGCAAGATGTTCCTGCATTTGGGGAGACATGAGAAGGAAAAAGGTTTATTTGTACTGAGGATAAAAATGATGATCAGGAGATGAGGAGCATGGAGGAATATTTATATTTGAGGAAGCCATGGTGGTCTGTAGTAGAAATTGCATAGCTGAGTATAAAATATAGGTTGGATCTCACCCTGTTCTCCAAGAATTTCACAATGCCACTTAGGGCAAAATGGAAAGTGTCATCATTCAAGGATTGGGTTTTGAAAGAGCCCAATGCATATTATTGAATTGAATTGAAATTATTTCTTGAGGTAGACTGTTTGCAGAAATGGCCCATTTTTCCACCTTACTCTAAATCCATGTGTTTTCCATTAGACTGTACAGTTCCCCTATTGAGAGATCAAATCTATTTATGCACCTTTGATTCTATTTAAGCTGAAAGTGTTTAATTTTCTTTGGCCAAAAGAATAATATGGAAGTAACAGTTTTGCATCAAGAGCTGCTCATTTTTGTAGCTCTCCCTTGGGTCTTTACCTCAGCCATGTGGAAAACCCCAGGCTAGCCTGTTGTAGGATGAGAGAAACATGAAGGAAACACTGCTGTCAAGTGCACCTTAGACCAACCTATTACCACCTAATCCCAATATATGAGGGGACACAGCCAGGACCAGCCTGAGGCTTCATAGCTGACAAAAAGCTGACTGCACTGCAATGAGTAGCATTACAGTGATCAAAATATCTCCACAACACAGAATTGGCTGCAATAATAAAGCATTCTCATAAACCATTTACTTTTTGTTTTTAGTTTTAGTTTATTTATTTATTTTTTGCATGGGCAGGCACCAGGAATTGAACCCGGGTTTCTGGCACGGCAGGTGAAAACTCTGCCTGCTGAGCCATCATGGCCAGTCCATAAACCACTTACTTTTGAGACAGTTTGTTATGCAGCAATTACTAGCTGAAACAATAAGCAATAAACAATGTGAAAAAAATTAGGGCATTAAAATAATAGGATGCTTCTTATTATTTGTCATTCCATGAAATACTTGAATAAAGCATGCATAATCACTCTGTTATTCAAGTTCATTTCAAATAAGTGTATTAAAAAGTGACTACCACTGAGGTTCTCTTGCAAGAAAGCAGGAGATGTTGGAGGAAAATGCATGTTTATGCAGGAATAACTCATGGCCCTGAATCAATACACTCTTTATTTTAGAGAGTATTTTAGGAATGATTTCAAGCACTTAAATAAGTTGTAACCTGTTCATGAAGATTGAAAGGAGTTTTGAATATATAGGTGATAAAAAAAAGTTGGAGAAAAGAGAAAATACAAAAATATTTCAATTAAGTGCCCTTTAAAGTTTTTGAGGAATATAGAGAAATGGAAGATATTTGCTTATAGGAATGGAAAGAGTCATATTTGTTATCCATTCAAATAATATAGAACATAAGGTCTAGCATGCATCCCAATATATATGCATAATAACACATTATACATCAAGACTTCCTAATTCAATGATTAGATGTAAACATGAAAATAATCAGTGTAAGAAGACTTGCAGATAGAAAAATCAACTGCTATTTATATCACAGATTCCTTCAGATATTTGAGGACAGTATTTATGATCACACTGCTATTCCAGTTGATTTCAGAGAAGCATATTAAAAAGTGACTGATTGGGTGGGCTACAGTGGCTCAGTAGGCAGAATTCTTGCCTGCCATGCCAGAGACCTGGGTTCAATTCCTGGGCCTGTCCATGCAAAAAAAAAAATGTGACTCCCTTTGAGATTCCATTTGAATTAAGCAGTAGATGTTGAATGGACATGCATCTATATTCAGGATTAATTTGTGCCCTTACTCACAACACTCCATTCCCAGAGGAATTATTAGGCTGGGTTTTAAGCTTTTGAGTAAATCATCATTTCACCATGAAGATTGAACAGAGTTTTGAACGTTAAAGCTGTAAAAGTTGGAAGGAAGTGTCAGCCAATTGATTGTGCTGTAATTAAATACACAATTTAATTTTTGCTAAGTTAATATTTCTGGTAAAAATTAGAGAAAGTTCAGCTATTTACTTTAGAGAAATGAAAAGAGTCTTATTTATTTCCCATTAGTAATACAGAACATGCAACCCAGTCCTGCACCCCAGTGCATAATATCTTGCACATCAAAGTCAAGATTTCTTACTTTATGGGTTGATGAAAACCATCAACAGCAATTCTCTCCTTTAGTAACAACATGCATAATTTTATCTTTTCTTCAACATATTTAATGTCATAGCTCTATGATATGTTTAATTGCCATGAAATTTCAAAGAATCATAACTTTAGTCATTGAGGATTTGAGCCCTTCCATCACTGCACTTCTTCAGCTCCAGGACCAATGAACATTTTATGCTTTTCCACCAAGGAGTCTCTTCAGAGCCCCCATTAGCTCTTTGTTCCTCAGACTGTAGATGAAGGGGTTCAGCATGGGTGTGACGACAGTGTACATAACTAAGGATTTGGCACTTGTGTGTGCAATAGGCATAGAAAAAGAACTCATGTACACACCAATACCCATACAGTAAAATCAGAAGACAACAGAGAGGTGGAATGCACAGGTGGAAAATGCTTTATATTTCCCCAGAGCTGATGAGATCACATGTATAGAGGAAACAATCTTAGAATAGGAGAAAATGATTCCAATGAATTGCCCTTGTCCCAGCAGCACAGCTGCAAAATACACCACTATTTCATTGAGGAAAGTGTCAGAACAGGCACGTTAGACCATCTGATCATAGTCACAGAAAAAGTGGGGGATTTCCAACGGTGCACAAAAGAACAGTCATAACACCAGTAAGCTTTGTAACAAAACCATCAAATCCTATAAAGAGTAAGAAAAAAGACATCTGGGTGAGGCAGCCTGCATAGGTTATGACTGTCCTCTGCATCTGGATGTTCATCAACATCTTTGGGAAGGTGGTGGAGGATAAACAGACATCAGCAAAGGACAGGTTGGAGAGGAAGAAGTACATGGGCATGTGCAGGTGGGTGTCACAGATGGTCACCAGGGTGATGAGCAGGTTCCCAGTGATGGTGACCAGGTACATGGACAGGAAGAGCCCAAATAGAAATGACTGCAGTTCTGGTTCCTTTGAAATTCCCAGAAGATAAAATTCTGAAATTTCTGTTTCATTTCCTGCTTTCATATTGTTGGTGTGTCTACCCAAGAATAGAGGAAGAACATGAGTAGTTCCCAAACAAACAGGCATTATTCAACTAGCTATAATTTACATTTTGAGGACAAGTTATACTTTAAAACTCTATAAATATATATTGATGAAATATGTTGATGAAAAAGTTAAATGCTCTTTTTAATTGAAGGCAAAATAAGAAGGCCTTTCAAATCATGACAGAGGTGATGATATGTAAAAAAGATCTAACCATAAAAGTCAAACTGTAATGACAGGAAAACATGATGGCAACACATACAAAGGGTGGTTCACCAACACAAAGGATGCTAAAAAATCTTCTTAGCATGTTTGAAAAATAACAGGGAATCACAATATGTGGCACCAACTGATTTGACCAAACAAAATTAATTTTTAACCATTTCCCAAAGATGCAACTATAAATTCAGAAAAAGTTAAATGGCAAAAAAGCAAGTTGCTGGGAAAATATTCAATTTTTCTTTGAACATATGCAAGCATAAACAAGAATAAAAACACTCATATTACAGTTGAACAAAAACAAAAACTTGAATAGAGAGAGAAATAGAGCAAGGAAATAGCTAACAATATCACAAACATATTCAGCCCCATGTGTTACTATGCTGTATTAATCCCCTAGTCACCTATTAAATAAACTTTTTTTTCAGGTGAAATGAGAGAGCATGTCAGCCTGCCACAATGGTATGAACTGTGCTGCAAGGTAATATGTACATCTCTTATCAGAGTCTCTCTCGTAAATACACAACCATGTTCAAATATAGGCACTTTTTAAAGTAGCAAATAATATTTTCTCTTTGGTGCACATTCTTGAGCTGATAATATCCCATAATTCTCTTAATGGCAAAATTCCTTGGGCAGAGATTCTTATTTTCCTGGAACCATTTACTTCTTCCCATCGCATCCTTTAATTGGTCTTGAATTCACCTCCCTGATTTCCCACAATGATCCATGCATTTCTCCATCCAATGCACATTTTTAAAAATGTAATAAATAAAATATTAATTTATTAGTCAAGGATGCAAACAAGTATGGAGATCTCTTGATTCTTGCCTATGTAAGATAAGGTTTCAGATGACCATGGACTGGGCTCTTGGTGTCCATTCTCTCTGCCCTTTCCTGCATTATCTACTGGGCTCTGCCTCTCACCTGAAAGCATTTCAGAGAGTTAGAACTTCCTGCAGAAGTCTGAATTTTTGCCTGGGAGGTGGACTCTGGAGACTGAAACTCTGTCCCCAGACAAGACAGCAGGAAGAGTCAGGCATTCCTTTGCTAGCCAGAGTTAGGACCACAAAGATGCCTCCTTGTCTCTTTCAGCCCAAATTGCACAGGATGAGAGTCAGCAGCAGCACAGGAGATATTTACAGCTTTCCTTTAGCTTCTCATTATTGCATTTCCCTCTGTGTTTCTCATTAGCATATTCCCTTGTTGCTTCACCCCTGAATCATCATTTCCCTTTGAGACACTGGTCAGGGAACAATGGAAATGGTTTCTGCTGACTCTAACTCCCTAAGTGACCAAGTTGCATTTGGTGATTCCAGTTTCTATCACTCCTCCTCATGGAATCTGCTTCCTCACATTGCTTTAATCTTCTCTCACCTTTCCTATCCTCTGAACTGAAGTTTTCACCATCTCTATAAGTGATGAAGTCATCTTCACTAAGGGCTGGTGTCTCCAAAGCCTGGACTTGGGGTGAAGATACAGCCTGCATTGTTCTCTCTAGAACATTCTTTCCTCTTTTTCAACCAAGTGGAGAAACGAGCTTTTTGGATATGAAACCAAAAGCAATACACTCCTTGATCACACTTTTGTTCAATCAATTAGGAATGTCCTTCTTATAAAGCAAGTTAAGTACCATCTATTCTTTTATTTAAATATTTGTTAATTAAGAGAAGAATTTGATAGCATCTCATTAAACCTATAGATTTACCCTCAACTCCCCCTCCAAGTAATTCATTCATTTGTTGATGGAAGGATTGGAAAAGTGATGCTTTAAGGATTACTTCCTGAAATAACACAATAAAATTTATTTGTATTGAAATATATATGACTTGTAGACTGTTGCTAAGATGACAGCAGTCTCTCAACTTTCTTTGTATCCACCTCTTTTGGAATATGAAAATGAAGCTCCACTCATTATTAAATGGAATCTATTTATCCTCCATTGAATCAGGGTTGGAATGGTGATATTTTGTTTTGCCCAAAAGGGTATGATTGAATCGATAGTGTGCCTCAGGAGGTATTGGATTGTTTCTGATGCTCATTCTTGGAATCCTATCTCAGCCATGTGAGAAACTCCAGACTGGCCTGCTGGATGATGTGGAGGAAAGGCCAGCTGACCAAATTAATGTCACAATAGCCCAACCTACAGAAAATAGGGACAGTGAGAGTGAGAGAGCTCAACTAAAAAGATCAATGCAGACCCACCTCCCAAGAAACAAATGAATAAAGACTCTTGAGAAGACACGAGATGAAAAGAACTCCAAACCATAGACTCCCATAAAGCCATAAAATCAGCATCTTGAACCATTTATGTTTGGGATGTTTTCTTTTGACCCAACAGTCAACACTAACAGATATAATGGTGTTGAGAGAAGACTACAGCTTTTGATTGTTTACACTAGTTCAGACATTTGAAGACAGTATTGATGATCACCAATTATTAAGTTTACTTCAGGTAACCATGTTTAAAAGTGACCAGGTAAGATTTTTGTCCTGACAAGAAGGAGAGTTTGGAAGGCATGCATATTTGTCAGGTATAACTAGTGGCCCTGAATCAGAACCCTCACTTGCCAGAAGGGTCTTGTGGGTAGGAATCTAAACTTTTGAATCATTTATATTTTGACCATGAGGATATAAGGAAATTTTGATGATAAGTGAAATACAGGGGTGATAGAGTAAATACAAAATTTGTTCATTCACATGACCTTTTGTATTTTTATTATATCTACAAAAAAGGCAGACAGTTTATTTAGAGGAATATAAAAAATCACATTTGTAGTCACCACTGGAAGTTGTCAGGCAGAAGTGGGAAAATAAGCCAATAAAGAACATAGAATGCAAAACACAGTCACGCATGCCAAAATACATATACCTTCACATATGTGCACTGAGATTCCATAATTCAATGAGGACACCCACATCATGAACAATGAATCTTTCTTTAATAAAGCAATGCATAATTGAATATTTTCCTTCACTATTTTTAAGATCATTTGTGATGAGATGGTTATATCATATCATATACTTGTAATTTTGTTTCCTTATTGACCCTCCTTGAACTACATATATTGGGCAAACAATTTTGCCTATAGCACCTGATGCAAAGAACATCCATGATAAGCAGTGAGGACATTGCTTTGAAGCAGACAACAGGATCATAATAATAAGGATAAAATCTGATAACTTGCTGTAAGAAAGACCAGTATGTGAAAGTCTGCAGTAGTAGAAAGATCTTTTGAGGTAAAGATAGATAACTAGATGATAGACACAAAAGTGAAAAACTACAGATGTCTTTGTAGTAAACTATTATAGACTTAGATAATGTGGATATTTTTTTCCATAGGAGTAGTAAAATTTTCCACCATTCTATCAATAAAATGAACAAAAAATATGCTTGTGATTATAAATGGTTTTGTGCTACTTGTAATTTGCAAGTTATTTCTCATCCAAGATTGAGGAAAACATGGAAAATATAGGAAAGTGGACAATGGGAAAAACTGTTAATATATAAGCTAGAAAGAATGCTTAATAAATGAAGTAGCTTAAGATCAAACACCTGGAAACACTTTGAAATAAATAGAAAGAGACACTTCTTAATTCCATGTTTTGATCAAACAATCATAATTGCTATTATCTGTTTATGAAAAAGCCTGAGGTCACAGGCACCTCCTCAGCTCCAGCACAAATAATGCTCTTATGGCTTCCATCCCAAGAATATTTTCAGATCCCTTATTATATCTTTATTCCTCGGACTGTACATAAAGGGGTTCAGCATGCAGGTGACCACTGTGTACATCACTGAGGCCGGTGCATTTGAGTATGTGTCATGTGTAGCAGCAGAACTAAAATAAACCCCAAGACCTGTACAATAGAATAAGAAGATCACTGAGAGGTGAGAAACACAGGTGGAAAATACTTTATAGTTCCTCTGAGCTAATTAGATTGCACATATGGAGGAAACAATCTTAGAGTAAGACAAAAAGATTCCAGTGAGTGGAACCACACCCACCAGCGTGGTTACAAAATACATCACTATGTCATTGATAAAGCTGTCTGAACAGGCAGGTTGGACTATCTGACTAAGCTCACAGAAAAAGTGGGGGATTTCCAAGGATGCACAGAAATAGAGCTGCAACACCACTGAGGTTTGCAACAAGGAATACAAGACAGTCATGATCCAGCATCCCAGAACCAGCAGGACACAGATCTGGGGGTTTATGGTGACCATATAGTGCAGGGGGTGACAGATGACCACGAAGTAGTCATAGGCCATCACAGATAGAAGGAAGTCCTCCAACCCTGCAAAAAGTAAGAAAAGGGACATCTGTGTGATGCAGGTTCCATAAGAGATGACTTTTCTCTGTGTCTGGAGATTCACCAGCATCTTTGAGATGGTGGTGGAGATAAAATAGACATCAGCATAGGACAGGTTGGAGAGGAAGAAGTACATGGGCGTGTGGAGGTGGGCATTGGTGATGGTGGCCAGGACAATGAACAGGTTCCCGAAGATGGCGACCAGGTACGTGGACAGGAAGAGCCCAAAGAGGAAGGGCTGCAATTCTGGTGCCTCTGAAAACCATAAAAGAAGGAATTCTGAAACTTGGGTGTTGTTTTCTGGTTCCATGTAACAGATATAGCTAGGAAGAAAGAGATAAAGAACATTACTAATTTTTATCCAAACAATAATTGCTAGTCTAGTAGACATGCTTTAATTCCTATTTTTCATTCAGGAAGTTAATTTATATATTTTATATTTTGATCTGGTTTTTGACAATCAAATGAGGACACTTCAGTCCTGGTTCTTTACCTCATATAATAAGAAAGGATTTCAAAAACATTCTCTAAATACATGTACGTGCTAGTACTGTCTATTACTCTGATATATATTTCTTCTTCTGATATGTTCCTGAGACCAATACATCATTTCCATTCCTCATTTCAATGCACTGTGACTTTTACAGTATATTGTAAAATCTAAGGAAACCGAGACTATATTGGTTTTCTTCATCTGTGTGTCTTCCCAGAGGTTTCTGAATATCTGTGCATTATATAGAAATAAATTTTAAGTACATTTTTTATGTAAGTACATTATTTACATAATGTATGTAAATACATTAACTTACTTACTTTAGGAGGCAACTGGTCCAGTGATGTGTCAGTTATGGACTGTGTCACATGCACCTATGATGGTCATACATAAACATTCTTAGCATCCATTATCTTTGACACTTTCCTGCAGCTTCTACCTTACTTTACAATGCACCTGGATGTTATCTCTGAGAAGAACACCTCACTGTGAAAGTCTGAAATCCTTCCTGGGTTGTTTGTAATCAAGACTGAAATATTGCCTTCAGACCAGATAGTAGGAAGGAGTCAGGTATCCATCCCCCAGCCAGACTTAGAAACCCAAAGATAATGTCCTATTGCTAGAAGAAGAGACAGCAAACAAGGAGTTATTTACAGATTTGCTATAGATACTCATTCCTACAATTCTCTCCATCCCTCATTAGCACATTTCTCTCTGTGTCCCTATAGCCCCTGTCCTCTCTGGAACACTGCTTTTCTTCTTTTAAGCCAAATGGAAAACTGGGCTCTTTGGATATGAAACAATAAGCAGTACACCCCAAGTCACTAGCACATTCACTTGTGACTTCACCCCACAGTCATAATTCCCCTTTGGGACACTGATCAGGAGACAGTGGAAATGGATCCTGTTCACTCTCTGTTCCCAAGAGACCAGGCTGCCTCAGGTGAATCCAGGTTTATCTCTTTTGTACTTTGTGGATCCTACTCCCTTGCATAGATTTAACTTTCTGGCACCTTTCCCATCTTCTGAATTAAAGTTTTCCCTATGTCCATGTCTATGAATCCTCTTCCCTATTCCCTTGGATTTTCAAGAAAACATTGACTTGGTGTAAGGATATAACCCCTGTTCTCTCTGGAACACTGCTTTTCTTATTTTAAGCCAAATGGAGAACTGGGCTCTTTGGATATGAAACAATAAGCAGTACACCCCTTGGCCAATTTAGAATTTTTTCCAATCAATTAGAAATAATCATGCTTGTAACATATTTGGAGGCAATGTTGATTCTTTATTTAAAATATTAGCTAATTAAAAATTGTATTTGATGTCTTTCTGCAACATTACCTGAACTTAGCATATTTGTAGAGATTTTCTTATTGAGTTCTTACAAAAGTCAATTCTAGAAACCAGTACTCTTATGGAACCAATTCTACATTTGTATAAATGGGTGGGATTCAAAATTTTAAGTATCTGACTAAAGTTATGACCCAAATAAGTTTTGGGAACTCTCAACATGTTTCCAGTTCTCACTCTCACAACCAGTGGATCTCAAGTAGAGATGATTGTGGCCCCTGGGGGCTATATGGAAATATATATATATATTCTGGGAAGTGCTCACCAACTATCTGTTCTGTCAACACAGAAGTCATTTTCTAATTGATTTTTTTTTGCATGGGCAGGCACCAAGAATTGAACCCAGGTCCTCTGGCATGGCAGGTAAGCATTCTTGCCTGCTGAGCCACCGTGGCCTGC
The DNA here is from genome assembly GCF_023851605.1 of Tamandua tetradactyla. Taxonomy (NCBI): domain Eukaryota; kingdom Metazoa; phylum Chordata; class Mammalia; order Pilosa; family Myrmecophagidae; genus Tamandua; species Tamandua tetradactyla. Next base: position 95,792,170 of record NC_135330.1, on the reverse strand, counting down.
CCTCTAATTGATTTTTGTTGTTTAAATATTATAAAATGCTAAAGAACTTCTACTTCACTTGATGCTTCTTTCTTTGTCTTTCAACTGGGCACCAGTGAAGGTTAGCTCACCAAATAGGGCAGCTTGTTCAAGATATGGAAAACAAGATGGTTCACTATGCATAGGAATGAACTGAAATATTTCAAAGACCAAATGTCACCAGAACCAATTTAGATCCTAGATTTAACAGAATATTCAGCTGTACAATTTGATTACTCACAGGAAAGGGTAAACTGTTTTTGCTTAGTATTTCCACTCAGAACATTTTATCTCTGTGCAAAGACAGGAGTAGAAGTTGATGAGAGGATCAAGGTATTATACTGGGAATTGTCACAAATAAGAAAACAGCTAGACCAAGGAGAAGGCACAATGCAATCTTGGTCCTTCATCTCTAAATAGATGTTTCCTGACAAGGGAGGCCTTGTCCCAGGAACAGAGTGGGATGCTCCCTGATGCTGGGGTCAGTATCAGCCTTTGACGGCAAGATGACTCAGCACTTTTCTTTAAAAAACAAAATGAAATCAAATGCTGAGTGGGCCACGGTGGCTCAGCAGGCACAGTTCTTGCCTTTTATGCTGGAGACCAAGGTTAGATTCCAGGTGCCTGCTCAGGCAAAAAAAAAAAAAAAAATCAAATGCCGATTGTGACCCTTCAGAATATACCACATTTGCTGACACATGGAAAATGGCTGTTCTTCCAACATGTAGTCCTCACCTTGAGGATCATACTGAAACCATTGCTCTGATAGAAATGGATTAAATCACCATTATCAGACTGATCCACATTTAGAACATGTGCTTTTGTTTTCACTTATCGTGGTCCAAAAGCTTTTTGGCACTTGTTGGCTGTACTCCTACTCTGTGTCATGCTCAACCTATTGGACATCAAGGTTGTTCTATCAACACATAAAGAAGCAGCTGCAAACTCTGAGGTATGGAAGCTTAGAACTATAGAAAAGACACTGAGACAGCAACATCAAGGAGAAGGCAGGGTAGTGTTTGTTTTGTTGCTTGTTTTCTCTTTATGCAAAAAACAGAAACACTTTCCAAAACTAAAAAATGGAAAATGTTTGCAGTTCTCTTTTTAAAAGGCTCAGAAATCTAGTGGCTCCTTTACTTCTCATGAGAAACCTGTGGGAACTAAATGTTATGTCAAGACAATAAAGATGAACGAAAGTACAATTTTAAACATTTTGGAGGATTTCTTTCTCTAAAGGGTAAGAAAGCATAAATCAAGGGAGGATAATTAAGTAGTAAGTAACTTGCAATTAAATAATAATAACACAACACTTACAAGCGGTCAGTTATCTTCATTTGAAATTCCTCCAGATTGAAAGAGACTTTTTAATCCCTCTCTCCCAGTTAGCTGTTGTGTTGCACTAAGAGATGTACAGATCAACATCCTCCAGGATTGTTCAGAGACCTGCACCTATCAAAAAACTTTTGTTGCCATTTGAGGGGCATAACACTAAGTCCACATGAAATATATAATAACGGGTTACTGAGAACTTTCTAACTAGATTGATAATAGGGGAATGAATTACTAGTGTCCAGATCTCAAAAACAAACAAAGAAAAAGATTCTAATATAAGCCCTTCCATTGTCTTTATTAAAACCGCTTATTTAGATAGAGGTTTGAAGGAAGACAAAAGTGGAGGAAGAACCTGAAAATAAAAAATTCAATGCAAAGTTATGATGTAAGACTGCTCTTGCAGTGCAAAGGGATACAGTTTCTTCTGTTATTTAAGCATCTAAGACTCAGAAGTTATTATAATTTTTTATATATTTCAACAAAGTTCTTAAACATATTTTGTAATGTTTGTATATGGGATAAAGCAAAAGTCAAATTGGAATATATCTTGTTGAGTTCACAAAGCAAAAAGTTATAGATGAATCCTCACCGAGAAGCAAGGTTTAATGTTTTGTTTTCTTAGAACCAAGAATGCTTCTTTGTGTAGATAATATTATTTTACTTATTGTAAAATACGTCATATTTATTATATTCTTCAGTTTCATTTACTAAAAGCAGCATGGCTTTCCTGCATGTTATTAAAGTATACTTTTAATATCTGTACTTCAAAATACAAATGATTAATATAAGAAAAAAGATCTTCTAGTGTAGTAAGTTTGATGGATTTCTGCAACATGACAGAATAACTCTTAAATGAAAAATTCTAACACTTAGCTCACAAATCATAAATTCTCTCTCAGAATTATTTAAATGTCCTAATAATTACTATTTCTTTTCCTCCTGTATTATTTTTTGAGATTTTTCACTGTTTAATATACATATATACAAAGCAAAGAAAGAGAAGAGCAATAATTTTCAGAGCACTCTTTAACAAGCAGTTATGGGACAGATCCCAGAGTTTGTCATAGGCTACCATACATTCCTCTCATGTTTTTCCTTCTAGCTATGCCAGAATATAGGAGGCTAGAAGGAATAAATATTTTCTTATCATCACAATCAACTTTTTTTGTGAGAAATAACATATATACAAAAAAACAATAAATTTCAAAGCATAGCTCAGCAATAAGTTGTAGAACAGATTTTAGAGTTTAGTATAAGTTACAATTCCTCAATTTTATATTTTTACTTCTAGCTGCTGTAACTTACTGGAAACTAAAAGAAATATTAATTTAATGATTCAGGAATCATATTCATTTGTTAAACCCTACCTTCTCTGTGTAATTCTACCAAGACCTTTGATCTTTCTGTTCCACTCTTTAGATGCATTTGGGTTATGGTTATCTAGCTTTTTCATGTTGAGGGATGTCAATAATATGGGGTATGGAGATGGAACTATCTGATATTCTGGAGAGACTGGGCCCTCTAGATTTCAGGACTTATCTGGTCCAGAGAACCATTTGGAGGTTGTAGGTTTCTGGAAAGTTACTTTATTGCATGAAACCTTTATAGAGTATTTTATATTACCCTAGGTGTTCTTTAGGGTTGGCTGGAAAGGTTTGGGATTGGGATTTGGGTAAGTTATGATAGATAGCAATGTCTAACTGAAGCTTCTATAAGAGCAACCTCCAGAGAAGCCTTTAACTCTCTCAGCCACTGATATTTTATTAGTTACACTTCTTTTCCCTTGGTACTGTGGGGATGGTTTGTCCCACAGTTCCAAGGCCAGATTCATCCCTGGGAGTCATGTTCCATGCCACCAGGGAAACTTTCACCCCTGGATGTCTTGTCCCATGTAAAGGGGAAGGCAATGCTTTCACTTCCAGATTTGGGCTTAGAAAGAGAGGCCACATCTGAGCAACAAAAAAGGTCCCCCAGAAGTAACTCTTAGGCATACCTATAGGCAGGCTAAGCTTCACCACTACCTACATAACCTTCACAAGAGTAAGCCTCAAGATCAATGACTTGGCCTATTGTTTTGGGTGTCCCTAATATTTAACACATATCAGGGTAAAGTTTAATAGTTCTATATTTTTTAACTCCCATCAAGTTACTTTACCAATACTTTTTGATTATCTGCTTACTATATTCTAAGAACTATCCAAGCATTATATTAAACTATACAGGATTAAAGGTCCTCATTCTTATTATGGGCTCCATGTGTTTTGATAATGCAAATGATCTTCCAGACAGGTTGAGTTAGAATACGGGTTACAGAAAGTTTAGATTCCAGACAAAATAAAACTTTCTTCCTTTGGTCTCAAAGGTTAGGTATGGATCTAAAATATAGATCCATTCTCCTGCTTTCTGTAGTGCCTTAATCCCAATCTGATCAATTTTGATCTTATCAATAAATACCAGGTTATACATATATAAAACAGCCTCTAAAACCTGAATTTCATCAGCCATTCTTGAGTGAAGATAACCTCTTGCTGGTGCCTTAATTTGGGCATTTTTATAGACTTGCTTTAATTGGGATATTTCCACAGCCTTACGCACTGTAAACTTCCAACTTAATAAATTCCTGCTTTTAAAATCCATTCTGTGTCTGGTATGTTGCTTTCATCAGCTAGCAAATTAGAATGGTTTTGAACAAATTTTTCTTTCAATCTGTCCCTTTACTGTCCTTTTTAGTCCAGGCTGGCAGTGGTTCTCTTCATACAGAACTCACAAAAAATTTCTTTGGTTTTGCATGCAGCACACAGGGTTTTCAACTGTCAGACACTAGTGCTTCCCACCAGTCCTTTCCAAATAGCTGCATTTCGAATCCTGACTTGTACTGAAATGGCTGACGTGTTCCAGGCTTAATTAAACCCTCACATGGGGCACAATTCTCTGGGGCCTCATTTTTCATAAACACAGAATTTTCAAAACAATCAAATTCTAGTTTCTTTTTACCTAAGAGCTCAATTCTAAGCATATCACTTTTTTCACATTTTATTATAAGCAGGAAGGTGAAACAATACTGCATTTTCCACATTTATTTTGGGTGTTTCTTCAGCTAAATATCACATTCATCACTTTCAAATTCTGCCTTCCATCCAATACCAGGATTCAATTTTAACAAATTATCTGTCACTTTAAAACATAAGTAACTTTTTTCCAGTTGGCAATAGCATATTTGTCATTTCTTTCTAAGACTTCATAGGAAGAAACTCTAGTGTCCATATTTCTGCCAACAGTCTGTTCAAAGGAATCTAGGCATTTTCTATCAATGTCCCCACAATTCTTCCAGAATATTCAATTTATCCAATTATAAAACCATTTCAGCATTTTTGGTATTTGTGAATCAAGTACCCAACCCTCTTGGTGCCAAAATCTGTTGTTTTGTTTTTCCAAGGCTGCCAGAATGCAATACATGAGAAACAGACTGAGTTTTAACAATGAGGATTTATTAGCTTACAAATTTACCATTCTAAGGCTGTGAAATGTCAAAATCAAGGTGTCAACAGGATGATGCCTTCTCTGAAGAAAGGTCACCCAGCATCTTGGACACTGCTGTGATATGGGAAGGCACATGGCCAGTGTCTTCTGGTTCTCCTTTCCTGGGTTTCACTTTTCTGCTTCTGGTTCCTATAGCTTCCTCTTTCAGTTCCTTCAGGTGAAATAAACAACAGAAAAGCAATTGAGAGAAACAATAAAGATAAAATTTGTTCTTGGAAAAGATAAATAAAATTGTTAAAAATAATTAGCTCATTAAAAAAGAGTGAAAAAAGAAGCAAACTACTAAAATCCAAAATGAAATGGGGATATTAATAGCTATTGTAGAAATTAACAGAACTATAAATGAATACTATGAACAATTGTTTGCTAACAGTCTGGATAATATAGAGTAAATGAACAAATTCCTAAGTTAATACAACTTACCTATATTGACTCAATAATAAATAGGATATCCCAAAGGATCTATAATAAGTTAAGCTATTCAATCTGTAATAAAAACTTCCCAATAAGAGATGTTCAGGACAAGATAGCTTCAAGAGTGTGTTCTATCAAACATTCAAAGAAAAATTAACTCCAATACTTGTGAAATACATTGAAATTGAAGAGGAGGGAGCTCTTTCTAATTCATTTTATGAGTTTAACACTATAGTGATACCAAAGAAATATATGACATAATAAGAAAGGAAACTATGGATTAATTTCCTTTATGGATATAAATATAAACATCCTCAATAAAATACTTGTACACCAGTATGGAAGGAAGAAAGGGTCAAGATCATGTTGCAGAACTGTAAGTAAGTCTCCCAAAACTGTGGATGCTGGTGCCCATCCCCAATAGCATGACAAGCTATTATGAAGGCACATCTTGTGAGGAAAAGAAGCAGTTTCTCCTAGGAGAAAGGGAAAATAGCCCAACCAAACTCCAATTGTGGTTTCAATTAACAAATGAGGCTTACCAAATTCAAGCTTTGAGCACAGATAATCTTAGAGTAAGCAGGAAACTAATCCTGAGGTTTATCCAACCTGAGAGAGAAGGTGGAGATGATGGAAAAGCAAAAATAAAGCAGAGAATTTTGGAGTCAGCTGAGCTCAAAATGCTGGAAAAGAGCTGCGCCCTAGGAAAATGGACACAAGCTGCTGAGTACCAACTGGCTCTTCAATGGAGAACCTGCAATGGAGGCTGGACACCAGATCTGAAAAGGAATTTTTAAAACTTTTTTTAACAAATCATTAAAGAAAGCCTCAGGCATTTTCAATTCTCAGCATTAATGCAGACAAGAGCATAGCTAAGGTATGTCTGAGAGACAAAATAATTAGTGAACTGAAGGAGAAGGACCTAAAAGACCTATCTTTCCCCAGAAAATGGAGAGGATGATGTCAAAAGCGGTGGTGCTTTTTTTTCAGAGAATTCAGAGCCAAGTGCTGGAAAACAGAAACAGTTTAAGCACACCTTCTACCTCAGCCTCTGTCTCAACCACATCTCTGGAAGGGACAGGGATTTCTGAAAATTAAAGGTAATGAAAATTTTACATTATGCCCATGGGGAGCTGTGGGCTGACAAGCACTACATGCTGGGCAGGATGGAAAAATCAAAGAATCAAGAGGCTTCGCTGGCAAAATACTAGGTTTCATCCTCAGGAAATTTGATACCAATTACACCCTCCTGCTGAGATGTAGGCCCATATCGTCTGGGAAAACTGATGGGCATCAGTCACATCTGAGGAGACTCTCCTCAAAAAAAGAAAACCAACCAGCAAGAAAACCTTAGGTAAAAGAGAGAAAACATCCTCCAGAATAAACTAATCAAACTATATATATATATATTAGGTATATATATAGATATATATTCAAAGTCATCAGACTTTGAAAACTCTGGTTCTGTGTTCCCACAGACATAAAGATGAGGTGTATGAGCTGGTACCCAAAGTAAACTCTTGTTGATCACTGACTCTTCTCTGACCTTTGCAATTGCTCTCAAATGTATTCAGTTGCTAAGGCAGTGGGTACCTATATTTTACTGGGTACCTATATTTTTTCTTAATTTTATTTTCAAATTGTATTTAAAACAGTAACCCTCAGAGAACCTCTTTTGTTGCTCAGATATAGCCTCTCTCTCTAACATAACTCTGCAAATAAACTCTCTGCTCTCCACCCTACATGGGACATAACTCCCAGGGATAAAAATCTCCCTTGAAACATAGAAAATGACTCAAGGAAGAACTATCCCTGGCTTTTGACCAAAGGGTGGAAAAAATGAAAAAAAAGTTTCAGTGGCTAAGAGATTTCAAATACAGTTGACAGGTTAGTCTAGAGGTTATTTTTATGCATTATATTGATATTCCTATTTAGTTTCTAGTATATTAGAAAATATTTGAAAGAAATTCCTGAAACTGTTGAACTGCAATCCAGTAGCACTGATTCTTGATGCTAGCTATATAACTGTATAGCTTTTATGGTGTGACCATGTGATTGTGAAAACCATCTGATTGGTACTGCCTTTACCCAGTGTAGGGAAAGATGAGTAAGAAAATAAGGCCCAAAATACATATAATAGGGGTGAGTAAGGGTTTGAGACATTTAGTGTGTTATTTTTTCTTTTTTATCTTTTTGGAGTAATGAAAATGTTCTAAAATTGCTTGTGGTAATGAACACACAACTAAATGATGTTATTGTATGTGAATATAACTCAAATAAATTGCATTAAAAATACCAGTAATTTGAATAAAAGAGAATAGCAAAAGGAAGTATCCACTGTGACCAAGTGGTAATTATCTCACAAATGAAAGAATGTTCATCATAAGAAAATCAGTCAAGGTAATATTCAAGTTTGCAGAATGAATGGGAACATCACATGGTAATCTCAACTGAGGCAGAAAATGTACTCAACAAAGCCAGTGCCCTTTCAATGTACAGTAGCTCAGAAAAATGATAGAAGGCTACTTTAACAATATTGTTAAGGGCACCTATATAAAAACACTGCAAGTAGTATGTTTAATGATGAAAGAGTTAAGGCCTTCCCCTTGTACTGTATTGTACTGGAAATCCTGGCCAAAAAATAGTAAAGTGAAATAATATTCATCTAAATTGGAAAGGAAGAAGGAAAACTGTTTGTATTTAGAGATGACATGATCCTTTATATAGAAATAGGAAACCATCCTGAAGAATACTTCTAGACCTCGTAAGTAGACCCAGCCAAATGCAAGCTCCAAGATTAAGATGCAAGTGGTTGTGTTTTGTACACCCTCAAAGATCATTCCTGTCTGGAAGTTTTTAAAACATTCATTCATCACAACATCTAATGGGATACATAGGGAACAATGATGGAGCCTTTATAGAAGAGATGAGAGAGCTAATACTTAAGGCAAGAGAACACCTCCTCATGCAGAAAGGGGGAACATTCTAGGAAGCAGAATCAGCAGGAACATTCTGTTGATTCAGGTGTAAACCCTAAGAATGTGTCCTTAGTAGCCAGTAGAAAGTGTGTGCACCCATATACTTGGAGTAATCAATTATTCCCGAAGTCATTGGGAAATACTGGGGAAGAATTTGTTTTCAAAGGGGGTAATGCAAAATACTGGAACACAAAAACTGGTCAAGGATAGTTTTCAGGACTGACACCCTCTTACAGTGAAAAATGTAAGCATTGTGTGACATGCACAGGCTGTTCATTCAGTGCATGGAAGGACAGACTGAGTGGCCAATATGGAGGCCACCAGTAGGAGCTCTGGGTGGGAAGCTTGCAGCATTGCTCCTTTCAGGGGGTACAAGTCACCTGACCCTGGGAGATGTCTACAGATGTATATTTCTACTGAGTGTTGGAAAAATATGATATAATGGATAATTTAAAGATAAAATTCATCTCCTATCTTATTCCCTTCTAACAAAAGCAATATATTTTCTTAATATCATTGCTAGCAGTGCTGGATAGATGGGTAGGAAGTTACAAAGGTTTGAATAAACTATTTGCCAAAGTACCAAGTATTTAACCTTCAGATTAATAGATAATAAATATCATAAGAAGCTTTTCTTTAAATGTGTCCAGCGAATGTTTAAAGTGTTTTAGTTTTCATTTGTTGTATATTTGCCTGAATTATTTAACACTTCATCATTAAGCAGTGATGGCCTCAGAGCAGGTTTGTTTTGTTTCTTTTGTAGTCATTAGACAGACCTCTCTGGTATTGTCAATTACAGTTTTCATTTGGCTAAGCCTTTATTCTATAACTTTGGCAATGGCAGAGAGATTATAATCTATCACTTGTTCTTCTACCCTGAAACTCCAAATGCAATGGTAATTCCAACCTTGAGCAAGATGGTTTCCTTAGAAATAATTACCTTTAGTATAGTGAATATTAAAACTATGCAATCACATATGAACAGAGAAAAGGGTCTCTAGTGTGGACTTGACCAAAATAAATGTTATTAATTCCAGGCTTGACAACTTCCAAATTAACCAAGTAAAAGTTCTCTGATCATCATATCATTAAGAAAGCTCTCAAAGCCAGGGTGAATATTGGGTCATCAGACTTTGAAAACTCTGATTCTGTGTTCCCACAGACACAAAGATGAGGTGTATGAGCTGGTCCCCAAAGTAAACTCTTGTTGATCACTGACTCTTCTCTGACCTGTACAATTGCTCTCAAATGTATTCAGTTACTAAGGCAGTGGGTACCTATATTTCACTGGGTACCTATATTTTTTTCTTCATTTTATTTTCAAATTGTATGTAAAACAGACATTTTAAATTTAGGACTATTCTATTTCAAATGGCTACTTGATGGACATTAGTATTGTATGTTCTTTTAAAAAATAATGTTATAAATTGGAGATAGATATTTTTATGTATATGAGGACTTGGTAAAAAGTATTAATGTAACTAGTACCATCTTGAGGCATTATCCATATGCACATTATAAAATAATAATTATTTAGTATTTTTACCATGGAAGTTTCAGTTTACCTTGTTGTAAATGTTAAAACCTGAACAGTAATTTACTCTGATGGTAATGGGACACAAGTTTAACCTTTATATCTATAGTGTATTTGTATACTTTCAATTAATATGTCAAAGGTAAATGTTACTTGGAAATATTTAAAGTTTGAATAGATATTAAAATAAATAAAGTTAACTGTCAAAAAAGGGATACATAATATAGAAAGGGATAATTTTAACTTAAGACGTGAGGGACTTGTCCACTGAAAACTATAAAGGAAGTTAAAGTAGAGGTCAGTAAGTGACAAGACATCTGTGTTACTAGAAAGGAAGAATTAATATTATTAAGGTGTCAAGAATACCCAAAGTGATCTACTCCCTTTCAAAATACCAAGAGTTTGTTTTAAGAGGATATGGAAAAGCTGATTCTTACTCATGGGATTACACATCACCAGGACTGCAGCACCAGCTCAGGGTGCTGTATTTACTTATTTCCATGTCTCTTGGCTTGTTTAGACCCTTTACCTTTTGAGAGAAGGCAACATATACTACTCTTTTCTTCCTTCTTGGACTGTTGTTCAGTATCACTGAATAAATATTTGTTGAATGACTGAAAACAAAAAGTTGATTGAGTTGAACAGATATTGCTAACTATGGGGGAGAAAGGAGATGTAGTGAAACAAGAGGGGAACATTGTTGAGAGAGGGCAGCCCCATAAATGAGACCCAATAGCTAAGGAGACAGAGAAGAGACAGAAGATATTTTAGTTCACCTAAAATTTCTCTCCAGAATCAGCAATAGGGAAAAGTTGTGGGAAACCTTGAAGTAGTAGCTCAAATAAGTAGAGCAAATAAGAGGTAAGTTCATAGAAGGAGTCCACTGGGATAAGCGATGAACATAATGTTCCAGGGCTTTCTCCCAAGGGTTATAGTGTCTCAAGCTGGCATTGTGTTTTTCCTTCTTACCTCCAGAGAACTAAATATTTCAGGGAGTAGAGAAACAGAAGAATAAGAGCCTCTTATTGAGGCCCATGGGAATTAAATTTCCAAAGTATGGAAAATCTAAATGCTTCCCTTATACTATGGCAAGCCTGGTTTACCGATCTCTGGTGAGGTGGAAACATAATTTTGCCTTCTAGAAACCTTATTAGTGGTCCCACCTACCTGCCCTTCCTGGGAGCAGAGTTTTCAACTTCATCCATTATTGAAAAAGAAATTTGCATTGGTGAACTAAGACCCTTCTTTGATAATTTCTGGGTGAGTCGCAGAATCATGTCAAGTGTGTGGGGAATGTGTTATGAGTCCTGGGTCCCTTTTATTCATGGAAACTTTAGGGACATTAACAAGGATAACACAAAGATGTAACTATACAAAGTCCTTCTTAGTTAAAAAGCTTGTTGGGGAGGGTGATAATGGATACACTAAAGTATCTCCTTTCCTTCATCTGTCTCAACCTGTGTTTCTATCACTCATGGAGCTTCCCTCATGGAAGTATCTATTCAATAAGATTCATCTAGTTTTTCTTTTAATCATTCAGCAAAAAGTTATTCATCAAATCCCTCATGGCAGGCACTAAATGTTTTTTCCAAGATAAAGAAATGAGTAAAATATTGCTCCTTATACCAAAAAGATGACATATAAATAGGGAAAGAGACATAGAAATGGGTACATGCAATATCATGAGGTGGCACTGAAACCCAGGTGAAGTAAATATAAAATTGGACTCAATTTATGGAGGTTAGTAAAGGCTTCACATGGGCACTGAAAAATTTTGCTGAGCCTTGAAGGAAGAATTGGAATAATTTCAAGAGAAGGGGCTAGAATCACATCAAGAAGATAGTGACACAAATGTGTGATCAATATAAATATAAGGGGTGGTTGAGTTTAAAACTATCTCTTAACATTTGATGAACAATGAGAAGCAGGGCATGGAAAGTAGATATTAGCCTGGCCAGCCTGGCAGCAAACTTGTAACAGAGAGTCTTGTGCTTTGTTCATGAAATTGATATCTATGTTTGAAGTTATTGGAGAGTCAGTGCAAGGTTCATAGAAGATGATGTTCATGAAAAATCGTGCCTTGTGGGAACCTCACTTGGGGTCACTTTTTGTTTTCAAATCCCTGGAGAGATGATGAGTGTTGGAAAGAAGAGGGATTGGAGGTTTGGGAAATGAACCTATTTGGTTTGAATCGTTATAATATGAAAAAACTCTCTATTAATACTAAGCACAATACTAGACATTTTATATTCATAATTTTATTTCTTTCCATTATTCTATGAAATTGGTATCAGTCTCCTGATTTAATGCATGAAGAACGTGAGACTTACAGCAGAGTCATCGTCTTGTCCAAGGCAGGTAATTGAATTCAGAATGAAGATGGGAATTTGTTGTTTCCTAGACTTTTGCATTTCACTAATAATTTTACTTTTTAATAAACATAATTTTTAGGCCAGTGTTAGAGAAAAATTTCAAGGATAATAGAGACAGTTTCCAAAACCTGACACCCATTTTTCCCTATTTTGAATGTTTTCTATCCAGAATACCACATTACATTCATTTGTTATAAATAAAAGTTTCTCAGGCTCTACTTGTTTGATGATCTGGATATTTTTTTTTATTAATTAAAAAAATTAACAAAACTTTTAGAAATCATTCCATTCTACATGTACAATCAATAATTCTTAATATCATCACATAGTTGCATATTCATCATTTCTTAGTACATTTGCATCGATTTAGAAAAAGAAATAAAAAGACAACAGAATAAGAATTAAAACGATAATAGAAAAAAAAACCTATACCTCACATGCAGCTTCATTCAATGTTTTAACATAATTGCATTACAATTAGGTAGTATTGTGCTGCCCATTTCTGAGTTTTTATATCCAGTCTTGTTGCACAGTCTGTATCCCTTCAGCTCCAATTACCTCTTCTCTCTTTTTTTTAATTAACAGAAAAAAAGAAATTAACCCAACATTTAGAAATCATACCATTCTACATATGCAATCAATAAATCTTAGCATCATCACATAGATGCATGATCATCGTTTCTTAATACCTTTGCATCGGTTTAGGAGAACTAGCAACACAACCGAAAAAGATATAGAATGTCAATATAGAGAAAAAAATAAAAGTAATAATAGTAAAAACAAAACAAAACAAAACAAAAACCTATAGCTCAGATGCAGCTTCATTCAGTGTTTTAACATGATTACTTTACAATTAGGTATTATTGTGCTGTCCATTTTTGAGTTTTTGTATCTAGTCCTATTGCACAGTCTGTATCCTTTCAGCTCCAATTGCCCATTATCTTACCCTGTTTCTACCTCCTGCTGGACTCTGTTACCAATGACATATTCCAAATTTATTCTCGAATGTCCGTTCACATCAGTGGGACCATACAGTATTTGTCCTTTAGTTTTTGGCTAGACTCACTCAGCATAATGTTCTCTAGGTCCATCCATGTTATTACATGCTTCATAAGTTTATCCTGTCTTAAAGCTGCATAATATTCCATCATATGTATATACCACAGTTTGTTTAGCCACTCTTCTGTTGATGGAGATTTTGGCTGTTTCCATCTCTTTGCAATTGTAAATAACGCTGCTATAAACATTGGTTTGCAAATGTCCATTTGTGTCTTTGCCCTTAAGTCCTTTGAGTAGATTCCCAGCAATGGTATTGCTGGGTCGTATGGCAATTCTATATTCAGCTTTTTGAGGAACCACCAAACTGCCTTCCACAGTGGTTGCACCGTTTGACATTCCCACCAACAGTGGACAAGTGTGCCTCTTTCTCTGCATCCTCTCCAGCACTTGTCATTTTCTGTTTTGTTGATAATGGCCATTCTGGTGGGTGTGAGATGATATCTCATTGTGGTTTTGATTTGCATTTCTCTAATGGCCAGGGACATTGAGCATCTCTTCATGTGCCCTTTGGCCATTTGTATTTCCTCTTCTGAAAGGTGTCTGTTCAAGTCTTTTTCCCATTTTATAATTGGGTTGGCTGTCTTTTTGTTGTTGAGTTGAACAATCTCTTTATAAATTCTGGATACTAGAACTTTATCTGATATGTCATTTCGAAATATTGTATCCCATTGTGTAGGCTGTCTTTCTACTTTCTTGATGAAGTTCTTTGATGCACAAAAGTGTCTAATTTTGAAGAGCTCCCATTTATTTATTTCCTTCTTCAGTGTTCTTGCTTTAGGTTTAAGGTCCATAAAACCACCTCCAGTTGTAAGATTCATAAGATACCTCTCAGCATTTTCCTCTAACTGTTTTATGGTCTTAGACCTAATGTTTAGATCTTTGATCCATTTTGAGTTAACTTTTGTATAGGGTGTGAGACATGGGTCTTCTTTCATTCTTTTGCATATGGATATCCAGTTCTCTAGGCACCATTTATTGAAGAGAGTGTTCTGTCCCAGGTGAGTTGGCTTGACTGCCTTATCAAAGATCAAATGTCCATAGATGAGAGGGTCTATATCTGAGCACTCTATTCGATTCCATTGGTAGATATATCTATCTTTATGCCAATACCATGCTGTTTTGACCACTGTGGCTTCATAATATGCCTTAAAGTCAGGCAGCGGCGAGACCTCCAGCTTCGTTGTTTTTCCTCAAGCTGTGTTTAGCAATTCGGGGCACCCTGCCCTTCTAGATAAATTTGCTTATTGGTTTTTCTATTTCTGAAAAATAAGTTGTTGGGATTTTGATTGGTATTGCATTGAATCTGTAAATCAATTTAGGTAGGATTGACATCTTAACTATATTTAGTCTTCCAATCCATGAGCACGGTATGCCCTTCCATCTATTTAGGTCTTCTGTGATTTCTTTTAACAGTTTTTTGTAGTTTTCTTTATATAGGTTTTTTGTCTCTTTAGTTAAATTTATTCCTATGTATTTTATTCTTTTAGTTGCAATTGTAAATAGGATTTGTTTCTTGATTTCCCCCTCAGCTTGTTCATTACTAGTGTGTAGAAATGCTACAGATTTTTGAATGTTGATCTTGTAACCTGCTACTTTGCTGTACTCATTTATTAGCTCTAGTAGTTTTGTTGTGGATTTTTCCGGGTTTTCGACGTATAGTATCATATTGTCTGCAAACAGTGATAGTTTTACTTCTTCCTTTCCGATTTTGATGCCTTGTATTTCTTTTTCTTGTCTAATTGCTCTGGCTAGAACCTCCAACACAATGTTGAATAATAGTGGTGATAGTGGACATCCTTGTCTTGTTCCTGATCTGAGGGGGAAAGTTTTCAATTTTTCCCCATTGAGGATGATATTAGCTGTGGGTTTTTCATACATTCCCTCTATGATTTTAAGGAAGTTCCCTTGTATTCCTATCTTTTGAAGTGTTTTCAGCAGGAAAGGAAGTTGAATCTTGTCAAATGCCTTCTCTGCATCAATTGAGATGATCATGTGATTTTTCTGCTTTGATGTGTTGATATGGTGTATTACATTAATTGATTTTCTTATGTTGAACCATCCTTGCATACCTGGGATGAATCCTACTTGGTCATGATGTATAACTCTTTTAATGTGCTGTTGGATCCGATTTGCTAGAATTTTATTGAGGATTTTTGCATCTATATTCATTAGAGAGATTGGTCTGTAGTTTTCTTTTTTTGTGATATCTTTGCCTGGTTTTGGTATGAGGGTGATGTTGGCTTCATAGGATGAATTAGGTAGTTTTCCCTCTACTTCGATTTTTTTGAAGAGTTTGAGGAGAGTTGATACTAATTCTTTCTGGAACGTTTGGTAGAATTCACATGTGAAGCCATCTGGTCCTGGACTTTTCTTTTTAGGAAGCTTTTGAATGACTAATTCAATTTCTTTACTTGTGATTGGTTTGTTGAGGTCATCTATGTCTTCTTGAGTCAAAGTTGGTTGTTCATGTCTTTCCAGGAACCCGTCCATTTCATCTAAATTGTTGTATTTATTAGCGTAAAGTTGTTCATAGTATCCTGTTATTTCCTCCTTTATTTCTCTGAGGTCAGTAGTTATGTCTCCTCTTCCATTTATGATCTTATTTATTTGCATCCTCTCTCTTCTTCTTTTTGTCAATCTTGCTAAGGGCCCATCAATCTTATTGATTTTCTCATAGAACCAACTTCTGGTCTTATTGATTTTCTCTATTGTTTTCATGTTTTCAATTTCATTTATTTGTGCTCTGATCTTTGTTATTTCTTTCCTTTTGCTTGCTTTGGGATTAGTTTGCTGTTCTTTCTCCAGTTCTTTCAAGTGGACAGTTAATTCCTGCATTTTTGCCTTTTCTTCTTTTCTGATATAGACATTTAGGGCAATAAATTTCCCTCTTAGCACTGCCTTTGCTGCATCCCATAAGTTTTGATATGTTGTGTTCTCATTTTCATTCACCTCGAGGTATTTACTAATTTCTCTTGCAATTTCTTCTTTGACCCACTTGTTGTTTAAGAGTGTGTTGTTGGGCCTCCACGTATTTGTGAATTTTCTGGCACTCCACCTATTGTTGATTTCCAACTTCATTCCTTTATGATCTGAGAAAGTGTTGTGTATGATTTCAATCTTTTTAAATTTGTTAAGACTTGCTTTGTGACCCAGCATATGGTCTATCTTTGAGAATGATCCATGAACACTTGAGAAAAAGGTGTATCCTGCTGTTGTGGGATGTAATGTCCTTAAAATATCTGTTAAGTCTAGCTTATTTATAGTAATATTCAGGTTCTCTATTTCTTTATTGATTCTCTGTCTAGATGTTCTGTCCATTGATGAGAGTGGTGAATTTAAGTCTCCAACTATTATGGTATATGAGTCTATTTCCCTTTTCAGTGTTTGCAGTGTATTCCTCATGTATTTTGGGGCATTCTGGTTCGGTGCGTAAATATTTATGATTGTTATGTCTTCTTGTTTAATTGTTCCTTTTATTAGTATATAGTGTCCTTCTTTGTCTCTTTTAACTGTTTTACATTTGAAGTCTAACTTGTTGGACATTAGTATAGCCACTCCTGCTATTTTCTGGTTGTTATTTGCATGAAATATCTTTTCCCAACCTTTCACTTTCAACCTATGTTTATCTTTGGGTCTAAGATGTGTTTCCTGTAGACAGCATATAGAAGGATCCTGTTTTTTAATCCATTCTGCCAGTGTACGTCTTTTGATTGGGGATTTCAGTCCATTAACATTTAGTGTTATTACTGTTTGGATAATATTTTCCTCTACCATTTTGTCTTTTGTATTATATATATCATATCTGATTTTCCTTCTTTCTACACTCTTCTCCATACCTCTCTCTTCTGTCTTTTCGTTTCTGACTCTAGTGCTCCCTTTAGTATTTCTTGCAGAGCTGGTCTCTTGGTCACAAATTCTCTCAGTGACTTTTTGTCTGAGAATGTTTTTATTTCTCCCTCATTTTTGAAGGATAATTTTGCTGGATATAGGAGTCTTGGTTGGCAGTTTTTCTCTTTTAGTAATTTAAATATATCATCCCACTGTCTTCTAGGTTCCATGGTTTCTGCTGAGAAATCTACACATAGTCTTATTGGGTTTCCCTTGTATGTGATGGATTGTTTTTCTCTTGCTGCTTTCAAGAGCCTCTCTTTCTCTTTGACCTCTGACATTCTAACTAGTAAGTGTCTTGGAGAACGCCTATTTGGGTCTAATCTCTTTGAGATGCGCTGCACTTCTTGGATCTGTAATTTTAGGTCTTTCATAAGAGTTGGGAAATTTTCAGTGATAATTTCTTCCATTAGTTTTTCTCCTCCTTTTCCCTTCTCTTCTCCTTCTGGGACACCCACTACACGTATATTTGTGCGCTTCATATTGTCCTTGCATTCCCTGATACCCTATTCAAATTTTTCAATTCTTTTTCCGATAGTTTCTGTTTGTTTTTGGAATTCAGATGTTCCATCCTCCAAATCACTAATTCTATCTTCTGTCTCTTTGAATCTATCATTGTAGGTATCCTTTGTTTTTTCCATCTTTTCTACTTTGTTCTTCACTTCCATAAGTTCTGTGATTTGTTTTTTCAGTTTTTCTGTTTCTTCTTTATGTTCAGCCCATGTCTTCTTCATGTCCTCCCTCAATTTATCGATTTCGTTTTTGAAGAGGTTTTCCATTTCTGTTCGTATATTCAGTATTAGTTTTCTCAGCTCCTGTATCTCATTTGAACTATTGGTTTTTTCCTTTGACTGGGCCATATTTTCAATTTTTTGAGCGTGATCCATTATCTTCTGCTGGCGTCTACGCATTTAGACAGATTTCCCTGGGTGTTGGACCCAAAAGTTTGGAAGATTTTTCTGTGAAATCTCTGGGTTCTGTTTTTTTTTATCCTGCCCAGTAGGTGGCGCTGGTGGCACACGTTTGTCTGCGGGTACCACCAGTAAAAGGTGCTGTGGGTCCTTTAACTTTGGAAAACTCTCACCGTCCGGGAGGTTCACTAGCCGAAGCGGCTTGGAAGAGTGCCAGCCGGCCTGGGGTCCGAACGCGGGGAGGGTTGCTGGCCGCCGCCGCCCGGGAAAGCACCCGTCCGAATTTCCTAGTCGGCCCGGGGCTCCAAGCATGGCGGGAGGGTGCCAGCTGCAGTGGCCCACCCGGGCGAGGGCACCGTTCCCGGGGAGTCACGGGTTTGGAAGGGCCCACCCCCCCATCACCGTTCTCCGTGGCCTGGGGATTTCTGATCCAATTCTCTCAGTTGGTCCGGGGGGCCGTGCGTGGTGTGGGCACCAGCTGCCGCGGTTTGAGGGGACCACCTGTCCAATTCTCCCAGCCGGCCCGGGAAGGGGAAAGGGAGTGACTCCAGCCACTTGCCGCCTCGCCCGGTGAAGCCCGCACCCCTCGGCGATCTCACCAGAGAGGGTTCTCTCAGCCAGCCAGCCGTTCCAGGATGGGGTACGCTGTCTTTTTTATCTCTGTCGTGGCTTTGGGAGCTGTTCTGTATCGTTTCTACTCCCCTAGGAGCTGTTCTGGAGGAGAAACTAAAATCCACATGTCTTACTAAGCCACCATCTTCTCCGGAAGTCCAGATCCATTTTTTTAATGATCTGGATATTTTTGAAGTGTGCTGATCGTATATTTTGTAAAGTGTCCCTTAGTTGGAATTTGTATAATGTTTTCTCATGATTAGACTGGGATTATGGGTTATAGAGGAATAGAGTAGAGCTAAAAATCTATTTGCATTAAATCATGTATCCGGGTACATTTTATCACTTTTGGTGTTGACCTTGATCAACAATGCGTGCCAAGTTTCTCCACTTAGAAGTTCCTCATCTCTCCCTTTTCCATGTATTACCTTTGGAAAGAAGTCACATTGTGAATCCCACAATTCAGAGTTGGGTTTTTCTCCACCTTCTTGAGAGAGCAATGTCTACATAAATATTTGAAAGTTTCTGCATGGGAGATTTGTCTCTTCTTATTTATTCATTGAGTAATTTATTCATATCATTTTGGATTCATGACACTTGTCTTATACTTTGGGTTGTGATGTACCACTTTAGTTCTTTTGTTGCTCAGCTTGTTTCAGGTTTGGTGAAGGGATGTCTCATCAGTTCCCTGTGTCTCTTTGATATACCCCATCATTGAGGGGTTTACTTTAGCACCAACTTTCTGGTACTGCAAGGTGATCCAGGCACGTCTTGTATATTTCTTTTCCACATCTAGAGCCAGCCATTTCTCCCAGGAATTTTTTTGAGGAGAATGTGGTTAAAATAAAGGTCTGGGCACTTTGTGTGCTGCATGGCCCTGGAACCTCTAGGGGGTCTCCACTGAACAGAGTAGGAAAATGTATGTAAGTCTACCAAGTTGTGCATATACACATAGCCATAAATATTGTCCATGTAACCCTCTGTGTCTACATTAACCTACTCATGCTGATGTGTCTCACTCTAAACCATTACCAGGTAGAGCATTCTAGACTCCTCCCCTTGCTTATGGTTAACCACTCACTCTGTAGTGGGAAACATATTCTTCTCACCTACTATCATCTACTTAATTGCTTTATTCCAGTATACATGTATAGAAGGGATAGAATTGTCAACCCACACCTTGGTGGGATAAAATGTAGCCACCAAAATACAGTGCTTATACACAGTTTCTGTTCCCTTCATTTTATGCACTCTATCTATATCCAATATTATTATTTCAGCACCCTTTTCCCTCATCCCTCCAGCAAGGGTGTTTCATGTATTTGTAATATAGTTAGGTTGTCTCATCAAATTTTGCATTCTGTACTGACATTGCCTTGATCTTGAAGATGAATATTTTATTTGTATATAGTAAAGTTCACTCTTTGTGTTTGAAAGGTTAATGTGTTTTAACAAATGCATATAGTCATGTCTCTATAATGACAGTATTCTACAGAATAGATTCATGGCTCTACAAATTACTCTATTAGACCCAGCTCTCTTGTTCCAAATTCCTTGGCAATCAGTGATTATTCTATTTTCTCTACTGTTTTTCCTAATCCAGAAAGTTATATCATTGAAATTCTTCTTATGGAGCATATGTAGACACTTTCTTTCATCTATAAGCTATCATTTAAGATTTATCCTGAACTTTTGTAACTGGAGAGGATATTTATTTCTATCACTGAATAATATTCCATTGTATAGATATAACAGAGTTTGCTTATCCATTCACTTACTTAAGTAAATTTTTGTTGCTTTCAGATTTTGGAGCTTATAAGTAACTCTGCCATAAACATTCTCTCCTAGTTTTGCATGGCCTTAAGTTTAAAATAAGTTGTATATCTAAGAGCACAATGTCTGGATCACATGGTAAGATGATATTTAATTTTACTATAAACTGCAAAACTTTCTCTTGGCTGCACCATTTTGTATTCTCACTAGCAATGAATGAAAATTCATCCAGTCTCCCATCTTCATGACCCATTGTTATTGTCCATGTTTATGTTTTTAGTATTCTAAGAGGTGTATGATGAAATATCATTGTGGTTTAATTTTGCAATTTCTAATGACAAACAATGTTGAGCATCATTTCACATGCTTACTTATCACCTGTAGATCTTTATGTAGCTTTTTGTTCAGATTATTTGTCCATTTTTATTTGGATAGTACTTTTTTATTGTTGGGTGTTAAAAGTTCTTTGCATATTTGGACACACATCTTTTAATCAAATACATGTTTTTCAAATATTTTCTCCAAATCAATGGAATGTCTTTTCATTCCTTATCAATGTATTTCACTGGGCAGAAATTTTATATTTAGTAATGTCAAATTTATAAATATTTTTCTATCACAAATCATGGTTTGGTTGCTATATCTAAAACTCATCACCAAACCATGGGCTAGAAGATTTCGTGGTATATTTTACTGTAAAAGTATTACACTTGCATTACAATTTTAAGTGCAGGAATCATTTGGAGTTAGATTTTCTGAAATGGAAACGATGTTTGGCTAACTTCCTTCTATTTTTGTATGTTGGCATGCCATTGTTCCAGCAGCATTTGTTGAAAAACCAAACTTTTTCCATTGCTACTTTTCAAAGACCCATTGACTATGTTTATGTGTGTCTATTTTTGAGATCTTCCACATTAGTTCATGCATTTATTTCACCAACACAAAGCAATTTAATCATTGTGTCTTTGTAATTACACATGAAATCAGGTAGTATGGTTTCTACAAGTTAAGTCTTCTTCAGTATTGTTTAGGCAATTTAAGACTATTGCTTTCCATATAAACTTTAGAATTAATTTGTTCATATACTCAAAAGAAAGTGCTGCCATTTGGAATGGGATTGAGTTGAATGTATAGATCAGGTTGAGATGAAATGGCATCTAAACAATTAAGTTCTCTCAATGAAGATGGAATAACTTTGTTTTTAATTTTTATTATAACAATCTATACACAACTCAAAATTTCTCTTTCTAACCATTTTCAAGGTTACAATTTGGTTATATAATTACATTGAAATTATTGAGCTGCCATTACAGATATCTATGAACTCAACTTTTTCATCAAGTGGTACAAAATAAATGGTCAAAGTGATTGAAGAATAAAATAGTGTGTAAAAGCATTTCACTGAAAGTATTGCCTTTGTAAAATGTTTGCAATTATGGACAAGGCTGGTGAATTGGCAACAGCATTACTGAGAAGGAGGAGCAATGACTTCCCTGATATTTTCATGTAAAGGCCTCTAGAACTATACATATTAATTAAGAATAATGAACTTAATGCATTTACCATATAGACATAAACTTTCTGTTAATTTTTTGTGTGAATTTCTTTTTTTTTATTAATGGAAAGAAAGAAAAAAAAAGAAATTAACACAACATTTAGAAACCATACCGTTCTACATATGCACTCAGTAATTCTTAACATCATCACATAGATGCATGATCATCGTTTCTTAGTACATTTGCATTGGTTTAGAGGAACTAGCAACACAACAGAAAAAGATATAAAATGTTAATATAGAGAACAGAAATAAAAGTAGTAATAATAGTAAAAAAACAAACAAAAACCCTATAGCTCAGATGCAGCTTCATTCAGTGTTTTAACATGATTACTTTACAATTAGGTATTATTGTGCTGTCCATTTTTGAGTTTTTGTATCTAGTCCTGTTGCACAGTCTGTATCCCTTCTGCTCCAATTACCCATTATCTTACCCTGTAATTTTTTGAACACTGCTTGTACCTAAACCTGCCTTGCTCTGGTCTCTCTTCCAGCAGTTTCATGAGTTACATGGAATTAGAGAATGAAATATGTGTTTCAGAATTTATCCTCCTGGGGCTCTCAGAAGGCACAGAAGTGCAGCCTCTCCTATTTGCTCTGTTCCTGATGATGTATCTGGTCACTCTCATTGGGAACCTGCTCATCATCCTGGCCACCATCTCTGATGCCCACCTGCACATGCCCATGTACTTTTTCCTTGCTAACCTGTCTTTTACAGACATCTGTTTCACCTCCACCACTGTCCCAAAGATGCTGATGAACATCTGCACAAAGACCAAAACTATAAATTATGGAAACTGCCTCACCAGATGTATTTTTCATGGTTTTTTGGAGGATTAGACAGCTTCCTCTTAACCATGATGGCCTATGACTGCTTTGTGACCATCTCTCATACACTGTACTACATGATCATCATGAACCCCAGACTCTGTGGTCTACTGCTGCTGGCATCATGAATACTGAATGTTATGAACTCTCTTTTACATGGTCTAATGCTTTTGCAATTGTCTTTTTGTACAGAGTTGGAAATACCTCGCTTTTTCTGTGATCTTGATCATGCAGTCCAACTTGCATGTTCTGACACCTCCCTCATTGACCTCATGAGGTATTTTGTGAGTGGAATTCTGGGTGATAGTCCACTCACTGGCATCCTTTTCTCTTACTGTAAGATTACATGCTTTATTTTGAGAATTTCATCATGTGGAAACAAGTATAAAACATTTTCTACCTGTGGGTCTCATCCTTCAATAGTGTTCTTGTTTTATGGAAGAGCTCTTGGAATGTATCTTAGTTCTGCTACTACACAAAACACAAGGGCAACTGCAATAGCTTCTCTGATGTACAAAATTGTCACTTCCATGCTGAACCCCTATATCTATAGTGTTAGAAACAAAGACATAAAGCATACCTTAAAAATAATTTCCAGGTGAGAAAGTCTCTCCTTAGGAGGACACATTGCCTCAAGTACAGAAATTTACTTTTCATTAACAAAGCTTAGATACTGGGATATGTAAATCAAATTAGTTTTATCAGTGTAAATAAAGGTAATGTGCCATTTGCTTTATTGCTAGAACTTAATCTCTACTTTTTATCCAGGAAAGAACCTTGTTTTTTTCTGTATTTTCTCTAAATCATTTGACATCTAGGAATGTATTCCCAGGATTCTGAATTGAGCCTGATTATTCTGCCTGAACATTCAGTGGTAAATGTTTAATACAGGTCATTAGGAACATATAAAATTATTGTAATTACTGGAAGGGAAGAGGTGTGTTGCCTCCCTGAAAGCAGAAATAAACTGCTGTAGTGTTACATGGTTTTGGCACAAACTATTTGTCATTACAAATGCTCTGTACCTCTTGCTAGGATTCAATTAATCAGCTCTTGAAATAGGGCACATCCTGGACTTGAGTCACAACATGATGAAGTTTCAATAAGTCACATCCATCTCCATCTGTGACAATCTTCTGTATATTTGATAAAAGTTAGATGAGGATATAAACGACATTACAGTGCTTGATTCTTCAAATGTTGATGGTTTTACTATTATTGGATTTTTTTCAGGGATGCAAATTAGCTCTTTAAAAATTGTTTGCATAGGCAAGGACATTTTTCAGAAACTTTTCTTTAGCACTTCCTACACTCATAGGTCTCCTTTACAAATACTGGAAAACAATTTGGGTCATTTTCCCATTGCCAATTGTGTCTTTTTAAATGATTAATACAAGATATTAGGTAATAATATCACAATTTTTTGTAGATGTCCTGTGTTCTTTGTGAGGTAGAATGCCACTAATGCTTTTTATATCAGAGCCATTGGCAAATTAGAGTGACATTTTGTGATGAGAGATTGCTCTGAGGTGATGTCCAGTTAGGGAAAAAAGATGTGGTCATTTATTTAATTCATTTATATATTTTGCAGAACTGTGAATTCATTTATATTGGGTATTAACCCAAGTATCAGACTCTGCTTTAGTCATACCCACATCAGAAATGTAATTTAAAGAGAAAAGATATTTGATTCATGCAGCAAATTTCTTGGTTTTCTTTGTGCCATAATCTGAGGGTTAAAATTCTCAGTTTATCATTTTTGATGTCTTTCCAAGGCAAATAAAAGATCCATTTTACTCCACATTCCTTCAGTTTGAATTCTCAACAAAATATTTTATCATACAAAAAGTATTTGATAAACATTTTCTTTAGGGATGACAATAAGCAATAGATTGTGAATCATATTTTGCCATTGGTAAACATGCACTAGTTGTATACATTTATCCAAAGTACACAGCATCATTGTAGTCTCACTTCCAACAATTTCATCCATCAGTTCCCAGAATCTTATCCAGGAAGATCCATGCATTTGCAGTCAGTTCCTGTATCTAATAATTTACTTGCATTACTCCTTTTCTTTAAGCAGAAATCTCTTTCAAAAAAAAATCTCTAAAAAATTCGTGAAGAAATTTAGTAGGCATATGCGTTCAATATATTTGAAAAAGCTAGAGGTATGACTTTCAAGTAGAAAAAAAAGGAAAAAATACTAGAAAACAGTTCATCTAGGAAATATAATGCTTCTGCTATCCTCAGGAGCACTGTATAATCAAGAAGACTCCACTAAAGTGTTAGATCGGCAAGTGCAACATTTTCTGCAATTCAGGGAGTAAGAAGCTCTTTGCATAAGTATTGATTACATATGCACCTGCTAGTTCACCATCCTCTCCAACACAGGATCTGAAACCAGAGGGAGGGAGAAATGCCTGTTAGGGGTCAGTCCACTTCATCCATGTCACACCATATCATGTAGATGTCATGCAGGATACCAAACTTACTTACACTTGAGAATACTTCAGGAGGAAGGGCAATTGTAACTCTTTCAAAATTTCCAAAGTCTCTCTGTTTTCTTTCCAATACACCCAGCTCATAGACAGGTTCTGAAGAAAAGACATTTTGTAGAGCATGTCTTGAGTGAGTAATGGAAAGCATTTTACTATTCTGCCATATACACCATCTCTTCAAGTTTTACTTCTATTACAATTCCAGGAACTCCAATTTTTTCTCACTTAATAAAGTATTCCTGGGTTTGTTAGTAAAATTTTATTTTTCTCCAAAATCATTAAATTCAGTGATAACAATTATGATTCAGTCTGAACTGAGGGGAATGATTGGTTCTCACAGAAAATTAAACTGTATTCTTGAAGAATCCATAAAGAGATAGAAGAAAAAATGATCAAATTGTGTGTTATTGGTGAAAGAAGTGCAGTGTTGGGTTTTTTTGAAGGAAAATGTTGATGAGTCATTACAATTTAGATGTCTGCAAAAGAAATTTTCAGGAATCACGGTGAGAGTTAAACATCATTTTACAGATGAAAAACTATTATTTTTAGAGGAGAAACAGGGGATTTAATTCTTGTCTTCAAACTTTCAATGCTGTGTTATATATAAGGAGGAAAAGACTCATTTTGAGTCAGTATGTTCTGTTCAATAGTATTCTGTTGGATACATCCCATAATTATTTACTAGGACCTTGCCACACAAAATTAAGTCATATAAAAGAGATGCATGCTTTCTGTTGGGAGATTAATTGTCAAGAGTAAGTGAAGTCGGAATAAACCTATCAGAATCAGGGAACATGATTTAAATTCATACACTGTTCAAAGCAGTAACAGAGCCCTCACCATTAAGAATGCACCATAAATATGTAGCCAGAGTCAAAGGGCATGCATGTGATACAAAAAAGGAATGAATCTCTCCACCCTTGCCAAGAGCTGAGTTTTGAAGAGAAGCAAATGACAGAGTTACAATGTTGGATGAGAGGGTCTTGGAAAGCATCTCCTAGTGGTCTTCCACCAGCTTTATGAAACCAGAAGGCTCTGACATAAATGTGCAAACTCAGATTATTTATCTGTTTCATTTTCTTGCATTTCCAGAATGCAGACATTTTTCTTTTATCTGTTACCTTGGGTGGAAACAGAGTCAGTGGAAGAAAAGAATCACTTGAATTAACCAGAGAAGTTCTCCTGTGCTGTAGGAAAGAAATATGATGGCAAGGAATGCCTTACTTGCAATAGCTGCAGAAATTAGGAAAAATCTACAAACATAAATTTGTTTTATTGTCTAATGTCTTTTTCTGGATTCCACTTTGGTTTCTATTGCAGACAATTTTCTTTGAGTTCCACTTCAGGGAAATTTTAAATTTTCATAAATGTATATTTCAACCCTCAATGCTCTATTTGACTTGTTTTTATTTTATTAGAAGTTGTTGTTAAACAAAAAATGTGGCATAAAATGTAGATTCGTGTACACCACCCCACCATCAACACTTGCATGGCTTTGGAGAGTTTGTTGAAATGGATGATAACACTTTTTTTGTAACTCTACTTCTTTGTTTACAGTAGTTAATACATTTAACAATTGATTAAAACTTTAAAAAGTAGTACTATAATGATTGTCCATAGTTTACATATGGATATTTCTTGTCATATTCCCAATCTACAATTATTATTATTTTTTACACATGTCTTTATTTTAATTCTTATCTACCCATGCCCTGGATAGAGGGAGTGTCAGACACGAAGTTTTTACACTCAAATGGTCACTTGATGAAAGCTCTATAGTTTTGCAATCCTTATCAAATATCAAGAACAATGGATAACTACAGTTTAAGGTACTTCCTTCTGGCTAGTCTATCGTACTAGAAAATAAAAAGTTTGTGACATATTTAAGAGTCACAATCGTTTGTAAAATTCTTATTTCCAGTGACACCTCCCCCTCTCATTTGATCATTCTCTCAATCTGCAGGGAAATCTTGGCAATGACCATTTTAGCTTCATGCAGGAAAAGGGTGTTGACCTTACCAGGTAAGGAAAGAAATTGGTTGATGTCCTTTGAGAAACGGTGACCTCTGGATTTTGGAGCTTATCTGGGAAAGCAACAATTTGGAGTCCTATTATTTCTGAAAAAAAGACATAATAATAAGAACATTTATAGATTCTTAGTAAGAGTCCAGGATTTCCTTTAGGATTTTTAGGAATACTTTTGGCATTGGTTTGGCATAATATGGCAATATTTAATATGCCTATATAAGAGTAACTTGCAACATGACAACTCAACTCTATTTGAAATCTCTTGACCACTGAAACTGAATTTTGCCTCATTTCTTTTCCTCATTTTGGTCAAGAAGGTGTTTCCAATCCCATGATGACAGGGCCAGGCTCATCCCTGGGAGTCATACCCTATGTTTCCAGGGAGCCACACCTCTTAGAGTCATATCCCAATGATGGGGAGGAAACTGAATTTTTTGCAGAGTTTGGTTCAAAGAGAGGCCACATCAGAGCAACAAGAGATTCTCTGAGGGTGAATCTTAGGCATAATTATAAGTAGGCTTAACATCACCATTGCAGAAATAACTTTTATAAGGACATGACTTAAGATTGAGATAATATTAGGAATTCCCCAGATGGGGAAGTTTAATAATTCAACATTTTCTCCCAGTACCTCAAGGGGACTTTACAAATTCTATTTTATGCCCAAAATACTATGAAATGAATCAGAGTATTATGTTAATCTGTACAGAAAAACAAGATCTCACCCTTATTCAGAAATTAAAAGAAACAGTTCCCTCCACAAAATGGATCAGGATTAAAACATGGCTTTTCTAGGGTATGTAATCCTTTCAAATCTGGACAGGCACCATACAATATTTGTCCTTTCATTGCTGGCTTATTTCACTCAATGTTATGTCCTCAAGTTTCACTCACCTTGTTGCATGCCTTGCAGCTTCATTCCTTCTTGAAGCTGCTCAATGATCCATCATATGTATGTACCAAAGTTTGCACTTCTGATCCTTAGTCAATATACCTTTAGGCCACCTCCATTCATTGTAAATCATGAATATTGCTGCCGTGAACACCAGTGTGCAAATGTCTATTGATGACCCTGCTTTCAGTTCTTCCACCGGCATACCTATTATTGGATTTTCAGGATCATGGTAACCTTATACTTAGCTTCCTATGGAACCAGCACAGTGTCCTCCAGGGGGGTTGCACCATTCAACTTCCCCACCATCAGTGTCTCTCCACATTTTTGCCAAAATTTGTATTTTCAGTTTGCTATTTTGAATGGAATTTTATTTTCATGTATTCACATACCATATAATCATCAAAAGCATACAATCAGTGTTCACAGTATCATCATATAGCTGTGCATGGATCATCACAACCTATTTTCACACATTTTTATTACTCCATAAGCAATAAAAAATAACAGTAAAAATGAAAGTACAAAAAAACATCCAAAACATCCCTCCCATTTTCCTCCTTATTATTTATTTTTGTCTTTATGCTCTTATTCATCTGTTTATACCCTGGATAAAGGTAGTGTCAGTCACAACGTTTTCATAATCACTTCTCACATCATAAAACCACATATTGTACAATCATCTTCAAGACCAGACTACATTTTGTTTCAGGTATTTCCCTTTAGGTTTTCCAATACCCCAAAAAATAGTGAATAAGGATATGTATTTCATGCATAAGAATAACCTCTAGAATGACCTCTTGACTATACTTGCAATCTTTATTTTCCTTCATTTCTCTTCCCCCTTTGGATCAGGATGTCTTTCTCGATCCTATGATGCCAGGGCCAGGCTCATCCCCAGGAGCCATGTTCCATGTTACTGGGGAGTTTTACAGCCCTGGGAGTCATGGCCCATCTAGGGGGAAGGCAGACAGTTTGACTGCCAAGAAAGCTGAAGGTTAGAAGCTACATATGAGCAAGAAAAGAAGTTCCCTCAGTGTGAATCTTAAGCATAATTATAAGCAGTTTTAGCTTCCTTGCAGGACTATGTTTCATAAGGGCAAATCCCAAGATTGAGGTCTTGGCCTATTAAATTGGTACTATTCAATGCCTGTGACAATACCAGGCCTTACCTATGTGGAGAAGTTTACTATTTCCATGTTTTCTCCCAGCCCTTCAAGGGGACATGGCAAATCTTTTTTATCTTCTGCCCAGATTACTCTGGGATGTATCAAGACACCACACTAAACTCTACAAACCAACAATTTCACACTCACTATTCAAGATTCCATGAGATTATTGATTATTGAGTAAACTGATCATACAAGTTAAACTAAGTACTGTGCTATTGAAAATATAAATTTTATACCAAATAAACAGCTCTTCCTTTGGTATCATACCGAAGGTGATGTTTTAAAATACACCTATTTTCATCCTTTTCCCTTAGTTTGATTTACCCTAACCCTGACCAGATCGGCTTCCTTCATATCTCTAATTGAAGTCTGTCTCATTTACAGCTTTTGTAACAATTACTGTATGGGGTAATATTAGCTTTCATAGCTTCAGATCTCTCTCAATCTTTATGTTACACAGATACCCAAATTTCAGAGAAGGATCAGGTAACATAGAATGAACTCAACACATAAGAATTTTGAAATAACAATTAAAACCCAGGGATAGATATGACTTCTATAAGTGCTTACAATCTAGGAGGTTTTACACTAGGTCTTCTGCTGATAATCTATGCTCTAGAGATGAAATCTCTGAGTTTCCACATTGTAGTTAGTCTATATTAGTGAATTGATAAAATATCTATCTTTTTTGTTCTTGGCTTATTTTAGTCCACATACTGTCCTCAAGGTTCATTAACCAAGTTGCATGCCCCACAACTTCATTCCTTCTTGCAGCTGCTCAGTGTTCCATTAGATGTTACACCACAGTGTGATCTTTTGTTTATCAGCTGATGTACCCTTAGGCCATCTCCATCCATTGCAAATCATGAAAACTGACACCACAAATAACAGTGTACAAATGTCATTTCAAATCATTGTTTTCAGTTCTTCCACCCAAATACCTAATGACAGGGCTGTAGGATCCTATAGCAACTGTATATTTGGCTTCCTGTGGAGTCACCACATTGCCCTCCAGAGGGACATCATTCTACTTCCCTAACAACAGTGAACACATACATCTCTCTCTCTCTCTATGTTTTCTTTAGCCCTTGTATCTTTCTGTTTGCTTTCAAACAGTTTTATCCAAACACAATACAATCCATCTGTCATGGTCAGGTTCATGTGTCAACTTGGCCAAGTGGTGGTACCTGTTTGTCTCCTTGGACAAGTGCTGGCTTGTCTGTGATGAGGACATTTCATAGAATTAAATCATGATCAGGTCTGCTGCATCTGCAGCTGATTCCATTTGTAATCAGCCAAAGGGGAGTGTCTTCTGCAATGAGGTATGCTTAATCTAATCACTGGAAGCCTTTTAAGGAGGATTCAGAAGAGACAGGCTCTCTTCCTGCCTCAGTTGGGGAGCCTCTCTTATGGAGTTCATACAGACACTCCATTGAAATCATCAGCTTCACAGACTGCCCTGTGGATTTTGGACAATGCATTCCCATGGTCATGTGAGACACTTTTATAAATTTTATATTTGCCAGTGTTTCCTGTTGATTGTTTCTCTAGAGAACACTAACTAATACATCATGGTACCAGAAGTGGTTCTTAAGAAACAGAATCTTAAAAATGGTTTTTCAGGAATGGTTTTCTACTCTGACTGGACAAAAGCACTAAGGTCTCTGATTCCCATAATCAGAATGACACTCCCAATCCATGGAGTGAGTTGGCAAAAGAGATAGTCAAAACATCACCATTTGATTATCCTAATGCTTCGCTTGTATGAAGCCAGGCTCTAGGGCATAAAGTTTTTGACACTTTTACAGAGTTTTGTGGAAATAAGAGGTATAGGGATGTTGGTTGGTTGTTATTAAATACACCGGCTACATTAAGCATGGAAGGGATGGGCTTAAGGTTTCAAACAAGAAGCTTAAATGTTGTCTGAAAGATGTGGACGTATCTATGAGTATCCTGAAGGAAATCTTATTTCCTATAACCATAGACTTGAGATTTCTGAAAATCAGACTCAGAATCTTATTGTTAGAGTAGCAACTTTACAATGTAAACTGAAATCTCAACATTGCATGGTGTCTTCTATTAAAGTGAGGGCATTGATTCAAAAGGAGTGGGACCCAGAAAAATGAGATGGTGACATATGGATTGATAATGATGTTGGGAGTGAGGTTGAAACCCTAGGTCATGCTGAGTCTTCTCTAGATAACCCAGTAATAGTTTGCCTTGAGGACATAACTGCCCCAACTCAAGGCTGCTTTGAGGAGTTGGACACTCAACCTCTTCCCAAAGGATTAGCCCTAGAGTGATTAATCCTGTCTCATCAGATGAAACTGCAAATGGAGGCCCTGAAACAAATAGCTTTGAAGATATTTCTAATTCTTTTCATGACCCACCCCCACTACCCCTAATTTCTTCCAGACCTATAACTAGACTAAAGTCCCAACAGGCCAGTAAAGGTGAGATACAAAGTATCACACATGAGGAGGTATGTTATACTCCAAAAGAATCATGTGAGTTTTCCAATTTGTATAGATAGAAATCTGGGGAATATGTGTGGTAATGGATTTTAAGAATGTGAGATAATGGTGGGAGAAACATAAGGCTGGATCAGGCTGAATTTATTGATTTGAGCCTACTAAGCAGAGATTATGCCTTCAATGTTATAGCTTGAGGGGTAAGAAAAGGTATTAACAGTTTGTTTGAATGGTTGGTTGAAACATGGATCAAAAGGTGGCCAACATTGCCTGAGGTTGAAATACCAGAACTGCCCGGATATAATGTAGATGAGGGCATCCAGAGGCTTAGAGAGATTGGAATGTTAGAGTGGATTTACCATGCAAAGCCTGCTCTTACACCCCAAGAATGTCTGGAGGATGCACATTTTACCAGAACAATGAGAAATAAATCTGTGAGACTAGCACCATCATTCCTGAAGAGCTCTGTGGTTGCACTTCTATGTAGGTCAGATATTACTGTAGTAACTGCTGTCACTGAGTTGGAATCCTTAAACACAGTGAGGATGATGGGATCCCGAATTGGCAGGAGCCAGTTGGCAGCACATAATTGCCAAAGACAGGGTAGATGTGGCTATTATAATAGACTGCAAACTCAAAGCAGGCATCAAAATTATATGACTCACAGAGATTTGCAGCATTGGCTAGTAAATCATGAGGTACCTAGAAATACAATAGAAAGGCAGTCTACTAAACTCGTGTTCAAGCTGTATAAAAAAAAGAGTTCCAGGTCAAGTGAATAGAAGTCTACCCTGAATTACAAAAACAGAGTCACAGCCCTTTAATCAATTTCCAGACTTGAGACAGTTTACAGACCCAGAACCCCTTCAATGAAGGGGAGACCAGGTCTGTTTTTGGAGGAGAACCCTTTTACACTGCCACAAATTGATACTGTTAATCTTCCTCCTAGCCTTCCCTAAGGAGACTGATGGCCTTTTACCAGGGTAGCTGTGCAATGGGGAAAAGGAAATGATCAGGTATTTCAGGAATTATTAGCCCAGGTTCAGAAGTGACATTGACTCCAAGAGACCCAAAATGCCGCTCTGATCCACCAGTCAGAGTGGGGGCTTATGGAGGCCAGGTGATCAACAGTTTTAGCTCAGGTACATCTCACAGTAGGTCCAGTGGGCCCCCAGAGCCATTATGTAGTTACTTCCCCAGTTCCAGAATGTACAATTAGTATAGACATACTAAACAACTGGCAAAATCCCCACATTGGCTCTTTAACTCGTGCAGTGAGGGCTATTATGGTGGGAAAGGCCAAGTGGAAGCCACTAGAACTGCCCCTACATGGCAAAATAGTAAATCAGAAGCAATACCAGATTCCTGGAAGGATTGCAAAGATTTCTGCCACTCTTAAGGACTTGAAGGATGTGGGGGTGGTGATTCCCACCACACCCTCATTCAACTCTCTTATTGAGCCTGTACAGAAAACAGATGGGACTGGAGGATGACAGTGGATTATCGTAAGCTCAACCAGGTGGTGATTCCAATTGCAGCTGCTGTTCCAGACATGGTATTATTGCTTGAGCAAGTCGGTACATCCCCTCGTACCTGGTATGCACCTACTGATCTGGCAAATACTTTTTTTTCAATAAGTATTAGTAAGGACCACCAGAAACAGTTTGTTTTCAGCTGGCAAGGTCGGCAATATACTTTCCCTGTCCTACCTCAGGGGTATATCAACCCTCCAGCCCTATGCCATAATCTTGTCTGCAGGGAACTTGATCATTTCTCCCTCTCACAAGACATCACACTGGTCCATTATATTGATGATATCATGTTGATTGGACCTAGTGAGCAAGAAGTAGCAACTACTCTAGACTTATTGATAAGGTATTTGCATGTCAGAGGCTGGGAGATAAATACAACAAATATACAGGGGCCTTCCACCTCAGTGAAATTTCTAGGTGTCCAGTGGTGTGGGGCATGTCAAGATATCCCTTCTGAGGTGAAGGATAAGTTGTTTCATCTGGCCTCTCCTAATATCAAAAAAGAGGCACAATGCCTAGTTGGTCTCTTTGTATTTTGGTGACAACTTGCTCCTCATTTGGGTGTACTACTCCAGCCCATTTATCAAGTGACCAGAAAATCTGCTAATTTTGAGTGGGGACCTGAACAAGAGGAGGCTCTGCAACAGGTCCAGGCTGCTGTACAATCTGCACTGCCACTTGGGCTGTATGATCCAGCAGATCCAATAGTGCTGGAAGTGTCAGTAGCAAATAGAGATGCTGTCTGGAGCCTTTGGCAGGCTCTTATAGAAGAAACACAACACAGACCCTTAGGATTTTGGAGCAAAGCTTTACCATCTGCTGCAGATAACTACTCTCTTTTTGAGAAACAGCTTTTGGACTACTACTGGACTTTAGTAGAGACTGAACGCTTAACCATGAACCACCAAGTTATCATGAAACTTGAGTTGCCTATCATGAGCTGGGTGTTGTCTGACCCACCTAGCCATAAAGTTGGGCATGTGCAGCAGTACTCTATTGTAAAATGGAAATGGTATATACGAGATAAGGCCAAAACATGTCCTGAAGGCACAAGTAAGTTACATGAAGAAGTGGCCCAAATGCCCATGGTCTCCACTCCTGCCACATTACCTTCTCTTTCTCAGACCAGAGCTATGGCCTCTTGGGGAGTTCCTTATGGTGAATTGACTGAAGAAGGTAGTGATAAATATGAACTATGGTCACATGATCAGTTACAGAAATGAGGACTGTAATGCTGTTTTGTTCATGTTTTACTATTTAAGTTGTAAGAGATCAAGTTTAAGAAAGAATATTACCGAAGGATTTACACCCTATTCTGGAGAGATGTAATGAGTTTCCAGTTATATACAGGACAGTTGAGTATTCTTAGGTCAAAGAAAAAATATGTGTTTTATTGTTTTTTATTTACAAATTAGGTATGGTTTAGGTGGTATGTATAGCTGCCAAGTTGACAAGGGTGGACTGTCATGGTCAGGCTCATGTGTCAACTTGGCCAAGTGGTGGTACTTGTTTGTCTCATTGGGCAAGTGCTGACTTGTCTGCGATGAGGACACTTCATAGAATTAAATCACGATCATGTCAGCTGCATCCACAGCTGATTCCATTTGTAATCAGCCAAAGGGGAGTGTCTTCTGCAATGAGATATGCTTAATCTAATCACTGAAAGCCTATTAAGGAGGAATCAGAAGAGACAGGCTCTCTTTCTGCTTCAGTTGCTGAGCTTCTCCTGTGGAGTTTGTACACATCCTCCCCCAAAATCATCAGCGTCACAGTCTTCCCTCTGGATTTTGGACTCTGCATTCCCACGGTCACGTGAGACACTTATAAATTTTATGTATACGAGTGTTCCCTGCTGATTCTGTTTCCCTAGAGAACCCTAACTAATACACCATCCAAAATAAACAATCAATGGTTCCCACTATATTCACATGGTGATGCTTTCACCACCACGATCTATATGAGAACATTTTCATTTCTTTCACCAAGAAAGAAGAGAAAAATAAGGAAATTACAACAAGGATACCATAACCCACCTATTATATCCCTCTGTTAACATTTAGCTTTAATATAATGCTTTTTCTTACTATTAATTAAATAATACTGCAATGTTACTGATATCTATATCTTAGTCTGCATTAATTGTATTTTTTCCATATGCCATCCCATTTCTTAACACCTTGCAATGGTGAAATCCACTTATTCTCCCTTTTGTAAAAACTTTCTAGGTACTACTGAGTTATACAGTCCAGTTTTTATCCTCTACCTTTCCTTCTGGTGTCATACCAGCCCTTAGACTTCCACTTTCAAACATACTCCCTTCATACTCACAATATTGTTCATTATACTTACAATATTGTGCAGCCATCACATAGTATTATCGTATCTATTTCTGAATTTTGACTATCAATCCTGTTGAATATTCTGTACTCCTTCGATATCAAGTGCCCAAATCCGACCCTGCTTCCATCTCTTCATAGCCTGTGTTCCTCAACTTTAACTCTCAGAGTTTGCTCATTGTACTTAGTTCATATTAGTGAGGCAATGCAGATTTTTCCTTTTGTTTCTGACTTATTTTGCACAATAAAACATCCTTGAGATACATCGATGTTGTTGCATGCTTCATGATTTTTCCGTTGATAGACACTTGGGCTCTTTCCATCTGTATGCCACAATAAATATTGCTGTGCAAATGTCCATTTGTATCACTGCTTTCTGTTCTCTGAACATATTCCTAGTAATGGGATTGCTGAATCCTACAACAATTCTAAACTTAACTTCCTGAGGAACTAGCAAACTGCCTTTTCAAAATTGCTAATTCTTCCCTTTATTCATGCATCATCTTCTTGATTTCCTTGAGCTCTATGTCTATGTTATCCCTTAGCTCAGTCAACCTATAGAGAAGAGTTCACTTGATGTCTTTCATTAGTTCTTCCAGTGCCAGCACTTCTGAGGTTGTATTAATTTTTTCCTTTCTATGGGACGTGTTCTCATCTTTCTTTATGTATCTTCAAATCTTCTAGTGAATTTTGGTCATTTGAATATTTTGATAGGGAACTTTGGCAATCAGATTCTCTCTCTACTGTAAGGTTTAAGTGTACATTGGTTGTGTGTTGAATCTCTTCTTCAACTCATGGCCCAATTTATACAGATAATTCAGAACAGCTGGTGGTGAACTGTGAGCTTCTACTTGCTTTGGATTCATTTACCACTCATTTTTCTATTTCTCCCAGGTGTGAAATTAGGTCATTGGTTTTAGCTCTTTCTCCTTTTATAATATAGGAATTTAGAGCCAAAAATTTACCTCTCAGCACTACCTTCAATGAATCACATCTGTTTTGATATGTATTTTTGGTGTCATTTGTCTCAAGTATTTGCTGCTTTCTCGTGTGATTTTTTCTTTGACCCACAGATTGTTTGTGTGTTGTGTTTAACCTTTATATGTTTGTGAATTTTGCAGTTCTTCTGCCTTTATTGATTTCCATATTAAATATATTGTATTCAGAGACAGTGCTTTACATCATTTCAAGTTTTTAAAATATTTTGAAATCTGTTTTGCAATGCAACATAGGGTACCTCTTGGAGAATGATCATGGGACCTTGAGAAGAGTATTTATCCTACTGTTTGGGTGTCCATTGTTCTCTATATATCTGTTAAGCATAGTTGATTTATCATGGTATTCAAGTTTTTGCTTCCTTATTTATACTCTGATCTGATATTTCTTGTATTGATGAGAGTGGAGTATTAAAGTATCCAAATGTAGTTAAAATGATGTCTATTTCTCATTGCTGATTGCTAGTTAATGACCTTATGCATTTACTGTTCTCTGGTTAGGATCATAAACATTTATGATTGTGATTTCTTCGTGGAGAATTGTCCCTTGCATTAATATAATGTATCCTATTTGTCTCTTATAACCCTTTTGCATTCAAAGTCTATTATTTTCAATATTAGGATAGCTACTGCAGCTCGCTTTGGTTACAGTTTGTGTGGAATATGTTTTTCCAACCCTTCACTGTCAATCTCTTTGTTGCTTTTGGTCTAAGGAAAGCTTTTAGATAGATAATACATTTCGTGCATTATGCCAATCTGCATCTTTTGTTGAGTGCATTAATCCATTCTCAATGTGTTATTACTCTAAAGGCAATAATTACGTAGAATATTTTATCCTTTTATTTTGCATGTCATCCTTATATTTGCCTTTATTTACCCTTTTATTTACACTTACTTTCTATGCTTTCCTCCAAGCTTCTCTCTCCACTCTTTTCCTTTCAGCCTGCAGAACTCCCTTTAATATTTCTTGAGGAAGAAATATTTCCCATGTACCTGTGAGTATTTTAAACTGTAAATGTGTGTGAAGGACAATTTTCCCAGATAAAGAATTCTTGGCTGGCAGTTTTTCTCCTTCAGAGAGAAGTATATCAAACCATTGCCATCTCAACTCCATGGATTCTGATGAGAAATTCATCCCTAATTTTATTACAGATTCTTTCTATGTGATGAATTGCTTTTCTCCTGTGGCTTTCAGGATTCACTCTTTATCTTTGACATTTGTCATTCTTGTTAGCATTTGTACTTGTTTAAGCCTATTAGAATGCATTCAGTTTGGAATATGTTGTGCTTGCTGGATATTTACATTTATGTTTTTCCTAAGACTTGGGAAATTTCAGCCAAAATTTCTTGAAATGTTCTTTCTGCCCCTTTCCACTTTTCTTATCCTCCTGGGACACCTAGCAGCATATGTTTAGGCACTTCATGATGTCATTCATTTCTGAGACCCTGCTCCTGCTTTTCTGCATTTTCTCTATCTCTCCAGTCTGCAAATTTCTATATCTTATCTTGCAGTTTGCCAATTCTTTCAACTGAAAGTGCAAAAATTACGGTGTCTTGTTCCTCTAGGATATGTTTAATCCCTTATATTGTCTTTTCATCCCCCACAGTTCTGTTATCTTTCTTTTCATTGTATCAAATAATTTTATTCATCTGTGTCAGAGGCCCAGCATCCATTTTAGCAGAAATGGAAATGATCCTCATTCACATAGCATTACATTTCACCAGGACTTAAATACTACCCTCAGGGGGCATATATATTTATTTCCATGACAATTTGGTTTTTGACAAAAGACACATTATATTACTTTTCTTTTTCATTTTCAGGCTGTAGTTTAATGATTACCATATAGTATTGCTGAATACATATTTTTCAAATGACTGAAAATAAATATTTGCATGAGTTGAACACATATTGCTAACTATTGGGGAGAAAGGAAAAACAGTGAAACAAGCAGAAACATTGTTGAGAGAGGGCAGCCCCATAAATCAGATCAAATATCAGAAAATAGAAATCAGAAACAATAGATATTTCAGTGTTCCCAGAATCTCTATCCTGAATAAGTGAAAGGGAAACCATTATGGGAACACTTGCACTGCTACAGCCCACAGTTACAGAGAAGTGAGAGTCCACTGGGATAAGAGATGAAAAAGAAGCTCCAAAACTTTCTCCCAAGGGTCAAAATACACCCAAGTTTGTATTGCATTACCTTTTTTTCCCCTCCAGAGAGCTAAATATCTTAGGGAGCAGAGAGTCAAAAGAATATTTCACTAATGAGGTTCATGGGAATTAAATTCATAAAAGCATGGAAACATAAAGGCTTTGCCTACACTGTCTCAACCCTGGTTTACCAATCTCTGCTGAGTGGAAACATAATTTTACCTTCTAGAGATATCAAGAGTATTTGCATCTACCTGCACTTCCTGGGAGCAAAGCATCCAACTTCATCCATCATTCAGGGATGACTCAGCATTGGTGAACTTAGACTCCTCTTTATAATTTCTGGGTGAGTCACAGAGTCTGGTCATAAGGATTGGGAATGTATTATGAGTCCAGGAACCCATTTATTGAGAGTATCTTTAGGGGTATAAACAAGGATAACAAAGAGAGATTATCATCCAATCTCCTACCCAGGTAAAAGCTAGTGGTTGAGGGAGACAATGAATATGCTTAAGTATCATTTTTCCCATATCTGTCTCATCTAATGTTAGCTCATTCTCATGGGCTTCTTTCATGGAAGTATCTTGGTATAAATATTCATCAATTTCTTCCTAAAATCATTCAACACAAACCCATTCATTAATTCCTTCATGGTAGCCATTAAGTGTTACTCTCAGAATAAATGAATAAGAGAGTTTCTTTATTTCAAAGAGATTGCATCTAAATACAGCAACAAACATAGAAATGAGTACATGCAATATCCTGAGGTGGAAACTCAAGTCCTGGCAAAGTGGATCCAAAGTTTGGACTCATCTGTTGAGGTTCATGAAGGCTTCCCAAGGGTGCTAGGAATCATACTGAGCCTGGCAGGAGGTACATTTTCCTTACATTAGCTATTGTAACATGAGAAGAGGATATAAATCCACCAAGAAAAGAAGACATGGACACAAATGTGTGATTGATATATTTGTAGGGTGCAGTCAAGTTTAAAAATAGATCTTAATATCTGATGAACAAAAGTAGGGAGGGTGTGAGAAAAGCAACCAGAGCTTGGGAAGATTGTCAGAAGTCAGATAACAGCGAGCTTCGAGTTTTGTCCACAAGGTTGATTTTATGTTTGAAGTTATTGGAGAGTTAGTGCATGGTTTTTCAAAGGTGATGTTCAAGAAAATTCTTGCCCTGTGGACAGCTTAGGATCAGTTTCTGTTTTCAAATTCCTGGGGAAGTGATGAGGGCTGGAAATTGCACAGTGCCAGTGAGCTTGGATGTTTGGTGAATGAGTATGTTTGATGTTGAATTACAGCATACAAAAATATCCTTCATTAATGCTAAGCCCAATATCAGATATGTTATAGTCATTATTTTTTCTTAATTCTGTCAATTGTTAAATGAAATTGGTATCTCTGTTCTGATCTCATGGGAGATGAATTGAGACTTATAGAAGAGTCATATTCTTTTCCTAGGCATATATTCACATGTGGAATGAAGCTCAGAGTTTGTTCTTAGATTTTTGCACTTCAGTAATATTTTTACTTCTTCATAAGTCCAATTTAAACAAAGAGTTTGGGGACATTACAATGGTAGTTCAGTGACAGAATGTTACCTCTTGCCTGCCCGTGTACAAATGAATAAATAAATAATTTTAAAAAGCACTGTGAGACTTATTGAAAAATTGCAAGGATAGTAGGAACAGTTTGTATAATATCACATCCATCGTTTGCTTATTCTGAATATCTTCCATCTGCAATACCACATTACATCTATGTGTTATAAATCACAGCTTCACAGACTCTCTTTGTTTTTGATGACCTGGATATTTGTCAGGGTGCTGGCAAGGTATTTTGTAAAATGGCTCTCAGTTGGAATTTGTTTGATGTTCTCCTCATGATTAGACTGGGATTATGTGTTATGGAGGAAGACATGCTTTTCCCTGTAGATGATGACATTCATCAACAATGCTTGCCAAGTTTCCCCACTTTAAAGTTCCTCATTCTCCTCCTTTTCCATATATTACTTTGGGGAGGGGGTTAGTACTTGACACACTTCAGGAGTGGGAATCAACTCACCTTCTGGAGACAGCCGTATCTAGATAAAGCTTTGCATAATCTGCATGGGAGATTTTTGTCTTCCTACTTATATATTAAATATTTTCTTTAAATGATTTAAGACTCACCACCTTTATTTATACTTTGGGTTGTGATCCAATACTACTTTATTTTTTTTTGAGAGGTTTATTTCAGTTTGGGCAATGAGATATCTTTCAGAGGTGCTCTGTGTCTCTTGGGTTTATCCCAATCATTGAATGCTTTATTTTAGTGCCTACTTAATTTCTGGTGTTAAAAGATGCTCCAGTCTCTTCCCATATATTTTATTCCAGGTTTAGGGTCAGCCATTTCTCCAAGGAAGCTTTTGTTGAAGAATGGTGTTAAAATAAATGTCTGGACACTATGTGTGTGCTCCGTGTTACAAGGATATCTAGGCGCTCTCCAAAGACAGAGTAGAAAAAAAATATGCGTGTCTGCCAAGTTGTGCACATACACAGACTCATATATATGTCTACATGTAACCTTCTACTATATTAACCTACTCATGCTGATGTGTCTCACTCTAAACCATTGCCAGGTGGAATATTTAGTGTCCTCCCCTTGCTTATGGTTAACCACCCACTCCGCAGGGGGTAACATATTCTTCTCACCTGTCATCATCTACTTAATGGCTTGATTCCAGTATACATATGCAGATGTGATAGAATTGTCAACCTACACTCTGGTGAGATAAGCTTTATCCACTAGAATACAGTACTTATGCAGTTTCTGTCCCCTGTATTTTCCATACTCCGTTCATATCCAGTATTACCAATTCAGCACCTTTCCCCCTCATCCCCTCAGTAACATGTGGCATACATTTGTAATACAATTAGATTGTCTTATCACATTTTGCATTCCATCCTGGCATTCCTATTATCCTGACAATCTTTTATTTTATTATACTAAGGGTTATTATTTGTTTCTTAAAGGTCAGTTTAATAAATACATAAAGTCAGGTGTCTATAATTATAGGATTACAGGGAATAGATTCACTGCCTAAAAAGTGCTCTCTGATTCACGTATTGAACCTTCCTATCCTCTCCCAATCCCTTGAAAAAAGTGTTCATTCTATTGTCCTTATTATTTGGACTAATCCAGAAAGTCATATAATTGAAATTGTATGTATGCAGGATGTTTAGACGGCTTTGTTTCAATTACCAATAATCATGTTAGATGGATGCTTGACTGTTGTGACTAGAGGGAACATACATTTTTATCACTGAGTAATATTCCATAGTATAGATATAGTTGAGTGTGTTTATCCATTGACCTTAAAGGACATCTTGGTTGCTTTCAGATTTTGGAGATTATACATGAAGCTGCTATAAAACATTCATGCATAAGTTTTTGTATGGATTTAAGTTTTCAAATCAGCTGGATACTTAAGGGCACAATTTTGTGACTCAGTGGTGAGACTCAGTTTAGTATGCTAAATACT
This sequence comes from Tamandua tetradactyla, assembly GCF_023851605.1. Classification (NCBI taxonomy): domain Eukaryota; kingdom Metazoa; phylum Chordata; class Mammalia; order Pilosa; family Myrmecophagidae; genus Tamandua; species Tamandua tetradactyla. Next base: position 95,749,746 of record NC_135330.1, on the reverse strand, counting down.
GCCAAACCGTCTTCTGGCTGCACCATTTTGAGTTCTCACTAGGAGTGAATGACAGTATTTTCTGCTCCCCATTATCAATAACCCATGGTATTGTCAGTGCTTTGGTCCTCAGGTATTCTATGAGGTGTGTGATGGTATATAACTGTGGTTTAATTTTGCAATTCCCTAATGACAAATGATGTTGAGCCCATTTTCACATACTTATTTATGACCTGCATATATTCTTCATTTATGTTTCTGTTCAGGATTTTTGCCCATTTTTTTCCATTGGGTGTTGTCTTTCTTATTGATGGGTGTTAAGGGTTCTTTGTATATATGAATACAAGTCATTTATCAATAGCTATCATAGAGCATAAATTTCATATTTTAATGAAATTCAATTAATAAATGTCCTTCTCCCATGGATCATGATTTGGGTACTATTTCTAAAAATTGATCACCAAAGCACAGGTCACCGGATTTCTTGGATGTTTCATTCTAAAGTATTATGCTTTACATTTTAATTTTGAGTACAGAATTTATTTTGAGTTAATTTATCTGAAATGTATGCAATGTTTTGCTATACTCATTTTTTGCTTTTCACAATATTTTAGTTTGTTTGCTGCCAATATGCGACACACCAGAGTTGGATTGGCTTTTAATAAAAGGGGATTTATTTCATTAGTTCTTCAGAGGAAAGGCTGATAACTTTCAACTGAGGTTCTTCCTTAGTGGAAAGGCACAGGGTCATTTCTGCTGGCCTTCTCTTCAGGCCTCTAGGTTCCAACAACTTTCCCCATGGTGATTTCTCTCTGCATCTCCAAAGGCCTAGGCTGAGCAGTGAGTGCTGAGATGAAGTACGCTGAGCTGCATGGGCTGTGCTACATTGAGCTATTATCTATATATGACTCAGGTTTCTTATTCTAACTATTTTCTTTGTGCAGTTTTAACAAGACTGATGACAATAAAAATATTCTACTACCATCATCAATATCCATGACCCAACTTTTTCATTACATAGTGCCAAATAGCTGGTCAAATTATTTTTGAATGAAATAAAGTCTAAGAGCATTTGAGGTGGAATATATTGCCTTTGGATAAAGTTCAAAAGGATGGACAAGATTGGCTTTTAGCAATAGCATCAAGGAGAAGCAGGAGTGTTTGTTTACTCTGACATTTTCAGATAAAGGGTATTAAATCTCTATATAATTAAAAAGAAATAATTAAGTCAATATGTTTGCAATACAAACCATGCAATTTATGTTAATTTACTGAGATCTGCTTGTACCTAAAAACCGCCTTGCTCTGGTCTCTGTTCCAGCATTTTCATGTGTTTCATGGAATTAGAGAATGAAACACGGTTTCAGAATTTATCCTCTTGAGACACTCAGAAGACACAGAAGTGCACCCCTCTTATTTGCTCTGCTCCTGATGATGTACCTGGCCACTCTCATTGGAGACCTTCTCATCATCCTGGTCACCATCTCTGATGTCTACCTTCCACACCCATGTACTTATTCCTTGCTAACATGTCTTTTGCAGACATCTGTTTCACTACCACCACTGTCCCAAAGATGCTGGTGAACATCCAGACCGAGACCAAAACTATAAGTTATGGAAACTGCCTCACCCAGTTGGATTTTTGTATGGTTTTTGGAGGAATAGATGACTTCCTCTTAACCATGATGGCCTATGACTGCATTGTGACCATCTGTCACCCACTGCACTACATGGTCATCATGAACCCCAGTTCTGTGGTCTCCTGCTGCTGGCATCATGGATACTGAGTGCTCTGGCCTCTCTTTTACATCGCCTAATAGTTTTGCAATTGACCTTTTGTATAAGGTTGGAAATTCACCACTTTTTTTGTAATCTTACACAAATAATTCAACTTGCATGTTCTGACACCTTCCTCAATGACCTAGTGATGTATTTTGCAACTGGAATTCTGGCTGTTATTCCACTCACTGGCATCTTTTTGTCTTACTGTAAGATTGGATGCTCTATTTTGAGAATTTCATCATGTGGAGGCAAGTATAAATCATTTTCTACCTGGGGTCTCATCTTTTAATTGTGTCCTTGTTGTATGGAACAGCCCTTGGAGTGTATCTTATTTCTGCTGCTATGCAAAACACAAGGGCAAGTGCAATAGTTTCCATCATGGACACAGTGGTCACTCCCATGCTGAACCCCTTTATTTATAGTCTTAGAAACAAAGGCATAAAGCATGCCTTAAAAACTATTTCCAGCTGAGAAAGTCTCTCCTTAGAAGGACGCTTTGCCTCAAGTTCAGAAATTTTACTCTTCGTTTACAGATGTTAAATACTGGCAAATATAATTCAAATTACACTTATCAGTATATAAAGGTAATATGCTATTTGCATTATTATTTGAACTTTATCTACATTTCATCCATCAAAAACCCTTGTATATTGTGTGGGCCATGGTGGCTCAGTGGCTGAGTTCTCACCTGCCATGTCTGAGACCCATTTTGATTCACAATGACTGCCTAAGTGAAAAAAAAAACTTGTATACTTCTTATTTTCTTTAAATCATTTGACATCTAGGAATGTATTCCCACAATTAAGTATTGAGCCAGACTCTTCTGCCTGAATATTCAGTGGTAAATGTCAATACAGGTCATTAGAGACATAAAATTATTGTAATCACTGGAGGGGCAAAGGTGTATTGCCTCTGTGAAAGATGAAAGTAACTGCTCTTCTGTTATATACTTTTTGGCCAAAACCATTTGTCACTTCAAATGCTCTGTACCTGATTCCAGGGTTGGGTTAATCAGCTCTTGAAATAGGGCACATCCTGGACTTGAGTCACCTTATGATGACATTTCAATAAACCACATCCATGTCAATTCTTGACTTTCTGCTGTAGAGTTCCATAAAAGTTAGGTGAGGATATAAGAGACATTACAGCCCATGATTCTTCAATCATTGATGGTCTTACAAATCACTGGATTTCTTTCAGGGATACAATTTTGCTCTTTAAAAATTGTTTTTATAGACAGGGACATTTTTCAGTGAATTTCCCTGGGTACTTCCTAAAATCATCATCCTCTTTTACCAATCCTGAAAAGCAATTTGGGTCATTTTTCATTGCCAACTATATCTTCTTAAACTATTAATGCAAGATATTAAGTAATAATATCATGGGTTTTTGTAGATGTCCTGTGTCCTTTGTGAGATAGAATACCACTAATGATTTCTTTCATCAGAGCCATTGGCAAATTAGGCTGACATTTTGAGATGAGAGATTGCTCTGAAGTAATGTCCAGTTTGAGAAAAAAGATGTTGTCATTTATTTTATTCACTTTATACCTTTGGTGGAGCTGTGAATTCATTTATTTGCAATGAATTAACCCAAGGATCAGACTCTATTTTATTCATACCCATATCAGAACTCTAATTTGTCAGAGAAAAGATATTTGCTTCATGGAGCACTATAAATTTCTTGGTTTTGATTGTGCCATAATCTGAGGATTAAAGTTCCCAGCTTGTCGTTTCTTCATGTCTCTCCAGTGCAAATAAAAGACCCACCTTGCTCCACATTCATTGAGATAGAATCTCAACAAAATATTTTATACATAAACCAGACAATTTCCAAAAGAGTTTGATAAAGCACTTTCTTTAGACATGACTACAAAGAATATATTGTGAATCATGCTTGCCAATGCTAAACATACACTAGTTGTATACATTTATCCAAAGTATACAGCATCATTGTGGTCTTCACTTCCAACAAGTTCATGTATCAAGTCCCAGAATCTTATGCAGGAAGATCCATGCATTTGCAATCAGTTCCTATGTCTAATAATTTACTTGCATTACTCCTTTTCCTTAAGCAGAATTCTCTTTAAAAAAAACCTCTAAAAATTTTGAAGAAATTCAGCAAGCATATATTCTCAATATTTTTAAAAAGGTAGAGGTATGTTTTTCAAGTAGAAAAAAAAGGAAAGGGAAAGAAGCACTAGGAAACAGTCCAGCCAGGAAATGTGATACTTCTGCTCTCATCAGGAACATACTTTAATCACGAAGACTCCACTGAAAGTGGTAAATCAGCATATGCAACATTTTCTACAATTCAGGTAGTAAGAAGTTCTTCCCATAAGTATTGATTACATATACACCTGCTAGTTCACCATCCTCTCCAACACAGGATCCAAAACTGGAGGGAGGGAGAAATGCCTGTTAAGGGACAGTCTACCTCATCCATGTTACACCATATCATATGCACACCATGTTGAATGCCAGATTTACACTTGAGTGTACTTCAGGAGAAAGGGAGATTTTATTTCTTTCAAAATTTCCAAAGACTTTCTGTTTTTTTCCTAATACACCCAGCTTGTAGACAGGTTCTCAAGAAAAATATTTTGTAGAGCATATCCTGAGTGAATAATGGAAATGGTTACTAATCTGCAGTATACACCAACTCTTCAAACTTTACTTCTATTACCATTCCAGCAACTCCAATTTTTTCTCAGATGAACAATTTTCCTGGGATTGTTAGTACAAGTTTATTCATGTCCAGAACCACTAAATTAAGTAATAACAATTATGATTCAATCTGAACTGAGGTGATAGATTTGTTCTCACAGAAAATTAAATTTTATTCTTGAAGAATCTATACATGGATACAAGAAAAAAATAATCAAATTGTGTGTTATTGGGGAAAGAAGTGCAGTGTTGGGTTTTGTTTGAAGGGAAAATTTGAAGAGTCATTAAAATTTAAATGTCAGCAAAAGAAATTTTCAGGGATCATATTGAAATATAAACACCTTTTACAGAGGAAAATACTATTATTTTTCCAGCAGAAATAGGGATTTGATTTTTGTCTTCAAATTTTTCCATGTTATGTTACATAGAAGATCATATGTTATATATGCCTTGTTCAACAGTATTCAGTTGGATACATCCAATAGTTATTTACTGGGACTCTTCCATGCAAAATCTAAGGCATTCAAAAGAGATGCATGCTTTCTGTTGGAAGATTAATTGTCAAGTGTAGGAGAAGTCAGAATAAACACTGTCAAAAACAGAGAACACGATTTAAATTCATATACTGTAGAAAGCAGTAACAGAGCCCTCACCACTAAGAATGCACCACAAAAATGTATCCACTGTCAAAGGTCATGCATGTGATACATAGGAGGAATGAATCCTTCCACCCTTGACAAGAGCTGAGTTTCAAAGAGAAGCATATGACAGTGTTCTAATGCTGGATGAGAGAGTCTTGGACATCTCCTAGTGGTCTCCCACCAGTGTCAACATTCTCATTTTCCCTTCCATTTCCTATCACCTTCCTCAAAAGTATTGGATCCAAACATGTACTTCTGTGACAAATCATGTGAACTGAGATTATTCACCTGTTTCCTCTTTTAAAGTTTTGAGATGTTTTTGCTTTTCTCTGTTACCTTGGATGGAAACAGTAGTGGAACAAAAGCATCACTTGAATTAACCAGAAAAGTTCTGTAAGGAATATGATTGCAGGAAATGAAATATGATGGCAAGCAATGCTCTACTTACAATAGCTGCAGGAATTAGGGAAAATCTACAAACATAAATTTGTTTTATTGTCTAATATCTTTTTCTGGATTCCACTTTGGTTTCTATTGCAGCTAATTTTCTTTCAGTTCTACTTCAGGAGATTTTAAATTTTCATAAATGTATATGTCAACTCTCAATACTCTATTTGATTTGTTTTTACTTCATTAGAAGTTGATGTTTAAAGAAAAATCATGCATAAAATGCAGATTCATATACACCACCCCACCATCAATGGTTGCACGGCTGTGGACAGTTTGTTGAAATGGATGATAACACATTTTTTGTAACTTTACTTCTCTGTTAGTAGCAGTTAACACTTTTAACATTTGATGAAAAATTAACAAATTAGTACTATAATGATTGCCCATAGTTTACATGAGGGTATTTCCTGCTATATTCCCAATCTACCACTATCATTATTTTTTACACATCTTTATTTTAATTCTTATCTACCCATACCCTGGATAGAGGGAGTGTCAGTCACAAGGATTTTACACTCAAATGGTCACTTGATGAAAGCTCTATAGTTATGCAATCATAATAAAATATCAAGGCTAATGGATGGCTACAGTTTCAGGTATTTCCTTCTGTCTAGTCTAATGTACTTGAAAATGAGAAGGCTGTGACATATCTGTATGATTCAGTAGTCACAATCTTTTGCTAAATTCTAATTTCCAATTAAGTCTTTCCCTCTCATTTGATCATTCTCAATCTTCAGGGAAATCTTGGCAGTGACCATTTTACCTTCATGCTGGAAAAGGGTGTTGACCTTACTGGGTAAGGAAAGAACTTGTTTATGTGTTTTGAGAAACTGTTACCTCTGGGTTTCAGAGCTTATCTGGGATACCAACAATTTGGAGTCCTATAGCTTCTGAAAAAAATAAACTTAATAAAAAGCACTTTTATAGATTCTTAGTTAGACTCTAGGGTTTCCTTCAGGATTTTAAGGGATACTTTTGGTGTTGACTTCACATACTGTGGCAGTATTTAATAACTGGCTGAAGCCTGCATAAGAGTAACTTGCAACATAACAACTCGACATTGTTTGAAATTTCTTGACCACTGAAACTGAATTTTGCCTCATTTCTTTTCCTCATTTTGGTCAACAAGGTATTTTCAATCCCATGATGACATGGCCAGGCTCACCCCTGGGAGTCATATCCTATGTTTCCAGGGAGCCACATCTGTGGGAGTCATATCCCAAATGGTGGAGATGAAAGTGAGTTTTTTGCAGACTTTGGATCAAAAGAGGCCACATCAGAGCAACAAAAGAGATTCTCTGAGAGTGACTCTTAGTCATAATTGCAAGTAGCTTAACATTACCATTGCAGAAAAACTCTCATAAGGACATGTCTTAAGATTGAGATAATATTAAGAATTCATAGATGGGGAAGTTCAACACTTCAACATTTTCCCCCAGTCCCTCAAGGGGAGTTTACAAACTCTTTTTTTTCTGCCCAAAATACTATTGAATGTATCAGGGTATTATGTTAATCTGTACAGAAAACAAGATCTCACTCCCTATTCAGGAATTAAAAGAAATGGTTGCCTCCATGAGATGGATCAGGATTAAAACATGGCTTTTCTAGGGTACATAATTCTTTCAAACCAGGACAGACACCATACAATATTTGTCCTTCATTGCTAGCTTATTTCACTCAACATTATGTTCTCAAATTTCACTCACCTTGTTGTATGACTAACAGCTTCATTCCCCCTTGAAGCTGCTCAACATTCCATCATATGTATGCACAGCAGTTTGCACTTCTGATTCTTAGTCAATATACCTTTAGGCCACCTCCTCTCATTGCAAATCATGAATATTGTTGCTGTGAACACCAGTGTGCAAATGTGTATTCATGAGCCTGCTTTCAGTTCTTCAACCAGTATAGCTAATATTGGGATTGCAGGATCATATGGCAACCTTATACTTAGCCTCCAAAGGAAACAGCACACTGCCCTCCAGAGGGGCTGCACCATTCTACTTCCATACCAACAATGAACATACACATCTCTCTCTCCATATTTTCTCTAGTCTTTGTATCTTTCTGTGTCTTTTCAAAAGGTTTATCCAAACACTGTGCAATCCATCCTCAGTAAACAATCAGTGGGTTCCACTATATTCACATGGTTATGGTTTCATGACCACAATCTATATGAGAACATTTCCAATTCTTTTGCCAAGAAAGAAGAGAAACATAAGGATATTACAACAAGAATTCCAAAACCCACCTTCTGTATTCCTCTGCTTACTTTTACTTTGGATATATTGCTTTTTCTAACAATTAATTAAAGAATATTTCAATGTTACTAAGAACTATATTTTAGTCTGCATTAATTGTAATTTTTCCATAGGCCATCCCATTTCTCAACACCTTGCAATGGTGAAATTCATTTATTCTCCTTCATGTAAAAACTTTCTAGGTATTGTTAAGTTATACAGTCTAATTTGTACTCTCTATCTTTCCTTCTCATGTCATATAAGCCCCTAGACTTCCATTTTCAATCATACTCACATTCAGCTTTTTTCATTATACTTACAATATTGTGCAACCTTCACATAGTATTGTGTTATCCATTTCTGGATTTTGACTATCAATCTTGTTGAATATTCTGTACTCCTTCAGCATCAAGTGTGCAAATTCGACCCTCTTTCTATCTCTTCATAGCCTGTGTTCCTCGACTTCAACTCTCAGATTTTGCTAATTATAGTTAGTTCATATTAGTGAGACAATACGGGGTTTGTCCTTTTGTTTCTGACTTCTTTTGTGTGAAAAACATCCTCAAGATTCATCCACGTTGTTGCATGCTTCATGACTTTATTCTGTCTTACACCTGCCTGGTATTCCATCGTACGTATATAGTACAGTTTCTTTAGTCTCTTGTCCATTGATAGATACTTGGGCTGTTTCCATTACTAGGCCACTATAAATGTTGCTGCGCAAATGTCCATATGTGTCCCTGCTTTCAGTTCCTCTGAATATATTCCTAGTAATGGGATTACTGAATCATACAGCAATTCTATATTTAACTTCCTGAGAAAGTACCAAACTACATTTTCAAAATTATTAATTCTTCCCTTTATTCATGCATCATCTTCTTGATTTCCTTGAGTTCTATGTCCATGTTTTCCTTTAGTTCAGTGAACCTATATAGAAGAGTTCATTTGATGACTTTGATTAGTTCTTCCAGTGTCAACACTTCTGAGGTTGTATTTAAATTTTCCTTTGAATGGGTCGTGTCTTCCTGTTTCTTTATATACCTTTAAATCTTCTAATGAATTTTCATCATTTGAATATTTTGATAGGTAACTCTGGCAATCAAATTCTCCCTTTAATATAAGATTTTAGTGTAGAGTAGCTATATGTTGAATCTCTTCTTCAACTCATAGCCCAGTTTATGCAGATTAATTCAGAACTGCCTGTGGTGAACTATGAACTTCTACTTGGTTAGGATTCATTTCCCATTCTTTTTTCTAGTTCTCTCAGCTGTTAAATTAGATAATTGGTTTTAGCTCTTTCTTTGTTCATAATACAGGAATTAAGGGCCATAAATATCCCTCTCAGCACTGACTTCACTGAATCACATCTGTTTTGATATCTGTTTTTGGTTGTGTATGTTCTCAAGTAGTTACTGATTTCTCTTAAGATTTCTTCTTCGACCCATAGATTGCTTGTGTATCCTGCTTAACCTCTACAAGTTCATGAATTTTCCAGTTCTTCTGCTTTCTATTGATTTCCCTATTAAATACATTGAAGTCAGAGAAAGTGCTTTAGATCATTTCAATTGTTTTAAATATACTGAAACCTGTTTTGCAATGAAACATGGGCTCCATCTTGGAGAATGATCAAGGGAACTTGGGAAGAATATATATCCTGCTGCTTGGGTGTCCATTGTTTTCTAAATATCCATTAAGTCTAGTTGATTTATCATAGTATTCAAGTTTTTGGTTTCCTTATTTATATGCTGATTAGATATTCTGTGTATTGATGAGAGTGGTGTATTGAAGTATACAATATTATTAAACTGTAGTCTATTTCTCACTGCAGTTTGCTAGTTACTGATCTTATATATTTACCATTCTCTGATTAAGATCATAAACATTTATGACTGCAATTTCTTCATGTGGAATTGTCCCTTACATTAATATAATGTGTCCTATTTGTCTCTTGTTACAGTTTTGTATTTAAAGTATATTTTGTCCGATATTGGGATAGCTACCCCAGCTGTTTTTGGTTACAGTTTGTGTGGAACATGTTTTTCCAATCCTTCACTGTCAATCTCTTTGTTGCCTTTGGTCTAAGGAAAGCCTTTAGAAAGATCATACATTTCATGCATTCTTTCTGCATCTTTTGATGAGTGTATTAATCCATGTACATTATGTTATTACTCTAGAGGTAATAATTATATTGAATATTTTATCCTTTAATTTTGGATGTCATCCTTACATTTGCCTTTCTTTTATCCTCTTATTTACACTTACTTTCTATGCTCTCCTCCAAGCTTCTCTCTCCTCTCATTTCCTTTCAGCCTGCAAGACTCCCTTTAATATTTCTTGAGGGAGAAATATTTCCTGTTTACCTGTGAATATTTTAAACTGTACATATGTGTGAAGGATAGTTTTTCTAGTTAAAGAATTCTTGACTGGCAGTTTTTCTCCTTCAGAGAGAAATATATCATACTATAGCCTTCTCACCTCAATGGATTCTGATGAGAAATTGGTTCTTAATTTTATTACAGTCTCTTTGTATGTGAGGAATTTACTTTTTTCTAACTGCTTTCAGGATTCACTCTGTATCTTTGGTATTTATCTTTCTTGTTAGCACTTGTACAGGTTTAAGCCTATTAGAATTCATTCAGCTTTGAACATGTTGTGCTTCCTGGGTATTTGCATGTATGTTTTTCCTAAGATTTGGGAAATTTCTTCCAAAATTTTCTCAACACTTGAGAAAAGTGCCCCTTTCCACTTTTCTTATCATCTGGGACTCCCATGAACAAATGTTTATGCACTTCATGATGTTATTCATTTCCCTGAAACCCTGCTCCTGTTTTTCCATCTTTTCTCTGTGTCTCCAGTCTTTCTAAATTTCTATTTCATATCTTCTAGTTTGCCAATTCTTTCTATTTCAAGTTCAAAATATGTTGCCTTGTTCCTCTAGGATATTTTTGATCTCTTGTATTGTCCTTTTATCCTGCAAAGTTCTGTTATCTTTCACTTCATTGTTTCAAATCTTTTTGTTCAACCCTATCAGAGTTCCAGGCTCCATTTTAGCAGAAATGCAGAAGCTGATCCTCATCCACAGAACATTACAATTCACCAGGACTTCAATACTACCCTCTGGGACTGCATCTATTTATTTCCATGTCTCTTTGCTGTTTGACAGCAGACATATTGTATTACTCATTTTTTTTCATTCTCAGACTGTAGTTTAATGATTACCATATAGTATTGCTAAATTCATGTTTTTGAATGACTGAAAATAAATAGTTGAGTCATAGAACAAATATTGCTAACTATTGGGGAGAAAGGAAAACCAGTGAAAGAAACAGAAATATTGTTGAGAGAAGGCAGCCGCATAAATCAGATCAAATATCAAAAGAGAGAACTCAGAGACAATAGATATTTTAGTGCTTCCAGAATCTCTATCCTGAATCAGTGATAGGCACATCATTATGGGAAAGCTTACAATACTAGATCCCATAGGTAAAAGGGATAAGTGATGAACAACAAGCTCCAAACCTTTCTGCCAAGGGTCAAAATAGCCCCAAGTTTGCATTGTGTTATCTTTTTTCTCTCCAGAGAGCTAAATGTTGTAGGGAGTAGAGAAACAAAAGCCTCATTCATGAGGCTCATAGGAATTAAATTCATAAAAAGCACGAAACATAAATGCTTTGCCTACACTGTCTCAAGCTACCAATCTCTGCTGAAGTGGAAACATAATTTTAACATCTAGAGACCTCATGAGTATTTACATCTTCCTGCCCTTCCTGGGAGCAGAGCTTCCAACTTCATCCATCATTCATGAAAGACTCGGCATTGGTGAATGCAGAATCATCTTTGACAATTTCTGGGTGAGTCACAGAGTCTGGTCATGAGTGTGAAGAATGCATTATGAGTCCAGGACCCCATTTATTGAGAGTAACTTTAGGGGCATCAACAAGGATAATGCAGAGAGATAATTGTCCAAAGTCCTACCCAGGTGAAAAGCTTGTGGTTGAGGGATTATGAATACACTAAAACTTCTTCTTTCCTGTATCTGTCTCATCTATTGTTAGCTCACACTCATGGACTTCCTTCACAAAGTATCTTGTTGACCACATTCATCAATTTCTTTTTAAAATCATTCAACATGTACCCTTTAATTAATTCCTTCATGGAAGGCACTAAGTATTACTCTCAGAATAAATGAATGAGTTAAGACATGTTCTTTATTTCAAAGAGATTACATCTAAATACAGTAAGAAACATAGATATGAGCACATGCAATATCCTGAGGTGGAAACTGAAGTCCTGGTGAAGTGGATACAAAGTTTGGACTTATCTGTTGAGGTTCATAATTGCTTCCCAAGGGTTCTGGGAATTATACTGAGCCTGGCAGGGGGAATATTTTCCTTAAATTAGCAATTCTAAGGGATATAAAGCCACCAAGAAAAGAAGACAGGGAACCAAATGTGCAATTGATATATTTGTAGGCTGCGGTCAAGTTTAAATGTAGATCTTAATATCTGATGAACAATGGTAGAGAGAGTGGGAGAAAAGGAACATGAGCTGGGAAGGTTGTCAGCAGCCAGATAACAGAGAGCTTTGAGTTTTGTCCACAAGTTTGATATTTATCTTTGAAGTTATTGGAGAGTCAGTGCACTGTTCACCACAGGTGATGTTTAAGAAAATTCTTGCCCCGTGAAAAGTTCTGGATCAGTTTCTGTTGTCAAATTCCTGGGGAAGTGATGAAGGCTAGAAATTACACAGTGGCAGTGGACTTGGAGGTTTGGGGAATGAGTATGGGTGGGGTTGAATCACAGCATATACAAGTATTCTTCATGAATACTAAGCACAATGTCAGAAACGTTATAGTCATTATTTTTTCTTAATTCTGTGAATTCATAAATGTAAATGGTATCTCTGTTCTGACCTAATAGGAGATGAATTGAGACTTATAGCAGAGTCATATTCTTTTCCAAGGCATATACACACATCTGGAATGAAGTTCAGAGTTTGTTCCTAGATTTTGCATTTCACTAATAAATTTATTTCTTCATAAATCTAATTTTTAAAACGGTATGGGGGCAGTGCAATGGTGGCTCAGTGGCAGAATGCTTCCCCGTGCTTACCCATGCAAAAATAAATAAATAACTAATATATAAATAAATAAATAATTTAAAAAGCAGTGGAAGATTTATTGAAAACTTGCAAGGGTAGTAGAGACAGTTTCCAGAAAGTCACATCCATTTTTGCTTATTCTGAGCATCTTCCATCCACAATACCACAATGTATCTATGTGTTATAAATGACTGTTTCACAGACTCTCTTTGTTTTAGATGACTTGGATATTTTTCAGGGGTGCTGGCAAGGTATTTTGTACAATTTCCCTCAGTTGGAATTTGTTTGATGTTCTCTTCATGATTAGACTTGGATGATGGGTTATGGAGGATGACACCAGAGATAAAATTCTATTTTCATTACATTATGTATCCAAGACACATCCTGCCAATGTCACTTTTCCCTTTAGATGTTGACATTCATCCACAATGCTTGCCAGGTTTCCTCACATTAAAGTTCCTCATTTTCCTGCTTTTCCATATATCACCTTTGGAAGGGAATTAGTACTTGAAGACACACTCTAGGAGTGGGATTCAACTCACCATCTGGAGACAGCAGTATCTACATAAAGCTTTGCATACATCTGCATGGGAGATTTTTGTCTTCCTACTCATATATTACATATTTTCTTTAAATAATTGCAAACTCATGACCTTTATTTTATACTTTGGGTTGTGATACAATACTACTTATTTTGTGGTGAGGGTTATTTCAGTTTGGGCAATGGGATATCTTTCAGAGGTGCTCTGTGTCTCTTGGATTTATCCCAATCATTGAATGTTTTATTTTAGTACCTACTTAATTTCTGGTGGTACAAGATGTTCTAGGCTCTTCCCGTATATTTTTATTCCAGGTCTAGAGTCAGCCATTTCTTCAAGGAAACTTTCATTGAAGAATGGTGTTAAAATAAAGATCTGGGCACTATGTATGCTCCATGTTACTAGGACACCTAGGTGCTCTCCAAAGATGGAGTAAGAAAATATTTGCGTGTCTGCCAAGTTCTGCGTATACACAGGCCCATAGATATGTCTACATGTAACCTTCTATCTATACTAATTGACTCATGCTGATGTGTCTCACTCTAAACCATTGCCAGGTAAAATATTTACTGCCCTACCCTTATTGATGGTTAACCACCCACTCTGCAGTAGGAAATGCACTCTCCTCACCTGACATCATCTTCTAAATGGCTTGATTCCAGTATACATGTGCAGATGTGATGTAATTGTCAGCTTGCACTCTGGTGAGATAAGCTTTATCCACTGGAATACTGTACTTATGCAGTTTCTGTCCCCTTTGTTTTCCAGAGTCCTTTCATATCCAGTATTACCATTTCAGCATCTTTTCCCCTTCATCCCCTCAGTAGGCATGTTTCATATGATTGTCACACAATTAGATTGTTTTATCACATTTGGCATTCATTCCTGGCATTCCTATTTTCCTGACAATTAATCTTCTATTTGCATATACTAAGGGTTATCCTTTGTTTTGTAAAGGTCAGTTTAATAAATATATAAAATCAGGTGTCTATAATTATAGAATTATAGAATACATTCACTGCTCTAAAAAGTGGTCTCTGATTCACCTGTTCAACCTTCCTTCCCTCTTCCCAATCTCTTGAAACCAGTGTTCATTCTATTGTCTCTATTATTTGGACTAAACCAGAAAGTCATATAATTAAAATTGTATTTATGCAGTGTATTTAGACTACTTTGCTTCAATGACCAGTAATCATGTTAGAGGGAAGCTTGAATTTTGTGACTAGAGGGAACATTCATTTTCATCACTGAGTAATATTCCATTTCATCAATGTTTATCCATTGACCTTGAAGGACATCTTGGTTGTTTTCAGATTTTGGAGATTATACATAAATCTGCCTTAAAACATTCATGCATAGGTTTTTGTATGAATTTAAGTTATCAAATCAGCTGGATACTTAAGGGGAGAATTTTTGGACTGAATGGTGAGACTAAGTTTATTTTTGCTAAATATTGACAAACTGTGTTCTGGCTGCACCATTTTGAGTTCTCACTAGCAGTGAATGAGAGTCTGTCTTGCTCCCCAGTATCAATAGCCCATGGTATTGCCACTGTTTAGGGCCTCAGGTGTTCTAAGAGGTGTGTGATGGTATATCACTGCAGTTTAATTTTGCAATTCCCTAATGACAAATGATGTTGAGACTATTTTCACATGCTTATTTGCCACCTGCATGTCTTCTTCATTTCAGTTTCTGTTCAGATTTTTTTTGTCAGTTTTTTCCATTGGGTATATTTTTCTTTTGATGGGTGTTAGTGGTTCTTTGTATATATGAAAACAAGCCATTTATCAATATCTATCATAGAGCATAAGTTTTGTATTTGAATGAAATCCAATTAATTATTGTCCTTCTCCCATGGATCATGATTTGGATGCTATTTCTAAAAACTGATCACCAAAGCACAGTCCACTAGGTTTTCTTGGATGTTTTTTTCTAAAAGTATTATACTTTGCATTTTAATTTTGAGCACAGGATTCATTTTGAGTTAATTTTTGTGAAATGTATACAACATTTGGCTATGTTCCTTTTTGTTTTGCATGTTTACATGCCATTGTCCTGCAGCATTTATTGAAAGATCTTACTTTTTCCATTAACTTGCTCTTGCCCTTTGTCAAATGCCAGTTGACTGCATTTGTGTGGGTCTGTTTTTGAGTTCACTAACATCTGCTTTCTATGTCTATTGAGTTCTCACAGATTAGTTCATATGCCTGTTTCACCAATACAACATGGTTTAATCATTGTGTCTTAATAGTTAGACTTGAGATCAGATAGTTTTATATATTCTAGCTGTAAATTCTCCAACTTCATTCACCTTCAGTATTCTCTATGTAGTCTAGGTCTTTTGCCTTTCCTTACAAACTTTAAAATTATTTTATCATATATCAGCAAACTAACTTCTTGACATTGGGGATGGGGTTGAGTTGAATGTACAGATCAGGTGTAGATTAAATGGCATGTTAATAGTATTATTTCTGCCCATACAGATAGAAAAATTTTATTTATTTTAAATTTCATTGTAATAGTCTATATACAACTCAAACTTCTCATTCTAAACATTTTCATCATGCAATTTAGCAATATTGATGACAATAAAACTATTGTGCTACCATCACCAATATCCATGGCCCAACTATTTCATCACATAGTGCAAAATAGCTGGTCAATGATTTTTGAATGAAAAAAAAGTTGAAGAGCATTTGAGGTGAAACATATTGCCTTGGGAAAAAGTTTAAAATTATAGACAAGGAAGGCTTCTTAGCAATAGCATCAAGAAGAAGTGGGAACATTTGTTTACCTTGACATTTTCAGATAAAGGGCACAAAATCTCTATATAATTAATAAGAAATAATTAAGTTAATATATTTGCAACACAAACCATAGCATTTATATTAATTTTATGAGTGCTGCTTGTACCTAAACTTGCCTTGCTCTTGTCTCTATTCCAGCAGTTTCATGAGTTACATGGGATCAGAGAATGAAATACATGTTTCAGAATTTAACCTCCCAGGACTCTCAGAAGACACAGAAGTTCATCCCCTCCTTTTTACTCTGTTCCTGATGATGTAACTGGTCACTCTCACTGGGAACCTTCTCATCACCCTGGCCACCATCTCTGACACCCACCTGCACACACCCATATACTTCTTCCTTGCTAACCTGTCCTTTACTAGACATCTGTTTAACCTCCACCACTGTCCCAAAGATGCTGGTTTACATCCAGATGGAGACCAAAAACATAATTTATGGAAACTGCCTCACCCAGATGTATCTTTTTATGGTTTTTGGAGGATTGGATGACTTCCTCTTTACCCTGATGGCCTATGACTGTTATGTGGCCATCTGTCATGCACTGCACTACATGGTCATCATGAAACTCAAGAGTCTTTCATAAGCACTTTCTTAAGGGATGAGTATAAAGAATATATTGTGACTAATACTTTGCCATTGTTAAACATGCACCAGTTGTGTACATTTATCCAAAGTACACAGCATCATTGTGGTCTTCACTTCCATCAAGTTCATGTATAAATTCCCAGAATCTTATCCAGGAGACTCCATGCATTTGCAATCAGTTCCTGTATCTAATTATTTACTTTCATTACTCCTTTTCTTTAAGCAGAAATATCCTTCAATAAAAATCTCTAAAAATTTTGTGAAAAAGTTTAGTAGGCATGTACTCTCAATATTTCTGATGAAGCTAGAGGTATGTCTTTCAACTAGAAAATAACAGAAAGAAAAATAAAACCACTTAGAAAACAGCTCAGCCAGGAAATGTGATGCTTCTGCTATCCCCAGAAATATTGTATAATCAAGAAGACTAAAGTGTTAGATTGGCAATGTGACATTTTCTGCAATTAAGATAGTAAGAAGCTCTTCCCATAAGTATTGATTACATATGCACCTGCAACTTCACCGTTCTCTCCAATACAGGATCCAAAAATGGAAGGAGGGAGAAATTCCCATTAAGGGCCAGTCCACCTCATCCATGTCACACCATATCATATAGATGCCATGCAGGACATCAAACTGACTTACACTTAAGTGTACTTCAGGAGGAAGGGTGATTGTATCTCTTTCAAAATTTCCAAAGACTTCTTGTTTCCTTTCCAATCCACCCAGCTTGCAGACAGGTTCTGAAGAAAACCTATTTTTAGAGCATGTCCTGAGTGAGTAATGGAAACGTTACTATTCTGCCATATACACCAACTCTTCAAGCTTTACTTCTATTACCATTCCTGCAACTCCAAATTTATTCTCAGATGAAAAATGTTCCTGGTTTTGTTAGTGCAACTTTATTCTTCTCCAGAACCATCAAATTAAGTGATAACAATTATGATTCAATCTAACTGAGGGGACAGATTTATTCTCACAGAAAATTAAATTTTATTCTTGAAAAATCTATATATGGAAACAAAAAATATCAATTTTAGTGCTATTGGTGAAAGAAGTGTAGTGTTGGGTTATCTTTGAACAAAAATGTTGGAGAATCATTACAATTTAGATATCTGCAAAAGAAATTTTCAGAAATCATGGTGAGAGGCAAACACCATGTTACAGAGGAAAATAATATTATTTTTCCAGTAGAAATAGGGATTTGATGCTTGTCTTCAAATTTACAATGTTATGTTACATAGAAGGAGGAGAAGACTCAGTCAATATGCTCTGTTCAGTAGTATTCTGTTGGATACATTCAATAATGATTTACTGAGTCCTTTCCATGCAAAATTTAAGGCATGCAAAAGAGATATATACTTTCAGCTGGAAGGTTAATTGTCAACATTCAGAGAAGTCAGAATAAAGACTGTCAGAAAAAGGGAGCATGATTTAAATTCATACACTGTAGAAAGCACTAACAGAGTCCTCACCACTAAGAATACACCACTGAAATGTAGCCAGTGTCAAAGGGCATGTATGTGATACATAGGAAAAATGAATCCTTCCACACTTGTTGAGAGCTGAGTTTTGAAGAGAAGCAAATGATAGCATTCCAATGTTGGATGAGAGGGACTTGGACAACATGTCCTAGTGGTCTTCCACCAGTGTCAACATTCTCATTTTCCCTCATTTTCAGATCACCCTCCTCAAGAGTATTTAATGCAACCATGTAGCTCATAAATTCATCATGCAAATTCATTTTATTTATCTGTTTCATTTCTTTAAGTTTTGAAAAGATGACTTTGTTTTTCTCCACTACCTCGGGTGGAAACAGAGTCAGTGGAACAAAAGACTCACATGAATTAAGCAGAGAAGTTCTGTCGTGCTGTAGGATAGAAAAATGATTGCAGGGAATGCTTTACTTTAACTTCAGTAATTAGGGAAATCTACAAACATCAATTTGTTTTATTGTCTAATGTTTTTTTCTAGATTCCACTTTGGTTTCTATTGCTGTCAATTTTCTTTGAGTTCCAATTCAGTGAAAATTTAAGTTTTCATAAATGCATATTTCAGCCCTTGATGCTCTATTTGCTTTGCTTTTATTTTATTAGAAGTTGCTGTTTAAGAAAAACTCGTGCATAAACTACAGATTCATACACCACCCCACCATCAACACGTGCATGGCTGTGGAGAGTTTGTTGCAATGCATGATCACACTTACTTGGTAATTCTACTTCTTTGTCAACATTAGTTAACAGTTTTAACAATCGATGAAAAGTTATCAAAGTAGTACTGTAATGATTGTCCATAGTTTACATATGGATATTTCTCCCCGTTATTTTTTACATATGTCTTTAATTCTTATCTACCCATACCCTGGATAGAGAGAGTGTCAGTCACAAGGTTTTTACAATCAAAGGGTCATATGATGAAAGCTCTATAGTTATGCAATCATTATCAAATATCAAAGCTAATGGTTTACTACAGTTTCCAGTATTTCCTTCTTGCTAATATAACGTACTAGAAAATAAAACGGTTGTGACGTATCTGAGTCAGTAGTCACAATCATTTGTTAAATTCTCATTTCCAGTTACACCTCCCCCTCTCATTTGATCATGCTGTCCATCTTCAGGGATTTTTTGTCAATGACCATTTTACCTTCATGCAGGAACAGAGTGTTGACCTTACCGGGTCTTTGAAAAATTGTTACCTCTGTGTTTCACAGCTTATCTCATATAGTAACAATTTTGGAGTCCTATAATTTCTGAAAAAAATAAACTTAATAAGAAGATTAATGTCCTTTGAGAAACTATTACCTTTGGATTTCAGAACTTATCTCAGATAGTAACAATCTGGTGTTCTATAATTTCTGAAAAAAAATAAGCTTAATAAAAAATTTTTAGATTGCTACTTAGAGTCCAGGGTTTCCTTTAAAATTTTAAGGAACACTTTTGGTGGTGGCTTGGCATACGGTGGGAATATGTAATATCTCACTGAAGTCTGCATAAGAGTAACCTCCAACATGACAACTCAACTCTATTTAAAATCTCTTGACCACTGAAACTGAATTTTGCCTCATTTTTTGTCCTCATATTGGCCAATAAGGTGTTTCCAACCCCATGATGCCAGGGCCAGGCTCATCCCTGAGAGTCATATCCTGTTTCCAGGGAGATACGCCCATGGGAGTCATACATATGCAAAACGGTGAGGAGAAAAGTGAGTTTTTTTTGCCAGAGTTTGGCTTAAAGAGTGGCCACATCAGAGCAACAAAAGAGTTCTCTGAGTGTGACTCTTAGGCATAATTATAAGTAGATTTAGTATCACCATTGCAGAAATAACTTTTATAAGGGCACACGCTAAGATTGAGATAATTTGGAAACTCCCCAGATGGGGAAGTTTAATACTCCAAAAATTTCCCCCATTCCCTCAGGGGGACACTCCAAACTCATTTTTATTTTCTGCCCAAAATACTATGGAATGTATCAGGGTATTATGTTAATCTGTACAGAAAAACAAGATCTCACTCCCTATTCAGGAATAAAAAGAAACAATTGCCTCCATGAGATGAATCAGGATTAAAACATATCTTTTCTAGGGTATGTAATCCTTTCAAGCCAGGACAGATGCCAAAGAATATTTGTCCTTTCATTGCTGGCTTATTTCACTCAACATTATGTCCTCAAGTTTCACTCACCTTGTTGCATGACTAACAGCTTCATTCCTTCTTGAAGCTGCTCAACATTCCATCATATGTATGCACCACAGTTTTCCCTTCTATTCCTTAGTCAATATACACTTAGACCACCTCCATCCATTGTAAATCATGAATATTACTGGGGTGAACACCAGTGTGCAAATGTCTATTTATGACCCTGCTTTCAGTTCTTTCACCTGTATACCTAATATTGGGGTTGCACGATCATATGGCAACCCTATACTTAGCCTCCTATGGAACCAGCACATCGCCTCCAGAAGGGCTGCACCATTCTACTTCCTTAAAATCAGTGTCTCTCCACATTTACTTCAGAACTTTTATCATTCCTTTTGTCTATTTTAAATGCAATTTTATTGTGATATACTCACATACCACATAATCATCCAAGGCATACAATCAGTGTTCACGTATCATCATATAGTGTGCATTGATCATCACAACCTATTTTAGAACATTTTTATTACTCCATAAAAAAAGAAAAAATATTAAAGTAAAAAAGAATGTCCAAAGCATCCCTCCTTGTTTCCCCCCTTATTATTTGTTTTGTCTTTATGCACTTACTCATCTGTCCTTACCCTGGATAAAGATAGTGTCAGTCACAAGGTTTTCACAATCACTACTCACATCATAAAAACCACATATTATACAATCATCTTCAAGACCAAACTACATTTTGTTTCAGGTATTTCCCTCTAGTTTTTCCAATACCCCCCAAAAATGAATAGAAATGTCTACTTACTGCATAAGAATAACCTCAGAATGACCTCTTGACTGTACTTGAAATCACTCAGCCAATAAATCTTTATTTTGCTTTATTTCTCTTCCCCCTTTAGGTCAGGAAGTCTTTCTTGATCCCACAACGCTAGGGCCAGGCCCATCACCTAGAGCCATGTTCCATGTTACCAGGGAGTTTTACAGCCCTGGGAGTCATGTCCCATCTAGGGGGAAGGCAGTGAGTTTGCCTGTGGAGAAAGCTTAAAGAGAGAAGCTACATCTGAGCAACAAAAGCAGTTCCCTAGGTGTGACTCTTAGGTATGATTATTAGCAGTCTTAGCTTCTTTGCAGGACTATGTTTCAAAAAATCAAACCCCAAGATTGAGGTTTTGGCCTATTAAATTGGTACTGCCTAATACTTGTGACAACTTCAGGTCTTCCCTATGTGGAGAAGTTTACTATTTCCATGTTTTCACCCAGTGCTTCAAGGGGACTTTGCAAATCTTTTTACCTTATGCCCAGATTACTCTGGGATGTATCAAGACATTACACTAACTGGTACAAACCAACAAGATTTCACTCACTATTGAGATTCCATGAAATTATGGATTATGGATTAAATTGACCATACAAGTTAAATTAAGTATTGTGCTATTGAAAATATAAATTTTGTACCAAATAAACAGCTTTTCCTTTGATATCATATGGAAGTTAATGTCTTAAAATATACTTATTATCATCCTTTACCCTTTAGTCTGATTTACACTAGTCTTAATCAGATCAGCTTCCTTCATATCTCTAATTGAAGTCTGTTTCTTTTTCAGCTTTTGTAACAATTGCTGTATGGGGTAATATTAGCTTTCCTAGCCTCAGATATCTCTCAATCTTTGATGTTACACAGACATTCGAATTTCCAGGGAAGAATCTGGTTATACACAATGAGCTCTGAACTTAAGAATTTAGAAATAGCAGTTAATACTCAGGAAGAGATTTGATTGCTATAAGAGCTTACAATCAAGGAGATTTTACAATAGGCCTTCTACTGATAATCTATACTCTAGCGGTCAACTCTATGAGTTTGCACATAGTAGTTAGTCCATATTAGTGAAGTGTTATAATATCTGTCTTTTTGTTCCCGGCTTATTTTACTCCACATACTTTCCTCAAATTTTATCAACCTAGTTGCATACCTCAAACTTTATTCCTTCTCACAGCCTCTCAATATTCCATTGGGTGTTACACCACAGTTTAACCCTCTTTTTATCAGCTAATGTACCCTTAGGCCACCTCCATCCATTGCAAATCATGGAAACTGCCACAATTAACACCAGGATAAAAATGTCTACTCAAATTTTTCCTTTCAGTTCTTATACATAAATGTCTCATAACAGAGTTACAGGATCCTATGGCAATTGTATATTTGGCCTCCAGTGGAGCCACCACATTGTCCTCCAGAGGGGCTGCACCATTCTACTTCCCTAACAACAGTGAGTACATCCATATCTCTCTCCACATTTTCTCTAGCCCTTGTATCTTTCTGTTTGTTTTCAAAATGTTTATCCAAACACCATACAATCCATCCTAAGTAAACAATCAATGGTTCCCACTATATTCACATGGTTATGCTTTCACTGCCACAATCTATATGAAAACATGTCCATTTCTTTTGCAAAGAAAGAAGGGAAAAATAAGGAAATTGCAACAAGAAACCCATAACCCACCATATATATATATCCCTCTGTTGACATTTAGTTTTGTCATATTGTTTTTTCTTACAATTAGTTAAAGAATATTGCAATGTTACAAGTAACTATATCCTAGTCTGCATTTAATTGTATTTTTTCCATATGCCATGCCAGTTTTTAACACCTTGCAATTGTGAAATTTATTTATTATATCTCCTGTAAAAACTTTCCTGGCATTGTTAAGTTATACAGTCTGGTTTTTACCCTCTATCTTTCCTACTGGTGTCATATAAGCCCCTAGATTTCTGCTTTTGTCCATATTCCCATTCATCTTTGCTCATTATACTTACAATATTGTGCAACCATCATGTACCATTGTGGTATCCATTTCTGGATTTTGACTATTGATCCTGTTGAATATTTTGTACTCCTTCAGTATCAAGTGCCCAAATTCGACCCTCTTTCTATCTCTTCATAACCTGTGTTTCTCACCTTTAATTCTCAGAGTTTTCTCATTAAACTGAGTTCATATTTGTGAGACATACAGGATTTGTCTTCTTGTTTCTGGCTTATTTTGCACAAAAAAAATCCTCAAGATTCATCCACATTGTTGTATGCATCATGACTTTATTCTGTCTTACAGCTACCTGCTCTCCATCATATGTACATAATACAGTTTGTTTAGCCTCTTGCCCATTGATAGATAATTTGACTGTTTCCATCTCTAGGTAAATGTGACTATGCCACTATAAATACTGTTGTGCAAATGTCCACTCATGTCCTTGCTTTCAGTTCCTCTGAATACATTCCTAGTAATAAGATTGCTAAATCATATGGCAATTCTATACTTAACTTCCTGAGGAACTAGCAAACTGCCTTTTCAAAATCAGCAAATCTTCCCTTTATTCATGCATCATCTTCTTGATTTCCTTGAGTTCTATGTCCATGTTTTCCCTTAGCTCAGTGAACCTATATAGAAGAGTTCATTTGATGACTTTGATTAGTTCTTCCAGTGTCAGCACTTCTGAGGTTGTATTTAAATTTTCCTTTGAATGGGTCGTGTCTTCCTGTTTCTTTATATATCTTCAAATCATCTATTGAATTTTGGCCATTTGAATATTTTGATAGGGAACTCTGACATTCAGATTCTCCTTGTAATTTGTGATTCAAGTATAGAGAAGCTGTACATTGAATCTCTTCTTCAACTCACGACCCAGTTTATACAGATAACTCGGAACAGCCCATGGTGAACTGTGAGCTTCTACTTGCTTTGGATTCATTTACCATTCTTTTTTCTAGTTCTCCCAGGTGTGAAAATAGGTCATTGGCTTTAGCTCTTTCTCCTTTTATAAAATTGGAATTTAGAGCCAAAAATTTTCCTCTTAGCACTGCCTTCATTGAATCACATCTGTTTTGATATGTGTTTTCTGTATCGTTTGTCTCAAATATTTGCTGATTTCACTTGTGATTTCATCTTTGACTCACAGATTGTTTGTGTGTAGTGTTTAACCTTTATATGTTTGTGAATTTTCCAGTTCTTCTGCCTTTATTGATTTACATATTAAATATACTGTGCTCAGAGAAAGTGCTTTACATCATTTCAATTTTTAAAAATATTTTGAAACATGTTTTGCAATGCAACATGTGGTACATCTTAGTGAATGATCATGGGACCTTGAGAAGAATATGTCATGCTGCTTGGATGTCCATTGTTCACTATATATCTGTTAAGTCTAATTGATTTATCATAGTACTCAAATTTTTGAATTTGATAATTCAAATTTTCCCTTGTATTAATAAAATTGTCCTATTTGTCTCATATAACAGTTTTGCATTTAAAGTCTATTTTTTCCAATATTGGGATAGCTACCCCAGCTCATTTTGGTTACAGTTTGTGTGGAATACATTTTTCCAACCCTTCACTGTCAATCTCTTTGTTGCCTTTGGTCTAAGGAAAACCTTTAGATAGATCATACATTTCATACATTCTGCCAATCTGCATCCTTTTTTGAGTGCATTAATCCATTCACATTGTGTTGTTACTCTAAAGGCAATAATTACATAGAATATTTTATCCTTTTATTTTTGCATGTCATTCTTATATTTGTCTTCCTTTCACCCTTTTAGTTATATTTACTTTCTATGCTTTCCTCCAAGCTTCTCTCTCCACTCTTTTCTTTTCAGCCTGCAGAGCTCCCTTTAATATTTCTTGAGAAAGAAATATTTCCCACTTACCTGTGAATGTTTTAAAAGGTAAATATGTGTGAAGAACATATTTTCCAGAAAAAGAATTCTTGGCTGGCAGTTTTTCTCCTTCAGAGAGAAATATATCATGCCATTGTCATCTCAGCTCCATGGATTCTGATAAGAAATTGGCCCTTAATTTTATTACAGTCTCTTTCTAAGTAATGAATTGCTTTTCTCCTGCTGCTTTCAGGATTCACTCTTTATCTTTGACATTTGTCATTCTTGTTAGCATTTGTACCTGTTTAAGCCTATTAGAATTCATTTAGCTTTGAATATATTGTGCTTGCTGGGTACTTAAATTTATGTTTTTCCTAAGAGTTGGGAAATTTCAGCCAAAACTTCCTGATTTGCTCTTTCTGCCTCTTTTTTTTCACTTTTTGCTCACTTTTCTTATCCTTCTGGGACACCCATGAGTGTATGTTTATGCATTTCATGATGACATTCATTTCCCTGAGACCCAGCTCCTGTTTTTCTGCCTTTTCTCTATCTCTCCAGTCTGCAAATTTCTGTATCCTATCTTGTAGCTTGCCAAACCTTCCTACTGCAAGTTCAAATAATATGTTGCCATGTCCCTCTAGGATATTTTTAATATATTGTATTGTCTTTTCATCCCCCACAGTTCTGTTATCTTTCTTTTCATTGTTTTAAATTATTTTATTCATCCATATCAGAGTCCCAGGATCCATTTTAGCAGAAATGGAAAAGCTGATCCTCATTCACATAGTATTATACTTCACCAGGTCTTAACTACTACACTCAGGGGGCATAGATATTTGTTTCCATGCAATTTGCTTTTTGACAACAGACACATTATATTACTTTTATTTTTCTTTTTCAGACTGTAGTTTAATGATTACCATACACTATTCCTAAGTACATATTTTTTGAATGACTGAAAATAGATAGTTGAGTGAGTTGAACAGATATTGCTAACTATTGAGGTGAAAGGAAAAACAGTGAAAGAAACAGAAATATTGTTGAGACAGGGGAGCCCCATCAATCACATCAAACATCAGAACACAGAAATCAGAGAATAGATATTTTAGTGCTCCCAGCATCTCTATCCTGAATCAGTGATAGGGAAATCTTTTTGGAAACACTTGTACTGCTACAGCCCACAGTTACAGAGAAGTGAGAGTCCACTGAGATAAGAGATGAACAAGAAGCTCCAAAGCTTTCTCTCAAGGGTCAAAATATACCCAAGTTTGCATTGCATTACCTTTTTTTCCTTCCAAAGAGCTAAATACCTTAGGGAGTAGAGAGACAAAAGAATACTTCACTAATGAGACTCATGGGAATTAAATTCATAAAAGCATGGAAACATAAATGCTTTGCCTACACTGTCTCAACCCTGGTTTACCAATCTCTGCTGAGTGAAAACATAATTTTACCTTCCAGAGATCTCAAGAGTATTTACATCTTCATGCCCTTCCTGGGAGCAGAGCTTTCAACTTCATCTATCATTCAAGGAAGACTTGGCTTTTGTGAAGTCAGACTCCTCTTCGATAATTTCTGGGTGAGCAGAGTCTGGTCATAAGGGTTGGGAATGTAGTATGATTCCAGGACTCCATTGATTGAGAGTAACATTACGGGCATCAACAAGGATAGCAAAGAGAGATAATCATCCAATATCCTACCCAGGTAAAAAGCTGGTGGTTGAGGGAGACGATGAACACACTAAAGTATTTTCTTTCCCATATCTGTCTCAACTAATGTTAGCTCATTCTCAGGGGCTTCTTTCATGGAAGTATCTTGCTATCCATATTCAACAATTTCTTCCTAAAATCATTCAAAACAAACCCATTCATTAATTCCTTCATGGCAGTCACTAAGTGTTACTCTCAGAATAAATGAATGAGTAAGACAGTTTCTTTATTTCAAAGAGATTGCATCTAAATACAGCAACAAACATAGAAATGAGTACATGCAATATCCTGAGGTGGAAACTCAAATCCTGGCAAAGTGGATCCAAAGTTTGGACTCACCTGTTGAGGTTAGTGAAGGCTTCCCGAGGGTGCTAGGAATTGTACTGAGCCTGGCAGGAGGAATATTTTCCTTACATTAGCAATTGTAACAGGAAAAGAGGCTACAAACCCACCAGGAAAAGAAGACACAGACACAAATGTTTGATTGATTCATTTGTAGGGTACAGTGAAGTTTAAAATTAGGTCTTAATAGCTCATAAAAAATGGTAGGGTGGGTGTGAGAAAAGCAACCTGAGATTGGGAAGATTGTCAGAAGACAGATAACAGCGAGCTTCAAGTTTTGTCCACAAGATTAATATTTACATTTGAAGTTATTGGAGAGTCAGTGCAGGGTTTATCAAAGGTGATATTCAAGAAAATTCTTGCCCTGTGGCCAGTTCTGGATCAGTTTCTGTTGTCAAATTCCTGGGGAAGTGATGAGGGTTGGAAATTGCACAGTGCCAGTGGGCTTGGAGGTTTGGTGAATGAGTATGGGTGGTGTTGAATTACAGCATACAAAAATATCCTTCATTAATGCTAAGCCCAATATCAGACACCTTATAGTCATTATTTTTTCTTAATTTTGTCAATTACTAAATGAAATTGGTATCTCTGTTCTGATCTCATGGGAGATGAATTGAGACTTATAGGAGAGTCATATTGTTTCCTAGGCATATACACACTTCTGGAATGAAACTCAGAGCTTCTTTCTAGATTTTTGAATTTCACTAATAATTTTACTTCTTCATAAGTCCAATTTTCAAAAACAGTGTAGGGGCATTGCAATGTTAGCTCAGTGGCAGAATGCTGCCCCTTGCCTGCCCATGTAAAATAAATAAATAAATAAATAAATAAATAAATAAATAAATAAATAAATAAATAATTTTAAAAAGTAGTGAGACATTGAAAAATTTCAAGGATAGTAAGGACAGTTTGCATAATATTGCATCCATTTTTGCTTATTATGAACATCTTCCATCCACAGTACCACATTATATCTATATGTTATAAATGACTGTTTCACAGACGCTCTTTGTTCTTGATGATCTGGATATTTGTCAGGGTGCTGGCACGGTATTTTGTAAAATGTCCCTCAGTTGGAATTTGTTTGATGTTCTCCTCATGATTAGACTGGGATTATGGGTTATGGAGGAAGGCATCAGAGATAAAATTCCATTTTCATTACATTATGTATCCAGGACACATCCCATCAATGTCACTTTTCACTGTAGATGATGACATTCATCAGCAATGCTTGCAAGGTTTCCCCATTTTAAAGTTCCTCATTTTCCTGCTTTTCCATATGTTACCTTTGGGAGGGGGTTAGTACTTGAAGACACACTTTAGGAGTGGGAATCAACTCACCTCCTGGAAACAGCAGTTACATAAAGCTTTGCATACATCTACATTGGAGATTTTTGTCTTCCTACTCATATATTACATATTTTCTTTAAATCATTACAAACTCATGACCTTTATTTTATACTTTGGGTTGTGATACAATACGGCTTTATTCATTTTGTGGTAAGATTTATTTCAGTTTGGGCAATGGGATGTCTTTCAGAGATGCTCTGTGTCTCTTGGATTTATCCCAATCATTGAATGCTTTATTTTAGAACCAACTTAATTTCTGGTGGTACAAGATGCTCCAGGCTCTTCCTGTATATTTATATTCCAGGTATAGGGTCAGCCATTTCTTCAAGGAAACTTTTATTGAAGAATAGTGTTAAAATAAAAGTCTGGACACTAAGTGTGCTCCATGTTACTAGGACATCTAAGCTCTCTCCAAAGACAGAGTAAGAAAATATTTGCATGTCTGCCAAGTTCTGCATATACACAGACCCATAGATATGTCTGCATGTAACCTTCTACTATATTAACCGATTCATGCTGATGCATCTCACTGTAAATCATTGCCAGATAGAATATCTACTGTCCTACCCTTACTTATAGTTAACCACCCACTCTGCAGTGGGAAATGCACTCTCCTCACCTGACATCATCTACTTAATGTCTTGATTCCAGTATACATATGCAGATGTGATAGAATTGTGAGTCTACACTCTGGTAAGATAAGATTTATCCACTTGAATACAGTATTTATGCAGTTTCTGTTCCTTTTATTGTCCAGACTCCATTCATATCCCATATTACTATTGCAGCACCTTTCCCCTTCATCCCCTCAGTAGGTGTATTTCATATGATTGTAACATAGATTGTTTTATCACATTTTGCATTCCATCCTGGCATTCCTATTATCATGACAATTAATCTTTTATTTGCATATACTAAGCATTATCTTGTTTTGTAAACATCAGTTTAAAAATGCATAAAGTCAGGTGTCTATAATTATAGGATTATAGGGAATAGATTCACTGCTCTAAAACATGCTCTCTGAGTCACCTACTCAACCTTCCTTCCCTCTCTCCAATCCCTTGAAACCACTGTTCATTCTATTGTCTCTACTATTTGGACTAATACAGAAAGTCATATAATTGAAATTATACTTCTGTAGGATGTTTAGACTGCTTTGTTTCAATTACCAGTAATCATGTTAGATGGATGCTTCACTTTTTTGACTACAGGGAACATTCATTTTTATCACTGAGTAATATTCCATCATATATATATATTTGACCTTACAGGACATCTTGATTGTTTTCAGATTTTGGAGATTATACATAAAGCTGCTATAAAACATTCATGTATAGGTTTTTGTACAGATCTAAGTTACCAAATCAGCTGAGTACTTAAAGGCACAATTTCTGGACTGAATGGTGAGAGTAAGTTTAGTTTTGCTAAATACGGCCAAACCGTCTTTTGACAGCACCATTTAGAGTCCTCACTAGCAGTGAGTGAGAGTCTTTACTACTCCCCAATATCAGCAGGCTGTGGTATTGCCAGTGTTTAGGTCCTCAGGCATTCTAAGAGGTGTGTAATGGTATATTACTGCAGTTTAAGTTTGCAATTCCCTAATGACAAATGCTGTTGAGCCTATTTTCATATACTTATTTGCCACCTGCATATCTTCTCCATTTCCATTTCTGTTCAGAAGTTGTGCCCAGTTTTTCCATTGGGTGTTATCTTTCTTTAGAAGGGTGTTAATGGTTCTTTGCATATATGAATACTAGTCATTTATAAACATCTATCATAGAGCATATGTTTTATATTTAATGAAGTCCAATTAACAAATGTCTTCTGTCATGGTTCATAATTTGAGTGCTATTTCTAAAAACTGATCACCACAGCACAAACCACCAGTTTTCCTTGGATGTTTTTTCCTAGAAGTATTATACTTTGCACTTTAATTTTGAGTACATGGTTTGTTTTGAGCTAATTTTTGTGAAATGTATACTATGTTTGGCTATATTCATTTTTTGTTTACACCATATTTTAGTTTGCTTGTTGCCAGAATGCAACACATCAGAGATGGATTGGCTTTTAATAAAAGGGGATTTATTTCATTAGTTCTTCAGAGGAAAGGTAGCTAACTTTCAACTGAGTTTCTTCCTCATGTGGGAAGGTTCAGGGTGATCTCTGTTGGCCTTCTTTCCAGGCCTCTGGGTTCCAACAACTTGCCCTGGGGTGATTTCTTTCTGAATCTCCAAAGGCTGGGGCTGAGCTATGAGTGTGAAATGAGGTATGGTGAGCTTATTGGGCTGTGCTACTTTTAGCTCTCTCATTTACACACCAACCAATTAAGTCAAACATCATTCATTAAAGCAGGCACACTTCTTAGCTGACTGCAGATGTAATGAGCAACAGATGAGGTTCACGTACCATTGGCTCATGTCCACAGCAGCAGAGCTAGTTACATCACATGGCCAAGTTGACAACTGAATCTAACTACCACACAAGATATATGCTATTGCCCCATAGCATTTGTTGTAACGATCTTACTTTTCCCATTAAATTGCACTTGCCCCTTTCTCAAAGGCCAATTTATTGCATTTCTGAGGGTCTATTTTTGAGTTTCCTAAAGTATGTTTGTTTGTCTGCTGAATTCTAACAGAGTAGTTCATGTGTCTATTTCACAAATACAACATGGTTTAATCATTGTGTTTTTATCGTTACACTTGAAATCAGGTAGTATTGCATATTCTAGTTGTATATTCTCCAACTTTGTTCATCTTCAGTATTCTCCAGGTAATCTAGGACTTTTGCCTTTCTTTATAAATGTTAAAATTATTTTGTCAAATTTCTACAAACTAACCTCTTGACATTGGGAATGTGATTGAATTGAAAGAATATATCAGATGGAGATAAAATGGAATATTATCGGTATTGAGCATTCTATCAATATAGATGGAAAACATTTATTTCTTTTAAATTTTTACTGTAGTAATCTATACACAACATAAATTTCTCATTCAAGTCACTTTCTTTGTGCTATTTAGCAAGACTAATGACAATAAAAGTATTATACCATCATCAATATCCATGGCCCAACTTTTTCATCACATAGTGCAAAATAGCTGGTCAAATGATTTTTGAATGAAATAAAATAAAGAGCATTTGTAGTGGAACATATTGCCTTGGGATAAAGTTCAAAATTATGGACAAGGATGGCTTGTTAGCAATAGCATCAAAGAGAAACAGGAAGTTTGGTTTACCCTGACATTTTCAGATAAAGGACACTAAATCTGTATATAATTACCAAGAAAAAATTAAGTCAATATATTGCAATACAAACCATACCACTTATGTTAATTTGCTGAGAACTGCTTTTAACTAAACCTGCTTTGCTCTGGTCACTGTTGCAGCAGTTTCATGAGTTACATGGAATTAAAGAACGAAACACGTGTTTCAGAATTTAGCCTCCTGGGACTCTCAGAAGACACTGAAGTGCAGTCCCTCCTATTTGCTCTGTTCCTAATGATGTATCTGGCCACTCTCATTGGAAACCTTCTCATCATCCTGGCCACAATCTTGGATGCCCACCTGCACACACCCATGTACTTCTTCCTTGCTAACTTGTCTTTTACAGACATCTGTTTCACCTCCACCACTGTCCCAAAGATGCTGGTGAACATCCACACAGAGACCAAAACTATAAGTTATCGAAACTGCCTCACCCAGTTGTATTTTTTCATGGTTTTTGGACAATTAGACAACTTACTCTTAACCGTGATGGCCTATGACCATTATGTGGCCATTTGTTACCCACTGCACTACATGATCATCATGAACCTCAGGTTCTGTGATTTCCTGCTGCTGGCATCATGGTTATTTAGTGTTCTGGACTCTCTTTTACAATGTCTAATGGTTTTGCAATTGACTTTTTGTATAGAGTTGGAAATTCCCCACTTTTTTTGTGAACTTACTCAAGTAATTCAACTTGCATGTTCTGACACCTTCCTCAATGACCTATTGAAGTATTTTGCAACCAGAATTCTGGCTGTTATTCCACTCACTGGCATCCTTTTCTCTTACTCTAAGATTGTATGTTCTATTTTGAGAATTTCATCACGTGGGGGCAAGTATAAAGCATTTTCTACCTGTGGGTCTCATCTTTCAGTGGTGACCTTGTTTTATGGAACAGCCCTTGGAGTGTATCTTAGTTCTGCTGCTGTGCAAAATGCAAGGACAAGTGCAATAGTTCCTGTGATGTACACAGTGGTCACTCCCATGCTGAACCCCTTTATCTATAGTCTTAGAAACAAAGACATAAAGCATGCCTTAAGAACAATTTCCAGCTGAGAAAGTCTCTCCTTAGAAGGACGTTTGTCTCAAGTTCAGAAATTTTACTTTTCATTTACATAGGTTAAGTACTGGCAAATGTAAATCAAATTACACTTATCAATATATAAAGGTAATATGCCATTTGCATTATTATTAGAACTTTGTCTCTACATTTCATCCATCAAAAACCCTTTGTATATTGGGTGGTCCATGGTGACTCAGTGGCAGAGTTCTCACGTGCTATGCATGAGAAACAGTTTGATTCCCAATGACTGCCCATGCAAAAAAAAACTTTATATTGTGTATTTTCTATAAATCATTTGACATCTAGAAATGTATTCCTAGAATTCAGTATTGAGCCAGACTCTTCTGCCTGAATATTCAGTTTTAAATGTCAATACAGATCATTAAGGACATATGAAATTATTGTAATCACTGGAGGGGCAAAGGTGTATTACCTCCCTTAAAGAAGAGATGAACTGCACTTGTGTTATATGCTTTTGGCCAAAACCATTTGTCACTTCAAATGCTCTGTACCCAATGCCAGGTTTGTGTTAATCAGCTTTTGAAATAGGGCACATCCTGGACTTGAGTCACCTTATGATTAAGTTTAAATAAGCCACATCCATGTCAATTTATGACTTTCTGCTGTAGAGTTCCCTACAAATTAGATAAGGATATAAGAGACATTACATCCCTTGATTCTTCAATCATTGATTATTTTACTAATCACTGGATTTCTTTCAGGGATACAATTTTGCTCTTTAAAAATTGTTTTTATAGGCATGGACATTTTTTGGTATAGTTCTCTTGGCACTCCCTACAATTGTCACCCTCTTTTACCGATCCTGAAAAGCAATTTGGGTCATTTTTCCATTGCCAACTGTGTCTTTTTAAACTCTTAATGCAAGATATTAGGTAATTGTGAACTTACTCAATTAATTCAACTTGCATGTTCTGACACCTTCCTCAATGATCTATTGAATTATTTTGTTTTACAAAAACACAGATATTTTGTAGGTGTCCTGTGTTCTTTGTGAAGTAGAATACCAATAATGGTATTCATCAGAGCCACTGGCAAATTAAAGTGACATTTTGAGATGAGAGATTGTTCTGAAATAAGGTCCAGTTGGAGGGAAAAAAAGATGTGGTCATTTTTTTATTCACTTTATATCTTTGGTGGAGCTGTGAATTCATTTATTTTGCAATGTATTAACCCAAGGATCAGACTCTGTTTTAGTCATACCCATGTCAGAGCTGTAACTTGCCAGTGAAAAGAGATTTGATTCATGCAGCACTACAGATTTCTTGGTTTTGATTGTTTCATGATCTGGGGATAAAAATTCTCAGTTTGTCATTTTTGATGTCTCTCCAGGGCAATTAAAAGACCCATCTTACTCTGCATGCATTGAGTTTGAATTCTCAGCAAATATTTTATCACATAAACCAGACATTTTTTTCAAAAGTCTTTGATAGGCACTTTCTTTACTGATGACTATAAACAATAGATTGTGAATTATACTTTGCCATTGCTAACCATGCAAAGTTGTATACATTTATCCAAAGTACACAGCATCATTGTGGTCTTCACTTCCAACAAGGTCATGTATCAATTATCAGAACGTTATGCAGGAAGATACATGCATTTGCAATCAGTTCCTGCACCGAATAATTTACTTGCATTGCTTCTTTTCTTTAAGCAGAAATCTCTTTCAAAAAAATCTCTAAAAATTTGCAAAGATATTTAGACCACACAAACAGAGTCCAATATCTTTGAAAAAGTTAGAGGTATGTCTTTCAAGCAGAAAAAACTGGGGAAAAAACACACTAGAAAACAGCCCAGACAGGAAATGTGATACTTCTGTTATCCTCAGGAACACTGTACAATCAAGAAGACTCCACTAAAGTGTTAGATTGGCAAATGCAACATTTTTTGCAATTCAGGTAGCAAGAAGCTCTTAGCATAAGTATTGATTATATATGCACCTGCTAGTTCACTATCCTCTCCAACACAGGATGCAAAACTGGAAGGAGGGAGAAATGCCTGTTAAGGGCCAGTCTACCTCATCCAGTTCACACCATAACATGAAGACGCCATGCTGGATACCCAGCTTACTTGCACTTGAGTGTACTTCATGAGGAAATGTGATTGTATCTCTTTCAAAATTTCCAAAGTCTTCCTGTTTTATTCCCAATACACCCAGCTGATAGACAAGTTCTGAAGAAAAGATATATTGTAGAGCATGTCCTGAGTGAGTAATGGAAACTGTTACTATTCTGCCATATACACGAGCTCTTCAAGCTTTCCTTCTATTACCATTCCAGCAACTTCAGTTTTTCTCAGATGAAAAATATTCCTGGATTTTGTAGTAAAATTGTATTCTTCTCCAGAGCCATTAAATTAAATGATAACAATTATGATTCAACCTGAACTGAGGGGATAGATTTATTCTCACAGAAAATTAAATTGTATTCTTGAAGAATCTATATATGGATACAAGGAAAAATTAATTAAATTGTGTGCTATTGTTGAAAGAACTGCAGCATTGGGTTTTCTTTGAAGGGAAATGTTGAAAAGTCTTTAAAATTTAGATATCTACAAAAGAAATTTTCAGGAATCATGGTGAGAGATAAACACCATGTTACAGAGGAAAATACTATTATTTTTCCAGGAGAAATAGGGGATTTGATTCTTGTCTTCAAAATTTCAATGCTGCATTATATAGAAGGAGGAGAAGACTCATTTTGAGTCAGTATGCTCTGTTCAATAGTATTCCATTGGATACATCCAATAGTTATTTATTGGGACCCTTCCATGCAAAATATAATGCATACAAAAGAGATGCATGCTTTCTGTTGGAAGATTAATTGTCAAGAGTAGAATTTAGAATAAACACTGTCAGAAACAGGGAACACGACAAATTCATACACTGTAGAAAGCAGTAACAGAGCCCTCACCACTAAGAATGCACCATAAAAATGTAGCCAGTGTCAAAGGGCATGTATGTAATACAAAGGAAGAATGAATCTTTCCACCCGTGTCAAGAGGTGAGTTTTAAGAGAAGCAAATGACAGAGTTCCAATGCTGGATAAGACAGACTTGGACAACATCTCCTAGTGGTCTTCCACCAATGACAGCATTCTCATTTTCCCTTCAATTTCAGATCACCTTCCTCAGAAGTATCGGCTACAACCATGTACTTCTGAGATAAATCATGCAAAGTCAGATTATTGATCTGTTTTATCTCTTTAAGTTTTGAAAAGATGTTTTTGTTTTTCTCTGTTACCTTGGGTGGAAATAATCAGTGGAACAAAAGACTCACTTGAATTAACCAGAGAAGTTCTCTTGTGCTGTAGGTAAGGAATATGATGGGAAAATGTACAAACATAAATTTGTTTTATTGTCTAATGTATTTTTCAGGATTCTGCTTTGGTTTGTTTTGCAGCTAATTTTCTCTGAGGTTCAGTTCAGGGAAAATTTAAATTTTCATAAATATATATTTCAACGCTTGATGCTGTATTTGATTTGTTTTTATTTTATTATAAGTTGCTGTTTAAAAAACTCATGCATAAAATACAGATTCACATACACCACCACTCCATCAAATTGTATATGGATGGCTGTGGAGAGTTTGTTGAAATGGATGATAACACATTTTTGTAACTCTACTTCTTTGTTAACAGTAGTTAACAGTTTTAAAAGTTGATGAAATATTATCAAAGCAGTACTATAATGATTGTCCATAGTTTACATATGGGTATTGCATTAGTTAGGGTTCTCTGGAGAAACAGAATCAACAGGGAACACTTGCAAATATAAAATTTATAAAAGTGTATCACATGACTGCAGGAACACAGAGTCCAAAATCTGCAGGGCAGGCTGTGAAGCTGATGATTCTGGTGAAGGATCTGGACGATCTCCACAGGAGAGTTTCATCAGCTGAAACAGGAAAAGCTTGTCTCTTCTGAATCCTCCTTAAAAGGCTTCCCATGATTAAATTTAAGCATCACTCATTGCAGAAGACACTCCCTTTGGCTGAATACAAATGGATGATTACAACTGTGGATGCAGCTGACATGATCATGATCTAATTCTATGAAATGTCCTCATTGCAACAGACAGGCCAGAACTTGCCCAACCAGACAAACAGGTACCACAACTTGGTCAAGTTGACACATGAACCTGACCATGACAGTCTACCCCTTGTCAATTTGGCAGCTATATATATACCACCTTAAACCATGAAGCAATTTCCAAATAAAAAAATAAAACACATCTTTTCTTTTTCCTAACAATACTCAACTGTCCTGCATATAACTGGAAACACATTAAATCTCTCCAGAATAGGGCACAAATCCTTGGGCAGCATTCATTCTTAAACTTGATATCTTACAACTTAAATAGTATAACATGAACAAAACAGCATTACAGTCCTCGTTTCTGTAACTGATCACGTGGTCGAAGGTTATATTTATCACTACCTTCTTGGACTACCATTCCATGTTCCCTTTACTCTCAGCAAGCACTTCAGCTGTCTGTGGCTCTTTGCCTGGTAGGGTGACCCAAACCTTCATTCCTGAAGTTTCAGAGCCATTAGTAGTCCTGCCTGGATTGTGTTGTTGCAGTTTTCCATTGATTTTAATCACAGGGCATGGTAGTACTAAAAGATGTCCTAGGGGACCTCCTATATTCCAGGAAAACTCTTCTTTACCCCCATTATGTAGTTGCAGTCTTACTTCCCCCTGATAGACAGGGTCAATCACCCCAGACAATAATGTAATTCCCTTCTTGGCTTGTTGATTCAGTGGCATAAGTAGCCAAAAGTGACTGGGAGGCAGTCTTAGATTCCAGTTCAATGGAATCACTGTTGTTTCTCCTCATGAAAGCACTCCCCATTTTGGAACTAAAACTTGTAGACCGGCAGAGCTCAGGGTCACAGGGACAGGAAGCAAAAATTTTCCTAGTGGATCACTAGGATAATAGTGAGTGGTGCCACTCCCATTTCCACATCTTGGTTCCTGGATCCATGGATCGTGACTATGGGAGAAACAGCACCATACAGCGGACACTGATTCAGGGAATATACAGCTTCCTGGAGAACATTACCTCAGCCTTTCAAGGTATTGCCACCTAGTTGGCACCATAATTGAGTTTTCAAAAAGCCATTCCACTGTTCTATCAACCCAGCTGCTTCTGGATGATGGGGAACATGGTAAGGTGGGAGACTTCTATAAGCATGTTCCGATTGCCATACTTAATTTGCTGTGAAGTGTGTTCCTTGATCAGAAGCAATGCTATGTGAATACGATGATGATGGATAAAGCATTCTGTAAGCACACGGATGGTAATTTTGCCAGAAGTATTGTGTGCAGGGAAGGCAAACCCATATCCAGAATATGTGTCTATTCCAGTTAGAACAAATAACTGCCCCTTGCATGAAGGGAGCGGTCCAATGTAATCAACCTGCCACCATGTAGCTGAATAGTCACCTCAGGGAATTGTGCCATATCAGGAACTGAGTGTAGGTCTCTGCGGCTGGGAGATTGGGCACTCAACAGTGGCTGTAGCCAAGTCAGCATGGGTGAGTGGAAGTCCATGTTGTTGAGCCCATGCATAGCCTCCACTCCTACCACCATGACCACTTTGTTCATTAGCTCATTAGGCACTGACAGGAGTTGCTGGGGAAAGAGGCTGACTGGTATGCACAGGATGGGTCATCTTATCCACTTGACTATTAAAACCTTCCTCTGCTGAAGTCACCCTCTGGTGTGCATTCAAATGGGACACAAATATGTTCATGTTTTTAGCCCACTAAGAAAAATCTAACCACATACTTCTTCCTCAGACCTCTTTGTCACCAATTTTCCAATTATGGTCTTTCCAAGTTCCTGACCATCCAGCCAAACCCTTAGCAACAGCCCATGAATCAGTATACAAATGAACCTCTGGCCAGTTTTCCTTCCAACAAAATGGACAACCAGGTGCACTGCTTGAAGTTCTGCCCACTGGGAAGGTTTCCCCTCACACTTTCTTTTAAGAACACCTCAGAAAGGAGTTGTTACGCTGCAGTTGTCCACTTTTGGATGGTACCAGCATATCGTGTTGAACCATCTGTAAGCCAGGCCCAAGTTTTTTTCTTCTTAAGTCAATTCACTGTAAGGAACTCCCCAAGAGGCCATAGCTCTGGTCTGGGAAAGAGTAAGTAATGTGGCAAGAGTGTAGACCATGGGCATTTGGGTCACTTCTTCATGTAACTTACTTGGGCCTGGAGGACATGCTCTGGCCCTATCTGGTTTATACAATTTCCATTTTGCAATAGAGTGCTGCTGTGCATGCCCAACTTTATGGCTTGGTGGGTCAGACAACACCCAGCTCATGATAGGCAACTCAGGTCTCATGGTAACTTTGTGGCCCATGGTTAAGCATTCAGTCTCTACCAAGGCCAAGTAGCAGGCCAAAAGCTGTTTCTCAAAAGGACAGTAGCTATCTGAAGTAGATGTTAAGGCTTTGCTCCAAAATCCTAAGGGTCTGCATTGTGATTCCCCTATAGGGGCCTGACAAAGTCTCCAGGCATCATCTCTATTTGCCACTGACACTTCCAGCACCATTGGATCTGCTAGATTATATGGTCCAAGCAGCAGATCAGCTTGTACAGCAGGCTGGACCTGTTTCAGAGTCTCCTCTTTTTCAGATCCCCACTAAAAATTAGCAGCTTTTCTGGTCACTCGATAAATGGGCTGGAGTAGCACACCCAGATGAGGAATATGTTGTTGCCAAAATCCAGAAAGACCAACTAGTAATTGTGTTTCTTTTTTTGGTCATAAGAGGGGCCAGATGTAGCAACTTATCCTTCACCATGAAAGGGATATCTCATCATGCACCACACCACTGGACACCTAGAAACTTCACTGAGGTGGAAGTCCCCTGTATTTTTCTTGGATTTATCTCCCATCCTCTGACACACAAATGCCTTACCACTAAGTCTAGAGTAGTAGAGTTCTTGCTCACTAGGTCCAATCATATCATCAATATAATGGACCAGTGTGATGTCTCATTGGAGGGAGAAACGATCAAGGTCCCTGCGGACAAGATTATGACATAGGGCCAGAGAGTTGATATACCCCTGAGGTAGGACAGTGAAAGCATATTGCTGACCTTGCCAGCTGAAAGCAAACTGTTTCTGGTGGTCCTTACTAACAGCTATTGAGAGAAAAGCATTTTCCAGATCAATAGCTGCATACCAGGTACCAGGGGATGTATTGATTTGTTCAAGCAATGATACTACATCTGGAACAGCACCTGCAATTGGAGTTACCACCTCGTTGAGCTTATGGTAATCTACTGTCATCCTCCAAAACCCATCTGTTTTCTGCACAGGCCAAATAGGAGATTTGAATGGGGATCTGGTAGAAATCACCATCCCTGCATCCTTCAAGTCCTTAAGAGTGGCAGTAATCTCTGAAATCCCACCAGGAATCCAGTATTGCTTCTGATTTACTATTTTGCTATGTAGGGGGAGTTCTAGTGACTTTCACTTGGACTTTCCCACCATAATAGCCCTCACTGCATGAGTTAAATAGGCAATGTGGGGCTTCTGCCAGTTGCTCAGTATGTCTATACCAGTTATACATTCTGGAACTGGGGAAATAACTACAGCATGGGTCTGTGGACCCACTGGACACACTGTGAGAAGAACCTGAGCTAAAACTCCATTGATCACCTGGCATGCATAAGTTTCCTCTGTGACTGGTAAACCAGAGTGATGCTTTGGGTCCCCTGGAATTAATGTCACTTCTGAACCAGTGTCTACTAATCCCCAAAATATCTGATCATTTCCTTTTCCCCAATGCACAGTTACCCTGGTAAAAGTCCATCAGTCCCCTTGGGGAAGTCTTGCAGAATAATTAACAGTATAAATTTGTGGTAGTGTAACAGGGCTCTCCCCCAAAATGTACCTGGCCTCCCCTTCCTTCAAGAGGCTCTGGGTCTGTAAACTGTTTCAAGTCTGGAAATTGATTAAGGGGCCGTGCCTCTGTGTTTTTCTAATTCAGGTTAGACTTCTGTTCACTTGACCTGGAACTCTTTCATTTATACAGCTCAAACAAGAATTCAGTAGATTGTCTTTGTATTGTATTTCTAGGTATCCCATGATTTACTAGCCAATGTGACAAATCTCTGTGAGTCATATAATTTTAATGCCTGCTTTGAGTTTGCTGTCTATCATAATAGCCACTTCTACCCTCTCTTTGGCGATTAAGTGCTGCCACCTGACTTCTGCCAACTCAGGATCCCATCATCCCCATTGTGTTTAAGAATTCCAGCTCAGTGACAGCAGTTCCCACAG
Organism: Tamandua tetradactyla; assembly: GCF_023851605.1. Classification (NCBI taxonomy): domain Eukaryota; kingdom Metazoa; phylum Chordata; class Mammalia; order Pilosa; family Myrmecophagidae; genus Tamandua; species Tamandua tetradactyla. The sequence continues at coordinate 95,708,622 of NC_135330.1, read as the reverse complement.
TAATATCTGACCTACAGAAAAATGCAACCACAGAGCTTTTCAGGGATGATGATGCTAGTCTCACAAATTTATTTCTCATTGTTCTGGTAAAAGGTTTATCCTCTGGACATTCCTGGGGTGTAAGAGCAGGCTTTGCATTGTAAATCCACTCCAACATTGCAATCTCTCTAAACCTCTGGATCCCCTCATCTACATTATACCAGGGAAGTTCTGGCATTTCATCCTCAGGTAATGTTGACCACCTTCTGATCCATGTTTCAACCAACCATCCAAACAAACTGTTTGCTGACCCCCTGAGCTATAACATTGAATGCTGAATATCTGCTTAGTGGGCCCACATCAATAAATTCAGCCTGATCCAACCTTATATTCCTCTCACCATTATACCACTCCCTTAAAATCCATTGCCACACATATTCCCCAAATTTCTGTCTATATAAAATGAAAAACTCATGCAGTTCTTTTGGAGTATAATGTACCTCCTCATGTGTGATTCTTTGTACCTCACCTTTAGAGGCCTGTTGGGACTTTAGTCTAATTATAGGTCTGGAAGAAATGAGGGGTGGGGGTGGGCCATGAAAAGAATTAGAAACATCTTCCAAGCCATTTGCTTCAGGGCCTCCATTTGCAGTTTCATCTTGTGAAACAAGATTAATCACTCTATTAGTAATCCCTTCAGGTGGAGGTTGGGTGACAAACTCCTCAAGGCAGGCTGAAGGTGGGGCAGTTATGTCCTCAGGGAAAACTATTACAGGGTTATCTAGAGAAGACTCAGCATGATCTAGGGTTTTGACCACATCCCTGAGATCATTATCAATCCATATGTCACCATCCTATTTTTCATGGTCCCACTCATTTCCAATCAATGGTCTCACTTTAATGGCAGACACCATGAAATATTGAAATTTCAGTTGATGTTATAAAGTTGCTACTCTAACAGTACGATTCTGAGTTTGATTTTCAGAGATCTCAAGTCTACAGCTACAGGAAATAAGATTTTCCTTCAGGATACTCATAGAAACATCTACATCTGTCAGACAGCGCTTAAGCTTCTCATTTGAAGCCTAGAACCCATCCCTTTCACTCCTTGATGCAGTCAGTGTATCTAACAACAACCAATCAACATCTCTATATAATTATAAGTTGAGTTAATATCACCATTGCAGAAATAACTTTCTAGTGGACATGCTTTAAGATTGAGATAATATTAGGAATTCCACAGAAAGGAAAGTTTAATACTTCAACCTTTTCTCCCAGTCACTCAAGGGGACTTTACAAATGCTTTTTTATTTTCTGCCCACAATACTATGGAATGTGTCAGGGTATTATGTTCATCTGTACAGAAAAACAAAGTCTTACTCCCTATTCAGGAATTGAAAGAAGTGGTGGCCTCCATGAGATGGATCAGTATGAAAACATGGCTTTTCTAGAATACATAATCCTTTCAAACCAGAAAAGACACTATTGAATATTTGGTCTTTCACTGCTGGCTTATTTCACTCAATATTATGTTCTCAAGTTTCACTCATCTTGCTGCATGGCTTACAGCTTCATTCCTTCTTGAAGCTGCTCAATGTTCCATCATATGTATGCACCACAGGTTGTCCTTCTATTCCTTAGTCAATGTTCTCTTAAGCCTCCTCCACCCATTGCAAATCATGACTATTGCCACCATGAACACCAGTGTGCAAATGTATATTCATGACCCTGCTTTCAGTTCTTCCACCTGCTTACCTTATATTGGGATTGCAGGATCATAGGGCAACCCTATACTTATCCTCCTATGGAACCAGCACACTGCCCTGCAGAAGGGCTGCACCATTCTACTTCCCTACCAATAGTGTCTCTCCACATTTTCTCCAGCACTTGTATAGTTCAGTTTGTCTGTTTTAATGCAATTTTATTGTGATATATTCACATGCCATATCATCATCCAAGGCATACATTCAGTGTTCATGGTATCATCCTATAGCTCTGCACTGATCATCACAACCTATTTTCACACATTTTTATTACTCCATGAACAAGAAAAATAAAAATAAAAGTATTGGGATAGCCACCCCAGCTCATTTTGTGTTGTAGTTTGTGTATATGTTTTTCCAGCCCTTCACTGTCATTCTCATTGTTTCCTTTGGTCTAAGGAAAGCCTTTAGATAGATCATACATTTCATGCATTCTGCCAATCTGCATATTTTGATGAATGCATTAATCCATTCACACTTTTTACACTATAAAGGCAATTATCACATCGAATATTTTATCCTTTTATTTTTGCATGCCATCCTTATATTTGCCTTTCATTTACCCTTTTAATTACACTTTATTTCTATGCTCTCCTCCAAGCTTCTCTCTTTTTCTTTTGGCCTGCAGAACTCCCTTTAATATTTCTTGAGAGAGAAATATTTCCTGTTTAAGTGTGACTATTTTATGCTGTATATATGTGAGGGACAGTTTTTCCAGATAAAGAATTCTCATCTGCAGTTTCTCTCCTTCAGAGAGAAATACAAAATATCATTGCCTTCTCCATGGATTCTTATGAGAAATGGGTCTTAGTTTTATTACAGTCTTTTGTATATGATGAATTGCTTTTCTCCTGCTGCTTTCAGGATTCACTCCTTTTACATTTGTCATTCTTGTTAGCATTTGTACTAGTTTAAGCCTGTTAGAATTAATTCAGTTTCAAATATGTTGTGCTTCCTCGGTATTTGCATTTATGTTGTTCCTAAAACTTGGGAAATTTCAGCCAAAATTCCCTCAAATATTTTTTCTACTCCTTTTCAATTTTCTTATCCTTCTGGAACACCCATGAGCATATGTTTATACATTTCATGATGTCATTTATTTCCCTGAGACACAGCTCTTGTTTTCCCATCTTATCTCCATCTCTACAGTCTATAAATTTCTATATCCTATCCTCTAGTTTGCCAATCCTTTCTACTGCAAGTTCAAAATATGCTGTCATGTTCCTCTAGAATACATTTAATCTCTTCTATTGTCCTTTCATTCCCCAGAGTTCTGTTACCTTTCTTTTAATTGTTTCAAATATTTTATTCAACCCTCTCAGAGTCCCAAGATTCATTTCATCAGAGATGGAAAAGTTGATCCTCATTCACATGGTATTACACTTCACCAGGACTTCAATACCACCCTTGGATGCATTATTTATTTCCATGACTCTTTGTTGTTTGACAGCAGACACAATATATTACTCTTTCTTTTTTCTTTCTTGGAATGTAGTTTAATGATAGCCATATAGTATTGCTGAATACATATTGTTGAATGACTGAAAATAAATAGTTGTGTGAGTTGAACAGATATTGCTAACTTTGGGGGAGAAAGTAAAAGCAGTGAAACAAGCAGAAATATTGTTGAGAGAAGGCACCACTGTAAATAATATTGAATATCAGAAGCTAAAAATCACAGACTATGGATATTTTACTGCTCACAGAATCTCTACCCTGAATGAGTGATAGGGAACTCACTATGGGAAAACTTGCAATACTTGAGTCCACAGCTAAAGAGAGATGAAAATCTACTGGGTTAAGAGATGAACAAATAGCTCCAAAGATTTCTCCCAAGGGTCAAAATAGACCCAAGTTTTCACTTCTTTACCTTTTTTCCCCTCCAGAGAGCTAATATCTTAGGGAACAGAGAGAAAAAAGAATACTTCATTAATGAGGCTCATGGGAATTAAATTCATAAAGGCATGGAAACATAAGTGTTTTGACTACACTATCTCAAGCCAGGATTACCAATTTCTGCTGAGGTGGAAACACAACCTTATAGAGACCTCAAGAGTATTTACATATTCCTGCAATTCCTGGGAGCAGTGCTTCCAACTTCATCCATCATTCAGGGAAGACTTGGCATTGGTGAACTCAGAATCTTCTTTGATAACTTCTGGGTGAGACATAGAGTCTGGTCATGAGTGTGCAGAATGTATTATGAGTCCAGGACTCCATTTATTGAGAGTAACTTTAGGGGCATCAACAAGAATAATACAGAATGATAATCACCCAGCATCCTACCCAGGTAAAAAGCTTGTCGTTGAGGGAGATGATGAATACACTAAATCATCTTTCCCGGATCTGTCTCATCTAATGTCAGCTCACACTCATGGGCTTCCTTCATGGAAGTGAATTGTTGACCACATCCATCAATTTTTTCTTCAAATCATTCCACACAAGCCCCTTTATTAATTCCTTCATGGTAGGCACTATTACTCTCAGAATAAATGAATGAGTAAGACAGTGTTTTTTATTTCAAAGAGATTACATCTAAATATGACAACAAACATAGAAATGAGCACATGCAATATCCTGAGGTGGAAACTGATGCCCTGGTGAAGTGGATCCAAAGTTTGGACTCATCTGTTGAGGTTCATGAAGGCTTCCCAAGGGTGCTGGGAATTGAACTAACCCAGGCAGGAGGAAAATTTTCATTACATTAGCAATTTTAAGAGAAGAAGAGGATATAAACCCACCAAGAAGAGAAAACAGGGACACAAATGTGCAAGCCATGTAACTGTAAAGTGTGGTTAGGTTTAAAAGTAGATCTTAATACCTGATCACAATGAGAGGAAGAGTGTGAGAAAAGCAACATTAGCTTGGGAAGGTTGTCAGCAGCCACATTGCAGAGAGCTTTGTGTTTTGTCCAGAAGATTAATGTTCATGTTTGAAGTTATTGGACAGTCATTGCAGGGTTTTTAGAAGATGATGTTCAAGAAAATTCCTTCCATGAAGAATGCTCTGGATCAGTTTCAGTTGTCAAATTCCTGGGAAATGATGAGGGCTGGAAATAGTACATTGGCAGTGGGCTTGGAGGTTTGGGGAATGAATATGGGTGGAGTTGAATCACAGTGTATAAAAATATTCTTAATTAATACTAAGCCCATTGTTGGACACTATATAGTCATTATTTTTAATTATCTCAATTATTATATGGAATTAGTATCTCTGTTCTGATCTAATGGGTGATGAGTTGAGACTTACAGCAGAGTCATATCCTTTTCCATGGCTTATAACCACATCTGGAATGAAGATCAGAGTTGCTTTCCTAGGGTTTGGCATTTCACTAATAGCTTTACTTTTTAATAAATGTATTTTAAAAACAATGTGAGACTTACAGGAAAATTGCAAGAATAGTAGAAACAGATTCAAAAACATCACATCCAGTTTCGTGTATTCTGAACATCTTCCATACACAATACCACATTTTGTCTGCTTGTTATAAACAATGGTTTCTCAGACTCTGCTTGTTTTTCATGACCCATTTTTTTTTTCAGGGGTGCTGGTCAACTACATTGTAAAAAATCCGTAAGTTGGAATTTGTATGATGATATCCTCATGATTAGACTGGGATTATGTGTTATGGAGAAAAACACCAGAGATAAAATTCTATTTTCTTTGCATTATGTATCCAGGGTACATCTCATCAATGTGACTCTTCACTGTTGATGTTGACATTCATCAACAATGTTGGTCAGGTTTCCTCCCTTCAAAGTTCTTCATTGCCCTGCTTTTCCATATATCACCTTTGAAAGGGTATTAATATGTGAAATCCACACTTCAGGAGTGGGAATTAACTTCACCTTCCTGAGACAGCAGTATCTACATAAATTAGTGGAATGCATTTGCATAGGAGATTTTTGTCTTCTTCCTCATATTATAAATAATGTATTTAAATCACTATTGATTCATGACATTTATTTTGTATTTTGGGTCATGATACAATACTACTTTATTCTGTTGTGAGGTTTATTTCAGTTTGGGAAATGGGCTATCTTTCAGAAGTGCTTGGGTCTCTTGGATTTATCCCAATCATTGAATGCTTCATTTTAGTACCTACTTAATTTCTGGTAGTGCAAAATGCTCCAGGCTCTTCCTGTACATTTCTATTCCAGGTCTAGGGTCAGCCATTTCTTCTAGGAAACTTTTATTGATGGATTGTGTTAAAACAAAGGTCTGGGCACTATGTTTGCTCCATGTTACTAAGACATATAGGTGCTGTCCACTACAGAGTAAGAAAATATATGTGTGTCAGCCAAGTTGTGCATATATGCACACCCATAAATATGTCTACATGTAACCCTCTATCTATATTAACCTACTCATGTGGATATGTCTCACTGTAAACCATTACCAGGCAGAACATTCTAGCCTCCTCACCTTGCTTATGGTTAACCACCCATTCTGCAGAGGGAAACATTTTCTTCTCACTTGCCATCATCTTCTTAATTGCTTGATTTCAATACCCATGTGCAGATGTGACAGAATTGTCAACCTACACTTTGGTGAGACAAACTTAATCCTCTAAAATACAGTACTGATGATTTCTGTCCCCTTTATTTTCCAGACTCCTTTCATATCCTGTATTACCATTTCAGCACGTTTTCCTCTCATCCCCTCAGTAAGCATGTTCCATATATTTGTAATACAATTAGATTGTTTTATCACATTTTGCATTTCATCCTGGCATTCTTATGATCTTGACAATTAATCTCTATTTTTGCATATACTAAGGGTTGTTCTTTGTTTTGTAAAGGTCAGTGTGTTTTAATACATGCATGAAGTCATGTGTCTATAATTATAGGATTATGCAGAATACATTCACTGCTCTAAAAATTGCTCTCTGATTCACCTATTCCACCTTCTTTCCTCTTCCCAGTCCCTTGGCAACCAGCCATCATTTTATTGTCTTTATTTGGACTAATACAGAAAGTCATATCATTGAAATTATATTTATGGAGAATATTTAAACTGGTTTGATTCAATTATCAGTAATCATTTATGATGTATTCTTGACTTTTGTGACTTGAGGGAACATTCATTTTTATCACTGAATAATATACCATTGTATAAACATAGCAGAGTGTGCTTATCCATTCACCTTGAAGGACATCTAGGTTGCCTTCCGATTTTGGAGATTATACATAAAGCTGCCATAAAACATTCTTGTGTAGGTTTTTTGTGTGGACACAAGTAGTCAAACCAGCTGGTTATCTAAAGGCACAATTTCTGGACTGAATGGTAAAATTATGTTTAGTTTTACTAAATACTGCCAAACTGTACTTTGGCTGCACCATTTTGTGTTCTCACTAGTGGAGAATGAGTCTAAATGGCTCCCCATGATCATCAGCCCGTCGTATTGTCAGTGTTTAGGTCCTCAGGTATTCTAAGGGGTGTGTGATGGTATATCAGTGCAGTTTAATTTTGCAATTCCCTACTGACAAATGACTGAACATCTTCTCACATATTTATTTACCATTTGCATATCTTCTTAATTTCAGTTTCTGTTCAGATTTTTTGCCCATTTTTCAATTGGGAGTCTCCTTTCTTATTGTTGGGTGTTAAGAGTTCTTTGTATATTAGACAGAAATCATTTATCAATGTCTTTCACATAGCATAATTTTTATATTTTAATAAAGTCCAATTTTTAAATATTCTGCTCTCATGGATCATGATTTGGGTGCTATTTCTAAAACCTCATCACCAAAGTACAGGCCACCAGATTTTCTTGGATGTTTTATTCTAGAAGTATTATAATTTGCATTTTAATTTTGAGTACAGGATTCATTTTGAGTTAACTATTGTAGAATATATACAGAGCTTGGCTATGTTCCTTTTCTGTTTACCATGTGTGTATGTCATTGTTCCACAGAATTTGTTGAAAAGATCATACTTTTTCCATTAAATTGCTCTTGCCCCTTTGTCAAAGGCCAGTTGGCTCTGCTTCTGTGGGTCTGTTTTTGAGTTACCCAACTTTTGATTGTGAGTCTACTAAGTTCTCTTAGATTTGTTCATGTGTTTATTTCACCAATACATAGTTTGATCATCACATCTGTATGGTTAGGCTTGAAATCTGGTAGTATTGTTTGTACAACCTTGGCTTTTTTTCAATATTGTTTTGGCAATCTAAGACTTTTGGCTTTCCCTTTAAAATTTAGAATTATTTTGTCAATATCTATAAGCTGGATTCCTGCCATTAAGGATGGGATTGAGCTGAAAGTATAGATCAGGTGGAGATGAAATAGAATGCTAACAATATTGAACTTTCTATTCATAAAGATGGAAAATTTTACTTATTTAAAATTGTAGTGTAGTGATCTATATACAACTTAAAATTTCACAGTCTAACTATTTTCAAGGGTGCAATTTAGTAATATTGATTACAAAAATACCAATATGCATGTCACAACTTTTTCATTACATAGTGTAGAATAACTGGTCAAGTGATTTTTGAATAAAATAAAGTCTAAGAGCTTTTGCAGTGGAGCATATTACCTTGGGAAAAAGTTTAAAATTATGAACAAAGAAGGCATGAGAAGAACAGCGTAAAGGAGAAGGAGGAACATGTTTTTACCCTGATATTTTGAGATAGAGGGCACTAATTCTGTATATAATTAATAAAAAAAAATTCAATATATTTGCAATACAAACCATAGAATTTATGTTAATATGCTGAGAGCTGCTTCTACCTAAATCTGCCTTGCTTTGGTCTCTGTCCTGCAGTTTCATGAATTACATGGAATCAGAGAATGAAACACGTGTTTCAGGATTTATCCTCCTGGGACTCTCAGAAGACATAGAAGTGCAGCCTCTTCTATTTGCTCTTTTCCTGATGATGTACCTGACCACTATCATTGGGAACCTGCTCATCATCCTGGCCACTATCTCTGATGTCCATCTGCACACACCCATGTATTTCTTCCTTGCTAATCTGTCTTTTGCAGACATCTGTTTCACCTCCACCACTGTCCCAAAGATGCTGGTGAACATCCAGACAGAGACCAAAACTATAAGTTATGGAAACTGCCTCATCCAGATGTATTTTTGCATGGTTTTTGGAATATTAGACAACTGCTTCTTAACTGTGATGGCCTATGACCGTTATGTGGCCATCTGTCACCCACTGCACTACATAGTCATCATGAACCCCAGGCTCTGTGGTCTCCTGCTGCTGTCATCATGGATATTGAGTGTTCTGGACTCTCTTTTACATGGCCTAATGGTTTTGCGATTGACTTTCTGTACACAGTTGAACATTCCCCACTTTTTTTGTGAATTTACTCAAGTAATCCAACTTTCATGTTCTGAAACCTTCCTGAATGACCTAGTGATGTATTTTGCAACTGGAATTCTGGGTGGTATTCCACTCACTGACATCCTTTTCTCTTACTCTGAGATTGCATGCTCTATTTTGAGAATTTCATCACATGGAGGCAAGTATAAAGCATTTCCTACCTGTGGGTCTCATCTTTCAGTGGTGTCCTTGTTTTTTTTTTTATTTTATTTTTTATTTTATTTTTTATTTTTTTATTAACGGAAAGAAAAAAAAAGAAATTAACACAACATTTAGAAATCATACCGTTCTACATATGCACTCAGTAATTCTTAACATCATCACATAGATGCATGATCATTGATTCTTAGTACATTTGCATCGGTTTAGAGGAACTAGCAACACAACAGAAAAAGATATAAAATGTTAATATAAAGAAAAGAAATAAAAGTATTAATAATAGTAAAAAACAACAACAACAAACAAACAAACAAGCAAACAAAAACAAAAAAAACCCTATAGCTCAGATGCAGCTTCATTCAGTGTTTTAACATGATTACTTTACAATTAGGTATTATTGTGCTGTCCATTTTTGAGTTTTTGTATCTAGTCCTGTTGCACAGTCTGTATCCCTTCAGCTTCAATTACCCATTGTCTTACCCTGTTTCTAACTCCTGCTGAACTCTGTTACCAATGACATATTTCCAGTTTATTCTCGAATGTCCGTTCACATCAGTGGGACCATACAGTATTTGTCCTTTAGTTTTTGGCTGGATTCACTCAGCATAATATTCTCTAGGTCCATCCATGTTATTACATGGTTCATAAGTTTATCTTGTCTTAAAGCTGCATAATATTCCATCGTATGTATATACCACAGTTTGTTTAGCCACTCTTCTGTTGATGGAGATTTTGGCTGTTTCCATCTCTTTGCAATTGTAAATAACGCTGCTATAAACATTGGTGTGCAAATGTCCGTTTGTGTCTTTGCCCGTAAGTCCTTTGAGTAGATACCTAGCAATGGTATTGCTGGGTCGTATGGCAGTTCTATATTCAGCTTTATGAGGAACCACCAAACTGCCTTCCACAGTGGTTGCACCCTTTGACATTCCCACCAACAGTGGATAAGTGTGCCTCTTTCTCCGCATCCTCTCCAGCACTTGTCATTTTCTGTTTTGTTGATGATGGCCATTCTGGTGGGTGTGAGATGATATCTCATTGTGGTTTTGATTTGCATTTCTCGAATGGCCAGGGACATTGAGCATCTCTTCATGTGCCTCTTGGCCATCCATATTTCTTCTTCTGGTAGGTGTCCGTTCAAGTCTTTTTCCCATTTTGTAATTGGGTTGGCTGTCTTTTTGTTGTTGAGATGAACAATCTCTTTATAAATTCTGGATACTAGACCTTTATCTGATATGTCGTTTCCAAATATTGTCTCCCATTGTGTAGGCTGTCTTTCTACTTTCTTGATGAAGTTCTTTGATGCACAAAAGTATTTAATTTTTTTTTTTTTTTTAAAGGAAAGACAGAGAGAAGGAAGGAAGGATAGAAGGAAGGAAGGAAGGAAGAAAGGGAAACATTTTTAAACATTTTCTTGTTTTATTGTATTCTGTTTCTCCGTTTTTGTTACATGGGCTGGGGCCGGGAATCGAACCGAGGTCCTCCGGCATAGCAGGCAAGCACTTTGCCCGCTGAGCCACCGCGGCCCGCCCAAAAGTATTTAATTTTGAGGAGCTCCCATTTATTTATTTCTTTCTTCAGTGCTCTTGCTTTAGGTTTAAGGTCCATAAAACCGCCTCCAGTTGTAAGATTCGTAAGATATCTCCCTACAGTTTCCTCTAACTGTTTTATGGTCTTAGACCTAATGTTTAGATCTTTGATCCATTTTGAGTTAATTTTTGTATAAGGTGTGAGATACGGGTCTTCTTTCATTCTTTTACTTATGGATATCCAGTTCTCTAGGCACCATTTATTGAAGAGACTGCTCTGTCCCAGGTGAGTTGGCTTGACTGCCTTATCAAAGATCAAATGTCCATAGATGAGAGGGTCTATATCTGAGCACTCTATTCGATTCCATTGGTCGATATATCTATCTTTATGCCAATACCATGCTGTTTTGACCACTGTGGCTTCATAATATGCCTTAAAGTCCGGCATCACTAGACCTCCAGCTTCGTTTTTTTTCCTCAAGATGTTTTTATCAATTCGGGGCAACCTGCCCTTCCAGATAAATTTGCTTATTGGTTTTTCTATTTCTGAAAAATAAGTTGTTGGGATTTTGATTGGTATTGCATTGAATCTGTAGATGAGTTTAGGTAGGATTGACATCTTAATTATATTTAGTCTTCCAATCCATGAACACAGTATGCCCTTCCATCTATTTAGGTCTTCTGTGATTTCTTTTAGCAGTTTTTTGTAGTTTTCTTTATATAGGTTTTTTGTCTCTTTGGTTAAATTTATTCCTAGGTATTTTATTCTTTTAGTTGCGATTGTAAATGGGATTCGTTTCTTGATTTCCACCTCAGCTTGTTCATTACTAGTGTATAGAAAAGCTACAGATTTTTGAATGTTGATTTTGTAACCTGCTACTTTGCTGTACTCATTTATTAGCTCTAGTAATTTTGTTGTGGATTTTTCTGGGTTTTCTACGTATAGTATCATATCGTCTGCAAACAGTGATAGTTTTACTTCTTCCTTTCCAATTTTGATGCCTTGTATTTCTTTTTCTTGCCTAATTGCTCTGGCTAGAACTTCCAACACAATGTTGAATAATAGTGATAGTGGACATCCTTGTCTTGTTCCTGATCTTAGGGGGAAAGTTTTCAATTTTTCCCCATTGAGGATGATATTAGCTGTGGGTTTTTCATATATTCCCTCTATCATTTTAAGGAAGTTCCCTTGTATTCCTATCTTTTGAAGTGTTTTCAGCAGGAAAGGATGTTGAATCTTGTCAAATGCCTTCTCTGCATCAATTGAGATGATCATGTGATTTTTCTGCTTTGATTTGTTGATATGGTGTATTACATTAATTGATTTTCTTATGTTGAACCATTCTTGCATACCTGGGATGAATCCTACTTGGTCATGATGTATAATTCTTTTAATGTGTTGTTGGATACGATTTGCTAGAATTTTTTTGAGGATTTTTGCATCTGTATTCATTAGAGAGATTGGTCTGTAGTTTTCTTTTTTTGTAATATCTTTGCCTGGTTTTGGTATGAGGGTGATGTTGGCTTCATAGAATGAATTAGGTAGTTTTCCCTCCACTTCGATTATGTTGAAGAGTTTGAGGAGAGTAGGTACTAATTCTTTCTGGAATGTTTGATAGAATTCACATGTGAAACCGTCTGGTCCTGGACTTTTCTTTTTAGGGAGCTTTTGAATAACTAATTCAATCTCTTTACTTGTGATTGGTTTGTTGAGGTCATCTATGTCTTCTTGAGTCAAAGTTGGTTGTTCATGTCTTTCCAGGAACCCGTCCATTTCATCTAAATTGTTGTATTTATTAGCGTAAAGTTGTTCATAGTATCCTGTTATTACCTCCTTTATTTCTGTGAGGTCAGTAGTTATGTCTCCTCTTCCATTTCTGATCTTATTTATTTGCATCCTCTCTTTTCTTCTTTTTGTCAATCTTGATAAGGGCCCATCAATCTTGTTGATTTTCTCATAGAACCAACTTCTGGTCTTATTGATTTTCTCTATTGTTTTCATGTTTTCAATTTCATTTATTTCTGCCTTAATCTTTGTTATTTCTTTCCTTTTGCTTGCTTTGGGATTAGTTTGCTGTTCTTTCTCCAGTTCTTCCAAGTGGACAGTTAATTCCTGCATTTTTGCCTTTTCTTCTTTTCTGATAAAGGCATTTAGGGCAATAAATTTCCCTCTTAGCACTGCCTTTGCTGTGTCCCATAAGTTTTGATATGTTGTGTTTTCATTTTCAATCGCCTCGAGGTATTTGCTGATTTCTCTAGCAATTTCTTCTTTGACCCACTCGTTGTTTAGGAGTGTGTTGTTGAGCCTCCACGTATTTGTGAATTTTCTGGCACTCTGCCTATTATTGATTTCCAACTTCATTCCTTTATGATCCGAGAAAGTGTTGTGTATGATTTCAATCTTTTTAAATTTGTTTGACTTGCTTTGTGACCCAGCATATGGTCTATCTTTGAGAATGATCCATGAGCACTAGGAAAAAAGGTGTATCCTGCTGTTGTGGGATGTAATGTCCTATAAATGTCTGTTAAGTCAAGCTCATTTGTAGTAATATTCAGGTTCTCTATTTCTTTATTGATCCTCTGTCTAGATGTTCTGTCCATTGAAGAGAGTGGTGAATTGAAGTCTCCAACTATTATGGTATATGTGTCTATTTCCCTTTTCAGTGTTTTCAGTGTATTCCTCACGTATTTTGGGGCCTTCTGGTTCGGTGCGTAAATATTTATGATTGTTATGTCTTCTTGCTTAATTGTTCCTTTTAATAGTATATAGTGTCCTTCTTTGTCTCTTTTAGCTGTTTTACATTTGAAGTATAATTTGTTGGCTATTAGTATAGCCACTCCTGCTCTTTTCTGGTTGTTATTTGCATGAAATATCTTTTCCCAACCTTTCACTTTCAACCTATATTTATCTTTGGGTCTAAGATGTGTTTCCTGTAGACAGCATATAGAAGGATCCTGTTTTTTAATCCATTCTGCCAGTCTATGTCTTTTAATTGGGGAATTCAGTCCATTAACATTTAGAGTTATTACTGTTTGGATAATATTTTCCTCTACCATTTTGCCTTTTGTATTATATATATCATATCTGACTTTCCTTCTTTCTACACTTTTCTCCATGCCTCTCTCTTCTGTCTTTTTGTATCTGACTCTAGTGCTCCCTTTAGTATTTCTTGCAGAGCTGGTCTCTTGGTCACAAATTCTCTCAGTGACTTTTTGTCTGAGAATGTTTTAATTTCTCCCTCATTTTTGAAGGACAATTTTGCTGGATATAGGAGTCTTGGCTGGCAGTTTTTCTCTTTTAGTAACTTAAATATATCATCCCACTGTCTTCTAGCTTCCATGGTTTCTGCTGAGAAATCTACACATAGTCTTATTGGGTTTCCCTTGTATGTAATGGATTGTTTTTCTCTCGCTGCTTTCAAGATCCTCTCTTTCTCTTTGACCTCTGACATTCTAACTAGTAAGTGTCTTGGGGAACGCCTATTTGTGTCTAATCTCTTTGGGGTGCGCTGCACTTCTTGGATCTGTAATTTTAGGTCTTTCATAAGAGTTGGGAAATTTTCAGTGATAATTTCTTCCATTAGTTTTTCTCCTCCTTTTCCCTTCTCTTCTCCTTCTGGGACACCCACTACACGTATATTTGTACGGTTCACATTGTCCTTGAGTTCCCTGATACCTTGTTCAAATTTTTCCATTCTTTTCCGGATAGTTTCTGTTTCTTTTTGGAATTCAGATCCTCCAAATCCTCCAAATCACTAATTCTATCTTCTGTCTCTTTAAATCTGTCATTGTGGGTATCCATTGTTTTTTCCATCTTTTCTACTTTATCTTTCACTCATAAGTTCTGTGATTTGTTTTTTCAGTTTTTCTATTTCTTCTTTATGTTCAGCCCATGTCTTCTTCATGTCCTCCCACAATTTATCGATTTCGTTTTTGAAGAGGTTTTCCATTTCTGTTCGTATATTCAGCATTAGTTGTTTCAGCTCCTGTATCTCATTTGAACTATTGGTTTCTTCGTTTGACTGGGCCATATGTTCAATTTTCTGAGCATGATCCGTTATCTTCTGCTGGCGTCTGGGCATTTAGTCAGATTTCCCTGGGTGTTCGACCCCACAGGTTGAAAGATTTTTCTGTGCAATCTCCGGGTTCTGTTTTTCTTATCCTGCCCAGTAGGTGGCGCTCGTGGCACACATTTGTCTACGGGTTCCACCAGTGAAAGTTGCTGTGGGTCCTTTAACTCTGGAAAATTCTCACTGTAGGGGAGGTTTGGCAGCCGAAGCGTCTTGGAAGAATGCCAGCCGGCCTGGGGTTCCGAATGCGGGGAGGGTCGCCGGCCGCCGCAGCATGGGAGAACATCCGGCCGAATTAGCTAGTCGGCCCGGGGCGCCAAGCATGGTGGGAGGGCGCCAGCTGTCGCAGCCCAGAAGAGTGCACTGTTCCCAGCCGAACGGGGGAGTCACGTGTTTGGAAGGGATCCCCCGGTCACTGTTCTTCGCAGTCTGGGGATTTCCGGCCCAACTATCTCAGTTGGTCCGGGGGGCCTCGCGTGGTGGGGGCACCAGCCACTGCGGCCTAAGGGGACTGCCTGTCCAATTCTACCAGCTGGCCTGGGAAGGTGGAAGGGAGGGACTCCAGTTGCTTGCTGTCCCACCCAGGAAAGCCCGTGCCCCTTGGTGATCTCACCGGAGCTGGTTCTCCCAGATAGTCAGCCATTCCAGGATGGGGTACGCCGTCCCTTTGATCTCCCTCGTGGCTCCGGGAGCTGCTCTGTATTATCTCCACTCCCCCAGTAGCTGTTCTGGAGGAGGAAAGGTGAGGGCGGCAAGGCTGTCGAGGCTGGTGACCGAGGAGCCAGTGAAGGTGGGGGAAGAGGGCACCGTGCTGGTTGGAGAGCCGCCGGAGCAGGAGGGGGAAGAGAGGGGAGAAGGAGGGCGAGCGGTTCCGCTGCTGCCAATGTGTGTTTTAATCATGTGTTTCTTTTAGTTGTTACACATATTTTGATATTTACTTTGAAATTTTTTATATGTCTGCCATTTAGATCCTTTCATAGGAATTTCCTATTGTCTTCTTTTTCCCCTTCACATGAGCCACATTTTCCTGTGCCTTTGCATTTATTTTAATTTCTTTTTGAAAAAATCATTTTGCATATTTTACAGAATGGATATTTTAGATAACATATTATGACATCTCTGGATAATGGTCCTCCCCCTTTATTGATTGATGTATATTTATGCATGCTTTTAATTGACTTGACTGCATTATGGCATCAATGTCTACTTTCAAGGCAGTGTGAAGTCCTCATTTGAAAGCTCAGCTATGGGCATGTTCACAGTCAACATGTGAAGATGCTGATTTTATTATGATTCTCTTTGTCTCTTTCCATGAGCTCTCTGTTAAATCAGATGCCTCTATTCATATCCTTCAAATAGAAATTAAATCCAGAATAAGGCCATAAGGGATTTTATTCAAAAAGATTATTACATAGTAGAGGAAAAGGTATTGCTGCAATTGAGGGAAGAGAATTAGTACAAGAGGAGAACTGTCATGAGATCAGAAAGCATCTCTAGTTAGGAAAAAAGGGCTTTCTTTATAGAAAGAAGTAATCAAGGTTAAAAGGAGCATACTGTGGGGAAGTCTGATCAGGTGATAGCATCATTTGACAGTAGATAAGAAGGCATTTTACCATGAGTCAAGTCTATGCTGAAGAGAGACTGTTAAGGAGGAGTTGTATGCCAGCTCCAGCTAGGGTGAATCAAATTCAGGGACCTGGAAGAGGAGAGAATACTAACTGAAATTTGGTTTAAAGGAATTATGTATTGTTGGTTAGTGTGGACAAGCAATTCAGCTAATTATATGTGAGGCCAAGAATGAAAATTTTTATAGCTTGTGTCTAGCTTTGCCCTAGGCAAATAGGAGATTTCTGTGAATTTTAGTTACATCACATGTGGAAAGGTGTTTCTTGGTAATAACCTGTTTCTGTAACACAAAGTGTGGAAGGATTTGTTTAATCATAATTGTTTATTGGGATCATGGGGACTGAATAAGGATCAAAACTGTCATATCTCACCCAGTTGTGAGTCTCTACTAATTTCTAGCTGATTGCTATTGTTTCTGGCTATGCACTTAATCATAAATTGCTCTGCAGTCTGATCAAATTAAATTTGGCTACAATGGCAAGTGTACTTTTGAGACCAAGATAGGTCTGGCCCTCCTGCAGCTCATTTAAGTGTTATCTTTCCCTGGTTCTCTCTGTTAAACTAGCTGCTCTATATTCATCTTGTAACTCCTGTGGAGCTGTCTGCCTCCTCTCAACTGCATAAATCAATCTCTCCATGTTATTGGGAGAAATACCAATGTCTCAAACTTCTTCACACTCTTGTCTAAATAAAGTCACTTCCTTGTGGAGTAGTTTCATGCAATTGAACTGTGTTATTTTTTTGTACTGAAAATGGTATCATAAATATTTGTTTTGCCACTATTATTTAAATGAGTCAACCTGAAATGTTTGTGTGCATAACAGGTGCTTATATATTAAAAATATATGACTCTTGTTAAGTGATTTATCATCTCAGAAGCTATGCAAGAAAGTGTTAATAGTCCCTGAACTAGTTTCCTCTAACTGCTTAAAAAATTACCACAGATTTAGGACAAAATGAAACAAATTAATTCTCCTACAGATTTTGGGGCACAGAAATTTGATATTAATTCTGCTAGGTTTAAAGTCAATGCATAGGCAGACTTGGTTCCTTCTGGAGGCTCTAAAGGAGAGTCTGTTTCCTTATGTTTTCCCCTTCTGAGAGTTCCTGCACTCCTTGGATTTTGGCCCCTTCCTCCATCTCCTATTGTCATTTGGCCTTCTGACACTGACTCCTCCTGTCTCTCTCATGTAGGGAATCCCATGATTATATTGGGCCCTCAGATAATTCATGATAATACTCCTTATCTCAAATGCCTGAACTTAATCACATCTGCAAAATCTCTTTGCCATATAAGGTGGCATGGACAGGTTTTGGAGATTAGGTTATATATGTCATTTGGAACCATTTTATGTTACTACTCCACCTTATAGTGCAGAGGAAGAAACTGAAGCAAAGAAGGCTTAAGTAACTTCTTCAACATCAGAGATGAGCAACTGGACAGTCAGATTCCAGAATGTGCTCCCAGAGCTGTTGTCTGCACTAATTCCAGATGGTGGCAATTCCTGGTAATGACCAAAGGATATTCCTTAATTATATTGTTGTAACTTAGCTTAATAAACTTTCAGTGAATTAGACCTACATACAGAAAATGAAAAAACCATCACTGTACATCTCAAGTAGATTTGACAAACTGAAGTTGCCACATAGTCTGCTCATGATACACCAATAGACTAGAGCACCCAATTAGTCCCCACATACTGCTGTGCAGACACAGTACACTTTGCCCAAAATAAAAACTACTAAGATTTCATGTATCACACAGTAGGTTTTGCCTGGATTTGAAAGTTTTGTAAATGGAGTCACAAAATATGCAGTATTTGGTCCCCATCTTCCTAAATTTCATCTATATTGACAGGTAGTTCTGTTATTTTTGTTGTTCATTTTCACACTGTATAAGATTTCATTATATTAATAAAAATCAAATCATTATCTATTCTATTGATGGACTTGAATTGTTTTCAATTTTTGATTACTATAAATACCACCCTAGGCTCAGATTTAAATGTATTTTAGAAAACATGCATTTGCATTTCTGTTATTATATGACTAGAGTGGAGTATCTGGATCACATAATGGGCAACTGTACTCTATAGATAGTGTCAAAACTTTCCATAAGACTTGCATAATCACATAACCTGCTACTTATATGGTTTCCATCATTACAACTATTTTGATGAGTGTGCTCTGTTATGTCTCTGTGGTGTATAAGTTGGGTTTTTTGATGAGTAGTCAAGTTGCCACTTCTTCCTGCATTTACTGGAAGCATAGTTATTTATTCAGTGACATTATTGTTCTAGTCTCTTAGCTCTGCATTAGGTTTCCTGCCACTTTCTTATTGACTTGTACATGCTTTAATGTGTCTTTAAAAGAACATTTCAAAGATCTGTACATTGCAAATATTTTTTTACAAGCAATAGGTTACCTTTTCCCAATATTAAGTCTGTATTTTGATAAATTTCAAGTTTCAAGACGTCCAATTTATAATGTCTTCTTTTCATGGCTATCACTATGTGTCCTATTTAATAAATGCTTTCATTTTCCATCATCATGAAAATAGTTCCCTATATTTTCTTCTGAAAGCTTATTGTTTTACATTTCCCATTTTTATCTGTCATCCTTCTACAATAGAAATGATTGTTTATGATGCAAAGTAGGACTGAAGATTAATTTTATCCATGTGGATATATATACAGTTTAATCAGAATGACTTAATGAAAAGAATCTCCTTTCTCCATTGACTGAAGATTAACTGCTTTTATAAAACAAAGATGCATTTTTATGTTTCTCTGTTTCTAGAAACTGTTTTGTGTTCACTTTTACATTTGATAATATTTCACTAATATCATTTCATCTAACCTAGAGACATTTTAGAATACATAGAAGTTTTTGTCTAATATATTTCTATTTCCATGTGTATATATGTGATTCTGAGGTTTTATTTTGTCATCTAGAATTTTAAAGTAGAAATTAAATTAACATGTAATTTATTAACTTGAGCACTTAAAGAAGAGTGAATTTGCAATAATTTCAGCCAATGTTACAGTGTCATCCTAATAGTGTGAAATATATTTCCTGTACCCCTCACCATAAGCAAACAGTTCTGCTCCAAGAATGAAAACACAGAAAACAAATATAAAGGCATATACAAATCTTCCTTACACTGTTAAAGTATAAAAGAAGAAACATTAACTTAGATTTACCCAGAAAAAAGAAGAATAAAAGCTTGGATTTTGCAAGTAGTGTAAACAAAATTGAAAAGTAAATCAAAAGTATGGGGGTAAAAGGCACAATACATATGAGAGGCACAAATGTGTGATGCTTAATATGAGAACATTTTTTTCTTGTAAGCAAGCATGAAAAATTAAAGTCCAAAAGAATATAAGAACTAAATAATATCAAACATAACTGAAAGAATACAATTCACAAATAAATACTTATAAAGTTAGGAATCTTAATTAATTCAATAGTGAGATATTAATTTCTCTAATACAATGTTAAATATATTTTAAAATTATGTTCTCAGTGATTTATAATTGCACATACACTATAAGATGTACAATTCGAGCTTGCTATTGGAATTACAAAAATGAACAACATATTGCATTTTAAAAAATACACATGCACCTTGATCCAGAATTCTACTTTGAGAAATATGTTTTAAGAAAACACTTGAAAGGGTTAATAAAAATGTATCCTCAAAGCTATCCATCTCTGTGCATCTATTAGCAAAAAATAAGAAATAATTTAAATCTAGCTCCAGGGAAACTTATGAATGAAAAAATATTTTTACAAAGAATAACAATGCAGGGAAATTACCATTACCTTTGCAATTTGAAATGAATATTAGTATTGAATGTTAGTAATCTAATAGTAAACTAATGAATATTAGTAATCATCTGCAGATCACTAAGTAGAAAAGCAACCAAAGACTCTTCTCAATCCTCATTAAAACCTTCTAGTGGGCAGGCCATGGGGGCTCAGCAGGCAAGAATGCTCACCTTCCATGCCAGAGGACCTGGGTTCGATTCCCAGTGCCTGCCCATGTAAAAAAAAAAACAAAAAAAAAAACCTTCTGGTGATTAGATTAAGCATTGCTCATTGTCAAAGACATTCCCATTAGCTGACAGCTGTGGATGCAGCCAATGTGGTTGTGATTTAAGTGCATGAAATGTCTTAGTGTTCATAGCAACAGACAGGCCAGTGCTTGCCTGAATAGACAACCAGGCACACCACCTGGGCAAGCTGACACCTGACCCTGACCATGACACCCTCCTATACCCCTCTACTATTGACTCTTTTTCCAGTATCCAACCTTTGAAATAATTTACATGAGAACTTATTTATAATTGTAGATTTAATCAGTGGCATACATGTCATTATACAGCCCCTTTCAGTCATATTTCCCTTCAATATGGCAATGTTACTCATAGCACACTAATTAGTTTCCGGCATTTCATCTATTAACCTGCACTTAGGTTCAACATCATTGGACACCCTTTCCCAATATCTTGCACTTGTGTACCTCTAGGTCTTCTATATTCTGCATTGTAACCTCTGAAATAACCTTCAACAAAAATCATAATAGCAAAATCATACAGTATCTTTTTTTGTGGCTGACTTATTTAACTTAGAATTATTTCCTCAATGTTTGTCCATTTTATCATATGCTTCAGGACCTCATTTTGTGTTACTGCTGCATAATATTCCATCATACGTATATACATTTTGTTTGCCTAGTCACCTGTTGATGTGCACTACTTCTCACAGGAGCTTCTCTTGGTGTTTAGAGCCTTGAATGATGTCAAACAGTGGAAGTTAATTTACTCTCACAGTTGCAGAATTTGCTGTTTCTGGAAGGTTAAGTTATTGCTATGCCACAGTCCTTTTTGGTTTGATACTTTTATGATCTCTTCAGAAAAATGTACACATACATGCACACACACACACAAAATTAGACACTTCCATTAATGTAAATACATACAAATATTGAGTTTCCCTGCATAAAATCCATACAAACAGGTCCATATTATAATCTGGTATAGTAAGAGAGACTAGTGCCCAGTTATTCCTGAACTAGCATCTCAGATCCCATTTCCCTTCATTATGGAAATCCGTTATTTCGGGTATCAACTACTCTCAGCATATTATATTGACCTCAAATTTCCTCACAATTATTTGAAATTTTCCTGTATCAAAGACAAAATTCCCATGGGCATTTAAATAAATTTCTAGACTTTATTCTGTTTCATTTAATTTTGTCAGGTCATGAATTGTACCAAACTGATTTAACTGTACTAGTTTTCTATTGTGTTTTCCTCTCTAACAGACAAGATTTATCTCTTAACCCTCATTTTTCAAGTATCTTCTTGTTATGGCTGCATGAATTGTTTTCCTGCATAAACTGGTTTGGTTGTTCTGGGTCAACTCCAATTTATCGGATTCAAAAGTAAATTGAAGAAATCAACATAAAAAAATGACAAGAGCCTTATTTACCCAGTTTGTAATCTTACAAATGCAGCTGTTAGTGTTAAAGCCATGCTATACACCTGCTAAAATTGGAGCTAAATCTGATACATATGCATATTTTATGTGTGTGTATATAAAACTACTGATTGCTTTTGGGAAGTATTGAGTTACCCATTGAATTTTGGTGAGAATTTAAGATGTAGAAGACAAGAAACAGAAGTCCTTTCACAAGGTAAGTAAACACAGATTTAATACTTAAAAAAGGAAGAGCAAATACAGTGCTTTATCTCCTCCAGATCTCTTCAACAAATTGGTTGTGTTTATGACAGCTTGGACTGGGACTTGAAGAGGGAATTAATTTATAATTATAGGTGAAATTACAGGGAGAATGTGGAAGACTAGGACAAGAAAGGTGGAGTACTGCATTGGTCAAGAGGGGAGATTTGCAAGGTTTTGGGAGCAGAAGAGTACAAAAAGACTTTGGTGGACTAAAATTATAAAATCTAAATTATTAAAATTATTGAAACATTATTATTGCATTATTTGTCATGGGATATCCTAGCAACTCTCTAAAACTTGTCATCTTTGTAGTATGCTTAATAGAGGCTACATTGATAATTCACTTTTTGTTTTGTTTTTTATTTCCATGAAAAAAGAGAAGATTGGGTAAACTTGAGAGGTGGCTGGGTTTTATACCTGGGTTCATGAAAAGCATGATTGTATTATGTGAGGAGGTGGGGTTGAGGGCAGAGCAAATGCTGAAAATGGAAAACACTAAGAATTCACTAAAATTAGTGAGAAAGCTTCACGCATTCTAGGCTATGGATAGATGGTACCAAAGCTGAGAATGTCAAGGAATAAAGCTGGACCTGTTAATATCTGATGATAAGTGGAATAAACAGATATTGTTTTTAGGTATATATATATATATATATATATATATATATATATATATATATATGATACAACTATGGAAAGTAGCAAGGCCCAGGCTGGGCTGTGGGAACTTTAAAGTTGGAGAGGGACTGGGTTCCCCTTCCACCTGCCTCTCCCATTCCCCTGAGAATTCTCTAACTGTACTGTGGCTCTGTGATGCAGGCCTGAGTCTCTAGGCAGCACAGGCATGGTCTCCAGTGCTCAGTGCTGTCTGAGGCAGGTATGCACTGAGGAAGATGGAGAAAAATCTCTACTTTCCAAGAAGTCTTGCTGCTCTAAGGATGAGCACAAGGTCATCCATGTGGACAGTTTCATTTTTCTCTTTTTACTGAGTTAGATGTTGCTCTTACTTTCTATGTACATCCTCCAGATGACTCTGTTTGTGGAAGTAGACAGAAATCTGGTAATGGGGCCCCAAATTCATCCATCAGCATAGTGGACTCTTACTTCCCCTATCCTCAAAGTTTAGTAAATCATTATGCTTGCACAGATGGGCCCTATCAGGCAAGATTAATACCTTTATTTAGGGAAACATGGTGAGCAGGCAGAGAGGCTTCTATCCACACTCACAGAATAATCCCTTTCAGGTAAAATTATTGCACTGTGCCTGAGTGTACCTGGAGTAGGCTATTAAGAGAGTGTACAATATGTCTGTGGGGCAGAATCACACGTCATTTATTCATTATTCATTTTCCCAAGTCTGGTGTCTCTGGATGAAGCATCTGTCTTAGGATTGATCTAGAGCAAAACTGAATCTCTGACTGTCTGATAAAATGCTAGACATCAGCTATGGCCTCAGGGAACAGAACCTGAATTAACAGAAGCATATGTACATTTAGAGGTCAGAGACTACATTGGTTTCAGTAAAGGATTCTGACTGCAATATCAATTGAAAATTATGTTAATAAAGCAATTCTTTGAACTTTCAAAAAATGAACAATAGAAAATGTTTTACCCAGTTTAAAAAGAATAACAAGTTAGGGACCTAGAATCCTAGGGATTTGAGGTAGAAAGTAATTTATGAATAATGAAGGTCTGCATGTTACCTAAAGAGTGAAAACTGAATCAAAAACCTCATTCTTTCAGGGTCAATGCAGAGTCAAGAGAAAGAGGTCCTCACCTGACCCATGCTCTCAGGATATGACTCTCTCCCCATACTCAGTCCATCTACCCCATGGACCCAACTGAATCACCCACTTGACATCTCTTACCACTTCCCCCTCTAGTCTACATGTTTCTTTAATGCTGACTCAGTATGACTTGCTTTCCTTTCTGTTGAACATTGGCCCAGAGAGCTTATCTTCACAATGTCCCTGTGGTTTGGCATCTCCATTTCAACACTCTCAGGCCTGAAAGACACATGCCTTCTCTTTTGCTTCTCTTTTAAGGATGTACTTATCTGGAAAGAGCTTGTCCTTTCTAGTTTCTCACATTCTGTTTCCCATAAAGTGTGTCTTTATTTTCATCATTCACAGGTCTTACTCCAGAAACACCCTGAATTCTGCCATGTGGTATTAAGAGGCCCTTTTTGACTTCAGTTTATTCTTCATGAGTTCCTGTATATGAGGATCATGAGCAGAAAGAAGAGAGTAAGGGATTATTTTGAAGACAACAGAAGCAGGGTTGTCAACTCAATTCTGAAAAAAGATTAAGAGTTACCTGATATTGAGCAAGACACCCTATAGCCTCCTCCTTTCCTAAGCACTAACAATCATTCAAAGCAATTGTATGAGGAAACCATCAAGACCATGGAGTCCACTGTTTCCAGACCTAAGTAAAGAAATTCACTGAGGGCCAGTGAGCTGTGAATTTCCCAATTTATCTGTGCATAATTGTTCAACCTCGGGATTTCAGTCATGAATGAATGCTCCATACCACCAAACCTCCTTGGGAGAAAGACACAATAAAACCATATATTTTTAGGGAACCATATTATTTTTAACTTCCGGTAGTCAAAGCTCCAACTGGAGGGAAGGACACAGAGCCATTCTACTGGATGTGATGTTGAAGGGATGACCATCTCAAATAGTTTGTCTTCTGGGGAAAAATATCTCCCAGATATTAAGTTTGTGTAGCAGAGATAGCCAATTCCAAACGTCCTGCCATCCACCTGGAAATCATAAGAAATGACGTAGGGAGGCTGGAGCACAAGGACTCTATGTTTGAGGCCTTTGGAGTGTCCAAGACATGAATTTAAAATGAAACACAGGAAAAGAGGATCCTAAAATTCTCACATCAGGGGAATACCTAGAAGGGAATGGAGTATTAGATCCCTTGTTTGCCATATAGGTCATGAACCACCCTGCCCAAGATGGAGTCAACAAAGACCCTGCCATCACAATCTGTGCCACAAAAGGAACAAGGACCTCACAAAATCAAACACAGTAAAATGATTACCCATATGGTACAGTGGATTTGTCCATGGTGAAATGAGAATACTCACAGAGATGCCTTAAAATCAACTAGTTGAGTATTTTTCTACCAGCAATGGTGTCCAAGCTGTCCTCTCTCCATCCCTCTCAGTGCTGGTGTCTTCCATAAGCAGGTACCAAAGAAGCCTGCTCTCCCAGGCCACCATCACCACTTCTTCATACTCTGCTTTATGTACTGTATCTCCCCTATTGTAACTCCTCCTACCTCAGATAACAAGATATCTGTTCTTCCTACCTCAAAAAACAGTCTTTAAAACATATTCATTTGTTCAATATATGGCTGTCATGTCTGTCTCTGCCACATTGATGAGGAGGTTTGCTTGAACTTAGATAAAATAAAAAGATAGCCTCAGTACCTATTAAATATATGTTTTGGTCTCTAAAAGACCCTGTTCATGGAGCTAAGTTAATACTGACATTGCACATTCACTGCGATTAGACCTTTCTTCATTTGTATGTACTCAGATATCCTTTTCATTTAAAATATATATCCAAATTTTACTTAATTTTTAAAGTACCCATTAAAATATTTACAAATCTGTAACAGAGATAATATTCATTAAAATCCCAAACCATTTCCCTACCTCAAAAAGTTCCTTCCTATCATCTTCCACTTACTTGAGGAGGATGGAGTATAGGGGGGACACACAGGCATAATAGAGGCAGAAATTGCCCTCCAGCCTTGCAGGAAGGCTAAGAGACATGCAACTTCATATATCTTCATCATGAGCTAGCAAAGCCTAGGAGTGGCTCAGTGCTGAATTCAGGAAGGAAGTAATATATATCAATCTATTGTGAAATGTGATGATGCCTTCATTCAAGATGTCTTTCCCACCCTGATGAAGATGGAGGAGATGGGCCATGCTTTTCACTTCTTTGATAGCATTTACAATTCTTTTATCATTGAACAGGCTCTAGATATATAAGATCCGTTTG
The DNA here is from genome assembly GCF_023851605.1 of Tamandua tetradactyla. Lineage (NCBI taxonomy): Eukaryota > Metazoa > Chordata > Mammalia > Pilosa > Myrmecophagidae > Tamandua > Tamandua tetradactyla. The sequence continues at coordinate 95,682,384 of NC_135330.1, read as the reverse complement.
TGTGTATGCAGAGAACAGTCAGGGTGTCTACTATGGGATTTGTTTCCCTCTCTGCCTCACATGAAAAGTATTCATCAACCATGTAACCTTATTACAAAGGTTTTCTTCTTTTACCATGAAAATGAAGTAGATTGGGTAAACTTGAAATGTGGCTGAGTTTTATACCTGGGTTCATGAAAGGCAAGACCAAATTGTGTAAGGAAGGTGAGGTCAAGGGCAGAGGAGATGCTGAAAAATGGAAAGCACTGAGAATTCGCAAAAATTATTGAGAAAGCCTCAAACATTCTGGGATATGGACTGGATGGCCCCAAATCTGAGAGTGTCAAGGAATAAAGCTGGACCAGTTCATGTCTGATAATATGTGGACTAAAAAGATATTGTACTCAATTCCCAGTGTCTGCCCATGCTAAAGAAGGAAGAAAGGAGGAAGGAAGGAAGGAAGGAAGGAAGGAAGGAAGGAAGGAAGGAAGGAAAGAAGGAAGGAAGGAAGGAAGGTGTCATGGTTAGGGACAGGTGTCAACTTGGCCAAGTTGTGGAACCTGTTCATCTGATTGGGCAAGCGCTGGCCTGTCTGTTGCAATGAGGACATTTCATAGGATTAGGTCATGATCACGTCAGCTACATCCACAGCTGATTCCATTTATAATTAGCCAAAGGGGAGTGTCTTCTGCAATTAGTGATGCTAAATCCAATCATGGGAAGCCTTTTAAGGAGGACTCAGAGGAGACAGGTTCCATTCCTGCTTTGGCTGGTGAGCCTCTCCTGTGGAGTTCGTCCAGGCCATCCATTGGACTCATCGGCTTCGCAGTCTGCCCTGTGGATTTTGGACTCTGCGTTCCTATGGTCACATGAGACACTTTCATAAATTTTATATTTGCAAGTGTTCCCTGTTGGCTCTGTTTCTCTAGAGAACCCTAACTAATACATCTTGGTACCGGGAGTGGTTCTTAAGGAACAGAATCTTAAAAATGGGTTTTTATGAATGGTTTTCTACTCTGACTGGGCTCAGAGACACTAAGGACTCTGATTCCCATAATCAGAATGACACTCCCAATCCATGGACTGAGTTGGCAAAGGAGATAGTCAAAATATCATCATTCGATTCTCCTAATACTTCACTTGTACGAAGCCAGACTCTGGGGGATAATGTTTTTGACACCTTTACAGAGTTTTGTAGGAAAAAGAGTTATAGAGATGTTGGTTGGTTGTTGTTAGATACACTGTCTACATTAAAGGGTGAAAGGGATGGGCTTAAGTCTTCAAACAAGAAGCTTAAGTGCAGTCTGAAAAATGTAGAGGTTTCTATGAGTATCCTGAAGGAAAATTTTATTTCCTGTAGCCGTAGACTTGAGATCTCTGAAAATCAGACTCAGAATCTTATTGTTAGAGTAGCAACTTTACAAGGTAAACTGAAATCTCAGTCTTGCATGGTGTCTGCTGTTAAAGTGAGGGCATTGATTGGAAAGGAGTGGGACCCTGAAAAATGGGATGGTGACATATGGATTGATAATGATGTTGGGGGTGAGGTTGAAATCCTAGACCATGCTGAGCCTTCTTTAGATAACCCTGTAATAGTCTGCCCTGAGGACATAGCCGCCCCACCTCCAGCCTGCCTTGAGGAATTGGCCACCCAACCTCCTCCTGAAGGGATTAGCCCTAGAGTTATTAATCCTGTTTCACCAGATGAAACTGCAAATGAAAGCCCTGAAGCAAATGGCTTGGAAGATATTTCTAATTCTTTTCATGACCCACCCCCACCACCCCTCATTTCTTCTAGACCTATAACTAGACTAAAGTCCCAACAGGCCCCTAAAGGTGAGGTACAAAGTATCACACATGAGGAGGTACATTATACTCCAAAAGAACTGTGTGAGTTTTCCAATTTATATAAACAGAAATCAGGGGAATATGTGTGGCAATGGATTTTAAGAGTGTGGGATAATGGTGGGAGGAATATAAGGCTGGATCATGCTGAATTTATTGATATGGGTCCACTAAGCAGAGATTCTGCATTCAATGTTATAGCTCGAGCAGTTAGAAAAGGTGTTAACAGCTTGTTTGGGTGGTTGGTTGAAACATGGATCAAAAGGTGGCCAACATTACCTGAGGTTGAAATGCCAGAACTGCCCTGGTATAATGTAGATGAGGGGATCCAGAGGCTTAGAGAGATTGGGATGTTAGAGTGGATTTATCATGCAAATCCTGCTCTTACACCCCAGGAATGTGCAGAGGATGCACGTTTTACCAGAACAGTGAGAAATAAATTTGTGAGACTAGCACCATCATCCCTCAAGAGCTCTGTGGTTGTACTTCTCTGTAGGTCAGATATTACTGTAGGAACTGCTGTCATTGAGCTGGAATCCTTAAACACAATGGGGATGACAGGATCCCGAGTTGGCAGAAGCCAGGTGGCAGCACTTAATCACCAAAGACAGGGTAGACGTGGGTATTATAATAGACAACAAACTCAAAGGAGGCATCAAAATTATATGGCACACAGAGATTTGTGGCATTGGCTAGTAAATCATGGGGTGACTAGAAATACAATAGAAGGGCAGCCTACTAAATTCTTGTTGCAGCTGTATAAACAAAAGAGTTCTAGGTCAAGGGAACAGAAGTCTAACCTGAATTACAAAAACACAGAGTCACGGCCCCTTAACCAATTTCCAGACTTGAAACAGTTTACAGACCCTGAGCCCCTTGAATGAAGGGGAGGCCAGGTCCCTATGGGGAAGAAACCTGTTACACTGCCACAAATTTATACTGTTAACCTTCCTCTAAGTCTTCCCCAAGGAGACCGACGGCCTTTTACCAGGGTAACTGTGCATTGGGGAAAAGGAAATGATCAGATATTTCGGGGATTATTAGACACTGGTTCAGAAGTGACATTAATTCCAGGGGACCCAAAACGTCACTCTGGACCACCAGTCAGAGTGGGGGCTTATGGAGGCCAGGTGATCAATGGAGTTTTAGCTCAGGTCCGTCTCACAGTGTGTCCAGTGGGCCCCCGGACCCATGCTGTAGTTATTTCCCCAGTTCCAGAATGTATAATTGGCATAGACATACTGAGCAACTGGCAGAATCCCCACGTTGGTTCTCTAACTCGTGCAGTGAGGGCTATTATGGTGGGAAAGGCCAAGTGGAAGCCACTAGAACTGCCCCTACCAAGCAAAATAGTAAATCAAAAGCAATACCGTATTCCTGGAGGGATTGCAGAGATTACTGCCACTCTTAAGGACTTGAAAGATGCAGGGGTGGTGATTCCCACCACATCCCCATTCAACTCTCCTATTTGGCCTGTGCAGAAAACAGATGGGTCTTGGAGAATGACAGTGGATTATCGTAAACTCAACCAGGTGGTAACTCCAATTGCAGCTGCTGTTCCAGATGTAGTATCATTGCTTGAGCAAATCAATACATCCCCTGGTACCTGGTATGCAGCTATTGATCTGGCAAATGCTTTTTTCTCAATAGCTATTAGTAAGGACCACCAGAAACAGTTTGCTTTCAGCTGGCAAGGTCAGCAATGTACTTTCACTGTCCTACCTCAGGGGTATATCAACTCTCCAGCCCTATGTCATAATGTTGTTCGCAGAGACCTTGATCGTTTCTCCCTCCCACAAGACATCACACTGGTCCATTATATTGATGATATCATGTTGATTGGACCTAGTGAGGAAGAAGTAGCAACTACTCTAGATTTACTGGTAAGGCATTTGCGTGTCAGAGGATGGGAGATAAATCCAACAAAAATACAGGGGCCTTCCACCTCAGTAAAATTTCTAGGTGTCCAGTGGTGTGGGGCATGTCGAGATATCCCTTCTAAGGTGAAGGATAAATTGCTGCATCTGGCCCCTCCCACATCCAAAAAAGTGGCACAACGCCTAGAGGGTCTTTTTGGATTTTGGCGAAAACATATTCCTCATTTGGGTGTGCTACTCCGGCCCATTTATCGAGTGACCAGAAAAGCTGCTAATTTTGAGTGGGGACCTGAACAAGAGGAGGCTCTGCGACAGGCCCAGGCTGCTGTGCAAGCTGCTCTGCCACTTGGGCCATATGATCCAGCAGATCCAATGGTGCTGGAAGTGTCAGTGGCAAATAGAGATGCTGTCTGGAGCCTTTGGCAGGCCCCTATAGGAGAATCACAACGCAGACCCTTAGGATTTTGGAGCAAAGCCTTACCATCTGCTGCAGATAACTACTTTCCTTTTGAGAAACAGCTTTTGGCCTGCTACTGGGCCTTAGTAGAGACTGAACGCTTAACCATGGGGCACCAAGTTACCATGAGACCTGAGTTGCCTATCATGAGTTGGGTGTTGTCTGACCCACCTAGCCATAAAGTTGGGCGTGCACAGCAGCACTCTATTGTAAAGTGGAAATGGTATATACGAGATAGAGCCAGAGCAGGTCCTGAAGGCACAAGTAAGTTACATGAAGAGGTGGCACAAATGCCCATGGTTTCCACTCCTGCTGCCACATTACCTTCTCTTTCCCAGACCAGAGCTATGGCCTCTTGGGGAGTTCCTTACAGTGAATTGACTGAGGAAGAGAAAACTCGGGCCTGGTTTACAGATGGTTCAGCACGATATGCAGGTACCACCCGAAAGTGGACAGCTGCAGCATTACAACCCCTTTCTGGGGTATCCTTGAAGGACAGTGGTGAGGGGAAATCCTCCCAGTGGGCAGAACTTCGAGCAGTGCACCTGGTTGTTCATTTTGCTTGGAAGGAAAACTGGCCAGAGGTGCATTTGTATACTGACTCATGGGCTGTTGCTAATGGTTTGGCTGGATAGTCAGGGACTTGGAAAGACCATAATTGGAAAATTGGTGACAAAGAGGTCTGGGGAAGAAGTATGTGGATAGACCTTTCCGAGTGGGCTAAAAACATGAAGATATTTGTGTCCCACGTGAATGCACACCAGAGGGTGACTTCAGCAGAGGAAGATTTTAATAATCAAGTGGATAAGATGACCCGTTCTATGGATACCAGTCAGCCTCTTTCCCCAGCAACTCCTGTCATTGCCCAATGGGCTCATGAACAAAGTGGTCATGGTGGTAGGGATGGAGGTTATGCATGGGCTCAGCAACATGAACTTCCACTCACCAAGGCTGACCTGGCTACAGCCACTGCTGAGTGCCCAATCTGCCAGCAGCAGAGTCCCACACTCAGCCCCCAATATGGCACCATTCCCCGAGGTGACCAGCCAGCTACATGGTGGCAGGTTGATTACATTGGACCACTCCCTTCATGGAAGGGGCAGAGATTTGTTCTAACTGGAATAGACACATACTCTGGATATGGGTTTGCTTTCCCTGCACACAATGCTTCTGCCAAAACTACTATCCGTGGGCTTACAGAATGCCTTATCCATTGTCATGGTATTCCACATAGCATTGCTTCGGATCAAGGAACACACTTCACAGCAAATGAAGTGTGGGAATGGGCACATGCTCATGGAATTCTCTGGTCTTACCATGTTCCCCATCATCCAGAAGCTGCTGGATTGATAGAACGGTGGAATGGCCTTTTGAAAACTCAATTACGGTGCCAACTAGGTGGCAAAAGCTTGAAAGGTCTGGGGTAATGTTCTCCAGGAAGCTGTGTATGCTCTGAATCAGCGTCCACTGTGTGGTGCTGTTTCTCCCATAGCCAGGATCCATGGGTCCAGGAACCAAGGGGTGGAAATGAGTGTGGTGCCACTCACTATTACTCCTAGTGATCCACTAGGAAAATTTTTGCTTCCTGTCCCTGCTACCCTGAGTTCTGCTGGTCTACATGTTTTAGTTCCAAAACGGGGTGTGCTTTCTCCAGGAGAAACAACAGTGATACCACTGAACTGGAACTTAAGATTGCCACCTGGCCACTTTGGGCTACTTATGCCTCTGGATCAACACACCAAGAAGGGGATTACATTATTGTCTGGGGTAATTGACCCTGACTATCAGAAGGAAGTAGGACTGCAAATACATAATGGAGGTAAAGAAGAGTTTTCTTGGAATATAGGAGATCCCCTGGGGCGTCTATTAGTACTACCATGCCCTGTGATTAAAATCAATGGAAAACTGCAACAACCCAATCCAGGCAGGACCACTAATGGCTCTGAGACTTCAGGAATGAAGGTTTGGGTCACCCCACCAGGCAAAGAACCACGGCCAGCTGCAGTGCTTGCTGAGGGGAAAGGGAATATGGAATGGGTAGTGGAAGAAGGTAGTGATAAATATGAACTTCAACCACGTGATCAGTTACAGAAACGAGGACTGTAATGCTGTTTTGTTTGTGTTATACTATTTAAGTTGTAAGATATCAAGTTTAAGAATGAATGTTGCCCAAGGATTTGCACGCTATTCTGGAGAGATTTAATGTGTTTCCAGTTATATGCAGGACAGTTGAGTATTGTCAGGTAAAAGAAAAAATGTGTGCTTATTTGTTTTCATTTGGAAATTAAGTATGGTCTAAGGTGATATATATATATATATATATATATATGTGCCAAGTTGACAAGGGGTGGACTGTCATGGTTAGGGACAGGTGTCAACTTGGCCAAGTTGTGGTACCTTTTCATCTGATTGGGCAAGCGTTGGCCTGTCTGTTGCAATGAGTACATTTCATAGGATTAGGTCATGACCACGTCAGCTACATCCACAGCTGATTCCATTTATAATCAGCCAAAGGGGAGTGTCTTCTGCAATTAGTGATGCTAAATCCAATCATGGGAAGCCTTTTAAGGAGGACTCAGAGGAGACAGGTTCCATTCCTGCTTTGGCTGGTGAGCCTCTCCTGTGGAGTTCATCCAGGCCATCCATTGGAGTCATCGGCTTCACAGCCTGCCCTGTGGATTTTGGATTCTGCGTTCCTATGGTCACGTGAGACACTTTCATAAATTTCATACTTGCAAGTGTTCCCTGTTGGTTCTGTTTCTCTAGAGAACCCTAACTAATACAGAAGGAAAGGAAGGAAAGGAAGGAAAAGAAGGAAAGGAAGAAAAGGAAGAAAAGGAAGGAAGGAAATAAAAAGATATTGTATAGTTAGGCATATACATGATATGCTGTAACTATGGTGTTGGAAAGTAGAAAAGTCCAGGCTGGGCTGCAGGGACTTTAAGGTGGGGGAAATGCCAAGTTCCCCTTCCACCTGCCCCTCCCCCTCTGCTGAGAACTCTATGCCTGTCCTGTGGCTCTATGATGCAGGCCTGGGTTTCTAGGCAGCAAAGGCATGGACCCCAGTGTTCAATGCTGCTTGAGGCAGGTGTGTGCTGAGGAAGATGTAAACATATCTCTATTTTCTGAGAAGCCCCAGTAGCCCATGGACAAACAGAAGCTCATCCATTTGGGCTGTTTTATGTTTGTTTATTCTTATTGTGTGGGATGTTGCTTTTCTTTTTCTATATATCTTGAAGATGAATCCATTTGTGGAAAAAGACAAAAATCAGGTAAGGGGGCCCCAGATCCATCCCCCAGCATAATGGACTCTTACTTTTCCTGTTCCTTCCACTTTAGCAAATCATTTATGTTTGTACAGATGCCTGAGATGGGCTCTGTTGGTTTTCTAAAGCTGCTGGAATGCAATATACCAGAAAATTGAATGGCATTTTAAAAGGGAATTTATTAAGTTGAAAGTTTATAGCTCTAAGGCCATTAAAATGTCCAAACTAAGGCACCCAGGGAAATATACCTTGATTTAAGAAAGGCCAATAGGTCTGAAGGCATGTGGGAAGTTGGGAAGGCATGTGGCTGGTCTGTGCTGTAGTATTTGGCTTGTCATTTCAACTAGCTTCCCCAGGGGCATTGTCTTCATCCCAAATGTCTGGTTTTCCAGTTGGCTCTGTCAACAATAACACTTTTTCCATAATCATTCCACCTTAAAGGGCTCCAGAAAGTGACCCCACTTGGAATAGGTGGAGACACATATCTCCATAGAAGGCATCTAATCAAAATATCCCACCCATAACTTAATCAAAGTGATCCCACTCAGCAATACTGAATGAGAATTAAAGAGCATGGCTTTTCTGGGTTACATAATAGTTTCAAACTGGCAGATGGGCCCTGTAGGGAAGGATGAAAACATTTTTTTTGAGAAAGAGGATGAGTAGGCAGAAGGATTTATATCCATCCTCACGGACTAATCTCATTGAGGGTAGAAGAGGACTCCAGGGTAAAATGTTAAGTACTGTGATGGAGTGTCCCTGGAACAGTATATTAAGAAAGTGTAGGATATGCCTGTGAAAAATAATCACACGATAATTGTTTATCATTCTCCTTCCCCAGTCTGTTGTTTCTGGGAGAAGCATCTGTTTTAGGACTGATCTAGAGATCAAGGCTGACTTTCTGAAAATTTTATCAGATGCTAAACATTAGCTCTGGCTCAGGGTGCAAAATCTGACCTGAAGTAGCACACACACACTTAGAGGTCAGAAACCACACTGTCCTCAGCAGAGGATGCTGACTGCAATATTATTAGAGGATTATGTTAATAAAGCACTTTTTGAGATTGCCAAAGAAGAAAAAATAGAAAATGTTTTATGCAGTTTAAAAAGAATAAGGTATAGTAGACAGAAAGTCATACTATCTATGAGAAATGAATGTCTGCAGGTTTCCAAAGGAGAGAGACAAGTGGATTCAAGTCCCTCACTCTTTCAGGGACAAGGAAGAGTCAAGAGAAAGATATCCTCACCTTACCCCATCCTCTTGGGATATCACTCTTTCCTCAAACTCAGCTCATTCACCCATGAATTTCACTGAATCACCCATTTACCATTATACACCTCTGGCCTTTCTGCTCCACCATCACATAAACTGCCTTGATATCTCCTAGACTCGCTTACTTTTCTATCAAACCCTGGCTCAGAGAGCCAGCTCCACAGCATCCCTGTAGATTGGCATCTTCTGTCCCAACATTCTCAGGCCAGAAAGACCCATGCCTGCCCATTTTTGCCTTTTCCTGGAGATACTAATCTGGCAATAGCTCATCCTTTCTTCTTTCTTAACTCCACTCTCCATAATGGGTGCCTTTCTTTCCATCTTCCACCGGTCTTTTTCTAAGAAAGCCCTTAATTTTGCCATGGGGCATCTAGAAGCCTCTTTGCCTTCAGCTTATTCAGGAGTTCCTGGATATGACAGTCACAAGCAGAGCAGGTGTCCCAATGTGGTTGGAGAAAGAAAAGAAGGTCTTATTTCCAATACAACAGATGCAGGACTGTGAACTCAATTCTAAAAAGTATTTAGAATTACCTAATATTGAGCAAGATATCCCAGAACCCCCTCCCTTTCTGAGGACTGATTATCAACCAGAGGAGTTGTATGAAGAAACCATCAAGGCCATGGAGCCCACTGTTACCAGACCCAAACTGAGAAATTCCCTGAGAGCCAGTGAGCTTGGAAGTTTGCAATTTATCAATGAATAGTTGTTCAACCTGGGGAGTCTAGTCACTCATGAATAACCCATACTTCCAAACCCTCTAGGGAAACAAGATGTAGGGAAATCTTGTCTTTTAAAGAAAACCACATCTTTTTATCAATCCTGGTGGAGAGTCAAAGCTCCAACCAGAGGGGTAAACAGTCTCCTGGTTGTGCCAGTGAAGGGCCCACTGAATTCAAATCATTTGTCTTCTGGGGACTCTGAATCCCAGATCGTGAGTCTGTGCAGAGGAGATATGACCACTACCCAGAGTCCCCTCATCAACCTGGAGTCACAGGAAATTGCCTGTGGAAGCAGGAGTACAAGTATCCTAAGGTTCTGGCACTTCAGAGTGTCCAAGACAACAATTTAATTCTAATAACAAGAAAAGAGAACAATGAGATTCTCACACCAGGAGAGTACTAAGAAGGAGGTGGATGATTAGAGCCTCCCTTGCCATATAGAAGATCCACCCTGCCCAGTAGAGGGCATCAACAGAGATTCTGGCATTCCAATTAAAGATCCAAAAGAGACAAAGACCTCACAAAAGGAGACACTATGAAAGATTTGCTGTATAGTGTGATGGAATTGTCCATGGTGAAATGGGAATATTCACAGAGATGCCTTGAAACCAACTAGGTGAGTATTATTTTACCAGCAATGGTGTCCTAGCTGTCCTCCCTCCATCCCTCCCAGTGCCAGTATCTTCCATCAGGAACCACCAGCAGGTATGGAACCTGTTCCCCCAGGCCACTATGACCATTTCTACGTACTCTGCTTTAAGTACTGTATCTCCCCCAATCATAATTCCTTCTTCCCCCATATACCAAGATATCTGTTCTCCCTATGAAAAATAAAAGTCTTTAAAATACAATTATTTAGGGCAGTGTGACAGTAGCTCAGCAGGTGGAGTTCTCACCTGCCATGCTGAAGAACTGGGTTCAATACCCAGTGCTTGCCCATGCAAAAAATATATATATATAATTATTTATTCTAATAAAAGATTGTCATATCTGTCTCTGCCACATTTGGATAGAGGCTTAGAGTATTCCAATAGCTCAAAGTTAGACAAAAGTAAAGTGCAGCTTCTGTTAGAGGCCTCTAACAGACCCTGTTCATGGAAGGAAGGAAGCACTTACATTGCACACCACTGCCATTGGACTGTTGGACTGTTCTTCATTTGCATGCACTATATATTATTTTCACTGAAAAATGTTTCTCAATCGTTCATTAAATTTTTTTTCAGGAATCCTTGGAGACACTGGGAAAATGCAAATATTATTTTCCCCAGCAATTTTCATTTGTGGATCACAATGATCCTTGCCTGATTGCTGTATTAGAGGAGCTGTAAAGGGTGTATTATTTCTATCAGCATATTTCTATCATTCCCTCTACATCTCTTGCATTACTCTTTAAAGAGTGCCCATGGTTAACTTCTGAAGTTTGCCACAGGAACAGGATAAGTAAATGGTAATATATGATGCTTTTTTTTTTCCTTTTCTGATGTTCATATATTTTTTCTCAAATTACAGCATTAAATGTTTAATATGGCTAAATTTTCATTCAATTTATGAAACAGCAGCATATATCTACCAATATCTGTATTAAACATTATACATAACTGATAAGATATGTTTGCATATATCAGACTATGAAACATTAATGAAAAAATTAAAATAAATGTACCAGGTTTTTCATATTAGTGAATTCATATAATATTTGTCTTTTTGAGTCTGAGAATGTAACTAAAATGCCACTGAATTGTTCACATGAAAGCAGTTAAAATCTGAAACTCTGAAGTTGTATGACTGTTACTGCAATAACAATTTTTTTCTACAAAATTGTCAATGCCAGTTCATAAATCTGGAAAATTTTATTTTATTTTTGGATTTTTTATAATTTCTGAGAGCTTCATGACTGCTATCTTATTTACTTTTTTAATAATTATATAAGGTTGGCTTGACTGCTGGTGAAAAATATTTTTTTTAAGAATGAATAAACAGAGTTAGACAATACACACCTAATACGAGTTAATCCAGCATTGAACCCTGGGTCTTCTGAATTTATAAAAAGTTTTCCACTCTAACATATAAGTCAACATGGTTGCATAGACTTGAAAAAAGTCTCAGGGCTGCGCATCAATTTCAGTGATGTGGCAGTTACTGTGACTAGGAATTGGTAGATCAATTGTTGTGCCAGTATGTTAGATGTGGTCAAAGTCACCTGGGTGACCATGTCACAGCATCTTTTTCCACTTAGTATATAGGGTACCAACTGCCCTTGCTTCAATTTAAAAATTATGAAAATAATATAGAAAATAAGCACACACACACATACACACATATGAGCTTGTTTGTACATAAAATAGTGTGCCATGATTAACCATAATAATATATATTTCACTCTTTCATATAATGACAAAAATATGGAAATAACAAAAATGAAAAATTAATTCATTAAAAGGAACAGAACCAATTATGTGACCACTGAAGGAAGGGGCTTGAGCTCTTAATTAGGGCTTTCTTCATTTTTGATTTTGGAAAACTCTGTTTCCCGTCATCCAGGTCCAAGAATGCTCCTTTCATCTACTTTAACATCAAAAGTAGTCATTTTGATGCCTACTTGAATGACAATAGTCACTTTTTTGTTTTTTTATTAATTGTGTTGCTCTCACCACTAAGGAGTGCAGAATGTTCATGAGTGTATTATTTATCCAAGTTACAACCACTTTTCCTGATATGGCAGGTATGTAAGCCACTAATAAATGTGTTGTTTTCACTCTTTCCATTGTTTAAGCTGACCCATTTCATGGTATTTGCTTTAAGCAGCCCAGGAAACTAAAATAAGAGGTGACAAAAATATGACATATTTTTAAATCTATTTCTCTGGCTGCTGTCATCTAGATCAGGAAAATAGGATGAGTCGGTAGAATAGTAGCTATGAACTATGTAAAGTCAAGTATTCAATTCTACATACACTACTTTAGAGATGTGTATTAGACATAAAGTCACCATTATATGTTCAGCTGCTGAAAATATTTTTGGAATGCAGGAGAGAGAGGTTGGGGCTAGAGAAGTACTAACATGACATTTAAAAACATGTGACTAAAAGCAAAAACAGAAAGAGTTCAAATAAAAAATTTAAAAACAAAGGACTAGTTTGTTGATGATGTCCTGTTTTTTTTTCTTTTTACTATTGGCCAGGCAGAATTTTAATCCTCAGAGCAATCCTGTAAAATAGGTATTAATATTTACATTTTAAGCATGAGAAAGCCAAGGTACAGGGAAGTTAACTATATTCCTTATAATCTACCCACACTTAGTAAAAAAAGGTAGAATTGAGATATATTCTCTGAAACACTGACTACCAGTATCATGTCATATGCTTCCTGCCTAAGAGTCATGGAACTAATCAATACCATGTACCTCCTGAGATGATGCATAGAGAAGAACTCGGCATCATTTCATCACATCTGATATGTTCCTGTCAAAAGTTATAATCTGACTCTGATAATGAGTAAACATCACACAAATCCAAATTGAGGAACATTCTGAAAAATAACTGAACCTCACTCTAAAAATCTCAAAGGTGTGACATACAAAGTATCAGTCAGAAAGAAGACGAACATGACATAACAATAGAATGTCAACATTGTGTGGAATTTCCTATTGCTATAAAAATAATTATTGGGACATTAGCAAAATATGAATAAAGTCCGTGAATTAGAGAATAATATTGTTTCACTAGTTTTCATATTATAATCCCTTAAACATTTGATATGCTTTAAAACAACATGTTTGAAACTATTCTGCAATGTATGTAGTCAGTTGTTATTCGAGCTTGCTAAGAATTACATATCGCTGCCACTAAACTTTTTGTAATATGTTGAGAATAATTAGAAATGGGAAGCAACTCACCTCATCACCAAGTTTATTAATCGTCTACTTGAATATTAGATCAGACACTGTCCTAGGCCCCAAAGATAAAAAATAAACTGAAAGGTTTCTATTTTCAAAGCCTTAACACTTTTTTTTAGGAAGAAAGGATGAACATGTTGTGATGTAAACACTAATGCAAAATAACACGTAGTAAGCACTTAATGAATGTTGCATGCATACAATACCATAATAGGTCAGATAAAGGAGGGAGAAAGCAAGTAGGAAAAATTGAACAATAAGTCTGATTTGCTTGGTGTGTGGAGATAGCTACGTTATTTTTCTTTTTTAAGCCTGAGTTTATTCAACTGTGAAGTAAGGTTTGGTTATTTTCCCTCTTAGAATGGCCTCTATTAGGGATGGGCCTATGTCTGCCTCTGTCACCATTATATTATTACATGGTAGACACTTGATAAATGGATATGAACTGTCTGAATGAAAAATATGAAAATAAGAAATTATTTTTCAAATTTTATTTATTTATACTGAGGTGGGGAATTCTGATATAGTGAGCATTTTCCAACCACTGTGTCTGGTAGCTAATAATAAGAATAGCTAGCTAGCCAGCTAGCTAGATATAGATAGATATTATTATCAACATACTCTTGTACCATCTGTGGAAATCATGAAGAATGGTGACATTTCTAAATTCAGAGAGGAGTGAACAGGCAGAAAGAATGGTATGAACAAACCCAAAAAAAGAATGTTGACATCATGTTCTTGCATCAGTGAGTGGAAGAATTTGACTGAGAGATTTATCCAATGTAGCAGTGGGAGTTAAATTTAGAGAAATAGGTAGGGGACAGATTACCAAGTATTGAGTTCAAGGCTAAGGAGATTGGACTTCATCCAGGAAAAAAAGAGGAGACATTAAAGAATTCTGAATAGCAGGTAATATATCCTGGGGATTTGGAGGATTAATTTAATAATGAAATAGTTGAGTTATAAGAGAGGTAGCATAACTAGCTAGGATATTATTTCATTAGCATTTCATTATCTTACTTTGGTTATGTCTGCCTATTGGTAAATATTTTTGAAGTTTGATTTTGGCCAATAACAGTTGTTGTTTTTTTCTTTGTATGCTGTATGGCATGGGTCACATTTCATTCTTTTTCTATGTGCATATCCCCTTATTGCAGCAGCATTGGTTGAATTTTTGTACTGTTTGGTTTTTCTTTGTTTGTTTTCTTGTTTGTCCATATGGGAAGTTCATGGACTGGGAATTGAACCCCAGACTCCAAATGGCAGGCAAGAATTTTATCACTGAATTATCCTCACACCCCCATAGCAGTTGATTTTTAAAATTGGTCTGTACTATTTATAATTACTTTCTAAATATTGAAGTGCATATGACAAAAAATATACCAGGCAAAGCACCATTTTAGTTTATCCTAGAGTCTAAGGTACACTGTATATAATTCTCAGCATCCTTTTATTTAATTTTAATTGCAACTGAAACATTCAGGGTGCTCCTACCAACCCAGTATATTGTTGATCATCATATTTACAGTTACCTGAAAGCAAAAGGCATGCCCAGGGAAATTTATTACTTTATAAAAGTTCATCTTCTAGAGTCTTACAGATATGATGAAACATTTAGGGTCTTGGTTATACCTCCAAAGTATCGCAGGAGTTTCGTAAATGGACTTAGAAAATGCAAAACTGCTACATTTCACCTGGTTAATGTAAGTCATTTGTTACATTCTGACTGAAACTATAAAACAACTCTTTTGTGTGTATTTACTTAAGGGATGCCTCTCTTTCCCTTACATATAATAAAGACATTGGTTTGTGACCAAAACAGGTGGTAAATGTGTAGCAAGTGACCAAGACAGTTAGGAAATGTTTTGAGAATACAGAAACTGGGATCTCTCCATCATACAAGTGTTTCTTAAGCTTGTCTTTTAAGGAAGTGAAAACAATGGAAGTCCTGGAAGAAATTCCTATGTGTTATGTGTCTAAGGACTTTGGTAGTTTCTTTGTTGATGCATATACAAATTTGTAATATTCAAACCATTCATATTTTTAGGTATACATAATCCCATGAGTTATCCAGAATAGCTGGACCGAATGGATATTTTGATGTGAAATTGTTTAGACACAAAGTCAGTTGACCCACATAATTGGAAGCTTATGAGGAGCATTATTTAAAACAAAAATACACAGAAAACTAGAGTTTATATACACACCACTGACTGTTGTTCATTCATTCCAAATTGCAATCAGCGGAAAAAGTTTAGGCACATTCATGGGTATTTCTTTGATGTCCATGACTGCACAGGTGCAAAAAAAGACATCTATCATATTTCTATTTTATAAAATTTTTATATTTGCCTTGAATTCTAAATTTCACATTGATATCTAGAAACAGTGATCAGAATCTTTCATTTTAATTAATGTTAACTCATTTCCTATAGGGGAAAATAATTAGCACATAGTAAACCCATATTTTAATGTGCATTTTCTCATTATGAAGAAACTCCAGTGAAATTGGCTGAGAATTACTTTCTTTTGAGTGATCATTTTCTTATGATACCAACAAAGAGCTACTTTCTGTCAGTTTTAAAGACCTCCCTCAAGGAAACCAGTTGCACAAGGACTCAGGTTTGAGAACAGTTGTGCAGATTCATGGAAAGGACATTTTTGTTTGGTAGAGAATGATGGTTTGCACGGACTTAAACCTAAGTTGAGCGTAGATGGTATGTGACTAATAAGCCTTAAGGGAGGTGATTTGTCATGCAATGTCAAAGACAGCTCTTCAAAGGGATAGCAGGTAAAGAGGAACAAAATCAGATATATGATATTCTTTGTTAAGAGGGATGCTAAATAAGTAGGTATTCTGAGATGGGAGTTGTAGTTTAGGATTGCTTTTGCCACTCACTTGAATCTTGCTGAAACATGCCACAATAGTGATGCTTTCATTCCCTGGGGACAGAATAATGAGAAAGATTTTAATTATTACATATTGATATCATCAATGCTGTTATTTTTATTTTCTGTCATTGTAGAAGAGTGTCATGGCAGCCAACTGGAGAAATAGTGGTGTAAAAATGTAAATTTATTGCATATTATCTTTCTAAGATGGCATAACATGGTCCATATCTTTTGGTAAGTCAAGATTAAAAGAACTATGAGCTCTATTTTATTCTATTAATTGGTTGGTTAATTCATGTAAACAACAAAGATATGTTGATATATCAATAGCTACATAAGAGCAATTTATTTTACCTATCTTATTAACAGTGTACAACATAAGAATCTTCTGTATGTAAGTTCATTTCAATAACTTGATTAATTAATGGAGTAAATGGATGCTAAAATTATGTTGTGTTAGATGAGATGGTACAGAATTATTACAGATAAAAGATCTATTTTATCTCCACTATCATCTTGGGAACATCAGGAAAGTCACCATAAAATTTTCATTCATTTTTATCATTTAATATTATTTAACATGCTCTCCTAGGATGGAATGTCAGAACAGTTTCCTTCAGGGTAGGAGGAATACAGACAGGACAAAGGCATTGATTACAAATTTAATGATGAATGAAGTGCCATTTATTCTTTGATTTACTTGGAATGAAAATGAATATTCATATGTATAGATTTTGGAGCTCTTCTGATTGTTGATGGTTTGAGAATGAACCGTTGCATTTTTACTTTTAAAAGGGAACAGAATCCAGGGATGTGACCTGGCCAATACCACTCCACCCTCAACCCAGGAGTGTGACCTCTCAGGCTCTTGTCTTCCTGGAGACAGGGCTCCAGATTGTTATCAGACCTACAGTGTCCAGAGAAGGAGGTGGGGGCAAAGACAGGTCTCCCTTGCAGCTGCTGCATGCACTGGGATGAATGCAGAGGGCCAAGCACCAAGCACCTGTGCCATAGAGGGGCCAACATGGCTGCATCCATGCCCTGGGACAAAGGTCCCTCCACAGCCCAGCCTGGACTCCAGAAGCTGGGAGGTGCTGCTCACTTATTGTATGGAGAGGAAAAATCCATACAATATTAAATCTTAACTGGTCCAAAGATGTAATAAGAGCAGCAGAACCATTATGAGGGCGCAGTGGGTGCCTGGAGCTGGTGGAACCAAGGAGCACAGCCACATTTCCAGGTGACACAGAGAGAGGGACATGTGTCAATGCAGGCTGCTGTGGATGGGCCACAAGTTTCACCATGAAATTTTGGGCCAAAATTCTGGATGGGGCCTGTCTGGACCACTTACCGAGTCAGTAACATGATATTTAAATTTGTTAAAACCTGTACTCTTTTCATCAGCCCAGATAAGCTGAATGTCATCCTTTCAGACAAGGTAGCTAATGGATGGGTGAGCAGGTGGTACTGAACTGAAACAGGAGAACTTCTTCATTGAATTTCACATGGAAGCAGCTCAGCATAAGCAGTGAGATTTATTTAGAATTGAGAGTGTAAATTTTGTCCCATGGCTTGAAAACTGCCCTGTATGCCAGAAATTTGAAAATCAAGCTGACCAATAGACACTTTCCCTGCCTCACAGTCTCTGTAGAACTGTTATCTGTAGAATTCACTAATTGCATTGTGACACATGGCAGCCCCATAAAGGTTACTCTGAGGAAACTGTGGAAGGATTTCCAAGAACCTGCAATCCCAGACTGATGTTAGTATTTAGTTACCTGTGTTGAAGACTACAAAGAGTATTGTGAAGAGAATGAAAAGCTTCAGCAACAACCTTATTATTGGAGCAAACCCAAATGGGGAGCTAAACTTGAAAATAGAAATGGAATTAGTGTGTGTTACAACTCATTTTAAAGATGTTGAATATCCTCTATTAGCCTCTGAAAATGCCTTCAAGATAGAAACCCAGAACAAATGGCTGAGGTTCACACAGATACTAGGAAGCTCCTACAATTTTTTATTCGACAAGCAAACACTACAAAGGCCTTATGCAATTTTGTGTGTTACAGGATTCCATTTTTATTTGCTTCATGAAGATGTTTCCATTCAGTATTTCATTCTAGCACTGTCATAGCACACCACCTTACCAGATTAGGAGGCTCAAAGATATTGGTTGTTGTGGGAACAGGCAACAGGCTCATGTGTTCTAAGTTGTATGTCTATGTATTCTGAGTAATACAAATGATATAAATGTAACTTATTTCTTCTTTTATAATAACTTAAATATAAATTGAAATACTGAAACAGTTGTATCAACAGTATTACTCCTTTTTCCCCCATGTCTGTTTTGCTTTGCTTTTAAGACACTGGTAAAAGCTAAGCCTTCTTTATGCAGACTTTAAATTTAAGTTCCTTACTGGGGAAGTTGTGTAAATCTCATGTATTGAGAATTGGTGAGGTAATCAGAATGTTTAAGTTTGTGGCACCTGGTACATCAACTCAACATGTTGTAGCAGATAGTTTTGTTTCTGACACTGTGTCTTCTCTCCTTGCCCTAATCTCATAACAAAATGGCTCTGCTTGAGGATGCACCTTCTTAGTCTGGTAGCTCCATCCTGCTGCTCCTCTGTTTCACCCTGGGACCAGCTTTGATCTTAGGTTATAATTCTGTATAATTCTTGTTCTCCCTGTGTACTGGATCTGTCATTCAGGAAAAAAATAGCAATGCATTTTTCTTTAGAGACACCATTTAGCATAGGGGAACAACAAAATTAAGATAGCATCCACATTAATGATGAAAATATTTCTGTTTATCAAAACTGGTTCAGGTGCTGATAAAAAGGCTTTCTCATTTTCCCTCAAGCATGTTGTACCATATTTCCTAAAATAATTAAATCTTACATGTCCTATAGAGGTGGACATCATAGATATTATGTTAGCTTCATATTACAAAGTTCAGCCTTAAAAGAAAGGCAATTGCTTGAGATAAGATAGAGAAAGCATTCAGCAAAAAAATGAACAAAATTATTTTATGGCTTGTTCACCCCATTTGATAAGACCCATGGCTCTTTTGATGCTTAATAATGTTAGCTTAAATGAATTGTAGTATTTCTTTAAATTAACATTTTTAAATGATAGGATATAACTTTATATTTTAAAGGCTCTTATCCCTCTTTGGTTTGTTACAAGGTTTATTCTAGCTGCATATATGAAACATAAAAACCATGGTGCAAAATGGAATGGCATCTGAACATAGTTTTGAAAACTTACATTTCCTGTTAAACTCTTCAAGGATTTACCAATCTGGAAAATTATTCCTACTTATTTAAATATTGGTTTTGGATGCAGAAAGAAGATATTGATTTTCCTATAAGTGAATAGTGAAGCAGAATATTTTCTTATCTATATTACACAAAGTGCCCTTTGCATTTCCTTGTTCAGGAATTTAGCATGTATGTTTCTTTCATTATTGTAATGTCAGATATCAAGCAGCATTCCAGGAAGATACTCTTGGGCAGGACCTGTCTGGATCAGAACATCTTAGATGTTCTCAGATTGTGCAATGTTGCTGCTTTATTTTGGAGATTAGGTCAACCAATTTCCTGAGTAAGAGTGGTAGGTGTGGAATTAGAACCCAGGAATGCTGACTCTCATATACAGCTCTTTTCCTCACACTTCCCTATACTGAGTGACTTTAATTAACCTTTTGAATGAGAGATGAATAGTAGATTTCAAAGTTGACATTCACCCGTCTTTTTTATTTGTATGCTGTATGACTGAGTCACATTTCATTATTTATCCGTGTAAGTATCCCATTATTGCAGAACCATTTGTGAATTTTTGTTTGTTTTTTGTTTTGCTCGTTTTTTTGGAAATGCATGGGACATTCACCAATCATTTTATGAGTTGAAAAAGAGTATATTAGTTTTTAAATTTGCCATGGTAATTTATAATTTAATGTAATTTTTAAATGGCATAAAATGAGATGTAATTTCCCCTAGGTTAGTATAGAATTTGTCATGAGTTAAGACCTTATTTTGATGATTTTATGACATGCAATTTTCTCTGAGTGGAGTATGGCTAGTTAAAAGTATTATATGGGAGTCAGGAAACTGGGATCTATTTCCATGTCTATTTCCATGTTGGTGAACTTGCTTCTGAGTGTTGACAGATCCTTTGCCTCTCAGCATCTCAGATGTCTGTAAAACGAGGATGATTCTTACCTCCCACAGTGTACGGTGCAAATAGAAAATTGCAGACTTACTGAAATTCACAGTGCCATTTTGTTGAATATACCAAATTTAAATTGAGTTAGGTCAAAGAGAAGCAATTTATTCCATTTACAGGAACAGATATAATTTGATAAATTAACTTATTTCAAGACTAACATACTCAAAGTATTTAGATCTCTTTTAAATAGGTTTCTGGACTTTAGAGAAAACTTCCACCAGCTGTAATCGTGTAAGGGTCTATTAAGCACTGTGGTGTGGAATGCCTTCTACATGCCTGAGCAGATAAAAGCAGCCTGGCTCATGCCTGGTGCCCATGTGCTTCCTCGTTAATCAAACCTTGAGCTAAGCTTTGGAACCAATCCTGGGTTGAGTCAGGGAGGATTAATAATTCCTAATCCAGCATCTCAGTGGCCTTGTCATCCTCCTACCCACCCCTCTTTGTTCTAGTTAGGACAAGCTGTCTTGCAGTCTTTCCCCTAGAAGAGTTCACAGTGGTGTCCTGCCTGGCATAAAAGGCCATGTTCACACTGGTATTTTCAGGGACTTGGAGTGTGGTCTCAACATTAGTGTCTGGGGCAGGACTCTCCTATCTGCTGCCAGGTAGTAAAGCACTTGATGGCATCCACATGCTCTTTATATATATTACCTACTTGGCAGAGCTTTGTTTTTGAAGAGTTGCAATTCTAAACTTCTTACATGGATTCTAACAGGGGAAATTTAAAGGGAAGCCTGAGAGTCTGTGGATTTTAGAGGTTCTAACTACAGTCAGTGAAATAGAAGATAAGAAACATTTGATATAACTGGTAATACCTCAAGTTAGAGAAACAAATAACCACTTGGACAATGATGGTGGGGGTGTAAATTGATAGAACTTTTCTGAAGTCCATGTTGATATGATATATGAGGACCTTTAAAGATGCATGTATCTTTTGAACTAGTACTTCACTTATAAGAAGTTATTCTAAGATAATAAAGGTGTTCTAGAGCTGTTATGCTGAAAAACTAAAAGTACCTTAGCTGAATTCATAGGGAATTGGTTAGGAAATTTACAGTTTAGTAGAACATTTTGCACTCTAAAACTAATGTCACACACAAAAATGGTACTAATATGGGAAAATGTTTGTAATTTATAAGTTAAGTGTTCATACTACTGTTTTGGTTAGACAGTAGTATGAACAGTCTGATTGGATTTTGGGGTATAAAAATATATATGTATATTTCTAATAGAGAAAGATTGGGAGGATAGACAACAGCATTTAAACATGGTTATTTCTGTGTGGTTTCTTGTATGGTGGGGGTCACATTACATTCTTTCTCCATGTGAGTATCCCGTTATTGCAGCACCATTTGTTGAATTGTTTTGTTTGTTTGTTTATTCTTTCTTTTGTTTGCTTGCTTGTTTTTGTGAAGTGCATGGGCTGGGAAAAGAATCTGGGTCTCTCACATACAGATGATAATTCTACCACTAAACTATCCTTGCACCACCTCTGGGTAGCTTTTATTTCAACTTTTCTATATTTATGTATTTTCTAAAAGTTTTATGATCAGCTTTGTTAAAAAATATTTTTAAAGGAAAAAGGAACAGATTATTAGGAAATATGCATTGGATCTCAGCTGTATGATAAATATATGACAAAGACTTGGCATAATAATAGCATTTATTAGCTAACATGGTTTCAGACACTAGAAGTCTAGCTTTCTCTCAGCTTCATGAGGTTCTGACAGGCCAAAAGTACTGGGGTTCCATGGCTTTCCCATCACATGATGATGCCCTCTTTTATCTCCTCTGGGTTTTGTTGACTTCCAACTTCTTCTCCAAGTGATTTTCTCTTCATAAACTTTCAGTAATAGGAATAAGAACTCATTCAGTTGGCCCACACCTTAACTAAAAATTACAACTTGAAGAGGGTCTATTTACAGGAGTGGATTATGATTAACAGTATGTTTTGTTTTGTTATGTTTTTGTTTTCCCTGGGGTAAATAATTCAGTATTCTACAGAATGTTAAGAGGAATATAACTCCCCATAAAAGGCACCCATTTTTCACTAAGGGAACTATGGTTATGAAGATCAAAAGTCAAACTGATCTTGAAAAAGATGTATTCTAAATAAGTGAAAATTTTCTTTCTGTCTTCCTTGGGGACTAAGGCAAAAAGAGCGAGGTACAAAAAGTAAACAGCAAAATAAAGTCCATTTTATTTTGCACTAAATATTTGTTTAACAAAGAAAGCAATTGAAGAAAAGTGGGAATGCAAAATTATTATGATTTTCTCTTTAATGTAATTGCACCTCCAAATGAAAGAATAAAATGCAGACACGGCATAGATTTCCTTCAATCCTTGGCCAAGTCTTGTGCTATAAATTATGCAAGTAGCCACATAACAAAGCAGCACAAATTCCAGATATGTTTACAAAGAAGACTCACAAAAGTTGCTGGTAATTAAACCTAAATGACTGGTGAAAGTTGCTTGCTGGAGGATACAACTTTTTTTATCTTTAAAGAGTGCCATATTATGCATCAATGCATGATATTCAAAAGCTACCATGGGAAAGCAGGCCAGATCTTATTATTGCCCTCCAAACAACCTGCCACTGAATGTCCAAACCTAGTTTATCAGCTCCCCAAGCATATTGGCCCAGTAGAGTATAAATCTGATTATGCCTAATATAATCATGGCTTTCAAGGAATTGTAAAATTTGCAAACTGAGTGTGCAATGGTCATTATTGAAGTGGCTAGTTTGACTAGAAACTGACTTTATGAATTTCAGAATTTATTCTTCCTTGATCTTGAAGCATTCTGAAACTTACTTTTTTATTGTTCTTCCAAAGATGAGATCTAAACAGTGTCAAAGCTCAACTTTCCAGACCCCACATTTTCCTTTCCTTTCCATTCCTACCCTTTCTTCACCTTCCCTTCCTTTCCCTTCCCTTTCCTTACCATTTCCCTTCCCTTCTTTTCCCTTTGTTTTAATTTTTTCCTTTTTGTTGTTTTTATTTTGAGGTGGGAGGGAGTGAGGGGGATGGAGAGAGGAAAAGAGAAAGAGAAAAAAGGAGAAAGCAGAAAGAAAGACTCTTTTGCAAGGGTAAGCATGATTAGTTAATATTGCATTCTATGAATTTAGCATACATGCACACACCAACAAGAATTGATTGACTTTAATTCTGTGAT
This sequence comes from Tamandua tetradactyla, assembly GCF_023851605.1. NCBI lineage: Eukaryota > Metazoa > Chordata > Mammalia > Pilosa > Myrmecophagidae > Tamandua > Tamandua tetradactyla. The sequence continues at coordinate 95,658,780 of NC_135330.1, read as the reverse complement.
AATTCATCTGGAAAGTAGAATGCTGCTTTTCTCTTTGCTTAAAAATCCTTTCCTAGTGAATGGGTGTGGCAAATTTGGTCTGGGGCCTCATGGGTGAGAAAGCAGAAGTTTCTCAAGGAGGAAGTCCTTATGGCATTTTGGAGATGCTGTGGGACCTTGGGAGAAACTATGTACCCTCTGAATTTTGCAAATGCCTTATCAGTGTTGGTTTCCCAATATGAATAATGCAGAACTGCTATAATGTTTTCCTGTCAGAATTTATTTCCACTCTTTTACTGTTTCACTGAGAAAAGGGCAGGGCCAATGAGCACATGACTACCTGAGGTGCACTGAACACTGGACCTATGCATAAAAATAAATAATAACCAAACCTCCTCATGTTGGACATCTCTGATTCAAAGTCTATTTCTTGTGCTTAGACTGTTTCTTATGTCTCAGGATGTGGACAAGGATGAGGCTGTGAATAAAATGTCAATTACCACAGCTAAGAAGGACTGGCAGTAACTAAAAAATTATTTAACTAAATATATCAAACATGGAAAGAAATGAGACAAATAAAATTAGGGAAAAATTATCTGGAAATTTGAAGTACCAAAGGATAGTGAAAAAAGTAAAGGAATGAGGAGAGAAACAGAAAAGAAAAAATACATATATGTCCCTTGAATGGAACAGCCAGCAGGCCAACACACAGCAATATCGTGATTCTTCCTTCTCCACATTTTAAAAGATTTTCCTTTTTATACACCTACTTGGAAAATGAACTTCCACTTGTCCCTCAGCTTCACACACAAGAATAACCTTTCCCCCTCATATCTCCAGGAGACATCCTTGGCTGAGTCCTTCTTGCATCTATTTTCATGTTGTAGACATTACACCTAGGTCCAAAAGCACCTATGTTCATGTGGTAGGCATTCACTGATACCACTTCTGTTCCATACGGAGACATATGAAGAATTATAGAACTCTGCACAGTTATAAATGGACATCCGACCTGCTTTGACCAACAGAAAATGACAGGAAATAGAATGCATATCTTGCAGGAGGAAGCATTTAATTATCAGGGCTTTTATTTTGCTTTCCAGATATGCCATCCCCTGTCATGGGAACACTGGATATGTGGCAGTTGAGATGTCCTAAAGGACACAGAAGCTTGCACTAACAACCCTATATATAGACAATATCTGCATCAGAGAGACTCAAGGTACATGAATGGACTTTGCATGTACAAAATATTAACCTGTGTTATGCATTCAAACACAAATGAAGATCTTCAGATGTTACCACAATATCCTCTTATGTATCTTGATAAACACAGCCATTCAGATTTTTTCATCATCTCAATCAACACTGTTATTTCTAGCCCCTAACAACAAGCCATCTGCATTCCATATATTTTGACATCAATGTCACCCAGGAGCCTTTTCATAACCAACATTTGGTAATGTCATCTGGTAATCACCTCAAAGATTGTGATAGATCAGGTTCTAAATATACTTGTAAATACCACTGGTACTTCTCACAGAGCAAAGGTCTAGAAGAGGTTCAGTAAATCTTTATTAAAACTTTCAGCTCAATTTAGGTATCCTTCATATTTGTATCTCTATGCAAAAATTTACTTAGATTTAGGTAGCATTGTATTACTACAATGGAAATATTATTGAGAATCCATATGGTACTTAGAATTTTTTACAAGCATTGAATTTTGATGTAATTGCAAGTAACAAAGTTTTTTCTATAATTAATAATAACCTTTATTTTATATAGATAGAAAAATGATTTTAGAAAATATTTAGCATACATTTAATTGTATGGAGATTAAATGAAATTTGGATTAAATTTAGAGATTTAGCTAGCTCCAGGGGTGAGTGCCTACATCTCTTTTGGATTCAAATGCTTCAGAAGCATCATATTTATCTCCTGTAAATTCCAAATATAGGGTGATTACAACATTAAAACAGATACACACAAACTCTCCTCTTAGTGTTTCAGTTTTCATTCCAGGAAAGCCAAATTAAAAGTACATTTCTTCACATGTGAAAAGCTCAGAGCAACATCAGGGTAATTGCCTTCCATTCATGGTTCTATAAAAGAATTTGTGACACACAGTTCTAATTTTTATATTTTAAAGCTCAAATAATGTATAATTCAAAATTTGTTTGCTTATTCTAGAATGTTTAGCTTATGGTGCTTACATTGCTTGAGAAATAATAATTTATTTTCTTCAGTAGATAACTATGCAACTATCATTTTCCCATAAGGAAATATACATTGAGTATTTATTATGTGCCAAACAGTGATATTACATTTGTACATATTTTTAACAAGATGATATGTAAAATCATAACAGAAAGACATAACTTTTCAATTGTACCATATTTGAGATAAATCAACATATTGAGAGTGGCATTTGAAATACAGGCTATTCTTGGACTCGTTAGAGATAAGTGGATTGATTTAATAATTTTCAAATCCCTTTCTTGTCCAAAAGACAAATATACATTTTTTTCATATTCTAATCTTCTGCCTCAATAGTCTATGTGGAGCATCTTTTGACTCTTTTATCCTCAATGTCTAGATGAGCAGGTTTAACAATGGTGTGGGCATGGTGTAGAAGGTGAACAACTTGCCATATTTTGAAACAAAGTTGTTCTTAGGGTCTGTGTAAGCCTTTGCCACTGTCCCATAAAACACGAAGACAACAAGGGTGGGAGTAGCAGTTGGCAATGGCTTTCTGCCTTTCCTTCCCTGACTTGATTATCCCAATGGCTTGCACTATGTAGCCATAGGATGTGAAAATCAACTCTACCATCATGATGGTGAAGAGGACAGCTGAGATGGTCATCAGTCACTCATTGGAAGAAGTGTCTCTGCAGGTCATATGTATGAGTTCAGGACCCTCACAGAGAAAGTCATCCACAGTAGTTGGCAAAGAAGGGAAGCTGGAGAGTGATGGGGGATTGAATGAGGGATTCCACCTGGCTAGAGAACCTGGTCATGAGAGCCAGCTTCCAATAGAAAAGAGAGTGCATGATGATGGCATAGCATAGTGGTTGGAAAATAGCAGACAAAGGTCATAGCAGACAGAGGTGATAACCATTGGCAACACACTTTCTGTAGACTCATATAGAGAAACATGCAGAGTTCAATGACACAGTCTGTGTAGGTGATAGTCTTGTCTGGCCCCCAAAAGTTTGACAGCATATAAGGCACAATTGTTGTGATAAAGCAGAGCTCCAAGAAGAAAAGTTTACTAAAAAAGAAGTGCATAGGGGAGTAAAGGGAAGGGTCTGTGTAAAAGAGCAAGATAATTGTTAAGTAGCCCAGGATGATCATTGTATAGAAGATGCTGACCCTCCAGAAAAGAACCATTTCTTGTTGGGGCCATACAGAGAAATCAAAAAGGATGAAACCAACAGGGAAACATTTGTTGGTCATTCCTGATAGGTTTGACTTTGGTTTTATGCAAAATTGCCAGTAACATTTGTGAAGTAATTTTGTGGATTTGTTTAGAGAGGACAATAATTTTCCAGGGTAAGGATATTCACCCTAAATTTAAGCAATACGATAAAATCTCTTTTTCATTAGGCCAAATTGTTTACACCAAGAAAACATTAGTAAGACACTAACCCTTGGAATTCATCTCTAAAATCTAGAGTCACATCCTCCTGATTACTTAATGTCATTTGCATATTCTTCCTAGGCTTTCCTTTTGGTCACGTATGATGTATTTGTTTGAAAACATATGCAATAAAATGCTGAACTCATTTTGTTTTTCAAGTAAATAGTCCCCAATAGGAAGAGAGTATTATTTCACAATATTTTATGATGCTAATAGGAACATGCATAATGGAAACAATCCCACATACAAGGCTTCTGCTTTCAGTGGCTGGTAATACAGTATCAAAAATGAGACCTGACACAATATCATTCTTTGAAGAACTGAAGAAGCACCTTGGCATACCAGCATTTAAATAATGCAAACCTATGTTGGGTACTTGGTTCTTTTACCTTATATGAGTCTATTAGAATTGCTTTCAGTAAACAATTTACAAATCTAGAGTCACTATTCTCATCTATGAAAGGGTTCTAATAAGTCCCACTTTACTGATAAAGGGGTAAACAGTATAATAGGTCCTACTACCTTTTATCACAGTGCAATAGGCATTACTAAAACTAGTAGAACAGAAACATCATAATTGTTGTCAAATTTGTCTTTCGCAAATATTTTTTATTGTTATTCTCAATACTCAACTGGGTATAATAAAAATTAACTAAAAGCCATAATTTTCAAAATAGAAATGAAAAAACTGTCAAAAACATGAAATCTGTAATTATTTAAAGTTTTGCTTCATGAGCAGGGGGAGAAGATGACAAAGACATTAGCTAAATGCTCTCTTGGGACATCAGTTTAGCAGAAGATTTTCATGGAATATTTTTCTGTGTCAGTAAATGTTTAATAATTTAGAGAAAATAAAGAACATGACAGGATCAAAATATTCTGCTAGGTCAAAGAAATTTGAGTCATGGATTTTGAAATTATGAAAATAGTCACAATAGGGAAGAAATTGAAAAACTTTACATGGTAGTATCTCTGTTCAATAACAATTTCCTTCTTATTTATTTGGTGTCTTCTATGTGCCAAGCATTATGCTGTGAACTCAGTATGCACTATTTAACAAAAATGAAATCTTGCCTCTATAGATGCTCATGGGATATAGAAGGAAGAAATAGAAAGTAAATAAATGATCAAATAAATCATAAGAATTCAACAATTTCAGATGATATGTCCTCTAAAGGAAAAATATCACAGGCTATTATAATTGAAAATAATAATACAGGATGTAAGAACCAGAGGTGAATTATTTCACTTATAGGGAAGGGGAAAAGCAAAAGTCTCTTGCAGTGAAGATGTGTCAGAATTAATTGCTGGTGTGACTGGGGAAGTAAGTGCACAGTGTACACTACATCAATAAGTTAAACTTCTTTGTTCTAACTCTCCAAGACTATTCTCCTGAACTCAGTACATAATTTTTCTCTGCAAGTCAACCTGAATTAATTACAGAGTGTTCATTCTGTCTCCATCAGGCTGTAACACTTATTCCATTTTCTCAGTTTCTACAGGACATTTATTTAATTCACTATCTATCCTGGCTCATAATGCAATATTTTGCTAAATTGCATAGTTTGGGTGAAAATTTTCAAGTTGTCCATCTGTGATTTTCTTTTTAAAATGCCATGAGTTGAAGATTTTCTTATATAAAGAAAAATTAAATTCAAGTCAGTAGTATTATGCAGTATTTTGGGGTAAAAATTAGACTGAATTATGTTTTTAAATGTTTATCTTTTCATAATATAAATGCATTTTATGAGCACTATAGAAAATTTAAAATAGATATGAAACAAAAAGAAGAAACTTAAAGTAATTATTATTTCCATCATGAAATATATCTACTATAAATAGTTAGCTTTTTATTTTTAATGTTTTGAGTAGTAAATAAAGTATATATACATGCAGACAGTGTTTACTATATATATTATCTATAAAATATATAAGATTTAGAATTATAATCAGGATGTATATAGCTCTGTCTACCTTAATGTTTTGATTATAAACATGTTCTTATGTGTTAAAATACTTTAAGAAAGATCTCTTTGAATTTAATTCAAAGTTTCACAAAATTCCATCTTAGTAAATCTTATATTACAATTTTTCTCCTATTTTCAATGTTGGCTTCCCATATTTTTCCTAAATTAAATCTACACTGAAATTAGTAGCTATGTGGATAATTCACATATGTATCCTTGAGGACATTTTCATTATAAGACGTAGTGTACTCATTTGGTTTATGTGTTCAGGCTGCTTTCCATCAAGGATTTACCAAAAGCATATATCACAGATAAATGAGGTTGGGGAAGTCTTTTCATTTTACCCACAACATCACTGATGATCATTGACTTCTCTTCTGTAATAAGATAGTACCACATTGTTGGTTTAATTTGCAGTTTTCTCATTAATGCATTCTTTGGAAATTGCTCATCATTTGCAAAGTTTTCTTCACTGAAATTTTTCCTTGTGCCAGGCTTCTCTCTCTTTTTTTACTAATTAAATTTTTTTTTAAAATACCAAAAAAACACCCAACAAATGCAAACATTCATAATTTTTGATCATTCCATTCTACATATATAATTCACAATATCATTACATAGTCGCATATTCATCATCATGATCATTTCTTGGAACATTTGCATCTATTCAGAAAAAGAAATAAAAAGAAAACAGGAAAAAATTCATACGTACCTTAGCCCCCCTCCCCCTCACTGATCACCAGCATTTCACTCTAAATTTATTTTAACATTTGTTCCCCCTATTATTCATCTTTATTCCATAGGTTCTACACATCTGTTGATAGGGTAGATGTAAGGAGCATCAGACACAAGGTTTTCACAATCACACAGTGACATTGTGAAAGCTATATCATTATACAATCATCCTCAAGAAACATGGCTACTAGAGCACAGCTCCACATTTTCAGGCAGTTCCCTCCAGCCTCTCCACTACATCTTGACTAACAAGGTGATATCTATTTAATGCATAAGAATAACCTCCAGCATAACCTTTCAACTCTGTTTGGAATCTCTCAGCCATTGACACTTTATTTTGTCTCATTTCACTCTTTCCCCTTTTGGTCAAGAAAGTTTTCTCAATCCCCTGATGCTGAGTCTCAGCTCATTCCAGGATGTCTGTCCCATGTTGCCAGGAAGGTCCACACCCCTGGGAGTCATGTCGCACATAGACAGGGGGAGGGTGGTGAGGTTGCTTATTGTGCTGGCTGGAGAGAAAGGTCACATCTGAACAACAAAAAGATTCTCTTGGAGGTGACTCTTAGGCTTAATTTTAAATAGGCTTGACCTATCCTTTGTGGGGTTAAGTTTCATATGAACAAACCCCAAGATTGGGGGCTCAGCCTACAGCTTTGATTGTCCACACTGCTTGTGAGAATATTAAGAATTCAACTTGGGGAAGTTGAATTTTCTCCCTTTCTCACAATTCCAAGAAGGGGACTTTGCAAATACTTTTTTATTCACTGTTCAAATCACTCTGGGATTTATCAGGGCATCACTCTGGACAAACCAACAAAATCTCATGTCCTACTCGAGGTTCCGTGTACTTATGGTGTTCAATTAAGCTGCTTACATAAGTTATATTAGGAAATGCACTAGTCAAAATATAAATTTGTACCAAATAAACATTTTTTGCTTTAGTCTCACACATAAGGTAAAGTTTTAAAATATTAATTACCATCTATTTTCAGCACCCTGCAGTAATGACATTCCTTTGTTCTTCCTCATGCAAAAGGAATAGGTTTTTAAACTTTTTTTAAAAAGGTTTTTTAAATTAAAAAAATTTAAATTATTTTAAAAATTTGTACCTTTAGTCACTATCATTTTTAACTGATATGTTTATACTTTCCTGATTAATTTTTAAAATTTGTACATTTACTCACTGTCATCTTTTAACTGATATGTTTATACTTTCCTGATTAATTTGTAAGAGATTAAAAATTTATCATATTATTTTAACATGGCCCACAAAAACACCCCAATTAAAAAACACCTTTTAATATTGCTTGTTTCTTTTTCTTCTCCTCAGAATATTTTCTCTTTACGCAAACTTTAATTTATTTTCCACAGTATTTTTTATTGCCTATGTATATAGTTTAGATGAAATTTTATCCATATTTTTTCTAGATTTCTTTAGCATAAAATTCTGCCTAAACCTTTAATCAGTTTGATTATGTTTTACTTCAATGTCAGAACAGGATATAAAACTTATTCCTAACAAGTTGTTAAATTTTCTCAGACCTAGCAGACTGCTTCAGTCATGGCAGGAGCAACACAGTCTGTTCTTGTGTTTATTGTCAAAAGTTGTTCTGATCTCACTTACTTTTTCTCTCTTTCTTTTTTTATTTTTATTTTCATCAGATTATGATACTAGATATTTCCAGTCATTTCATGAAGTTACAGTTAATAAATAGATTTACATGTAGAGTTTGGTTCTAAAGAGGCCATAGCTTCATTTAAGCTGATGCTGTGTCTAACTTAGAATATATACAATATCCACATGTATGGAATAATTAAACCCTATGATCATATTTTAAAAGTTTTCTAGAATATACACCATCATGTCTTACAATGTGAAGGATTTTTTAAGTCCACTACTGTTATATGAAAATGAATTCATGTACAATAAAATTTCTGAAGTAGGAATAATGGAAACAATTTATGAGTGTTTTGGGTGTGTGGCTGTGTGTTTCAACACATGAAATCTACAATTAAATTTTCACACTTCAGGACTCTGATGCATGATGATATCTTGTGCACCTTAAAATACATCTTGCACCATGTAGCACCACAGAATTTAACATACATTCCTGTCAAGGCATTCAAGTGGTGTACCTTCTGAATTATGATACTCTGATCTGTTCCATTTTAATTTTTAACACTTCCACCTCAGAAATGTAAGCAGCTTATGTGTGTTGGAATGTAGGTCAATGACAGAATTGGGCAAAACATAAGACTGCCTATTTGGTGTCCACACTGTTTCTTCTCCTGGACCTAAGGTCTCACTTCAGTCTCCTCCAAATTGTCTGCCCCATTAAATACATGACAACACGCAGTCTCAGGAAGTGGGCCACAAGAGTGCAACCAATATTTTGGCCATTGAGAGAAAAGAGCATAAGCAGCACAAAGTGAACTGACCTTCTTAGCACATCCTTGAATGTTCTATCCCTGGAAGTTATTAGCTGTCAGGCCCAAAATGTTGCAACAACCTGGGAACTGAAAGGACACATCTTTTATTTTTAGTAAATGAACTCAGCTATCATTTAAACTGTTTTCAGTTGACTCTTTTAAATAGTTTCCCAAATAATATAATTAAGACATTGATTTATTGATTATATATGCTAAAGGTTTCAGCAAGTTTGTTTGTGTATTTGTTCCACAAATATTCATTTAGCATCTGCTGTGTTCCTAATGCTATGTTAATCACTGAAGATAAAGAAACAAAAGAAAATAAAAAAGAAGTAACACAGGAACATTCTTTATTAATCTGAAATAAATTGCATATAATCTTACATAAAAAAATAGAAGTGTCTGAAGATTTTCAAACAATGTTTACAGAAGAGAAAGATTTTATAATGAGGCATTGGACTCAAGGATAACATAGGATATAGTCATCACCAAAGGTTTTTTATAGGCATTCAATGATGCATAAAAAATTACACATAAGAGTATAGAGCATTTCTTTAGTTGTTGTATTATGAACACATTTTCAACAGGTAGAAAGACCTAATAGGCTTTAAACAATTCAAAACTCATTTTTGAAAACAAGATTTTAATAACTAGAAATAGAAATGCATTTCTTTAAAATATAAAGTATTTCTATTTAGCCAATATCATACATCAAAATTTAAAGGAAGAAAACATCATTGCAAGAAAATAAAGCAAATATACAACAAAAATGTTACACTATATTTTCAAAAATTATGAAAAGTTATATTCATTTAAATAAAAAATAATAAAATATGTAAAAATAATTAAAAAATATATATGAAGTGACAAAGGAGTTAATATAAAACAAAAAAAGACAAAGTCAACAAAGCTTAGGTAATAAATAGGAAGGAAAGTGAAATAAAAAAGGAAATTATTTGAAGCAAAAAGAACATAAACAACCCAAAACGTTTAAGCCTTTTAAGCCTAAGAATGATAGCTGAATTCATTTCCTAAAAATAAAAGATGTTTGCTTTCAGTCCCCAGGTTGTTGCAACATTTTGGACCTGGCAACTAATTACTTCCAGGGATAGAATGTCTCAAGGATTTGCTAAGAAAAAGCAGTTTAAGAAATTCTGAGGAAAACAAAATAAGAAAATTTAAATGACTAAAATCAAATGATAAATTTGTAAAATACCAAAATTGGTCAAATATAATTTAAATTGCAATTACCATGTGTGCTGGCTTGAAAGGATTTATGTGCCATAGAAAAGTCATGTTTTAATCCTAATCCCAATTTATTAAGACAGCCATTTCTTCTAATCCCTTTTCAGTACTGTATGTTGGAAACTTTAATTAGTTTATATCTATGAAGATATAACTCAATCAGTGTGGATATTAAACCTGATTAGGTGGAGACATGACCCTACCCATTCCAGGTGGGGCTTGATTGGTTTTACTAGAATCCTTTTAAAAGAAGAAGCACTTTGGACAAAGCTAGAGAACAAGAGAGGCAGCTGGGAGATTCAGAGAGAGCAGAAAAGGACAACTATGCCACAGAACAAAGAAGCAGATTCCACTGGCCAGTGACTTCTGGAGATGAAGAAGAAAAATGTCTCCCAGGGAGCTAGAGAAGAAGCTAGCAGATGACACTATATTCACCATGTGCCCTCCCAGCTGAGAGAGAAACCCTGAACTTCATCAGCTCTCTTGAATCAAGGTATCTTTCCCTGGATGCCTTAGATTGTACATCTCTACAGATTTACTTTAATTAGGACATTTCCATGGCCTAAAAACTGTTAAATTGCCATCTATTAAATCTCCCTTTTTAAAAGCCATTCCATTTCTGGTATATTGCATTCTGGCAGCTAGCAAACTAGAAACCCAGGTTAATGTATAACTAAATGTATAGAAAGAAAAAAGTACTCATATATTTTTCAAAATATGATATAGGAAAAATATGGGCTACAAGGATAAGTCAAGAAATACTTACAAATCTGGGAAAAACAAAAGGTCACCTATATCAATGTAAATATCAGACTGATCTTTGGAATTCTTAATAATAAAAATAATTGATGAAATATAGCAATATTATCTGCTTTTTAATGTAACATCTTTTAAATAGTATATTGATTCTCCAATTTTCAATGAGAAGAAAGAGGAATTTCAAATGTGATGTTTAGGAAGATGAATACTCTTATATGCTTCTTGGTTAATAAAATTGGTTGAGAACAAACCTCACTGAGATTACCAAGTGGTGAATAAAATACTATGTTAAAAAGTTCAGGATGAGATGGAGTCATTTAATAATAACACTAGAGGTTATGAGCAAGTATGATTATGAATTATATGTACAACTAGAAATAGAATAAATATATAAGAAACCATTAATAATATACAATAATAATATATAGAAGATTCCAGAGATTGGTGAGAGAGATTTGTAAAATATATAGTCTACATCTCCACCAATGTTTACAATACTTTATTTTCCTTTTTATATCTCCAGAAAACAAAGTGTGTTTTGCAGAAATGAACATTCACATTTAAAAGCTGATTAATTAGTTAATGCAGAAAAAACACATATATCATTAAAGATGAATAAATAAGTAAAAACACAAATTCAATGCATTGCAGGAAAGACAATAGAATGTGTAAATATAATAATTTCTTTTTTCTAAGAGATAGTAAATGCATTTATGAAACTAAATTATTTAAATGCATTTTTAGAGATATAAAAGTAATCAAAAGTGTTAAAAACTAGTAGCTCTCAAACACAAATACAGATAACCATATAATTATTTATAAATAGAATTAAATAAATAAAACAAAGTAAGTTTAAAATTAAACAGAAGCATAACAAAAATAAGATGACAAAAAGAAATGAAGCTATTTATGATATGCTTAATGGGAATGGAATAAACCCACCTATTAAAAGAGAAAGAAAATTAATATTGGATTAAGTGAAAATCCTAAATGTATGTTGCAGTAACAAATCTTCTTTGTCAAAGTTTGGTAACTGTGTACCTAGATTCCATTGTATCTGGCATTTGACACATGATTAGGTCCTATTCACCAGTTATATGTAAGGAGATTTGGATGGTGAAGGCTGTTTCATTCCTTGGCGATTTTCCTGTTAGTCTGCAGACAAATTTTTTCCCCTGCAGCTAGATTTCTTTGTTCATAGAATAATGAGAGGCAGGAAAATCAGAAGCAACACAAAAACAATATCATCAACAAATTCATATTGAAGTTGCTTTAAACTATTCAATTATTTTGAGTAAAATCTACATGCCATGATGTTGAGATTTTCACCCATCTTCTTTTTGTCTTTTAGAGTGCAAATGTGCTTCATTACAGATACCACACATTTTATCAACTTTTAATTCTATGAGTTTTCTGTGATTTGCTTCTGGAAAAATCTTTATTTTCACTAAATTTTATAATTCATTGCTCTAACTCTAAGGACAGCTTCTGGCACATTCTATCAGTAGCTCCTGGCGACGTATTACTTATTTTTGTTGATTTTGTTGTCTCTGATTAAACTTCACAGCAAATTGTTCATATAATCCTCTTACCAACCCCATGTATTAGAAATTATTATTTTTCTGATCAAGCTTTCCAGAATCTTCCCTAGCCTACCTCTCCAATTACCTTTGACTTTTTCCATTTTACTCTGTAGTTTCCTGGTAATCTTAAACCTCTTCCTATTTGAGAACCTTAAAAAGATTATTTCTTTTTATAACTGACAATTGCTCCTCCTCCTTCCTATATCTGCTTCTACCAGCTTTTAAAATAACTATTCCTTTATGTATATCAAATAAAATCTTCTCAGAAGAGTCTTTTGAATCCAACTCTCTTCCCAGTAAATTTCTAAATGATTACTTGGCTGCATGTTCTACTGAATGTTATATCATATTTCACTCCTTTACTTAAACTTCACTTTGAAATTTAGTTATTTGCTCTCTTAGAGAAACTTTAGGTTCATTGAAAAATAATTCCTAAAACACTGACTTTCCGTACATACCTTCCTGTTATTACCAACTTGCACTACTGTGGTGCATATATCAAAGTTAAAGAATGAATATTAATATTGTATTATTAACTACTGCCCATGGTTCATGTGAGGTTTTACTGTATTTTTCTAGTAAAATATATGTTTATTCTAGTAAAATATATAAACCAAACATTTTATTTAACTATATTCAAATATAGGATTCACTGTTATTATGTTCACCATGTGTTACCCTCACCATCATCTATTACCAAAAAATTCCCATTATCACAAATAGAAATCCTATATAATTTAAGCATGAAATTCTATATAATTTAAGCCAGATTGAGCGCTATGTACCGAAGAAAATAATTTATTAATGCTGATCCATCTTATGGTAGGGCAACTGTTTCCTTTAATCCCGATTCAATACTGTATGGTTGAAGCTTTTGACTAGATTATCCCCCACAAGATATGACATGCCCAAATGTTTCAGGGTGTGCCTTTTGATTAATGATGATTGACTCCATCCATTCCAGGTAGGTCGATTAGTTTGCTGGAGTCCTTTAAAAGTGGAAACATCTTGAAAGAATGCCGAGCAGACAGAGATGCTTAAGAACAGTTGCTTTAGATCTGGCAGAGATAAGGATGCTTGGAGTACCAAAAGAGGAGCCCACAGAGACATTTAGAGATGCAGGAGAAAATGTCCCTCAGAAAGCCTTGTGAATCAAGAAGCTGGGAGAAAACTAGCAGATATCTCTCTGAGCTTCTCAACTGACTGAGGGATTCTGGATGGGATCAGCCCATCTGATGGAAGGTAACCTCCTGTTGGTAGCTTAATTTGGACATTCTCAGGCCTTAGAACTGTACAGCAATTGGAAAATTCCCTTTATAAAAGCCATCCCATTCTGTATATTGCATTCGGGCAGCTTAACAAACTAACACATCCATATTTCTGACTCCCACACAAGCCTCTGGTAAACTATTTCAAGGATCTGACACTATAAATTTGCTTATTCCAATTATTCTATATCAGTAAGATCAATATTTTACTTTTGTTGGCATATTAACTCAACATGATGCCTTTAAGGTTCATCCACATCACAGCATATATCAGAACTTCATTCCTTTTCATAATTGAATAATATTTCATTGTATGTATATGCACATTTTTCTTGTTCATTCATCAGTTGATAGATATTGGGACTGCTTCTATCATTTGGCAATCATGAGTAATGCCACTGTATTAATTTGTTATGCTTCCAGAATGCAATATACCAGAAATGGAATGCTTTAAAAAAGGAATTTAATGTTACAAGTTTACAGTTCTAAGCTCTAAAAATGTCCAAATAAAGTCACCAACAAGAGACTACCTTCACTCAAGAAAGGTTGATTCACTCAGACACCTCTGTAAGCTGGAAAGGCATGTGGCTGGTATCTGCTAGTCCTTGTTCCCAGTTCTGTATTTCAGCTTCTGATGGCTGGTTTCCTCTCTAAGCATTGTGGGACTTCATTTAACTTCTTCAAGACAAATCTCTTGGTCTGGCTTGCTTAAGATCTCATGGGAAGGCACATGACTTCTGCTTACTTCTGCCCATGTTTAGGAACCTGTTCTATCTGTCAGCACTCCAAGCAACTTGAAATATCCATGTCTCTGTCAGCTGTGAAATAAATGTTCTTCTAGTGTCTGCATCTCCTCTGAGATGTCTCCAAAATGTTTTCTCTTAAAAGGACTCCATTAAACTAATCATGACTCACCTTGTATAGGCAGTCATGTCTCCATCTAATCAAAAGGCTACACTCACAACTGGATGTCACATCTCCATCGAAATCATTTAAACCAAAGGGTTTCCACCCAATAATATTTTTTTTAACAAACAAAAAACTATATTTCAGGTGCAGCTCATTCAGTGTTCCAACATAGTTACATTACACTTAGGTATTATTGTGCTGTCCATTTTTGATTTTTGTATCTAGTCCGTTGCACAGTCTGTATCCCTTCACTCCAATTACCCATTATCTTACCTGTTTCTAACTCCTGCTGGTCTCTGTTACCAATGATATATTCCAAGCTGATTCTCGAATGTCGGTTCACATCAGTGGGACCACACAGTATTTGTCCTTTAGTTTTTGGCTAGACTCACTCAGCATAGTGTTCTCTAGGTCCATCCATGTTATTACATGCTTCATAAGTTTAGTCTGTCTTAAAGCTGCATAATATTCCATCGTAGGTATACGCCACAGTTTGTTTAGCCACTCATCTGTTGATGGACATTTTGGCTGTTTCCATCTCTTTGCAATTGTAGATAATGCTGCTATAAACACTGGTGTGCAAATGTCCATCTGTGTTTTTGTCCTTAAGTCCTTTGAGTAGATACCTAGCAGTGGTATTGCTGGGTCATAATCCATTCTGCCACACTATGTCTTTTGATTGGGAAATTCAGTCCATTAAATTGTAGTGTTATTACTGTTTGGATAATATTTTCCTCTACCATTTTGGCTTTTGTATTATATATATCATATCTGGTTTTCCTTCTTTCTACACTTTACTCCATACCTCTCTCTTCTGTCTTTTTGTATCTGACTCTAGTGCTCCCTTTAGTGTTTCTTGCAGAGCTGGTCTCTTGGTCACAAATTCTCTCAGCGACTTTTTGTCTATAAATGTTTTAATTTCTCCTTCATTTTTGAAGGACAATTTTGCTGGATATAGGAGTCTTGGTTGGCAGTTTTTCTCTTTTAGTAATTTAAATATATCATCCCACTCTCTTCTAGCTTCCATGGTTTCTGCTGAGAAATCTACACATAGTCTTATTGGGTTTCCCTTGTATGTGACAGATTGTTTTTCTCTTGCTGCTTTCAAGATCCTCTCTTTCTCTTTGACCTCTGACATTCTAACTAGTAAGTGTCTTGGAGAACGCCCATTTGGGTCTATTCTCTTTGGGGTGCGCTGCACTTCTTGGATCTGCCAATTTAGGTCTTTCATAAGAGTTGGGAAATTTTCAGTGATAATTTCTTCCATTAGTTTTTCTCCTCCTTTTCCCTTCTCTTCTCCTTCTGGGACACCCACAACACGTATATTTGTGCACTTCATATTGTCATTCAGTTCCCTGATCCCCTGCTCAAATTTTTCCATTCTTTTCCCGATAGTTTCTGTTTCTTTTTGGAATTCAGATGTTCCATCCTCCAGTTCACTAATTGTAGCTTCTGTCTCTTTAGATCTACCATCGTAGGTATCCATTGTTTTTTCCATTTTTTCTTCTTTGTCCTTCACTCCCATAAGTTCTGTGATTTGTTTTTTCAGATTTTCTATTTCTTCTTTTTGTTCAGCCCATGTCTTCTTCATGTCCTCCCTCAATTTATTGATTTGGTTTTTGAAGAGTTTTTCCATTTCTGTTCGTATATTCAGCATTAGTTGTCTCAGCTCCTGTATCTCATTTGAACTATTGGTTTGTTCCTTTGACTGGGCCATATCTTCAATTTTCCGAGCGTCATCCATTATTTTCTGCTGGTGTCTGGGCATTTGATCAGATTTCCCTGGGTGTGGGACCCGGCTGGTTGAAAGGTTTTTCTGTGAAATCTCTGGGCTCTGTTTTTCTTTTCCTGCCCAGTAGGTGGTGCTCGTGGTGCTCGTCTGTCTGCGGGGCCTACCAGTAAATGATGCTGTGGCTCCTTTAACTTGCCAATCCAAATCTCGCAGTTGGCCCGGGAAACCGTGCGTGGAGGGGGGGGGTTGCCAGCCGCCACGGCTTGGGGGAGTGCCGATCCAAATTGCCCAGCTGGCCCGAGACACCAAGCGTGGCGGGAGGGCCCCACTATCCAACGTTCCCAGTCAGACCGGGGAGCCACGTGCGTGGAGGGGACCCCAGTCGCCAGCCGCCCCGGCCGGGAAAACGCGCGCCCCTCGGGTATCTCACCGCAATGGATTCTCCCTGCCCGTTCAGCCATTCCAGAATGGGGTACGCTGTCTTTTTGGTCTCTGTCATGGCTCCGGAAGCTGTTTCGTATTGTTTCTGTTTCTTTAGTTGCTTTTCTCCACCCAATAATATTGAATCAAGATTAAAAGACATTGATTTTCTCAGGTACACCTTTTCAAACCAGCACATCCCAGCTTCTGGACCCCAAAAAGGATATGTTCTTTCCATATACAAAATACATTATTTCCATCACAATATCACAAAAACATTTAACCATTTCAGTACCAATACAAATACAATACAGAGTACAAAGTCTCATCAAAAGTCAGTTACAGGCATACTCTGTTCAAAGGCAAAATATTCTCCTGTGGCTGGCAACCTGAAAAACTCAGAACAGGTTATCTGCTTCCAATTCACAAAATAAAGACAGTCATAGGATACATGCTTCCATTGCCAGAAGGAGAAATTAAAAGGTAAACAGAGGTCACTGGACCCAAACAGTTCCAAACCCTGCAGGGAAAACTGCACTGGATTTTGAAATTTGAGAGCCATTTAATATCAGGGCTTTAGAAAATGGAAATTTCACCCATGCCAAGGGCCTAAACACAGTGGCCTTGCTCTCTTTCCAAATGCTGGAACACAAAGGTACATTTGGGGAACCTTATTTTTCTCAACTCCACCCTCTCCAAACATTGGGGCAACTCCCAATGTGTTCAAAACCTCCAGAACAATTGGACAGCAGCCAAACTCCCCCCCAATCCCTAGTTGATGTACTCCACCTCTCTGAGGCCTGGGGCAGCACAACTCTTCATTCTGGGACAAGCTCACTCTCTCCATGTGCATGGATGTGTCTGCTCTCCTGCACTATCTCTCTGTGTGTTATAAATTTTGGTTTATTGGGTTTTCATTTTCCATTTACCTCAAGACATTTCCTAGTTTCCTTGGCATTTCTTCTTTGATGCACTGGTTATTTAAGAGTATGTTGTTTCATTTCCACATATTTGTGAATTTTGTTTTCACCTTCTGTAACTGATTTCCAGGATACTTCCATTGCAGTCACCAAAGATGTATTTTATATGATTCCAGTATTTTTGCATTTGTTTCATTTCCTTATTTGTTCTTTAGTCTAGATATCCTAACTATTAATGGAAGTGGTGTTTGAAGTTTCTTGCTATCAGTGTGGAAGTGTCTCATTCTCCTTTTCAATTTGGTAGTATTTGTTTCATTTAATTTGGGCCTCTGTCATTAAGTTCATATATATTTATACTGGTTCAGTATTGCTGAATTGACCTCTTCAATTGGTCAACTGACTTCCTTTGTCCTTTGTAACAATTTTTGTCTTAATGTATATTTTAACAGATTATTATAACTATTTTGCTCTAGTTTGATTACTGTTGCTTGGTACTTTCTCCATCCTTTCACTTTCTCCATCCTTTCACTTTCTCTCCATTCTTGTCTTTAAATTTAAGTTGAATTCTTTTTATGATAGCATTTGCTTGTTTTATGCTTTTATATACATTCCACTATTCTCTGCCTTTTGAGTAGAAAGTACAAACATTTAAAGTAACTACTGATAATGAAGAAATTTTTCTGGTTTTCCCCTGCATGCTTTTTTAAATTCTCAGTTCTTCTGTTAATGCTTATTTCCATATTTGTGAAATCTTAATTGTTCCATTTAAAAATTCTTCTCATTTATTACTGAATATATTTTTCAGGGTTAGCATGGGGGTAAATATACATCTTCAATCTATCACATTTGATTTGATATTAACTTAATTTTAATACCACATGCATTTACTATTCCTATTTTCCCCTGTCTTCAAGTTAACAAAGATTCTGTTTGGAGGTAGCTCCTGGAGTATCTTACACCACCATCTGGTCAATTGAAAGTCTCTTTATTTGGATAATTAGTTTTAAGTTTGTCTTCCAGAAAAATTTTTAATTAGATTATATTCATTTTTAGTGTGGCTAATGATAATTGTACTAATAAAATTTAATCTGTGCATTTCATTTTATTTATTGATATGTTCTGAATTATTTCTGTAACTTTTTTTACTTTATGTTCTATTTACTTCTCTTCTTTTCCTTTCTTTTTTTTAGTCAGGTTAACATCACCATGAGATGTTAATAAAGTCAGAACCTGGAGAGAGTCAAGGGATGACAAGAGATGAAAGCAGGAGAGCAAAGTGAGGAACCTCCACAGGAATTTAGGCTGAAAGTAATGGAGCCCAGATGTAAGGGACCAGGAGATGTTAGCCACAAACCTAGCAAGCTGATATAGGATTCCTGATCCATCAGACTTCCTTAAATTAAAGTATATGTCTCTGGATGCCTTAGTTTGGACATTTTTATGGACTTAAAATTAAACTATTAATTTATTAAATTCCCACTTTTAAAAGCCACTCCACATTCTTGCAGTTTGAAAATTAACACATGGAGAGAGACTTTTGAGAAAAATATAGCACTATTGAGACTCAAGTAGTTTAGCCCCTTATAGAGCCCCAGACCATTTCATATTCTTAGTATCATGTACAAAAGAACAGTATAATATAATACATGGGCCAAGGATGGCCATCTAAGATTATTCCTATAACTCATAAATTTTCTGACCCCATTGTATTTCTCATTATCACTGTACTCAAGGTCCCTTTTACATCCTTGTTTCTCAAAGTGTAGATAATGAGGTTTAAGAATGGAGTGAATACAGTTAAGAAAATTAAGACAAATTTCCCCTGGTTTTTGAGCTACTTCTTTCTGGCTGAAGATATATGGTGCTGATTGTTCAGTGGAAAATGATGACCACAACCAGGTGGGAGGAACAGGTCCCAAAGGCCTTTTGATGATTTGCAGCTAATTTGATCCTCAGCACAGCATGGTTTCTGAAGCCACAGGATACTAAGATGTATGACACAGGGACAACAAGTGATGGCCACACTGGTCAAAGAGGTCACTGACACATTGAAAGTTTTCTATACACAGGCCAGTTTGGTGAGCACTGGTACCTACAAAAGATGTGGCTCAGTTTGTGTCAACCACAAAGTGGCAGTTGCATAGCAAGGGAGATCTGAATTAGGGAGGGGATCAGGCTACTGAGCCATGCTATGCCAGCCAAGATTGCACAGAGCTCAGGGTGCACAATGTATACTTAGTGAAGTGGCTGACAGATGACAGCTTAGTGGTCATAGACCATGATGGTCAAGTGAATACACTCACTCAAGTTGCTCAGGATCTGCAACCACATGGCCACATAAATCTGGGCAACACATCCTTTTCCTTCTTCTTATTTTTAACTCTAGTGGAAAGGCCAATTGCAGGACTTTTCCACATGTCACTGCAGTGCTGCAGTACTGTATCTATTCTCTCTTTAAACTTCCTCATGAGCATTCAACTGATTTTAAATTGTTACCATGTAAGTTTATGTAACTAACTACAACATAAAAGTTGATATTTCTTTAGATTCTATTATAAACCATATATTTAAGCAAAAATTCTCTGCTCTAACTGTTCTATCTGTGAAAGTCATGTATTTATGCAACTCTATATATTAGTCTCACATCAACATCATCAGTCTCACATAATGATCTAGTATTGTAGTTCTGACTTCTCTTGACCACATTTACCTAGATATGCACAACTAAAAAAATCCACATATACCTTTCTTTCATCTATAAAACTGATTTATTGTTGCTCTGTCATTTATTCAACCAGTATTCTTAACTCACTGATTCACTGGGCTGAATATTTTAATGTCTTCATTTCATCTTTTGTCTTTATCCTTCTACCTATAATTGCTCTACTTTTATTAAGTATTTAATTTATCCCTAGATGTCCTATTTTCTTAAACTTAGACTAATTATCTATTTTCTGGAATAAACTCTAATCATTTAATTCAGATGTTTTCAAATGTATTTCTTATTCATAAAAGTAGTAGTCTTTATCAAACTACAGCTTACATAGTCACCCTGAAGATAAAAACAATGAAGCTGAAGGTTATTGAAGCCAAGTGTATAGTCTCAGATGTGGGGCATAATTGTCTCTGCCTTCTTCACCACCATTATTTTCTCCATAGCACCCTTAAGTTAAGCACTTCAGAAGCCCACGTGCATAATTAAAATACTAGTCTTTTTCCTCTTTCTGATATTTATTATTTTCAATGCTTTTCCAATGTTGTTGCAGGCCATAATTCTATGATATACACCAACTTATACCTGAACAATAAAGTTCTTTAATTATTTCTGCAGCTGCTATTAACTAAATATCAAACTTTTGGCCATAAAATATATATACCACAGGAAACCCACTTATATTTATCCCCATAATCAACTACTTACTCAACCATCCACCTTCAAGCCTCCAAATAATGTTTCTTCAGCTTCTTGCTCTATAGTAATAAGTACTTGAAACACTCATTACCATTAACTGCAGAATTCAAACATCACTCCTGTGACATACAACTGCTTATGTCATGTTCACAAAATCAATACTAAAACATGTATTTCTTTAAATGTATGACACTACAATCTGAGACACAACTCTACTTTATAATCATTCATTTTTAAATGAGTGTCTTTCAGTGGATACCAAGAACCTCAAGTATAGATATCATCCCTTTGATTAATTTTATTTCTATGTTCTGAAACATTTTTGGTCATATATTTAGTGTTTAAATAGATGTTTATTCAGTAAAAGAATACAAAATTTTGAAAGATCCTTGTCTACATTTGTGGGTCCTAATTACTTCACTGTTACATTCAGCTCACTCTAAATGCTCCATTGTGTAAATATATAACAATTTAACTTATATATCTATGTCTTTTGTAATGTGGTCACAGCTAGGCAGTTTACTTTTATTTTCTTCTAATTTTGAAAGTCTTCTCTACTTGTATTGATATACAAGCTGATCCATTCGTATGTTGTTTGTTCTCCACCTAAATGTTTCCCTTGGTCTACTTCCTTAATTCAGTATAATCAAAGCTTCACTCAATTAATAAGTCTGGCAAAAGGTTTTCTTGGTAATATGCTTTCTAAATGACTATTAATTTCTATTGTCATGTACTATATTACATAATGTTCACTCAGACTGGGGAACAAAACTCCCAAGATAATTAAATCTTAGATGGCCACTGTGTTTTGCATGTTTCCCTTTTTGTTCTTCTGATACATGTAGCATTACTTTATTCTGTTTCATTTTTATGACCACTGAGTCATTCTCTATTAGGGTCTCTGTAAATTTTCTTTTCTATAACTTAATACTTTTTAAAGGGGGCAGCTCTATTTGAGCATTTATTGCACTGAAATAATTTTTAATGTTGAATGTCCTGGAAATCTGCAACTATTTATCTTCTTATCTGTCTGCATGGATTTCAGAGGAAAAAGAAAAAAGCAAACAAAACTATGGATTCTGTAGGCCTTTGAATAATTTTGCCATCAATCACAAGTAGATTGACAGACATCAAATATTTCCTTTCTTGGAAAGTGATAATAGTTATCACCTAACAATATTTTCATGAAAATCATTGGGATTATCTATATGAAAAGTGAAATCACTGTTTTCCATGTTTCATAAACTCAAAGAAAGTTTGTTCACATACTTTTCCTAGTGTTGTTAATATTAGAAGTTCTGAAGAGTCAGATTGAAGGGTTGGGAAAATGGCTATATCAAATTTATAAACACTGTTGTGCAGTTGTCAGGGGAACATTAAGGAAGATGAACCCAGTAAGAAATAGAATTGGAGGTTTGGTTTTGGGCTATATATATGCATCTATATCAAATCTTTATATATTAGAAAATCACTAGGGATAATGAGAAAGTTACGCAAATGTAGAGTGCAGATACATGGAGCAGTTTAATGGTTATGTAAAGAATGAATGAAGAGCAAATGATGCAGACAAAGAAAAGGTTATAAAGTCAGAAGAATAATTGTGACCTACCCTCACAGAAGGAATAGTCAGGGCTTCAAGAGAGCATAAATGAAAACAGTCTTTAAACAAGTCCAAAATGTAAGTCCATGGAGTTTCTGATCATCTATAATAAACAGATATAAAATCAGAAAATCAAAAAAACAACAAAAAATAAAACCCATTTCCTTGTAATTCACAATCTGAAAGTGCTTACTCTTCATTTTTTATTCCATATGTATACTGGTAATTTTTTCATGATCTCTTGGTTTCTAAGAAAAAATGGTATACATCTTAGAATGGTCTATATTTAAACAACTGTAAAACTGAGTTCATTTAGTTAAGTGAAATATGAAAAATTTTTTTTTTATTTTATTATTTTTTGATTGTTTGTTTGTTTGTTTGTTTTTTTACATGGGCTGGGGCCGGGAATCGAACCGGGGTCCTCCGGCACGGCAGGCAAGCATTCTTGCCCGCTGAGCCACCGCGGCCCGCCCAAGTTAAGTGAAATATGAAAAATTTTAAATGGCATGATAGAATTTTAATTTCTATTAAATTAAACTGGCCAAATGTGCCAGTTTGAAACTGTTGTATGCCCCAGTAAAGCCATGTTCTTTAATCCACATTCAATATTGCTGGGTGGAATCTTTTTGATTCTCTCCATGGAGATGTGACACACCCAGTAGTGGTTGGTAACTTTTGATTAGATGGTTTCCATGGAGATTGATTCCAAGATGGCATTGATCTTTGGAGCCCTTTAATAGAGAACCATTTCAGAAAACCTTCAGTACCTACAGAGCCCATACAGCCAGAGACCATTGGTAATGCATAAAGATGATGCCCCCCAAGAAGCCATTTAAGAAGTCTAGAGAGGAAACTAGCAGACATCACCATATGCCCTTCAAGCTAAGAGAGAAACTCCAAATGTCATCAGCCTTCTTGATTCAAAGTTTCTTTCCATGGATACCTTAGTTTGGAAATTTTATTGCTTTGCCTTACCATAGACATTTTCATGGACTTAGAACTATAAACTTGCAGCTTAATGAATTTCCTTTCTAAAAATAATTCTGGTAGCTTAACATACTAAAATGCCAAGCTTCTAGATACAAGATGAATAAGACAGTGTTTCCCTAAGAAAGCATGTGAAGACCACTGATGTATAACCAACTTATAAAATATATTTTTTCATTAATGTTCATCTAAATGTTAACATATTTCATTTTTATTCAATAGGTAATTGGATGTGCATATTGGTATAGAATGATGCACTCACACTTACTCTGAGCATTATTTACAGACCTGCACTTCATATAAAAGGAAATGGTCAATCAGATAGGGTTGTCTGAATCCCTATTCACAAGCTCTAAATCTGTGATTGACTTGGAGATCTTAAAAGCTCTGTTGATTTTATTCATTCATTTGGCAGCTCCCGACTGGATTACACTTGGTGTTCTTGAATAGATCCTTTGTATCTCCATATATTTAATAATGAAAAATTCCTAGATTTTAGTTTAATGGATACCACTCACCACAGAAATAATTATACCACACCAATGAAACAAATCTGTATTCCATGGTGTGATGTAAAATTTGGTATTTACAGAATTGCAGAGAAACTATTCTTACTGCCAATGTTGCTGTTATCTGACAATAGCTGCAATATGAATTCTCATTAGAACCCTGCTTTATGGGTCAGTCTTTTATTTACAGTGGGGATGAAGTATTTACCAAATTTTCTATCATGCTTTTTAAAGTTTCTTCTGGCTGAATTTCTCCATCTTTTCTTGTCAAGAATATATTTCAGTCCCCCTCCAACTATGATGTTAATCCAATCAACTTATTGGAGACATGTCCTCATCCTAATATTCCAAGGTTTATTCTCCCATAAATGTTATATTCCCTCTCTTATACAATAAACATGGCATCCTGAATCCATTTCTGGAAATTATTATCAATCTTTCTTTCTTTCTCAATAATTATATTTAAGCTTCACCAAAACTTTCCCCTCATTTACACAGTATTCTCATGCATGTAATCACTTTTCCAATTGCTCTTTCATTGTTTTCCTTCTTTATTTTGTCAATTCTTTCTCCTCTTCTTTACATCATAATGCCTTATATCTTACAGCATCTTAATTTGATTTCATAGCACTATTACTATTCCCTTCTAATCTTCCAGACCTTATACTGATTAGAATAATTTTAAAATGCAGTGCACTTCAAGACAATACTTTCTATTACTCATTTTTACAAGTAGGATGAATAAAATTAAGTTCTATATGAAGGTGTGCCCACAGTTTATGATATTAAACTTCAATAGTTTTCTACATTTCCCTTTCTGCTAAGCCTTCATCACATTTCATGGAAATAATGTTTTCCATTTGCCCTACATAAAATTAAATAAGCCTTAGAATTTACAAATACACATGAATGAAACCAGAAGTTGCTTCTTTGAAATGATCAATAAAACTGCCACGGTGGCTCAGCAGGCAAGAATGCTTGACTGCCATGCCAGAGGACCTGGGTTCAATTCCCGGTGTCTTCCCATGTTAAAAAAAAAAGGTTGCTATGAATAAGAGTATGCCAACACATTAGAGAGTCTAGATGAAATGGCCAATTTCCTAGAAACACCCAAACTACCTGACCTTACTCAGGAAGAAATAGAAGATTTCAACAGACCAATAATAGGATATTGAATCAGTCATCAAAAATCTCCCAACAAAGAGGCCAGTGACATACAACTTCACTGAGGATATTTACCAAACATTCCAGGAAGAATGAACACCAGTACTGCTAAAACTCCTCCAAAGAATATTGAATGGGATGGAAAACTTCCTAGCTTGTTCAATGAAGCTAACATCACCTTAATACAAAAGCCATCCAAAAATACCAAATACAAAAACTTACAAATATCCCACATGAATATAGATGCAAAAATCCTTACATAGACTATCAAAAGAATTCAACATAACTATTAAAAGAATTAAACACCAATGGGATTTATCCCAGATCTGCAGGGATGGTTCAGCATAGGAAGAACAGATAATGTAACATACAACATTGACAGAATGAAGGAAAAAGAAAACACATGATCATATCAATTGATGTAGAAAAAGGCTTTTGACAAAGTGTAGAACCCCTGCTTGAGAAAAACACTTAGAAAAACAGGATCAGAGGAAACATACCCAATATGATAAAGGGCATATATAAAATACCATAGCTAAAATCACAATCTATGGTGAAAGCCTGAAAGCTTTCCCTCTAAGATCAGGAACCAGACAAGGATGTCCACTCTCACCATTATTAAATAATATTGTACTGTAAGTCCTGGCCATAGCAATTTGGCAAGAAAATCAAATAAAAGGCATTTAAAATGGAAATGAAGAAGGATAGAAAGAAATAAAAAAAACATCGAAATTGGAAAAGAAAAAGTATCATCTTCTCTGTTTGCAGATGACATGATCTTATATAAAGGAAATGCTGAGAAATCCATAACAAGGCTCCTAGAGTGAAAGAAGGATTTCAGCAGAGTTGTGGGATGAAAGGTTCAGTAGTGTTTCTACATATTAGTAAAAATCAGTTGGTCAGGAAGTCAAGGAAAAACTCCATTTACAAAAGCAACTAAAATAATAAAAATCTAGGACTGAATCTAATCAAGGATATAATAGGCTTGAACATGGGAAATTACAAAATACTGCTAAAATAATTTTTTAAAAAGATCTAAATTAAATCAATTCCATTCCATGTTCATGGATTGGAAGACTAAATATTGTTAAGATGTCAACTCTACCCAAAGTCATTTTCAGATTCAATACCATCCCTATAAAAATTCTAAAAGCCTTCCTTGAAGAATTGGAACAAAAAGTTAGCTTATGGCTCAGCTATTCCACTCTTAAATATATAGCCAAGAGAATTGAAAATACATTTATTACAAAGAAATTGCATGCAAATATTCATGGCATCATTATTCATAATAATCAAACTTTGAAAACAACCTAACTATCCATTGACTGCCAAAATGGATAAGCAACTTGTGGTCAAGCCATGAAATAAAATATTATTTAGCAATAAGAAAGGATGTACTGATGCATTCTTCAACATGCTAGAACTTTGGAAATATAATGCTAAGTGGGAGAAGACAGTAAGAAAATGCCACATATTTTCTGATTCTATTTTTTTTAAATAATGGGCAAATCCATATAAAAGCGGTGGCTGGGGCTGGTGGGACATGGACAGGAATGGGGAGTGACTGGTAATGTTCACAGGGTTCTCACTGGGGGGTTGAAAATGCTATGATTAGATTGTACCAGTTGTAAAGCTCTGTGAATAAGCTGAAAACCGCTGAACTAAACACTTGAAATGGGTAAATTTTATGGGATGTGAAATAAATCTCCACAAAATCGTGGAAGTTTGAGAAACCTTTGATTCTTTGTTAAGCTATTCCAAAGGACTCTGATACACAATACAAGTTTATTAAGATGTTGGAAAAAATAATATTAAGTAATCCAGTAGACCAAAGGAAACATCTAAGCATTAAGTAAATGAAAAGGTTATTTTTATTTACCTATAAATAGTACAATATTTAAGAGGTAACAAAAAACCAGAGATCAGCAGGTTTGCTGAATGAAGTCCTCTGAGGAGATATCAACCAATCAATGAAAAAATATGTTTTAAGCTAAAGTGTTTATATCTACACCCATCTCTACACCAATATGTCCATCTCTATCTCAGTATGCTTGATCTCTAGCTCTTTCTCTATTTCTTATTTTCCTTTTATTATCATATCTATAGTTAACCAAATTAGGAACCTTTTTCTCCTGCCTCTGTCTCAATCTGCCATTCAATTTGTCTATAAATTTTGTCGTCTACTTCTACTGCAACTGCTTCATTTCAAATTCTTAATTCAATAATTTGAAGCCTCATTTCCCTGCCTCTGAGCTCTCTTCCAAGCAGTCCATCTTCTATTTGAACCACAGTTATTTTTCTAACACAGAGATCTCAACATGTTATTTTCTGCTTTAATAGCTTCAATGGCTCCCCTTCTATAAAACAGATTTCAAAATCTGTAATTTCATGAGACAGATCAGCAAGAGGATACACAGGTAGGCCTGGGGCGCATGGCTACAAATTCTTTTTCTAGTCCTGCCTCTATGATCTTGGGGAAATTATCTCATCCTTCTAAGACTGTTTCCTTCTTTGCAAAATTGGTGTAATTAAACTGAAGTAGAAGAGTCAAATAAGATAACACAAAGTATCTGGTAAAATATCAATAAATTAGTTATCTGAAATATAATAAATATAATGGGATGACCATAACATTCAGAATCCTTTACAATTTAAACTATTTCTATTCTCATATATTTCATCTCCTGAAACATGTAGTTTATCCACCTTTGTATTGTGAAAGTTCTTTTATAGTGAGAACCTCATTATGTAAATTGAACAAAACATAATTGATTAGAAAATATGTGTGGTAACTGCATTTGTGCATGTTTTCTGAGCAATAGGAAGAGAAAGATAACATAGTTTAGGTTCTGTGGTCCAAGAGTAAAATTTTTCTTTCTGTTATCAAAAGTGTTTCGATTTGTAGTAAAGTTATATGGTGGTTCTAATTGGCAAGATCCAGGACAAAAACACACAAAGTCCCAGATACCTGAGCATGAGGGTGGAAGAGCAAGTGGTTTTAGGTTTCTTTTTGAATATTTTTAACAATAAATTTATTATTTCAGGGCACATAACTACATCTTAAAGCTAATTAAATAGTATTAAAATACCTGGAGGAAAAGTTACTTTTTTATTGTATATCATGAACTCTCTAGAGTATACCCTCCTTTATCTCATTGAGACTATTGTTAGGATGAATCATGCTTGTTGGAAACCCAGCTACTGCTTTACAGCAAGCACAACAGAAGGCTCATCACATCCTCAGGAAATCATGCATTTCGTTCTTTGTTGATTGAAATCATGTTATACTCTTTCTCCACCCATCAAAATCCCACCCCAGGCCAAAGGCCCATTCTTCTTGAAATGTTCTCTTATCTGTCCTTCTCTCATTGTTTCTATATTGTACTCTGTTAGCCATTCATTCTTTCAAGAACAGTCATTCCACACATCCACCCAGACGGCCCCTCTATTGTGGACAGATAAATGAGAGACAGGTATAAATAACTGGCAAATAGGTACATGGATAGATGATAAATGGTTGATAGATAAATATACAGAGATAGAATAGGGGTAGATGACAGCTGATAGTCAAACATAAACATCATGAGAGTATTAAAAGAATGATTCCCCCATTTTGAAAATTCCCTTTAGCCCTTTACACTCTGGTTAAATTATAATCACATTAAGTCCCTTTTTGTTAGCTCATGACAAAATGACAACCCTGTCTTCCAGAGGGCTAGCAACAAGAGAGGCTATCCGTTCCCAAGTGTGGCACCTGGCTTTCCACAGGTGGGCTGCCGCGGAGACCCTGGCTGCTTTACTGAAGATGTCACCTGCAATAAAGCCCAAAATGAAGGTGCATGGAGGGAGGGATGGGCGAGTGTGGGGCATCAGATGCAACAAGATGCTAATTGCTGTTTCCGGGTGATGAGAACATGAAGACCCACAATCCTAGTGTCTCCGATTTTGCGTGTGTTTGCAACTTTTATAACAATAGGTTGAGCTGGAGAAGGGAGGTGGGAGAAGAGGAAGAGGGGGAGAGGGAACAAGGCAAACTTCCAGACAGCTGCAGGCAGAGTGCTCAGGGAGGGTGCGAGCTGCAGAGTAAAATCCATGCTCTCGATTTCAAAACAAGTGACCTGTGCTGTGTCAGTACATATTGGATGAGGCTGCAGTTGTTTATTATTAAGTATCTCCTTCCCCAGTGATGTGTAGGTTTTCCACAAGCTTTTAACCAGTTGTAACAAGCATGTTATTGAGTCAGATGTGCCCTAAAAGGTAGGAATCAGTACTTAGTTGTTTCAAGCTTTTGATCAAAAGATTGCAGTGATCTTTTATGGGTCATCTGATTTTGGGAAGGAAAAATGTGGTCCTAGGTCACAGAGTGTCCCCATTACCTAACCCATTTTTATATTAAGGTTGTTGATATACCAGTGGTACTAGCTAACAGTGCAGCATTCCAGGCATGTTACCTATTTAAAAAGCAATAAGTTAGGAATCCTTAACAGTTTGCTCATCTTCACTCAATTCACTTTGGTACTTAAATTTTGGGGAAGGTGAGAAATGGTTCACTTGAGGAAATAACCGAAGAGAGCTATTCTTGCCTACCTTTTACACACAGTGACTAAGATTTGGAAAAGAAATACATAAAATCAACTGGGGACAATTTTAAACTTATTTTAATTCATTATACCTAGAACTATGTTCATTGTATAAATTTGCCAGCTTTTGTGATCTCCTCTCTAAAATCTCTAGTCCATGTGGCCCAAATGGGAGAAATGGCATTTATAAAAATCAAGGTCTTTTAAAAATGTTTCCTTGTGAAAAGAAAGAAAGTTTTGCTGTCTAGCAACTCTGAGTTTCATCCTTCCATTCTTGGCTCTTATTCTTGAGATAGTCAACCAAAATGAAGATCATGCTACTTTTCTTATATGATTGTTTAGAGGATTAAATTATGTAATATATGTGTAATGCCTAGCACATAGTAATTGGCCAATAAACAAAGTTTTCATTTCTCCCCCAAGCATTTTTTTCTGTCAATAAAATAATGAACTGTATCAACTTACATAAAATCCATTTCTCTGTATCGTGGCAGCTGAACTTATCACTAAGACATAAGCTCCCAAGAGCAAGACCCTATCATGTCATCCTCATATTCTGACATTTAGGACAGGGGAGAGGCCTTGGGAAATGATAAATGCTTTCTTGTTGGTCTAAGCTCAACTGGATTACACTAAATATTGGTAACTTAGGCCACCTTTGACACTCCCCTACTTTTCCATGGAACTGACTCAAATATTATGAGTTTGGTGGTAAACACCCCTAAAATGCCTGATAGTCTCCCAGTTAACATTGAATAGTCAGAGTTTGGGAAATTTTCATAGCATTTACTGAACCAGGAAACAACCAGAAAGGTTGACCTTGAAATGCCATCTTTGCTACAGAAAGCAAGGGCAGGGCAAGTCACACCCAAGGGTAAGAATTTCCTTCATGGGATGAAAGGCAAGGTGATGGACACCTGTAAGAGTTCTGGGAAATGTTTTGGGTTTATTCCTACAAAAATTCACAGAGTTTGAAATCCACCTCCCCAACCTCACCTGCTCTTGTCATGTAAGCCCTGAGGACACTGCTACTGCTCAGAGTCACGCAGATTCTCTCACAAAGTAAGTGTCAAGTATTTCCAGCTACACCTGGTGAGAAATATCCATTTGTACTCTCTTCCTTCCTGAACACTTGCAAAAGTACACACAGCACAAAAGGTGAAGGAGAAGTTACCAACTTGTGGGAGCCAGGAGAGGGGCTGGTGGGCACAGCAGCCTTCTGGTAGCTCTGGCACATCTGGGCACAGGGAACTGACTTTCCTGGTTCCTTGCAATGCACAGCACACATTCGATTACCAGTAGAAAACTGTTCAAACTGTGCCCCCCTAGCACTCAGCCCTGCTTCTCCCTTGTGGCAGTGTCTCACTTGGAGACCACGTCTGTGTCAGGAAGGGTAATATAAGTTGTGCTGCACAAAATAAAACTGTCAAGACCTTAGTGGTCATGGTAGTGAATGCTTGTTTCTCTCTGATCTCCACTTCAGCCTGGGGGCTATGGGCCACTGTTCCTACATGGGAAACTCTAACTCAAATCTTGTCCTGGGGTCAGGGGGTGGGGGGAGTAAAAGGGCTCTCTGAAGGTCCTAGTGTCTTCAGTTCAATGCTGCACCATGGAACTGGGAGACTTCACATGGCCCACCCAAACACAAGGGGCTAAGACATAGGATGTGCCATGAGTGTAATAGGTCCAGAGATAGAAATTTTGGCAAGCAACACAGAGGAGAGCAGAGACTGACTGGTTTCTACAAACTTGCAGAAGACAGAAATTGTAGGAGGGGTGATAAATGAGTTGACAGATTGGAGATAGCAAAGTCCTCATTGAGAGAAATACCAACAATAAGCTCACTAATTCAATCACAGAATCCTTGGAGGCCCTATGCTTTTACCATTGGAAATGAATAGGAAGGAAAAGACAAATTACAAAGATGAATAAAGAAAACATTGGTTACATATCTGTAAATAGTGTAATAGATCCCTTAAATGGTCCCCTTTTTGCATGTAGACTGTTTTTCCACTGTCCACTACCATCACATTATACAGACAAGGACTGTATTCATGTCCTTTGGCTGCTGTAATAAATCAAAACCAATTTAGATGCAAATTTATTATCTTGCACATCTGGACAGCAGGTGTCTGAAATGAGTCTCACTGGGCCAAATTCAAGCTGTCAGCAAGGTTGCATTTCTTCTGGAGTCCTAGAGAAGCATCAGTTTCTTCCTTAGTCCAGCTCTGGGAGGCTGCCCACAGGCCTTGGCTCATGGCCTCCTCCCACCTTCACAGGCAGCAATTGCATGAGTCTGACATTGGCTCCTGTAAAATCTTCTCTGACTGTGGCCCTTTGGCCTTCTTCCTTCATTTACAGAGTCCTTGTGATGACATTGGATCCAGCAGAGTATCTCTCTTCTGGCCTTCCCCTCCATCACAGCTGCAAAGTTCCTTTTAATTTTTGTACACTCATGGCTTCTGGAAATTAGAATATAGGCATTTTGGGGAGGTTTTGTGGATTGAAGTGTGTCCCCCAAAAATATATGTTCAAGTCCTAACCAGTGGCCCTGTGAATATGACTCTATTTAAAAACAGAATCTTGGAAGATGTCATTTGTTAAGTTGAGCTTAAATTGAAGTTAGGAGGGGGCCCAAAGTCAATATGATTGTTGACCTTATAAAGCATGGCCATATGACAGAGGCAGAAGATAGCATGGATTTCCAACAACCATCAGAAACTAGAAGAGGCACGAAACAGATTATTTCCTTTAGATTTCAACTGTAGCATGTGCTGATGACCTTGGCTTCCTACTTCTAACCTCCAGAACTGGGAGACAATAAATTTCCATTGTTTTAAGAAACCCACTTTGTGAAATTTTTCTATAGCAGCCCTAGGAAACTAAGTCATGGGGGCATTAATCTGCATATTATAAAGCTTATTCTCTGCAAAAACTGTATTTGAGAGTATTTAAGGTGAGGTTGCTGGATGACAGTGGATGACACATGTATAAGAACATGGCTGAAAGCAGAGGATTAGTAAGTTTTTCACATGGAGGTGTGGGAATTCAGCTTCTGATTGCATGTCGTACTTGCTGAAAGCAAGCATCAGGTATATGTTAGCCAAGGAAAGGAACTGAAGGATTCCTGTCTGGAAAACTTAAATGACTGCAATAAAAAAAACCTCCAAATACAGGTATTGAGAGAGTCTTAATTAAAGGGGTGGGTCATTACTTGATGCCAAATGTTTAACACTTTACCATACACAGAGGGTTCCCAATCAAATACTTAGTAACTAACTCTTAAAATAAATGGAAAATGAATAGCTGAAGATCATCAGATACTTGAAGGAAAACCTCAACATGAAAAGAGGAAAACAAACAAACAAACAAAATAACAAAAAAAAAAAAGAAAAGAGCAAAGCAATACACTCACAGAAAAATGGAAAATTGTAGCAAATAGAAGGATCAATAAGAGAGATCTAAATTTTGACTTAAGTACTTCCAGAAAGTAGAAAAAAGAAAATGTGAAGTGAGGAAATCATCAGATAAATAATTCAAGAGCAATTATCAAAATGTTATGGACTGGGTCTCTAGTTTGAAAAACTTACCAAGTACACAGCTTAATAGACAAAAGGAGAGCCAGAGAAAGGTACATAACCACAAACTTCTAAACACCAGAGATGAAGGGAATATTTGACGAATCTGTGAGAATGAAGGTAGGGGTAGAAACACAATTCTTTACAAACGATAATGAGTCAAAGTGCATCAGTTTTCTCATCAGAAATATGAGAAATAAGAAAAAATACCCTCATAATTTTAGCAGATGATTTCCAACTAGAATCCTATGCCCAGCTAAACTGTCACTTACATATGATATTAGGGGAAAAAAAACATTTTTCAGACATTATGCAAAAGCTGGGAAAAAGCTTTCCATGTACCTTGCATAGAAAGTACCTTGTACAGATTGGAGTAAGAAGGTGGTGGGCTTCAGGCATGATGCCTCAATGAATAAGAGAGAATTAATATTCTCTTTGATGTGTTTGAGCTATTGAAGAAAAATATTGAGAATTGAAATGTTTAGAGGATTAGTCACAAGAAAAATCAGAAAATACCAGTTGAGATAAATTTTTCAATGGGGCATTTAGTTGCTTCCAGCCACAATTAATCTAAGCTTCTACTGGCCTCCTTGATTACATCTCTATTAAAATATTAAATCTATTATGCATTTTTATATTTATCTGTGCTGATACACTTTCTAGATGATAAAGGATATCAATTCTTAACAAAGTACCTCTCAACAAAGCAAGTGCTCAATCAATGTTGGATAAACTAAATTTAAATATATTGTAGATATGTCTGTGATAATTCTGTTCAGAAAGAATACTGGATGTGGAAATTTTTAGTTGTATTTTAAGAAGAGAATTTACTTTTATCTGCTGTGCATTTTATGGTTATAATTGTCATCTAATACCTCTGACATCTCAGTAGAAGCAGGATCATAAACAGGTGTGAGGGTGGGTTGTTTGGAGCAGGCACTTAAGAGACAGAGGAGCAGAGAACTATGTCAGGGCTTTTGGTTTGGAAATGGATACCAGTTCACAAAATCCTGAAATTAGCAAGCCTGGCTGTGATTGTGTTGGAAATAACTTTAGGAAATATGATTAGATACTTCCCTACCATGAAGTTGGTATAAAGGTGCAGGAGTCATGGAATCTGAGAGTTTTATGAAGAAAGATAATCTATCTCACAGGACATCTTTCTCCCACCTAAATAAGTCTTTAATTATTGTAGCATCATAGACAGGTAGATCAATAGTTTGCAAACTTTCAGAGATGGAAATTTTTTCACCAAAAGCAAAAAAAAGAATGCTTTGATTTTTCTAACTGTTGACAGTTGACATATATTCATCTGAAGTTCAAGATCTGTGAGTACCATTGTTTGGTCCCAAACCAAGTTTGTGAAGCAATGAGTCAGTGCTGCAATGAGACTGAAAAACATGATGGGTGCTGAAGTAGACATAGATTTATTAGGACCTACAAACAGGCAAGAATCTCCAGTGGCAGCAGTCTGGAGAGGTAGTGCCCACAGACAGGCAGGAGTATAAGGGGCAATATATGTATCATTTTAGAACAAACATTCCATAGCATATGAGGACACCAGACCTCTGGTTTTATCATTAAATGGTCTTAGGACCTGATGTTCCACTAAGATTAATGTTTAAGACTAAGAGACAATCAGTGGCATTCAACTCCCATCCCAGTACATCTGTGATTAGTTCTCTTCCTTCAGGGAGATTGTTTTCTTTCATGGCCTTTGTCCTGGTCATGCATGTTGCTACATGCTTGGGGTTCATTCCTATATAGAGGTGGCCAGGAACACCACAATCCTGGAGGAAAATATGCCAGTAACACAGTATATCAGGTTCCCCTCATAGGTATTACCTCCTATGAAGTTCTGTTCTCTGTGTGATCAGGCTATCCTTGTCTCATCTCTAGGTGCCTGAGATCAAGGGGAGCTGGCTGTTTACAATTGACTTTCTGGCCCCTTGCAGAGTATCTGGCACATAGTAAGAGTTTAATCAGAGATTCAGTGATATAAAGAAGCATATGGTCATTTTGCCAACACACTTGAATCCACCTTTCCTGAAAGTCCTAATCAGTTTTAGAAATGGAAATTTATTTATAAGTTACTATATGAAGTAGGGTAGAAATATGGAGTTTACGATCCAGATAAAGGAAGTAAAGCATTGTTATGTAATTCAGTTAGTGGGGAAGAAAACACTTTTTCTAATTATATCCTTATCAAAAGATGTTATTAATATTGTTCTGGGAATTCTGATAATAAGGACCACCAGTCCAGTGATTTCCAGGTTGGCCACCACCATGGACCCACCTTCCTTTGTCTACCCCCTTCAAACACTGCAGACCCTGCCAGCACCCACTGTTTCAGCACATCTGAGCTGCCTCTCACCCCACGAATAGAACTGGGCTACCAGACTTCGCTCAGTTTATTTTGTTGTACTCAGTACAGTGAATCAGCAAGGGCTAAACCTTGGGTATGTAACGCATGACAGTTCCCCTTGTCTTCTATTGTTAATGGGAGTAACACTTTTCAATGTCAACTCTCATGTAGTTTTATAATTTTGTCCTTCCTAGATGTTGACAAAGAATTAATATTTTCTCCTTTAAAAGTTCAGTACAAAAATAATTTTCTATTGTGATAATATATGAGTCAGTCACTAGTAACTAACACTGTTATTAAAATATGTTTACTTTGTTCTCTTCTCCATGGAAATTGGTGTGTAAACTGAAAACCTGTCTTAAATTAATCTATAAATGAAAGTGAAGTGGAAAATTGAGTCATTTGGTCAATTATACCTTACAAAACACTTCTAACTCACGTATCAAGGCAAGGCAAAGTACATCTCTGTTTGCATAGTTATCTCAATTAGTCAGTGTCCGCAAGATACACACATTTCAGCCCTTTGATCCTGGTGGTCCAATGGATTTAATTCTTCTCTAAAATCTCAGATATAGTTCTACCCAAAAGGGCATCAAGACTTTGTGGTGCAGGAGTCCTTCAAAATTTGGTAGTGCTATCCCCAGTGCTGGATTCTTGGCATATACATGCAATTTTTCATTTTCTGGGTTTCCTGCCTCATTTTAATCCTCTAAGTCTCTCCTTACCATAGATGATATCCATAGCTTTGTCAACTTGACTCATGCTCATTTCGGATATGGTTGTATATTTTGGGTTCATTTCAATATATGTACAATTGTGAAGCTATATTTTGATGATTTAATTTTTACATGCTTTTGCCTTGTAATTTTTATTTCCCATGGTACATCTCCAACTAGACTGACACATTATCAAACATCCATTTCTTGAAACAAGTATTATTACATTAGCATGAAGTGAAAATTTGTGAAAGTCTTCTTCATTTCTGAATTTCAAAAGTTGAAGTACAGACATACATCAGGAATTAAAAGAAAAAGGAAGTCAGACCAATTTCTTCTTTCCCAAACTTGATTTAATAAAGTTTCCCCAGAATGGGGAGAAGGATGAAAGGATAGAACAATTAAGAGATCTAAGCGCTCATGTGTGTCCCCAAGTCCAGTTCAGCCCTTCTGCTTAGCCATATTCTACTGAAGGAGGAACCCGAGTCCTAGATAGATTGAAGAATCTGGAATCAGAGAACCCCGAAGCTCCCCAACCTGCTTCCCTGGACAAGAGTTGAAGCAAAAGTGAGAATGGCAGGCTTGTTAGAGCATCACCAAGTTGGCAGTAGCTCAGAGCACAGGTTCCATATGTGGTTGGGAGCAGCAAAGCTGTGCCAGGTAGGTGAGCAGTTCAGAGGAGTCAGGAGCTGCCTTTGAAAGGATGAGGACAAAGGAGCACTGTCTGCACATGAGTGTAAAGCCAGCCCAGGTGACATCAGCATGCCTAAAAATGATGACCCATGTCAATAACCATGCCCACAATTTGGCAAAATGTAAACCCCAAAGAGTAGGCATATTCCTTGGCAAGCATGGGTGACCTTTGCTGGGTGAGTTAAGGCTTCAATTCCAACATCCTACTGACATGGATATTTACCAAAATTAATTATATTATAGAAATAAACAAAATTAATTTATTTCATGCCAAATTCATTACCTGAGATTCCTAAGCACTACTCTCATTAACACTTTAATATGAATGTCACCATGAACAGACACCCAAATTTAGTCTAACACTCTCAGCCATGGAGTGATGCCATTAATCTCCCATTTCTCATATAATCTGCTTCTTTTTAAGTGTTATGTGTAGAGGAGCCCAGTCACATGTTAAACAAAGTGCTAATCAAATAGAAGATATTTGGGATTTGTGATTCTCCATGCCAGCCCTCCCTTGAAACCCTGAAGCTCAGTGTGAACCCAGATTGAAGCACATGCCAAATACATCTTCAAAAATAAGCATAATGAGAAACTAGCATAAAGTAGAGTCTATTGAGTGCCAGTCATTGTCCCAGGCAACCCAAAGAGAGAAAGTTCCTGCCCCTAAGGAGCTTCCATTCCAGGGGAAGTGGCAGCACATTAAATATGATGAATGCCTCCCTGTCACTCTGTGCATTACATCAGATTCTCTGTGCCAGCGCCCCCATCTTCCTAGTCTCATTTGCATCCCAGTGGGTGTGAACCTGTTGCAAACAGGGCTGTGTTGTATCAGAGGGATTTTTATTAAGGTGCAGTGAATGACACTATAACTAAAATGTGGACCTTGTCCGGGTTGCTTGAAGCTTTATAAATTAACCTGGAAATCACAGAAGTGAAAAAGGAGAGGCTATGTGCATGAACAGGGGCCACAGAGCCCTGCCAGCAACCAGCACCAGACTGCTGCAGATTTTCAAGAGAAAGCAAGCCTTGCCAAGGTCTTGACTTTGGACTTCTAGCCTCAAAGCCATGAGCCAGTAAATTCTCATTTTTACAGTCAACCTATTGTATGATATTTGTGATGGCAGCCCAGTAAACTAAGACACCATGTCAAGGAAAAATATATGTTGCCCTCTCAGGTGATAAATTTTCTTAACCCAATATAAAATCGAGAGGATGCTTAGGTAACCGAATCAATTCAATGAGATCATTGAGGAAATATTCTTGTGGGAGCAGCATCTCAGCACACCTCAATGCAGCTCACAGGTAGCCATATTCCATGCTGCATATTCCTGGGGCCCCTCCATACCTGTACCAGGATCTCTAGCTGTTTGTACAAAAGAACCAAACCTGTTGGTAGCTGCTCTACAGTATGTTCTGGCCTCCAGAAGTTGGCCATGTTTTTAAAAGTTGAAACATATATTTTTTGAAAGAGTTCCAGCCTGTCATTATTTACATACTTAAGACTGTTTGATTCTTAAACCACAGCCCAAATGTTTTCTTTTAAAACATCTGTAAGTATCAAGACATATTTCAGAAAAAGTGCAGTGTGTTCTCCCTGAAAACAGTTGTGTTGAAAAACACCTGCCTTGCTTTTTAGAGAAACAGTTAAATCATGTCTTGACATCCAGCCATTAATGCATTCAGATAGAAAATGCTCTCTGAAGGAACAGCCCTTGTTAAATTGTTTTTAAAAGAATAAAGATGGTGTCTTTGCTAGGCATTTAGAAATTCCTCTGTGGTGAAAATATAGGGACCCTTCCAAAAACCATCTTGGGTAAAAATCATTAATTATCCCTAATAGACTCTTTTAGAGCAGTGTTTATCCTGCCATGTGCAACACAGCAGGAGCCCAGAACTTGCTTCCAAGTGTCCCAGCTTCTTCCAAGAAGATGGTGGGAAAACAGTGGCTGGAACCCAGGCTGATACATTCCAGGTCTCTCACAGCAATCTGTTTGCACCGGGAGAGTGCAGAGAATCAACAGTACCAAATGAATGCACAACTTTCCATCTGTACTTCATTGCTCTGTCACTGCATGCAGGTCTTTGATAGAAAGAAACAGTATTAAGATTAGAATATCAGTCTTGTTTGATTGCAAGTCCCAGTTGCAGTGGCAGAGTACCTGGAGTCAATGGATATTTGTGATATCTCACTTCTGTAGCAGGTGTCCCTGCCAGCAGGGAAGTGCAAACAAATCTCTGTTTGGAAATCATTGACTTGAGTTGGCTGGTTGTTTGTTTACACAGACTTTGGCTTGGCAGCTGTTGTCACTGTTACCTAAATCCCTCAATTCAGCTTCAGCTTTATTTTTTTTTTCTCTTTGCTTGGACATTAACTGTCTGTCTCTAGGTAATTTAAGACCTTGGAGGTGTATATGTGGTGTTATTTTTCTCGCTCTTTAACCACATTTAATTTTCTGGGAAAGGCTCCTAAACTAAGATTACAATTTACCCACGTAGAAATCTCAATTCTTCAATTTTACTTTCTGGAGAGTCTTTGTTTATTTTGCTTTGTTCTAAAGATAAAGACTGATTAGGATGGGATCTCATGAGTAAAATGATGCTGAATACATACAAACCTCTTCTGGTAAAAACCTAAATTATTAAAGACAGACATTTCTAGAAGTCCATCACAAAGGCAGACCTCTACTTATCAAAAAGAGAGTCTTATCTTGGCATAATATATTCTTTTTTAAATGAGAAATATAAAAATAGTGGAAAACAAAAAAGTAAAAAGAAAAAAGTGAATGAAAAATGAAGTATGAGCTACTGCTACTTTGGTTCCAAAATACTAAAATGTTTATCATTTTACTATGCTATCTCAATATCCAAGGGAGTTCATAAAAGATTTACAAACAGTAAATATTGGTTGAAGAATGAATAAGTCCTATCAGGTACAATAGGTGCCTTATCTTGAAAGTCTCAAAAAGCAATCTCCCAAGGTGAGGCCACCAGAGATCTGGGCAGGCTGTGACAGCCCATCAGCATCTTCTCCTTGGAGTGTCCCACCTTGGTGCTCGCTGTGCTTGTCAAGTGGGTATGTAAACATTATGCCCATTAATTTTTAAAAATTTATGAGAGCTATGCAATGATATGCAAATATATGACTGTCTATATGGCATGCATAATAAAATTAATTAAAGCAGAATATCTTTAGTTAGGAAAGGCATCTATAATTTCTCAAGTCTACACAGCTGGTTCTTAAGTTCAACTAGTACTGACAACCACCAGTCCACTTCATAACTGTGGGAGGGTGTTTTTGTGGAAGAACTGTATGCAGGTTTTAGAGAGTCAGATGCTCCAGGATTCTAATTCCACAAACTGTCCTATGGACATCATTCACTATCTCATAAACGTGTGACACTGAAAATTAAATAAGAAGAGATGAAATTGTTTTCCTCCCTGGATCATTGAGATCAATAAGTAAAATCATAGGTAAAAATTGCCTAGAAATATGTGTGAAAACATGGTATGGGCTACAAATTCATTGGCAATGAACAAGTAAAAGAATTGTTTCCTTATTTTCTATCCATAACTACAAAGAGGGAGCTTTCTTATGCTAGAGCCTGAAAAAATAATTTAAAAAGTATTCTTCTGAAGACATTCTGTGTTCATGGAAAAGAATGCTAAATGTCATTAAGATGACAATTCTACCCAAATTGATATACAGATTCAATGTTACACCAATCATAATTCCAACAACCTACTTTGCAAAATTGGAAGTTAGTTATCAAATTTATTTTGAAGAGAAAGGGATCTCAAATAACCAATAATATCCTGAAAAAGAAGAATGAAGTGGAAGGTCTTACACTTCCAGACTTTAAAGCTTATA
Source organism: Tamandua tetradactyla (assembly GCF_023851605.1). Classification (NCBI taxonomy): domain Eukaryota; kingdom Metazoa; phylum Chordata; class Mammalia; order Pilosa; family Myrmecophagidae; genus Tamandua; species Tamandua tetradactyla. The sequence goes on along the minus strand of NC_135330.1, from coordinate 95,617,718 downwards.
ATTAAGCCACAGTGGTCAAAACAGCACGGTACTGGCACAAAGATAGAAGTATCAATCAATGGAAATCAATTGAGGGTGCAGAAATAGATCCTCAGATCGAGGGTCATTTGATTTTGTCAGGCCCCAAATCCACTGAAACTAAGACAGAATAGTCTCTTCAATACATGGTGCTGAGAGAATTGGATATCCATATTCAAAGAAATGAAAGAGGGTCCCTACCTCACACTGAATACAAAAATTCTATTAAAGACCTAATATAAGAGCCTGTACATTAAAATTCCTAGAAGAAAATACAGGGAAACATCATCAAGACCTAGTGATAGGAGGTAGCTTCTTAGACCTTACATCCAAAGCACAAGCAATGAAAGAAAAAATACATAAATGGAAATTCCTTGAGATTGAACTCTTTTGTGCTTCAAAGGACTTTCTCAAAAGGGTGGAAAGACAACCTACACAATGAGAGAGAGTATTTCGAAGCCATATCTGATAAGGGTTTGATATTCAGTTTATACAAAGAAATTCTACAACTCAATAATAGAAAGACAAGCAATACAATTATAAAATAGGCAAAAGATATGAAAAGACATTTCTCCAAACAGGAACTAAAATGGCTAAACAGCGCATGAAAAGATGTTATCTTCATTAGCCATTAGGGAAATGCAGATCAAAACCACAATGAAATATCATCTGACACCTATAACAATGGCCGCCCTTAAAACCAGCAGTGAACTACAGACGTTAGAGAGGATATGGACAAACAGGAACATGTATTCACTGCTGGTGGGTGTTTAAAATGATACAGTCACTGTGGAAGACAGTTTGGTGGTCCCTCAGAAAACTAATATTGAGTTACCGTATGACCTGATAATTCCACTACTCGGTATATACCCAGAAGAGCTGAGGATGATGACACGAAGAAACATTTGCACAACATGTTCATAGCAGCAATGTTCACAACTGCCAAAAGGTGGGCAATATAAGGGTCCATCAACCAATGAATAGATAAATAAAATGTGGTAGATACAAACAATCAAATATTATGCATCAGTAAGAAGACACAAGGTCCTGAAGCAGGCGGCAACGTGGATGAACCTTGAGGACATAATGCTGAGTGAAATAAGTTAGATGCAAAGGGACAGACATTGTATAACTTAACTAGTATGAACTAGCTAGAGTATGTGAACTCAGAGTCTTAAAATGTAGAATACAGAAGTTGGAGAATATGGAGCAGTTACCCAGTATGTGCAGAATTGTTTACAAGGTTGGACTTAAAATGTTTGGAAATCGATATTCGGTGAAGGTAGCTTTTTAGTGGCAATATAAGAAATAGTGCCGCATTGTAGGTGATCTTGTTTGCAAGGGTTTGTTCAGCGTCATGTGTGTCACCAACTAACACTACACATTAGGTAAGTACTTGCATGGACTGCTACAAATGTACAACACTGGAACAAACAGTTAGTAATAGAGTGGTATGTGGGGAAAATACCTACTGCAGGCTGTGGATGATAGCTAATGTAAGACCTTAAAATTCTTTCATCAATAGTAACAGTTGTACACATGGATCCTAGGAGCCAATAATAGGGGGAGATAAGGGATTTGGGGTGTTTTGGATTTTCTTTTTGTTTTATATGATTATTCTGTTTTTGGAGTAATGAAAATGGTCTAAAAGTGTGTGTGATGACAATTGCGCAACAATGTGATGATACCGTCTGATGGTGATTGTGTATTTTGGATGGTATCTATGATAAATGAATATATCTTGATAAAATCTGCAATAAAAATATTGCTCTGAATAATCATTCTGATTGAACTGCTATACTCTCAAAACAGATTTAAGTGTGTAGATGAATGAGTAACTTGAGATGCTGAGTCTCCTACTCACCCATTCTTTCATGTATTCATTTACTTGAGAAGTTAAAATAAATTGAATACATACAATTGGCAAACACTGTTCTAGGCACTGGTGTTACAATGATGAATAAAATAGGTCTACACAATAAACAAGCAAACAAATACATAAATTTAGAAATAACAGAATTTAAAAAGTGCAATTAAATAAATACACGGCTGAGAAAAAGGATGGGTTTTAGTTTGCAAACTGCTATAATGTGATACACCAGAACCAAAATGGGTTTTAAAAAGGAGAATTTAATAAGTAAGAAATTTATAGTTCTAAGCCTATAAAAATGCACAAACTAAGGCATTCATTAAAAGATACCTTAATTCAACGAAGACTGATAGGTCAGGAACACCTCTGTCAGCTGGGAATCACGTGACTGGCATCTGTTGGTCCCTTGTTCCTGGGCTCTGTTGCTTTCAGCTTCTGTTCCTGTTTGGGTTCCTCACTTTACTTCTCCAGGGCTGGCTTTTGTCTCTTGGATTCACTTGATTTTCTCCAGGTTCTGCTTTGTTTAACATCTCATGATGATGTCTGCTGGGCTCCAAGTATCTTCAAACATCTGTGTCTGTTCCCCAAGAGTCAGCATCTGTCAGTTCTGCTTCGAAGTTTCTGTTGGCTCTGTCATTTCTGACATTACTCTAAAATATTTCCCCTCTTAAAGACTCCAGTAAACTAATCAAGGCCCACCTGGAATGGGTGGAGTCACATATCCATCTATTTCAAAAGGTCACACCCACAATTAGGTGTGTCACATCTCCATGGAAATAATCAAGAGTTTCTGCCCCACACCACTGGATCAGGTTAAACATGTCTTTTCTGGGGCACATGATACCTTCAAAGTGGCACAGGATGTTTTAGGAACGCACCACAGATTGGGAAGTTGGGGAAGTCCTCTTGGATAAGACACACCTAAGCTGGGACACAAAGTTAAAATGTCACACCTTAGATAACTATTTCAGCATTATAAACCACCCCAGACACTAGTGGCTTAAGCAAACATCACCTCATACTGTATGTGGGCCATGAATCCAGGCATGGTTGCCACAAGGTTTTAATTGAAATGCCAGCTGGAGCTGTGGCCTCATCTGAAGGCTAGACTGGGGAAGTACATGATTCCACACTTGCACATGTGTTTGTTGGCAGGATTTCCAGGGGCATTGGCCAGAAGCCACCTGATTTCCAGGGATGTTGGTCAGAATTCACTCCATTTCCTTGCCTTTGGGCCTTTGTATAGGGTAGTTCCCAACAGGGAAGCTAGATTCATCAGCACTTTAAAAAGTAAGATGGAAGTCACAACATTTATAACCTAATCTCAGAAGTTTTCATCCCATCACTCTCACCATATTTTTATTCATTAGAGGTAAGAGATTCAGTTCATCTCTTTCTAGGGTAAGAGATTACCAGAGGGGAGAAAACCAGAAAGCAGGAGACCCTGGGGGCTGTCATAAAAACTGTGTGCCAGGCAGCACCTACTAGGTAAGGAACCAGGGAAGTGTTACAGACTTCTGACACTCCAGCCTGGAAAACTCTAATGGAAAACACCACAGGTTGTGTGTGTGCTCACAGTCGACCCAGGGGATGAAGGGAATCAGAGTAAACTCCCAATTTGGAAGACAAGAACAATATTATAAGCCTTTTCATTTTCTTCCCAACCCCATTTTTTCTACAGGTTTGTTAAATTTTTAGAACTGTGTTCTGGCATTTCAATTCATTCTTTAAAAATCTGCTATAAAGTGGTAACCCAAGACACAGTAAATAAAGATGAAATTTATCTAGCACTTCATAAATTCTGCATAATTTGCTTATTATTTATTAACTTTAAATTTTGGAGTTTACAATATCATATAAAGGAGCTATTTTATTTTCAAAACCATTAACATTAGTTGGCAGACATTCTTTTCACACTCTACTCTTTTTCTTGGGTGTAGTTCTATGATTTTTACACCTTCATAGATTTATGTAACCACCACTGAAATCAAGGCACAGAACACAAACATTTTTTTTTCAATTTTACTTAGATATATTCACACACTACACAAACCATCTAAAGTATAAAATCACTGGCTCACAGTATCATCTCATAGTTTATGCACTGCATTTAAGAGTTAATTTTGTCATACTTTCCTTCTGCTGTTATAGATTTACACAAATATAAAATCTAGCTATTTTTTTTATATTTTTTATTTTTTTATTAACGGAAAGAAAAAAAAAAGAAATTAACACAACATTTAGAAATCATACCATTCTACATATGCACTCAGTAATTCTTAACATCATCACATAGATGCATGATCATTGTTTCTTAGTACATTTGCATCGGTTTAGAGGAACTAGCAACACAACAGAAAAAGATATAAAATGTTAATATAAAGAAAAGAAATAAAAGTAGTAATAATAATAAAAAAACAACAACAAACAAACAAACAAGCAAACAAAAACAAAAAAACCCTATAGCTCAGATGCAGCTTCATTCAGTGTTTTAACATGATTACTTTACAATTAGGTATTATTGTGCTGTCCATTTTTGAGTTTTTGTATCTAGTCCTGTTGCGCAGTCTGTATCCCTTCAGCTTCAATTACCCATTGTCTTACCCTGTTTCTAACTCCTGCTGAACTCTGTTACCAATGACATATTTCAAGTTTATTCTCGAATGTCCGTTCACATCAGTACCATACAGTATTTGTCCTTTAGTTTTTGGCTGGATTCACTCAGCATAATATTCTCTAGGTCCATCCATGTTATTACATGGTTCATAAGTTTATCTTGTCTTAAAGCTGCATAATATTCCATCGTATGTATATACCACAGTTTGTTTAGCCACTCTTCTGTTGATGGAGATTTTGGCTGTTTCCATCTCTTTGCAATTGTAAATAACGCTGCTATAAACATTGGTGTGCAAATGTCCGTTTGTGTCTTTGCCCTTAAGTCCTTTGAGTAGATACCTAGCAATGGTATTGCTGGGTCGTATGGCAATTCTATATTCAGCTTTTTGAGGAACCGCCAAACTGCCTTTCACAGTGGTTGCACCCTTTGACATTCCCACCAACAGTGGATAAGTGTGCCTCTTTCTCCGCATCCTCTCCAGCACTTGTCATTTTCTGTTTTGTTGATAATGGCCATTCTGGTGGGTGTGAGATGATATCTCATTGTGGTTTTGATTTGCATTTCTCTGATGGCCAGGGACATTGAGCATCTCTTCATGTGCCTCTTGGCCATCCGTTTTTCTTCTGGAGGTGTCTGTTAAGTCTTTTTCCCATTTTGTAATTGGGTTGGCTGTCTTTTTGTTGTTGAGTTGAACAATCTCTTTATAAATTCTGGATACTAGACCTTTATCTGATATGTCGTTTCCAAATATTGTCTCCCATTGTGTAGGCTGTCTTTCTACTTTCTTGATGAAGTTCTTGATGCACAAAAGTGTTTAATTTTGAGGTGCTCCCATTTATTTATTTCTTCTTCAGTGCTCTTGCTTTAGGTTTAAGGTCCATAAAACCACCTCCATTGTAAGATCTAAGATATCTCCCAACATTTTCTCTAACTGTTTTATGGTCTTAGACCTAATGTTTAGATCTTTGATCCATTTTGAGTTAACTTTTGTATAGGGTGTGAGATATGGATTCTTTCATTCTTTTGCATATGGATATCCAGTTCTCTAGGCACCATTTATTGAAGAGACTGCTCTGTCCCAGGTGAGTTGGCTTGACTGCCTTATCAAAGATCAAATGTCCATAGATGAGAGGGTCTATATCTGAGCACTCTATTCGATTCCATTGGTTGATATATTTATTTTTATGCCAATACCATGCTGTTTGGACCACTGTGGCTTCATAATATGCCTTAAAGTCAGGCAGCGCGAGACCTCCAGCTTCGTTTTTTTTCCTCAAGATGTTTTTAGCAATTCGGGGCACCTGCCCTTCCAGATAAATTTGCTTATTGGTTTTTCTATTTCTGAAAAATAAGTTGTTGGGATTTTGATTGGTATTGCATTGAATCTGTAAATCAATTTAGGTAGGATTGACATCTTAACTATATTTAGTCTTCCAATCCATGAACACGGTATGCCCTTCCATCTATTTAGGTCTTCTGTGATTTCTTTTAACAGTTTTTTGTAGTTTTCTTTATATAGGTTTTTTGTCTCTTTGGTTAAATTTATTCCTAGGTATTTTATTCTTTTAATTGCGACTGTAAATGGGATTCGTTTCTTGATTTCTGCCTCAGCTTGTTCATTACTAGTGTATAGAAAAACTACAGATTTTTGAATGTTGATCTTGTAGCCTGCTACTTTGCTGTACTCATTTATTAGCTCTAGTAATTTTGTTGTGGATTTTTCTGGGTTTTCTACATATAGTATCATATCGTCTGCAAACAGTGATAGTTTTACTTCTTCCTTTCCAATTTTGATGCCTTGTATTTCTTTTTCTTGCCTAATTGCTCTGGCTAGAACTTCCAACACAATGTTGAATAATAGTGGTGATAGTGGACATCCTTGTCTTGTTCCTGATCTTAGGGGAAAGTTTTCAATTTTTCCCCATTGAGGATGATATTAGCTGTGGGTTTTTCATATATTCCCTCTATCATTTTAAGGAAGTTCCCTTGTATTCCTATCTTTTGAAGTGTTTTCAGCAGGAAAGGATGTTGAATCTTGTCAAATGCCTTCTCTGCATCAATTGAGATGATCATGTGATTTTTCTGCTTTGATTTGTTGATATGGTGTATTACATTAATTGATTTTCTTATGTTGAACCATCCTTGCATACCTGGGATGAATCCTACTTGGTCATGATGTATAATTCTTTTAATGTGTTGTTGGATACGATTTGCTAGAATTTTATTGAGGATTTGTGCATCTGTATTCATTAGAGAGATTGGTCTGTAGTTTTCTTTTTTTGTAATATCTTTGCCTGGTTTTGGTATGAGGGTGATGTTGGCTTCATAGAATGAATTAGGTACTTTTCCCTCCACTTCGATTATGTTGAAGAGTTTGAGGAGAGTAGGTACTAATTCTTTCTGGAATGTTTGATAGAATTCACATGTGAAGCCGTCTGGTCCTGGACTTTTCTTTTTAGGGAGCTTTTGAATAACTAATTCAATCTCTTTACTTGTGATTGGTTTGTTGAGGTCATCTATTTCTTCTTGAGTCAAAGTTGGTTGTTCATGTCTTTCCAGGAACCTGTCCATTTCTTCTAAATTGTTGTATTTATTAGCGTAAAGTTGTTCATAGTATCCTGTTATTACCTCCTTTATTTCTGTGAGGTCAGTAGTTATGTCTCCTCTTTCATTTCTAATCTTATTTATTTGCATCCTCTCGCTTCTTCTTTTTGTCAATCTTGCTAAGGGCCCATCAATCTTGTTGATTTTCTCATAGAACCAACTTCTGGTCTTATTGATTTTCTCTATTGTTTTCATGTTTTCAATTTCATTTATTTCTGCTCTAATATTTGTTATTTCTTTCCTTTTGCTTGCTTTGGGATTAGTTTGCTGTTCTTTCTCCAGTTCTTCCAATTGGACAGTTAATTCCTGCATTTTTGCCTTTTCTTCTTTTCTGATAAAGGCATTTAGGGCAATAAATTTCCCTCTTAGCACTGCCTTTGCTGCGTCCCATAAGTTTTGATATGTTGTGTCTTCATTTTCATTTGCCTCTAGGTATTTACTAATTTCTCTTGCAATTTCTTCTTTGACCCACTTGTTGTTTAAGAGTGTGTCGTTGAGCCTCCATGTATTTATGAATTTTCTGGCCCTCCACCTATTATTGATTTCCAACTTCATTCCTTTATGATCCGAGAAAGTGTTGTGTATGATTTCAATATTTTTAAATTTGTTAAGACTTGCTTTGTGACCCAGCATATGGTCTATCTTTGAGAATGATCCATGAGCACTTGAAAAAAAGGTGTATCCTGCTGTTGTGGGATGTAATGTCCTATAAATGTCTGTTAAGTCAAGTTCATTTATAGTAATATTCAGGTTCTCTATTTCTTTATTGATCCTCTGTGTAGATGTTCTGTCCATTGATGAGAGTGGTGAATTGAAGTCTCCAACTATTATGGTATATGTGTCTATTTCCCTCTTCAGTGTTTGCAGTGTATTCCTCACGTATTTTGGGGCATTCTGGTTTGGTGCGTAAATATTTATGATTGCTATGTCTTCTTGCTTAATTGTTCCTTTTAATAGTATATAGTGTCCTTCTTTGTCTCTTTTAACTGTTTTACATTTGAAGTCTAATTTGTTGGATATTAGTATAGCCACTCCTGCTCTTTTCTGGTTGTTGTTTGCATGAAATATCTTTTCCCAACCTTTCACTTTCAACCTATATTTATCTTTGGGTCTAAGATGTGTTTCCTGTAGACAGCATATAGAAGGATCCTGTTTTTTAATTCATTCTGCCAGTCTATGTCTTTTAATTGGGGAATTCAGTCCATTGACATTTAGAGTTATTACTGTTTGGATAATATTTTCCTCTACCATTTTGCCTTTTGTATTATATATATCATATCTGACTTTCCTTCTTTCTACACTTTTCTCCATGTCTCTCTCTTCTGTCTTTTTGTATCTGACTCTAGTGCTTCCTTTAGTATTTCTTGCAGAGCTGGTCTCTTGGTCACAAATTCTCTTAGTGACTTTTGGTCTGAGAATGTTTTAATTTCTCCCTCATTTTTGAAGGACAATTTTGCTGGATATAGGAGTCTTGGCTGGCAGTTTTTCTCTTTTAGTAACTTAAATATATCATCCCACTGTCTTCTAGCTTCCATGGTTTCTGCTGAGAAATCTACACATAGTCTTATTGGGTTTCCCTTGTATGTGACGGATTGTTTTTCTCTCGCTGCCTTCAAGATCCTCTCTTTCTCTTTGACCTCTGACATTCTAACTAGTAAGTGTCTTGGGGAACGCCTATTTGTGTCTAATCTCTTTGGGTGCGCTGCACTTCTTGGATCTGTAATTTTAGGTCTTTCATAAGAGTTGGGAAATTTTCAGTGATAATTTCTTCCATTAGTTTTTCTCCTCCTTTTCCCTTCTCTTCTCCTTCTGGGATACCCACTACACGTATATTTATATGGTTCACATTGTCCTTGATTTCCCTGATACCTTGTTCAAATTTTTCCATTCTTTTCCGGATAGTTTCTGTTTCTTTTTGGAATTCAGATGTTTCATCCTCCAAATCACTAATTCTATCTTCTGTTTCTTTAAATCTGTCATTGTAGGTATCCATTGTTTTTTCCATCTTTTCTACTTTATCTTTCACTTCCATAAGTTCTGTGATTTGTTTTTTCAGTTTTTCTATTTCTTCTTTATGTTCAGCCCATGTCTTCTTCATGTCCTCCCTCAATTTATCGATTCCGTTTTTGAAGAGGTTTTCCATTTCTGTTCATATATTCAGCATTAGTTGTTTCAGCTCCTGTATCTCATTTGAACTATTGGTTTCTTCGTTTGACTGGGCCATATGTTCAATTTTCTGAGCGTGATCCGTTATCTTCTGCTGGCGTCTGGGCATTTAGTCAGATTTCCCCGGGTGTTCGACCCCACAGGTTGAAAGATTTTTCTGTGCAATCTCTGGGTTCTGTTCTTCCTATCCTGCCCAGTAGGTGGCGCTCGTGGCACACGCCTGTCTGTGGGTTCCACCAGCGAAAGTTGCTGTGGGTCCCTCAACTCTGGAAAACTCTCGCCGTAGGGGAGGTTCGGCAACCGAAGCGTCTTGGAAGAATGCCAGCTGGCCCGGGGTTCCAAACGCGGGGAGGGTAGCTGGCCGTCGCAGCACAGGAGAGCGTCTGGCCAAATTAGCCAGTCGGCCCGGGGCACCAAGCGTGGCGGGAGGGCGCCAGCTGTTGCAGCCCGGGAGAGTGCACTGTTTCCAGCCGACGGGGGAGTCACGTGTTTGGAAGGGATCCCCCGGTCACTGTTCTCCGCAGTCTGGGGATTTCCGACCCAACTATCTCAGTTGTTCCGGGGGGCCTCGTGTGGTGGGGGCACCAGCCACCATGGCCTAAGGGGACCGCCTGTCCAATTCTACCAGCTGGCCCAGGAAGGTGGAAGGGAGGGACTCCGGTCGCTTGCCGTCCCACCCAGGAAAGCCCGTGCCCCTTGTGATCTCACCGGAGCTGGTTCTCCCAGATAGTCAGCCGTTCCAGGATGGGGTACGCTGTCCCTTTGATCTCCCTCGTGGGTCCGGGAGCTGCTCTGTATTATCTCCACTCCCCCAGTAGCTGTTCTGGAGGAGGAAAGGTGAGGGCGGCAAGGCAGTCGAGGCTGGTGGCGGAGGAGCACGGTGAAGGCGGGGGAAGAGGGCACCGTGGTGGTTGGAGAGCAGCCGGAGCAGGAGGGGGAGGAGGGGGGAGAAGGAGGGCGGGCGGCTCGGCTGCTGCGGGGCGCGGGTGCCGGGCGGCGGGCCGGCGGAGCAGGAGGGGGGAGAAGGAGGGCAGGCGGCTCGGCTGCTGCGGGGCGCGGGCGCCGGGCGGCGGGCCGGCGGAGCAGGAGGGGGGAGAAGGAGGGCGGGCGGCTCGGCTGCTGCGGGGCGCGGGCGCCACGCGGCGGGCCGGCGGAGCAAGAAGGGGGAGAAGGAGGGCAGGCGGCTCGGCTGCTGCGGGGCCAATCTAGCTATTTTTAAAAGCTTCCATGTAGCATATATATACGTACATTTAAGATAAAAAAAAGAAAATAGAAACTATGTAACTGATGAATGTTGTAATAATTTAGATCAGGTAATCTACAACTTTAGCTTTTGAAAGCATATTCCCTGGTCCAAAATGATTTACTGAGACTTAAATTTTAAAGGTATGGAAGATTTCAAATAAACAGCATTAAGTGGCAGACAATAAATTTAAGTTAATATGCATCATAATGGTTTTATTGGACTCTCTCTATTTCTGCAAATGGGGAAAATCCTTCTGTCTTTGATGAAGAGAATGAATCTGGTATTCCCTTGAATGAGAAGCAGATAAAGAAAATATCCAAAGATTAAAAGCAATTAATCAAAAGGAAAGCTATTGGAATGCTGGGCAAGTACTGCACATGTCACGCACATAGTCTGAGCTCTGGAAGTATAGTTGCTGACTGAGTTCATTCTATTTCATTCTCTGGTTTTTGCTGACACTATGAGTAGAGACAGATTTTGACCCACAGGACCCCAGATTTAAAGTTGGGATGCACCAGGCATTAACTTTGTGGACCTAGCAAACTCTCTGAAGTTACTGTAATATTTCAAAACTTTGTTGCAAGGATAAACTGTGGTTGCAGACATCAGGACCTACTGTACATGCAGGACAGAACCAAGGGTCTATTTCACTTAATGTGGGGAAGTTGAGGGCTTCTGAAAAGCCAACAGCCCTGCCCTCTGTCTGGCCCCCCAGCCAGCCCTCTACCCCATCCTACTTCCTTCCAGTCACCTTCACTGACCTTTTGCTACCTCTGGGCTTTTTCACTTGCAATCCCCTCTACTTGGAAAGCTTATCCTCCAGAGATCTTCATAGTATGCTTTGCCTTGTCCCCCCATCTCTGCTCAAAAGTCACCCATGCAGAAGAACTTCCATGGCCACTGCTTCTAAAAATGCAGCCAAGCTCCATGGTCCCATGCCCCCAGCTCCCTTAGCTTGCTTTGTTCTACTCCACAGCACTTGATTTCAGGAAGAAAAACTCATCATTTCTTATATTCTTATATTCACATGTGTGCATGTGAGTGAGGTTTCTCAATGGTCCAGCACATGAGTAGAGTGGTAATTTTGCAAGATTTCTCCTTTTACCCAAAAAATACATCTTCAACAAACTAGTCCTGAGCTCTAAACTCCTCCCACTATAATGACTACTTTGGTACCATTCCCTGCAGGATGCTGGGAGATCAGGAGACATCACTGAAAGGACTGACCCTTGGGGCAGAGTGGTTTCGGCATGAGACCTTCTCATTGCCATCCAGTACACATCCTGCCTGGGGCACAGCTGGGCCCTGAGGGACTCACTGCCAGCAGGGCTGTAGGGCCAGGTGGGAACAGGGTTGCTGAGTTACCTCCAGGCTCAAGGTTCAGGCAGAGCATGGTGGTTTGTGTCCAGGTGAAAGGGGGGACCCCAGGCTCGTGGGTCCAGGGCACGGAGGTGGTGTCCAGGTGAGGGGAGGGTCCCCTAGGCTTGTGGGTCCAGGGCGCAGAGGTAGTATCCAGGCAAGGGGAGGAATCCCTGTGTCCCTGGACAGCTGTCACCTCAGAGTAGGTGGCTCCATCCCCCAGAAGCAGGATGTAAAGTGTGGAAGGAAGGAGAGCAGGAAGGAAGCACATCCTCCTCGTGCTGCCCGCAGACCAGGTCTGGGCACCTGCATTGAGGCACTGCTTCCTGAGGACCAAGCTTGCCCTGGCAGGGCCACCTGGCTTCCATCTTTGCTCTCACCTTGACCAGATCATTTCACGTGGGAAAAGTCATATCGTATATTCAGTTCAGTTAACCTTATATTTGCTGAACATCCAGTCTTGTAGACTTTAAAATGGTCCTCAAGGGTCTTTGGCTCAAATAGAATTAGTTTTCACAGCAGAATCCTGTGTTAACTGTCATACTAATGACTTCAGAGATTACTCAATGATCCAGTTATGGGCTATTATATTCACTTAATCAACCTTAAAAAGAATTCTGGGGACCAAAGTCAGAGTTTGGAAAAATCCATAGTTTCAGTTCATGCTATTATCATGCATTTTTATATTCTTTAAGGTAAAGCCATCTTGAAGTGGAATTCCATGTATTGTGGACTCAGATTTCCATTGGCTGCCATCCCTGTAGTGTTTCACATCACAGAAGACGTGAACTGCCACGCTGTTTGCAGTGAGTACTTGCAGCTGGGCTATTTGTATTTGTAAACATGGGCAAGATGTGGTCTTCTCTAATATTCTATCACAGATCATTTTAAATGGGACAAAAATTTGCCTATTACTATTCAAAGAAATCAAATGCTGTGGATTCTGTTGAGGGCCTTCAGGAACAGATGTGCCTCCAACATTTAATAAAACACAATGCACGTGCTGATGTTTTCAAAGTCCTAAAGTCTCCCCACCTCCATCTCCCCACCTCCAGTCTCCCCACTTCCATCTCCCCACCTCCATCTCCCATCTCCAGTCTCCCCGCCTTCATCACCCCACCTCCATCTCCCCACCCTCCTCTCCCCATCTCTATCTCCCCACCTCCATCTCCCCATCTCCAGTCTCCCCACCTCCATCACCCCACCTCCATCTCCCCACCCCCTCTCCCCACTCTACTCCCCACCTCCATCTCCCATCTCCAGTCTCCCACCTCCATCACCCACCTCCATCTCCCCATCTCTCCCCACCTCCATCCCCATCCATCTCCCCACCTCCATCACCCACTCCATCTCCCCCCACCCTCCTCTCCCCATCTCTATCTCCCCACCTCCATCTCCCCACCTCCAGTCTCCCCACATCCAGGCCCCCCAGTGTGGAAAAGAAAAAGGCCATTCTAACAGAGGTGCAATTTCAGCACACTCCAATATACAAATGCTAATACTTCAAAAATAAACAATCAAGCCCTTACTTCCTTAAAATGACTTTAAACATTCTTCAGAATCTCACCCAAAATTGCTTTTCTGGCACATCTCTCACCACTGCTGCCTGATGAAACAGGCCATGTTTGGGGATGCGCCATGAAGGGGCATGCCTTTCTGTTTCTTCCTCACTGGGCTGCCGTGTGGAGCCTTCCCCACTGCCACAGTCCCTCTGCTGATAGCACCTGTGCTTCTGGGTCCACCCAAATCACCTTAATCATGTGTCCTCTGCCCCAGTTCCCTTCCTGTGTTTCCAGATGATTCATTCACGCAACCAGCGGAGTTCTGATCATGCCATCATATACCCTGCATCTTTTGCTTCACCAGAGCGTCATCACCTCAAAGGCTCCATCATAACCAATTATTTTTAAAGTCATTGAACATATTCAGTCACCTCTTCCTGGGTGTCAACTACTCTGAAAGTCTCCAAGGACGCAGAGCTAAGAGGCAGGAACCCTGTCTATAGGAAACTCATGATCTAGTAGAGAAGAAAAATATTTTAAAAAGCAAATAGAAGCCAATGTGATTTAGTACTGTGACAAAGTATGCACTTGAACTATTTAAAAAAAACAAATTGCCTGAGCTACTTCTTAAGTATCAGAGAAGAAAATTTTAAATTGAGAAATGAGAAGGTGGTCACTTAGAAAAATCAAGTAGAAAGGTATCGAAGCAGGGCACACATACACTTCCCTGGAGGGGGCCTTTATAGTGCAAGGAATGCAAATGGTGTGCAAGAAATAGTCAGGTCAAGACTTTACACACCTCAGATTTTATCCTGAAGAATTGGAAATACTATAGAATACTGATTACATCAGACTTATATTTTCCTTTTAAAAAAAACCTGCTAGCAATGAGAAGGATGGATTAGAGGACAAAGCTATAATCAGAGAGAATCTTTAGGAAGTTGTTGTAAGGATTCAACACAGAAGGATTAAGTGCCTGACCTGAAGTAAAGGGAGCAAAAATGAAAATAGGAAACAAATTCAAGGGGTGTTTAAAAGGTAAGAGCCATGCCAGGCATTGCAAAAGGCATACATGCAGGGCATAATAAGTGTGTGTTGAATAAGTGTAAAGATGAATGAAGCAGCATGGAAATGAATGAAGCAATGGGATTGAATGAAGCAGTGGGAATGAATGAAGTGTCTGCTTCCAGATGGCAGTCTGGAGGGCACTGCAGACCTACTCTGGAGCAGAACGATGATAACTGGTGAAGATTTATTTAAAAGTCTCTGGAAATGGCCCTCAGGGATTGCAGCAAATGAAGAAATGTCTATTCTGGGGCATGGACCAGACCCAGCTGCAGCAGAAGAAGCCCATGGCCTGGGGCAGTGACCTGTCCCCGGGCCCCCATGATGAGAGCCATCTGGGTGGCCTGGCAGATGGAACTCACGCTGATCCCATCCCCCAGCCGAGGGCCCCAAGTTCCCCTGGGAGCCACCCCACAGCCACTCCCCCCTGCAGAGTCTGGGTCCAGGTGAGTGCAGCCAGAGTGTGAGGGAGAGGCTGTCTACCTGACATGTGAAGAAACAAGAAGGGACAATCCATACACAGATAAATAGCAAGAAAACAGAAGTGGCTTCTTGAAATACTTGGACAAAGAAGTAGAAGCAGCCACTGAGAATATATTCAAGGAACTAAAGGCACCATGTGTACAGAGGTAAAGGCAGGTGTGATTAGAACATGTCACATCATAGGGGAATATGAGGATAGAAATTATGAGAAAAGACCTAAATGGAAATTCTGGATTGAAAATAATATAACCACAGTGAAAAACCACTGGAGGGCCCTCACAGGAGATGCCACCTAGCAAACTTGAGGATGGATCAATGGAGATGATGCAACCTAAAGAATGGAGAGAAACCAGGCCAAGAAAGATAAGCAGTGCCTCAGGGATAAGTGGGGTAGAGCTGAGTGCCCCAACAGTGCATATGGGAGGATGGGAGGAGGGCAAAGATGCTAAAGAAATGATGACCAGAGCCATTCCAAATTGGATGAAGGACATTAATATACACATACAGGAAGAAGAAATAAAAACAAACAAATAAAAGAAAAGTGGAGTAATGCCCATCCAAACAAGGAAATACAATTTTTGCTATAAGATCAGTAAAAATCTTAGTACATTCTGCAAAGCTCAAGGCAGCCAGTACATACAGGAGACTGCACTCAATTTTTATGGAACATAAATTTTGAAATGTTTGAAATAAAAAACATCTTAAGATTCCAAACAGCAAATAACAATTTCATTGGGCAAAATCTATCCTATAATCACAGGGTTGCAAAAATATTTGTACAAGGGTATCCAGTATTAGTTTTAGTAGTGAGATCTGCAATTGAATTTCTATATTCCTCAGAAGCTAGTAAAATAAAACATGGTATACCTATAATTTTGAAAGGAATGAAATAAATGTATATGTACTCCAAGAAAGAGAAATATTAGGGTCAGAAGAGGGTGAGAAAAGAGTTATCCACCATTCCAGAACATCTCATTACCTGGGGAACTGCTGAAGAAATATGGATGGCCAGGTCTGCTGCCAGAGGCTCCATCAGTTGGCCTGGTCTGGGTTCAGTCACAGCAATGTTTCTGGAGACTTTCTGAGGATGCTAATTAACAGTTGCAGTTGAGTACCACTGGTATATGCACATGTACTTGTATATGTGCACATAGAATTATCTATTTAGGTATAAAATTACAGCTAGGAATACATGGCAGGAGTCACAGAAAGTTGACAATGATGAATTTCAGGGTACTTGGACTCTGGCTTGGAAGGGAGGGCTGTGAAGTGGAGAGGTTTCCTTTGTCATCACATATCCTTCCAATTCATTTGAGCTTTATTACTTTTATAATTTGGAAGAAAATAAAGATGGGAGGGAGAGAGGGAGGAATAACTCCTGTTTCATCTCAGATCCAGACCCTCTGTTCCTGTAAGTCAAGTCTCCTAACCATTCTGGGGCCTCCTGGGAAGAGGCCCTCCCAGAACCTCTCAGGAGCAGCTGTTCCATTCCTGCCCCATAGAGGCACAACACAGCCCTGTCCACTGATGACTGCCTTCCCTCCTTGGACACCTGCTCTTCAAAATGTGATCCCCACATCATCTGGGAGGTGGTGAGGAGAGCAGGGCCTGAGGTCCTCCTCCAGTCCGATGGAGGCCAGCTGTGTGCCTGCACATGGGCACAAGTTAGCCTTGGCAAATTCTGGTTTTCCCTTTGGCATCTGATTTCCTTTTCTGACCCTGTGTCTTAGAAGTCAATGTGCCCTCAAACGCTTCAAACTCATGGCTCTGTACATGCTTCCAGAAAACTGCTGCCCCACCCCACGCTTAGCCATAGAAGCACCATGTCTCTTTGTTTCTGTTGACCCTGGTATTGCCCTCAGACTCTCCCAAGCTTGTTGCTGATGTCTCCAGGCAATCACCAGGTGGTTTCCGCTTACTGCTTCTGTGTGCCCCACCTCCTCTGTGCCTGCTGCTTCTGCAGGAGTGTCACTGCCAATCTTCCTGAGAAAGACCCTGCTTGGTTTCCAGGCCTGTGCACCCACCGAACTGAGCACTCCAACGTACATCCCTGGGCCACTGGACAGCTCTGATCCCACAGCAAATCATTCCAGTTGGGTGTGGAGTCAACTGAAGCATGTCATTGATTATGGGAATTCCCTAGAAAATTTATGCAGTCCCAGTGGCCATTCTGAGGTAGAAACCCTGCCAATAGTTGGCAAAAATCCCTATGATATATGTAGTACAGACATGACATGGAGTCTTTGAGTAAAATCACACACCATATTGGAAACATGAGCATCCCTATGAGTCCTATGTTTCCCTTAACAAAGCAAAATCTATTGGTCTGGATGAAGCTGCCTTTTAAAATTCTAAATGCATTGATTAGCTTATATTCCTATTTGTTTCTGCACTTCTGGACTCCATCAGTGAGTGAAACTGGAAACATGAGACTTTCATGAGTCTGATCTCCTGCTATTCTTATCTTAACTAGAAATAGAAACTACCAGAAATCTTATAAAACTTGTCCCAGATGTCAAATTTTCAACATTCATAGGCTAAGCAATTCAGAGAAGATTTGGATGAATAGAAAATTTGGAATGCTTGTCTGGGGCACATAATTTTAATATTCATCTGCTCCCAGATTTGTTATGAAAATGTTGCACAAGCTAGTGTTAGATCCCTGAGATTAAATATTAATGCCTTAAACATAGATATATTCATATAAATCATGTCTTCAGGGTAAAATTTATATTTACACAACTCATCCAATTAACTCATTAAGAACCATACTTAGGCTTCATGGTATATTTAATTATCATGTTTACTTTAACAATAGGCCCACATTTAAAAATAAATGGTCAGACATTATGATTTTTAACTTGAGAAATGCAATTTTAAGAACCAAATTAGAAGAAAATTCTGTAGATGATATTTCTCAAACGATGAATGTTTAATATCAGTTTTGCTGCTTCCTGTGGGCGTGGGAGCCAACCTCTTCCAGTGTGAAATGCACAGTGGGATGTGCTGCACTCCCATTCTCGGGTGGGGCCTCGGCTTCACCTCATTTGAGGGCAGCCCTGTGAAGAGCAGCTGCTCGCCGTTGCTTCTCAGCCATGGTTGGCAAATGCGCACTCCACCAGACAGGGTGAAGTCTCCAGGCCGGGTCCCAGGTCTACCCCTGATGAGCCCCCAGGTGACTGATGGTACTGTCCCCCAGGCTTAGTAGGAAGCTCGAGATGAGTGGCTATTTTCTAGGAGAGGTTGGGTCTAGATATGCAAAAGGACAGACACACACCAGTCACCCCAGGTTCCACTATCTTTAAGGAACAACATTTAGGCAGGAAAATTCATTCACATGATGTTGGCCAGATACCTGGAACTTTCCAGATGATCTAGCATATTCAGGAGTTTATGGCCATAGAAAACCCGAAATGATTCTCTGTAACCGTGATGACGGTGGAGGGTGAACGGGAGCCAGCAGATGCGTTTTCACTACTCCGTTGAACTAAAAGCTTGGTGGGACATGTCTGATAGTCCCTTTCCCATGTTTGCCTTCCTCAGGGATAGCAAGACAAGAGAAAGAACACTTTGAGCCACGTGCATGAGGATAACTAATCACCAGATAATGTCTCATAAAAAAAAGAACATGTAACAGACTTGCTGTGATGAAGTGGCTGTGTCTGTTGCTCCTAGCACAGAAACCAGCAGACATTGGCAGCACTGACACCCCCAGTGTCAACAGAGATCATTTCAAGACCCTGTCTTCTCTGGAACCGCGGCTGTGACTTGGGCTCACATGAGAATCACCATAGGAGCTTAAACTCCAAGCCAGTGTGTGGCCCAGAGCAACTGGGCCGGTGCCCTGGGGGCTGGACCTGCCTCAGCAACTCTCTGGGGGTGGATGTGTGGAACATCATCCGAAGATGGCAGGAGCGCATCCCCCGTGCCGGGCACCACTGCCTGAGAGCCCGGAGCCACTGCCCTCCACTCGCCGGCAGGCCAAGCTCTGTTCTGCGTTCTCAGCTTCCTGGTGTAAAGATATGGAAGGGTTAATTGTGCTGCAAATAAGTTATTTTTATTGCCATTTTCAAATTCCTCTAAAAAGAATTCCTAAATGATTTCCTACTTTGTATTTTATTAATTTGGGTAAGAAGCTCGAGACCCATTTCTTTTCACCTTCCACAGTCCTCTCCTGTGGCATCTCCTGCACTGTCCACATGCCACAGGGGATCGAGCACACACGTGTGCAGAGACGTGCAGCTGAGTAAACAAGTGGGCTTGATGCACTCATGCTGGGAGCGTCTGGAGGACACATTTCTAAAAGCTTAAATCTATTTTGTTTTAAGTAATAGATCCTATGTAGAGGAAAATTGGAAATATAGAAGGAGCAAAAGTAATAAATCTCAGTATTTAAATGCAATCATTTAGTATATATTAGTGTTTTTCTTACAGACCTTTACTTGTATAATATTTAATTTTTATTTGTCTTTTTATGAAATTTAGCTTTTAATAAATGCTTTTTTCTATGTGATTGCTAATTTCATTAATTTAATTTCCACTGTCTGTTCACCATTAAATGAACATGATAGAATATAAGGAATTTTAACCTGGTGAATGAAAATGTCATGTGACCAGGTTTATTTAGTTCATTGCTTTTAAAAACATTATATTTAAATACCTATTTAAATACCTACTTAAATAGGTATTTAAATATATTTAATTATATTTAAATATATTTAAATACCTATTTAAATATTCTGCCTTAAAAAAAAGTATTTAACCTATACCCTAAAATAGTTAAGGTACCTTTTTCGCAATATATTTTTGAGAGTGTCTTCCAAGCTCTTTTCACATGCCACTGAAAGCAGCAGATGTCTGCTGGTGTCTATATAGTTAAATGTATGGTTGCATGCTCAGCCATTGAGAAGCCCCACACATGTATTCACTGACCTAATGACCTTTTAGAAGTCTCCTAACTGTCTGAAAATGCAGAACTTTTTATGCTAATGAAATTAAATTTATCACTGCCAGTCTTATTTTCACAGTTCTTATAACCATCTACTAATGTGGCAATAATTCATGTATCATTCACCTTTACTGCTTTTACTGCTTTTCAGTGTTTTTAATATTTTTTTAGAATGTTTCTGGTAGTGAAAATGCCAATCTAGAAAAGTGCATATGGAGACAATCCAGGCAATCCTGCTTCCCGATGCCTATATTCCCAGCCCAGAGAGAAGCGTGCAAAGGCCCAGTGCTCCAGTGCAAGAAATGCGTGAAGGGATTTTGCACAGCAAAGTGCTCACTGATACACACCGGGCCATTGTACTTCACTTTACAATGTGAATTAATATCATCAAATCAACAAAAAATATTTACAATTTTGAAAATACAGAAAAGTAAAAAGGAGAAAAATTCACACAGATTTCTTCTGTATGAAAACAGTTATAACTAATATTTTAACATTTCATTTTTCAGAACATATACAATTTACATGTGAATATACATTTATTGTACATTTTGCTGAACTTTTCTTACTGTTATATAGACTGATACACTTTAAATGAATATAATATTTTATGAAATATCTACATCAGAATTTACATAAACATTCCCTTACAGTTGGACACTTAAATGATTACCAAGGAAAGCAAACAGTCACTAGCTCTGTGCAAAATCTCACAAAGGATGGAAATGATTACCCAATACCTGAAATTTTTTGATGAATAAAATGCTTTTTAGAATAGGATGAAAGTGCAAATAAAATTATGAAGCTAGAGGTAAGCAACTTTAAAATTAAAGTGCAATTTTTGATGCATATTTTAAAGATTTCATCTATTTCAGGGGGTCATTTAGGACAGAATATGTTCATTTTTTATTGTGGAGTGCTCTTTTCTTATTTTACATTAAAAATGTCAAGAGCATAATGGGAAAGCAGCACCTACCTGCCCCCCACATATTTTCTGAGCTTTTGTCACATAATGAATATTAATTATAATTATAAAAAGTGGTCAATATATTTAATCCCTCTGTCACAGAACTTGCAGGTAATATTTTACCTCAATGAGTTTTGCCAGAAAGCTGCTTTTCCTCAAAAGTCACCAAAGCATTGCTCAAGGTAGGCATTCTTGAACAACAACTCAATGAATGGATGAACTACATAATTTAAGAATTTTGTTTTCATTTCAGTAATTCAGAGTTTCTTAAAATAGCATAAATTACAGTCTCCTCTTGTCAGGCATCGCACATGAGTGAGCAAGAATTCAACTGCAAACAGATCTTCGCTACAGAATAATAGATAGTTTTCAAATTTAACTTATTTTTGTCATTCTTATGTTCTTGCATATTAGGTTCTAAATTCTCTCAAACTTTTTCTTATAGATCCTTATTTTCCACTGTTAAAATAAGTTTAACTTTCAATTACACTAGATAAATACTTCCAGAGAGTGTTAATATTTCAGCGAGTGAGCCGTGGCCTAATCACACTTAATTTAATACTTCAAAATATCCCATCAAACATTTTCATGCTTAGATGTTGGCCAAGCTTCTCCCCTAAGAGCAAGACCCTATGTTCTGTACAGAAAATGTAATCCATGTGTTGTAGATGTGTTTACATTTGGATCATCAGAATTGTTTTATTGGGACTACTTGACATGTAAGAAGTCTTTTCAAGTCTTTTCTTCCTTAAATTCCCCTCCCTCTCCTGAATAACAGGGGTGAAAAAGAATCAGGGTTTGATTTTACTCTTAGAAACCACAAGGTCTTAAAGTGGATTCAAATCCAAAAGAAAAAAATTACTTTTCCCTTAATATCAGAAAACAGTGAGTCCAGCTTTCAGAAAGGATGAGGAAAAAATGTGCAAGAATGTTGTATATTAACACATTTTGTTTGATCAAGTACTCCTTCATTTTAGATAGTTTATTTGAACTAAATATCTAACAGTATTAAATAATTTTTAAAGTATAAGCAGAAAAAAATCAAACTCCTTCAGAAACCAAATGAATATGATAACTATCTTGGTTGATATTAAAACAGATGAATTTGTAAAAACATATCCCAGAAAAGCAATCCACACAGAGTAATATAAACACATAGAGTGCTACTCTATCTGTTTAGTTCAACACAGACCTTAGTTTTTTAATTCACCCATGACTGTTAGGTATTAATTGCTTTCCAACACTCAAATGTTTCTAAGAGCTGGCCAAATGTGTAAACATATTCAGAGCAGGCTCGTCTTCTTTTGCACTGAGTGCTTGGATGTTCTGACTGTCTAATCAAGTTCAAGATGGTTTTAGCACATGATTTTCAATATCTTTTGGAAAAGGGAACCCAACGCTGATGACTAATAATACAAACCGCAGGAACTCTGGAAGGAGAAGTCCTGTGTTTCAGCTCCCACTGGCTGGGCCATTTCCCTGTGAGCAGAGCGGTGCCACTCCAGGCGGCTCCCTGCTGCGGGCACCAGAGAAGGAACATCCAGCTTTCTCCCACCATTTTCCAAGAACTGCTCCAGGACACATCTCACCATCAAGAAGCATTTCCCAATACGTGTCTCCAGGGCTTCATTACATGTTCAGAGCTCCGCCCAGGTTTGGAAGAATTCAGGCTTCTCCTCCGAGCTTTAACCTTTAAGTATTTTATGGAAATGTAAATAGGTTAACAGAAACCTCATTTCACTTTTTTCTGGATGACAGGGGTTGTTCTCAAGCCAGGCTGCCTAGGACTCAAATTGATTTAAATTTAACTCGTCATAGACCCAACAAACTCAAGGATTGTGGTGGTAAGAAACAGAGACAGATTTTTTTCTTTCACTACTAATTATTCCCCTAAAGTGTGTTTCTTGTTGTTACAGTTATTTTGTGTTTTGATGATGAGGAATAACAACCTCAGTCTTGGAAAATTCTTTCTCAGCTAATGGGTCACACCAAACCATGAACTCTCCTTTGAAATACTTTGCCAAGATGCAGGGAGCATTATCCAGGCCTGCTGACATCTAAGAAACCAAAAACCTTTCAAAAGTGATACTTTGGCATTCTGTCTTACTCTGTGTTTAACGAAAATGATCACACTTTGCACTTTTTGTTATATTCTCTTCTATTTTTCCTGAACATGCCATATATGGAGACTGTCTTTCCAGTTAAATCAGAGAGCTATTGCCCGGTGCAAGAACTCTGATGGGGGCTGCACACAGCTCCCTCCTCCTCCCAGCTGGAGAGCCTCATGTCACGTGTGCCCAGGGTGCAGGCGTGAGCAGAGGAAAGGGCTGGGATTCAGTTTGGCTGGACTGGGCTCAGTCCCGAACGTCCCTGCGGGACGGTGATGCCTGAGGAAGCTGAAGCGACAGCAGTGCGACCCTCAGTTTTGCCCTCAAAGCTGGGGCAGGGGCTGAGGGGGCGTCCAGGGTGGGGCCAAGGCTGGGGGTCTGGGGTGGGAAGGGTGTCTAGGGGCCCGGGGCAGGAGGGCGGTCCGGGGTCCAGGGGCAGGTCCGGGGCAGGGCCAGGGTTGGTGTTGGGGTGGGGCTAGGTTTGGGGGTCCAGGGCGGGGCCAGGGGTGGGCCAGAGGCAGGGCGGGGCAGGAGCACTGAATGCTGGAGCCAGGGGCGGGGCGGGAGCCCTGGCTGCCGGTGCCAGAGGTCGGTGAGCCCGAGGGTCGCCCCCGCACGAGTCAGACCCACCCCAAGCAGAAACGGGGAAGGGGTCAGGGGTCTCTGAGGGTTATTTTGGACCAGTCCCGGCAAGACGTTGAACTTGGAATGATGACGGGGTGGAAGGAACCGCAGCTGGACTAAATGTAGTGGTTGTCCTTGCTCTCTGCTGCCCCCAGCAAAAGGCTTGGTAGAAAAGTGGGCAAGTTTTAGAAATTAAGTGTGCTGTTCCCAAACATGGGAATGTAACAGGAGTAAATGCTCAGTTTGGTGTAAAGAGGTAGATGCGGTGGAGTGGATGGATAGACAGACAGACAGATGGATGGATAGATGGACAGACTGATACAGCAAGAGAGAGAGGGATGGATGCTTAGAGAATGCTAGTTTAATTTTTCTATCTTTTAAAACTAATATGATACTCATGCATTTTTAAAATACTAAGAGTATAAAATGCACAGTATTCTATAATACAAATGTACTATGATTTATTTAACCAATCCCCAATTTGCTGCTGTTACAAAAAGCAACCATAAAACTTAGGACAACACATTGAATTTTAGACCAAAAACATAATGGAATTTTAAAGCTTCCTAATACATATAAACATCCAGAAAAATATATCAACTTACATTCCCAACAACAGCAATGAGCCTACCAATTTTGCCACATCCTTATAAATATTTGCTATTTGTTTCCTACTTGTCCCTTGTTTATCTTTTTACTCTTTCTTCTGGAAAGCTGAGGACTTTTCTTTACATGATTTTACCTCCTTTTTGACACATTAATGCTCATTCTCTGATATTTCGGTGGTTGCTTTATGGTTTGCAGAGTGCATCTTTAACTTCGCACTGCCAGGTGAGAGCATCCAACTTCATGCATCGCATAAAGATGTTAGTGTGTGTGGCTCTCTATGTTCTTTCCTTGATTTTTTTGTTCCCACATGTTTACCCTATACATACATTAATAACTCCACAATGCATTTACACCCTAACAGTGAATCATCTTTTACGTCTTTGAAATGGTAAGCAAAGCTCTCACCAGTTTGCCCTGCAGCTGCATTTCCATGCCCTCCCTGCCCCCAGACCCAAGCTTGCATCATTGGTTTTCCTTCTGTCCAGGGCAGGCACGAGTCCACTTTCTCATGGTCCATTTCATGTGGTGTTTAGTGGCTGCCTTTGTACACTCACCGTTATATCTTCAAGGTTCTCATGTGCTATGGCATGTTTCAGTATGTCATTTATTTTTTCAAGGCTGAATTATACTCTATTATAATTTTTATAATATTTTGTTTATCCACACATTAGTTGATGAATAAGTGGGTTGTGTCCTATTTTTGACTATTATGAATAATTCCTGCTATGGATATTTGATTGCAACTTTTTGCATGAAAAAAATGTTTTCAGTTCCCTTGAACATATAATGAGGAGAATTTTGGGGTCATAAGGTAACCCTATTTTTAACTTTTTGGAAACCTAGCCAACTATTTTCAAAAAATACTATACCAGGCACACTTATCCACTGTTGGTGGGAATGTCAAAGGGTGCAACCACTGTGGAAGGCAGTTTGGCGGTTCCTCAAAAAGCTGAATATAGAATTGCCATACGACCCAGCAATACCATTGCTAGGTATCTACTCAAAGGACTTAAGGGCAAAGACACAAACGGACATTTGCACACCAATGTTTATAGCAGCGTTATTTACAATTGCAAAGAGATGGAAACAGCCAAAATCTCCATCAACAGAAGAGTGGCTAAACAAACTGTGGTATATACATATGATGAAATATTATGCAGCTTTAAGACAAGATAAACTTATGAACCATGTAATAACATGGATGGACCTAGAGAATATTATGCTGAGTGAATCCAGCCAAAAACTAAAGGACAAATACTGTATGGTCCCACTGATGTGAACGGACATTCGAGAATAAACTGGAAATATGTCATTGGTAACAGAGTTCAGCAGGAGTTAGAAACAGGGTAAGACAATGGGTAATTGAAGCTGAAGGGATACAGACTGTGCAACAGGACTAGATACAAAAACTCAAAAATGGACAGCACAATAATACCTAATTGTAAAGTAATCATGTTAAAACACTGAATGAAGCTGCATCTGAGCTATAGGATTTTTTTTTGTTTTTGTTTGCTTGTTTGTTTGTTTGTTGTTGTTTTTTATTATTATTACTACTTTTATTTCTTTTCTTTATATTAACATTTTATATCTTTTTCTGTTGTGTTGCTAGTTCCTCTAAACCGATGCAAATGTACTAAGAAACAATGATCATGCATCTATGTGATGATGTTAAGAATTACTGAGTGCATATGTAGAACGGTATGATTTCTAAATGTTGTGTTAATTTCTTTTTTTTCTTTCTGTTAATAAAAAAATAATAAAAAAAATACTATACCATTTTACATCCCCATCATTGATGTATAAGCATTTTCATTTCTCCAGACCCCTCCAACACTTATTTTCATCTTTATTTTTTTTATTGTTATAGCCTTCTTGTGAGTATGGAATAGTATCTCATTGTAGTTTTTATTTGAATTTCTAATGATTAATGAGCATCTCTTCATATGCTTGTTAGCCACTTGTCTATCTGTATATGGAAAACTATCTATTCAAAGCTTTTGTCTATTTGTTCATTGGATTACTTATCTTCTTGTTGTTGAGTGTCGGAGTTCATTATATATCCTAAATATTAGACCCTTATCAGATAGTTGAATTGCAAATATTTTTTTCCCAGTTGCTGATAGTGTTCTTGGAATCTCCAAAGATTTTAATTTTGATGGGTCCAGCTTATCTATTTGTCTTTAGTTGCTCATCCCTTTGGTATCAAATCTAAGAAACTATCATTTATTATTTTTTCTTAACAGCATTATAGTTTTATTTCTTTTATGTCTTTGTAAATTTTGAGTTGAGTTTTGTATATGCAGTGAGGTCAAGACAGACTCCATTCTTTTCAGGTGGATAGCCAGTTGTCCCAGCACCTTTTATTGTAAAGACAATTCTTTCCCCCATGTAATGGTTGAGACCTTTGACAAAATCAACTGACCAGAGATGTTTGGGTTTGTTTTTGGATTCTTAGTTCTATTCCAGTGATTTATATGCCTATCCTTAGGCCGGTATTATGCTATTTTGGTTATTGTACCTTTGTGGTAAGTTTTAAAATTGGGACAATTCTTGGTTCTCTGTTTTTCTCGATTTACACTTACCCCTACGTGACCTGCCCAAGCCGTATGCCTGCAGTACCACTGTGAGGCTGTGGAGAGCCAGACATGTCCAGCTCCTGTCTCTTCCCTCTGTCCATTTGGATGTCCAATAAGTGCTCCAAATCTAACATTTCCATGGAAGACCTGATTTCTAACCCTAACCCTGCCTCATCCTCACTCCTCCTCACATCAGCCTATGGTACCTCTGGGCTACACAGGTCAGAAGATGAAGCTTCATCCATTGACCACCTCTCTTCCTCACAACTGGTTTGTTAGTAGTTTCTATAGGCTCAACCTCCAAAATGTGTAAAAATCCCCTAATTCTCACACCTCCACTGCCACCATCTTAGGCCACTCTTCTCTTACTTCCCTTATTTGGATTGTGAAAATGATGCTCCTCTTTTACCACTTGGGGTCTGTGCTCTTGTCCCTAATGGGACACTTCCCCTGACCTCAGCCTTTACCTCCTGCACTCCCTGCAACTGTAGTGACCAGGGTAGCTTGTGGGTGCTCTAGTCACTGCACTTCTTGTGACCCAAAAGCAGCTCAGCCCCTTCACACTCTGATCCCTGACACCTCTTCCTTAGCACAACACTCACGGTTCAAAGTCACATTAGGTGTATGGGAAATTGTGTATTTTGTGACTCTACACCCAGAAGGTGAGCTCCCTGAGGGCAGGGACTTACTCCTGCTCACCGGGACCTACACCTTTCTTGTGGTGTGCAGATGTTATATATTTACATGTATGTGTATATGGAGTTCCTGTGGCTGGACTGTGAATTGTGCTCTACACTGTTCACAGCTCAAAATTGCCTTCAATACATGCTCAATCAGTATTTGTAAGGGAATGAATGGAAAGACTTTCTTTATATGGGCGCTGTCTGACGGGTCTCTGAACCATCTGACATTCACTACTGCTGGTGATAATGTCATGGTAAGAAATGAGGGATATGACTCAATGTGGAAATTGTTTTTCTCCTTTGCAGCAATAGCCACGATGGTGTCCTGCTGGTGGCAGGCATGCTGCATGCTGGTGGTGGCCCCCTCATTTTCTACTGGCAGCTGAACTCAGTAGCAGCTGCGCTGCAGGCAGGTCCACCCCAGTATCACCTGGGGGTGGGGTAGGAACTGCCTATGACTCAGCCACACAACCCCCTCCAGTTGCTGCCTGGGGTATATAAAAAATGAAATTATTAATGGCAGAAGTGAGTTCTCTTATTTAGAATAATGTCTGAAGTGGTGGTTATAAAGCCAAATGAAGTGATAAGTATCTAGAAAAATAGATACCTATTGTGGCATAAACATGAAAAATCAAGTTCAAAATAGAGTTTTTAAATAATAGTACATGGGACTAATTTTTCCATTGAATATTTATGAGTTATTAAATTATTAAGATCAGTTTCACACTCTGATGCAATTCTCCAATAGTATAAATTCTAAGATAAGGAATATTGAAGCAGATATGTTCATTGAATTAATGTTTCCAACTCAGACATTAATGTATTAATGAATTAATTAATTTTATGCCTATGATCTAGAGGAAAACCTAATTTGTATAATAAATTGATTGTAGATGTTTTAGAACTATCTATTAATCTTCTGTAACAATTTTTATACTTATTTTATCTCATACAGTTAGAATTTAAATTTTGTTTAAAAATGGATACTATGAATTATCAATAGATAAATATATAATATCTATTTTGAGTCCCCAAATACTGGTATTGAAGCAGAATCTTTTACATGGGTGATTGAGACACTACTTATAGAGCAGATGGCAATTTTGGGCAGATGCGATTATGCAGACAGTAAAAAGGAACATCAGGAAGGCATTTCTGTCTGTGGCTTAAACGAGGCTGTGCACTCAGGGATCTGGTCAGGTCTCATGGGAAGCTTCTACCTGTCATGTGGAATCTTGCATCCTGAGCCTTTGGGTGCACACTTTATTTGGTGGTCGAGTATGTGTAGCAGGACAAACTGGCTACCCCATTTCTGCTCCTCTTCTGTAGTATATGAGTTGTTATGGAAAAGCCACTGCTCAATCGGGACCAGGTTTTCCTCATCGTCTCCCTGGGTGGGGCCTGGGGACACTCCTCAGCAAGCCTCAGTGTGATTCTCAAGCTGCGGTGGTTAGGACCCAGGTGAGTCTTTTCCAGCATCTTCTCACCCAAGGGCTGGCTCTCGCAAGGAGCATGGCGGCCGCAGGGCATGGGTAACTGGGCTGGCAGGAGGTGGACGTCTTGACCACAGGTGGAGAGAAGGCCAAGATCCGGACACCATCTCACTGAATTTCCAATGTCTTAAGCTGCTCATTTTTTCACTGAAATTTTCCGACAACCAGCCTAACAGCGCACACCTGTTGTCTTACAGTCACAAGATGGCCAGGTGAGTCTGGGTGCAGTTCCAGGATTCACAGAGAACTGGAGAATGCATGAAACATGGCAAGGACCTGCCACCGGAGCCTTCTTGAAGGCACCAGGCCCACGGTGCTTGGTCCCATGCTCAGCCCCAGCTGAGGAAGACACAGCCTCCCAGCAATGTCAGGTTTCTTAGGGAAAAAGACAGGGAAAGCAGAGGAACCAGCAGTATCTACAACAATCTCCTCAAACAGGAGAAAGGCTCAGAGAGGAGTCCAATTGGACATTTCCCATCATGCTTTCCTTCCAATACCTACCCTATATAACTCTGACAGGAGAAATAGATAAACCACTGGAGTATTTTGAAAAGCTGTTGGGCTGACTCAGAATAACAGGTGAGTAATCAAGGGTGATCTGTCTTTTCCCAGACAATAAGGTGATTATTTGATTAATTTCCAGCTTCCTAACTAGATTAAGAGCAATATGAGGTCAGGAACCACACCTGGTTTTGCTTATTGTTTTTGCCCTATTACCCAGCAGCTATTGAGTCCATCCTGAATGAATGAATGATGAATATATAATGAATGATTCAGTTAATGAATACATGAATATTGAATGAACAGGAAACATGCAAATGCAAAACTGACATATGATGGAATGATGGACTTAAAGGAAAGAGGAAAATGAGTGTGAATGTTTAGCCTGGTGGTTACCCCCAAGTGTGCAGGCAGAGAGGGAAAGGGAGGAGGTGGGAGCCAGCTGTAAGGCAAGTGCAGCCAAAGGATGGAGAGCACTCAGAGACCCGAGTAGGTGGCTTCCTGTCTGATCCAGCCATCCCCTGCCACACTCATCACCCTGCTTTGCTCTGGGTGCACTGAATTCCTGCTCATCCTCAGTTTGATTTCTAAAAGGGCTTGCCTATCCCATAAGCCTCAGAGAAATCTAAGGAGAAGAAAGGTCTTGTCTGCCTGAGCTCCTTGGCACTGGCTGCATTTGCAGAGGTGAGCTCCTGCCCAGGCTTTGGCCGCTGCCTTGCCCTGTGGCCACAGCTGCCACAACGCCTGCTGCCTGTGCAGTCACAGAGTCATGCTATCGGTCAGGCTGCCTGGGCGCCCAGCTGTTGGGCTCTCAGTACTTTCCGTGCTTTCTCAGGGCCAAGGAAGTTTGTGGTGCTCTGGTCACTGCAGTGGGGCTTCCCGGAGGCCTCCTCTCTTCTGTCACTGCTGTGCCCCGGCTTCCTGCTGGGGCTTTGCTTGGGGAGGAAAAGAGGCCCTCAATGGCTGGTCCCTCTGCAATCAGCACAGCTTCTGTCATCAGCTCCCAAAATGAGGGCTCGACTGTGTTGACTGTGTGTGGGGTTGTGGGGTGGGGCATGGACACAGGACAGAGACCGGGCCACTTTGGAGAGACTCCCATGGGTCCACATCCTTTCTCTCCATCTTGGTGTGGGCAAGCTCCAGGCAGGGGCACAGCTGCCTGGCTTTTCATCTCTGCCCTTTACAGCCTGTTATTTGTCACCTAAACTATGATCCACTTTATTCCTGGATTAGCTACATTACTTCTAAAATTAAAAGTTCTTGCAAAGTAAAATCGTGATTTTCAAGACTTTTCTCTACCGCTATTTTGAAACTCAAGAATAAACATTGAATGCCTCCAATTTTGCCTTCAGCATATTCCCCGTGATTTTTACTCACAGTTTTCTGTCGAGAACCTAGTTTCATTGCCTTAAAGATGCTGACAGTGGAGAATTGAAAGTGGGCACTTCAAAATATATTGATTTAGATAGATAGATAGATATAAATCTGATTTCTTTCACAGTAAACTGTTACCAAACCATAATCAAAGTATATAAAAAACAGTCTTTTTTATTTTCCCATAAATCTTTATAATGTTTTGAAGCTTAAAATATTAAAAAATAAAGACATCCAGCTTGTCTTTATTCAATCTGGGTGACAGTTACAAGCCCCAGATGACATCTCAGAAGTTTAAAATGTAAGACAATGAAAAAGCTTGAACAGGATATTTAAAATGTTTTTAGGCAGTATTAGAAAACATCTTATGAATAAAGGGTGTCCCTCGACCCTGGCTTCCTGTCCTCTCACTTTGTGTGAGTGGCACTTGGAGGTGGGTAACTGCATGTATTGAATCTGGGTTGTGGGAAAAGAGAAAAATAAGTATAGTGTGCTTTCTTTAATAACCAATGGGCATCAGTTTCACAGTTTCCAAAATAATGTAACAGATGCATAAACATTTTCAAAATAGGACTTACTGTGCTTATTTCTAGCAGCCAGATGCAAAGTATTGACCCAAGTCTATGTCATTCTCTCCCTCAGGGTCAAGTGAAATGAAGCCACAGCTAAGGCCAAGTTTACTCATAATTCTTGCCTTCTCAAATATAAGAAATACTAAGTTCTTCACTTTTCTTTGTCATAATAGTGGCAATCACTAAGTCCTTACTCAGACCCTCTTAATAAGAAGACCTTTAATGAAAATTATAACAAAAGTACAAATATTCTCAAACATTCCCATTTACTTTTTGTATTATTAAAATACTATTTAAAAAGTAATAAATATGGTCATAAAATAATCAAATGCTCTCACTATCAATCTTTTTTTGGATAGATGTAATTGAGACATGTGTTTTCTTTCCCTTTAAACCTATATTTGGCTGATCATAAATTAACATTTTTTCCCATCAGTTGATAGTAACACTTTCTTATAACTTGCTTCATTTATTTTGAATTTAAAAAAGTTAGAAGTCAAATCATGCCTTTAGGTGGTCTTCACTATAAATGAAGATAAAACTCCACTTTACTCATATGTCAACATTTAAAAGCTCTCATCTAATTTGTCTTTGATTTTCTGTACACATTTCATTTTATAATCCTTTCATCTTTTGTGGTAAGTTTTAGGAATTCAGAAACTGAAGTTTACAAAAGACAAAAAAAATGTGTTAATACAATGCTCTTCATCAAGAGAGTGAAACTTCATTTTACAAAACTAATATCTAGCTCTGTTCATTATACATTTGGAAGTTTGTTCAGATTTTAAATACATGTGGAGTCAATTTCTGAATCACCTGAAAGTTAATCATACATGAACAAATCCAGCTGCATCTCAAACACATTTATAATAAAAACAGATGGGGTTGAGTGGAGCTCTGAAAATCAAAGCATTTTGCACAATTTTTCCAGGTTCATTAATTTTTTATTAAGTTGTAATTTCATCCCAGGATGATAATTGGAGATTCTCAAATGAGAAATAATATGGTAATTATCAAGTAGGCAACAGAATTAAGCAGTGTTGGAGTTATAGTCAATTTTAAGTAAGCTTCCCAGGCTCCCTGGCTTCAGAAGTATAATAACCAATTTCTTAATCACCCACCTTAAAATGTTTTTATTTTTTGGTCAGATGATGATCCAGAGGGGGTAAAAAAATAATCAAACCAGTCATTTAGTTGCCTCAAAATCAAACCAAATATTTGTTTGCAGTTGCAAACATTTAGATAATTTACCCACTAATTTTTATTTTCCTTCATGTTTTGCACATCCTTTTCAGAGCCAAAATGACCTTTCCTCTACTTTATTTGTTGATTTAAATGTCTTATGCAAAAAGAAATAGTAGCAGATGCATTTTTAAAAAATGAAACTGTTGCTCATTTGTGTCTAAAGAAAAATTTTATTTTTCTCACTTTTCAATTTTTTCCTTGTGTTTAGTTTTTTATATTTCATGTATTAATTGCTGGACATGGTTTTCATTGTGTTTATCCTGTTAGTGGTTTACTGAACTTTTTGAATTTATAAAATTATGTCTTATAGCATTTGGGGGAAATTTTTTAATATTATTCCTTCAAATTATTTTTCCTCCTGCATTAAATTCCTTCTCGACCTCTTCTAGCAAAATATTAGACTTCTTGATATTGTCCCTTAGGCTGATAAAGTTCTGTTCATGTTCTCTGAACCATTTTTCCTTTCTGGTATTCAAATTAGAAAATTACTATTGATTTATTTTCAAATTCACTGACGTTTCCCTCTTATCAACATTCTACTACTGAGCCCATCGAATGAATTTTCTCATTTCAGAATGATTTTTTCAGTTCTAAAGTTTCCTTTTTTTTCATGGTTTCTCATTCTCTATTGAGAGCTTCTTTTTCTATTCATTTCAAGAGGCTTTTTCCTTGACCTCAAAGAGCCTTGTTCTAACAGTCTCCTTAGTCTTGTGTCATCATTCCAGCTTCTGGGCCATCTTGTGACTGATGTCTTTTGCTTTGAGATGGTTACAGTTCCCTGCTTCTTTTTATATCAAATAATTTGGAATTATATCCTGGACATTTTTAATATTATATTATGAAACTCTGGGTCTTGTTAAAATCCTCTGGAAAGTGTTAATTTTTATTTTGTTTGTTTTGACAGTCAATTAACCCAGTTAAGTTGAGGCTGCCTCATCTGTTATGGAAAGTAGTTCCAATATCACTCACATGTGACTTTGCTCTTGGAAATACCCCATGCATTGGACTCTGAGGGTGAGTCTTGGCCTTGAACAAGGGTTTGTCATGGTTCAGGACTGTAAGTCTTTGTGAATTTGGTCTCTTCTGGCATGAGCCTGTGACATGTGCCAACTCACAGACAGAATGGGACAACCCTTCTCACGTTGTCCTCTGAGACCCACCTCACCCCTGGCTCACAGCAGCCCCTGGTGGGCCTTCCCTGGAAGCTGTAGGTGCCTGTGCCCCTACCAGGGCCATTCAGCCTGGGGGGAGGAAATATGTGGGAATCCCCCACCCTCTTCGGACAACCAGGTCCTGTTTTCCCAGCCATCTTCTTCTGCCAGAAGCAAATGCTCTCTGCTAGGGACAGAGGGAGTTCCACCACTGTTGTTGCAGTGAGCCCTGGGACTTGAACAGCCACCAAAACAGAGCCAAGAGAGAAGAAAGGAGTGACGAGGCTGAAATCCCCCATGTCCTTATTCTCACAGAGGAGAAGTTGTCTCTTCCTCTGTCAGACAGACAAGGTGCCACCAGCACTTCTCTCCATGTCTTTACTGTTGCTGCCCTACCCATGCGATGAGAGGAGAACTTCTCAGCCCTACAGCATGGCACATACAAAATGAACTCAAAATAGCTGTGGGATGCACATGGGCAGGGGAAACGTACATGACACATGAGACAGGGTCGATGTAAGATGTGTTCACAAGTGAGCAGAAAGTGGGGATCAGGAAGTAGACACAACTACATCTGGGCAGTGCCCGAAACTCAAGGTGAGTGGGGCAATTTCGAGGCAAGTTGTCTCTTGGTAGCAGTTAGTATTGGCTTTAACCACATCATCAGACAACTCTAAAGCTCATCACTTTCTAACCAGCAGAGACTTAGCATACTTGAGACTCTTTTCTATTCAACCCGGCATGGTTATTTCCTCTCAGCCTCCTGTTGTGTCTCAATGAAGACATCTGAGAATGCATTTACAAAGAGCAAGATTAGAGGACGTCTCTGGCATTATGAGAAGATTGGTTTTGCACCATGTTCCCAGATTTATTGCAGGGAGTGCTTAGACAGTATTTGGGGTCCAAGTTTTAGAAATTTATGAGTTTTAACCAACTCAAAATTTTTTTAAAATCCTTTCTGAAATGATATTAATGCAACATAAAAACTAATCATAACTGCTTCTTACTTTGGGATAGGAAGCCGCATCAGGTTTTATCATTGTCTTTTGTGTTTGCTTGATTGCTTCATTCCAAATACATCTGAAGACTGGCATCTGAAAGGGATGTGAGGGTAGACATGGAGGCTATAAAATCACATGCAAAGATGTGGATTCTGAAAATTTTTTTTTAAGCCAGAATATTCTTAATTTCACAATGATGCATGCCTTTAATCAGTTCTATACTTCATTCAAAATATTTGTTGAGCATAATAAAGTTACATGTTTATTTGGTCTACCAAGTTTTTTCAATGTCCAGATGACAAAAAATTCACTAATTGCTTTAACCAAGTCAGTTATTTCTATGAAAATAAATTAAAACCAAAATAGAAAAAATGGACACTTTTTTAATAAGTAGTTTTCCATCTTTTTTTCATTTCCTGTTTTACAAAGCTAGACCTTGGTTTGCACAATAGGCTTAAAGTTTCACTGTGACTGCTTCTTTTATAAATGTTGCTCAGAAAAGTCATAAATAGTCAACTGTGGAAACTATGAGGACAGACTATGCTGTAGATAGATTTTGCCCAATAAAATATGCCATCAAGAAAGGTATGTTTTAAGATCTTCCTGATTTTGAAAATATTAAATAAAACAAGTGTTTTTGGAGTTTGTTACTGAGAATAATCATAATTGTCAAGAGGAGCCATGACTTAGTATGTGACTACGCTGTCATCCACTAGCTCCCTCAGGGACCCACCACGGTGCTTCTGAGTTCATGCTATGCTTTTTGTCTTAGAGTAATCTCTAGAGCCATCAGGTGGAGCAGACTTTCTGAATCTGTTTTTTTAAAACTATAATTGATTATAATTACTAGATCATGCATGTTCTTTGCTTAAGGAAACAAAATATTTACCGTGTTTAGATTTAGTTTCCAAAGAAAAATGTTTCATTTTATTTTATTACAGGTGAATGTAAAATCGATTCTCAGAAAATGAAAAGTACATTTACTGTGTGTTTGCATAATTAAATAGCTTAGAGATGCTCTAACACCCACACGAAGTAATCTGTTTAATTCTGATATTGACAGCCTACACTGCCTTCCTTTTCAATGAACTGCTTAGGTTTGTTTAAATAATTCATTAAACTCTTAAATGAACATCATTCCATGAACCTTCTCAAGATATAAATAAATTTTAATGAAATAAATATGAATTACAGGTCTGTAATACAAATTCAGCTGTGAGCCAGGATTGGGGGATCTGCTGCTTTAGGACATGCCCCTTGCCCCTGAGGGAAGAATGGACCTTTGGTCAGGGCCAGACAAAAGAGAGTATAGGCCTTCCAGCTGCACCATCTCCCTGGCAAGCCTGTGGGGATGAGGCTTCCTTGTCCCCATGCCCACAGCCCAGCGCCCCTGTCCAGTAGACAGAGCTCTCTCAGACCGCCCCCCCACCCAGCCCAGGCTGGGGTGGACAGTTGTCCAGGGTGCCCTGAACTTTTCAGCATGGGGTCTGGGTCTCCCTTCATGGTGGACAGAAGACCGAGGCGAGAGAAGGTGGGAGCGGTGCCAGCCTGCCAGTGGTGATGACACTGACCA
Organism: Tamandua tetradactyla; assembly: GCF_023851605.1. NCBI lineage: Eukaryota > Metazoa > Chordata > Mammalia > Pilosa > Myrmecophagidae > Tamandua > Tamandua tetradactyla. The sequence continues at coordinate 95,581,363 of NC_135330.1, read as the reverse complement.
TCCCTTCTTCCCCAGATGTCATGGCTGGTCCCTGCCCTGACCCTGCCAGGCCTCGCCTGCGGGTCGGGAGCAGCCTCGTGCTCACACAGGTAGGGGCTTTGTGTCTTGTCTTTCTTCCAGCCTCAAGTCCTGGAGACGGGCTTGGGGTGGGGACAGGGACATTTCTGGAGAGAACACAGAGACTCCACCCTTTGTACCAGGAGCCGCCAGCCTGAGCCCTTTACTCCTTCCATTCTCTTCCCCTCTGGTGCACACAGGCAGATCATTTCCTGCAAAGGTCCTGGGGTGGGGGTGGGGAGGCGGGGTTCTGACACACAGGGGCACGACCACTTAAAATCACCTTGACTCCAAGCCCTGCTTCTCATGGGCAGCCTGAGTAGGACTTGCCCACTTTTCCTCCTGGTGAGCAGGGATGGGCCTCCTGGGCATGGGGTGATGCCTGGGGACCCTTGGTGTCCCTCCTCCAGGAGGCCGGTGGGACAGAGGCCAGCAGCCAGGGTCCCCATGGGACACAGGCTGCTTCAGCAGGGCACACTCTCTATGCATGCCCAGAAATCAGGAGAAACCTGCTTACATGCTCAGCTCACTTCAGGAGACAAGATGACTTTCAGATTCTAGAAATTCTGTAGAATTCACAAAGTCAAATAAGTAGCAGGTGGGAGCCCAGGTATAAGCATCCCATGGCGTGGTGGACCCAGGCAGACTCAGATGGCCCGGCTTGTGCTCAGAGACCACAATCCTGCCTCACACACGTGCATGCACACACACTCACACATACGGTACATGTGTGCGCACACACCCTGATTTTTTCCAGTCCCTCCTGACTGGACCTTCTCTCCCCAGACTTTGCAGATGGGGAGGAAACCAGAGGGACATGGCCTCCCACACCAGCCCTAGCCCATTGGCACAGCCTGTGACCCAGCCAGGAAGAAACATTCCACGCTGCGGTGCCGCTGACCAATCTCAGGGGGTGGGGGAGGAGACGTGGGGGGGAGAGATGGGGAAGAGACAGCGGTGAGAGACTGGGGGTGCACAGAGAGCAAGGGGGCAGAGAGACGGAGGGGGAGAGCACAGGAGTTGGGGAGAGACCCGGGGCCGCCCGAGAGAGCAAGGTGAGTGAGGACCGATGCGGGCAGAGCTTTGCACCAGGAGCAAACATGGCGAGGAAATGCGGCGAGGCGCCAGCGAGGAAATGTGGCGAGGCGCCCGCGAGGTGTTGGGCTCCAGACCCGGCCCAGCTCTGTCTGGCCACACAGCCAGGGAGGAGGGTGTCTCTGTGTCCCGCGGCTGCCACAGCAAACGCCACAAGCGGGGTGGCCTAAATCGAGGGGCTGCTTTGCTCCAGAAGCCCCATGGAGGCCTGGCCTGCTCCTGGCCTGCAGCGCTGGAGTCTGCACTCTGCCCTCAGGTGCTGGTAGCTGAGTATCCATGCCACATCCGCGCTGCCTCTCCTGAGGACATGGCCAGTGAACACCGGGCCCCTGACCCAGGCTTAGTCCAGCTCAAGAGCCGCTGCTCAGTAGCAGCTGCAAAGACCTTATTTCCAAATAAGGCCACCACTCCCAGGCCCACAGGGGGGGACTTGGGCAAGCTTTCAGGGTCGCTGCCCTGTGCTCTCACTGACCAGCCACCACTCCCCTTTGCAGCCTGCACCTGTGCAGCCCTGAGCCCATCACCTGAAGGAGGCCAGGCAGTGTCCCTGAGCCTGTGCAGCCCTGAGCCCATGGAGCAGGCAGCAACTCTGGGCTGCAGGGGGAGAGCCAGGGGTTCGGAGCTCCTGCCACATAGAACCCTGGGCCCTGCCTCCTTCCCAGAGCTGGGCACTGGGTCTGGTCCTCCTCAAAAGTTTGTTCCATCACCTCCTGCCACTGCTCTCCACATAAGAGGAGGGCTGACCAGGGCTGGAGAGAGCTGGGGGCTGCAGGGAGAAGGGCTCCTCTGAGCCCCTGAGGCTGCTGGGCTGCTTCTCTCCCTCATCGCAGGGCACTGAGTATTCCACCTTCCAGGCAAGCACCTGGAGTAAAATAAAAACAAATAGAAAACAAACAAAATGGGAAGGTACAATAGAGTGAATACTAATGTAAACTATGGTTGTAATTAATGGCATAAATTTAATAATCTTGTTTCAACTGTAACAGAGGTGCCACCCTAATGCAAAGTGTTAAAAAGAATGGAAACTGAGTATGTTTGCTTGTGGTGGGGGGGTATAAGGGAACTTTGCATTTCCTGCATGATTTTTCTGTAAACCTCAACTTCTTTAAATCAATAATAGATAAATAAATAAATAAAACAAAACAAAAAAGAAGAATGAAGTGCTGTGGTGTTTTGAAAAAATATTTTTATGTTGCAGGCAAGGTAGGTTTTATTCATTCCTAGTAAAGAATTTGTTTTTGTATAGATTTAATGTCAATGTACAAAAGAAATTATAGTTTGTCAAACTTACTTATAACATACATATTTATAACATGTGAGGAGGAAGGAGGAAAGAAGATTAAATTTGTATTTAAATAAATATACTAATAACATAAAATTAAGGCTCAAATAATCATACAGCCTGGCACTCATGCCCTCTTATGTTCAGTGTACACACTCAGGAATTCATTTTCTCTAAGGATTCCACAATAGTGGATTAAACTTAAATGGTGTATAAAAATGCCTCTAAGAATTTTATGAGATACTTCCCACTAATCACCACAAAATGAGCATGGACGTTGGCCTCTGCTCTCTCCTATAATTGCACTAAAATGACAGTGAAGATCAAACCACAAGGACAAGGGGACTTTGTGAGGGGTAGAGCAGTAGAATCTAAAAGTGCAGATGGATGAGTGCTGGCTTCACAGCCACCAAAGGCCAGGGGCAGTGGCTGAAGTCTCAGCACCCATGCATCTTGCAGAGCCACCCAAAGCTCTGAACTGAGAAAGTAGGGCCCTGCACTGGCATGGGTGAAAGAGAGGAGGGTTGACTGGATGCATGGACACCAGTGTTCGGAAGCCCATGTGCCTGCCCTGCCCACGATGGATGTCCATTCAGGGAAGATGCTGATTCAGGGACACTCTGCACATGGCAAGGCTGTGCTGAGGAAGAGGGGACACATGAAGTCTGCAAACCACATGTGGAACCTGCAGCCCCTATTTCCCAATAAGCCCCCCGAATAGTGGTGATCCATTTAAGGCAGCATTCCAGTTATCCTTCTTATTTCTATTTCTATTTGTGTATTTTGAATTATTTATAGTGAATATGTGTTACATAGTTGAGTAAAATTCATAAGGCACATCACTTCTGAGCTCTGATCCTATGCATAGCCAAGCAATCAACAGGAGAGTAGTGTGAAGCATTCATCTGACATGCAGGGCCCCCAAATAGTTACCCTGTATCTGGAGCCTTCTGAAAGTGGCAGTACATCAAAATGGGATATGATGCCAGATAGAAGCCAGCATGGGATCCCAAAAATAGGGGTTTGATAGATGAGAGAAACAAGTGGAAGAGTTGGGGTGGATGTGAAGGAGTCCCGGGGATGCATGGAGAAGCTGTCAATTGCACCAAGGAGCGGGGAGAGGAAGCCAGGGGTGGGGGGCCTCCAGCAGGGCCTGCTCCTATGTAGGGGGGGAGGCCGGGGCAGGGGAGCCTTTGGCAGAGCCCACCTGCTAGGCTTAGGGGGCTTAGGATCTGGGGCTCTGTCCCTTCTAGGCCACCACAGAAATGCCCTAATTTTCACTTTTAAGCTCAGAAGGAAAATTGAATATAATGACCACAAATGCATCCTAATGAAGCACCTGGATGATGCTCACCTTCCCCCAGTGCAGTGGTGAGCATAATTCTCACATTTCCTAGGCAGGAAGGTGCCCAGGAAGGAGCCCCTGCCAGGGCTCCACAAGCCTTAGGGCAGCCCCTGCCTCTGGGAGAGGAGAAAGGAGGAGTGGATCATGTCACCTGGACAGACTGAACAGGGACACAGACTTGTGTCAGAGGATCAGGGATAAATGCCTAAAAAACCAAGTCAGCAAGAAACAAGACAACACACAGCTAGAGGAGCATGGCACAGTCCCTAAGACAGGCGTGCAGGCCTAACGGGCTACCAGTCCAGCTGTCAACAGGACATGGTCAAAATACACGCAGAAGAGTGACAGAGTTAAAAGCATGATTTTACAAGACTGGGAATCCAGGGGAGGTCGTGTGTTCTAGGTTATAAGGTGGGCAGGTCCTACCTTCCACAGTAGGAAAGGTGACAGATAAGAAATGAACTGAACACTTAAGAGCTAGTATTAGAGGCATATTATAAAAACATGGAGGTAAATAGTAGTAGAAACAGTTAAAAGATAAAAAGAGATGAAAGCTGTGAACTTTGGGGACTGAGGATTGGTGTGGACACGATTGGAACACATGATCTTGTGCATTACACAACATAGAACTTTTGGGCTTTTTTTTGGCCCATATGCCAAAGTAGTGACACTTAAAATAAATGAAAGGAAGCATAGGCATTGCTGAAAGTTACATGCTTGATTAAAGAATTTTCTATTTTTCTAAGTGTTTATGGATTATATATTTTAGTTTAAGAAGTGCAAAAGTGAATGAGCTGCATGGAAGATATGCTTGCAGGATGTTAAGGAAGAGAGCAAGTAGTCTGACGCCGATGTGAAACCCTATAATAATGGAGGTGAACAGAGAAATGATGCAAGATGACAATGACTGAAAATGAGGAAACTGAAAAATGCTAGAATGAATTATACCAAAGTACAAAAGAAAAGCGGCTATAGATTATGATCAGTATGGAAGAATATAACATAACACGGTACAAATATGAATTTGTATGATGAGATAAGGGGAAAGGGTTAAACAGCATAATACATATCATATTTTATTAATAACTTGATAATCTGCCAAAATGGCACAGCTTAGATGGGGGACTTGTTAGTATATAAAAAGCTTTGAAGATATTTGAAAATCTATTCCCAGAAAATCATACACATGAGATTCAGATCACGTCTTTCATGGTTCTTTTAAATCCATATCAATATCCCAGTAACTATACATCCATCCCACAATGGTATCTACTGACCCATAGATGGTTAAATTGTGTGATTTTGTTTGGGTTTTTTCATGGGCAGGCATGGGGAATAGAATCCAGGTCCCTGGGCATGGCAGGTGCGAACTCTGCCACTGAGCCACCGTGGCCTGCCCTGATTTCATTTTTTGTATGCTGTATGGTGGGGCTCACATTTTGTCCTTTTTCCATATAAGTATCCCATCTGGCAGCACCATTTGAAGAATTTTTGTTTGTTTCTTTTTTGTTTGTTTCTTTTTTGGGACATGCATGGACAAGTTCTAGCCCAGGTCTCCCACATGGCAAGTGAAAATTCTACCAAACTGTGTGACTTTTAAAAAGAAAACAAAAAGGAACATGAAAAAGACACTCTTAGTCAAAAAGTAAACAGGAAGGACAAAATAGTCCTCCTCTCAGGCAAGAATCAAAAAATTAGGGAATTATAAAATAATTAACATTTTTAAAGAAGTCCATAATACTTTACAGAAGGAAACAAAAGAAAAGATTGCTAACCACAGCATATAAAGTTCAGAAGGAGCAGAGAGAAAAATAGTGAGGTATTTAGTGAGCAGTGAGGTACAAGCCAGCATTTGTCCTGATGGCAATGTCAGGCTTTGCAGGGGTGGACACGGTGTTGAGATTTTCCTGATGAATGGTTTAAACCAGATAGCAAAACCCTGTTGCTTCTGCATCCTCTTTCTAGAGCCTCACCTTCATGTTTGGGATTTGGGTACCAGATTAAAAGAGCTCTTGTTTATCTGTGTTCACAATGGGCCAGGCATGTTCATTGCACCCTTTGACAATTCAACAACTACTTACTGAATGTCTTCTAGACACCAGGCACTGGGGTGCCAGCTGTAAACAAAACATGCTATGCCAGCTTCCCAGAGCATGCAGTCTAATAACTTGGACAAGTGGGCCTTACCCAATAGTAGGAGGCGGGAACTAAGCACCCTGCTCTGGAGGGAGAAAATCACAAAAAGTCGCTCATCAGCCTCCCCACGTAGCTGTGCAAGAGGAAAAGCCAGTGTTTGCAGGAAATCTGGGGAACCAGCCACATCCAGCTACAGGAAAGGGTCTAGATGGGAGCAGGCAGAGAAGTAGGGTCTTTGCCTCAGACAGGGGCAGGAAGGGAGGAAAAGGAGCTACAGGCAGATGTGGGGAGCAGCTGGAACCCCCAGCCCATTTGCATCTGCCCCAGTGCATCTAAACCCTACTACAGAGGGAAACAATGGCTGCAGCCCCACTTCCACCTCCCTGGTGCCAACTCTTACAGGGAATAAAAAAAGATACTTAGTTCCAGCTTAAGCAATTTACACAATAAAACCAGCACAGTTCATGCCTTGCCAAATTATCAGAACTTCCAACAAAAAGATCTTGTTCCACCTAACACGATGTCCCACTCTCTCATATATCTAAACCACTCTGAGGTTTCTCAAGGTTTTTGAGAAGTATGTTGGAAATTTGTTCAGTTTTGAAGGGGTTTATTTTGGTGTCTGTAATTTGTCAAAAATTGAAATCTCCCTTCAATTGTTATGCCTTTGAGTCTTCAAAGAAAACAACCATTTTTCTTTGACTTTTGATTGTGTCATTCCTAGTCACCCAAATGAAGAAATGGAAAAATGAAATTTAATTTCCTCTTTGTTTCCAAAACTTACTCATCTTCATTTAGCCATGCTAATTTTGCTTTTGGTCTTCCATGGAATATAAATTGAACTGGAAAATATTTATGGTTAACAAATATGATTTTTTCTAAATTTTTTTTTATACATGGGCAGGCACTGGGAAACAAACCTGGGTCCTCTGGCATGACAGGCAAGTGTTCTTGCCTGCTGAGCCACCATGGTCCACCCTACAAATATGATTTTATTGGAATAAACAGTTCATCAGGAATTCTTATGAACTGGAAATTTTTAAACAATTCTTTACTAGGCTCTCTTACCTATTTGAAGTTTTAGCTTTCCTTTCCACCTCCTTTTTACCCACTTTAATATTCAAACCCTTGACTCCATTCTATACAATTTTTCCATTCCTTCTAATAAAAACTTCCTGTATATAGAAAGGTATCTATATTTTACCCTAAAGAACATACTAGCTGAATTATTTTTCTATATATATGGGGTCCTTTCTTTCCTGTATGAAATCAGATGCAGAAATTTTAATCTGTCAGCAGATGGTACCAGAATTCCAGGATTTCTCTTTGAATGAGAATTGTATTTAAATGGAAAAATACTTTGATAAGTGCTTGGGCTAGAAGGTGAAGTTATAAAGGACTCTGAGAAAATGTGGAACTTATTTGCATGAGAAAAGGGAGAGAATGTTTTTCTGGGAAGGGGGAATGGGGAGTGAAAGGAGAGAGGGAGGGGACAGAGGGAGGAGGGAATGAAGGGAAGGCAGGGATTTGCTTAAAGTTCTTGACTACTTCCTGAAACCTCTCCAATTAAAAAAAATGTACACAATGCCCAAAACATTTGATACACAGGCTTATTATTTGTATGCAAACCAAGAAGAAGGCAGATCTTTGGATTTGTTTTTGCCATGGGACAGGGTGGAAATACCAGGTAGAGATTCAGGAAAGAGCCAGAGACTTCATGGAGAAGAAAGTGGCTGGAAATTTGCCAAAACTGTGGGCTCAGGACACTGGAGGTCTGTGAAATTGACTCATGCTCTGGGAAGACTAGAGCTGTCAATAACTTCAGTGTTTGTCACAAGTGGAATCACTAAAAGGTACCTACCTGGCCTGAGTACTTTCTACCAAGAAACAAAAGACCCTAACTGTTCTCCTGCTGCTGGCATCGATCAGTGGGATGAGCTGAACTCTAGTCCTACAGCGAGACCCAAGGCTCCAGGAGGTCCTTTTCCCATGTAATCTAACACCCTGCTGTGGAAGCAGAACTGTCAGCATAAATAAAAACAGCAAAGACTCAAGGGATAAAAACATGACAGAGCAGACTCAGAGGGAGAGAGGAAATAAAATGTAGGTATCTTTGTTTATCCTATGCCCACAGAACGTCATTTCCATGGCCTTATTCTCCAAGTCATCACATTAATGATTTAATACTTTTTGAGTATTGAAATTACAGGTTGTTTACTGTACATAAGATTCATTGTTTTATTTATAGGGTGCATAAGGAGGTGCACATTTTGTTTTGCTGATTGACTGCACTGTGTGCTATCTAAGAATATTCCAGATAGGTTCCAATAACAACTCTGTGTGCCATGTGCAGTGTGGCATAGGGTCAAGGGGTTCTTAACAAGTGATTAGAAATGTGTGTTGGAGGTCATTGTTCTAGTTTGCTAGCTGCTGGAATGCAATATACCAGAAATGGAATGGCTTTTAAAAGGGGGAATTTAATGAGTTGCTAGTTTACAGTTCTAAGGCTGAGAAAATGTCCCAATTAAAACAAGTCTACGGAAATGTCCAATCAAAGGCATTCAGGGAAAGATATCTTGGTTCAAGAAGGCCAATGAAGTTCAGGGTTTCTCTCTCAAGTGAGAAGGCACATGGTAAACATAGTCAGGGCTTCTATCTCAGCTGGAAGGGCACATGGTGAATACAGCATCATCTGCTAGCTTCCTCTCCTGGCTTCCGGTTTCATGAAGCTCACCAGGAGGCATTTTCCTTCTTCATCTCCAAATGTTGCTGGCTCATGGACTCTCTGCATCTCATGGCTACATCATTCTGCTCTCTCTGAATCTCTCATTCTCTAAAGTGTTTCCTCTTTTATAGGACTTCAGAAACCAATCAAGTCTCACTCAAATGGGTGGAGACATGTCATCACCTAATCCAGCTTAACAACCACTCTTGACTAAATCACATCAACCAGGGAGATGATCTCATTACAGTTTCAAATATACAGTATTGAATAGGGATTATTCTACCTTCATGAAATGGGATTTATATTAAAACACGGCTTTTCTTTGGGGACATGCTTCCTTTCAAACCAGCACAGTCATTGAGTTTTATTTCTTCCACATGTGCAATATCATTCTGCTGGGATCTGTATTTTGCCACCACCTCCCACTCCCCTCCCTTGGCACAAGTGGAATTAATGAAGCTGAGTGAGGACTTATTAACAGACACCCTCAAGACTCAAGTTCACACATGAATTTCATTATTAAGGAATTGTTTTCCCCTTAGTGTTAATATTAATATCAGAACAAGTATTTTTCATTGTTTAACATTTATTTTAAGTTGTAAAAAGATGATTTCTCCTTTAAGTTCTCATATATTTTGCTGAAGATTATTAAAATATTAGTTGGCAGTGTCAGCAGTGGGCCGAACTAAGGATGCTAATTTGCTTTCCAGTTCTGATGGTGTTTGGTGATATGACTTTGGGCAAAATGTTAACTTTTCTGTCTCTTCTCTTAATCTATAAAATATAAATCTGACATTTCTCCTACTTCTCATCTTGAAAACTTGTTTAAAAAAGTATAGCTCTTTCATAATATTCACTAAGCATCATGGAGCTTTGAAGCTCCATGCACCCCAGAGAAGCCTGTTCTTAAAGCTCATCCATTCCTGTGTGGACCAGCGGTAAGTAGAATCTTTTCATGAGGCTACTCATTAAGGTGGGGCCCACCTTTTTCAGGCAGGGTCTGAATCCTCTTCTTGGAGTCCTTCATAAGAAAATTAAATTCAAACAAAGAGAGAGGAAGCCATAGAAACTAGAAGCTGAAAGCAAGGAAACTTTGAACAGGAGAGACCAGCAGACGACGCCATGTGCCTGGCTGTGTGGCAGAGGCACCCAGGGTCAGCGGCAGCCAGTCTTCAGGAAGGAAGCAACATCGCCTTGATGATGCCTTCATCTGGACATCCTCACAGCCTCAAAATCCCAAGTGTATAAGCCAGTAAATTCCCATTGCTATAAAGCCCACTCATTTCATGGTTTCTGCTGTAAACAGCCTGGAAAACTAAAATAAGCCCTCTAAAACCTTCAGAAATAATAGATGAATTCTGGGTCTCCACAGCAAAAACAGAGTTGAGAATTAAGTTGTTTTCTCAGGTTGAGTGAAGCCTCAACCAGCCCAGGTGAGATGGGCTTTTTTTCTGCAGTGAAACCTGCCATGACCTAGGAGCTGGTGAGCCATGAGCCTGGCTTGGAAGAGCATTGCAAGTTTCAGGTGAAGGTCATTTGCCAAGGGGAAGTAGTGAGACAACATCACTTCTGGGGAATAAAGTGGGACAAGCATACTGATCCAGGTGCTGGTGTTCCAGTGTGAGAAAATCGTGCAATGACTTGCCTCTCACACCAGAAACACTGTCACACCCAGAAGGTAAATGCCAAGAGGCCCCCATTTGTGGATGTGCTCTGTACCCTCCAGATAGGAAAACTCCTCAGGAAACATGAAGGCATTGGGGATTTCCACTTCTCAAGAACAGCCGCTATACTCCTTTCTCTCAGTAGGGCTGTGTGTTTTCTGAAGAAAAATGTTGTAACAGAAAGACCCAGCTATGGCTTTGCCTCCATCCTGCCACATTCTATCCTCTTTTCATTGTTCTAGTGGAAAGTGGCAGCAGATGATGGGTCTTGCATCTTTGTCAGTTGATAGACCTTTCACTTCTTTGGAGGAATAGGGATTTAATTTGATATATCTTTTTTATTGAAATAAATGTGGAATTTTCTGTTTAGATCTGACCAATTCCAGAGGTTATTTCAAAGTTGACCTAACTTTGAGTAGCTATATAACTATCTTCTACTACATGTTATACTTATACAACTACTCCAGAAGAGGTTTCATTTTTTATAAGTTTCTCATCATCTCATCATTTGCTTCCAACTTTCCTTTTTACTTCTGCATCTCCAGCTCAATCTTAAAGGTAACTTTCCATTTTGTTCTGATGGAATAGTGTCAAGGCACAGTTTCCTTAAAACTGCCTTTATTAAAGGACAATCTGGGGTAATGTGTTGAAGATCTGAATTCATAAAAAGTTTATTTTAGGCACAGGCTCTCAAATTTTAAGATCCCTCAACATCTCTCAGGAGTTTATTAAAATGCAAATTCTTGAGATTCTGATGAGGAAGTGGAAAGAGAGATGTGTTGTAACAGGCCTCGCAGGGGCTCCCTTGCACATGCCCCAGGAGTCTACAGGAGCCCAACTTTCAGTAGGTGCAACAGGTGAGTGCTGGGCCAGCAGAGAGATGCCCAAAGAGATGAAGAGTAGCTTTGTGGTCATCTGATGTGGCCATAAATGGTAAGCTCTGTTCATAATTATGACTCTCAATAGTAGACAATTCTAAATTATAAATAACTGGGTACTGAGGAAGTGGTCAGCTTGTGCTTTGGGTAAAATCTATTTTATCCTTTCTGAAAATATAGGATAATAGGAATTACTACCTCCCTCCACTTCTAACCTGAAGCAAAATTCACTTACTATTCTTTACAACACACTTGAAGGAAATGTGTATCCTGTTTTATTGGTGATGGGAGGCAGGGGTGAGTAGAGCCCAAACTCACAGGGAATTACTTATCCACACATTTATAAATTGATAAACAACTATACACAGTGGCATTCAAGCCTGTGTGACTCAATAAACACTTGTCTCTTACCACGTCCTATTGATTCCATTCCTGCAATTCTTCCCTCCCCCCTTGGCCTCCTGCCCCAGTTGCTCACCTGGATTTTTATGAAAGTGTTATAACCACTCTCTTATCTCAGTCACTGCCATTTGGAAGCATTTTCCACATTTCACTCTAGAGTTCTTCTTCCAAAATGCACCTGTGAGGGGTCACCCAGCACCACCACATCCCAACTGAAGCCCTTTGGGGGCTCTTCATTTCTAAGAAGGTAAAATCCAAACTGTTTAAGCCCTCCCATCCCACCCTAAAGCACCTGAACCCCTGTGTTCCCTACCATGCCAGCACACCTCACTTGTCTCTCATGAAGTACTTCCTCCTACCTCTTCTAATTCTCAGTCATCCTCCAAGACCCAACCCATACGTGAGCTTCCTGAAGACCCAACCTACACATGAGCTTCCCAAAGACCCAACCTATACATGAGCTTCCCAATGACCCAACACATACATGAGCTTCCCCATGAAGTCCTCAGTGATTCTTCTGCAAGTTTCCATGGGCCCATTAGCGACATTGAGCTGCTCCCTCCCCTAGGCACCCTGTCCAATGTGTAGCATGTATTCCATGGTGTCATAATGGCCTGGGACTGGGAGCGCTGGAGCACAGGGACTGCCAGAGTACTTATGGTGCCCATAACAACCAACCAATCTTGTGTTGAATGACAAGATACAATTCCAAGTCCTAGTTAATATTTTACTACCTCAGAAAAATGATAATAATAATAATAACTATCTTCTTTGACATCCTAGTCTTAATGGAGTGATAGAAGCCATCTCCCTTAGAGTTTTGGAAATCAGGCATCTTTTGGGGGGCCTAACCCCCAATGTCTGTCACACAAGGTCATGCTGAATGTGCCTTCCCCACTGCTTCAGACTGGCCAAAATCCCACTAACCTAAGGAAAAATGGGTCATCTGAGCAAAATGAAAGAACACAAAATGAGCCAAAGACCCAGTATCTGCTTTGTTTAACCTTTTAAAAACAAGTTGAATGATATTTGATATAAATAATTTTGCTTAGCTCACCAGAAAATACTTGCAATATGATTTTAAGCAGAGAAGAGTGAGACACATGTCTTCTTCTACCTTAAGTATACATACAGTTTTCCACAAGTTTCCATTTCTGAGTTCACTTCTAAGTGAGCACTCTGCCCCCTGTGTTGTCCATACCCCTTCTCTCTCTCCAGCTCACTCAGGGCACCAGGTGTGCTGGAGCTGGCTTTAAAGTCCCATCTTTCCACCCAAAGTCTGCAGTCTGCCTTTATTGACTATAAACAAAAGGAGAAATATTAAGGAAGAAGGAGAAAAAAGCACCAACCAAAATGCACGTGTTTGTTTTTCCCTTTCATTCATAATGGGCTGAGAAAGGGCAATTATGGAAAACAGCAGAGAAACAAACTTTCCTTGTAACTATTCCCATAATTTGCTGAAGCACTCTCAACCCACACACAGGAACTAATATTCCCTGCAAAGGTGCAGAAGCTTCTACCATCTCAGGTGTTCTGAGTGTGAGCATAAGTGGCCTCCAGCATTTTGGAAGAAAGCCAATGCATGTGTGGCTGGTGATAACACAATTTGGGGTTTTATACAGTGTGGTTTAACTCACAAAAGAGAATTCCCTTTAATCAAGCAGCAGAGAATGTTGTTCTGAGCTGTGGAGGCCACGATGTTCCTGCTGGGACACTTCCTGGTGTGTCTGATTAAGGTGGGAACTGAGGGGAGGGTTTCCCACAGGCTCTCGGCAGCCCCTCTCAGCCCCCTCAGCCCCTCTGGTGTGCACGTGGTGTCTCCCAGCCTCTGAAGGGTGGGTGCTTTCCAGGTCTTCACTGCAGGCCACTCACCCACGGGTTCAGGCTGCCTGGATGTCCAGCCTCCTTCTGCGGTCATTGTGCCTGGGCGCACCCTGTACCTGCATCCCCCCAGCACCCACACAGCTAGGGCTGCAGGTGACCTGGGGGTGCTGCCAGCCTCGTGTCATGGGACACTTCTGGCTAACCTTCAAAACTTCTCGGTGGTCCACCGTGCTGTGTTTAGCCTCCCTCTTACTCTCATGTCGGGAGGTAGGAAGGAGCCCCCACGCTCATGGCAGTTACTGCTGTAAGGTTACAGCAAATACTGAACGCCACTCCCAGGAGAAATGCAGGTTAGGCCCCCGTGCCTTGGTAACAATCCCTCAACTGACAAAAGGAACAGTGTTTGGTTTGGTTTTGCCTGTTTCTGCTTAAAGATGCCTTATATTTCTTGCTTCTTTCTTACATTTGCATGAGTCCCCAGGAAGTTCTAGGTGTCAGAAGCCTTTGGAGATGGCCCTCTCGGGCGTCTTGCCACCCCCAGTGATTGCTGGAGTGCATTTAACCCGCGGATTGAAGCCTGTGAGCTCCACGGAAGACAGAGCACAGTCCTCGGCCCAGCTGGGGACAGGCCCACGGGTGCGCGCATTCCTGGGAGCAGCAGACCCCGGGAGAAGTGTGAACCCCAGGAACAGTGGGCCCCAGGAGCAGTAGACCCCAGGAACAGTGGACTCCAGGAGCAGCGGACCCCAGGAGCAGTAGACCCTGGAAGCAGCAGACCCTGGGAGCAGCGTCCCCTGGGAGCAGCAGAACCCGGGAGCAGTGGCCTCTGGGAGCAGTGGACTCCTGGAGCAGCAGCCCCCAGAAGCAGCGGACCCCAGGAGCAGTAGACCCTGGGAACAGCAGACCCCAGGAGCCGTGGACCCCAGGAGCAGCAGACCCCAGGAGCACTGGCCCCCAGGAGCAGTGGTCCCAGGGAGCAGTGGCACCCAGAAGCAGTGGACCCTGGCACCAGCAGCCCCCAAAAGCAGCAGACCCCAGGAGCAGTGGACCCGGGGAGCAGTGGACCCTGGACCACCATGGAAGGGCAAGGTGGAGCACGGGCTCCTCACACACTGCAGGCCCACTACACTCTCACCTGGTTGTCCACCTAGGGAGGCAATGAGGGGTGGTGGGGTGGCAGGGTGGGCTGTACCCTCCCTGCTGAATCTCAGACTGTAATACATGAAATGGGGACAAAACCTTCCTCCAGGCAGATGCAGAGATAATGTGCAAAGGTGCCTGCCGCAGTGGCTGGTTTACAGCAGGGCCTCCCTATATGCTGCTATTGCCAGACATGGTCTCCTGAGAACAAAGTTGCCAATGGGTGGCCTGACCTATGGAATTTGGACTTGTGCATCCCACGGTTGTGTGAGACACATTTATAAATCTATTTATAGACCTCTCCTGTTGGTCCTGTTTCCCTAGAGAATTCAGACTAGTGCAGGGACCCACAGGCCAGAGGTAAGTGCAGGAATGCATGCACCACTTATGAAGCCTAGTGTGAATATTAAAATAAAATGATGTGCTGAGGAATTAAGTTTTTTTCAATATTTTCTATTGATTCACTAACTGGAAGCCCTAAATCTGTTGGTACATTTCTGCTGACTTTTTGTTTGCTCTCGGCCTGCTTGTTTCTTGTCTACATGTTTGAGGAGGTGAGGGATAGGGATTTTTGTTTTTAGCTCATCTATTTGTCAGGAACCTTTAGAAACAAAAATGGAGATTTTTGAAGGGTGCTCAGGGGCAGGGATATTTTTAAAGGGTAGCTAGGGTTGAGGGCAGGCTCCAAAGTACGGGGTGGTGCCCCAGGTCACAGTGCAGCAGGGAGCCTGAAGGTCAGGTGCAGAGAGCAGTGTCCCAGCCCAGGTCACTCATGCCCATTGCTGACCACTCTCAGACTCCACCAACCTTGGGCAGAGCCCAGCGGGTAGCCCAAGGGCATGCACTCTCATTGCTGTGGTCCGTGAATGTCTTCCTGAATGGATGGAGAACAGGAGGCATGCCTCTAGGATCCAGGTGATGAAAGGAAAGTATCCAGCCTGCCTGTGGTCCATGCTCAGAGCAAGCAGTCTTGTGAATTTAGCACCTGGTGTGCAATGTCAGTTTTTCTACAGGGCTTCCTGGCTCAACTTCAACAGAAACTTTGTCTCATAATTTTACTGTTGCTGTTTGGTGAGAGTTTTGTTTTCATCCTCTTCCTACTTTTTAAGCTTGCATCTTATTTTCTCCTCTCATTGTCCAGCTGAATTAGAAAAATTCTAGTCAACTGTTTTACAAATTTTGGTTTACTGTATTCTCTGAAGGTTCAAACCTAGGAGAACTTTTTAACATTGCAGTTTCATTTTTATGCTAATATAAAGTCAGCTGTCCTTACTAGTTGTAAAGACAAATGTTTTTATGGTGAAAATTTGCAATTAAAGTTTATTTTCATAGATTAAGCCTTTTCTACTAATGTATCCTTGGGGTCCTAGAGATTTTCTTTTCTGTTAAAGGGATGTATATTTTCCAGATTTTAAAAAGTCCAGATTTTATATCATCCTAGAACTCATCCTCTCAATAGTTAGTTAGCACTTTGCTCTCTAAAGAATTGTGGGGTGGAGAGAGAGGTCCAGAGCTCAGAGCTTGGTGAGCCAGAAGCTCTGGGCTTGCCTTCTGGAGCACTTAGGCAGTTAGTGCCCCATTCCACAGAAGAGACTGAGGGTCAGCAGGACTGGGCAACACCTCCCTTCACACTGAGGCTGCCCAGATCCACCAGCTGGACCCAATTTCTCCTGCTTCACTGTCTGTGTTCTGTCCTCTGCCATACACCACTTTCATCTCAATCACTGCTGGGGCCAGGAAAAGAAACATCCTTCCAGCCTTCAGGCACCTGCAGTGTGCTCATGTCACTTGCGAAGGACACCACTTTGGGGGGTTACAAGGAGGGGGTGCTGGTCTCTGTCTCCACCTCCTTCTGAGGGTTACAGGGACAAGGCACAGATACTCTGTAGGCTCCCACCTAGAGGACACCCACCAGCTTACCCCCAGCTGCACAGAGCAGCATGGAGTGTGGAGGTCTGGTGGTCTTCCCAGGTGGTGGTCTACCAAAGGAGTGGTCTACTCAGGTGGTCCATCCAGGAGGTGGTCTATGCAGGTGGAAGTCTATCCAGGTGGCGATCCATGCAGGTGGTGGGCTATCCATGTCATGGTCTAGGCAGGTGGTGGTTTATGCAGGTGATCAATACAGAAGAATCAGCCAAGGCCCAGAACAGAGCACTCACTCAAGTGAGTGAGTAAATGATAAACTAACAGCAGGGGTGATGGGGAGTCCTCATTAGCACAGGGCACCCCTTTAGACACTGAGTTCCCCTCAGAAGACCCCATCACCCCTGTGGTCAGTGGCTGGGCCATGCTCCACCCTTTGCACCAACTGAAGTGGGCACAATGAGAAAGGGCCATGGAAGCAGGGTCCTGCCTGGCAGGCACAGCTGGTGGGGGGAGGAGGGCTCACTGGGGAAGCCCTCAGAAGGGCATGGCCTGAGGGTGCTGGATTCATCTCGGACATGGAAGAGCTAGGACAGAGGAGAGGAGCAGGGACAGGGAGGGGAGATGAAGCAGGCTGAAGTCACACATCCTCGCAGGAACACCCATCAACTCAGTCTTAAGGGGCACGAGTTCCTGTCCTCACTCTCCTTCCTTTCCTCTCATCAGAATTCCCCTGTCTTTCAGCTCATTCTTTGAAGCCTTCTTCTTTGAAAGGTCCCAATGGAATGGGAAAATAAGGTAAACCAACTTGTCTAGAGACAGCTAAGATGTTAACACTTGTGAATTAAATCAGGTCTTAACCCAACGACAGACCACATGGTGTGATGTCTTTAGCATATTCATCCAATAGTTGACCACCAAACCCTGTGGCAGACACAAGCATAAAGTATCTGGAACACGATGTAGACTCAAGCCCAAAACAAGTGGAACTACTTGAGCTATAAATATGACCAGCAAAACTGTCAAGTCATATGTGTATACATATGTGCCAGTTAGAAAGGATTTATGTGCCCTAGAAAAGCCATGATTTAATCCTCATCAATCTTGGGGGGGAGCAACAATTTTTTCTAATCCCTATTCAGTACCATAGGTTGGAAACTTGACTGAGTTATCTCCAAGGAGACATGACTCAATCAATTGTTGGTATTAAACTTGATTAGAGGGAGGCGTGTCTGTATCCATTCTATGTGTGTCTTGATTAGTTTACTGGAATTCTATAAAAGAGGAGACATTTTGGAGAGAGTGCCCTTTTGAGAACAAAGAGAGAGCCACAGAACCACAACAGAAGGACAAGAGAACCACAGAGTCCACCAGCCAGTGACCTTTGGAGATGAAGAAGGAACACGCCCCCAGGGAGCTTCATGAAGCAAGCAGCCTGGAGGAGAAGCTAGCAGATGTCATCACGCTCACCATATGCCCTTCAAGTTGAGAGAGAAACCCTGAACATCATCAGCCTTCTTGAACCAAGATATCTTTCCCTGGATGCCTTAGATTGGACATTTCTATAGACATGCTTTAATTGGGACATTTTCTTGGCCTCAGAATTATAAACTAGCAACTTAT
Source organism: Tamandua tetradactyla (assembly GCF_023851605.1). Lineage (NCBI taxonomy): Eukaryota > Metazoa > Chordata > Mammalia > Pilosa > Myrmecophagidae > Tamandua > Tamandua tetradactyla. The sequence continues at coordinate 95,563,329 of NC_135330.1, read as the reverse complement.
TAAATTCCCTTTTTAAAAGCCATCCCATTTCTGGTATATTGCATTCAAGCAGCTAGCAAACTAGAACAACATACTTCATCCTCCTTCTCATAAAAAATAAATAAGCCCAGTTTGGGGGCCCTCCTATCATGACCTGTAACTGGGGTGGAGGATGGGGGAACCGATCCCTGGGCACACCAAATGAGGGGCAGGCAGAGGTAAGAATTTTTGCTTGATTATTTATCAACCCAATGGAGAGCTCCAAAGACCAAATCAAAATGAAAGTAAGGAAGTAAATGTGGCCACCAGCAGCATTTATAGTCTCCCATTGCACGAATCATCTAAGCAGACATTTATGCACATGGTGCAAAGAGATCACTGCATCTGCCTGCACTCATATTTATTTTGCTAGGTGACTCTGAATTCTGGTTGTTACATCTCTGTATCTTCATATTCTTTGCCACTGATCAGAATCAGATAGTATCAGAACAAAACCATATAACTCCATATATATACTATTTCCATAGAAATTACAGAAAGATTGTTCTATGGTTGTTACTTTCCCTTCTGTCACAGCAGGGATTTCCTCTCACTCCCAGAGAGCTGGACCATGCTGCCACCACACCCAGCACACCATGGGGGGTACCTGGGTGCTGGGACAGGTAGAATTATGTACCTGACATAGACAATTTCTTAACCCACGTTCCCATGGATGGAGACCCCTGTGGAGAGGCCCTCTGGAGGATGGTGGTGAGTTATGATGAGGCTCGGCTGAGTGAGACACTGTGGCTGTAGGAGGAGCAGGCCATTCAGGATGGGGTTGGATGTCAGGAGAAGGGAGAGCAGAGCGAGCAGGGCAAGGGGGCTGCAGGCTGTGGGGGTGCAGGCCAGGCTGCCGCGAGGGCCCAGCTGGGCCTTGTGCCCTGCAGACCTGGAGAGGCATGGCCTGCGGACACCTCAGTTCTATGGCATTCCTCACAACAGTGGCCAACTCGGCAGATGGATTTTTTCCCCCCTAAGCCCTCTGAGGGCAGGTGCCAAGACTTGTTTTATCTTTGGGTGCCTCCTGCCTGGTGGGTGACCTGGTCTGTTGTAGGTACATCTGTAGTATTTTGAAAATGTACTTGAACATGTTCTTCCCTGAAGATTGTAATGACCTTTCATTTTCAGAGAACATTGTTGTTTTAAAATCATAAAAATGCTGTTAAACATTTGGAAATAAATTCTATGTATAAAAAACTAGGTTTGGAGCTGCAGTTTCCTTTCCTCAGCTCATGCAGTGGTCCAGGAAAGTCAGAACCTGAGTGCATAGGCCAGAGGCTCTGAGATGCACATGGTGGCCTGGAAACCATGACAAATGTGCATATCTCTGTATATGCAACAAATGTGCAGAGAAATATCACAGAAAACTGAGATTTTTTCAGTAGCTTTTTACCTTTGATAAACTAAAAATTGTGAAAAGCAACTGTAATTTTACTTGTATACCAATATTTAATAATGATGGCTTGAGAGATGCCATTGGGAGCTCAAACTCTGCAGCTATAGCAGGAACCTACTGTTTGCAACCTTTGACCCCATGAAACTTCTCCTAGGTCAATGAAGGAAAAAAGTCTCAATTCAGGCCAAGGTTTATGAGATTTGTTTCCACATTACTTACAATATTAAAAATTTTCTGAAAATTATCCCAATGTTCAACAAGAGGAAAAAGCTTAATTTATGATGAGGTAACTACAGCTTGGAATATACTGCTTGTGATATAACAGTGATTGAAAAAAATGAGACAAAACAGAGGCTCAAATTGTATAAGCAGAAAAATCTCAATTACACAAATGTACAAATAAAAAGATGGAAATAAAATACATCAACATATTAGTAGTTCTCTCTGGGTGGCAGAAATAGAAGTTATTTAAATTTCCTTCATACACTTTACTGTATTTTCTTAATTTTCTAGAGTAACATAAATGTGTGTTTATAGAGAATTTAATGCATATAGAGAAAAAAGGCAAGAAGCATTATTTCAAAATAAATACATGTTATTTTCTGACAGCTACCAAAAAGGAAGGAAGGGAGGGAGGGAGGGAGGGAGGGAGGAAGGAAGGAAGGAAGGAAGGAAACAAACAAGTAGCAGGAATCCATCCAGCACAGTTTTGGCTGCTTTTTGGCTCTTTATAACAAGCATATTATGTGACTGAGATTGCAAGCTTCCAAAGCGGCAATGGAAGACAAGCAGAGAAAAACCAGTGAAATAAATACATGATTTTTCTTTTATGTTTCGAATGTCATCTAAGCATACGGAGTGTGGGAGGTGTAGGCAATGGCCTTGCATGATGTGGATTGTGCAGGTCAGTGGACCAACTTTCCCTTTCTTTCACGTGTTTTTTAAAATAAACAGTTTAATGTCAGTGTTGTTACAGGACCGTCTGCTTCTGGGTGTCATGGACTGTGCATTCCCACGTGGGCATGAGAAAGCAGAGCAGCTCGTGGTAGGGCCTGCACCCTGGGACAGTTCTGAGGAGACGGCGGTGGCCTGTGCATCCGGGCACACAGACGGGGCTCAGCGCTGCCTCTCTCCACTGCCTCACATGCCCCTGCTGTCCCTCCTCCAGACGCTGCTCCTCCTCTCTCTGGACTCCATGCTCTCTGAAATCCTACTGTATTCCTCTAGTCAATTTGTTTTTGTCTCCCAGGGTATTATTTAATGCCTTCTCGTGTCTCTTCAACTGCCCAAATATCCACCCCCCTGCCCCCAATTCTCAGGATATGGTCGTTCTTCTTGGTGAGGGGAGACGCAGCCAGGGGGCGCTACTAGCAAACTGACCAGGCTTCCCAAAACTTAACCCATGTTTCCATGTCCCCTGTTATGCTAAAAATAGCACAACTTCTCCAACCCAGGTGGCCTCAACCCTTGTCACTAGGCCACAACATGTAGGGGTTGAGGAGATGGCCGGTCCTGCTGTACTTATGACTTTGACCTCAATAGGAAACCAGGTCTTTAGCAGGGGTAATTAGGTTCAAGGTCTCAGAAGAAAATCATGCTGGGTATAGGGTGTGCTAAGCCCAATGACTGGTGTCCTTAGGAGAGAAAGGAGAGGTAGATTTGGGACACAGAGAAATGATGGACACATGGAAACATGGAGGGGAGGCCATGGGAAGGTGAAGGCAGAGAGTGGATGGTGCTTCTCCAAGCCAAGGATTGACCACAGCCACCATATGCCCAGAAAGTGGTGTGGGCCTCCAGGAGGAGCCAGCTTCCCCAGGGCCTGGATTTCAGACTCCCAGCCTCCAAGAGCTCATTGCTGTTGTTTTCAGCCATCAAGCACATGGCTATTTGTTACAGCAACCCAGACATGGCAAAATCCCTTTTCCCTGACATAAGAGCTGCTCCTCTAGCATCTCTTCTGAAGTACCATTTCTCCTGCCAGTGTCTTATTCTCATCAGCATATAAACATGCCTTAACTTATTCTGTCTTAAAGCAAAATAAAACAAATAAAAAAATCTTACCATGAAAAAGAGAGAGATACTTTCTGTTCTTCTTCTACTTCCCCTGACCACAACACTGATGGGATACTCATCGCCCCCAGCCCTCCCATTTTCCCTTCTGCCTGTTCTAATTAGATTTTGTCTTCACCTTAATGGAAAAGCTCTTCTGAAAGTCACTGTTGGCTGTCTCTCCTTATCACAACTTGTCCGGACAGAAGAAACACCCTCTCCTCTTTGAATTCCTCTCTCTGTTTTTGTAATGTCAGTCGGTCATTCTTACTATCTTTTGTCCAAGGCTGAACTCTCTCTACCTGATAGATGTGGCTTTGAGCACCATCTATATGCTTACAACTCTCAGATTCTTACCTCTAATCTCACCCTCTCAGATCCAGATTCTCACCAATTATGGACTTGTTATCTCTGCTCTAGCACCTATAGGGATGCAAATAATGGTCCCAAAACAGAACACCTGGTTTCCTCCTCCAACGTCCCAGTCTTCACTGAAGGTGGTCAAGAACTTGAAGATTGGGACTTCAATTCCAGTCCTTCCTTTGCAAGCTGTAATACTTCAGCTAATATAAATATTCTTGGGGTCTCAGCTTCTGTGATGGTGAGGTTCTGGTGTCAACTTTGCCAGATAATGATGCCCAGTTGTCTGGTCAGGCAAGCACTGGCCTGACCATTTCTGTAAGGATATTTCTTGGCTAGTTGATAAGCCAGGAGGCTTGCATATTAAATCATCAGTCAGTTGACTGCATCTGTGGTTGACTACAGCCGAGATCAACAAAGGGTATGTCTCCTGCAAATGAGATAATATAATCAGTTGAAGATTCTCTCTTCATCCAGCAAGCCTCTCCTTCAGAGTTTGTTGAGTCCCTTCATCGGAGCTGTCATCTTCACAGCTTGCCCTATGGATTTTGGACTCTTCCATTCCCATGATTGCATGAGACACCTTTATAAATCTCATATTTATAGATCTCTTCTTTTGGTTCTGTTTCTCTAGAGAACCCTGATGAATACAACTTGGTACTGGGAGTGGTTCTTGAGAAGCAAAATCTTAACAGTGGGTTTTTACAGCTGGTTTTCTACTCTGATGAGACTCAGAGGCACTAATGCTTCTCTTTCCAATAATCAAGATGACACTGACATTCCATGGGATGAGTTGGCAAGATCTGCTAATTGTAAACTTATATGAGCCAATGCTCTGGGTGAGAATATTTTTGACACCTTAGTGGAGTTTTGTGGAATTAAGAGGTATCATGATGTTGGCTGGTTATTGTTAGATATGCTGGATACAGTGATGAGGGAAAGGGATGAGCTGAAGGCTTCAAATTTGCAACTTAATCACCATATTAAAGGTGTAAAATTTTCATGTGTCCCCTGAAAGAAAATCTTATTTCCTGTGGTTGCAGACTTGAGATCTCTGAAAAACAGACACAGAGCTTCATTGTGTGAATAGCAGATTTACAATGTAAACTAAAATCTCAACCTTACAGGGTGTGTGCTGTTGAAGTAAGGGCTTTGATTGGAAAATAATTGGATCCTGAAACTTGGGATGAGGACATATGGGTTGATGATGATGGCAAAAGGGACATGGAAACGCTGGAATCTGCTGAGCCTTTGTTAGATAGACCTGCAATCTATTTCCCTGAGGAAAGAGCCACCCCACCTCCAGCCTGCTCTGGGGAAGCAGCTACCAGACCTCCAGGATACCATGAGGAAACAGCTTCCCAACCTCCAGTCCACCTAAGGAGTCTGCTGTTCAACCTCCACCTAAAGAGATTAACCCTTCAGTGCCTGCTAACCCTGTAACCACCTCCCCTGGGGAAACTGCCCTCACTCCTCTGTCTGGAGCAACTGATCCTATTTCACCAGAGGAAACTGAAACAAAATGCCCTGAGGTAACTGGTTTGAAAGACATTTCTATTTCTTTTTATGACCCACCCCCACCACCCCTCTTTTCTTCAAGATTTATAACTAGATAAAGTCTCAACAGGCCCCAAAGGATAAGGGAAAAAGTGTGGCCCATGATTACATACACTATATCCAAAAGAACTGCTTGATTTTCCAATCTATATAGACAGGAATCAGGGGAATATTTGTGGAAATGAATATTATGGATGAGGGATAATGGTGGAAAGAATTAAAATTGGATCAAGCTGACTGTATTGATATGGGCCCCCTAAGCAGAGATTCTGCTTTCAATATTATATCTTGAGGCATTAGAAAGGGAATTAATAGTTAGTTTGGATGGTTGGCTAAAACATGGATCCAAAGGTGGCTGACATTGCCTGAGGTTGAAATGCCAGAACTGCCCTGGTATAAGGTAGATGAGAGATCTACAGCCTTAGAGAGATGGGAATGTTAGAGGGGACTTATCATGGAAGACCTGCTCACACACCCCAGGAGTGCCCAGAGGACAAATCACTCATCAGAACATTGAGAAATAAATTCCTGAGACTAGCTGCATCATCCCTGAAGAGCTCTATAGTCACCCTTATCTCTAGGTCAGATATTACTGTGGGAGCTGCTGTCACTGAGCTGGAATCCTTAAACAGAATGAGGATGATCAGATTCTGAATTGGCAGAAGCCATATGGTAGCAACCACCAAAGACAAGGCATGGCCACCATAATGGACAGCAGACTCAAAGCAACAGTCAAAATTATCTGACTCACAGAGACTTAATGGCATTGGCTAATGATCATGGGGTACCTAGAAGTAAAATAGGTGAGCAGCCTACTGTTTTCTTGTTTGAGTTGTATAAGCAAAAGTTTTCTAGGTCAAGTGAACAGAAGTCTAACTTGAATTACAAAAACAGTGAGTCATGGCACCTTAATCAATTTCCAGACTTGAGACAGTTTACAGACCCAGATCCCCTTAAATTAAGGGAGGGCCAGATACCCTTGGGAAAGGACAATTTTACACTGCCAAAAATGGACGGTTAACCTTCCTCCAAGCCTTCCCCAAGGAGCCCTACAGCCTTTAATCAGAGTGACTGTCCACTGGGAAAAAGGAAATGATCAGATATTTTAGGGATTATTAGATACTGGTACAGAAGTGACACTAATTCCAAGAGACACAAAACATCACTCTGGTCCACCAATCAGAGTAGGGGCTTAGTGTGGGTCAGGTGATCAATGTAATTTGAGCTCAGGTCCATCTCACAGTAGGTCCAATGGGTCTGTGGACTGATTTTGTGGTCATTTCTCCAGTTCTGGAATGCATAATTGCAATCAACATGCTCAGCAACTGGAAAAATCCCCATATTGGTTCTTTAACTCATGGAGAGAGGGCTATTAAGGTATGAAAGGCAAAGTGGAAGCCACTAGAATTGCCCTTACCTAGCAAAATAGTGAATCAGAAGCAATACTGTATACCTGGAGGGATTGCAGAGATTAGTGTCTCTCTTAAGGACTTGAAGGATGCAAGGGTGGTGATTCCCACTACATCCCCAATCAACTCTCCTATTTGGCATGTGCAGAAAACAATTGGGTCTTGGAGGATGACAGTGGATTATCATCAACTTAACCAGGTGGTGATGCCAATTTTAGCTGCTGTGCCAGATGTGGGATCATTGCCTGAGAAAATCAGTACATCCCCTGGTACCTGGTATGCAGCTGTTGATCTGGCAAATAATTTTTTCTCAACAGTTGTCAATAGGGACAACTAGAAACCATTTGCATTCAGCTGGAAAGGCCAGCAGTATACCTTCACTGTGCTGCCTCAGGTTATATCAACTCTCCAGCCCTATGTCATAATCTTGTCTGCAGGGACCTTGATCATTTCTCCCTCCCACAAGACATCACATTATGTTGATGATATCATCATGTTGATTGGACCTAGTGAACAAGAAGTAGCCACTAGTCTGGGCTTATTGGTGAGGTATTTGTATGTTGTGGATGGGAAATAAATACAACAAAAATTCAGGGACCTTCCACCTCAGTGAAATTTCTAGGTGTCCAGTGGTTTTGGACAGGTCAAGATATCCCTTCTAGGGTGAAGGATAAGCTGTTGCATTTGACTTCTCCTATGACCAAAAAAAAAAGAGGCACAATGCCTAGTAGGCCTCTTTGAATTTTGGAGGCAATATGTTCCTCATTTGGGTGTGCTACTCTTGCCTGATTACTGAGTGACCAAAAAAAGAATCTAGTTTTGAGTGGAGACTGGAACAAGAAGAGGCTCTGTGATAGGTCCAGGCTGCTATACAAGCTGCTCTGCCACTTGGACCATATGATCTAGCAAATCCAATGGTGTTGGAAGTATCAGTGGCAAATAGAGATGCTGTCTGGAGCCTTTGGCAGGCCTCCATAGGAGAATCACACCAAACCTTAGGATTTTGGAGCAAAACCTTACCATTCATTGCAGATAACTACTCTTCTTTTGAGAAACAGCTTTTGGCCTGCTACTGGGGCTTAGTAGAGACTGAACACTTAACCATGGGCCACCAAGCTACCATGAGACCTGAGTTGCCTATCATGAGTTGGGTGTTGTCTGACCCACCAAGCCATAAAGCTGGGCATGCACAGCAGCACTCCATCATAAAATGGAAATTATATATACAAGATAGGGCCAGAGCAGGTCCTGAAGGCACAAGTAAGTTACATGAGGAAGTGGCTCAAATGCCCATGGTCTCCACTCCTGCTACATTACCTTCTCTTTCCCAGACCAAGGCTATGGACTTTTGGGGAGTTCCTTACAGTGAATTGACTGAGAAAGAGAAAACTCAGGCCTAGATTATAGGTGATTCAGCACGATATGCAGGTACCACCCAAAAGTGGACAGCTACAGCATTACAACCCCTTTCTGGGATATCCTTAAAGGACAGTAGTGAGGGGAAATCCTCTCTGTGTTTGAAACTTAGAGAAGGGCATACTGGTTGTTTATTTTGTTTGGAAGAAAGACTGGCTAGAGGTATGTTAGTATACTGACTCATGGGCAGTTATTAATGGTTTGGCTGGATGATCTGGGACTTGGAAGGAACATTGCTGGAAAATTGGTGATAAAGAGGTCTGGGGAAGAGGTATGCGGTTAGACCTTTCTGAATGGGCAAAAACATGAAGATGTTTGGTTCCATGTGTGTGCTCACCAGAGAGTGACTTCAGCAGAGGATAGTATTAATCATTGAGTGGATAAGATGACCCGTTTTGTGGATACAAGTCATCCTCCTTCCCCAGCCACTCCTACCATTGCCCAATGGGCTCATTAACAAAGTGGTCATGGTGGTATGGATTCAGCAGAATGGACTTTCACTCACTAAGACTGACCTGACTATGGTCACTGCTGAGTGCCCAGTCAGCCAGCAGCAGAGACCCACACTCAGTCCCTGATGTGACAACATTCCCCAAGGTGATCAGCCTGTTACCTGTTGGCATGTTCATTACATTGGACAACTTCCATTCTGGAAGGGGCAGGGATTTGTTTCAAATGGAATAGACACATAGTCTGGATATGGGTTCATTTTCCCTGCACACAGTGTTTCCAAAAACTACCATCCATGGGCTTACAGAATGCCTTATCCTTCATCATGGAATTCTGCACATCATTGCTTCTGACCAAGACACACACTTCACAGCAAATGAATTTCAGAGATGGGCACATGCTCATGGAATTCTTTGGTCTTAAAATGTTCCCCATCATCCAGAGGCAGGTGGGTTGACAGATCAGTGAAATGACCTTTTTAAGACCCCATCATGGTAACAGCTCGGTGGCCATACCTTGCAGGGCTGGGGTGATGTTCTCCAGGAGGCTGTGTGTGCTCTGAATCAGCATCCACTGTATGGTGCTGTTTCTCCCATAGCCAGGATTCATGGGTCCAGGAACGAAAGACTTGAAATGGGAGTGGCACCACTCACTATCATCTGTAGTGATTCACTAGGAAAACTTTTGCTTCTTGTCCCTGAAACCTTAAGTTCTGCTGGTCTATGGGTCTTAGTTCCTAAAAGAGGAGTGCTCCTATCAGGAGACACAACAATGATTCCATTGAACTGGAAGTTAAGACTGCCACCTGGCCACTTTGGGCCTCTCATGCCACTGAATCAACAGGCAGGAAAGGGGGTTACTATACTGTCTGAGGTGACTGACCCTGACTATCAGAGGGAAACAGGACTACAACTACACAATGGAGGTAAAGAAAAGTTTTTCTGGAATACAGGAGATCCCCTAGGGCATCTCTTAGTATTATCATGCCTTATGATTAAAATCAATGGAAAACTGCAACAATCTGATCCAGACAGGACTATCAATGGCCAGAAACTTTAAGAATGAAAGTCTGGGTCACCCTACAGAAACTGCATTATAACATGGCAAGCATCAGATGGCTGTTGAAAGAAGGAAGCATACTTTTCATGACTGGAGCTTAGAAATGTTAATTGCACAGAGAGAACAGAAATAAGTTGGTGTCTGTCATTTCTCGGCATGGGCTTCCTTCCCTCCTGCATCTGAAGTTTGCATGAATTGTTTTCCATCCTGACATTGCAACCCAGTGGAGAGAGTTTTTCTGTTTCTGCTTAAAAAACTAGATTGCCCACAAAGTATGTCCTGCTCCTGCCATCTCTACCTCTGAATTTCCCTGTTTTCTGATCATATTGTATCGTGCAATTTGTACAAACTGAGAAGGAGACTCTACAGAATGAAAGCCCCCTAAGGATATGCAGGGGCATCCTGCCCACCTGTAGCCCCTCCAGGAGCCACTCTGAGACCTCTCACAAACTGCCAGCTTGATGCAGGACAAGCACAGGGCCTGAGCAGCTAAGACAGGATGGCCTGTTGCCATGGTACAGGCCTTCACAGCTCACAAAGCTTTCTATCTGAAGTCTTCAAAGTGAGCACAAACCATCAGAAGACAAGAATTTTTTTTAATTTAAATGAATATTTAATTTTTTTAAATTAAATTTTATTGGTTTATTCCAATTGTATAAATAATACTTTTTATTATAGGAAATGTGGAAAATAAGGAAAAGTAAAAAGAAAACACAAAATGAGCACTCATCTATAATATCACAACCCAGAAATCTCTGTTAAAATGTCAGTTCATTTACTTCTCATTTCTTTTCTACCCACAAAGGCACACACAGACACACACATACACATATAACTAGGACCAAGATGTATATGGTATCATGTGCTACTTGTTTTATTTGATTCTTTAATCATGCCCATCATGAGAATTTCTCTGTGTCATTATTATTCTTCATAGGCTTCATTTTTTTAGTGCACGTTGTGCCAGTTTCACATTTTTGTGTATGCCAGAAAAGCCATGTCCTTCAACCCTCATTCAATATTGCTGGGTGGAATTTTTTTATTAAGTTGTTTCCATGGAGATGTGACTCTCCAACTGTGGGTGGTAACATTTGATTAGATGGTTTCCATGGAGATGAATCTCCACCCATTTGAGGTGGGGTTGCTCACTGGAGCCCTTTAAGAAGGAACCATTTTGGTAAAAACTTTAGAGCCACCAGAGACCACACAGCCAGAGACCTTTGGAGATGCAGAAGGAAAACATCCCCCAGAGAAGCCTTATGAAATGAGCAGAGAAAGCTAGCAGAAAGCTTTTTCCAGAAAGCTAGCCCCCTCCCATTTTGGCCACCCCACCTGGCACCGGGTCCCCTCACATTCTCTTTCCCCAAGTGCCCTCCCAGCTGAGAAAGCAACCCCAATCTCCATCAGCCTTTTCTTTGGAGTCATGGTATCTTTATCTGGATACCTTAGTTTGGACATTTCTATGGCCTTAGAACTGTAAAATGGCAACTTAATACATTCCCTTTTTAAAAGCCATTCCATTTCCAATATATTGCATTCTGACAGCTTAGCAAACTAAAACACATATAATTTAAAAAAAGTTATTGTAGTAAAGCAAAAAGCAGTTGACAACTGATTTTTCAGCTTATTTTCAACTTCTATATCTATGTTCATATTGTTTTCCTATAAGAAATTATAAGAAAGTGACAGTAGAAGCTTCCTTATGCAGTGGCAAGAGTCTGGCATTTGAATTAGTGACATTTAAGTTGACGTCTCCTTTCTTGGACTTAGTGACCATTTGACCAAGCTCAAGTCACCCAAACCCTGAAATGAGTGGAGTGTAAGTGCCTGGCACAGAGTAAGAAAGTGCCCAACAAATGACATTGCTCATAAAAATGGTGTATTTCAATTCCTTCCATCTTATTCCCTCTTCCTCCTGATGCTGCAGACAAAATCGTCTCTCTCCAGGAAACTCTGGTCACCTGCAGAAAATGGAGAGGCAAGACACTAGATGTTGTCTCTTCTGAAGGTCTGAAATGTGTTTATCTAAACTACAAAGTCAAGACTGTTCCCACAGGAGAGGAAGAAGAGCGCACGAGGCCTTTGGTTCCCTCTCATCTGCATCTAGCCCCACCTGGAGCTGGGTCCCTTCATGTTCTCCTTCTCCCAGGCCTCAAGGGAGGTGCACAGAGGCAGGCTTTCTCTAAACCCTGGCCATCTTTGGGGGAAGATGATTTCTCCTAGGGAAGGCCAACTCCATTTTACAGACACAAGACCATTATTTCAAAATAAACTGTGAGTCCAGGGCTTTCTGCCACATCCTCTTTTTTCTCCCCAGTTTGACATGGTTCCCTGGAAGGAAGGGTGGTGGCAAGGCCTTCAACGCCCCAAAAGAGGATGAGGCATAAAATGGCGTAATAGAAAAATACTGGGATTAACGACACTAATTGTGTGTTTCTTGTTGCTGGTTGTGCTCCAAGCATTATATCAAAACGAATCAGAAAGCAAAAATTTTGTATTAAGAACTGGAAAAAATGATACAAATTGTACAAATTGCAAAACTTTGTAAATGACTGGGAAAAATTAGGTTGGGATACCCCCATTAAGCAAGTCATGCTGCAGATGCAGCAGGCAGAAGTGTTTTAGAACAAGTCACATAAAAGTACCCCATAGAGAGTAAACAATTACAATTAAAAAACCCTGCATTGAGCCATCCTGGAAATTTACTTCCCACCATGCAAGGACCACCTAATGTGAAATATAAAATTGGAGACAGATGGTGGGAACCCCCTAAAGGAGCTAATGTCAATGGGAAAAGATTCCCTGACCCTCCATTACCATACACAGGAGTTTACAATGAAGATGGCCATAGAATTGTAAATGTCAACGGTAGGTACGTTAGATTTAACTCTATCATTTATAGAAAAACTTAGAAGAGCAAGCCCCCCTTGGTGTCTTTTTGGGGCCTAAAATGAAACGAAATCTTTTACAACAGTTAGTGAAATCACAGTTAAGATGGAGTTTAACATGCTGCCCCTGGTTCAGGGAACCTGTCCAAAAACTTCAAGAGGAAATAAAAGAATAAGAAAAACTGATACCTATCACCACCCAATCTCCCCCACCACGGCGCCGGTCCATGCTAATGAAACAATAAAAAATCTAAGTAGACAATGTAACCTTTTAATCAAAACAAGCTAACCTTTTAAACCAGATTAAAATAGGTCTTGACATATAGCCTCACCTGTAGAATAATAGGAACAGAAAGTCTAAACTCAGAAAAACTGCAAACACAATGTCTGTGGTTTAAGCCAATATCTTGCTGCTATCGAAAGCTTATGTAAATGTTCCTAAGAAAATCAGAATGTGTACTTTCGCTTTGCTTCCCTGAACCTGTAACCTTACCTAAAATGTAAGCCATGATGCAACCTTGATCCTGTGATACCTGTTTTTTTTGCCAAGAATAAGGGTATAAAATCAGTTAAGCAAAAATAAATTTAAGCGACTCTTCTCAGAGCACTCTGAGCTGTCTCTTGGTGTTCTTCTCACGCCGACGACCCTCCACAACTTCAAGCCCGTTCCCTCTGCTGTGGCTGGACCGTGGCAGCTTTCCACCTCAGCATCACCTGCAGGGCTAAGCCCCATGGGGTCACACGCAGGGAACACTGCTGCCCATCCATCTCTCCATCCATGGTGCCCTGGCTCCCCACCATGCCACCCACAGGTCACATTCACTGCCTGGGTCCTCACGTGGCTTCCAGCGAAACTGCTCTGAGCCTCAGGCCTTCTTCTCTTGGCTCCTTGGCCTTTTTCTCTCCCCTGAGTCCCAGTCGCTCCTAGGACAGGCCAAGCCCGCTCCTGCCTCAAGGTGCTGAGGCTACCTTCCTGGGCCTGGTGCTCTCCATCCCCTTAAATATGGGGGTTCAAATGTTCCCATCAAACTCCCCTCCCCACTCAGCTGCAAAGGGATCCAGGTTTCTCCATCTTGGCTCTCCTCTCCCCATCAGCTGCGTGATCATCCAAGCACCACCCGCTTAGCAGAGCCCCAGCATCTCTGTCCCCTTCTCCTTTCATTATTGTTCTTCTATGTCACTACCAAATCCCTTTGTGCTCTCCCATTAGTTACTGGAGTGTGGGCTCACTGAGGGAGAGAGCAGTCCCCTCCGGTCCCTGCCCCATCCCCAGTGCGTGGGACAGCACTATCTGTGACATACTCTTCACTGCTAAGCCAAAGAAAGAAATGAATCTCCTCAGCAAGATGTCATCTGTTCTCATTTTGACTTCCTGTCTAGCAGAAGCCCTTCTTATTGCTACTTGAGAAGAAAATGATAGGAAAAGGACAGAGACCCTGGGACCAGAGGGAACCTGCTGCATCATTATGGACGTGCTGGATGCCTGAGGCTGTGAGCCTGAGTGAGGGCTCAGGGTTCCTGGGGCCAGAGCCAGGTGCACAGGTGCCCCTTGGGGCCAAGGGGATGGACAGCTTCCTCCACTCCAGTACATCGTGGTCACCTGGCCTCCTCTCCAGCGTCTGTCTATGTCCAGTTCTCTGTCTCACCAGACTCCACCGAGCTGGTCCAGGGCCCACCCCACTGCCGTGTGGCCTCTTCTAAGCAGAGTCACACCTGAGGGCCTGGAGAGTAGGACAGGGATACAGATATCTCAGGGACACAGCCCTGCCCGTGGCAGCCAGCATAATGTTGGCAATTCACAGGGCACGGCTGACATCATTGAAGGAAGAGAAGCCACGTTGCAGATGGGACAGTCTCACTGGTGGAGTTAAGGAAGAGAGGGAGAAATGGTGTGAAAATGCCAGTATCTTCTGCCTTTTCATTTCTAAGAAAAATGTGGTTATATTTTTTAAGTTGTATTATCCTATGAATATTAATCAAAAGTGCAATCCCACATCTGACCTTTGGATTACCCAGAGTGTCCAGAAGGTCCCCATTTGGTTTTGCTGTTGTTGTTGTTCCAGCCCTCTCTTTAAGGTTTATTTTCATTTCAAAATTTAAAATTATTAAAAAATTTAATTGCTTGATTTAATGTCTAATCTAAGCAAGTTTATTAATGTGAAACTGTCCTACTCCAGCCCTCCTGGACAGTTCAGCTTTACAGCACATTTGGTGCCTCTGGATCAACATGAAGTTTTCCTAGTCCAGGTTTTTATGGTTTCATTTTGTAACATTTAACTGCATGTTTGATGAAGAAATCACAAAACCTCATGAACTATATGCAATAATGCAGCATTATAAATAGGTGAAATTTGCTGATTTTGTTCAATATTCTGAGAAATATGAAAACCCAGCAGGCAGTAGACCAGACCCAGCCATGGAATCCTGGCTGTAGAGAGAGTCTCTGAACTCTCTGAGATTTGGTCACTGAAGTTCTGCTTAGCCCAGCTGCCTTACAGTGAAGGAATGCTCATCCAAGCAGCAACACAACACATGAAAAATAAGCACCTCAACTTCTTTTTAGAATATTTGGGTGGATATTTGCCACATGCAGTAGCTTCATTGAACAGGCCACCTTTGGTTATTAAATCTTTTATTTTACCCATTCCTCTGAGGAAATGGAACTTGGATACAAAATCTGGTCTTCAAAACATTTATACCAGATTGATTTTCTTGCATATGGGTTTCAAACATCCAGCTCAGTAGTTGTTTAGAAAAACAACTGCTACCAGTAGTGCATAAGAGCTAATGACAATTTGGGATGGCTGCACACCTTTTAATTCTGTTATGCCAGAGTAACAAATGGTGGACTTAAGACAAATTCTCTGAGTGAGCAAATGAATGATTGGTGTCACCATTATGATGGCAGCTGAGTTCTGGGTTACATCTAGGTGAGGATATGGTGGAGTAGTGGAAGGAAAAACTCCACTGATCTTGATGCCTGGGTTTTTAATTCAGCTTCTTCATGAACACTTCTCCCTCACACGCTTTCTCCTTTCCCCTTTCTTAAACCCTGTGAAAAAGCCCAGAAATTAGAGAAGATTCAAATGCAATTTTGTTACAGTATTTGCTAGCTTCTTTCTGTCTCTTTCTCTCTCTCAATTCAAAAAGGAACATCTTTCTACTCCACTTAATCTTCCATTTCCACCTAGTCACCTAAAGCCCTGCACTGCTGACCCCTTCTATTTCCAGTCTGTGCTCTCAGGCTCTCTATTCTCAAATGAAGAAGAAAAATAATGAAGGAAGAAGAAACAGAGGAAATTAGAGAGGGAACATATGCAAAAAATTTGATTATTTGAAATCAACTAAACCAAGAAGTCATATATTTGTCACTCTTAGCATCTGGATAGTCTGCTGTTAGTCTCCTTAAGCTTAAAGATGATGAATAATCAGGGCATTTTTGTCAAAGCAAAGGCAAAATCTAATTTAAGCTCTGCCAACTTTAGCAGAAGTCAAGTGGCTGAGCTCATTCATTTTAAGAAGACAGGGAAACAAGAACTCAGGACAGAGACACTAGGGAAAGACACACCAAACAGCCATGCATGACCCTGTCTCAGTTGGCTGGTTGCTGGAACTAAGCACCACAGATGGTTGGTTTAAACAAGATGTGTTTCTTGTCACATAATTCTGGAGGCTGGAAGTCAAAGTCAATGTGCCAGCAAAGGCCAAGGCCCCTCTGAGGTTGAGGGTTCTGGTGGTGGCAATCTATGATGCACCTTGGCTCGTGGCATGACTCTCTCTGCCTTCATCACTTGGCCATGTTCACTCTATGTGTGTCCAGTTCCCCACCATTCCTCCTGGATTAGGGTCCACCCTCATTCAGTGTGGCTACCACTTTATTCATCTCCTCTTCCAAGACCCCATATCCACATGGTCTCATCCCCAGGCCTGGGTGTTAGGACTTGGCTGTGTCTTTTTGGAGGGCACAACTCAATCCACAGCAGAAACCAAACCAGATTTGCAACCAGAGTCTCAGCTGGCACACTGCAGAGCAGTGGGCCAGTTTCCGAGAAGGATCTGCTCACACCAAGGGCTACCTGTTTAAAGATGTATCCCTGTGACTACAGCTTTTTCTCATGGATGGTCCATGAGCTATATTGCTAAGATTACTGATGTCTGAAAACAGAGATGAGAATAAAGGGCATTTGTGGACTTGGGCCCCTGGAAAATTGGCTTCATCCTTCTTAGCTCCTGGGTAAAGCCTGGACTCTGGCTTTGTATCTCTTTCTCTCTTTTTAATACCCTTTCTTTCTTTTAAGTGGCTTAACTATTAGTTTGCTTTTCTAATGCCAACTCCTCTATTTATGCATCCAGTCTCTTTTCTGTGCCAACTCAAGATTTCATTCCTGCAATTGTCCCCTTTCTCCCACACCATCAATTTCCCCTTCCCTGCTGGATTATTTCCCATGCAAACAAGGATGTTATACCATCCTCCATTTTTATAAAATCCTTTCTTGACCCTCCTCCTTTTCCAGCTACTGTCCCATTTCACTGGTCATTTTTGCAGCAAATTCCAAGAAAAAATGTATTTATACCTTCTGCTTCCTTTCCTTTTATTTCTTCAAATATATTCTCTACCCCATCTCTCACCCTCACCTTCTGGAACTGTGATCACATATAATTAAACTTCGTGAAATTGTCCTACAGGTCCCTGAGAGTATGAATATTTTTATTTTCTCTCTACTTTTCAGATTGGATCATTTTTCCTGCTTCAGGCTTCATCTTTTATCTGCTATTTCCATCCTGCTACTAAACCCATCCAGTGATTCTTTTCAATTCTAATATACTTTTCAGTTTAGAATTTCCATTTCTGTTCTCTCCAATCTTTTCTATCTTTTTATTCATTCAGAACACAATTTCCCTACATCTTTTTTCTTTTCTTTTATCTTTTTCTAGAATGGCATAGTAACCGAAATAAACTATTCTGGACAACAGGTTCTTGCCATTAGCCTTTGTAGATTGAGAATTCTTTAACTTTAATATGTATAGATATTACCTGGGGAGATTGTTAAAAATTCAGATCCACTAGAGCTGTTGTGTGGCCTGGGAATCTGCATTTTGCAGGCTCTGGTGTAATGCCCATGCAACTGCCTAGGCAGGCCCCACTTTGGGTAACAGATTTGTGGACTTAGGTTGCTTCATTATTTTCAGGCTCTGAAAGCTGCTGTAAAAACTGCATACCAGCTTTGTTTTCCTTCCTTAAAGGTGATTTGCTTTCTCTGCATGGATGCCTGAAAAATTTTTGTATTCTTTCATTTGGGCACTCTCTATTATACTTTCCTGGGGTGGGGAGGGGGTGAGCATGTTCCTTCATTTTGGAGATGCAGGGGTTTTACCTTTATAGATATAATGAATTATACGCTTTTTACTTATTTTCACTTTTATAATGTTTGCTTTTTTACACTCTCCTTTCCCCCTCCTCTGGTTACCTCTCATCTGCTTTCTCTCACTGCAGATTTGTTATTCCCAGCCAGCTCTTACAGGTGACATCAGGCAGCTCATCCAACGGGCCTTGCCTCTTTCACTGAGTGTAATGTGCTCAAGAGTCTTCTATGTGGCAGCCTGTCTCGGACCTTCATTTTTCTTATGGTGGAAGAGCATTCCACTGGTGTACCAGCCACAATCTGTGTGTCTGTTCCTTTGCTCATGGCCATCCGTGCATCTGTGCATCCTGGTCCCGGTCCTCCAGGCTGAGCCTCACCCAGCATCCATCCATCCGGTGGTGGCCTGTGGGCACAACTCTCTGCTTGGCCGCATGGCCGTGTGCCACTTTCTGTCTCCTCCTCTGGCTTCAACCACCCTGCCTGGTCATCAGGCTCTTTTTCTTCACCTTATAAAGCCCTGCAATTTAGGCCTACCTTGATTTCATATGACTGCTCAGAGGGATTTCTTATGGAGGGCCCAGCAGCAGATGAGCTTGCACTCACTGGCAACGGTTAGGAGCCACCCTTGTGGGACCTGAGTGAGCCCAGCAGACGAGCAGGTGGGCAGGTGGGCAGATGGGCAGTGATCCCGGGCCCTGCACGGCCCACACTCAGCAGCGCAGCACCCATCTGCCCTGACACGCCGCCCTCCTGTGAAAACATGCAGTCCTGCGATGGCCCTCCACGACCCTGCCCAGCAGCTCCTTTCCCTTGCCTATCTCCTAATGTATCCCCTGCCACTTCAGCCTGTGTGTGGTGGGCACAGTGCTCGAGCCTTGCCCCGCAGTCCATGCCACCACTCTTAGCACCTTTCCTTGCCAGAGTTTAGCTGATCTCAGCACTTCTCAGTTCTCTACTTACTCACCTTCAAATTTTGAACTGAACACTTGTCTGTTCCTTGAAATAGCAACTATATTTATGACAAATAATATGCTTAGATCTTCAAAATAAGGACATGCCCACTTTTCAAATAAATATCAAAGAATAAAATGCTCCAAACAAGATACATTGATGTCATCTGCAGAATTATAAAAGTGACCCTATGGCATTGACTGTTCCAAAAATAATGTATTAGTATTTCCTTGCTCAACTGTCTTTCTCATAGCTGTTATCTTTAACAGCCCTGGTTTGACTGTCCACCCAACTGTCAGAAATTCTTTCTAATAACAGAAACATGAAATCAGAAATACAATTTGAGAGAGGGATGTAACAAATAAACAAAAGCCAAGGAAAATGTATTTATGTTGAAGATGTAAAATATACCTTCTTCTGCTACAAGTAATGAGATGAACAATCCATAGAAATTGGCCATCAATTCACTACTTTGTGCCCTTTGCAGTTTTTGGGAAGTAGTGTTTGTGAGTGCTCTCTTTGAAGAGAAAACATCACAGTTGTTATAGATTTGTTTCATTATTTTAATTTCAGGGAGTCTGTTAAGTGGGCTTCAGCTGATGGTACCTCTGGATCTCCTCGACTGTACCAGCAGGAAAGAAGAGAAGGTAAAGGTGCCTGGAGCTCGGGAGAAATTTCACATGAGTTGCACTGTAGCCAAGTACAGGGGAATTTGCTAAGGATGAAAAACTCTTTCCCCTGAAAGCTGGTTGTCCTGCAGCCCCCCAAACTGCTAGCCTTGAACTTTCTGATCCCATGTGTCCTGTTTAAGTTAAGGCTGATACAGCAGAAAGCCAAAGGTGACCTGGTCAGGCTGCTGTTTATCCCTTACCTGCTGAAAGGCAGTTTGAGAACTAATGACTTCTCCAAGAAAACAAAAGGCCAAGTATTTAGGCAGTACTGAATCCCAAACAGATATATTTTATAAGAAACATCCTGCTCCCTGATTCTCTATGGATTCCCTGCCCTAAAAATTCAGCTGAGCTTCTCAGAACAATGGGAGAGGACACCTGGCTTCCAGGTCCTCAGGCCAAAAGCAAAGTGATGGAAAGGAGAATATACATTACAGTTGAACCTCTTCTGTGATATTTTGTTTGCAAGGAGTTCATAATTCAGCTGTGTCATTGTCAGAGGAGCACTGTGCCTTTAGAAACATGGGACAGAGGTAAGCTTAAGAGCTGCATAAGGTCATCTTTGGAAAATTGGGATTAGGCATCCAAAATAACATTAAACTCATTTCATAAAAAATGGCATTCTTAGTAATTGGTAACTATTATTTACCAGACATTGTTTCAGGTAGCTATTTAATTTTTTATTTATTTTGAAATAATTATAGACTACCAGGAAATTGCAAAACAGAGAAGGGTCCCATGTACCCTTCCCTCAGGGTCGTCCAATGGTCATACGTTACACAAGCAGATACAATGTAAACACCAGAGAATTTACATTGGTAGAAACAAGTGACTGGCCACCTAAAGTGAAGTCCATCAGTTTTGCAGGCACTCACTCCTCGGGAGCAGGAATGAGTGCATCTGTGTGAATATGGTAGCATTTCATCATGTGTCATCATCCTCTAAAGATCACCACAATCAAGACACAGAATTGCTCCCAAACCATAAGTAGCTACTTTATGGATATTTATAGGGGAGATATCAAGAGAAACAGATTTCAGAGTAAAGGACACGTATGGTCCCATTTTAAAGAAAGGAAGAACTTAAGTTCCTGTCTAAGGCAATGGAGAGAGGTATGGAAGGATGGCTGGGCACTCTGAGGACATGGGAATGAGACAGGAAAGAGCTGGTTGAAAGGAGCTTTTAGACTTTCCATCATGCAATCTTGCATTAACTTAAAATAAATAGATAATGTTTTGCAATGCAAAAGCATTGAGAAAATTAACGTTAAAGACAAATGAACATAAAGTAAATAAAATGCTAAGTCTTTATTCAAAGGAATGCCAACTTGGAGTAGAACTTCAAGCACCATGGAAGAAAAGGCATAGGGATTTCTTAGCACCTCTCACAGCACACCATGCAACTAAGCAGCTTCTTTCAGTAGTAAAGCTGTCACGCATGGGCAGTTTAAACTGAAAGTGGGTCTGTGTGCTGGATTTTTCCTCTTCTGGAATGTTCCAGAAAGGAATCCATGCCTCAAAAGAAAACAAAACAAGGAAAGGGAGTTGTTTCATAGCACATGCCTCCATTGGAGGGAACCCCCGAAGAATCTCTACCCACTGTGTTTCCTGCAAGATGTGGGATGGAGCCTCAGCTGCTCCCCTCAATGAGGCAATGAGTCAGTGCCCTTCACAGACCTGTATTCTGGCCTACAACGTCTTTACCCATCGGTGGTGTTTGAGTGCTGTCTAGATAACCCTCCCTTATATTTTCTTTTCCTCTACAATATACATCTGTATGAGCTTTGGGGTAATAATAGTGCCAAAGTGAAAAAACAATACAAAACAAAACATGAAACTGATCTTTCAGAATAGAAGAATTTTTGAAATATTAAAGAATTCTACAGAAAAGATTTGTTATCCCTAATGCTCATGTTAATAAATACAGTACCTTTAACAGTCCTATCATGTAACTCATTTAAAATTCTATCCAAAATATTTTTTGTGTAATCATTAGTAAATGGCTCTTTTAGTTTCCTTTTCCTCCCTGGCTAAAAACTAATCACCTTTTCTCAGGGGCAGGTGAAGAGGGTTTGGAGAGAGGAAAGCTGGACTACAAAGGAGATCTATAAAATACCAGAGGCCATTCTCTTCCCTAAGATAAGAAGTTCTGCCACCTGCCCCTCAGTAAGCACATAAGCAAGAACACATTCCACCCAGCACCTGGTTAGTGTGATACTATCTGGAGAGAAGGAAGACATTCCTTTCTGAGCCCACCTGGCCATCCATTTCAAACCCTAGGCACAGCGATTACACCTACAAAAGGTCTGGCCACAGGATAACAGGGGCCATGGAGGTGTCCCTTGTCCTTAGCAGCCGGGCTCCCAGGTGGTGTGTGAGGCTGATGTGCTGACTTAGGTCACACTTCACTCCAGATACTGATGTGATGTGTTGCTTGTTTGACAGAGACTAATCCCATAAATCCCTAGCTTACAGGTTTATGGCTCTTTCTGATAGTTTAACATCACGGTGAAGACAAAATGTATGAAATCTGCTCACTGCATTGAACTAACACTATTTCATTAATGCCTGATCCATCAATGGCTTCTTTTCCTTTTATTCCATGAATTTTATGTGTTTTACAAGACTGCCCTATAATCCTATGACTTTACATAGAGCACAGAATTTTATGTAAATAAAGAATAAGTAAAATAAGGTTGAGAAAAGCTTACATAAAAAATATTTCTATGTATATAAGCAAAAGATTGAGCTATTCTCATGTGAATGAGTGTCCTTATTTTTAGAAAATACACATCCTTGCACAAACATCAACTGTCCAGGAGCAACAGAGCATGATGGCTGCAAACTCCTCTCAAATGGCTAAGAAAAAATACGTTCTTTGTGTTTGTGTGTGTGTGTGTAAGTGTGTGGTGGATATGAGGGAAAGTGAGCAAGATGAGGCAAAGTGATAAAGCATTAATAACAGAAGAATCCAGCTGAAGGGCACATGGGAGTTTTATGTCCTAAATTTTCAACTCAACTTTTTGAAAACTTGAAATTACTTCAAAATAAAAGTTAAAAAAGGAATAGAAAGTTAAAAAGTAATAGAAGGTTAACATCTTTAAAAAATGCTTGGCTGCAAAGGAAGTCTCCACAAATTCCAGCGATGTGCTATCACACAGACTGTGTTAGCCACAATGGAATTATATTGGAAATGAACATTAACATAACAATATCAACTATTTGAAAACTGGAAAAAAACATTCCTTAGTTAATCATCACTTAAAAAGTTACAGAATGAGTTACAAAATACTTATGAGTGAATTTCAGTGAAAACACGAGCTGCAATGATTCATGAGGTCCAGGATAAGGGTAATTGCAGGAATACATAGAGCCTGCAACTGCCTTTTTCCTGGGTCTCACAAGACAGAAAAGTGCATGCACTAAACAACCATCTATTCCACCTCTTGCCTCATTGATTTCTCACAGCAATCCTAAAAAGAAACAAGACTCCAAGAGTTTGAGCATTTTTTAACTTTGTGGAATAGAATTAATTCCTCCTTTTAGAGGGAGCAGCCAGGCTTACTGGTTCTAGCTGTTTATTTCCTTGTTCCCCTTCTCTGTTCTGGAAAAACTGGGCTTCTTATCTTCACCTAACTTTTTCCTTTCTTTTCTCTTCCTTTTTTCTTTTTCTTTCTTAGCCATGGTTGTTGATCTTATTGGACACAGATTCTTGTAACTATCCTGTTTTGTTCTTTGCTTTGGTTATTAGAAAGTTCAGAATAACATTTGTGTTCTACACTGACGACCATACAGGGCCTTCCTGCACAAATTTTGCCCACCAATGTAATCTTAAGCTTTTTTCTTAAATTTTCTAAATGTGTATTCTGTTTGTACCAATTTTCTAATTTATTAATTTTATCCTATTATGCTATATATATTTGTTATAAACTATTAAGGAATTTTAGATGAGGCTATCATTGACACAGGAAACAAATATCATGCCTTTGACACAGAGAAAGTTACTCATAAATATTTATTAAATCTAAATTAGCTATACTAATTTGTCAGAAAATGGTAAAGAAACCTACTACATTATTTTTTATTCTTTAGTTATCAGCAACTTTAATCACAAATTTATGAGACCCTTAATAAAACTTTTTAACTGAAAATATGGAAAGCTGTGTAAAGGTAGCATATGTGTCCATAAATCAAATTTTCATGATTCATCTTGGCCCAAGTTAAATTACAATGAGCCATGAAAATTTTTAAGATTTCTCTACTCACTGCTTTGTTTGCATGACCTAAGTGGAATTGGATAAATGTATGTGCTGGCTTGAAAGTTGTGTACCTGAGAAAAGCCATGCTCTTTTCATCCTAATCCAATCTCTTGGGGGCAGACCTATTGTTTAAGTAGGAACACTTTGATTATGTTGTTTCCATGGAGACATGACACAACAAAATGCATTGCTTTTGATTTGATTCTTCCAACAAAGGTATGGTCCCACTCATTCAAAATGTGTTGATTAGTATACTGGAGACCTTTAAAACATTTCAGAGAGAGTTCAGGTGCAGACCTTTGGAGGTGCCTGGGGAGCCAACATAGACACAGACGTTTGGAGGTGCTTGGAGAACTGACATAGACAGAGAGGTTTGGAGGTGCTTGGAGAACTGAAATAGAAAGCCACCAGAATCAGAAGCTGGAAGCAGCAGAATCTGGGAGGAGAGGACCAGGAGATGATGGGCACATACCTTCCCAGCTGACAGCCATCATTCTTTCTTCAGAGTCAAGATATCTTCCTCTGTATACCTTAGTTTGGACATATTTGTGTCCTATAAACTTGTAACATAGTAAATCCACTATATGAAAGCCAATTCATTTCTGGCATATTGCATTCTAGCAGCTTTTGCAAACCAAAACAATGTAGTAAGAATTTTTCTCCTTAAATATCATCATTATGACTTAAGTACTTGGGGTTTAGTTAGTTCTTGAATACATTTCATTAGGTAGCATCTCCCTGTGTCCTAATCTTTAAAACAAGTGGATCTTATGTTTCTAATTCCTTTGTTCTTACTGTAACTCATCTAAACATTGCTTTGCAATAATTATCTGATGTCCAAAAGTTTTTAAACTTTTAACTACTTCCCAGAGTCAGGACCTCCTGTTTGGAAAAACAATTAGCTCAAAGCCCTCCATAATTGAACTCAACTCATGAACTTCAGGGTGATGTTTATACATGAGTCAGTGCCATTCTCTACAAAAAGCAAAGGATTAAGCCACTGGATTCCATGCTGCCTTGTGATACCAGGTAAGGAACAAGGGGAATAAGGAGACTGGGAATGAGGTGCAGGTTTGCTTCAAATCTTAAATATTTTTGCAGTAGAATTTGAGAAAAAGAATCGACCCCTGTTTGAGTCCTGGAGTCTGGTCTGCCTGGGTCTCCAGTGTCACGGCCAGTGTGCCCAGTTAGTGTGCAGAGGCAGGGAGGAGCCAGGGCTAACACTTTATTGTTCTTGTTTGCTTTGTTTTGTTTTTGTTCTCTAATTGTATAAAATTACAGCATTTTCAAATGTTCTTCACATTTTGTTTGAAGGAGGCACTATTTTTCTGAAAGTCAGAGTTGGGACTATTGAAATATTATAAACATTACCAAAGAGGGTGTGCCAATTTGAAGCTATCATGTGCCCCAGAAAACCCATGTTTTAATCCTGATTTAATCTTGTGGGGACTGCCATTTCTTTTAGTCTTGATTCAAGACTAAAACTGTCGGTTGAAAACTTTTAGTTAGATTATATCTAGAGATATGTGACACACCCAATTGTAGGTATGACCTTTTGATTAGATGGAGATGTGACTCCACCCATTCCAGGTAGGTCTTGATTAGTTCACTGGGATCCCTTAAAAGAGGAAACATTTTGGAGAGAGTCAGAAATGACAGAAGCCTCAAGAACTAGCAGAGCTGACACAGATGCTGACACTAGGAAACAGAGACACAGATGTTTGGAGATGCTTGGAGCCCAGCAGACATCACCATGAGATATTAGGCAAGCCAGAACCTAGGGAGAGCCAAGGGAAGCCGAGAGATGAAGGCAGCCCTGGAGAAGCAAAGTGAGGAACCCCCACAGGAACAGAGACTGAAAGCAATGGAGTTCAGGAGCAAGGGACCAGCAGATGCCAGCCATGCGCCTTCCCAGATGACAGAGGGGATCCTGGCCCATGGGCCTTCCTTGAAGTAAAGTATCTTTCCATGGATGCTTTGGTTTGGACATTTTGATAAGCTTAGAAATATAAGCTTATAATTTATTAAATTCCTATTTTTAAAAGCTATTCCATTTCTGATATATTGCAATCCAGGAGTTTACAAACTAATACAGAGATCATCTGTATTAGTTTATTAAGCTACCAGAATATGGTATGCCAGAAATGGAATGACTTTTAAAGAGGGGATTTATTAAGTTACAGATTTATAGTTCTATGTACAAGAAAATGACCAAATTAGGGCACCAATAAGATGCAAACTTCAGTCAAGAAAGGCTGATGCTATCCGGAACACCTCTTCAGCTGGGAAGTCACAGCTGGTTTAGCATTTGAATATGTCTTTTTGAGAGACACAGTTCAACCCATGGCATATTTGAAAGCCTTCCTCATCCCTTTCCCTTTACATTAAACTCCTTAGGAATAATTTCATTTAGAAACAATAACTGTAGTAACAATAATGTACATTAAGGCACCTATCATTGGGAGATGTCCATTTTTCTTTCCCTGTCATTCTTACCCAAGGTAAATTCTTCACTCAAATAGGGAACATGGGTAACTGGTTCCTCCTGTCTCCACGGGGACCCTGCCTGCCCTCTCTCCTTCCTCTTTGCTCAATGCCCTCTGGAGATGAGGAGTTTTTGGTGAGGACTAAGCTAGCCTGGGCTATGCTGAGGTTTCCATGAAGATGGCTCCATGGACACAGAAGCCACCTGTGCTTGTCTGCTGCATCTGGTGTGAGCAGGTTCCAAATTCAAAACTTGTGTTTAAGTCCTGGAGCCTCCAATTATTAACTCTATGAACCTGGACAAGTAAATTGAATTTACGAGCCCTGAGTCTCCTTAAAAAATGCAAATAATAATACTTATCCAGTTTGTTTCTGAGGTTATTATGATCACTGATTTTGGATAAGACTATCTGAAAAGGAAAGGAACATAGCAAAGGGATCTGAAAACCAAGGTCATGCATTATTTTCATCACCTCTCCATACCACTCTCATCCCATCTCCTGCTGCCTTTCCCTCCCATCAACATGTGTTTCCATTTGACTAGAGGTAAAAATGAGCTAATTTCAAGTAGACTTGGAATCAGCAAGGGATAGCCAGGGGCTAAATGGTTGATGCCTGGATTCAGAAATAATAGGAAGGTTTGTATATTTATATTCTGAAGTCACAGCCCATACATATCAATTTGAAACCTGGGTGGGTATGTGAGTGGGTGAGGGAGGATAGAATTTGCATTTTCATGAGTTCCCCAGATAACTTGTGTGCTATTCTAGTTTCCTAGCTGCCGAAATGCAACAAACCAGAGACAGACTGGCATTTAATAAAAGGGGATTTATTTCATTAGTTCTTCAGAGGAAAGGCAGCTAACTTTCAACTGAGGTTCTTTCTTACATGGGAAGGCACAGGGTGATCTCTACTGGCCTTCTCTCCAGGCTTCTGTGTTCCAACTACTTTTCCTGGGGTGATTCCTTTCTGCATCTCCAAATGCCTGGGCTGAACTGGGAGTGCTGAGATGAGGTATGCTGAGCTGCTTGGGCTGTGCTACGTTGAGTCTTTCATTTAAGCACCAGCCAATTAAGTCAAACATCACTCATTGTAGCAGACATGCCTCCTAGCTGACTGCAGATGTAATGAGCAACAGACGAGGTTCACCTACCATTGGCTCATGTCCACAGAAACAGAACTAGGTGCCTTCACCTGGCCAAGTTGACACCTGGATCTAACTACCACATGTGCATACACCTAGAAGTGAATAAACTTCATCTGCCATTAAGGCTGTCCACAATTTGCTCACAGTCGACCTTTCTGGATTAATGTTCTCCTGTGTCCCTCTGTTTCTCTGTTCACCAAAAGGAACCCCTTTGAAGCCTCCAGGCGAGCACCTGCTTTGCTCCACTTCCCATGCTCTTCCCTGTCTCCTCACTGTCTAGGAAAAGTCTCCTCAGGACCAACTCAAATAGTAAATGATACCTGTCCCCACACACCTAAGAGAAGCCTTGCTGCCCATTCCAGTCTGTACTTTCCCTTCCAAATAGTAATGTCTCCACTCTGCCTTCCTCCCTTTTGAAAGCCCAAGGTATATTTTTTGTGCCTCAATTTTTGTACTTCTATTCTGCCTTGAGTTCCTACTATTTGGGTCCATATCTTACGATCCCTACTTAACTGCAAGTTACCAGTTAAGTAACCACTCTTTGGTAGCGTGGAACAGTCATAATCCCGTAACAAAGAGGAAACACTAAATGAATCTTTGTTGGTGAATGAATGAATGAATGAATGCTGAACCATGCTAAGGGCTTCTGGACTTTCTCTTCAGGAAGCAGCACAGCAATTTATGTGAACAGCACATCCCAGGGGGTGGTCTCTTGTCTCCTGACCCAGCTCGTCCCTTCCAGTGGCATATCTCCCACCTCCCTTCCATGCTCTGGTAGGTGCTGCCCAATAGTGCTTTGTCTCAGGGCATGAGCACCCTCCACACACATCACCCAATGTGGGAACTGTGGGCCACGTGTGGCTATTGAGTCCTTGAAATGTGGCCAGTGTGCCTAAGGAGCTGGATTTTTTATTTTAGCACATTGTGGTCCATTTAAATTGAAATTAAGAAATTGCAGGTGAAATTAAAAATCGCAGGTGTCTAGTAGCCATTATAATGGACAAAGTGGCTCTAGAGAAAAATTGAATTACTTTCAATTTCCCAATCACCGCATCCTCTGACTCCCAACCAGACTGTGGCACATGCCACCTGCTGTGCATGAAACCTCACTCTGCCTTTGTCATTCCTCAGCTCGCTGCTGCTGACCCCTTCAGCTCTCCACACAATGGGCACTTCCCCCAGGACCTATTCCTCAGCTCACAAGATGGGATCAGGATGGAGCAAGGTTTTTTGGGGGTACATGATGGCTTACAACTGGCACCGTGGTGGTGGAGCTTCCAATGCAGCTCGGGCAGGGCTGGGTGGCAGAGTGGCTGCTGCACCCAGGGGATGCCCATATTGTGTCAACAGAAGTTCTCTTCTTGATATGTGGAAAAGTATGACTCAAAATATGGATTAAGCCCAAGCATCAGGACATAAATGAAATTAGACACTTAGGGCTAGATTTGGGCTTCACCTGAGAATGCATTATGCTTCTTATACAGTTCCAGTGATGGGAGAGTCCAGCCAGACCTTCAGTGGATATCAGTGCTGGAGCAGCCACTCTGCTGAGTGAGCTGAGAGCCAGCCAGACCAGGAACCCAGCCCTGTCCCAGCCCGGCCAGGGGGGCCCATGTGAGTGACCCACACTTCTCAGTGTGAGGGCTGCTGCTGTCCTCCCTATGCACATTAAGGCCAGTGAAAGTCCTTCTGTCACTTCAGTCTACCCTTCAATGATGAATGCTTTCTCTGATGAATACATAATTTATACATAACTACTCATAACACTGTAACATGCTGATCCTTAAATGTATGAGACATCCAAATCATTCCTGATGGATAAATACAAGAACAATAGAAAAATGGATAGAATTACCTAATAGATCCCTGCCACCACTAATCCCTTTCATCTATTTAAAAGAAATCTAGTTGCAATATTTATTTACTTTTGTTGTCTGATGGAATTTCATACACCCAAGCTTGTAGTTTGTAGAAGAAACCGATGTAAAGCAGAATGCTTTAGCTTAATTGGGTTTGCCATCAGCCTAGCTTGGATCTGTAGCCTTGTCTTTTTACAATAATTCTACCGAGCTTTGCACTTAAATGCTTCAATAAATTGTCGAGGCTATAGGGAACCCATTATTATCATTTCACCTCTGAATCTTTAGCAGGGCATTTATACATGAAAATCAACCTAGGAAAAATATACATAAATCTCCTGTGATACATCAAGCTGTATGCTTCAAGTCTTATATATATGATGGATGTTAACCAAA
Organism: Tamandua tetradactyla; assembly: GCF_023851605.1. Classification (NCBI taxonomy): domain Eukaryota; kingdom Metazoa; phylum Chordata; class Mammalia; order Pilosa; family Myrmecophagidae; genus Tamandua; species Tamandua tetradactyla. The sequence goes on along the minus strand of NC_135330.1, from coordinate 95,533,592 downwards.
AACAATGTTACATTTTAAAACAATTACAGCTGTCAATGAACACTCACTCCACATTTGCATGTTTTAAAGAATTCCAGGCCAGTGAAACATGGAACTTATGGTCTTTAACTCATTTTCTCTTGTGATCTCATAATATTGTATGGCTTTTGATATAACCCACAAGAGTAAGTGATTTTGGTATGACTTATGGTTGCCATCAGTCCTGCATTCATGTGATTGTTTTTAGTTAGAGATATTATTAAGTCACAATGGAATTATATCTCGGGAGGCCTTTTAGTACAATAAGAATGTGAATGGCTAACCCTGATTGCTGTCTCCAGGGGACATAGGGGAACTGCCTGTTGAAGGTTGGTAATGGATGATGAGCTTGATGTTTAACCAGAGACAGAAGGTCCCACTCAGTTCAGTTCCACAGTGATGGGCAGCCTGTTAGCAGGATGCTGTGGGGAATAAAAGCTCTGGGTCAGGCTATGTGGGCAGCTCCAGAGAAACTTAGGCTGTGCTTGTAAAGATTGCAAGGATGGGGAGAGGCCAGGAAGTGGGGGCAGTGTTGGGATGGGGCCTTATGGGGGCTGTGGGGAGAGGCCATGGGGTGGCCAGCTGGCTGGGTTCAGGGCCGATGGGGCCAGAGCAGACGTGCCTCTGATCCACTTCTTGGAAAAAGGCCATCCTCATTTTGGAAAAGTCAGGCCAGTCTGGGCATTTTCTATCACAACCTTCCAGGGTGGCAATGTGTGGGCATTCTAAAGACTCCAGGGAGCTGAGACAAAACTGTACCTATCCTGTCCCTCAAAAAATAGGAAAATAGAGTAATAGAAGAGTGTTAGGGAAAAGTTTTGTGTTCTATTAGAAAATGCAAACAATACAAAAGTATTCAAACAGTAACAAAAGACTAAAACAGCGTGAACAATAACTAGGGTTCCGATGTCACATGAAGGGGACTAGGTGATAAAGTAAAATAAAGTTAGCTTGTTTAAGCAATACAGATACATTCTTTCAACATAGTTTTAAAAATTAAAACAAAAATATCTCTAATTTTAAAGTGTTTCTATTGTAGTAGTAAGACATATACTTGACAACAAATCAAAGTATTGACACAAGGGACTGGTCAAGTCACTCTCCAATGGGAGATGTGAAATAGCTGACGCATGCAGAGAGCCATGGGCAGGGTTCAGCTCAATGTGCTGAGATGTTCCAGAGCCCTGAGAAGTTCAAATGAAAAGTAACAGGGGGAGGAATTCCAAGATGCCGAGTCCTCTATGCAGAGTCACAGGTTGGGATATAATAATTCATGCCTTTGACAGAGGAAAGAGGAATAGAAGGTGTGGTCTCTGGAGTCCTTATAGTAAGTGGAAAGAATGAAAAACACAGACAGGTTGATGTAAAGTAAAGAAAGAAGGCAGCATGGCATTCCTGCCCAGGAGGCCTACGCTATGAGAAGTCTTCAAGGAGGAAATACCTTGTTAAGTGTTTTGTTCTAGGAAACAGCATCACAAAGAAAGTTCAATGAAAAATCTACTTCTGTATTCATGAGAAGTTAATACAGAAGCAAGTCTAGTAACGAAAAGCAAACGATGAGAAAGTTAGAACTCAAGAAAGAGCAAAGAAAATTAGTTAGTAATAATTTTCTAGATTTCACTGTTTTTTTTCAATATTTTTTCAATTCCTTATTACTCCAAAAGACTTCTTCCATTCTTTTCTTTCCTTTTTCTTCCTCTTTCTTTCCTTCCCTCTCTTTCTTCTTCTTTCCTTCCTGGACTTTGATTTCTTACTTTTGCAACTAAGTTTCTTGATTCTACCAGATTGTGTACTATTCGTGGAATGATGACCCATTAACTTGTAAGTGAGGGCAGATACTTTGTTCAAATCAGTCCATCATTTCACCAGTATTTGTCAAGTCTGCCTTTAGTAGAGGTTCAGTAAGACTCACAGCCCCAGTGGACCTTGGAAGAAGTATACCTGAACTGAATGGCTTTGCAATTAAGGTGTCTGTATAAAAGTAGCACACCTGCAGTAGCTGTGGATGTAGTTCAATAAATTATGCCTCTGACCATTTCATGTGCAAATTCTTGAGAAAGAAAGGTTTCTAACAATATTTTTAGTTTTTCTATGCCCTAGAAAAGAACCTAATGCAGAGTAGGCTAAGCTGCAGACAGACCTGGGTTTTAATTCAAGTTTGGGCTTTTAATTAGCTATGTGAACTTATAGATGCCATAAATCCCAAATGCATTGATTTCCTTAATTTTCAAATGCTCAGTATTGCAAGCATACTGTGTGGCTTTGGGCCACATATGAAATGAAAATGAGCAGGCTTGAAATATAAGTTGTAGCAACTACTTTTAATTCACCAGTTACTATGGGTCTGTTATTTCACTAGGCACTGCTTATATTGATGCAATATCCCATTTAACATCCCAGAACCCTGTTGTACTGTGCTTAGCTTATTATCCCCAGTTTAAGAAGAAACTATGACTCTTAGAACAATGGGATTCCAGAAAGGGATGAAACTTGGAGGGTGCTAAAGCTAAGGGAAGCTTTGACTTATGCTGTTGGCTTTGAAGGAATAAAAGGATATTGATAGGCAGAGTAAAAAATGACTAGGGAAATTGATTTAACAGATATGAATATATTGTTCATGGAACCAAGGCTTCTATCATAACAGCATCTTAGTAATGTGGTTTTTCATCTCCAATGAGGTTTCTATAAACAACCCTATAATGGTGCAGGAATTTTTGTCTTTATTTCAGGAAATACTTTTATAGCTACTATAGGCCAAAAATATTTGACAAAACAGATTTTAAAAGGTAAAGCCAACACTTTGCCATTTCCTTCACCATAAACATACTTGTTAAATAATAAATAAATCATACTCACTCCAACAAGCAAGTTGTCAATGGACCTATTGCTGTAGGGGAAGAACCAACAATATTATGTGAATAATGTTATATAAAGCTTTAATAGAGAAAACTTGTGAAGAGAAATTCATCTCTGTTGTGGTTCAGATTTCCTAATTCTGTGAAAAGCTGCTATTAATCTGAAAATATGTTGGTCTCTACTTTTAATTTTTCATCAAATGTCACCTATTCTGCCTATGTAACTCTTAGGGCCTGGGGGCTGGTCTTTAGTGTAAGTGCTGCATCCATGCTAAGGATAACTTAGAGTTAAAATACAGAAGTAAAGAGAAATCACAAGTTTTCATGAATCGTTTGTTAATGTTTAATTTTAGACAACCAGCTCGATTAACACATGCTGTTAGTGTTGGTGGTGTTCAACCCTCTTTATTCAGTCATTCTATTCTCCCTTATTTCCTTCTGCACATCTTGCCTGTTATTACTGTGCAAACATCACTTTCCTGCCTTTCTCAAGTTGCGCCCTCTTTGTGTACAGTGCTTTACTCAAGTGCCCCAGCTGCCCTCCCAAGATTGCCTTATAATTTCTTACTTCTCTGTGATTTCACATACAAATGGTCCATGCAGAAAACTTAAGATTAAAATGAGATGGTGATCCTTCCATTTAATAATTTTAATAAACACTGAAAAATCCAAGTGTCAATGGGCTACAGTTTCAAATGGCAATACAAACACTAATTTGTTTCTGATTTGATTGATACAAGCCCAATAGTTTAAACAATGCATTCCAAATAAAAGGCAAGAGCAAGACCTATAGGAAAGGCTCTCAATTATATTTGGTTACATCCTGTGCTGATAATCCACAGGCTGGAAGTTGGCTGTGAGTCCTTCCCATCCCCATCCTTCCCATCTCCTGTCCCAGTGGCTTTGGAGCAGCCTGTCCCCTACATGGCCAGAGCAGAGTGAGGGATGTTGTCTCTGATATAAGTACTTGATGCTTGCGAAGGCTTACTGTGTGTGTGGGGGCACATGAAATCAGGGACAGACATAGAAACACCTGTCCCAGGTGAAGGGGATTCTGCTGGAGGTGGTGAATATGGAGATGGGAGGTTATCAGTGTAGAGTGAACAGTCCTTTCTGTCCGAAACTCACACAAATCTAATTGTTTGAGTACACCATAAATTGTAATCATAGTTTGAAGAGCTTATGTTTTCAGTACCATGTTTTATTTACAATTCATTTAGAGATTTTGAGAGAAGCCAGGGAAATCAGCAAATCTTTGGGTATGAGTATCTCTGAATGTGAAATATGAAGATATACTACTATCTCATTATTTTGCTCTTGTGATCAAAGCTTTGATTTTAAGTAAAACTTAAAAAGCATTTGTGCATATGACAATCTTTAGATCAATTGATGTTATGTATGTTTGCATTCACATGTCAAACATTGGTTTACAAGCTCCTTAGAGAAAAAATCCATAACCACTTTGTCCTCTATGATTTTCCTGGTCTGTTTCTCTCAGAAATCAGAATGCAAGTGTTGGGGGTATGTGCATGGCCTGTGCTACTGCAGTGGCATTGTCCAGTGAACTCGAGCTCTGTTCATCTGTAAACTCTTACCCTTACACACGTGATGTCTGGGCTTTTTGAGCCATCTCAGAAGCTTCGATCCCATAGAAAATTTATCTCAGAAGCATTGAAATATTTAGTACATTTGATCTGTTTTAAAATAGACCAAAAATGGAAAGTGAGAGTCAAGGAAAGGTATTTATTGCACCTATACCAATAGCTACCTGAGTACACAGTATATGTTTTCTATGCATTTTGTATTTGGCTGTATCATCTAGGACACTATGGCAATAGGTAAGAAAAAATAGAAGTAGACAGAGTGAATAAGAGAAATATACAAGTGATAAAAAAAAGAGGTTAGAGAGTCCAAATGCCACATACCATCTGCAGAATTAAAAAAAAGAGAAGCTGTTTTGGTGCCTGTGGATGGTGTGGATTTTCTTTGTAAGGGAGAAGAATTGTTCATCCTGGAGGAAGGGAACAGAGTGAATAATAACATAGTCATATAATAGTAATGACTGTCACTGCTGTACTTCCCATTTACTGACCATTTAGGACACAGTGGTCCTATGTCAAACACTTCACACCCACCTATCCAAACACCCAACCAACCAACATTTTCTCAGATTCAGAAAAGATTTTCTAGGTGCCAGTGACATGTCAACTCCTGTGTTTGGAGCTGATAACTATCATAAGCAAAAGAAGAAGAATATCTGCCCTCAGAAATTATCTAAGCCAGTGGTCTATATGGAAAAAGTGGTAAATAAGTGCATGAGTTAGCACAAAATGTGTATTGCTCTCAGAGGAAAGAGTAGTGCTCCATGGAGTAGAACAACTGAGGACAAGGAGATGAAGTGGAGGTGATATTTAAAGTAAGACTTGATGGATTTGAAAGCGCAGTCATTGTACCATGGAGATCAGATGGTAGATGGAAGAGAGTAGAATGGAAAAATGACATCATTGCAGTGGCCCAAATTTGGTGGGGATGCATTGGACTTGGATGGTTCCAGTCATGACAGAAGTATTTGCATGGAGTGGAGATCTATCATTTTGGAATTGGAAGCCTTAGTATATGCTGATAGATCATAAGAGGTGGTTCTTCCTTAAGCCTCATTCTGAGAGCACCCATACTGTGCCTGGCTGGTAAATAACACATGGAGAGCAATCAGCCCTAGTCACCAGTTTCACTGAGCACCATGCATAAAGCAGACACTTTCAGGATGCAGGATGCAGGCTCCTGAGGTGCCCTCCTAGTTCCCACATAACCATGTGGGAAGCTAAGAAGGTAGAAATGGTCTGCATTCCCCATGGAGTGAGAGAACAGCAGGTCTGAAAAGCATTGCTAGAAGGACCTGGAAGAAACAGTAGTTCTGCTGAAGGTAACAGCACCCTCAGGAAGCCCAGTGTCCCAGCCTTTAATTCCTCCCTCAGGCTCAAGGCCAGCACTGCAGTGGCCCCTGGTCCTGCATCCACGCCCAAGTTATGAAAACCAGTCTTACTCACTCTTCCCCTGAGCCTGAGAACCCTCCACTTATAAGAGTTTCTTTAGGGTAGGCCATGGGGACTTTCAGTTATATAGTCTGAGAAACTTGGTTGGGCAACGGGAGATGAGGGAGGCTGGAGAAAGGATAGTTTCAGATGAAATGAAGAGATCAGTGTGGAAACATTAATTAACATTAACTGACATTAACGGACATGTGAAAGGAAGAGAGATAACAGTGTGGTAAGGTCAGATGGATGTATGTCTATTCTTCCCCTTAAAGAATTATGCCTCGGGGTCACCACCCATTGAAATAATGAGGCACAAGGGCCTCCATGGATGACTGGATAGAAGATACAGTAAGGAGATGATTCTTTGCTAAAGATTTTTTTAGAAAGAAAAGGAAAAACAAGTTTTGAGAGGAAGGACTTTTAAATTCCAAGTATCTACAATTGTGCATAGAAAGGAGCAAGCCTGGAAGGCTCAGAGTACTATCAGCCCTGGGTTAACAGAGTTCAGAACATGGCATGAGGGATACTGCCAGTGGGAATTAAGGGGGAAAGCCTTCTTCAGTTTTCACGAGTTTGAGCTAGGAAGGCAGAGGAGTAGAGTTAGAGCAAGGGAGGGTCCTGGATCCCTCAACGAGACTGAGCCTGTAACCCAGGGCTGGAGAGCAAAGGGCAGGGCTGTCTGTGTAGGAGCTTGCATCTTGTTTCTTGGAAAATCACAAGCCCCCATGTCCAGCATATGTTAGATCCACATGATGTATCCAATTGTGAATGCCTCTGTCCAGGTTGGAATTAGTGCAGAAAAAGGACAGTGGAGAAGGACTCAGAAGTTCTAGAAAAATTCTAACAAAGCCCCTGTTAGAAGCAGTAGCAGAATGGATGCTGCATGTTGGAGCCAGGCACGCAGTAGTTGACCCACCTCAGCATCCTAAATTCAGGTGACACTACTGCCAGCCTCCACACATGGGCCAGGTATGGAGACTGATGAGGTGCTGTGGCCTGGAAGTTCCACACAGCAGTGGGAGAGGAGATGACAGAGATGGGAGTGGCCACCACAACCCCAAATTGTCCTGAGTGAGAAAACCCAAGTTACACAGCCAGAGACTTTGAGCATCAAACACCAGCAGCACATTTGTGGACCAGGTGAGCAAGGGACACCAGAGAAGGCCGAAGGGCCTCAGGGGACAACAGAGGATGGTCAGACTGAAATCATCCTATCTCCAGGAAGCCCAGGTGACTGACCACATTCCCAGGCATAGACTTTGGAGGGAGATGGGGATGAATAATTTACTTTATATTTAAATCAGTGAGACTAAGGGACATAAGCTAGATGACACTATTCCTAAGAAATGAAGAATGCCACACATTTTTTAGTATGTTACACTTTTATCATGATCCATTAAGTCTGAAATGCTTATGAGAGGAGCAATGAAGATGTCAAGAATACAGAACATATGAGAAATCTGAACTATATATACAGGAAGTCATCTTCAGGATACATGGGAAACAGATTGCTCAGGAAAGCAGACCCTCTCTAGAACCTGAGGGATCCCTGGGAAAGGTGGACCCTCTATACAACCTGAGGGAACCCCAGGAAAATTCGACCCTTTCTAGAATCTGAAGGAGCCCCAGGAAAGGTGGATCCTCTCTAGAGCCTGAGGGACACTCAGAGGAAAGGGAGCCTTTCAAATCTGGGTAGAGAAGATAGAGCTGGTGAAAACTAAGGAAAGCAGCCAGAGAGCCAAAAGGCTGGAGGAGAGTGGTGTGAAGGGAAGAAATAAAAGTGCCCCCTCCAAATCAATATCAAGCCTACAGAAAGGAGTCAGCACAACTTCTAGGCCTTCTTTTGTAAATGGCCTCTTTCTTTCTGTCTGTCTTTTTTCCTTCTCTTTCTCTCTTTCCTTCCTTCCTTCTCTCTTTCTTTCTTTTTCTTTCTTTTATTCATTAGCACTAAGCAAACAAGAATTGAGCCCTACTATGTGCCACATCACTGCACTAGAAACAGGAAACATGTTTTTTAAAAAAAGTTTTTTTTGTCTGTTTGTTTGTTTGTGTCTTTTTTTTTACTATTATTATTATTTTTATTTTTTCTCTATATTAGCACTCTGTATCTTTTTCTGCTGTTTTGTTAGTTCTCCTAAATCGATGCAAATGTACTAAGAAATGATGATCATGCATCTACGTGATGATGTTAAGAATTACTGATTGCATATGTAGAATGGAATGATTTCTAAATGTTGTGTTAATTTCTTTTTTTCTTTAATTAATAAAAAAAAGAAGATATCGGTCACAATACTAGCTACAGTCAAGCTTAAGGAATAGATACTCCAGTGACTAAACTCCAGAGTTATTAAAAATATTAAAATGTCCATTGCACAAAAAAAAAGTTTGATGGTTGAGAAAAGAGAAAAAAGACCAGGAGTATAACTGGTATTCTCTGTACATTCTTGGTAAATATGGCATTGAGCCCTTAGAAAGGTAACTAAAATAGACTATCAGAGAAGGTTAAGTTGTATAATTAGACTATACCTAGCTATCTGTACATGTTGATCTGTCTCAGAAGAGAATAATTCCAAAAGGCAAATGTGGTAATTGATTTAAAATGCATCCAATTTTAAATCACATGAGAATACTTTGGGCTCACTGCCAGAGAATATTAATATTTGGGGCTTTTTCAGCACTCTAAATTTAAACAGCTGACATTTTTAAAGGACTTTCCTTTCCAAGTTTTATTTAAATAAATGGTTTTCCTTTTGATAGGCATTCTGTATTTCATCAACAGGATAGAACACAACTTCCATGTCTTACTATCCAAACAAGCATGCACTTTAAAATGTGTGTTTAGTATTTAACAGAAAGATGCATTCTACAACTTTTCAGAGATGAAATCCTAAAGAGCATGAAAAAGTATGCCCACTGCAAATTTAATAAATGACATTTCCATCAGTGTGCATGTAACAGTCAAAATAAGAAAGAATAGTAAAGGAAAAAATTAACTAAGAGACATAACTAAAGACAATGGGAAACAAACTTATTGAGGTAAATTTATTAATTCAATTATGAGAATACCTTTATTTCCTTTGAACTGTAAGTCTATACAAAAAAGAAGATTTTTTTTGAAAATGAAGACCATTATGACCTAAATTTATGGTATGATTGACATGTGTTTAAAATATGGTTATGGTATCCATAAAGTACATCTCTTGTAGATAAACTGTGGCTTCTCAAACTTAAAAAAGGACTTGTGAGTGGATTCATTCATGTCAAAACTTTCCCACAAATGAACTTTCAGCAGCTTCTCCTGATCAAGTGAATCATCACTCAGCTGTCAGCACATTGTGACCCATCCAGAAAAGAAATCCAAGTTCTCGAATGATTGGTTTAGATATGGGGGGGAAAAGTGTCATTGTTCAAAATTTGGGTGGAAGAATAATCAAAGTAATCAGAAACATGGACAACTGTTCCAGGGATCCAAACAGTGACATGAGAAAATGATGCCTTAGCTGGGGGCTGGCTGAGGCCCACAGAATACATGACCCACCTGCTTCTTTCACCATGCCATGAAGTCAGCTGCCTCTGCAGATTTCCTAACCAATAGTCTACAACTACATTCCATTACTATTATTATTTCTCCCCCTCTGAGAATGCAATAGTAATTAATAACAGGATATCATTTACTTCTCATGAAGTCACTTAATTGATACAGTTTCTAAGCAAATATATTTGGAAAAGTGGAAAAATAACTGTGATTAATCTAGGCAAAAACAGAAAGCAGAGGACATAGGCTTATAACAAAGTTTATCTATTATTAAAATTGCCCATAGGACAAATGAGATCATTTTCACCCACCATTGCAGACGTTAGTTTCTGATTGCCTCTTTCATGTGATTATTAGGTGTTAAGGGGACTTGAAAATGCTTAAGCTAAGGGCTCTGCTTCAAGGACCACGTATAATACAAAAGTCTGTGTTGGGAAAGATTCCATCCCCAGTTTAGCATTTCTCATTTATTCTAATTTAGGTAATGGGAAGTACAGTGGGAATGTCAGAAAGCATTGCCTTTCTTTACAGGTTTAAATATTAGAATTGATTTGCTCTGCCTTTATGTATTCCTCTCTTCCAAACTGGTGAAGGTGCTAATTGGGGCTCAGGCAAGAATGGAGCCAAGTGTGTAAAGGTCTGGAGACAGCCGTGTGGAAAACTCAAGACATGAGTGTGTCACTGTGGTGGGGAGAGGGCCAGGAAGGGTGTCAGAGAGGGGCCAGTGCAGGAGGCCATGGCAGGTCCACCTCCCCACCAGATCAGGCACTGATGGGCCAGGCTGCCATATCATTCCCCCTTTTTTTAAAGGTTAAATCACTAAACCAACATCCTAACCCCAACTCAAAACAATGTTGAAATAGTTTATTTTATCTTACTTTTATAAATATAGTCCTTTTATTATAACAAGGCTGAGTTAAAAAAATTCCTTGTTAGACCATTTTCTTAGATGCAGCAGGCACAATAAACTGGAAAGGTGATGCAAAAGCAGGCTGGTGGAATATGCAAATTCCATTATTTGCAGCAACAAAAAGCCCTCTATTTACTAAGCCTAATTTAAAATTTAACCTGAGGAAACAATATTTGTTGCCAGTTAAAAAACAAGAATAACAAGATGTATAGAGCCTTTTGCTACGAAGCCCCCATGAACTGAAGTGCTAACACAAGGCTCCTTAAGTACCCAGGCAGCCAGACAAAACGACAGGGAAGAAGGCATTTCTGTCTCATGAAACACCCAAGAGAGAATGAGTCCCCGCAACCTCTGATCCCTCTCCATCCAGCAGAACCTGAACTGGGCTGGTGGGGATGATGGTGACAGGAGCCAAAGTGGGGCTGGTGGCCCAGGGGGTTTGACAGGGTTCTCCCAGCAGGGCACAAAGCCAGGGGAATCCCCCGGATGCTGTGAGGTGGGACCCTGCCCTGGAGGACCCCTGCCCTCCCAGCCCCCGCCATGGGGGACCCCTGCCCTGGGGGACCCCTGCCCTCCTGGACACTGCCCTCCCAGCCCCTGCCCTCAGGACCCCCATGTCCTCTGCGCTGGCCCTGGGCTCCGTGTGGGCAGGGAGTGGACTGCAGCTCCAGCCCGACCCACCCAGGGCCTCACCTCTGCCCTGAGGGCACAGGGACTACCCTGACAGTGCGACCCCATATAGGGGCTCAGGCCGGTCCCCCCTGGCCGGGGAGGGGAAGGGGCGGCACGTGCCAGCAGAAAAGGCCCGGCACAGGGTCCGGTGCATGGTGGCAGCTGTGGGCAGCTCTCCCCACTTCCAGCCATGATGGCCCCCGGCCATGTGTGGCCACAGGGTGTGGGGACCCGATGACCCATGTAGGTGGGCAGGAGACCCAAGCTGCAGGCGCCACAGCCCCCCAAGGTGCCCATGCCAGAGGGGCAAGACGGGCAGTGGCCACCCTAGGGGGCAGACGGGGCAGGGCATGGGGGGGTGTCTCAGCCTTCAGAGGCTCCGGGGAGGAGCGTGCGGGGGAGCAAGGGGCACCCAGGGCGCTTTGGGGTAGCAACAGCCTCGGGAATATGGGCTCCTCCTCCTCCTTCTCCTCCCTTCCCCTCCCCCTCCTCCTCCCCCTTACTCCCCACACCCTCCCTTCCCCCCACCCACGTGGAGACTTGTTACGGTGCTTCTGCCAGGACAGGGCTGCCATGGTGTTCACTCCAAAGGGGAGGAGGCACCAAGCCCACCTTCCCCATGCCAGTGCACCCATGCGTGGGCCTGCTGTCCTTGGGTGCGCATGCCCTCCCCCCCAGCTGCACCCCTCAACGTGGAGCTCTGTGGACAAGCATCTGTGTGGTGCGGTGGTGCGGGGGGCAGGCCCAGTCCCTGCCCATGCTCACACGGTGATGAGGCCCCTCCTGCTGCCTGGCCTGGACTCGCCCCTGTGAGGTGCTCTGTCTGGAAGCTGCAAGTGCACAGGTGGAGCTGGGACCTGAGTGTGCTGCTTACCCGCCCCGGCAACCCATGTCCTAGTGGAACAGGCCTATCCTGGAGGAAGGCACAGCCACATCCAGCTGTGCCCAGGCCAGGGGCTCAAGCCCGACCAGCACCAGCGGCTGGAAGGAGGACGGCAATGATTTTAAGCCACTGAGCTTTGGGAGCTTATAGGGAGCATGATGACAGGACAGGATGGCTGACAACATTTTAGAATGAGGAAATGCCAAAAAAGACTAAATATCTAATGGCCCAAAAATGGTTTTCAAATCTTGATCTTTGTAATAATGTGTGACATTGGGGAGAAAAGCTTCATACAACCCTCCCAGGTGATCACAGACCCGTGTTCAGTGGCACCTCCCTTCTTCCTTTCCTTCCTTGGCAGCTTCATCCCTCACAGGCCTCCGCCGTCCACTTGGGGGGTTATAATTTCTGCACATTGCTCTCAAAAGACTGATACCTTTCACTCTGGTAGCTTAAAAAAGGTCTAGGGGTGACACTCATGGGCATGACTTATGAGTTCATCCATGAGCTAAAAATTCTTTGACTTGGAGATTTTTGGCAAAGTTGTGGGAGAACCTCTTAAATATGAGAAGGGGGCAGGGAAGGCTTGGAGAAGGAGGCATCAGCCACCCCAGAGAGGTCAGGGAAGGGGCTCTGCTTTAGGTTTGCAACCTTCATCCTTTCCAATAAGAACCATCTGCTCCCGGCCAGGCCAGGTGGCCCCTGCCACCTTCACGGAGCACCCCCCCCCCCGCCCACCTGCCTCCCTGCAAGCTGCCCCAGCACATTGGCTTCCTGGAAGCTCCCCACCTGTGTCAGGACCCCGCTCAGACACCACCTCCTCTAGGAGTGCTTCCTGCTGGCTCTCTTTCTCGAAACACCCTTTCCAGGCTTGTTTCTGCTGCACAACTGACAGGACTAGATTTGAGTTTTGCAGAGCTCCCTCTTTTCTGAGTAGGGAAGAACCTGGCTTGGGGGAGGGGGTTGTGGGGTGGGAGGAGAATCCTGGAGGAGGCATGGCCAGTTAACGGACCTCTGTAATCCATCCAGGTGGACCACGAGTGGCCAAAGGATGAGACACTGGCTGCGGAGCGTAGGGACTGGAAAGGGATGGGCGAGGCATGCTCAGGCTATAGTGCATTAGCCTTCATCAGAAGAAGGATCTTTCTGGCCTCTGAATCCCCCCTGGCATCTGGCAGTGTGCCAAGCATTCAGTAGTGAGTGAAGGTTCTTCCACATAATGGAACTTGTAAACCCTGCTGTAGCACGTCCTATTTGCTCACTCGTGTAAGTGTCTCCAGGAGATACAGACTATGGTCCCCCTGCTTCACAGAGGAGAAAAGTGAAGCACAAAAGTCAAGGAAATGGTCCAAATTTATACAGCCCACACATGGCAGAGCCTCGCCTCAGCCTTTCTGATGGTAGAGACCCTTAAAATTAAGTAATTATAAAACTTTGCATCTATCTGGAAAGAAAAGACCAAGTACAGTTTTGATAGCATATTGTATTTTAATCTAAGAAAAATGATTAAATTCAGAGTTTAGAAGTATGATTATCAAATAAGCTTGGGATCATAGCAATTTCTCAAACAAGGAGGACACATACTTGAGCTTTCTTTGTAGCCCCGAATATTCCACTTTCACTTCTGCAGTGTAAATAGGTGGTAAGCCTGGCAGAGCATCTTCCTGCGTACACAACTTCACCTGGTGCACCAGGGGGGTCAGAGGCCATGAGCATTTCCCCCTGGCAAGCTGAGCTGAGGTGACCCCAGCCTCAGTGCCAGCAGCTCCCCCATCCCCCAAGTGTCTTCCCCACTGGTGGCCCTTCCCCATCTCCATCCCAGGGTGAAAGTGGGCGGCTCACCAGCCCCTCTGCTCAGAAGCACCACTCAGATGAACTGCCCACCCACAAGGTCTTATGCCCTCAAGGCATTCAGAAAAGAAGGGAGGGGGCAGGGGGCCAGCAGGAGCCCCTCATGAGCTGCCCCCCCCCACTGACCCACAGCCCCCCATGGTGCCCGCTGCTAGGGCCACTGATCATCTGCCCAGGTGGTGACCATGCCTCCCAGGGGCCCAGGTGGGCTAGGTAAGGCCCAGGTCTGCAGGGAAAACAGGGCAGACAGACTGCTTAGCTGACTAGGTGGCACAGAGTTAGATTTATTTCCTTTGCATGAGGGGCCCATGAAGGCTGCCTCCAGACAGCAGGGACAGTTCTCTCCTAGGGGCTGCAGGGTGAATCTGAGCCAAAGGCAAAATTCAGACAACAGCCTGAGATGGAAAGGCAGGCACAGCAAGCCTGTTTAGAAAAACACATTTTCTGCCAGAGCACACCTGCAGTTAATGGATTTCTTTAGTGGTTGCAAACTCATTGAATGGGCAGGACCTCCAGAAAGCAAAACATACAAACTACCATAAAATCCAAAGAAATAAACCCATTCACTTATTAACTGCCAAATGGAGTCAGCAGTAAATTACAAACTTGCCATGGAAACTTAGAGCTTCCAAAATGACTCAACAATGCTGCAAGTACAGCAGATCTTAAAGAAAGCAAAGTGTTGGCGTGGCTACAAGGGATAGTATTGGGAACAAAGTACCTTACACTAAGGTCTCCACTATGTTAAAATTCATAGGACAAAGTCATTGAATTTAAATGTAACTCCACCAAGCACAGATTTCAAAGGTCAAAAAAGGCACGTACATTGTATGTGATTAATCTTTTTGAAATCAGCCATTCCATTTTCACAGATTAAAGCAGTCTGTTTAAATATCACATTTCTACAAAATGAATTTACATTTAAAGTACAAAGCACAAATACCATGTGTGGTTTTTTTGTTTTGTTTTTGTTTTAATGGTTTTTTGGTGAGGGAGCCCCCTACATGCCTAGGGGCTGCTTCATGTGAGTATGCAGTCACCCTTGTTTCCTTGGCTGCAAAGAGAAAAAAATCCAGATTAAGTTTACATCACTCATCTGTAAAGACTAAGGCTTGCCTTCTAGGAATCAAATAAAGTTACACAGGTAGCAATAAAGGAAAGGCTATATTTTAAGATAGATATGACAAGAAAGAGGGCTGGATTGATTATTTTAGTTGTCAGGATTAATGATAAATAGGGAAAACATTCTGGACATAATATTCTTTTTCCTCTAAATCATCAGAAATATGAGAAAACAAAATCAGTTGGGAAAATGAGCATTTAATCCAAATGTTTTAAGTTGACCAGTGACTATAAGTGTTCTATGGAATCTCCTGTCAACTTAGATTTATTATACAGAATGATTTTTTAAATACAGAATGATTTTTACAATCTAACTTACACTTAAAATTTGATAAAGGCATAGAAGATTTGATAAAATTTTCTTTTCATTATTTCCATTCATTATTTTCTCTCTCTAAGAAATATGATTTTAAAAGGTTAATTATTATATTATTGCCATTAGAATGCAGCACACTGACTTTCAATTGAAAATAATTTAGAATGAAAAGTAAAAGCCTAATACCATCCAATAGATTAACTTTTCTAAGAACACCAGATCCTACAAATATAACATGCCTGTTTTATTATTAAAATAATTAAATGTTAATCATGAGGTTTTTCCTCCTGAGAAAGGTATAACTTGGTGGTAAGAAAAAGAGAGAAAAATATATCTACTACATTAATCTACTGAGAACTTTTGTTTTAATTAAAATGGATAGAGATAATTCCTCAAAATATTTTCTTAGTTAATACAGGTGGTCAAAACTGTTGAAGCAGAAGATAGGGCTAACACTGCAGCCTGAGACAACAACAGGTAGCGCAGCTCTGCTTACTTCTGAACTGTGATGGAAATGGGGAAGCAGCCTGGAGAAGACCCAAGAAGGGCAGCTCACTTTCTGATTAAATATGAACTGGAATCACGTTTTTTCTTCATTCATCCTTCTATCATCCTTTAGTTTAACATCAGTTATTCACATAGTGAAAGATTTTGGTGATTGGGGCTATTTTATTCTTTAAATAAATAAATATGCTCTTCCATTATCATGCCATGTGCCTGCACAGATGGCTTACACATTAGGATTTAATGCCAGGATCATATTTTACAGTAAAACCATTCACATAATGGCATGAAAGTCAGCCTAGCCATCCAGGCACTGTTTAAAAAAAACAAAGAAACTTGTTTCATTTCTTCGAAAACTGGAAGCTTGCATTTTGAATTGAGTTTATTCAAGATTGAGTGTAACACACATTTGCCAATAATTGCCATTATCTAATTAAAACAACCTTTTGAAAGTCTTTGGAGCTCAGCTAGGGTAGCTGTTTTCAGGCCAGCCTGTTTTAAAGTGCACGTTATTTGGGGTGGGATTAAAGTGAAAACCATAAACATTTGTTAAGCAAAGAACAACCTATCACACATCTCTCCTAATGAAATGGTTTAAACTACATCCAATGTGCATGTTGGTGGTCTCCACTTCTGACCCACAATAGATATGGAGACCTGCTGAAGGAGGCATCCACCTAATGTCAGAGGGAAGATGAGGCAAATGATGAACTGAGTACGAAGCAGGGTTCTGTCCTGGCTTTATGGGAGGGGGAAATGAACCTCTTCATGTTTATCTTCTGGCAAAGAGCCCAACTTATGGCATAGGACAAGGGAAGAGCTACAACAGCTGTTCCCTTTAATTATGTACACAGAAATAACAGTTTAGAAGCAAAAATATACGTTTATAAACACACAGGAGGAAACTGAAAACTCCCATTTGGAACCTAATGTTTGTTTTATTAGGATACCTAGATGAAAAGGGAATATTTAAATGTCAATCCAGGGTAACTCCTGTTCCAGCAACCTCCTTAACAAATTGTGCAAAATCATTTGCAAGCCACCCAAAATTGTTAAAAACAAACAATTGTATCAAAAAAAGAGCTCAGGAAGTTTTCTAGAAGTAATAAGATAGTTGAAATTTCTAACAGTACAGAAAAAATGAAGGCAAACTTTTTAGGTTCCTGAAAAATCAGTGAGGTGATGATTTTAGATAGACTCTGGCCAGGCTATTTTAGGCACCACAGTGGCAGATGAAATAGAACCTGCCTTTCTGGATTATTTCCTTTCCTGAAAAGTGCTGTGCATTCTAAATTGACATATCCTGAATTCTCATTATCTGTAATCAAACAGCAAATTATTAAGGTTAAAATAGATATACTCACCTTCCAATTAGAAGTGCTTTCAGCATTACCTCTAGGAGCTGGCAGGGAGAAAGGGGGAGAGAGAAAGATAGAGAGAGAGAGAGATTATTAAAAACCAGACACTTTCCATTTAGTGACAGGCTCAATGCAATTTCATAAAGGTGTCAATATCACTTCAAGAAGATGTCCTCAAGTACCCAACTGCTGGCCTGAGAAACTCTGTGTTCCGTCAGCTGGACAAGGAGCAGTGCTGGTAACAGCCACCAAAGAGGTCTCTACAATACAGAGGAGTGCCCACTGGGCCCCTTCTAAAGTGGCACCCACCGGCCATGGAACATGTTCCTAAATTTTCACCCACTGGCCATGGGGCAACTTCTCTAAGTTATGTCCATGGGCCAGGGCATGCATTCCTGAAGTTTGCCCACTGGTCAGGAGCGCTCCTGTACATGCCTCTCAAACTTTCCCAGGGGAGCCTGGATTCCATCTCCAGGAGTCTGGGAATGGAGCCTGATGCAATGCCACCAACAGGAGTTATTTGAACCTCTGGGTTTTCTATCAAGACCATGGACTATTAACATGTTTTGCTCCATAGGATTTTTCAGATCTTCAGTAAAATTGCTGCCTGAAGGAGATGCACCATGACTTCTCCAGTCACACCTGATGCAGCAGTGGCTGTTAGAGGCCCAGCAATGGAGGAACTTGCTGTCATCATCCTCTGCCTTCCTCCTCCCACCTGGGGCATTCACTTATCTCTGCTGAAACTGCTGTCACTGAGGACTCCAGCATGCTGCCATGCCCCTCAGCTGGCCACCACTTCTCAGGACCTTCCAACTCCACAGATGAATGCAGTCCCTCCCCTTTCCCTGTAGGACACCGTGATACCCCCTGGCTCCCCACCTGCCACTCACAGCCCCCTCTCAGTCTCCCTGAGCCCTTGCCCTGCTGACCACTCACCAGCATGCTCCGGTGAGTGCACTCCTCTTCTCTTCTCTGTTCTGTTGCTGAGCTCCTTTAGCCTCGCAGCATCCTCTTCCTAGCTCCAGGCTCACGGTCCAATTGCATGGATTCCACTGGATTTGAACCAACATCTCAAATGAAACAGGATGTGATCAAACACATTCTCTTCTCCCCCAGCCCCCTTTTTCGAATACAGGCCTCCACTCCAGAAGAGAACAAAGCAACCTTCAGCCCTGGCACCACCACCAGCAGCCTCTCTTCTCCTGCGTCCCACAGCTGATCCATAAGATGACACCTTGGCTCTGCTTCCAGGGTACATCCAGCATCCAAACACTTCCCACCCCTACCCCTGCCACATCCCTGGTCAAACTGTCTTCCCACCCTGTCATCTGGACTCCAGCGGGAGCCTAAGTCCTCTTTCTGCTCGAGCCTCATCATCTAGTCCACTTGACACAGACAGCAGAGCACCCACATGAGGGCTGGGTCAGAACACGCCAGGCCCACCCAGAGCCCCAGGTGACCAAGATCTGCTGGGGAGGCCAGAGCCTCGCTGGACTGGGGCTTCCCATACCAGTCTGGGCTCATCTTTCACATTCCTCTTGCATATATAGTTTCTCAACTAAGATATAAGCTACAGAATGACCTGTTCTGTTAACTGTTCTTATCTTGTCACTTATTGTTTCTGCACTAAATGTAAACTCTAGAGGGACAAAAGTACTTGTCTAATTTCTTTGTCTAGACAAGGGGTTTCTCAGTAAACACTATTTTAAAGAATTAGTAGATGAACCGTAGTAGTCTTCATTCTCACTTCCTTGATTAATTGGTGATTTCTGTCTGTTAAATAAAAAGAAAAAAGTCCTGAGAAAAAAACAGAATTATTCTATTTTCAAACTCTGTCTTCCCTTGCTTTATTAAGGCAAAGAGAAATAATGTGAAAAGTCGAAAAGAAATGTATTAGGCAAACTGCAAAAATATTAGGTAAACAGTAGCTAAATCGACTATTTTAAAATTGCGAGTTTTAAAGATCTACTCATCAAAATAATTGCTTCCACTCTTCTAACCTGCTTTGCTTGAAACCGTTACTTCAGATGATAAAAAGGATTTGTGGCAATTGGTTCAAACAAGAATATTAGTGTGATATTGTGAACTGGTCTATTCTAAGCCAAAATGGCTATTTAACAATTGCCAGATTTTTGGTGTTTTTCCTTTAGGTAAATGCCAGTGTCCCTAGTAGGAATGACTGTAGATTAAAGGTAAATTAGTATAAGAGGTTTAAGTATTCCTTAAGTCTGGGAAGAAATACTTATATAAAAATGATTGGAACATATTAATACCAATACCCGGTATCAAATGATATGGATTGTTTCCAGTGGATATGGCCCAAGAAACAATGTGACTGTAAATCCATATGCCTGGAAGATGTTGTTAGTCTGGCAACTTGATAATTGGTTATCATAAGTATAAAGATAATTTAGTCAAAAAGAATATCAAAACTATCAAAAAGAATATCCTAGGTACTGACTTTCTGTGTAACCATCATTCTGGAGAGGCAGAGCATACTGTAATCTTCCATGAGTATTTTTTCAGAATTCTTCCAGAATATTTTCTTTTATTGGTATTAATATGTTCCAATCATTTTTATATAAGTATTTCTTCCCAGCACTATTTATAATAGTGAAAATTTATATAAAACCAACTTTCCAATAATATCATAGTTGCGATAGTTTAAATGGTGAATATTGTGTGATTGCTTAAATTGAATGTTGTTCGTTTAGAAGGTATAAATATATATTATGATCCATTTTTTTAAGGAAAGAAATCATAGTAAGCACTCTGTCATCATCATCATCATCTCTATATATACAGAAACATTTTTTGAAGAATAATCTAGGTCTATTATCTCACAGAATAAAGATTCACATATTACTTTTGTTCATTTGGTTTCTCATTTTTTAAAATACAAAATGCACTATGCAGAAAGCAATAATAAAAGAAACAAAATCAAAGAGGCTGGTAAAAGTTTGGATATTTAGAACGTCCCAACCAATCCCCTGCGGAATATTTAGGTTTTCCTGAGTTTCTAATATTTCAAACTACATGTGGTAGGAAAAAATAACTGATAACAAAATACACTTTCATGGTGTTTTTTTTTCACCTGGAAAGGCACTGGGAATTGAACCCAGGTCTCTGGCATGGCAGGTGAGAACTCTGCCTACTGAGCCACTGTGACCCACCCAAATATGTTTTTTAAATGCAGAGAAAAACCCTCAAGGAAAATTAAAGGGCTGCAAAATGAACTAACCATGTGTCCAAATCCCCAATGCTCATTATTTGACAAAATCATCACTTTTGCCAATTGTCACTTACTTTCTTTGGGAGAAATCTTCTTGGTTGGTCCTAAGTCAATAAAACTCTACCATATTTAATAAAGCATATGGATTAAAAATTAATTAATGAGTTAATTTAAAAGTAGCATTTAAACAAATGAACAGAAAACACTCCACCATATCAGTTATCGGAGTGGCATACGGAAGACAGCCCCAGGTTCTGCAGTGATTTTAGTATTTCTAAAAAATATCGACCTGGAGGAAGAGCTTGCCCTATTCCCTCCTGCATTCTCTTCCACCCCGTAACAGAGCCACACATCCCGCCCTCGCGCTGCCCTTGGGGACCTGCAGGGTCCCAGGCTCCGTGTGAGCCCACGCATTGCCCGCAGGTCTGCATTGCTTTGGTTCAGCCATGGGGCCAGCCTGCCCCCTCCTTGAGACTAGCACTTCCCTCGCTGCTGCTGCTCCTTCTGCCCGGAGTTCCTGAGTATGGAGGCCTGTGGAGTAACCTACATGCCCCAAGAGGACGGGCCACTTGTCCCCTCTTGTGGTAGGAGTGAGAGCGAGGACCCTAGCCCATTACCCCTGCAATCTCGGGGTTCTGTTACCAGTGGGTGCCCAGCTGACATTGGGGATTAATACATGCGGTACATGTAATGTACCCTTCCTGCCACACTCCATTCCATTGCTTTTGAGAACTCCATCCCTTCTTCAAATCTTTACTCAGCAATGCCAAGAGCAATGCTCGAGTCTCAGGAAGGGCCTGATTCCCATACACAGATCAGGAAAAGTTATTCATAGCCCTCTGCCTACAGGGCACTGCCAAATGGGCAACTCCAAAGTGGCCATCTGATGATACTAAGCTTCTCTGCTCTCTACATAAGCTTCACAAGAGTAAGCGTCAAGATCAGGGCATGGCCTATAGATTTGGGTGTCTCTAAAGTTTGACACAGTATCAGGGGATTCCATGATGGTAAAGTTTAATGTTTCCATATTTTTTCTCCCATCCCTCAGGAGACTTTGCTGATACTCTTTGTTTATAGTACTGGTTTGTACTGCCACAATTGCCCAGGTGAGAAGGCTGCCCAGTAACAGAACCATCAGAACACCAAGCAGACTTGGGAATGGTACCTGTGCCTTCTTCAGTGGTCATTTCAATAGCTAGCTCAGGTGCAATAACTTAAATTGTTGAATACTCCATATGTGGCACTGGTTCAAGAATTTCATGCATTTCTGTGCTGAGGGGGATGATGTACTGTAATAGGTAGACTTTACATTTAGTCAGTGCTCAGCTGGGCACTTCTAGAACATGGCTTAGAAGCCATGTCAGTTATTCACCTTTTAATAGAGATGGCCATTTTTTAGGTGAATCAGCATCTTTGATTCAGTTCCTCCACTGGCATTATGACATTATATAAAGCCCACAATTGCTTTTCCAGGAGGCTGTATAAGAATTCTTCCCCTTTCTATAATCATGACCAAAAGCCAAGAGGCATCTCTTTAGTATGTTATCTCTGCCACAGACCCCACCCAAAGCCAATATCAGTGCTGGCTACTTCCAATTCATTGGGCAGGACTGCATTTATTCCTCCCAGTGCCTGTGACTGTTCTATTGCTTTCTTTGCATTTACAAAAGCAGCCTGTTGGGTGTTATTCTTAGGGATGACCATTCCTAATCAAAACATACAAATGTTTTTAATATTTTTGGCTAAGTGAAGAACAAAAGTTCTCCAATACCTCAACAATCTCATAAAAGCCATTTGTGGTTTTGGCGTTTGTGGCATAGGGAAACATTCCTCTTATCAATTGCTTCAGAAGGTAGTTTTTGTCATACCCAACTGTACAACACCTAAGAATTTGACAGAACAACCACTACCTTGTAGTGTGTTATGACTGACTGCCCATCCCTCACACTGAAGGTGAACTATCAATGAGCCTGCAGCTTCTTTTAATTCAGAACTTGAATTACCAGCTAAACTTACAACATTAATATGGTGGAATAGAGTTACACATATGGGCCTTTCCATTTAGGTACATCTTTCACCATGAGACCATGGCAGTGATCAGGCTATGTATACAGCCTTGAACAAGCACAGTAAAAGTCCATTGTTGGCTTCTCCAAGTGAAGGTGGGTGCAAGCTGGCTTGATATTTTTAGGGAGATACTAAAGAAAGCATTGGCAAGATCCAATGAAAATGATACTTACACAATTGGGTGTTACCTCTGAACGCTCTGTCCTGAAGAGAGTTTCAGGGGAGCTGCATGAAAAGAAAGAAGTGAGCTTCTTGAGAGACACAAAGCTGTTAATTGAGGCTTCATAGTTGGTTATATTCCTGTGTTACAGTTACTGTTTTTAAAACAAGTTAGAAGTCATACACACCAAAGAAGTACATATGCACATACTTTAGATGTGTACAGGAAATATTTTTAACCAAAGTTGTTTATCAAGAACCAGCCATAAGGAACATTTTGTAAGGGGGGAAAATACATTGTGAGATGTAAAAAATGGGACACCTAGGTGACACAATCCTGCAAGGCCAGGCTGTTTTCAGCCTTGTCATGAGGTTTTCCATCATTCTTATGGGACCTTAGCCACCAGGCACTCTATCATGTTTCCCCATTTTTTGTTTTGGATCATCATTAAATACATCATGGAATGTATTAGGTGAGAAGAGGCTTGGCTATTTCTAAACAACTTGAGCAGAATGAACAAGATTAATAGACAAATACAAGTGATTACAAAGGTATTGGACCAGGTTTTTAAATTTAAAGAGGGAAATCAATGATTGGTGCTGAGAAATAGCTTGCAGACAATCACTGTGCAAACTCAGAGGAATGTCATGGAGTTGCTCTCTTAGAGAAGTTCCTTAAGACTGTACATTTTGAGTTAAGTTTCCCCTGAAATCCTTTTGTATATGTAGTCTCATGGATTCCTGTGATTATTGAAAGCTGTTCTGGGGAGATGAGTAACCAAATAGATGTAAACAGGAAGATTTGGGTCATCCCAAGTAATTGGTGCTAGTGCAGGAGGATCCAGAATATGAGCTTAATGGACATGCATTCCCAGTGCAGGCATAAAGAAGGCCATGAGAAGAAGAAGAGTTATAACTTTAACTGAATTATTAGACACAATGGCTAAGTATGTTAGAAATGTATTTGCCAGTGTGTTAGTAGTCCCAGTTTGTTGTATTATGGTGGAGGCTTGTTGATCCTTTGTTTTTACACCTCCCCAAGTCACATTACAGTTTTTGTTGAGTTTTCATCACTTTCTTTGACAAGAGTTGTTAATCTTCATCTTCTTCAGTGGCAGGATGAGGGTCTGTAGATTCTGGGTTGTCTCTGTCTTTGGGGTTTAGTTGAGCATTGTTGATTGAAGGGCTTTCTTGGACAGATCCATGATAAGGTTTCACCAAATGAGCTGGAAGCCGCTGCACACTTGCAGAGTGGAGACACAAGGATATCCCCTTCCCAGGTTAATAATGGAGCTGGCCCCTTCCAAAGATTATCTTCTAATTGATCCTTGTAAAGTACTAGGGGGCATGGACGCTTATGTCTCACAGCATGGAAGTGTTTTCCTATGGAGGTGTAACCTGAAGAGTCACAATTTAAAAAATGTAAATTGTGTAAAGCTTTGTATAATCTTTTCTTTAGGGAGAGTCAATCACTATAGTTCTCCCTTTTTTGCTTAAGCAAACATGTTTTTAAGAGGCCATGAGCATGTTCTTTGATGGCTTACCCCTGTGGATTATGTGGGATATCAGTGGAATGTATAATATTCCACTGCTAAAAGAAAAGTTGTAAAGCATGAGAAATGAAGGCTGGGCCATTATCTATTTTTATTTTGTCTGGTTTTCCTAAAAAAGAGAATGCTTCCAGTAAATGGGCCTTGACATGTTGGCTTTTTTCACTCACAAGTACAGAGACAAAGATACAATGAGAAAAGGTGCCAATACTTACATGCACATATTTCAGGTGGCCAAACATAGGACTATAAGTAATATCAGTTTTCCATAATTCATTGGCATGCAGACCATGGGGACTGACTCCTCTGGGGGTGTAGTCCTAGAAATCTTTTGGCACTCAGCACATGCTTTGACAATTTGTTTTGCCTATATGGTAGTAATATGAAACATTTTCTGCAGAGCTTTTGCATTTTGATGATAAAATTCATGAGAGGCAATGTCCTTGTGAAAAGAGAGATTCAGAGTAACTATAGAGTCAGATGAGCATTGCCCTTGGTTAATAGCCTGGAAATTTAGTATGAGATTGGATATGGGCTATATACAGTTGAAATTTGCATTGACATAAGAGAGTTGGCAGAGTTAGGAAAAGAGCATGCAAAGATTGATCAAGAGTTTCTTTTAACAAGGCTGTCTCAATATTTTGTACAACATGCTTCATATTTTCATTCATTTACAATGTTTAAAGGCTCTGCAGAAAAATGTTGGAAGGCCAAAGTGATTGCCCTGATTTCTGCCTTCTGAGTTCAGGTATGTTGAGAAAAAATAAAGGAATGCTAATAATTGTTTTTCTTTCCAAGTAAAATGGGCTTTACCTTATTTTCCAAATTCCTCCACAAAAATAGTCTGAGATCTAGTAAGTGGTCTGGGAGACAATGCAGTGGATGTAACAAAAATAAATTTGGCAAACTACTGGATCAGTTTGTCAGGGGTAAGGACAACAAGGTTTCTCCTGTAAAGTCAATAGAGCTATCTGAAACTCTAAAGAAAATGATGATAAATGTTTAAGTTGTTCTTCGGTTAGTTTAAGATGTATGTAAGCAGGATCATATCCAGTCAGCTGATGCAATGCAGTCATCTTTTTGCAATGATGGCTGCTAGTAAATAATAATTTGGATTAATAGAGCACTTAGGAAGGTGGGAAAGAAAATTCCATTCCAGGCAAGATAGTTCATGAGTCAATCTCCAAGATTCCTGTAGGAGAATGCATGGTGAAAACACAGAACAAGTGTACCGGAAAGGAAGTAATATAATGAGAAATTTTATTTGTTTGATGGAGTCTGCCATGAGCTGCAGTTCTATCTGGGCTTCTTGAGTCAAAGTATGAGGGGAATTGAGATCTGATGGATCTTTCAATATATTAAAAAGATGAGATAATTGGTATGCAAGAACTCCTAAGAGGGCCTAATCCAATTGATAGCCCCTAATAGTTTTTGGAAATCATTTAAAGTTTTGAAGCAAGCAGTTGAAATTTGTAGATTCTGAGGCTTAACAGTTCTTTCTGCCAAAATATACCCTGAGTATTTCCAAGGGGAGGTATGCTGAATTTTTTTGGGAGCTATTTTTGGACTAGGTTTTGTTATTTTAATTTGTAAAACCACCAAATTTTGGTTAAGGATATTCTCATTCAGAACTGCCAGTAATATATCATCCATGTAATGATATATAAATATGGTCAAAAATTTAAGCCTAATAGGCTGAATAATCTGATGTATTAACAATTGACATATAGTAGGGCTGTTTAGCATACCTTGAGGAAGTCCAGTCCAGTGATGTTGAACAGAAGAGGTAGAGTTATAAGGGAAGGAAGAGAGAATGCAAAGCATTCCTTTTCTTTGACTGCTACAGGAAGAGTGAATAAGCACTGCTGTAAATCAATTATAATTAGGGGCCATTCCTGTGAAATCATGGCAAGATTAGGTGTTCCTATTTGTAAAGTTCCCCTAGGTTTGATAATAGCATTAATTTGTGGTAAGTCATGTATTAATCTCCATTTTCCAGATTTCTTAGGAATAACAAATACAGGAATGTTCCATGGACTGGCAGATTTTTTCAGGTGCCCTTGCTTTAATTGTTTTTCTGATAGTAAGTGAGCAAACTTTAACTCTTCCTCTTTTAAGGGATA
This sequence comes from Tamandua tetradactyla, assembly GCF_023851605.1. NCBI lineage: Eukaryota > Metazoa > Chordata > Mammalia > Pilosa > Myrmecophagidae > Tamandua > Tamandua tetradactyla. The sequence continues at coordinate 95,507,399 of NC_135330.1, read as the reverse complement.
CTGATCAACGCATATCACCATGTCAGTGAGCCAAGTAAGGGCAAGAGGTTTTAAACAATTGGTGGCCCCTATGAAAAAGAAGGTAACAATAGTTATGCTTGCCATTGTAATAAAAGGTCATGGCCCTGTAAGTTTATAGGGACAGGCATGACATAAGGTTGATATAAACCACTTTTATTATGAGGGTCAAGGACCTTTTCTTACTTTGTTGTGGTTTTGAGAAGCCCCCAATCCCTTGTACAGGAAACTGGCAGTAATTTAGTGACCACTACTTAGGCCAATTGGAAATAGATATGACAGAAATATCAGCTCCTGTGCCTATCAACCTGGTGAAGGGCTGGCCCTCAATGATGATTTGAAACATAGGCATATCTAAATTTAATAATTTGGACAAAAAACAATATTAGTGTCAGTAGTGCCAAAGTCTATGGACTCTCTCATTTGAGAATTTGCTTGAATTTTCATATACAGTAAAAGAATTAGCTGAGCTACATTTTTTACCTGCTGGAAGTGTTTGGAAAATGGGAGAACTAACCATTATTTTAATATCTCCAGTATAGTCCAAAACAACAGTTCCAGGATGGACAATAATCCAGCACATGTAGCACTAGATCTTCCCAGTAATAATCCTACTGCATCTTTTGGTGAGGGTCCTTGAACTGCAGTGGGAACTAAAAACAGTTTAGCTTGCTAATTTATAATTATTTCCTTGGAAGAGGACAAGTCCAGTCCAGCACTTCCCCTGTGGCAGCCTGGAGAGCCCTGATTCTATGGGGCTTAACCCCAGAATCTCCTGATTTGTATTCTGATATTTTTTCAGAGCACCACAGTTCCTGCTCCTCCTCTCTTTTCCCTACAAGGGGTGTCCATAGGTATTAAACATTTGTACTAGCTAGCCCAGTGCCTCCCCTTTCCACACTTAGGGCACAACTTTGCTGGGCTGCATTCTTAAAAACCCTTCCTGTATTTTACAATCCTTTTGCATATGGCCATTGTTACCACATTTGTAACAAATCACATCCTTACGTATTAGAGCTACCAGTATATGAACCTTATGAGTTTCTTTTCCCATATTTTGATGTGCTTTAAGATAACCTCCTGTTTCTGCTGTTAAGTTTTTAACTGGGAGAATGGCTTTCTGGCAGTCTTCACTGGCATTCTCATAGGCTAGCTGCAGCAGTAAAGCTTCAGCAATTTGTGTGTTTTCTATGTGTCTATCAATTGCCTCCTTTAGTCTATCTATAAAGTCCATGTAATTTTCAGTAGCTTCTTGCTTAATTGCTGCAAATGATTTCTGTGGCTGTTTCACTTAAGGAACTGCCTTTCATGGGTGGTAAGCTTTGTCAGAGTATTGTTGTTCAATCCTCTGATCTGCCCACACTTGTGTTATTGGTTGCACATCCAGTCCAGTTCCCATCAATAATTAAAATCTTATGGGAATGGTATTGGTCAAATTTTCCATGGATAAATGATTTGTTCTATCTTGATATTCACTTAGCCATATACTGTATTGAGCAAGAGTGAGAAAAATTTCTGCTTGAACTTTCCAGTCTCATGGGATCATGGCATAAGAATTCCCAAGAGCCTCTATCGTTCCCTCAGTGAAAGGGGAATGCATACCATTTTCTCTGATACTCTTTTTTAGTTCCTTGAACACTGCATAATGTAAAGGGTCATGTTGATCAGGTTGATTCTGCTGTCTTATCACTGGATAGAAGCTTGGACAAATGTCTTCTTCATTTAAAGCTTGTTTAAGACATGCTTCCTTGGAAGTCACAAATTTTCTAGTGGACTTTGAGAACTCTTGGTTTTCCGACCTATTTGTCTTATGTACCAGGAAGAAGCTGAGTGGGAAGCAGATGGAGAGATAGTAGGCAAGAAGTGTTGAGGATGTTCCTATGATTCAGGTAGAGGATACTCCTATGACTCTTTTTTCAGGTCTCATCATCATGTAGAACCAAAGCTGTCACTTGAGTTGGTTCCAGAGCAGTTTTATAAGACCCCACATCTGCAAGTGAGACAATGTCACTTGACTCCTTGCTTCCTGATGATATTTTAGCTGCTCCCCTACCCTTTTCCAAGTCTAAAGTCCACTCTGTAGGGAATCATGGACAGTAATGAAGAATAACTTTAAACAATGCTAACAAATACTGGTCCTCCACTTTACAGTCTGCTGCTTTTAGTAGTTGGTGAATAGTCTTAAGAAATTGTTCCTGCTCTTTAGAAAGATCAAAGCCCATAGTTATGAAAGTGAAAGAAGAATGGAAGCACGCTGACAGTGTCTAGTGTATTGTGATTCTCTTACCATGATAATTGGTCTGAACAAAATTGACCCTCAGGCATTGCTTCTATGGTTCTTAGTCTCAAAAGAGATGACAACTTCTGGGTCAAGATGGCAGCTTAACAATGTGCACATTTTAGTTCATCCTCCAGAACAACTACTAAATAACCAGAAACAGCACAGAACAGCTCCTGGGGCCACATCAGTGGCCAGACACACAGCACACCCTAGTCTGGACCAGCTGGACCAGGTGTGAGCTCCACAGAACCCAGGGAGAGTCTGCCAAAGTTAAAGGTACCACATCATCTTATGCTGGTGGGACCTGCAAGCAGAAAATGCCACATACTGGGCAGGATAAGAAAAACAGAGTTCAGAGTCTTCATAGGAAAGTCTTTCAACCTGCTGGGTCTCACCCTCAGGGAAAACTGAGGCAGGTGACTCTTTCCTCCTGATTGGAGGCCATTTTGGTCTGGGAAAATCTGGCTGGGGACTATAATACCTACGTAGACCCTCCTAAGTGTGTGTGTGGGGGGTAAGGCATCATACAAGCAGGGCAAGAAACAAGAACTGAAAAATTCTCCTCTGTTAAACAAAAATTAAGCTGGAGGTCCAGATAAAGCTGAACTGAATGTCAAAGAACAGATAGATAACAAATTCATCCAGCAAGAAAACCCTAGGTAAAAGAAGTGAAAGCAATCTCCAGAATAAACTAATTAAGGTAATTAAATGCCTAGACATCAGCAAAAAATAACAAATTACAGTAGGAAAATTGAAGATATGGCCCAGTCAAAGGAACAAACTAACAATTCAAGTGAGATATAGGAGCTGAAACAATTAATTCAGAATATATGAACAGACATGGAAAACCTCATCAAAAACCAAATCAATGAATTGAGGGAAGATATAAAGAAGGCAAGGAATGAACAAAAAGAAGAAATTGAAAGTCTGAAAAAACAAATCACAGAACTTATGGGAATGAAAGGCAAGGTAGAAGAGATGAAAAAATCAATGGAAACCTACAATGGTAGATTTCGAGAGACAGAACACAGGATTAGTGAACTGGAGGACAGAACATCCGAAATCTGGCCAGAAAAAGAAAATATAGGGAAAAAAAAAGAAAAAGGTGAGCAGGGACTCAGGGAATTGAAAGACAATATGAAGCCCATGAATATAGGTGTTGTGGGTATCCAAGAAGGAGAAGAGAAGGGAAAAGGAGGAGAAAAACTAATGGAGGAAATTATCACTGAAAATCTCCCAACTCTTATGAAAGACTTAAAATTACAGATCCAAGAAGTGCAGCGTACCCCAAAGAGAATAGATACAGATAGATGTACTCCAAGGCATTTACTAATCAGAATGTCAGAGGTCAAAGAGAAAGAGAGAATCTTGAAAGCAGCCAAGGGAAAAGCAATCCATCACATACAAGGGAAGCCCATAAGACTATGTACAGATCTCTCAGCAGAAACCATGGAGGCAAGAAGACAGTGGGATGATATATTTAACTTATTAAAAGAGAAAAACTGCCAACCAAGAATCCTATATTCAGCAAAATTGTCCTTCAAAAATGAGGGAGAAATTAAAACATTTTCAGACAAAAATCACTGAGAGAATTTGTGACCAAGAGACTAGCTCTGCAACAAATACTAAGGAGAACACTAGAGACAGATATCAAGACAGAAGAGAGAGGTGTGGAGAAGAGTATAGAAAGGAAGATTATGAGTAAAGGTAAAAAGAAGGAAAATTAGATATGACATATAAAATCCAGAGGGCAAAATAGTAGAAGAAAGTACTACCCATGCAGTAATAACACTGAATGTTAATGGATTAAACTCTCCAATCAAAAGACATTGTCTGGCAGAATGGATTAAAAAAAACAGGACCCATCTATATGCTGTCTCTACCCAAAGGACATGAGAGCAAGGACACAAATGGACGTTTACACACCAATGTTTATAGCAGTATTTTTTACAATTACCAAGAGATGGATATAGCCAAAATGCCCATCAACAGATGGGTGGCTAAACAAACTGTGGCATTTACATAAGATGGAATATTATGCAGCTGTAAGGCAGAATAAAGTTATGAAGTATGTAACAGCATGAATGGACCTTAAAGACATTATGCTGAGTGTGATTAGCCAGAAACAAAAAGACAAATACTGGATGGTCTCACTGATATGAACTGACATTAGTGAATAAACTTGGAATATTTCGTTGGTAACAGAGACCATCAGGAGATAGAAATAGGGTAAGATATTGGGTAATTGGAGCTGAAGGGATACAGATTGTGCAACAGGCCTGAATATAAAAACTCAGAAATGGACAGCACAATATTACCTACATGTAATACAATTATGTTAAAACCTTGAATGAAGCTGCATATAGAGGGATAGAGGGAGGAGGGCTGGGGCATAAATGAAATCACAAAGAAAGATAGACGATAAAGATTGTGATGGTATAATCTAGGAATGCCTAGAGTGTATAATGATAGTGACTAAATGTGCAGATTTAAAAAATGTTTTTGCATGAGGATAAAGGAATGTCATTACTGCAGGGTGCTGAAAATAGCATGTAATTAATATTTTAAAATTTCAACTTATGTGTGAAACTAAAGCAAAAAATGTTTACTTGGTACCAAAAAAAAGAGAGATGACAAGGTACCACATTGCGTGTTATTGCTACTTCTGAACACTCTGTCCTGCAGAGAGTTTCAGGGGAGCCACATGAAAAGAAAGAATAAGTGAGACTCTTGAGAGGCAAAAAGCTGTTTATTGAAGCTGCATAGTTGATTATATACCTTTGTTACAGTTACTGTTTTCAAAACTAGTTTGAAGTCATACAGTTAAAAGAAGTGCATATGCATGTACTTTAGATGTGCATGGGAAATATTTTTACCCAAAGTTGTTTATCAAGAACCAGCCATGAGGAACATTTTGTAAGGAGTGAAAACACATTGTGAGAGGAGAAAAACAGGGCACCTTGCTGGCCCAATCCTACAAGACCAGGCTGCTTTCAGCCTTGTCCTAAGGTTTTCCATAATTTCATGGGTTCTTAGCCACTGGGTACTCTGCTATAATTGGGTACTAATTTCCTGCAATAAACCAGTGAGTACTGTACCATACAATGCTGGTGTCACTTTGTTAACTCCTGATACTCTACTGTCATGTGCCAAGTTCTAGCAGGCTTTCATATTGGCCATACAGAATTATTGAAAGGGCTATTAGTGGATATTATTATCCCCACCAACTACAACTCTTTGACAGTGGCTGAGATTTCTTGGTTTCCTTATGGCGATTTACACCATTTTGTAGTCATGACCCATTGAGGTCAGGGTACATTTTTAGGGGATATTTTACCTACCCCTTTAAGAGAGCCTTGATCACTTTACACTGGAAGCATAATTCCTATATTCTTTTCTGTGATGTGGTGTCTTTAGAATATCAATTCCTAAAATGTTTTCTGGTAGGAAAATATACACCAGATACTCTTCAGGAGGCAGTATCCCAGCTTACCAGATGAAATTATGCCACTTGTCCCTGATTGTCAATCCCCCATAGCCATCTATAGCCAGCATGTGCCTATTAAATTAGGCTACATTTTCATAAATTAGATTACACTCAGTTCCCATGTCAATGTGCTAACACTTGCTGTTGGTTAGTAGGGCACCAGTAAATGGTTAACTCTACTTGTTACCTATGATCCCAGAGCTTCCAGCTATTGTTTATACATGGGATTTTGACCTACCTGATATGGGAGAGAGTAAGGGGCTTGCCAAACCTCTTCTAGGAGAGCAGAGAGCTCTTCAACTATGGTTTCCAGTGGTGGCTTTTGTCCTAACTTCATTTCTCACTCAGATGCTTCAGAGCTTACTTCAGTAAATCTTTAGTCCTTTTGCCATTGCTCCTTAGTTTTACCAGGACTGCATTAGATTGCTGTGCTAATTTGAATCTCTTGCTTTACCCCATTCAATGAGTCCTTTAATCCTCATTCAATATTTCTGGATAAAATCTTTTTATTGTTTCCACAGACATGTGACCCACCCAATTTTGGGTGGTAACCTGTGATTAGATGGTTTCCATGGAGATGGTTCTCCATCCATTCAAGGTGGGGTTGCTTAGCAGAGCCTTTTAAGAGGGAAAGAATTTGGAAAAAGCTTGAGGGCTACTAGAATTGTCAGTGCAAACAGAATGGACAAAGTCCTGGGGAAGCCATTGAAAAAGCCTGGAGAAAAAGTTAGCAGATGTTCCCATGTGCCATTCCAGCTGTGAGAGAAACCCTGAATGTCAATGGATTTCTTGAGCTGAGTATCTTTCCCTGGATACCTTAGCTTGTATATTTTTATTTCTTTACTTCATTTTGGACATTTCCATGTCTTTAGAACTATAACTTGCAATTTATTAATTTCCCATTTTATAAAAGTCGTTCTAGTTCTGCTGTATTGCATTCCAGCAGTTGGCAAACTAATACAAATGCCTAACTGCTCCCTATTTGTGTGCCTGCAGTGATGAGATCCACTCCCATCTGTTTTTTTTCTATATATCTAGGCAGGCATGGGGAAATGAATCTGGGTCTCTGGCATGTCAGGCAAGAGCTGTGCTACTGAGCCACCATGTCCCACCCCCCATCTGCTATTGGAATTCACAAGTAGGTATTCCATGCCCCTAGGAAGCTTTTCCCATTGCTTTTACTCTCACCTCCCTTTTCCACAGTGTCTCCAAATCCCTGAGCTCAGATATGGCCTGATTGGCAAAGGAAACAGTCTGTTCTACTAGTAGGCTCAGAATAGACAGGAGAGTTCCATGATAATGGCTGTGGGCTGTATTCAATGCCATGTTTTTCATTCCTGTGGTAAACGTTTTAGTGTCAGGAACTATGAAGTCTATGGTATAAAAGTCTATGGTAGGAGGGGGCCAAGATGGCGGCTTAGTAAGGTACGTGTGCCTTAGTTCCTCCTCCAAAGCAACTACTAGGTGAACAGAAACAGTGCAGAACAGTTCCCGGGGCCACGGCAGGGAATGGACACACAGTGTACCCCAGTCTGGTCTGGCTAGTCTAACTGCGAGATTCGGCTGCGGTGAGATCCCCGAGCGGCACGTGACCCCCTGAGCAGTGGCAGCTGTGGCAGCCGGAGCTCCTCCCTCCCTCCTTCCCGGGCCGGCTGAGAGTCTCAGAGAGGCAAGTTTCCCAAGCCGCAGCGGCAGGCACCCCTCTTTTGTGGGCGGCTTTCTGGTCCGGCTACGAGTCTCGGATCAGAGGGCTACCCAAGCCGCAGTGGCCCTCCCTCGCGGGCAGCTTTCTGGTCCGGTGGCGAATTCCCCAGGCCACGGTGGCCTGCGACCGACGCCCCTACCCCGTGGGCGGCTTCCTGGTCCGGTAGCGAATTCCCCGGGCCCGCTGTGGCCGACGACCAACACCCCTCCAGGGAGAGGAGGGAATTTCCAACAGTGGCAGGGACTGGGTCCAACCAAACACCAATAGGGAAATTAATAAAGGAGCCACAGGGTCCCCTCTAGCTGTGGCGGCTGACACCCCCACCACGTGCTGCGCCCCGAAAAACTGAGAGAATTGGATTGGAAATCCCCAGGCCGCAGAGAATGGTGACCGGGGGGATCCCGTCCAAACAAGTGAGACAAACGTGTGCCACGAGCACCATGTACTGGGCAGGATAAGAAAAACAAAACCCAGAGATTTCACAGAAAAATCTTGCAACCTTGTTGGGTCCGAAACACAGGGAAATCTGACTAAATGCCCAGACGCCAGCAGAAGATAATGGATCACACTCAGAAAATTGAAAATATGGCCCAGTCAAAGGAACAAACCAATAGTTCAAATGAGATACAGGAGCTGAGACTACTAATGTTGATATACGAACAGAAATGGAAAAATTCTTCAAAAACAAAATCGATAAATTGAGGGAGGACATGAAGAAGACATGGGCTGAACAAAAAGAAGAAATAGAAAAACTGAAAAAACAAATCACAGAACTTATGGAAGTGAAGGATAAAGTAGAAAAGATGGAAAAAGCAATGGGTACCTACAATGATAGATTTAAAGAGAAATAAGATAGAATTAGTGATTTGGAGGATGGAACATCTGAATTCCAAAAAGAAACAGAAACTATCAGGAAAAGAATGGAAAAATTTGAACAGGGGATCAGGGAACTGAAGGACAATATGAAGCACACAAATATAAGTGTTGTGGGTGTCCCTGAAGAAAAAGAGAAAGGAAAAGGGGTAGAAAAACTAATGGAAGAAATTATCACTGAAAATTTCCCAACTCTTATGAAAGACCTAAAATTACAGATCCAAGAAGTGCAGCGCACCCCAAAGAGATTAGACCCAAATAGGCGTTCTCCAAGACACTTACTAGTTAGGATGTCAGAGGTCAAAGAGAAAGAGGATCTTGAAAGCAGCAAGAGAAAAACAATCCATCACATACAAGGGAAACCCAATAAGACTATGTGTAGATTTCTCAGCAGAAACCATGGAAGCTAGAAGACAGTGGGATGATATATTTAAATTACTAAAAGAGAAAAACTGCCAACCAAGAATCCTATATCCAGCAAAATTGTCCTTCAAAAATGAGGGAGAAATAAAAACATTCTCAGACAAAAAATCACTGAGAGAATTTGTGACCAAGAGACCAGCTCTGCAAGAAATACTAAAGGGAGCACTAGAGTCAGATACAAAAAGACAGAAGAGAGAGGTGTGGAGAAGAGTGTAGAAAGAAGGAAAATCAGATATGATATATATAATACAAAAGGCAAAATGTTAGAGGAAAATATTATCCAAACAGTAATAACACTAAAAGTTAATGGACTGAATTCCCCAATCAAAAGACATAGATTGGCAGAATGGATTAAAAAACAGGATCCTTCTATATGCTGTCTACAGGAAACACATCTTAGACCCAAAGATAAACATAGGTTGAAAGTGAAAGGTTGGGAAAAGGTATTTCATGCAAATAACAACCAGAAAAGAGCAGGAGTGGCTATACTAATATCCAACAAATTAGACTTCAAATGTAAAACAGTTAAAAGAGACAAAGAAGGACACTATATACTAATAAAAGGAACAATTAAACAAGAAGACATAACAATCATAAATATTTACGCACCGAATCAGAATGCCCCAAAATACGTGAGGAATATACTGCAAACACTGAAAAGGGAAATAGACTCATATACCATAATAGTTGGAGACTTCAATTCACCACACTCATCAATGGACAGAACATCTAGACAGAGGATCAATAAAGAAATAGAGAATCTGAATATTACTATAAATGAGCTAAACTTAACAGACATTTATAGGACATTACATCCCACATCAGCAGGATACACCTTTTTCTCAAGTGCTCATGGATCATTCTCAAAGATAGACCATATGCTGGGTCACAAAGCAAGTCTTAACAAATTTAAAAAGATTGAAATCATACACTACACTTTCTCAGATCATAAAGGAATGAAGTTGGAAATCAATAATAGGAGGAGTGCCAGAAAATTCACAAATACGTGGAGGCTCAACAACACACTCTTAAACAATGACTGGGTCAAAGAAGAAATTGCTAGAGAAATTAGCAAATACCTCGAGGCAAATGAAAATGAAAACACAACATTTCAAAACTTATGGGACCCAGCAAAGGCAGTGCTAAGAGGGAAATTTATTGCCCTAAATGCCTATATCAGAAAAGATGAGAAGGCAAAAATGCAGGAATTAACTGTCCACTTGGAAAAACTGGAGAAAGAACAGCAAACTAATCCCAAAGCAAGCAAAAGCAAAGAAATAACAAAGATTAGAGCAGAAATAAATGAAATTGAAAACATGAAAACAATAGAGAAAATCAATAAGACCAGGAGTTGGTTCTATGAGAAAATCAATAAGATTGATGGGCCCCTATCAAGATTGACAAAAAGAAGAAGAGAGAGCATGCAAATAAATAAGATCAGAAATGGAAGAGGAGACATAACTACTGACCTCACAGAAATAAAGGAGGTAATAACAGGATACTATGAACAACTTTACACTAATAAATACAACAATTTAGATGAAATGGACGGGTTCCTGGAAAGACATGAACAACCAACTTAGACTCAAGAAGACATAGATGACCTCAACAAACCAACCACAAGTAAAGAAATTGAATTAGTCATTCAAAAGCTTCCTAAAAAGAAAAGTCCAGGACCAGACGGCTTCACATGTGAATTCTATCAAACATTCCAGAAAGAATTAGTACCAACTCTCCTCAAACTCTTCAAAAAAATTGAAGTGGAGGGAAAACTACCTAATTCATTCTATGAAGCCAACATCACCCTCATACCAAAACCAGGCAAAGATATTACAAAAAAAGAAAACTACAGGCCAATCTCTCTAATGAATATAGATGCAAAAATCCTCAATAAAATTCTAGCAAATCGTATCCAACAACACATTAAAAGAATTATACATCATGACCAAGTAGGATTCATCCCAGGTATGCAAGGATGGTTCAACATAAGAAAATCAATTAATGTTATACACCATATCAACAAATCAAAGCAGAAAAATCACATGATCATCTCAGTTGATGCAGAGAAGGCATTTGACAAGATTCAACATCCTTTCCTGTTGAAAACACTTCAAAAGATAGGAATACAAGGGAACTTCCTTAAAATCATAGAGGGAATGTATGAAAAAACCACAGCTAATATCATCCTCAATGGGGAAAAATTGAAAAATTTCCCCCTAAGATCAGGAACAAGACAAGGATGTCCACTATCACCACTGTTATTCAACATTGTGTTGGAGGTTCTAGCCAGAGCAATTAGACAAGAAAAAGAAATACAAGGCATCAAAATTGGAAAGGAAGAAGTAAAACTAACACTGTTTGCAGACGATATGATACTATAAGTTGAAAACCCGGAAAAATCCACAACAAAACTACTAGAGCTAATAAATGAGTACAGCAAAGTAGCAGGTTACAAGATCAACATTCAAAAATCTGTAGCATTTCTATACACCAGCAATGAGCAAGCTGAGGGGGAAATGAAGAAACGAATCCCATTTACAATTGCAACTAAAAGAATAAAATACATAGGAATAAATTTAACTAAAGAGACAAAAAACCTATATAAAGAAAACTACAAAAAACTGCTAAAAGAAATCACAGAAGACCTAAATAGATGGAAGGGCATACCGTGCTCATGGATTGGAAGACTAAATATACTTAAGATGTCAATCCTACCTAAATTGATTTACAGATTCAATGCAATACCAATCAAAATCCCAACAACTTATTTTTCAGAAATAGAAAAACCAATAAGCAAATTTATCTGGAAGGGCAGGGTGCCCCGAATTGCTAAAAACATCTTGAGGAAAAAAAACGAAGCTGGAGGTCTTGCACTGCCTAACTTTAAGGCATATTATGAAACCACAGTGGTCAAAACAGCATGGTATTGGCATAAAGATAGATATATCGACAAATGGAATCAAATAGAGTTCTCAGATATAGACCCTCTCATCTACGAACATTTGATCTTTGATAAGGCAGTCAAGCCAACTCACCTGGGACAGAGCAGTCTCTTCAATAAATGGTGCCTAGAGAACTGGATATCCATATGCAAAAGAATGAAAGAAGACCCATATCTCACACCCTACACAAAAGTTAACTCAAAATGGATCAAAGATCTAAACATTAGGTCTAAGACCATAAAACAGTTAGAGGAAAATGTTGGGAGATATCTTATGAATCTTACAATTGGAGGCAGTTTTATGGACCTTAAACCTAAAGCAAGAGCACTGAAGAAGGAAATAAATAAATGGGAACTCCTCAAAATTAAACACTTTTGTACATCAAAGAACTTCATCAAGAAAGTAGAAAGACAGCCTACACAATGGGAAACAATATTTGGAAATGACATATCAGATAAAGGTCTAGTATCCAGAATTTATAAAGAGATTGTTCAACTCAACAACAAAAAGACAGCCAACCCAATTACCAAATGGGTAAAAGACTTGAATAGACACCTCTCAGAGGAGGAAATACGGATGGCCAAAAGGCACATGAAGAGTGCTCAATGTCCCTGGCCATTAGAGAAATGCAAATCAAAACCACAATGAGATATCATCTCACACCCACCAGAATGGCCATTATCAACAAAACAGAAAATGACAAGTGCTGGAGAGGATGCGGTGAAAGAGGCACACTTATCCACTGTTGGTGGGAATGTCAAATGGTGCAACCACTGTGGAAGGCAGTTTGGCGGTTCCTCAAAAAGCTGAATATAGAATTGCCATACGACCCAGCAATACCATTGCTAGGTATCTACTCAAAGGAATTAAGGGCAAAACCTCAAACGGACATTTGCACACCAATGTTTATAGCAGCGTTATTTACAATTGCAAAGAGATGGAAACAGCCAAAATGTCCATCAACAGACGAGTGGCTAAACAAACTGTGGTATATACATACGATGAAATATTATGCAGCTTTAAGACAGGATAAACTTATGAAGCATGTAATAACATGGATGGACCTAGAGAACATTATGCTGAGTGAGTCTAGCCAAAAACTAAAGGACAAATACTGTATGGTCCCAATGATGTGAATCGACATTCGAGAATAAACTTGGAATATGTCATTGGTAACAGAGTCCAGCAGGAGTTAGAAACAGTGTAAGATAATGGGTAATTGGAGCTGATAGGATACAGACTGTGCAATAGGACTAGATACAAAAACTCAAAAATGGACAGCACAATAATACCTAATTGTAAAGTAATCATGTTAAAACACTGAATGAAACTGCATCCAAGCTATACGTTTTTGTTTTGTTTTGTTTTGTTTTGTTTTTACTATTATTACTTTTATTTTTTTCTCTATATTAACATTCTATATCTTTTTTGGTTGTGTTGCTAGTTCTTCTAAACCGATCCAAATGTACTAAGAAACGATGATCATGCATCTATGTGATGATGTTAAGAATTCTGATTGCATATGTAGAATGGTATGATTTCTAAATGTTGGGTTAATTTCTTTTTTTCTGTTAATTAATAAAAAAAAAGTCTATGATATACCATGCTGGAGAACCGGGTTCAATTCCTGGAGATTGCCCATGCCTCCTTAAAAAATGATAAAAAGAAAAATTCAGTGCCTGCTTATGCCCAAATAAAAATCTATGGTATGAATTTATTTCTAGCCCTCTTATAATTTCTCCTCCATATTTTGTAAGTGGTGATATTGTGTGGTATGTCACCCTCTTTTTGCCATATAGCTTTAGACCCACCAATCAGCCACTCCAAAATGAAGCAGTTTTTGTAGTAGCTGAGGTAATATACAGGGATTGAGGTAAGGAAGGGTGGGTTGTGATGGATGCTGTTCTAGTTTGCTAGCTGCTGGAATGCAATATACCAGGAACAGAATGGCTTTTTAAAGGGGGAATTTAATAAGTTGCTTGCTTACAGTTATAAGGCTGAGAAAATGTCCCAATTAAAACAAGTCTGGGGAAATGTCCAAATCGAAGGCATCCAGAGAAAGATACATTGGTTCAAGAAGGCAATGAAGTTCAAGGTTTCTCTTTCAAGTGAAAAGGCACATGGCAAAACAGTCAGGGCTTCTCTCCCAGCTGGAAGGGCACAAGGCAAGCATAGCATCATCTGCTAGCTTCTTCTCCTGGCTTTGTGTTTCATGAAGCTCCCTGGGAGGACTTTTCCTTCTTCATCTCCAAAGGTTGCTGGCTGGCGCTCTGCTTCTTGTGGCTATGTCATTCTGCTCTGCTCTTTCTGTATCTCTCATTCTCCAAAATGTTTTCTCTTTTATAGGACTTCAGAAACTTAATCAAGACCCACCCAAATGGGTGAAGGCATGCTTCTACCTAATCCAGTTTAACAATCACTCTTGATTAAATCACATCTCCAGGGAGATGATCTAATTGTGGTTTCAAACATAAAAGACTGAATAGGGAATAGAAGAAACAGTTGTCTTTACAAAATGGGATTTTCATTAAAACATGGTTTTTCTAGAGTACAAACATCATTTCAAACCAGTACCCTCTGGACCCTAAAAATGACATGCTTTCGCCATATACAAAATACATTCATTCCATAACAATATCAGAGAATCTTAAACCATTTCACTAACATTACAAATACAATACAAGGTAGAAATCAGTACAAAGTCTCAATGTTAATTACAAGCATGGTATATCTTAGGGCAAAATTCTCCTCTGTCTCTGGACCTTTGAAAACTCATAACAAATTTTTTGCTCTCAATATATAAAGGATGAGCAGTCATGGGATACATATACATATTTCCATAGGGAGAAAAGAACACAGGGGTCACTGGATCCATACAGTTTTGAAAATCTGCAAGGCAAAGCCTATTAGATTACAAAGTCTGAGAGGCATTTATCCTCAGGGATTTTGAAAGCAGCAGTCTCACCCTTTCCAAGGGCCTATGCACAGGCCTGCCTCTCTGACTGTAACCTTGGGGGACATTGGGGAGACCACCTTTTTCTCAGCTACACCTTTTCCAAGCATTGGAGCTGCACCTGGGCTCTCTGCCATCTCCAGTGCACATGCTCAACCCCACCATGTGTTGACAGTCATGCTCTCTCCAAACCCCAAGAAATGTACTTCACTCTCTCCAAGGTCTCAGGTGGCATGACTCTTCCACTGCAATGAGGTGGAAAGCCCATCCTCTGCTTTCAGTGCAAACTCACCCTCTTCACTGGCTTGGGTGGGTCCACTCTCCTGGCCTGAAGCTTCTTGACTTCAGACCTCAGCCTCCATGGTTTTGTCTTTGAAGTTATTTTTCCTCCAACATGTCCCTTATCTGAACCCTCCAGTCCAGACTGGCAGCAGCTTTGTTT
Organism: Tamandua tetradactyla; assembly: GCF_023851605.1. Classification (NCBI taxonomy): domain Eukaryota; kingdom Metazoa; phylum Chordata; class Mammalia; order Pilosa; family Myrmecophagidae; genus Tamandua; species Tamandua tetradactyla. The sequence continues at coordinate 95,492,275 of NC_135330.1, read as the reverse complement.
GTACTGGTCCCACAGTACTCTCACTGGCTTCCTATGCAGTAGCCTTGGATCATGCCCATCAGGCATAAGAAGTTTCCACAAATTCTTCCTGGATAACTCCATGCCCAATCCTGGCTTTCTCTGAAATGGCTGACTGTTTCCACATTTGGCCAAATCCTCATGTGGGGTACTGCTCTCTAGGGTCTCCCTTCCAGGAAGCCCAGAATTCTCCAGAACATCAACTTATGATTTCTTTGTACCCAAGAGTTCAATTCTCAGTTTACCTCTTTCCTGTCACATTTCACTATAAGCTGTGAGGAGAAACAAGGCTGCACTTTTGACATTTAATTTGGAGATCTCTTCTGCTCCAAGTTCATGGCTTTTAAAATCAGCTTTCCAGACAAAGACACTAGTCAACTTTGCCAGATTGTCTAGAATTTTAAAACAAAGCTCACTTTCCTTCCAGTCTATAATAACACATGTTTCATTTCTGTCTAAGGCTTTATCATTATCAGAAGTGTCTTTATACACATTTCTACCAACAGTTTCTTCAAAGCATTCTAGACCTTCTCTATCAAGCTTCTCATAATTCCTCCAGAATCTTCCCCTTATCCATTTAAAAAGCTGTTCCAACAAGTTTGGTATTTGCAAATCACAGCACCATCCCACCCTCCAGTACCAAAATCTGTTCTAGTTTGCTAGCTGCTGGAATGTAATATACCAAGAATAGAATGGCTTTTTAAAAGAGGAATTTAATAAATTGCTAGTTTACAGTTCTAAGGCTGAGGAAATGTCCCAATTAAAACAAGTCTGGAGAAATGTCCAATCATAGGCTTCCAGAGAAAGATACCTTGGTTCAAGGAGGCAGATGAAGTTCAGGGTTTCTCTCTCAAGTGAGAAGGCATGTGGCAAAATAGTCAGGGCTTCTCTCTCAACTGGAAGGGCACAAGGCAAACACAGCATCATCTGGTAGCTTCTTCTCCTGGCTTTTTTTCATGAATCTCCCTGGAGGTATTTTACTTCTTCATCTCCAAAGGTCACTGGCTGGTGGACTCTGCTTCTTGTGACTATGTTATTCTGCTCTGCTCTCTCTGAATCTCTCATTCTCCAAAATGTTTTCTCTTTTATAGGACTTCAGAAACTAATGAAGACCCACCCAAATGGGTGAAGGCATGCTTCTACCTAACCCAGTTTAACAACCGCTCTTGACTGAATCACATCTCCAGGGAGATTATTTAAGTGTGGTTTCAAACATATAATACTGAATAGGGATTAGAAGAAATGACTGCCTTTACAAAATGCGATTAGGATTAAAACATTGTTTTTCTAGGGTACATATATCATTTCAAACCTGCACAGATGTCAATTCACTTATCTCTACTAGAGAAAGCATTACCCTCTCTGCTTCAATGTGCCATAATCCATGAAGCCAATTAGTTAGGGACTCCTTAGTTTATTTTTGTGTGTCTGTATTGCTGCCTCAAATTACTCAATTCAGCAATGGTATAATCTGTCATAGTAATATACAATTTCTGTTCAGGAGATTGGAGTTGCTGAACCCGTAGAATTGATCTTTGGATACCTTCCATTTCTGTTGTATTATGGGGAACATCTTTTGAGGTTTTCCAACCTCTTACACCACCCATTCCTTCTCCTCTTCCTCTTCCAAGGAGGAGTCTACAGGGTCTCACATTTTGGGGGTTCATTTCAGAATACCAAAACTCCTCTGGACTTGAGCCTGATGAAACTTATGGCTTCTGATTTGGACATGTCTGCATGACAGAATTTCTAACTGATCATCTGCTCAGTGCAAGTGATCATCAGAGTCCTTCGTTTTTGCCTGGGCAAGATAAATATCTCTTATTTCTAATGCTTCCTCTAAATGGTGCATGGTAGCTTTTGCCATTTGTTCTGCCTTAGTAGCCATTCATAGGGCTCCCAACAATGTCCATGTTATGGCTGCCACTATTTGATGGTACCTTTTCTTTTTATTCAAATATGGTTGTCCTTCTATCTATTACAAAGCAGTTAACAAACCTGCTGTAATTTATAAGGCATCCCCATATATTCATTGCAGTCCCCATTCATCTAGAAGGGCAGTCCCACTCCACACATGGACAATAGAGGCCAAATTGATATTTCTCCCATGGTTCTCCCTTCCAAGAACTTTGGCTCACCATAGCCTGTAGCTCCTTAGTCTCCAGGCTGGCTTGCCAAGTGTTCCAATGCAGCTTTTGCAGTGCTTGGCTCATAGCAGCACAAAGACCAAATATGCCAGGCATGGAATTAGACATGAATCTTAATTAGGAGTCATGAACAGAGCAGATTTTTCTCAAAGGTAATCATTCATGGAATGGAAGTCTGTGTCCCACAAAAGGTGGGGAGTGTCAGAGGACAGCTTATCAAGATTTAGGACAAAGAGTTTCCATATGGTGTGACAACAGAGTTTCAGCAGAGTATCATGACAAGGGGGTTGGATGTTTGTTATCAGGAGCGATCAGGGGAGGTGATTGCCAATGCCTTGTTTATGATACTATTTGTACATTCTTACATGCTGTGGAGTTCTGATGACCTTCATTGTCTGTCCTGTTATGTATGAAGCTATGTGCAATGACCTGCTCTTGATGCAGATGGGAATGATTTCTATATGGATGGGAATCCTGGTCTGTTCTGGTTTGAATATGTTGTGTACCCCAGAAAAGCCATATTGTTTCTCATTCAATATTGCTGGGTGAGATAACTTTGATTGTTTCTATGGAGATGTGACCCACCCAATTGTGGTTGGTATCTTTTGATTAGGAAGTTTATATGGAGAAGTGTCTCCATCCATTCAAGATAAGGTTGCTTACTAAAGTCTGTTGAAAAGGAACCAGTTTGGGTAAAGCATTAGTGCTGACAGAGCCCACACAACCAGAGAGATTTGGAGATGTAAAAAGAAAATGCCCTTGGGGAATATATTTGAAACAAGAAGTCAGATACTCCAGAATATGTCAGCTATGTGCCTTCTTATCTCAAAGAGGTGTTCTGGACCCATTAGCCTTTATTGAACCCAGGTATCTTCCTCTGCAGGCCTTAGTTTGGACATTTTTATAGCCTTAGAACTGTAAATTTGCAACTTAATAAATTCCCTTTTTAAAGCCATTACATTTATGGTATTTTCCATTCTGACAGCTTTCACAAACTAAAACACAGGCCCTGGATTCCCATAACAGCTTCCCTGCAGGTATGGAAAGAATATGGAAATATTTTCTCCCCTTGCTAAGGCAATTTCTGGAATCCTTCAAGTTGGAGATGAGTCCTCAGGATTCCAGATGTATAATATGGAAAATAGGCAGAATAACATTTTCAATACATGACTTATATGCTCATTCTTTTTTTGCATTTGAATCTGCAAACCTCACTTATCCCTCCCACATATACCCAGTTCAAGTTGGGGGCAGCAATTGTGGGGGTTCAGGGAATCATTATGTTAAGTCCACTGGCCCTCAGTCTTCCCTCTGTACCCTCCGGGGGGGAGTATAGTCAGTTGATGTACTTGTTGATGGTGTCTACCCCCAGACTAAACTGGTTCAGGATTCTGAGATCTTATCCTTCTTCATTGAGCCCATCACCTCTCTCCTGCCCTCTAGGGAATGTTTAGAGGAATGTAGAAGAAGTCCACTCTGTCTGAGTTTTGGCTTTGAGAATATCTGGGACAGTCCTCCATGCATTCAACTTACTATATGCAGGACACTTGCTGGAGTACATACATGATTTTGGCCTAGCACAGATTTGTTCTGTCAGGGAGGTACTGTCCTTATTTCACAGATGGGGCACCAAGGCTCAGGGAGGTTAAGTGGCTTGCTTAATCTTTCAGCCGGTAAGTGAGGGAATATGGACTGTGACTCAGACCTATAACACCATTACCTAGAGTAAGATCCACTCAGATGTGATGGGGGCCCTTGAGTCCACTACCTATGGTACTAGGTTCAACCATACCCCAGCCATTTCCAGTCTGGAAAAGTTGTTCCATTCTGGCCTTGGGGACAACACTGTCTTAGGATTTTTTGTACAGGTGGTTTACACAGGGTTTTATGAGTACATACAAGGATAGTACAGCTGGGGTAGGTGAGCATATGGTAGTGGAGGTTGAAAAGGGAAGTATGGACTTCCTGGAAGATGGCGGCTTAGTAAGACGCGCGGATCTTAGTTTCTTCTCCAGGACACCTACTAGGGGAGTAGAAACGATACAGAAAGCGCCCAAAGCCACAACAGAGATAAAAAAGACAGCGTACCCCATCCTGGAACGGCTGGCTGGCTGAGAGAAGCAGCTCGGGTGAGATCGCCGAGGCGCGTGGGCCTTACCGGGCGGGGTGGCAAGCGGCCGGAGTTACTCCCTTCCCCCTTCGCGGGCCGGCTGGGAGAATTGGAGAGGTGGTCCCCTGAAACCAAGGCGACTGGCGCCCACACCACGCGCAGCCCCCGGACCAACTGAGAGAATTGGATCGGAAACCCCCAGGCTGCGGAGAACGGTGACCCCGTGACTCCCGGGGAACGTGCACTCTCTCGGGCGGGCCGTTGCCGCTGGCGCCCTCCCACCACGCTTGTTGCCCAGGGCCGACTAGGAAATTCGGACGGGCTCTTTCCCTGGCTGCGGCGACCAGCAACCCTCCCTGCGTTCGGACACCCTCCCTGCGTTCGGACCCCGGGCCGGCTCAAGCCGCTTCGGCTAGCGAACCCCCAGGACGGCGAGAGTTTTCCAAAGTTTAAGGTCCCACAGCACCTTTTACTGGTGGGACCCACAGACAAACGTGTGCCACGAGCGCCACCTACTGGGCAGGATAAGAAAAACAGAACCCAGAGATTTCACAGAAAAATATTACAACCTTGCTGGGTCCAACACCAAGAGAAATCTGAATAAATGCCCAGACGCCAGCAGCAGAAGATAACTGTCCACGCTCAAAAGATTGAGAATATGGCTCAGTCAAAGGAACAAACCAATAGCTCAAATGAGACACAAGAGCTGAGACAACTAATGCTGAATATACGAACAGAAATGGAAAACCTCTTCAAAAATGAAATCGATAAATTGAGGGAGGACATGAAGAGGACATGGGCTGAACATAAAGAAGAAATAGAAAAACTGAAAAAACAAATCGCAGAACTTATGGAAGTGAAGGATAAAGTAGCAAACATAGAAAAAATAATGGATAGCTACAATGATAGATTTAAAGAGACAGAAGATAGAATTAGTGATTTGGAGGATGGGTCATCTGAATTCCAAAAAGAAACAGAAACTATAGGGAAAAGAATGGAAAAATTTGAACAGGGTATCAGGGAACTCAAGGACAATATGAACCGCACAAATATGCATGTTGTGGGTGTCCCAGAAGGAGAAGAGAAAGGAAAAGGAGGAGAAAAACTAATGGAAGAAATTATCACTGAAAATTTCCCAACTCTTATGAAAGACCTAAAATTACAGATCCAAGAAGTGCAGCGCACCCCAAAGAGATTAGACCCAAATAGGCGTTCTCCAAGACACTTACTAGTTAGATGTCAGAGGTCAAAGAGAAAGAGAAGATCTTGAAAGCAGCAAGAGAAAAACAATCCATTACATACAAGGGAAACCCAATAAGACTTTGTGTAGATTTCTCAGCAGAAACCATGGAGGCTAGAAGACAGTGGGATGATATATTTAAAATACTAAAAGAGAAAAGCTGCCAACCAAGACTCCTATATCCAGCAAAATTATCCTTCAAAAATGAGGGAGAAATTAAAACATTCTCAGACAAAAAGTCACTGAAAGAATTTGTGACCAAGAGACCAGCTCTGCAAGAAATACTAAAGGGAGCACTAGAGTCAGATACAAAAAGACAGAAGAGAGAGATATGGAAAAGAGTGTAGAAAGAAGGAAAATCAGATATGATATATATAATACAAAAGGCAAAATGTTAGAGGAAAATATTATCCAAACAGTAATAACACTAAATGTCAATGGACTGAATTCCCCAATCAAAAGACATAGATTGGCAGAATGGATTAAAAAACAGGATCCTTCTATATGCTGTCTACAGGAAACACATCTTAGACCCAAAGATAAACATAGGTTGAAAGTGAAAGGTTGGGAAAAGATATTTCATGCAAATAACAACCAGAAAAGAGCAGGAGTGGCTATACTAATATCCAACAAATTAGACTTCAAATGTAAAACAGTTAAAAGAGACAAAGAAGGACACTATATACTAATAAAAGGAACAATTAAACAAGAAGACATAACAATCATAAATATTTACGCACCGAATCAGAATGCCCCAAAATACATGAGGAATATACTGCAAACACTGAAAAGGGAAATAGACTCATATACCATAATAGTTGGAGACTTCAACTCACCACTCTCATCAAGGGACAGAACATCTAGACAGAAGATCAACAAAGAAATAGAGAATCTGAATATTACTATAAATGAACTAGACTTAATAGACATTTATAGGACATTACATCCCACAACAGCAGGATACACCTTTTTCTCAAGTGCTCATGGATCATTCTCAAAGATAGACCATATGCTGGGTCACAAAGCAAGTCTCAACAAATTTAAAAAGATTGAAATCTTACGCAACACTTTCTCGGACCATAAAGGAATGATGTTGGAAATCAATAATAGGAGGAGTGCCAGAAAATTCACAAATACGTGGAGGCTCAACAACACACTCCTAAACAACGACTGGGTCAAAGAAGAAATTGCAAGAGAAATTAGCAAATACCTCGAGGCGAATGAAAATGAAAACACAACATATCAAAACTTATGGGACGCAGCAAAGGCAGTGCTAAGAGGGAAATTTATTGCTCTAAGTGCCTATATCAGAAAAGAAGAAAAGGCAAAAATTCAGGAATTAACTATCCATTTGGAAGAACTAGAGAAAGAACAGCAAGCTAACCCCAAAGCAAGCAAAAGGAAAGAAATAACAAAGATTAGAGCACAAATAAATGAAATTGAAAACATGAAAACAATAGAGAAAATCAATAAGGCCAGAAGTTGGTTCTATGAGAAAATCAATAAGATTGATGGGCCCTTAGCAAGATTGACAAAAAGAAGAAGAGAGAGGATGCAAATAAATAAGATCAGAAATGGAAGAGGAGACATAACTACTGACCTCACAGAAATAAAGGAGGTAATAACAGGATACTATGAACAACTTTACACTAATAAATACAACAATTTAGAGGAAATGGACGGGTTCCTGGAAAGACATGAACAACCAACTTTGACTCAAGAAGACATAGATGACCTCAACAAACCAATCACAAGTAAAGAAATTGAATTAGTCATTCAAAAGCTTCCTAAAAAGAAAAGTCCAGAACCAGATGGCTTCACATGTGAATTCTACCAAACGTTCCAGAAAGAATTAGTACCAATTCTCTTCAAACTCTTCAAAAAAATCGAAGTGGAGGGAAAACTGCCTAATTCATTCTATGAAGCCAACATCACCCTCATACCAAAACCAGGCAAAGACATTACAAAAAAAGAAAACTACAGACCAATCTCTCTAATGAATACAGATGCAAAAATCCTCAATAAAATTCTAGCAAATCGTATCCAACAACACATTAAAAGAATTATACATCATGACCAAGTAGGATTCATCCCAGGTATGCAAGGATGGTTCAACATAAGAAAATCAATTAATGTAATACACCATATCAACAAATCAAAGCAGAAAAATCACATGATCATCTCAATTGATGCAGAGAAGGCATTCGACAAGATTCAACATCCTTTCCTGTTGAAAACACTTCAAAAGATAGGAATACAAGGGAACTTCCTTAAAATGATAGAGGGAATATATGAAAAACCCACAGCTAATATCATCCTCAATGGGGAAAAATTGAAAACTTTCCCCCTAAGATCAGGAACAAGACAAGGATGTCCACTATCACCACTATTATTCAACATTGTGTTGGAGGTTCTAGCCAGAGCAATTAGACAAGAAAAAGAAATACAAGGCATCAAAATTGGAAAGGAAGAAGTAAAACTATCACTGTTTGCAGACGATATGATACTATACGTAGAAAACCCGGAAAAATCCACAACAAAACTACTAGAGCTAATAAATGAGTACAGCAAAGTAGCAGGTTACAAGATCAACATTCAAAAATCTGTAGCATTTCTATACACTAGTAATGAACAAGCTGAGGGGGAAATCAAGAAACGAATCCCATTTACAATTGCAACTAAAAGAATAAAATACCTAGGAATAAATTTAACTAAAGAGACAAAAAACCTATATAAAGAAAACTACAAAAAACTACTAAAAGAAATCACAGAAGACCTAAATAGATGGAAGGGCATACCGTGTTCATGGATTGGAAGACTAAATATAGTTAAGATGTCAATCCTACCTAAATTGATTTACAGATTCAATGCAATACCAATCAAAATCCCAACAACTTATTTTTCAGAAATAGAAAAACCAATAAGCAAATTTATCTGGAAGGGCAGGGTGCCCCGAATTGCTAAAAACCTCTTGAGGAAAAAAAACGAAGCTGGAGGTCTCGCGCTGCCTGACTTTAAGGCATATTATGAAGCCACAGTGGTCAAAACAGCATGGTATTGGCATAAAGATAGATATATCGACCAATGGAATCGAATAGAGTGCTCAGATATAGACCCTCTCATCTATGGACATTTGATCTTTGATAAGGCAGTCAAGCCAACTCACCTGGGACAGAGCAGTCTCTTCAATAAATGGTGCCTAGAGAACTGGATATCCATATGCAAAAGAATGAAAGAGAACCCGTATCTCACACCCTATACAAAAGTTAACTCAAAATGGATCAAAGATCTAAACATTAGGTCTAAGACCATAAAACAGTTAGAGGAAAATGTTGGGAGATATCTTATGGATCTTACAACTGGAGGCGGTTTTATGGACCTTAAACCTAAAGCAAGAGCACTGAAGAAGGAAATAAATAAATGGGAACTCCTCAAAATTAAACACTTTTGTGCATCAAAGAACTTCATCAAGAAAGTAGAAAGACAGCCTTCACAATGGGAGACAATATTTGGAAATGATATATCAGATAAAGGTCTAGTATCCAGAATTTATAAAGAGATTGTTCATCTCAACAACAAAAAGACAGCCAACCCAATTACAAAATGGGAAAAAGACTTGAACAGACACCTCTCAGAAGAGGAAATACGGATGGCCAAGAGGCACATGAAGAGATGCTCAATGTCCCTGGCCATTAGAGAAATGCAAATCAAAACCACAATGAGATATCATCTCACACCCACCAGAATGGCCATTATCAACAAAACAGAAAATGACAAGTGCTGGAGAGGATGCGGAGAAAGAGGCACACTTATCCACTGTTGGTGGGAATGTCAAAGGGTGCAACCACTGTGGAAGGCAGTTTGGCGGTTCCTCAAAAAGCTGAATATAGAATTGCCATACGACCCAGCAATACCACTGCTAGGTATCTACTCAAAGGACTTAAGAGCAAAGACACAAACGGACATTTGCACACCAATGTTTATAGCAGCATTATTTACAATTGCAAAGAGATGGAAACAGCCAAAATCTCCATCAACAGAAGAGTGGCTAAACAAACTGTGGTATATACATACGATGGAATATTATGCAGCTTTAAGACAAGATAAACTTATGAACCATGTAATAACATGGATGGACCTAGAGAATATTATGCTGAGTGAATCCAGCCAAAAACTAAAGGACAAATACTGTATGGTCCCACTGATGTGAACGGACATTCGAGAATAAACTTGAAATATGTCATTGGTAACAGAGTTCAGCAGGAGTTAGAAACAGGGTAAGACAATGGGTAATTGAAGCTGAAGGGATACAGACTGTGCAACAGGACTAGATACAAAAACTCAAAAATGGACAGCACAATAATACCTAATTGTAAAGTAATCATGTTAAAACACTGAGCTATAGGTTTTTGTTTTGTTTTGTTTTGTTTTGTTTTGATTTTACTATTATTACTTTTATTTTTTTCTCTATATTAACATTCTATATCTTTTTCGGTTATGTTGCTAGTTATTCTAAACCAATGCAAATGTACTAAGAAATGATGATCATGCATCTATGTGATGATGTTAAGAATTAATGATTGCATGTGTAGAATGGTATGATCTCTAAATGTTGGGTTAATTTCTTTTTTTCCGTTAATTAAAAAAAAAAAAAGAGAAGGGATAATTGGAGATGAAGGGATACAGACTGTACAACGGGACTGGATATAAAACTCAGAAATGGACAGCACAATACTACCCAATTGTAATGCAATTATGTTAAAACACTGAATGAAGCTGCATGTGAGGTATAGGTTTTTTGTTTTTGTTTTTTTTGTTTTTTTTTTCTTTTTATTATTGTTTTAATTCTTATTCTGTTGTCTTTTTATTTCTTTTTCTAAATCGATGCAAATGTACTAAGAAATGATGAATATGCAACTATGTGATGTTATTAAGAATTACTGATTGTACATGTAGATTGGAATGATTTGTAATTGTTTTGTTAATTCTTTTTTTAATTAATAAAAAAAAATGAAAAAAAAAAAAGAAAAGAAAAGGGAAGTATGCAACTTAATACACTTGTTGCTCACCTGGAAATGCACATTTCAGAGAAGGGCCTGGAAGTGGTGTGTGGAAGGTCTCACAAAAGGTTTTGGGGAATTTTCCACAAACTCACTAAAATCTGCAATTCTTAAGCTTAGTAAAAGGAAAAACTGTATCCAACTTATGAATTAATTTGACTATCTTAATTGTATTTAGAGTTCACTTTCACAAGGTTTTGAGGAATCCTACTTTAATAAGCCAGTACCAAAGCAATTCTGGTCTCTCAAATTGAATTTTTATCCCTTAGTTGATTAGAGAAGGTGTTTGCCTTGATATGACTTCAGGTGTTTCCTTTTTTGGCTTAAGAGACAAGGAGCTCAGAGGTAAATTTATTGCATAGATGCTGCAAAGCTTTCATTCATGAATTGTAGGTCAAATTTGTCCTCCTACATCTTGTGCTCCTAACTTAATTTTTTATTTTATCTATATATTATTATATGGAAATATTTGCTGTGATCACTGACCTATGTTCTTTTGAAAGTTGGTAAAATGCAAGTCCTTCAGTGTCATTGAACAGAGATCACTGTCCACTATCTTCTTCAATTACACAGCATGAAAGATGGAAAATGAACTTAACAACTTTTCAGTAGAAATGTAGGAAAGCAGGATGTGGCATAATATGCATAAATGTGGGGCCAAGGGTCATGAGAGAGTTTGTAAATATCCCTTGGGCTGGGAACTGAGGAGTGTCTATCTCAAGCCTTGTCTTGACTCTGTAAATTGAATTGAGTAGAAAATATTGTTGACTTGTGCAAGGTTTTCCCAGGCAGCCCAGATGTGGTTAAACTGTCTCTCCAGGGAACCATCCACTCACCCACATCCTCACTTGATGTTGACTCTGTGCTGGGATATGGAAATTTCCATAAGAGGATATTGGTCACAAATTCCACCCTGCTGTTCTTCCTGTGTTGATGATGTTAAAGAGTAGATGACAAATTGACTTAGTGCCTCTGAGCCTATTGGTTATGGTGGGCCTACTGACCAGGTTGTAGAAGTCAGCCCAGCAGAAACCAAGAACATTTGGGGTTTAGTGGTTACCTCAAGGGCCCCTCCACCCAATGTCAACAGCAGTGTACCTGCACAATGTTTCATGAGTGGGCAATAGACAGACAAGATGAATCCCCTGCATGTTGCTAAATTTTTTTCTCCTATCCCTTTTTGAGTGTCTTCTTTCTCTGAAACTTCTACCAACAGGCAGAATCCTACCAAGCATCCCCACAACTCTGTCTCAGACTTCAGTGTCTGGTTAACTACATGATGGCCTTATGGGCCATGTTGATGACTGGCATGTTGATGCTGGCAAAGATATGGCATCCATGTTGTTGGTGACTGCTATGTAGTCAAAGTCTGAGTGTTGATTTACAGGCTGCCTATATATACAAAATAAATTCATAGCATCACAATATCACAAAAGCCTTAAATAACTTCACTAAAAATAAAAATGCAATACCAAGTCAAAAACAATATTAAATCTCATCACAGACAGTAACAGGCATGGTCTGTTATAAGAAAAAATTCTCTTCTGGCTGTTGACCTATGAAACTCAGAACCAGTCATTTGCTTTCACTATTCAAAGAAATAAAAGTCAGGATGCATACTCCCATTGCCATAGAGAGAAATGAAAAGGAAAACAGGGCTAATTGGACCCAAAGTGTTGCATAAAGGTGCAGGGCAAACTCCATTATATTTGAAAGTAAGAGTCATTTATAGAATTACTTTTCCTCTTCTGGGTTTCAAATAACAGCAATCCCATTCTCTCTAAGGCTTACACAATGGCCCTGTTCTCTCCAAATGCTGAGGTGAGGGTTGTAAAATTAAGAGGCATTGAAGAGACCACCTTTTTCTTGGCTGCACCCTTTTCTTGTGTCAAGGCAGCACCAGGGATCTTTGTCCACTCTGGGACACACACTCGCCTCTAGAAAAATGGGATGATCACCAGACTATCCCCAAGCCCCAGGGAATGTATTCTATCCTCTCAATGCCTGTGGTGGCAAAAATCATTTCAAGCAATGATTCCATGGCAAATATGCCCTCTCCATGTTTAAGATGGGTGTTGCTTTCTGTAGAAACAGAGCTCGAAGGATATTAAGGAATGATGAGAAAAAAAGAAGAAAGGAAGAAAGAAAGAAAGACACAGATGGGCTCAGGGGGTCTGATGCTTGAGTTTACTTCAGACAGACTTCAGACAATTTTATTCTCAACCAGATCCTAGTTATATACCACAGGATGTCAATAGATATGCAGGCATTTCCTGAGGGAGCAAGATTCTTATCTCACAGTGTTCTTCATACTTAACATAACTGTTTGGGGTAAACATTCTCTTTCTCCCAGACTGCTCTACATAACAATCGCCACAGTTTACCGCTGCCATCCCGAGGCCAGCAGCTTGCAACAAATTCTGTAGGTCTTGCTTTAAACTCTAGGCTTCTACAGATGGGTCCACTCTCTTGGTCCATGGTTCTGCCTCTGAAGTCATTTTTCATTCAATTTGTCACTTTTCTGTCCCTTTAAATACAGACTGATAGTGGATCCATTTATACAGATCCTGCAACAGTATTGGTATTTTCTATGCATTATGCAGGGATCATAACCATCAGAGAACAAAACTTTCCACAAATCTCTACTTGATAACTCCATCTCCAATCCTGGATTGTCCTGTAATGGCTGACTAGTTCCATGTTTGGTTAAATCCTCACATGGAGCTTTATTACCTGGGATCTCACATTCTGGAAGCCCAGAATTTTCTGGGCCACCAAGTTTTGGTTTCTTTATAAACAAGAGCTCTTTTCCTGCCTTATCCCTTCCCTGTCACATTTCACTTTAGTCTGCAAGGAGAAATTAGGCCACACCTTCCATTTTTAATTTGGAAATCTCTTCAGTTATGTATCCCAACTCGTGGCTTTTAGATTTTCCATTCTATCTAACACCAGTACTTAATTTTGCCAAATTCTCTCACAAGGATCACCTTCCTTCCAGTTTGCAATAACACAAGCATTATTTCTGTCAAAGCCTCTCAGAGGTATCTTTAGAGTTCACATTTCTACCAACTGTCTGTTCAAAGCAATTCAGGCCTTCTCTATCAAGATTTTCATGCCTCTTCCAGAATCTTTCCCTTATCCATTTGAAAAGTTGTGACAACATATTTGGGTTTACAAACCACAGTAGCCCACTTCAGGTGTTAAAATATGTTTTAGTTTGCTAATGCCTAACTCAAGAAAGGCCAATCGTGTCTAGAACACTTCTGTCAGCTGAGAAGGCATGTGGCTAGCATCTGATATTCTTCATACCTGGTTCAATTTTTTCATTTTCTGATTCCAGTGGCTTCCTCTTTAAGCATCTGGGGGTCTTCCCTTAGATTCACTGGGACAAAACTCTCATTCTCTTTAGAGCTTTCTAGGCCTTTCCATTTATGCTTCTCATTTCTGTCTAGTTTCTACTGATTCTCTCAGCTCTTGGTATGTCCTGGATTTTATGTATTTCAAATGTCTGGGTCTGCATCTGCTTCTGAGGCTTTTCCAAAATGTTTCCCATTTAAAGTACAATTTGATTATTGGTAAACTAATGAAAACCCACCTTGAATGGGTGAAGCCACATCTTCATCTAATTGAAAGTCCACATCCATAATTGAATTGGTCAGTCTTCACTGAAACAGTCTAAACAAAAGTTACTTCATAACAATAGACCAGGACCCACAAGTTTGGATCAGAATAGAAAGAAAATGGCTTTTCTGGGGGTTGGGGTACACAACCATTTCAAATTAGCACATGGTTCCACATTCATTATTTTGCCCATGGGTCTGTTACTTTACACCATTCTTTGAAGAGACTATTCTCTACCTATTGAATGGAGATATTTGGCACCTTGGCCAAACATCAGTTGGGGGACACTCTAGCCAAACTACAGTTGGCCATAGATGTGAGGGTTGATTGCTGAACTCTCAAGTCAATTCCTTCAGTCTATAATACTGTCCTTGTTCCAGTGCTATATGGTCTTGATTATTTTGGGTTTGTAATATCTTTGAAGAACAGGAATGACAGCCCTTGAAATTCAGTCCTTTTTTCAAGATAGATTTTGCTATCCTGGGTGCCATATTGCTCCATATGTATTTTTTAAAACTTTTTTATTGACAAATCTTCACACATATACAGTCCATATATGGTGTACAATCAATGACTAACAATATCATTACTTAGTTGTGCATTAATCACCAAGATAATTTTTTAGAACATTTGTATAACTTCAGAAAAGAAAAAAAAAGAAAAACCTCACAAATCCCTTACCCCTCAGCTCTTCCCTCTCACTGACCACAAAGTATTTCAACGTACCCAATTTTTTTTACCCTTTATACACCTAATATTTATTTATTTTGTATCCATATTTTTAAAATCATCTGTCCATATCCTGGATAAAAAGAGCATCAGAAACAGGTTTTCACAGTCACACAGTTATATTATAAAAGTTATTTTCTTGTATAATAGTCTTCAAGAGTCATGACTACTGGAACTCAGCTCAACAGTTTCAGATTCTGCCCTCCAGCCACTCCAGCATATGACAAACTAAAAAGGAGTATCTATATAATGCATAAGAATAACCTCCAGGATAACCTCTTGACTCTATTTTAAATCTCTCAGCCATTGAAACTTTATTTTGCCTCATTTCTTTCTTCTCCCTTTGGGTCAAGAAGGCTTTCTCAATCCCATGATGCCATCCTGGTGAGTACCATGAGTTATGTCCTTCTTTGCCAGGGAGATTTACATCCCTGAAAGTCATGTCCCGTGTAGGGTGAGGATTTTGCTTAAAGAGAGAGGCCACATCAGAGCAAAAAAAAAAAGGTCATTTGTTAAACCCACCTGAGCCTCATGTCTAACCACTACATGGCCCTTCAAGGGGCTGCACCTATCAGTTTCCTTACCAACAGTAGATAGGTACATCTCATTCTCTCAAATTTCTCTAGCATTTTTTTCTCTGTTTACTTTGTTTATTTTTTATTTTTTGCATGGACAGGCACCAGGAAGCAAATCTTGGTCTCTGGCATGGCAAGCCAGAATTCTGACCCTGAGCCACCATCACACCACCCTCTCTGTTCAGTTTTAAACAGTTTTATTTGCACATCACACAATCAAACCTAAGTAAATAGACATGCATTTATCACCATAATATATAGGAAGTCATTTCCTTTTCTTCCACAAAGAATAATAACCCCTCTCCCATACCCCCACATGTTGACATTTAGTTTGGCATAATGCCTTTTTTACATTCAGTGGAAGTATATTACAATATTGGTGTTCACTATAAACCCTAACTTGCATCAGTTGTACATTTTCCTGTATACCATTCATTTTAAACACCTTGCAATTTTGACATTCTTTTATTCTCCTTCCTGCAAAAGTATTTTTTATTTGTAAAATTTACTCACCATCATTGCCCTCTCTTTGCATTCCTAAGTTATATCATGTCAGTCTTTTTCTCCTATCTTTCCTTCTGTCTTCATAAATACCCCATCCATTCTCCCTCAATCATCCTCATATTTGATTTCCTTCTGTGTACTTATATAGTTGTACTACAGTCAGGTACTATTGTGCTATCCATTCCTGACTTTTGGGCCGTTTCCATCTTTAGCAATTGTAAATAATGCTGTTATAAATTTCAGTGTGCAAATGCCCATTTGTGCCCTTGCTTTAGTTCCACTGAATATATACCTAGTAATGAAATTGCTGGATCATATGGCAATTCTATATTTAGCTTTCTGAGGAACAAGCAAATTGTCTTCCAGAGTGGTTGTACCATTTTACATCCCCTCCACCAGTGGATGAATGTGCCTCTTTCTCCATGTCATCTCCTGCACGTGGTGTTGTCTTGTTTTTTTGTTGTTGTTGTTTGTTTTTGGTAATGAATATTCTAGTGGGTGTGAGATGATATTTCATTGTGGTTTTGATTTGCATTTCCCTAATAACAAGTGAAGTTTGCATCATTTCATATGCATTTTAGCCATTTGTATTTCCTCTTCTGAAAAATATCTCTTCATATCTTTTACCCATTTTGTAATTCAGTTGTTTGTCTTTTTGTTGTTGAGCTGAGGAATTTCCTTATATACTCTGGAAACTGAATGCTTATCTGATATGTGTTTTCCAAATATTGTCTCTCATTGTGTGGTCTGCCTTTTTACTTTCCTGATGAAGTTTTTTGATGCACAAAAGTGTTTATTTTTGAGGAGATTCTATTTATCTATTTCTTTCTTCAATGCTTATGCTTTGGGTGTAAGGTCTAGGAAACTGACTCCTATTACATGATTTATAAGATATCCCCTACATTTTCTTCTAAAAGTTTTATGGTCTTAGCTCTAATATCTCAGTCTTTGATTCATTTTTGAGTTAATTTTTGTATAAGGTGTGACATATGGATATTCATTCATTGTTTTCCATATGGATATCCAGTTCTCCAAGCACCACTTACTGAAGAGGCTGCTCTTTCCCAAATAGCTTGGCTTGACTATCTTATCAAAGGTCAGTTTTACATAGATGAAATGAGATGGTCTATTTCTGAACACTCAATTTGATTCTACTGGTCAGTGTATTTATGTTTATGCCATTACTATGCTCTTTTGACCACTACAGCTTCATAATATGCTTTAAAGTCAGGTGGTGTGAAGTCTTCCATTTCATTTCTTTTTCTGAAGATATTTTTAGCTATATTTTTAGATATTTTGGGGCACGCTGCTCTTCCAAATAAATTTGGTTATTAGTTTTCCTATTTCTGCAATGTAATTTGTGGGGATTTTTTATGTTTTTTTTAAAAAAACATAATTCCTTTATTAAATTTTTGGGGGCTACACGGTAGTTTTTTTTTATGTGTAGCTTCATTTTTTTAAAATACAGTTTTATTGAGGTATACTCACACACCACACAAATCACCAGAAATATACAATCACTGGCTCACAGTATTATCACATAGTTGTGCATACAGCCCCATAATCAATTTTATAACATTTTCCTTGCAACAGAATGGAAATAAAAATAAAAAACAAAACCCAAATCCTCCCATACCCCTTATCCCTCCTCCAAGACCCACCCATTGACCCATTGTATTGGTGTGGTACATTTGTTTACTGTTAATGAAAGAATATTAGAATATTACTGTTAACCACAGTTCATAGTTTGCAATAGATACATTTCCCCCATGTATCATCTATCTTTTTAGATATTTGTTCCCCTATTATTTGTTTATTTTTAATCCATAAACTTTACTTATCTGTCCATACCATAGATAAAAGGAACATCAGTCACAAGGTTTCCACAATCACACGGTCACATTGCAAAGGCTATATCATTATAGAATTGTCTTCAAGTAACATGACTAATGGAACACAGCTCTGCAGTTTCAGGCACCTCCCTCTAGTCTCTCTAATACACCTTAGACTAAAAGGGGGATATTTACATAATGCATAAGAATAACCTCCAAGGCAACCTCTCAACTCAATATAATATAATAATATAATATAATATTATTGTAATTAATATAGTTATTACTGCAATAAATATAATGAAATACCTGTACATTTAATTAGATATATTTTCAATGCAAATATAATTAAATTGTAAATTGCTTTAAATTTAACTGATTATTTTTATATGATATAAATACCTTAAAAGGGTGATTCCTGTTTCCTCTTTACTGTTTTGTGCTATTTCCATATACATTTCTTCTTCATATATTATAAAACTTGCAATTTATTTGCTATTATTTTGCTTTTTTATGAATTCTATGTTAAATAACTTAAGAAGAAAACAAATATATGGTAATATATATTTTAATAATATCAATTTCTTTCCGGAGTTCTGAATTTCATCTAACATATTTTCCAGTTGGTATTTCTTAATCACTTATCTCTTCTTTTGATTATCTGAAAATGTCATTACTTTGACTGTATTTAGGAAAGATGTTTTCACTCAATACAATATTTTGTATTAACTTTTTCCCTTTTTCTTTTTCTCTTTAAGGCAATTTAATGGTGTTTTTCTATTACATTGTAACCTCCATAGTTTCTGATAAGAAGTCAGTCATCATTACTATCCATGTTGACTGGTATATAATATGATTGAATATCACTTTTTGCCTCAGAGTGATTCTTAGATTATATGTTTATATTTGGATTTCAGATTTTTGAGAATGATCAATGTAGTTATGGTATAATATTTATTTTCCTGCCTTGGTTGCACTAATTTTCATAATCAAATACAATTTCAATATTACTTCCAATAATTTTTCTGCTCTATTCTCTTTCTCCTCATTTTCTAGGATTCCATTTTTACACAGATCAGGTTATTTTAATACAGTTCAATAATTTAAATATTAAAAAAATAATTAAATAATAGTACAAACAATAAGGGGTAAATGGAAACATATTTGTAAGAGTTTTATATCATATATGTCATATATATACTTAGATGCACATATATTTATAAAATGTGTATTATTACTTTTGTTATTGAAGATGTATCATTTGGTACATTTTTATTTATCTATACACCTACGAATCCATAACCACATTCAGTTTAATGAGCATTTTCATTGTTCCTACAGGCTTTCCCTAGGCAACAACTGATTTGTTTTCTGTCACCATAGATTAATTTTCATTTTCTAGAATTTTATATAAATGGAATTATAAAATACCTATTTTTCTCTGGTTTATTTTATGCAATATTATTATTTTGAGATTTATCCATCTTGCAGCATTTATCAATTGCTCATTCTTTTTATAGCAGGGTACTAATCCACTATACAGATATTCAAGACTTTGTTTATATTTTCCTCTCTTCATGAACATTTGCATTGTTTCCAGTTTTGGGTTATTACAAATAACTGCCATAGACATTGTTATAAAAGCTTTTGTATAGACATATGCTATCATTTCTTTTTTGTAAATTCCTAAGAGTAGAATGGCTGTTACATATAGTGGCCATAGATTTAACTTTTTCAGAAAATTAAACCATATTTTGAGATAATTGTAATTATGGCCCAAGATATGGTTTAACCTGGTATGTGTAGTATAGACATCTGAAAACGTATTCTGTTAATGTTAAGTTGATTTTAATGATGAAAGATTGACCCTTATATCATTAATAACTCTATCTCTGTTAATTTTGTTTGTGCTGATTTCTACTTTACATGATATTGGCATTCCTACTTTCCTTCTTTTAATATTTAATTTTACGTCTTTTCCATCATTTTATTTTCTTCCACACTGTGTCACTGTATTTTTAGGGAATTTGTTGTAGAAAGTATAAATTTAAGTCATGATTGTTCACTCTGCCAATATCTGACAATTTGCTTGGTTACATCATTTACATTTAATATGATTCTCAATAGATTACTGTGTAAGTCTTCTATTTTATGTTTTATTTTTCTTTGGTCATACTCTCTGTTTTTCACTGCTCTGCTTTTATTCTATCTTCCTGTGGGTTACATGAATATTTTTAAGAATTTTATTTTGACTTAGCTATAGTGGTTTTGGTTGTATCTCTACACATAGGTTTTTTAGTGGTTGCTGTGGGTATTGCAGTATATATACATAAGTTATCTATTATACAAGTAACTTTTCTACTGGCTTGGTCATTTTGCAAGTTCTGCTTAAATATAAATAACTTAATTTCTGCCACTTTACCCCTCAACTCCACTTATAATAAAATTTTCTTAAATATTTTTTCTACATGAATTTAGAAACATGTCATGTTTTTACAATTTTTGCTTCAATAACCAAACATAATTTAGAAAACTTAAGACAAGGACAGATTATTGTATTTAACCATATTTTTATATTGCATCCCTTTTACCTTTCTGTTATACCAAGGTTCTTTCTTGCATCATTTCCTTTCTGTTTAGAGAACTTCCTTTAATGATTCTTTACAGGTTGGTCTTGGTACACAGATTTCCCTGGAGGTAATTCAAGAGGAAGTTGAACATTAAATTGGAAATGTATTATAGACAAATTAACAAATTATTTACTTTATTTATAGTTGCCCTTGAAAGGCTGTTATTGAGTAAATATTATTCTTCATAGCGCATAACTATATATTTACAGTTCAACATGGAGTTCACAGTTAATAATGCCAACGATAACCGGCTAAGACCAGAACAAAGAAATAAATTAGCACATCAGGTGCACTAGGGATAAGAATGCATAGGGGAAGTCAGTCATAAATGCTAGACATGATTTGGTTGGAGTAGCAGATAATCTTGCTAGTGGAAAGACTCTTGGTCCAAAATTATCTTAATAAATATGACACTCATCTTTCTCTCATACAAAGGATGGTAACTTGACACACATCTCATCTGTGAAATAGAAAAAAATAGTAACACTATATAAGACTACATGTTCATCACAAAATCCAATGTTCTCATATTTGATATAGGTACTGATTTAGTCAAACCATGACTGAATAAGTAATTAGGCCCTCAAGTCATCCTTTGACTTCTGAAGTAATTATGATACACTATAACTTTTTCATGGCATTTTCACTTAGTGTATAGATGAGTGGTTTCAGAAAGTGTGTTTCAAGGGTATAAAATACTGTCACCATATTGTTCATGTGAAAGTGGCTGTGGGATATATATACATAAATATGCATAGACCAAAGAATAAGATGACTATGTTAATGGGGGATGTGCAAGTTGAGAGGACTTTTTTCCTCCCTTCTTCACAGTGGTTTTGCACACAAGGCAAGATAGCAATGTATGAGATAATTAGAGCCATAAAATTGCTAGAGCAAAGGGCCCCACTATTGGGAATCAACAGTATGTTGATCATGTAAGTGTCCATGCAGACAAATTTCAAAAAAGGCTGTACATCACAGCAAAGATCAATAAAGTTGGGTCCACACAAAAGCAATCTCAAGGCAAGGACAATCTGAGACATAGAATGTGTGAAGGACCTATCCATGCAAGAATAATCAAAGTAATGTAGACCTTCTATTTCATGATGGTTGTATAACATAAGGGCCTATTTCAATCAATAGCCATGAGGATAAGGACAAAGATCTCCATACAGCCCAATAAATATAGTACAAAACCTTGTGCCATGAACATATTGTAGGATATGATTTTCTTTGCAGAGAGTGCATGCACACTTAGTAAAGGGGATGTGAAATCTGAAAAGCAGATGTCAGCAAAGGACAAAAATATCTGTAGAAACAAATAAATGGAGCTCTCAAGTATGGCAGTGAAATTGATGGTCATAATCATAAGCAAATCCCCACCAGAGTTACTGAACATTCTGTACTCCTTAATTATCAGTTACTCAATTTCTGCCCACATTCTATCTCATGAAAATCTATGTTCTTGAATTCAATTCTCAAAATCTGCTCATTAATACTTACTCCATATTAGAGAGGCATTTTTGGCTTATTTCACTCAACATAATGTCCTGAAGGTCCGTTCACATAGTTGCATGCTTCACAACTTCATACCTTCTGGCAGCCAGTCAATCATCTATTGTATGTATACACCACAATTCACCTTTCTGCTCTTCAGTCCTTCTACCCTTAGACCACCTCCTTCTATTGTAAATCATTTCCACCATAAACACCAGCATGCAAATGTCCATTCATGTCCCTTCTTTCAGGTCTTCCAAGTATATACCGAATAACAAAGTTGTAGGATTATATGGCAACCTTATACTTAGCCTTCTGTGGAAACACCACATTCTATCCAGAGGGACTAGACCAATCTACAGCCTCACCAAAAGTGAATAGGTAAACCTCTCTCCCTACATCTTCTCCAGTGCTTGTATTTCTCTGTTTATTTGTTTAAGTTATATTCATATACCACACTACATTCTAAGTAAACAATCAATGGCTCCTGGTATACTCACATAGTTATGAATTCACTACCATAATCTGTATGAGAACATTTACATTTCTTATGTAAAGAAAGAAGAGAAAGAAATAAATAAGAAAATAAAAAGGCAAACAACAACAACATGCATCAAAACCCCTCCCTTATACTTCCCTTTTATTGACATTTGCTTTGGTACATTGCCTTTGTTTTAATGAATGGAAGAATATTACAATGCTATTGTTAATTATATGCCCATGTTTGGATTGATTTTCCCATATATTATCACATTTTCACCACCTTGGAATGTTGGCATAAATTTGCTTTCCCTCCTGTAAAAACTTTCTTATATTTTTACATTTAATCACCATTATTGCCCCATCTAGATTTCAATAATTTATACTGTCCCAGTTTTTGACCTCTGTCTTTCCCTCTGGTGTCATATGACCTTAATTTTCCTCTTTCAACCATAATCGCACTCTTCTCTAAACATCCCTGTCTTGCACTACCTGTCTGCAGTGCTCCGTTTAGTATTTCTTGAAAAGAAGATTTCTTGTTCATGCAATCTCACAGTGTCTGTGTGTCTGAACATATTTTAAACTCTCCCTCATTTTTCTTTTTTGCATGGGCAGGCACCAGTAATTGAACCCATGTCTCTGGCGTGACAGGCAAGAATTCTGTCACTGAGCCACCATTGCACTGCTCCTCCATTATTGAAGGATATTTTTCACAGGTATAGAAGTCTCAGTTGGCAGTTTTTCACTTTTGGTATCTTAAATATATCATACTACCACCTTTTTGTCTTCATAGTGTGTACTGATTTATTCACACATGATCTTATCAATCTTCCCTTGTATATGATAGATTGCTTTTTCTCTTGTTGCTCTCAGAAGCCTCTCTTTGTCTTAAGCATTTGATAATCTGATCAGTAAGCATCTTGAAGAAAGGCTATTCAGATCCATTCTGTTTGGGGTACTGTGCTTCTTGGATGTGTACTTGTATGTCTTTCATAAGAGTTAGGAAATTTTCAATGATTATTTCATGCATCATTCTATCTGATACTAATTCAACTAATTAAAGATGTTCAAATAAATCTTCAAAATCAAATCAATGAGTTGAAGGAAAATATGGTTTTCCCTTTCTTTTCCCTTCTTTTCTTCTTCTGGGACAATTATAACATGTATGTTCATGTGCATGATGTTGATATTCAGTTTCCTGTAATCCTGCACATATTTTCCATCCTTTTCCCTATCAGTTTCTATCTGTAGGATTTCAAATGTCCTGTCTTCTAGTTTATTAATCCCATCTTCTGCCTCTTAAAATCTGCTATTGTAGGTCCCTTTTGTGTTTTTCACCTCTTTTATTGTGACTTCATTCACATAACACTGGCATTTGTGTATTTCTAGATTTTGAGATATTCAGTATGGTCACCCAATATTTTCCTTACATCCTTCAACCCTTTTACCATATTTTCCATCAACTCATTGATTTGATTTTGAAGATTTACTTTAACATCTTTAATTAGTTGCTTTAACTTCTGTATCTCATTTAAAATGTTGGTTTATTCCTTTGATTGAACTATATCTTCATGCTCCTAGCATGACTTGTGATTTTTGCTGATGTCTAAGCATCTTTTTCCTTGATTAGCTTATTCTGGAGGTCATCACCTTCTTTTTGTCTGTGGTTTTCTTGTTGTTTATCTTTGTTTTCCATCTAATATTCAAGTCAATTTAATCTAGATTCTAGCATACCTTCTCTTTAATTGACGAGAATTTTTCATCTTTTGTTTTGCTGTTTCTTACCCTACCTATATGGACATCTTTTAGAGAAAGGTTGAGTCTCAGGTAGATGGCATAATGAGAATCAAGTTTCCCTGAGGATGAGACCCAGAAGGGTGCAAGCCTTTCCTGTGTTGCATCTTGATTCTCTGCTTTTCCTATCATGCTCATCATGTCACTTGTCAGCCAACAGCTTCCCTTGAATGTAAAGCAGTATAGTGCCTTTAATACTCAGCATATCCTGTCCCTGCCAGGAGCATAGTTGAAGCTGAGGTAGATTGTGGGCTTAAGCTATTTCTGCTTTCCAGCCCCTTGGGTCTGAATTTTCTGAATGAGAGCACCACTTGTGCTGGGCCCTGCTCCACTCCATGTTTTCTTGGGGGAAAGTATGCCTCTTCTGGTAGTTATGTCTTTCACATGATTAGCAACTTTGTCTCTTATGTACCCCTTAATTATGTTGTTGCCTGGGGCAGTGCTAATAATTAAAAATATCTGGGGCTTTCTTTAATGGAATGCTAAAATTTTTAATTAAAAAAAGAAATAAAATATTCTTTTCAGAGCTGGTCCTTAGCCCCCCCTGTTTTGCCAATCAAAATCTGGAGTTGGTACTGGCCCTATGTGCACCTTTTATTGGGCAACAACCCTTTTCCAGTATTCTGCCTGTGGCTAAATCCAAAAGATCCCTCTCTTTATCTTTCTTATGTAATCCTTGCCTCCTCTCTACTGGAAGATACCTCAGAGTTCCTGTCTTGCCTGCTCAGGGCTTGTCTGCACTTGGAGATTATATTTAGCAGTCCTAATTTATTAATTCTATAATGAGAACTTGCTTGGGCTTCCTTTGACTTGCCTCTAGTAGAGGTTACTTCTTTTTCTCACAGGGAAGTGACTCCAAAACACCCTGCAGTGCCAATAGGGGCAGGGTGCAAGGCACCTTGAAAGACTTTACTTACCATCCTGCACTGTGACCTCTGACTTTCCACTGATTCCAGACTTGTGTGTATGTGGCCAGTCACAGAAGTCACCCAATTGTTCCAGACATTTCCTAAGTATTTACTGCCCACAGTGCTATTTTGCTGCATTATTTCAGTCAATTTTGGGAAAGCACAGGTTAGAAATAGTGCTTCTGCAAGGAGAAAAGGAATAATTCTACAAAATAAACATACACATTTGATCATGGAACTTCCCTTTAACAATGGTTAATCAGTTACCCTGTGTGTTGATCTTTTCACCATGAAATGCAATTCATAACATCTAGTCAAACTATTTATCTGATTGCATAGGAGGGTGCAATAGGAAAATAATGAAAAAGCATGTGATTCTTCAGATAGATTAAACATTCATTTTGTGGATTTCATACAAGTAGATAATTTCCAAATCTGAATGCCTTTCTTGTATTTAGCAAGGATCTGATAAAATTAGAGACAATGTGTAGAAAAACAGTGAAAAGTTATGCACAATTTACTTCAATGAGCTTTTATGTTCCTTGAACCTCATAATGCAGTCACAAAAGACTTCTAGTAAGATTCTAAACAAAGAATGCTTGTATAAACATTTTAAAGCATCTCCCTTAATATAACCTACATCTTGCACACACACACACACACACACACACACACACAGAGACAATAAATTCAAGATTTTAGCTTACCAATAAATGACTGTGTAATAATTAGAGAAAAAGAGTACAATGAACAACAAGGTATCAAGCTTGTCAGCCTGTTTCAGCATGAGTATTTATTTGTATCTGTTGCTTTGACTAAGTTCATTTCCTTTTACTTTATCTCTCAAATCTTTCTGGTTCTTTTCCATTCTAAATTCAACCACTCATTCACCTTTGTACTTTTTAATTGTAGCATCTGGTCCACAGTTAATTTATTTCCCTTATTCATTATTTTTGTGGCTCTCTCACTGTTATTTCTTGGAGACACAAGAAGACACTGAGACTACCCATGTTTAAGAAGATAGAGAGGTGGACATTTGTCCTAAATCAGAACATTCTTTCAAACTTCAAATTTACAGCTTAAGCACTAGGAAATTAGATAATTACCTCTGAATGCTCAAAGGAATAACTGAAGCTTTTCAATAGAATTTCAGTCATCTATATTTTTGAGTGTCTCTACACTTTCTTCAAGGAAGATAAGATAGAAACACATAGTGAAGTAATATTTACTTATATCTAGCTATAGGCCAGAAATGGGACAAATTACTTCACATAAATTATGGTATTTATTCCTATAAATAATCATATAGTAAAAATAAAAAAGTGTCAAAGTGGTAAAACTTATTTCAAACACATATATTATGCAAAAGTGTATTTTTAAAAGTATAAGTCAATGTAAAAAATCAGTCTTAAAAATGGCAATACAAATGACTAATGGGCAAAAGAAGCAATTTTACAAGAGACATTTCTCTTTACCAAAAGAATTATATGTATATATATAAAGGAACTAAATTTCATTCATAGTTAAACACATTGAAATAAAAATCCCAATTACATATAGTTTTCATCTATTTTCTTAAATGACATTTTGGTGAATTTTTGTTAACATATGGTCCTGGAAAAGGAAACATAAACCATCAGTCTCATATATTTTTGATAGGAGTTTAAGTGGGTATACATGTTTTTAGGGAATGACATATTATCTCTATTATAAAATCCCAGTTTATAATAATAAACTGTAGATAGACATCAACCCAGATAGTAACTTTCATGTAGAAAGTCAATCATTGCAACCCTTTCCATGGTACTAAAATATAGGAAACAAATGGTCATCAAAAGGCTACTGGATAAATTAGATATGATGCAAACATTGATAAAATAAAGCAAATATATAGGCAATGGTCTCTATAATATACTGTAAAGTGTGAAAGTGAGAACTACATGCTTAGAATGGTAAAATTTTCATTAAAAGCAGAATAATATATATTAAACTCATGCTTTTATATAAATGAATTTTGTATATAAGAGTCACAAGGAAAAGCCTAATAACTGTATTCTCTGTGGAGGCAAACTGCTTTCTAGGAATCATAAATGGGAAGAGGACCTACATTTTAAGATATTTGCTCTTTCGTTATATTTGAAAATATGTCACAATCATGTGCCACATTGAAGTAGAAAGATATTTTAAATCTTATCTTGGGAGTTGATGTGATTATGTATTTACACTGGCATATCACCAGGACCTCAAAACTCTCTTCTGACATAGGCAGGAGGAACAGCAACATTGCTAAGGCAATATTAATACTCAGGAGTTTGGGCAAGATGATGAATCAGGTATGAAGTAGTTCAAAACTCTGTGCCCTTAACATTATTTAAAACCACACTATCATTAATTGTAGTTTCACTTGAATTCTTGGATGCTTTTCAATTTTATTGTTTGGCAAAATCCTTGAGCATAATGAAATGAATAATTGCATGCACTTTCTATCACCTAAATGATTAGACAGAGACATGGATAGGTAGAGATGATAGACTGGCAAAGGAGATAGATACAGATATATATGTATACATATATATAATTTCACATAATTGATATACAATAGAATTGAATGTAATAGGAATTACATACATTAGAATTAAGCAATATAAGAACAATGATTTCTTTCCATCTGTTCACTGTTGAATTTCAGCATCTAGAATAAAGCTAGGTACTTAAATATTATTTGTTGAATGAACATAATGATTAAAGAGGATCTTCTGTAGGTATAATCCTACAGTGTCCAACACTATTTTCTACTTACTTTCAATTGAGAAGATGGGAAACCTGTAACCTATTATGCCCATGAAGAAATCATCACCTCTCATGATGTATTTCCTGGAACAACCAAACAGATAACTGGTAGTTTGCTTGTCCCATTCACTACCAACTACCACTGGCCCTTAACTTGTACCCATTCCCATAAAAAATGATGTGCATATATTTTATTTACAATTTCCCAGTTTAGATAGTAAATCACTCTTAGAAGTGTGCCTACACTATATCCTTTCACTGTGCCTGGTATTTATGAGATACTTAGCAAAGAATTGACAGGTTGACTTTCTCTGAACATTAACAAATTCACTTGTTATTCTCTAGTGAAAATCTTACCAGCTTTTATGAATACATAAGGATATTCTTGTGCCCCTTTTTTCCTTAAAATGATTTGGAAATGCCTGATTCAGAAAAGAATAAAAGTGCTTCTAAAATGCTCTGATTGTTCTGGGGAAAAAAGAGGCATGTAGATTTCTCATCTGCTTCCTAGAACACATGCTAAGATATTTCCAGTTTCATTCCAGCCTTTCTCAAACTCCACAATCATCCAAGATTTTATCAGGGGAATGTGTATTTTTGGCTTTCCCTGGAGGAATATTTAGCATAAATGATGCTAAATATCAGAATCCAGAGAACGTCATTCACAAAAGTGTCCCTTCCCTCCCAATTAAGAAACATGAGCTAGATTTGAGAAAAAGCTTAATTTTCAATTTGGGTTTTTAGATTTTGGGAAATAGGTGGCTTATTTCTGTAATTTAAGGTGTTAATTGAGAACTAACTAGCATTCCTTCACCAGAAAAAGAATTCATGTTTATCTAGTGACCAGACATTGGATTCTAATACCATTTTCTAATAAAAGGGGGCAGGATTTCTTGGAAACTTGCTTAATTCTAGATATATAGCTATTTCATGACAGAGAAGGATAAGCCTAATGTTTAGAATTATGGGGATATCATCAAAGTAGCAAAAGCCTGTCTCTAGAAAAGGAAAAAGGGTGGGATATTTGGATTACAGGATTCTTTGAGTTGTTATCATGTTCATGTACTATTTTCATAAAAATAATATATTTTAAAATAATATCATCTGTGTCAGTGTATCAAAATGTGAAATTAAGAATGCTTTTTAAATCTCACACACTTGTTAAAGTTTTCCCTTATTCATATCATTATTTTTAGTTTGAAATCGTTTTCTTAAAAATTTAAGTATCACGGATTTCTTAAGTTTTTCTGAGTAATAGTGTGTCATGGCAGGGAGAGGATGTGGGCTATTAGAAGTAAACTGGATTTCATCATTGTATCTGAGAGGTAATTCTGACTACAAAGAGCAGGCATTTCTCTACAGCCAGTGAGCAGGAAGTTTTAATACTCTGGATGTGTAATAAGCAATTTAGAGCAAAGGAATCAAGTGTCAAACTTCATGGAGGAGTTGGGCAGCTTCTGTGTGGTGCTTTTCTTTGCAATTACAAAGCTTATCTCATCAATGTTACAGTAGACACAGTGCTCTGCATTTGAGACTGCTTTATTTTTCCATGTGTTTATTTCACAATGATTTGAGTAAACACATTCATACTCCCTTTAAAATGGGTATCTCCCATTTTAATTCCTTGATAAAAACAATGAAAGTACTACGGCTGAAGGAAATCATTTGTTAAGCATATATATCCTTATCTCTCTATCCATCTATCTATCTAATCTATTTTTCCATCTATCCACTCTCACATCCATCCATTTATATAACTCTGATCTACCTAGTCATCCATTCTTATAACAACAATGGCTTATAAATCTCTTTCCTACATTACTGAATTTTATCCTACAATCTTGTGAAATAGATACAGACAGAATTTTTAACCTGGTAAAGCAGTGAAAACACTCAGAACCTTGCAGTTTGAGTCATCTGTTGATGATTACAGAACTAATAAATTATGGGGCAGAGAAATAAATCCACATTTCTTTCCTCCTCTGCCTCTATTCTCCCACTGTTTTAACTCCATTCTGGATGCATTTATTTTCTAATTGCTTTCTGAGGACACCATATGCCAGATTCCTTCCTTTAGGCTTCTTCTGTGCTTATCCCCACCATGTGGAAATCCCACCACCTGGAATGTTCTTGCCTCAAATGTCTGACTTGCTCACCTCCTTATAGACTTTGATCATGTCTCACCCTCCTTGTGAGGCTTACCCTACCCACTTTGTAAATTGATCTTCATACTTCACTCTATCCCTAACCTCAATTCTGATATTACAACCTACAACAATAAGATGGGTCTCCTCAGTTATGAAGTGCTTTAGAAAATATTGTATTTTCATCTGTTAATTTTAGTAAAGAACCAATAAGACTCTATGGTCAGTTAGATCTGGAAGCAATTTTGACTCTTGTTATTTGATTTTATTGCTTTAGACTAGAGGAAGAGTGGTTATTAAAGAGGATTTTTTTCCTGATACATTCAAGAAGAATGTTAACTTCTAAACAACTTGTAGTAACCTTCACTTAAATTTTTCAACAATTGCAGAGAAGACCTGAGTTTTCTTCCTTTGTTACTCAAGGCCTAAGAAAGTGGATACCAAGTCCATCCATTGTGAGTGAAGCATGAATGTGTGAGGATGATAAACATAAATTAAAGAAAAAGGCACAAAAATATATTTAAATATTTTAAAGAAAAATTGTGAAGTGTGACTTATTAAAATGCACCAGGGATGATTAGCTCTATAGTGAGATCAAAGGGGTAGGAGAGAAGGACAGAGGAAAGAGGAAATGGTGGCTCACACTGTGCCTCCTTTCTCTGGACTTCACTTCTTCCTGGGTAGCCATCCTTAATGGTCAAATCTCAAAGACATCAGAAGTCAGTATATGTACTCATAAAGTATAGCTAATTTTGAATCCTATTTGGTGGCCACAGAAAACTTTAAATAGTTAAGCCTGCCTTGACACATAACCACTCCTAAAAATGTCAATTATTCCTCCACAGATAAGGCAAAGAGCAAAGACACATGAGCAGAAGCCAATTCACCAGTTTTTTTATAAATAACATATATATATATATATAATGTGGGGAAGATAGATAAGGGCCCATTCATGCAAATGAGCATGGGGAAATGAGGCATTTACAGGCAGCAAGTATGGATCCTGTCAGCTCAAAGACAAGAGAAAAAGGCCCAGAGATTTTGTCTGTCTTGTTAATTCTCAAGCCAGGGATGGCACAGCTGATGATACTTGTAGATCTCTCTTCTACTCTCTACTGTGGAATTTCTGAATTATACTGCATTGAATTCTTATGCCTCCAACACACACACACACACACACACACACACACACACACACACATGCATGCACACATCAAAGTGTACCTCCAGCTTGTTTCAAGGGGCAGGTTGAGTTTGACATCACTAGAATGAAGTATGCTTCTTTCCAGAAGTGCAAAGTCCATTCATGAGGATACCAGATCCACATTATTTCCTGAGTAAGCTTCTGCTTCTAATGGACTGAGATCCTGTATCTTGTGCTTGAAAAAATGACTGCTTTGAGCCTTGGGTGTTGATGGAAATGCCTCAAAGGCAAGACATCTATTTGCCTTGACTATACCAGACGTAAAATTGTTTTGACCAAAGTTGCTGACAGAAAGGACACCACACAAAGGTGTGGTGTTTTCCTCTCCCATTTCATCCTCTTAGCTATGGCCAGGTGTTCCTCAGGTGTTCAAGTGGAAGCTAGAGGTCTTCCAAGCACAGGTTTGGCAGTGAACATCTATGCTTTGGCCAGGTTGGCCCCAGGTTGCCTGAAGAAAGGGGGAACAGAAGGGCCCTCAAACACAGGTGTGTTGTCCCCTATCTCTGTATCACTTGTGCTCTGGACAGGTTGTCCCCAGGTGCCCTGATGGAAAGAGGGAGCATATGGGCCCCCAAATACATATGATACAGTCCTCTCCTACAGTACCACCTGCTCTGTGAATAGGTGGGTCCCAGGTGTTCTGCAGATTTACCTATAAAACAGGCATGTTGATGGCCCCTTGTATCACAATTGGTACACTCAGGCCAGTTGTGGCCTGTGGAACAGGTGTGGTGCTGGGTCTTCTGCCCCAAATCTAAGAGCTCCAGAACTGGGTTCTGCAGCAGGCACACTGATGCCACAGCTCCTAGTTCCCATCAGGGCTGCAGGTTCCATAAAGGGAAATGGGATTGGATTGGTCTTTGCAAACACTGAGCTACTATCCCCCATGTCCTTGTGGCATTTCCAAAGCCAGATGTCATGGTTGTGTCAGTGGAGGAAACACCTATGTTGTTCCCAAAGAGCTTCTGGGTGCTAATAGGAGTTCTAGAGCTGGATCTTGGTAATGTCAGTTCTGCAAATGCTGGTAATGTGTTGCTGCCATGGGGTGGCTGGGCAGCAGGAGAGCTTAAGTGTGCAGCTTATGCTGGGCCTGAAAATTTTCCAAAGGGACAAAGTGGCCAAAGATCATTGCTTCCAGCTGTTGCCCAATGAGTACCCAAATATGGGTTAATGAGTGGCTCCTGAGTAAAATGGAAAGTTGAAAGTTGCAGCAGGATGGTTGACTGACTGTACAGGCAAGCCAGTGTAGACTTGTTTTGAGGCAATTCTGCCATTGTATGGTGTGTTCTCAGAACCAGGAAGCACCGTGTGAAATGAGAAGTTCACACTGGAGATGGGAGGAGACTGGAGACAGATGATAGCCTGGGAAGGGGATGTGGTATCAATATCTTCAGTATCAAACCCAATCTGGGAAGTAGGTGTAGTATCCATATTTTCAGCATCAAACCAAGTCTTGGGAGGAGGTATGGTATCCATATCTTCAGTATCAAACACAGGCTTAGAAGTTAGACCTGCAAAAATGCTGCCAGGTGGAGGGCAGGTGGCCATAGTTGGAGTGGAGAGGCCATTGAAAAGAGGAGTGCTGGGAAAAGTGGATCTTGCTGCTGTCCATGACAAACCCCCAATGTGGGCTGAGGAGTGGCTCCTGGGCTAAAAGGAAGCTGGAAAACTGGGGTGGGTGCACTGCCAATAAATGTAGTTGGGTTCCTGGAGACAGGGGCCTTTGCAGTGGATACCTGCTGTATAGTGTAATGGGCATGGGAAAATTAGAGCAAATTCACAATAGGCCTTGGGGAAGACCTGAAAATGACAACTAGGGAAGGTATATTGCTGACCATAACAATTATATGAGGGTCTGAAGTAGGCTGGAAGACATAGTGTGGAAATATGCTGTTTGTGATTGTGGAAGTAACCATGGTAGTAATGATAGGCTGGCTGATGAAGACAGGGGTGCTGGTGGAAGTGACTTTTAGAGAAGTCAGCCAGAATAAAGGAGGAGGGTTTATACACATAGGCATGGATGATTGCTTTATGAGGGTGGTATGATTGAAAGGGAGAGATGATAAGATGCTAGGCAGTATGGGGAGGTCAGAAATAAAAGATTTTTCAACTCTGAGTGAATGTGAATGGTCTTTGTTCTCAGTTAGTAGAACCTCAGGGAGAGGACTGAATCTAAATGGAGACAGAGATTGTGTAGGAACAGCAAGAGGAGAGTTAGGAACTGATATGTGATCATTAATATTTGGTGCAGGGGTAGATACAGGTTTTGACAGGATTGGGATGATGACAGAGAGGTCAGTCAGGTCTGCAACTGTTGTTGAGTAGTAACTAGAATCAGCAGGGTGAAAGTGGCTTGAGTCAGTCAGTGTGTCTGCAGTCCCACAGCAGGCAAAGAGAAACAAAGAGAAGGAAGATTCAGGCTCAGTGACACTGCATTCTGTTATGGCCTTAATTTCATTCACCTCTAGGACATTGTGGTCGTGTCTTGGCTCAGCATTCTTCCCAAGTTCTGAATCTTTAGCAGTAGCTATCCAAGGAATCTTTTGAAGTAGGGGCAATTCACCCCCATCACATGGCACTGGCCACAGCATAGCAATTTTCCTTTTATGGCATCTAAAACTGGTAGGTGTGGAGGGGAGAAGTGTTCCTTGATGGGGTATCTGCATGATTTTCCTTTCCTTGGCTGTGAACCTGGAGAGCTAAGCACATGGCCTTAACAGAGCAGTGCCTCTTACAGTCTATCTGTTAGCAGGGGGCAGGATGAGGCTGGGGCACATAGCGCTGTTGCACCTGGATCACATCTTCCAAGAGGTAGGACACCTCTGGAAGTTATGGGTATACTTGTGATGGCACAATCATTGACAGATGATCTCACAGACACCTCCTGCACTGTCTGACACAAGCCATCTTCTGAGTGTTTGGAAGACAAGTTTTCCTTCAGAGACTCAGGACTTTACTAGAAGGAGGTGACCACTCCATCAATCTCCAGGGGCTTGGATGTTGATGGTTTATCCTCATTGCTATGGGAACACCATCTTTGATCTTCCTGCTCCCTGGTCTCTGTGTGGCCTTTCTCCTCATCTATTAACTGTTTGCTTCCATCTCCTGGGACCCTCTGTTCAATCTCATTTATTCAAGTCTGTGGAAAGTGGCAGGATGTTATTAGCTTTCTAGAGATGATGGATGGCTCAGGTGGCAAACAGAAGAGAGTAAAAATTTGTGCCCTGGTGGAGAGATCCTTACCATCCCAGAAAAGTAATTGAACATTTTGGAGGCATAAGGAGACAAGACCAGTTTATTCAGAGAATTCCATCTGGGTACAAAAGGAAGAACCCTTAGGGAGGAGAACTGACTCTGCTGGATTGTATATCTCCTCTTAAGGGCAATGTAAATCTCAGAATGTATCTTCCTGTTACTCTAGTTCAAGAACCTGTGGAATAGACCATGGAGAGGTGCAGGGGCAGCAGGGTGATTTTGAATTTCCAGAGGAATGCCGCAGGAGGGATGAGTAGGTGGGGGTCTGTTGGGCCCAGAGCAGCAGCTGTGGGGCAGGGAGCATATCTTGCTCAGGAAATTACCCATGAAGAGCAACTTGTAGCACTTTCTAATCAGAGGAGTGGGGTATGAAACTCCAGAGCAGTTTTCTAGTGTCCAATTCCTCTTAGGCAAAGACTGCACTGCTATCTTGTGTCTGAAGATTGTGACTCAGCATAATCAGGACATGTAACAAGGGAAGGGTTTGTAGCAGAGGGAGTTCAAGTGATGGATAGGGATGGATGTGAAGGAAGGGCTGGGAGAAAAGTTGTCAAAGGTCAAAGTATGAGGCCCAATGGCCTCACCTCAGCAGTACTAGTTACTCTAGTACCACGGACATTCTGTCAATGAACATCATATATCAGGCTACTGAAGATTTCTGGGGAGGGCCTGAAAAGCCCCAATGTGCCCAGATGCTGTACTCTACAACATTCTTTCCTGGAACAGCCAGGTTCTCTTCACTTCTTTTAACACATCTGATTAAAACAACACTTAAGACTTAGAGCTTCCCTTGGATCACATAAATAAACATGCCCAAACCAGGATTTGAACTCAGCTTGTGTGGTTCCAGAAATCATTCACTTAACCACCAGACTGTAGTACCTTCTTATCATGTAGGTGTGTCTAAAGATAGAACTTAGGGTATTTAGCACCATGGTACACCTATAATGAATATGTTCACTTGCTTACTAGGAGCTCTTCTTTGGTTCAACTCAGAAATCCATCTTGGCCCACACTGGGTTGTTCCAATCTCATCAGAAAATGTGGAACAGGGATTACTGATTGTCAGCATAGCACCACTGGGCATTTTTCTTCTAATTGAGCCTGGTTGTCACTTCTTTTTTGTCTGGTTTGAAAGTTTCAAGTATGTGAGGGCTTTATTTTAGGTCAAATTTTATCTATCCTGGAAAAATTTTATCAGGACTATTCCACATGGATGAGAGGCCAACTTCTCTGGTACTCTTCGAATATGTTAGCAAGGCATCTCATTCATGACTAGGAAGAAAATAGGTCATTTCTAGCTAATAGCAGAGCAATGTATTGAATTAAAATAAGATCAATACATATTTGTCATTTTGAGTAAGTCAGTTGTGTCTACTCTTAATGCCACAAAATTGGCCACTAAATGTTAACTTTGGAGATTCTTAAGCCTGAGAAAGAAGACATGTTTTTTGATGTCTAGGACAAGACATGTGTTATTCTTCGAGGATCTGTCATCTTCAGTATGACAAGAATGATTTGAGGAATCCTGCCTTACAGATGGCTTTATCAAGTTTGAAATGTACTTCCTTTGTTTGCATCATTGGCGTGCTTTCCTCTCAGGGAACGATATATATCAGGCATATGATATAAAGAAGTTTTAAAACCTGGAATCATAGAGAGAAGTAAAAAAGTATATATTTACCTTTTTTACTCACATATGTAAAATAACTCTAGAAATAATTCATAAAGTACAAACTGGTTTTATGCCTCAGTTAATGAGATCTCTTTTATAATATGTCAGAGCAAATTTGGACTTCTAACCCCCCCCCCAAATTTTATATTGGTAGGACATATATGCTTGTACTCACACTCAAATCTGTTTGAAAGGGGTGAACACTTAGGAGCCCTTTCTAACCTTGCCAGGAAGAGAAATTATTTAGATTAATGGCATTTAACCATAATTTCTTGATATCTTTTGAAGAGAGTTCAATGAGATTATTTTCTCGATTTTGTTTGTCTCAGCAAAAATTTCAAACTGGTCTAGTTTTTGGACAAAGATTTTTTACAGACACTCTGAGAAAAATAGATCTCATATTTTGATCAACATTCTTTGAAAACAATAAGTTATAATCATGATATTTCCATATGCTATTTCTAAAAAGAGAGACAGACATTAAATATATGAAGGTTATTGATTCTCTAGCACAATAAAAGGGAAACTGGACAAGTTAATCCCAGAAAAATTCACGTATTGATTTTTCCTCTCCAAAGGAATAAATGGTGTAGTAGTTAAGTTCAGATGTCAATATGACCAGGTAATATTGCCCTCTTGTTCTGTTGCTCTGGACTGAAATCATCAGGATGTGAATCTCATTTATGGGTGATTGCATCTATTGTCAGCTAAGGCAAATATCTTTTGCAATGAGTTATGTATAATTTATTTAATGACGCGCTTAAAAGACAGAGGTCAAGACTTCCAGAGAAGATGGTGGCTTAGTAAGGTGCGTGCATCTTAGTTCCTCCTCCAGAAAAACTACTAGATAACTAGAAACAGTACAGAACAGCTCCCAGAGCCGTGACAGAGACCAGACACACAGTGCACCCCAGTCTGGGATGACTGGACCGGCTAGGAGACTCCACTGCGGTGAGGTCCCCGAGTGGTGCGCGCTTCCCTGGGCCATGGTGGCTGGTGGCCGGAGCCCCTCCTTCCCTCTTCCTGGGCCGGCTGGGAACTTTGGATCAGTGGTTCCCCAAACCGTGGTGGTCAGCGCCTTTCCCCCATGCACAGCTTCCCGTGCTGGCTGAGAGCCTTGGATCAGTGGTTCCCTGGGCCACAGCAGATGGTGACCAGAGCCCTTCCCAAACATGTGGCTTTCTGGGCCAGCTGGGAGCCTCAGATCAGTAGTTCCCCAAGCCGAGGCATCCCTTCCATACACGCGGCTTCCCGGGCCAGCTGGGAACCTCAGATTGGCTGTTCCCCAAGCCGCGGTGGCCGGTAACTGGAGCCCCTCTCACACACGTGACTTCCTGGGCTGGCTGGGAGCCTCGGATCAGTGGTTTCCCGGGCTGTGGTGGCCGGCGACCAGAGCCACTCCCACACAAGTGGCTTCTTGGGCCGGCGGGGAGCCTCGGATCAGCAGTTCCCCAAGCCGCAGTGGCTGGTGCCCCTTCCCCACAGGTGACTTCCCGGAGGGAAAAGAAAGAGTCTCCAACAGTAGTAGAGACTGAGCCCCACCTAACACCAATAGTGGTATTAATGAACAACTTCTGACTACTAAAAATAGGCCCTCAGCTCAGGTGAAACTGATCAAGGTGGAAGTCGCCTATTGGGCTAACTGAAAAAGAGGAAAGGGGGAGAAACAGAGCCATCTGTGGCTGTTTCTACAGAGGTTTGGTTGCCAGCCTCTGGCTTGTAATCAGCGCTGGGATTACACAGGTTGCAATGGCCCCAAACGCAGAAACAGGCTGCTTTCAGGGCTCTCTACCACCTGAACCTTCCCCGCAGGAGGGGTGAAATGCAACTCAGGTGGAATCCCTCTCTCAAGGAATTCATATCCCAGGACTTCACAATTTGAAGCCATTAAAACCAACCTACAACCTTTCCTCTGTCTCCACCACACACCCAGCAGTGAGAGTCTTCCAAAGTTAAAGGAGCCACAACATCTTTT
Source organism: Tamandua tetradactyla (assembly GCF_023851605.1). Lineage (NCBI taxonomy): Eukaryota > Metazoa > Chordata > Mammalia > Pilosa > Myrmecophagidae > Tamandua > Tamandua tetradactyla. The sequence goes on along the minus strand of NC_135330.1, from coordinate 95,454,087 downwards.
GCTGGTCGGACCCGCAGACAGACAAGCACCACATATTGGGCAGGATAAGAAAAACAGAATCCAGAGACTTCATAGGAAAGTCCTTCAACCTGCTGGGTACCACACTCAGGGAAATCTGATTAAATGTCCAGACACCAGCAAAAAATAACAAATCACACCAGGAAAATTGAAGATATAGCCCACTTAAAGGAACAAACCAATAGCTCAAATGAGATACAGGAGCTGAGACAACTAATTCTGAATATACGAACAGAAATGGAAAATCTCTTCAAAAACCAAATCAATAAATTGAGGGAGGACATGAAGAAGGCATGGGATGAACAAAAAGAAGAAATGGAAAGTCTGAAAAAACAAATCACAGAACTTATGGGAATGAAAGATACAGTAGAAGAGATGAAAAAAACAATGGAAACCTACAATGGTAGATTTAAAGAGACAGAGGCTAGAATTAGTGAACTGGAGGATGGAACATCTGAAATCCAAAAAGAAACAGAAACTATCGGGAAAAGAATGGAAAAATTTGAGCAGGGTCTCAGGGAATTGAATGATAATATGAAGTGCATAAATATACGTGTTCTGGGTGTCCCAGAAGGAGAAAATAAGTGAAAAGGAGGAGAAAAACTAATGGAAGAAATTATCACTGAAAATTTCCCAACTCTTATGAAAGACCTAAAATTACAGATCCAAGAAGTGCAGCGCACCCCAAAGAGAACAGACCCAAATAGGCATTCTCCAAGACATTTACTAGTTAGAATGTCAGAGGTCAAAGAGAAAGAGAGGATCTTGGAAGCAGCAAGAGAAAAACAATCCATCACATACAAGGGAAACCCAATAAGACAATGTGTTGATTTCTCAGCAGAAACCATGGAAGCTAGAAGAGAGTAGGATGATATATTTAAATTACTAAAAGAGAAAAACTGCCAACCAAGACTTCTATATCCAGCAAAATTGTCCTTCAAAAATGAGGGAGAAATTAAAACATTTTCAGACAAAAAGTCACTGAGAGAATTTGTGACCAAGAGACCAGCTCTACAAGAAATACTAAAGGGAGCACTAGAGCCAGATACGAAAAGACAGAAGACAGAGGTATGGAGAAGAGTGTAGAAAGAAGGAAAATCAGATATGATATATATAATACAAAAGGCAAAATGGTAGAGGAAAGTATTACCCAAACAGTAATAACACTAAAAGTTAATGGACTGAACTCCCCAATCAAAAGACATAGACTGGCAGAATGGATGAAAAAACAGAATCCTTCTATATGCTGTCTAAAAGGAAACACATCTTAGACCCAAAGATAAACATAGGTTGAAAGTGAAAGGTTGGGAAAAGATATTTCATGCAAATAACAACCAGAAAAGAGCAGGAGTAGCTATACTAATATCCAACAAATTAGACTTCAAATGTAAAACAGTTAAAAGAGACAAAGAAGGATACTATTTACTAATAAAAGGAACAATTCAACAAGAAGACATAACAATCATAAATATTTATGCACCGAATCAGAATGCCCCAAAGTACGTTAGGAATACACTGCAATCATTGAAAAGGGAAATAGACACATCTACCATAATAGTTGGAGACTTCAATTCGCCACTCTCATCAATGGACAGAACATCTAGACAGAGGATAAATAAAGAAACAGAGAATTTGAATATTACAATAAATGAGCTAGACTTAACAGACATTTATAGGACATTATACCCCACAACAGTAGAATACACATTTTTCTCAAATGCTCATGGATCATTCTCAAAGATAGACCATATGCTGGGTCACAAAGCAAGTCTCAACAAATTTAAAAAGATTGAAATCATGCACAACACTCTCTCGGATTATAAAGGAATGAAGTTGGAAATCAATATTAGGTAGAGTGCCAGAAAATTCACAAATATGTGGAGGCTCAACAACACACTCTTAAACAACCAGTGGGTGAAAGAAGAAATAACAAGAGAAATTAGTAAATATTTCAAGGCGAATGAAAATGAAAACACAACATATAAAAACTGATGGAACGCAGCAAAGGCAGTGCCAAGAGGGAAATTTATTGCCCTAAATGCCTATATCAGAAAAGAAGAAAGGGCAAAAATTCGGGAATTAACTGCCCACTTAAAAGAACTGGAGAAAGAACAGCAAACTCACCCCAAAGCAAGCAAAAGGAAAGAATAACAAAGATTAGAGCAGAAATAAATGAAATTGAGAACATGAAAGCAATAGAGAAAATCAATAAGATCAGAAGTTGGTTCTATGAGAAAATCAACAAGATTGATGGGCCCTTAGCAAGACTGACAAAAAGAAGAAGAGAGAGGATGCAAATAGATAGGATCAGAAATGGAAGAGGAGACATAACCACTGACCTCACAGAAATAAAGGAGGTAATAACAGGATACTATGAACAACTTTACGCTAATAAATACCACAATGTAGATGAAATGGACAAGTTCCTAGAAAGGCATGAACAACCACCTTTGACTCAAGAAGAAATAGATGACCTCAACAGACCAATCACAAGTAAAGAAATTGAATCAGTCATTCAAAAACTTCCCAAAAAGAAAAGTCCAGGACCAGACGGCTTCACATGTGAATTCTACCAAACATTCCAGAAAGAATTAGTACCAACTCTCCTCAAACTCTTCAAAAAAATTGAAGTGGAGGGAAAACTACCTAATTCATTCTATGAAGCCAACATCACCCTCATACCAAAACCAGGCAAAAATATTACAAAAAAAGAAAACTACAGGCCAATCTCTCTAATGAATATAGATGCAAAAATCCTCAACAAAATTCTAGCAAATCGAATCCAGGAACTCATTAAAAGAATTACACATCATGACCAAGTAGGATTCATCCCAGATATGCCAGGATGGTTCAACATAAGAAAATCAATTAATGTAATACACCATATCAACAAATCAAAGCAGAAAAATCACGTGATCATCTCAATTGATGGAGAGAAGGCATTTGACAAGATTCAACATCCTTTCCTGTTGAAAACACTTCAAAGGATAGGAATACAAGGAAACTTCCTTAAAATGATAAAGGGAATATATGAAAAGCCCACAGGTAATATCATCCTCAATGGGGAAAAATTGAAAACTTTCCCCCTAAGATCAGGAACAAGACAAGGATGTCCATTATCACCACTATTATTCAACATCATGTTGGAGGTTCTAGCCACAGCAATTAGACAAGAAAAAGAAATACAAGGCATCAAAATTGGAAAGGAAGAAGTAAAACTATCACTGTTTGCAGATGATATGATACTATACATTGAAAACCCAGAAAAATCCACAACAAAACTACTAAAGCTAATAAATGCGTACAGCAAAGTAGCAGGTTATAAGATCAACATTCAAAAATCTGTAGTGTTTCTATACACTAGCAATGAACAAGCTGAGGGGAAAATCAAGAAACGAATTCCATTTACAAATGGCAACTAAAAGAATAAAATACTTAGGAATAAATTTAACTAAAGAGACAAAAGACCTATATAAAGAAAACTACAAAAAACTGGTAAAAGAAATCACAGAAGACCTAAAGAGATGGAAGGGCATACCGTGTTCATGGATTGGAAGACTAAATATAGTTAAGATGTCAATTCTACCTAAATTGATTTACAGATTCAACACAATACCAATCAAAATTCCAACAACTTATTTTTCGGATATAGAAAAACCAATAAGCAAATTTATCTGGAAGGGCAGAGTGCCCCAAATTGCTAAAAGTATCTTGAGGGAATAAAACGAAGCTGAAGGTCTCATGCTGCCAGACTTTAAAGCATATTATGAAGCCACAGTGGTCAAAACAGCATGGTATTGGCATAAAGATAGATATATCGACAAATGGAATTGAATAGAGTGCTCAGATATAGACCCTCTCATCTATGGACATTTGATCTTTGATAAGGCAGTCAAGCCATCTCACCTGGGACAGAACAGTTTCTTCAATAAATTGTGCCTAGAGAACTGGATATCCATATGCAAAAGAATGAAAGAGAACCCGTATCTCACACCCTATACAAACGTTAACTCAGCATGGATCAAAGATCTAAACATTAGGTCTAAGACCATAAAACAGTTAGAGGAAAATGTAGGGAGATATCTTATGAATCTTACAATTGGAGGCAGTTTTATGGACCTTAAACCTAAAGCAAGAGCACTGAAGAAAGAAAGAAATAAATGGGAGCGCCTCAAAATTAAACACTTTTGTACATCAAAGAACATCATCAAGAAAGTAGAAAGACAGCCTACACAATGGGAGACAATATTTGGAAACGACATATCAGATAAAGGTCTAGTATCCAGAATTTATAAAGAGATTGTTCAACTCAACAACAAAAAGACAGCCAACCCAATTACAAAATGGGAAAAAGACTTGAACAGACACCTACCAGAAGAGGAAATACAAATGGCCAAAAGGCACATGAAGAGATGCTCAATGTCCCTGGCCATTAGAGAAATGCAAATCAAAACCACAATGAGATATCATCTCACACCCACCAGAATGGCCATTATCAACAAAACAGAAAACGACAAGTGCTGGAGAGGATGCGGAGAAAGAGGCACACTTATCCACTGTTGGTGGGAATGTCAAATGGTGCAACCACTGTGGAAGGCAGTTTTGTGGTTCCTCAAAAAGCTGAATATAGAATTGCCATATGACCCAGTAATACCATTGCTAGGTATCTACTCAGAGGACTTAAGGGCAAAGACACAAATGGACATTTGCACACCAATGTTTATAGCAGCATTATTTACAATTGCAAAGAGATGGAAACAGCCAAAATGTCCATCAACAGATGAGTGGCTAAACACACTGTGGTATATACATACAATGGAATATTATGCAGCTTTAAGACAGAATAAACTTATGAAGCATGTAATAACATGGATGGACCTAGAGAACATTATGCTGAGTAAGACTAGCCAAAGACTAAAGGACAAATACTGTATGGTCCCACTGATGTGAACTGACGTTAGAGAATAAACTTGGAATATGTCATTGGTAACAGAGACGATCAGGAGTTAGAAATAGGGTAAGATAATGGGTAATTAGAGCTGAAGGGATACAGACTGTGCAACAGGACTAGATACAAAAACTCAAAAATGGACAGCACAATACTACCTAATTGCAATGTAATTATGTTAAAACACTGAATGAAGCTGCATCTGAGCTATAGTTTTTTTGGTTTTTATATATATTTTTTGTATTTTGTATTTTTATTTTTTTCTCTATATTATAATTTTATTTCTTTTTCTGTTGTCTTGCTATTTCTTTTTCTGAATCAATGCAGATGTACTGGGAAATGGTGATCATGTATCTGTGTGATGATATTGGGAATTGCTGATTGCATATGTAGAATGGAATGATTTCTAAATGTTGTGCTAGTTAATTTTTTTAATTAATAAAAAAAGACAGAGGTCAAAATAGAGGTCAATACAGCTCAGTGCAACTCAACAGCCCACGACATCTCAGCTCAGAGCTCAGAGCCCAAACAGACCCTGGCATTTGGAGACACAGAAAGGAATTACTACAGTGAAAGCTGTTTCCATGTGAAAGTTAGCTATCTTTCCTCTGAGGAACTATAAATTTGTAACTATGGAAATTCCTTTTATCAAAGCCAGTCTATAACCAGGGCATTGTATTCCAGCAGCCTTATTAAATGAAAATAGATGGGCAAGACGTTTTTTTCAGACACAATATTATCTTACTTGTCCTTGTATGGCAAAAATAACATCAAGTAACAGGTGTTCATTCTGAAACAGTTTGACTCATTCTGAGACAGTAACAAGCATGATGAAATAAAATTTGTAAAGGCAAAATGTTCTTAAGGAAACAATAATTAATAATAAAATATTTTAATAATAATAGCAATTTACAGTGGTGAATGAGATTACATGTAATTGAGCAAATTGTAATCCATCAATCTCTAGTCATATTAAATGAACCTAGGAGTGCTCAAGCACTTGATGAAAATTGTAGTGACAATAAATGCAGATAACAATATCGTTTCCTATCTTGCTCACCAACAATCCCTATCATCTACCTGTTGTAATTCTTATAGAGTTAGTGTCAGGGCTTACCAAGAAGGTATGGAACTTATTAAATAAAATTCTCCTCCAAATAGCTTTAATTAAGTCTCCTTATTTTCAGTCTCTCTTCTGCCCTTCACTATAACCAGTGCTCACCCAAATAGTCTGGCTTGATACAACCCCTTTATAGGGTAGTCTATTCTTTCTCTTCAAATATTTTTATTGACAAATCTTCACACACACACATTCCATAGATGCTATACTGGTGTGAATCTGTGTACCCCATAAAAGCCATGTCAGCTAATCCTCATTCAATATTTCTGGGTGGGAGTACTTCCAGGAATATGGTGGAGTAGAGCAGCTCCAGATTATCTCTGCTCTTTGGGAAAGTTTGAGAAGGGATAAGAAGGTGACTGAGGTGGTGATTCAGAAGTGCAGCTGACCTGGGAAAGCCTTGTGCACCACATGGGACAGCCTTGGTTACAGAGGCTGAGGCACTGAGAGGCAAAAGGCTGGAGTCTGGTACAGAGGTACACAGTCACAGAACCCACAGAAGGGCATGGACCAGGAGCCCAGGAGTGGGAAGTAAGTCAGGCAGTGTTCCTTGGGCATGTTACCCTCATCAGCACAACCCCATTACAGGTGACTCACCCCATACACCATGCAACTGATCCCTACTCCCATTTCCTTTCCCTACACTCCAGGTGTCCCTACTCCAGCAGCCCCTAGTGCATGTATATGCCCCACATTCCCTCCCCAAGTACAGCCCAACTGACCTCTTCTGCATCCCTCCCAAACACAGCATCCCCCTTCCTGTTCCCTGCAGGGTGTTTCCATCACATAAAGTCTACAGGAACTGACCTCCAAATCTAGGTTACCCCTATCACCCTGCACATAGTGCCACACAGCCTCAATCCACACCTCCTGAGCTCTGTACATCTATTTATAGTACTCCCTGGCCCACACACATGAATGGGTCCCCAGTCACCTCATTCAGTTCTAGGAACTACACTTTATAGCAGTCCTAGAACTGCATGTCTGTGCATGGCCCTCAGCTACGCTTCCCAGGTCTGAGAAATTGCCAACCTACACAGCCAGGCCACAACAACCCCCAATCCATGAAGATATAATACTGAGCTGCTGCCAGCTCTATGCATGTGTACCAAGGGCCCCCTTGTCTTAGACTAGTGCGCACCAGCTTTACACCCCCAGACCAAAGCACCTGCACAGATATATCTTCCCTGCCTGCTGGGCACCCACATTCACAAGCATCAGTGTAACATCACCAACCTGAACCTATACCTACCCTATAAAAAATAACCACACTGAGTGCCCCATACTGTGTCCTGCTCCCTGGTCTGCAACCATCCCACAAACACAAGGCCTTAGACTACTGAAAGAAATCAATTCCCAAAGTAAACCAATCAAGATATTTACATGCCAGAAAGACAAGAGATCACTAAGCATATTACAATGCAGACAGTTATAGCCCTGCTTAATGATCAAATTACAGCACCAGAGGAGACACAGACATTGGAAGAACTAATAAAAGATGTTCATACAACTCTGCTTAATAAAATAAGTGGGATAACAAATGACATAGAGGAGATCAAGTAGACAGTAGAAGAGCATAAAGAGGAATTTGAAAAATAAATAGAAAAGTAGTGGATATCACAGAGATTACAGAATTTGTTGACTAAATAAAAATCATACTAGAGGCACACAACACCATATTTGAAGAGCAGAAGAAAGACTAAGTGATGCAGAGGACGAGGTAACTGACTTCGAAGACTCAAAACAGCAAATGGCAAAAAACATGGAAATATTTGAATTGGATCTCCGAGAAATGATTGACAAAACAAAATCACAAATAGAATCATTGGTATCTCAGAAGAAAAAGAGAGGATTAAAGGGCTAGGAAGAGTAGTTGAGGCTATAATGGGGGAAAACTTCCCAACCCTCATAAAGGATATAAATATACAAGTCAAAGAAGCCCAACGAACCCCAAACAGAAAAAAGAAAATCTAAATAGACCTTGCCCAAGGCACTTACTAATCAGTCTGTCAAATGTTGAAGGAAACAGAAACTCCTGGAAGTGGCAAAAGAAAAGCAATCTACTACATACAAGGGAAACCAAATAAAACTGAGTTCAGACTACTCACCTAGCACCTTGGAGGCAAGAAGACAGTTGTATGATATACTCAAGATCCTGAAAGAGAAAGATTTCCAGCCAAGAATTGTGTATCCAGCCAAATTTTCCTTCAAAATTGAGGGAGAGACTAAAATTTTCACAGAAAAATGTCCTGAAAGAATTTGTCAACAAGAGAATGGCCCTACAAGAAATACTAAAAGGAGTTCTGAAAGCTGAAAAAAAAGACAAGATAGGGAGGTCTTGAGGAGGACCCAGAAGTGAAGAAGGCCACTAATGGTAATTTAAAGAATATGAAGAGGAAGAGGGAAAAGGATATAGAGATCTGACAAATAAAATTAAAATGATAAGATGGTGGATTCAAGAAATCCATTTTCAGTAATAACTTTGAATGTTAATGGACTAAATTTACCAATTAAAAGATACAGATTGGCAGAATGGATTAACAACCATAATCCAGCTATACATTGCTTACAAGAGACTCATCTTAGACATAAGAATATGAACATGAATAGATTTCAATATGAATAGATTGAAAGTGAAAGGAAGGAAAAACATTTTCTAGGCAAGTTGTAACCAAAAGAAAGCAGGAGGAGCAATACTAATATCAGACAAAATGAACTTTAAATGTAAAGCCATTATAAGAGACAAAGAAGGACACTACATACAAATTAATGGGTCAACTCACCAAGAAGATATAACAATCATAAATGTTTATGCTCCCAATCAAGGAGCATCAAAGTATATGAGACATACATTGGCAAAACTGAAGGAAGCAAAAGATATTTCAACAGTAATAGCAGGAGACTTCAATACACCACTCTCCTCTACAGATATAACAACAAGACAGAAGATCAACATGGAAATAGAGAGGTTAAATTATGTGATGAAGGAATTAGATCTAACAGACATATATAGATCATTGCACCACAAAGCAAAAGGTTATACGTCCTTCTCTAGCGCTCATGGAATCATTCTGAAGGATAGATCATATGCTGGGGCACAAAACTGGTCTTTAGAAATTTAAAAATACTGAAATTATTCAAAGCACTTTCTCTGATCACAATGGAATGAAGCTGGTTCTCAATAACACCAAAGAATAAGAACATTCACAAATATATGGAGATTAAATAACACATTCTTAAGCAACAAGTGGGCCAAAGAAGAAATTGCTAGAGAAATCAGTAGCCATATGGACATGAATGAAAATAAGAATACAACTTATCAGAACTTATGGGATGCAGCAAAGGCTGTGCTGAGAGGGAAGTTTATTGCCCTAAATGTGTATATTAAAACACAAGAAAGAGAAAAATCAAGCACTGAACAGCTCACCAGGAGGAACTTGAGAAAGAACAGCAAACTAGCCCCAAAGCAAAAAGAAGAAGAGAAATAACAAAGATTAAAACAAAGATAAATGAATGGGAGAAAAAAAGAACAACTGAAAGAGTCAATAAAGCCAAAAGTTGGTTCTTTGAAAAAATCAATAAAATTTATGGGCCGCTAGCAAGACTGACAAAGAAAGAAAGAGAGGATGAAATAAACAAACGCAGAAATGAGAAGGGGCATGTTACCACAGACCCTGAAGAAATAAAAGAAATAATAAGAGAATTCTATAAACAACTATATGCCAACAAACTAGAAAATGTAGATAAAATGGACAAATTCCTGGAGACATACAAACAAGCTACACTGATTCAGGAAGAAATAGAAGATCTCAAAAAACTAATCAGAAGTAAAAGATTCAATCAGTCATCAAAAATCTTCCTACAAAGAAAACCATGGGGCCAGATAGATGGCTTCACAGGGGAATTTTATCAAACATTACATAAAGAACTAACAACAATCCTGCTCAAACTTTTCCAAAAAATTGAGGAAAAAGAAACTCTATCTAACTTGTTTTATGACATTAATATTGTTTTAATACCAAAAGTGGGTAACGATCTATAAGAAAGGAAACTATAGGCCAATCTCCCTAATGAACATGGATGCAAAAATATTCAATAAAGTATTAGCAAATCAAATCCAACAGTCCAGAAAAAACAATACACCACAACCAAGAGGGGTACATAACAGGAATGTAAGGATGGTTCAACATAAGAAACTAAATTAATGTAATAATGCATATTAACAAATAGAAAAGGAAAAATCACATGGTCATCTCAATTAATGCTGAAAAAGCATTCAACAAAATTCAGCATCCTTTTAAGATAAAAAACACTGCAAAATATAGGAATCAATGGTAAGTACTTCAATATGATAAAGGGAATATATGAAAAAAACGTAGCCAGTGTTGCAGTCAATAAAGAGAGACTGAAGGATTTCTCCCTAAATCAAGTAAAAGACAAGGATGCTGACTGTCACCACTATTATTCAACACTGTGCTGGATGTTCTAGCTAGAGAAATCAGGCAGGACAAAGAAATAAAAAGCATTGAAATTGGAAGGGAAGAAGTAAACTCTCATTATTGCAGATGATAAGATGCTCTACTTGGAAGATTCTGAGAAATCTTCAGCAAAAGTTACTTGAGCTTATAAACAAATACTGCAAGGTGGTGGGATATAAAATTAATGTGCAAAAAATGGTAACATTTATATACACAATGACCTAGCTGAGGAGACAGTTAAGGAAAATATTCAATTCAAAATAGCAACTGAAAGAATCAAGTCCTTAAGAATGAACTTAACTAAGGCCGTAAATTACTTATACAGAAAACTCCATAACATTGCTGAAACAAATCAGATCTAAATAAGTAGAAACACATTTCCTGTTCATGGGTAGGAAGGTTAAATACAGTTAAGATGTCAATTCTCCCACAATTGATCTACAGATTCAAGAGTACCAATCAAAGTTTCAACAACCTACTTTGATGATTTAGAAAGCTGACTACGAAATTCATCTGGAAGGGAAAGAGACCCTGAATAGCTAAAAGCATCTTTAAAAAGAAGAATGAAGTGGGAGGATCAACACTCCCTGACTTTAAAACCAATTATAAAGCCACAGTGGTCAAAAACAGCATGGTACTGGTAAAAATATAGAAGCATTGACCAATGTAATTCACCTGAGAGTGCAGAAACAGACCACCATTCTTTGTTCAACTGATTTTTGACAAGGCTTCCAAATCCTCTGAAGAGGGACAAAAAGAGGGACAAAATAATCTTTTCAATAATTGAGCATGGAAGAACTGGATATCAATAACCAAGAGAATGAAAGAGGCCACTCTCTTACACCCTAAACAAAAATGAGCTCAAAGTGGATGAAAAACCTAAATATAAGAACTAGTACCATAAAGCTTCTAGAAGAAAATGTAGGGAAACATCTTCAAGACCTAATAATAGGAGGTAACTTCTTACACTTTACACCCAAAGCACAAGCAACAACAGCAACAAAATAGGTAAATGGGAACTCCTGAAAATAAAATGTTTCTGCTTTTCAAAAGACTTTTTCAAAAAGTTGAAGAGGTAGCCGACTCAATGGGAGAAAATAACTGGAAATTACATATCGACAAAAGTTTGAGTTCCTGTATATACAAAGAAATACAACTCAACAACAAAAGAACAAAAAACAATTTAAAAATGGGCTAAACATATGAATAGGCATTTCTGAAGAGGAGATGCAGATGGCTCAAAAGCACATGAAGAGATGTTCATTTTCACTGGCTATAAGGGAAATGCAGATCAAGACTATAATGAGATACCATTTCACACCTATAAGAATGGTTGTTATTGAACAAACAGGAAACTATAAATGTTGGAAAGGATGTGGAGAAACTGGACACTTATGCACTGCTGGTGGGAATGTATAATGCTGCAGCCACTACACAAGACTTGCCCAATGACATAGCAATAACACTACCTGGCATATACACAGAAGAGCTGAAAGCAACAACACAAACAGACATTTGTACACCAATGATCATAGCAGCATTATTCACAATTGCCAAAATATGGAAAAAAACAAATATGCATCAACAGTGAGTGGATCAAGAAAATGTGGTATATACATATGATGGAATATTATGCTCAGTAAAACAAAATGGTATCCTGAAGCACATGACAAGATGGTTGAGCCTTGGGGACATAATGCTTAGTGAAGTTAGCCAGACACAAAAGGACAGATGCTGTATGATTCCACTTTTATGATCAGCATGAAAGTATAATCAGAAGCTTATAATACAGAATATAGGGGACTTAGAGATACATAGAAGCTAGAGATGAGGGAACCATTAGCTAATGGGGCTGAACTCCAATGTAAGGGACTAGATAGTAGGAAGGTGATTTTCTAGTTTGTCTAGAAGTAATGTCACCATATTGAAGATGGACAAGATTGAAAGGGGTTGTATAGACCTGTGCCAGTTTGAATTGATGTATGTACCCCAGAAAAATCATGTTATAATCCTAGCTCCATTTTGCAAAGGCAGCCATTTTCAAAAACCTTATTCAGTACTGCATGTACTTGAAAATTTAATTACATCATCTCCCTGGAGATGCGACTCAGTCAAGAGTGATGGTTGAGATGGATTCTAGGTGGGTCTTGACTACTTTACTGGAATCCTATAAAAGGGAGATTCAGAGAGAGTAGAGAAGAATGACATACCTACAAGAAGCTGAGAACCCACCAGCTAGTGACCTTTGGAGAGAAGAAATAAAATACATCTCAGGGAGCTTCAGGAAACAGGAAGCCAAGAGAGAAAACTTAAAGATGACCCCATATGCCATGTTCCCCCTGTGCCATTCCAGCCAAGAGAGAAACTGTGATCATATTCACCATGTGCCTTTCCACTTGAGAGACAAACTCTGAACCTCATTGGCCTTCTTGAATCAAGGTATCTTTCTCTGGATGCCTTAGATTGGACATTTCTATAGACTTGCTTGAATTGGGACATTTTCATGGCCTTAGGACTCTAAAGCTGTAACTTATTAAATTACCTTTTTAAAGACAATCTATTTCTGATTTATTGCACTCCAGCAGCTAACAAACTAGAACAGATTTTGGTACCAGAGAGTGGGGTGCTGCTATGGTTTACAAATATCAAACATGTTGGAATGGCTTTTTTGAATGGAAAAGGGGAAGATTCTGGAGGAGTTGTAAGGATCTTGATAGAGAAGGCCTAGAATACTTTGAAGAGACTGTTGGTAGAAATGTGGACTCAAAAATACCTCTGACCAGGCTTGAGACAGAAATGAGGCAATGTGTTATTGCAGACTGGAAGGAAGGAGATCCTTGTTTTAAAATAGTAGATAATCTGAAAAAATTGACCAGTGGCTTTAGTTGGAAGGCAGATTTTAAAAGCCATAAACTTGGATATTCAGCAGAAGAGATCTCCAAATTGAATGTGAAAACTGCAGACTGGTTTATCTTCATAGCTTATAGTGAAATGTGAGAGGAGAGAGATAAGCTTAGAACAGAACTCTTAGGTACAAAGAAACCAGAAATTGACGCCCTGGAAAATTCTGGGCCTTCAGGAAGGGAGACCTCAGAGATGAGTTCCCCATGTGAGGATTTGGGCAAATGTGGAACCAGCCAGCCATTTCAGAGAAAGCCAGGATGAGACATGGAATTATCCAGGAAGGATTTGTGGAAACTCCTTATATCTGCTGGGCATGATCCAAAGCTACTGCATAGAAAACCAACAAGAGTGTTGTGGGATCTGCATGAAGAGAACCACTGTCAGACAGGACTGAGAGGGACAGAGAAGGGACACGTTGGAGGAAAAATTACTTCAGAGGCAAAACCATGGAGTCTGGGGCCTGAAGTCAAGAAGCCTCAGACAAGGAGAGTAGTCCCATCCAAGCACATGGAGAGGGTGAGTTTGCACTGAAGGCAGAGGATGGGGCTTCCACCTCATTGCAGTGGAAGAGTTATGCTATCTCAGGCCTTGGAAAGAATGAAGTATATTCTTTGGGATTTGGGGGAAGCCTGGCTGCCACAGCATGGTGGGGTTCAGTGTGCACCCTGGAGATGGTAGAGACCAGATGCAGCCCTGATGCTTGAAGAGAGTGGAGCCAAGAAAAAGGTGGTCTCCCCAATGACCCCCAAGGTTGTGTTTGAAGGGAGGGAGGCCTCTGCATGGGCCCTTGGAAAGGGTGTGACTGCTGCTTTCTAAAGCCTTAAAGATAAATGACTCTTAGACTTTGAAATATCATGGACTTTGCCCTGCAGGTTTTTGAAACTGTATGGGTCCTGTGACCCCTGTGTTCATTCCTCTCTATGGAAATGTGTATATGTATTCTATGACTGTTCCTCATTTGTATGTTGGCAGCAAATATTTTGTTCTGAGTTTCACAGGTCCAGAGCCAGAGGATAATTTTTCCTTTGGATAGACAATGCCTGAAACTAACTTGGAGATTTTGTACTGGTTTTAATCTTTTATTGTATTTGTAATGTTCCTGAAATGGTTTAAGGTTCTCTGATATTGTTACAGAATGAATGTAGTTTGTATATGGGGAAAACATGTCTTTCTGAGGGTGTATAGGGTGGAATGTGCTGGTTTGAAATGATGTATGAATGGTAGAAAAACCATGCTTTAATCCTAATCCCATTTTGTAAAAGCAACCATTTCTTGTAAACCTTATTCAGTACTGCATGTGTGAAACTTTAATTACATCATCTCCCTGGAGATGTTACTCAATCAAGAGTGGTCGTTAAGTTGGATTAGGTGATGTGTCTCCTCCCATTCTAGGTGGGTCTTGATTACTTTACTGGAATCCTATAAAAGGGAAATTCAGAGAGAGCAGAGAAGAATGGAATAACCACGAGAAGGAGAGTCCACCAGCCTTTGGAGATGAAGAAGGAAAGCATCTCCCAGGGAGCTTCAGGAAACAGGAAGCCAGGAGAAAAAGCTAGCAGATTACCCTATATGCAGTGTTCACCCTGTGCCCTTCCAGGTGAGGGAGAAACCCTGTGCTCACCATGTGCCCTTCCAACTGAAAGAGAAACCCTGATTATGTTCACCATGTGCCTTTCCACTTGAGAGAGAAACTCTGAACTTCATCAGCCTTCTTGGATTAAGGTATCTTTCCCTGGATATATATATATATATTTAAAGATAGGATGATATTTAAAGATAAGAATGAAGCCAAACAGGTTGGGGTTAAAGAAATTCAGAACATAGAGGAAAGGAAGACAATGTCTATAGTTTAGAACCACACATACTCTTTGAGACAAATGGAAGGAAGTTTTATTTGGTCTCAAACAGAAATTTCCTGTAGTGCATATGTGTTTCAACCTATGTGTATAGCTCATTTGAACAACTCAAACACAGGGAGCACAGAATAAGAAATCTTTAATCTTGAAATGCCTGGATACATTACAATATCTTAAAATATATTAAGCAGATAATCAAAAAGTATTGGCAAAGTCCCCTGAGGAATGGGAGAAAAATATGGATGTATTAAACCTTACCATCAGGGAATCCCCTGATACTGTGTCAAACTTTAGGGGCACCCAAATCAATTCGTCATGACCTGGATCATGTGGGTCACTCTTGAGAGTTTTATGTAGGTGGCAGAGAAGCTTAGACTACCTATATACATGCCTAAATGTTACTACTAGAGGACATATTTTGTTGCTCAGATATGGACTCAGTCTCTCTAAGCCCAACTCTGTAGGTGAAATCAGTCCTCCCCATTGCATGACATGTGACATCCAGGGGTGAAAGTCTCCTTGGCGCCATGGGAGATAACTCCCAAGGATGAACCCAGACCTGGTAATGTGGGATCAACAATTCTATCTTGACCAAAAGGAGGAAAAAAGTGTAATTAATAAAGTGTCAGTGGCAGAGAGTTCAAATAGAGTGGAGAGGCTACTCTGGAGGTTGTTCTTATGGAAGCTTCAGTTAGAACTTGCTACCTATCATAACCTGCAAACTGCCAATCAGGAACATTCCAGCTAATCCTAAAGAATACCTATGGCAATATATAAGATTCCACAAGGGTTCCAAGCACTAGAGTAACTTTCTGGCAACCTATAACCTCCAGATGGGTCCCTGGTCCAGATAAGTTCTGAAACTTAGCCCAGCCTCTCCAGAACATCAGATAGTTCCCTCTTCCTACCTCATATTAGTGACATACCCTTCCAATATGAAGGAATTAGAATTGCCACAACAAAAGAGAGATATGGAAAGGTTAAAGTGGTTGGTGGAGTTATACAGAGAAGATAGGATTTGACAAATGAGTATGAATGCTGAATCATTAAATTGATATCACTTTTAGTCTTCAGTATTTTAGAACAACTAGAAGTAAAAACCTAAAATTGTTGAATTTTAAATCATGTCAAACTCTGAAATATGTCCTACAAGTAATTTTGGTGCTGTGCTTTGAAATTTATAGTTTTGTATATATATTATTTTTCACAAAAAAGGAAAAACTCAATTGTGAACATAAAAAAAACATTTAAGCCCTATAGCATCCTATACTCTGGAACAGCTAGAAGGAAAAATATAAGAGGATTATATGGTGGTCCATGACACACTCTGGGATCTGTCCTGTAACTACTTGTTGAAGAGTGTTTGAAAACTATTGCTTTTTTATTTCTTTGCTTTGTACATATGTTATTCTATACAATAAAAAAATTAAAAAGAAAAAATATTGTTGGGTGGTATCTTTTTTATTGTTTCCATGGAGATACAACCCTTCTAGTTATGGGTGGTAACTTTTGATTGAATGGTTTCCATGGAGATGTGTCTACACCCATTCAATGTGGGGTTGCTAAGTGGAGCTTTCTAAGAGGGGACCATTTTGGAAACAAGTAGAGAGGCAGCAGAACTGACAGGACAATGGGTGACTGTATAGCTTTGGAGGAAAGAGGAATATTTTCTGCTGTTCGTGCTGAAGTTTCTTTGGACCAACAATTAAGAATGTGTAGTTTTCAAAGGTAAAATTTGGAATTCCAGCAGTAAGTATGGAAAAAATAGAACATAATGTACAACATAGAAATGAACCAATGGCAGACAGAACTTTGCATCTCAATCTCCCTCTAGAGCCCTGGAATTCACACTTTACCTTATATCTGATCCTTTAGGATCCTTATCCCTGACATCAGAATGCCTTGTACTTAAGGAAGGAATTATGATGGAAGTTTTAAGTCTTCAGCTGGGACTCTTTTCATAAATACTACTTCTACTTGTGAACTAGTGTTTCAAACATGCCTGCCATTCCTTGTCCAATTTCATAACCCAGTAATCCCCAGCTGGCCCCCATCTTCTGCATTGGGTACCCCATGTCCATTCTATTTTGGCTGAGGGATGGGGTGTCATGGGTGAGCACTGGTTGCTTATTCTTGACAGGTCACAAGGGTCAAAATTTGTGACCCCCCTCCCCTTGCTGCAATGGCCAAAACTCATGACCCTTTCCTTACCCTTCCCCTTTGCTGCAACTCATGACTCCTTTGCCAAACATTCCTGAAGGCAAAAAATTTGGAGCAAACAGGTCAGAACAGACACAGCAAAGAAGGAAGCAGAAAGTCACTCTCTCCTCCCGGCATCACTTACCCTTTAAAACACAGCTCTTACAACAAAGAACTGGAGCCATGTTTCTTCTCCTTTTGCAAGCAGGCTTTGCTGGCTCCCACCTGCCTGCTCTTTTCCTGCTTTCTGTCTGATTTCTTTCCCTTAACTAAACCTGTTAAACTTTAACTCACTGTCCTGCATGGATTCCTTAATGACTCCATGCCTAACAGTTCTTTGCCAGTGAGTGACTCCAAATGCTCTTTCCTGTGGGCCAAATTGATTTCTTGTGTGGAGTGGTTTGAGGTCAAAGGAGATTGCCAGTTTACATCCCCAGTCATGTCAGTAGGGACTTGTCCTCAAGTATATTTGGGCCCTAAGATCTTAGAGCTTGTAGTTCCCTGACACAGCTGTGTCCATTGCCCAAAACTTGTACTGTGGTTATGTCATGGGATGTGAACTTTTCTTGTGGAGAAGGGTGAAAGATAGGGTAATAGAATATGAAGGGAGTGAGAAAAGTGAGTGCCACAAGAACTGATGGCCCACGGGCTTGCATGGACACACCTCAGTGCAAATTATATTACTGCATGGCCCCTGCTGCTATGAACAATGGCCCAGATTCAGGAGGGGCAGTGGGGTATTGTGAGCATGTCTCTTCTACTGACTCTTCCCCCTCCCCATTGCATTGAAAAAGACCATTGTTCTGTAGTGGCTGTGGCTGGAGGGCTGTGGGGACTTTAATGCTGCTTTCATACGGTGGGAATATGGCCAGGTTCCTTGGTACAGGGCCTTCCTTTCAATCCACCAGCTCAGGTAGAGTTGGGGTGAAGTCTGTGCTTCATGGCTTTATGGGTTGGGAGAGTGGGTGGGTGGGTGAGAGGAGTGTGTGGATGGGAGTGAGGGACTGAGGCCTTGGGTGTATGGGTCTTCTTCACAAACAGGAAGTGTCTATGTAGAGGCTGCTTCACCTCACCAGATCTCTGCTCCCCATTTTTCCTGATGGTAAGTCCAACACACAGGTTGAGGCTTCCTAGAAGGGAGGGGTTCAAATCCCAACCCAAATCTGGGACATGCTAAATTTTTCTAGGAGAGCTTCAGTGGGTGAAGCACAAAGCAATCATTTATTATCCTTCACCCTTGAAGCCCTCTAAGATTTGTGCTCTGCACAGAATAAAAAGCCAAACTCCTTCACAGATTCTGTTCTTGCCTGAGGTTTGTTTCATTTTTCACTTCCTTGGCTCTGCTTCTGGGGTTGCCTTCTCCATCCCACATGGCCATGGACTCAGGGCCATGGGCATGTGTTCCCACCTTCTTCAGCCCTAACAGAAACCCAATCCCAGACAAGTTTTCTAGACAATGACTTTCTGATAGGCACAAATGGCTGGTGGCCCAGATGCCATCAGTGGAGCTGATAACAAAGGTTCTGAGTAGGAAAGTCTAACAGATCTTTGAGACTGATGTAGGCACCATCCCTCCACTAGCCTCCTTCCTCTCTCTCTCTCTCCTCTTCCCTCCAGCTACCTTGCTGCTTCTCTTCCTTCACTGCCCTCTTCCTCTTCCCCATTCTCACAAACACCCAAGTTCCCCATGCTCACAAGTCTTTCTTGGTAGGGAAGCAAAGAAATAAAGAAAACAGATTCAAACATGCACACTGGATGGCCTGTACATTAGTGAACATTTCTCAACAAAAATACTTTATAAAAAACAGAAAAAATAGGTCTGATTCTGTACCAGTGTTTTCAACATGCTTTAGTCATCATAAAAGTATAACAAGCCAAATAAATGATTAGAGAAACCATTCACACAATCCTGCTCCCCAAATGCCACAAGCTTGATCTTTTGGCATATTTACTTTCAGTTCTTTATCCCCAAACATCACATATTTCTTAACTGCCCTCCATTATTTATGTATTTTTAGTCTTTATTTTCTTACATTATATTATATATATATTATATATATATATATATATATATATATATATATAATGATAATACATGAAAATAACTTTCAGAATGATCTCTCTACTCTATTTGAAATCTCTCAGTCATTGAACCTCAATTATTTCATTTTTCTTCCCACTTTTGGTCAAGAAGTCTTTCTCAATCCCATGATACCAGGGCCAGGCTCATGCCTAGGAGTCAGTCCCACCTTGGTTGAGAGATCTATACCCCTGGGAATCATGTCACACTTAAGGAGGAGAGCAGTGAGTTTACTTGCAGAGTTGGCTTAGAGAGAGAGGAAACACCTGAGCAACAAAAGATGTTGTCTCTGGGTGACTCTTAGCATATTTATCAGTAGGCTTAGATTCTCCTTTACAGGAATATATTTCATAAAGGAAAGCCCCAAGACCAAGGGGTTGGCCTATTAAACTGGCAGCCCCCAATGCTTGTGGGACTATCAGGTCTTCCCTAGGTGAAGAAGTTTAATATGAAATTTATTCTTTTGCATGTGGATTGCCACTTGTTCCAGCACCATTTTTTAAAGAGACTATTATTTCCCCATTGACTGGATCTGGGGCCTTGTCAAATATTGACTGACATAGATGTATGGATTTATTTCTGGACCCTGAATTCTACTCCATTGGTCTGCATTTCTATCCTTATTCCAGTACCACATTGTATTAACTACCATAGCTTAATAGCAAATTTTTATTAGGAAGTATGAGCCCTCTGATCTTATTTCTCTTTCTAAAGTTTGTTTTGGCTATTCGGGCTCCTTGCTCTTTCATATGAATTTGAGGATCAGGTTTTCCATTTCTGCAAAGGTGCACTGTTAGAATTTTGACAGGGATTGAATTAAATCTATAGATCACTTCAGGTAGAACTGACATCTGAATCATTTTAGATCTCGTAATCCATCACCATGGAATGTGCTCTAGTTTGTTAGCTGCTGGAATGCAATATACTAGAAATGGAGTGGATTTTAACAAGGGGAATGTAATAAGTTGGTAGTTTACAGTTCTAAGGCTGAGAAAATGTCCCAATTAAACAAGTCTATAGAAGTGTCCAATTTAAGGCATCTGGGACAAGATACCTTGGTTCAAGAAGGCCGACAACATTCCATGTTTCTCTCTCAGCTGGATGGGCACGTGGTGAACACAGTGGCATCTGCTGGCTTTCACATGGCTCTACCAAAAGGGACTCTCTCCAAAATGTTTCCTCTTTTAAAGGATTCCAGTAAGCAACTCCACCTTCAGTGGGTGGAGACACACCTCCATGGAAATCATCTAATCAGAAGTTACTACCCACAATTGGGTGGGTCACATCTTCATGGAAACAATCAAAATGCTCCCACCCAGCAATATTGAATGAGGATTAAAGGGCATGGCTTTTCTGGGGTCCACCATAGATTGTCCTTCCATTTATGTAGGTGATCTTTAATTTCTTTCAGCAATGTTTTGCAATTATTTTCAGGTACTAATCTTTCACTTACTTGAATGAATTTATCTCTAGATATTTTAAACTCATAGAAACAATTATAAATGGAATTGTTTTCTTAATTTCCTTTTCATATTATTCATTACCAGTGTATAGAAACACAATTGAATTTTGTCTGTTGATCTCATACCCTACAACTTTGCTGAATTATTTTTTTAGCTGTAGTAACTTATGAATTCTTTTAGATTTTCAATATATCAGATCATCCTATCTTTGAATAGAGATAGTTTTATTTCTTCCTTTCCAATTTGGATGCCATCTATTTCTATTTTTCTTGTCTAATTGCTCTAGTTAGAACTTCTAACTAGATTGGAAGTTGAATTGTTGAGTAAAAGTAGTGGAAATGAGTGTCCTCATCTTGTTCTTGATCCTAGGTGAAATATTTAAATCTGTTGCCATTGAGTATAATGATAGCTGTGGGTTTTTCATAAAAGCCCCTATCATGTTGAGAAATTTCCCTTCTATTCCTCATTTTCTGAGCGTTCTTATCATGAAAGATGTTAGATTTTGTCAAACACCTTTCTACATCAATTGAGATGATCATGTGTTATTCTGACCTTCATTCTATTAATGTCATGTTTTGCACTGATTAATTATGTTGTTGATTTCAGTTGATTTTCATTTGTTAAACCACTCTTGGATTGCTGGAACAACTCTCACTTGATCATGTTCTATAATCTTTTTAATGTACTGTTGGGTTCAGTGTGTCAGTATTTTGTTGATATCATTTGCATTGGTATTCATGAGACATGCTTATCTGTAATTTTCTTTTTGTCCTTCTATTACTTGGCTTGGGTATTAAGGTAATACTGGCCCTTGTAGAATGAGTTAAAAAGGGGTTCATTCTTTTCTACTTTTTGGAAAAGTAGTTTGAGAAGAATTGGGGTTAAACCTTTTTTTAAATGTTTGGCAGAATTCAGCAAGGAAGACATCCAGTCATGGATGGATGCTTGTTCATCACCAATTCAATCTCCTTGCTTATTATAGGTCTGTTCAAGTTTCCTATATCTTCCTGATCAGTCTAGATAATTTATATGTTTCAAGGAATTTTAAAATTTCATCTCAGTTATCTAATTTCTTAGAAAGTTTTTCACAAAATGCTTTTGAAATCTTTATTATTTCTGTAAGGCTTTCTTTTAAAAACATTTTTATTGTTAAATACAACATATATAAAAAAAGGAAAGAAAAAGCAATGATTTTCAAAGTACACTTCAATGAGTAGCTACAGAACAGGTTTCAGAGTCTGTTATGGTTTACCATTCCACTATGTCAGATTTTTTTCCTTCTAGCTGCTCCAAAACACTGGAGGTTAGAAGAATTTTTTTTCCTTTTTGTGAAAAGAATATGTACAAAAAACAATAAGTTTCAAAGCACATCACAACAATTTGTTGTTGAACAGATTTCAGAGTTTGGTATGAATTACAATACCACGATTTTACATTTTTACTTCTAGGTGCTCTAAAATACTAGAGACTAAAATAAATATCAAAATAATGATTCATGAATCATACTTATTTGTTAAACCCTACCTTCTCTGTATAAATTTATCATCAACTGTGCCCTTTCTCCCAATATTTAGGAGTTTCTGGACTATACCCATTCTACCTTTTTCATTTTGGAAGGGGCTGTCAATAATATGGGATTGGGGATGGTAGTAGTTGATGTTCTGGAGAGATTGGTCCCTCTGCATTTCAGGACTTATCTGGTCTGGGGATCCATTTGGAGGTTTTAGGTCTCTGGAAAGTTATCATAGTGCATGAGGCATTTGTAGAATCTTATATAATGCCCTATGTATCCTTTAAGATTGAAAGAAATGGTTTGTGTTGGGGTTTAGCAAGTTATGGTAGGTAGCAATTTCCAATTGAAGCTTGCTTAAGAGTGACAATCAATGGAGCCTCTTGACTCTATTTGTACTCTCTCAGACACTGATACCTTATTTGTTAGACTTCTTTGCTCCATTTTTGTCAGGATGGCATTGTTGATCCCATGGGGTCAGGACAAAACTCATCACTGGGAGTCATCCCCCACTCTGTCAGGGAGACTTTTACCCTATAATGTCTTGTTTTATTTTGATTTTTCTTATTTGGCCCTTTCTCTTATTTCATTTGCCATCCTAGGTAAAAGTTTGTCAATTTTATGTAACTTTTCAAGGAACCAACTCTAGATTACGTTGATCCTCTACTGTTTTTTTATTTTCAATTTCATTTATCTCTAATCTCTTCTTCCTTCTGGTAACTTTGGCTTTAGTTATTTTTCTTTTTTTGCTAAGTATAAAGTTAATTTATTGATTCATGGTTTTTCTTTTTTAATGTTATTACTTACAGCTATAAACTGAGCACTGTCTGCCTTGCATCCCATGGATATGTTTTTGTATTTATCTGTATTTTCTAACTTCCCTTGTGATTTCTTTTTTGACACATTAACTGTTTAATTTCCACATATTTGTAAATTTTCCGGTGTTCCTTTTTTATCAATTCTTTTTGCTGAATGCAGATAATTTTTTAATTCATTTAAATTTGATCTGTGGCCCAATATATGGTTGTTCTGCTTTGTTAGCTGCTAGAATACAGTATACCAGAAATGGAATGGCTGCTTTAAAAGGGAAATTTAATACAAGTTATGTTTCTAAGGCTGTGAGACTGTCCTAATTAAAGCAAGTCTATAGAAATGTCCAATCCAAGGCATCCTGGGAAGAATACCTTGATTCAAGAGGGCTGATGAAGTTCAGGGTTTCTTTCTCAAGTGGAAAGGCATGTGGCAAACATGGCATTGTTTGCTAGCCTTTTCTCCCAGCTTCTTGTTTCATGAAGCTCCCTGGGAGGTGTTTTCCTTTTTCATCTCCAAAGGTTACTGGCTGGTGGACTCTCTGCTTCTCATGGCTATGTCACTTTGAAGCTTTCTGCAAAATGCTTCTTGTTTTCAAGGATTCCTGTAAAACCAATCAAGATCCACATAGAATGGATGGAGACACATCTCCATCTAATCTTGTTTAATACTCACAATGGATCAAGTCACATCTCCCTAGAGATAACATAATCCAGTTTCCAACCTATAGTCCTGAATAACAATTAGAAGAAACCATTGCTCCCACAAGATTGATTAAGATTAAAATACAGCTTTTCTAAGGTATATAAACCTGTTCAAACCAGGACATTTATAGTCTATCCTGCAAAATGATCCACATATACTTCAGAAGAATGTTTATTCTGCTGTTGTTCTATACATGTCTGTCAGGTGTAATTGATATCTATTGTCATTTCAGTCCTCTATTTCCTTTTGATCATCTGTCTAGATGTTCTGTTAATTATTCAAAGTAATATATTGAAATCTCTATTATATAGAACTACCTATTGCTCCCTCCAATTCTATAAATTTTTGTTTCATATATTTTGTGGCTCCATTAGTAGGTGCATATATCTAATTATCATACCTTATTGATGGATTAAAACTTTTACCAATATATCACATCCTTTTTTGTCTCCTATAACATTTCTTGACTTGAAGTCTATTACATTTGACAAAGATAAAGTAAATCCATCTCTTTTTGGTTACCATTTTCCTGGCATATATCTTTCCATCATTTTACTTTCAATCTATTTGTTTTGGTATGTAAAGTGGGTCTCCTGTAGACAACATATAGATGACTGATGCATTTTTATCTGTCAATCTGGGCCTTTTAATGAGAGTTTAATCTATTCAATTGAAGGTAATTTTTGGTAAGGAAAGATTTATGAATGCCATTTAGCTATTTGTTTTCTATATGTCATTTTTTTGTTCCTTCATTACACAATTACTTCTTTCTTTATTTTAGGTGATTTTCTGTCACATATATTTTGGCTCCCTTCTTTCCTTTTCTTGGTATTTTTTGGTTATTTTACTAGTGATTACCTTTGTAATTTCAATTAACATCTTATACTGATAATAACCTAGTTTGAATAATACAAACTTAGTTTCAGTAATATATAGATTCTCTTCTCCTATAAAACTCTGCCCCTCCCCTTTATAATGTTATTGTCTCAGATTATATCTTTATATATGGCATGCTCATAATAATATATTTTAATGATTGTTTTCCACATTTGCCCTTTAAATCTTATAGGGGGGTTAAAGCAGTTATAAACCAACAGACACTATGAAGTAGCCAGGACAATGGCAAGGCAAAGCCATGAAAGAGCAGAAACCATAAGAAGGAAAGTGGCTGGGCCACACATATTCATAGGTGCATGCTTATAGGTGCACACATGCACACAGGTGTGTACAAACATATGTACACACATATGCTGCACATACCTTGTCTTTATTCTATAATGCTTCTCTAGATTAAGCAGTGGGAGCACATTTCCTTCTGCTGCTTGCACATTGTCCAGCACTGAGCTCACTGTGTTCATTGAATTGGACCTGAGATAGTCCTTGTCTGCATAATGCTGAATGGCTGCTGCTCATTTCTAGGCCTCAGTTTCCTGAGGGAGATTTCCACTGAATTTTCTAATCATTCCCTGAGCCTCTCCAGTGCCAGGCACTGGTTTGGACTCTAGGGATCCCAGATGAGTCTTGCACAGATGCAAATGTCAGGGAATTCTAAGACATGAGCCACAGCTGGGCATGGAAGATGGTGATGTGCATTGAAGCATCATTCCCTGATTCACCTCTGCCTTGGCAACTTACCAAACTTCTAGCAGCTTCATTTTCCTCATTTTAGAAGGGGATGATATGGCCTACTTTGCAATGTACTTCTAAAGACTGATTAGGATCATATAAAGAAGCAGAGAGTCAAGGATATAATGACACATGATAAAGAGACATGAATCTATGAAAATCGTTGTCAAGTGTTTAGCTTATTACTACAGAATAGTAATATCAGTACCAAAGGAAAGAGAGGACTTCAGGAAAACAGAGGTGCCCCATCCCACACAGTACAGGGCATTTGCGGAAGGGAGTAAGGAGTAGAGATGACATGTATTCTGGTATCAGTGCTCTGTGTTTCTAAATCTCTCCATAAATTGGCTTACATAGCTTTTTTTCAAAAAAAATTAACAGTGAAAAATCTATCATAAAGCTTATGTAGGTAGCAGAGAAGCTTAGACTACCTATAGCCATGTCTAAGAGTTACTTCTGGGTGACCTCTTTTGTTGCTCAGATGTGGCCTTAATCTCTCTAAACCAAACTCTGCAAGTGAAATCATTGCCCTGCCACTACCATGTGGGATATGATATCCTGGCAATGTGGGAGATGACTCCCAGAGATGAATCCAGACCTAAGACCATGGGATCAACAATTCCATCCTGACCAAAAGGAGGAAAAGAAGTGTAACTAATAAAGTATCAGTGGCAGAGAGAGTTCAAATAAAGTTGAGAGGCTACTCTGGAGGTTGCTCTAATGCAAGCCTCAGTTAGACATTGCTATCTATTATAACCTGCCAATCCCCAATGAGGACCATTCCAGCCAATCCTGAAGAACACCTAGGGCAATATATAAGATTCTGCAAGGGTTTCATGCACTAGTATAACTTTTCCAAAACCTACTACCTCCAGATGGGTTCCTGGTAGAGATAAGTCCTGAAACCTAGCCCAGCCTCTTCAGAACATCAGAGAGTTCCATCTCCCTACCCCATATTAGTGACAGATCCTTCCAACATGAAACGTTCAGAATTTCCATAGCCCAAACACCCCTAAAGAGAGGGATGGAAAGATCAAAGGTGACAGTAGAGTTATACAGAGAAGATAGGATTTAACAAATGAATATGAATGCTGAATCATTAAATTGATATTTCCTTTAGTCTCCAGTATTTTAGAACAACCAGAGGTAAAAAACTATAGAGGGAGGAGGGCTGGGGGCACAAATGAAATCAGAAAGAAAGATAGACAATAAAGATTGAGAAGGTATAATCTAGGAATGCCTAGAGTGTATAATGATAGTGACTAAATGTACAAATTTTAAAAATGTTTTTCCATGAGGAAAAAAAAAGAATGTCATTACTGCAGGGTGTTGAAAACAGATGGTAATTAATATTTTAAAATTTCCACTTATGTGTGAGTCTAAAGCAAAAAATATTTATTTGGTACAAAATTTACATTTTGACTAGTGCATTTCCTAATATAACTTATGTAGACAGCTTAATTAAACACCATAAGTATATGGAACCTTGAGTAAGACAGGAGATTTTGTTGGTTTGTCCAGAGTGATGCCCCAATAAATTCCAGAGTGATTTGATCAGTGAATAAAAAAGTATTTGCAAAGTCCCCTTCAGGGAATGGTGAGAATGGGGAAAATTTCAACCTCCCCAAGTTGAATTCTTGATATTCTCACAAGCAGTGTGGACAACCAAAGCTACAGGCTGAGTCACCAGTCTTGGGGTTTGTTCAGATGAAACTTAACCCCACAAAGGATAGGTCAAGCTTAATTAAAATTAGGTCTAAATGTCACTCCCAAGAGAACTTCTTTTGTTACTCAGATGTGGCCTCTCCAGCCAACACAACAAGCAAACTCACCACCTTCCCTCTATCTATGTGGGACATGACTCCTAGGGGTGTGGACCTTCCTGGCAATGTGGGACAGAAATCCTAGAATGAGCTGAGACTCAGCATCAAGGGATTGAGAAAACCTTCTTGACCAAAAGGGGAAGAGTGAAATGAGACAAAGTATCAATGGCTGAGAGACTCTAAACAGAGTCGAGAGGTTATCCTGGAAGTTATTCTTATGCATTAAGTAGATATTGCCTTGTTATTAAAGATGTAATGGAGAGGCTGGAGGTAACTGCCTGAAAATGTAGAGCTGTATTCCAGTAGCCATGTTTCTTGAGGATGACTGAATAATAATATAGCTTTCACAATGTGACTGTATGATTGTGAAAACCTTGTGTCTGATGCTCCTTTTATCTACCTTGTCAACAGATGAGTAGAACATATGGAATAAAAATAAATAAAAGGGTAACAAATGTCAAAATAAATTTAGTTTTAAGTGCTAGTGATCAATGAAAGGGAGAGGTAAAGGGTATGGTATGTATAATTTTTTCTATTTTCATTTTATTTCTTTTTCTGAATTGATGCAAATGTTCTAAGAAATTATTGTGATGATGAATATGCAACTATGTTATGATATTGTGAATTACTGATTATATATGTAGAATATAATGGTCATATTGTGTTTCTTTGTCACATTTTTTTAAAAATTAAAAAATTGATAAAAAATTTTTTAAAAACCTAAAATTGTAGAATTGTAATCCATGTCAAACTCTGAAATATGTTCTACAGCTAATTGTGGTGCTATGCTTTGAAAATTATAGCTTGTTTGTATATATTTTATTTTTCAGAAAAAAAAAGGAAAATTTATTGTGATAAAAAATACTTAAGCCCTCTAGCCTCCTATATTCTGGAGCATCTAGAAAGGGAAATATGAAAGGATCATATGGTAACCCACGACAAACTCTGGGATCTGTCCTGTAACTACTTCTTGAAGAGTGCTTTGAAAACTATTGACACTTTATTTGCTTTGTATATATGCTATACTATACAATAAAAAAGTTAAAAATTAAAAATTAAATATATCTTTCAGTCTTCAGTATCTTAGAACAACCAGAAGTAAAAACCTAAAACTGGGCAGTTGTAACCCATGTCAAACTCTGAAATATATTCTACAACTAATTGTGAAGCTTTGCTTTGAAATTTATAGTTTTTTGCAATATGTTTGTAATACATATTATTTTTTACAAAAAAAAGGAAAAACTCAATTGTGATGATAAAAATGCTTAAGTCTTCTAGCCTCCTTTATTCTGTAGAAGCTAGAAGGAAAAATCAGAGAGGATAATATGGTAGACCATGACAAACTCTGGGATCTGTCCTGTAACTACCTGTTGAAGAATGCTTTGGAAACTATTCTTTTTTTAATTTCTTTGCTTTGTGTATATATATATATATATATATGTATATATCATACTATACAATAAAAGTTAAAAATAAATAAATAATGGGGGAACAAAGGTTAAAATATATTAGGTTGATGGAAATACTAGTAGTCAATGAGAGGGAGGGGTCAGGAGTACGGTATGTATGATTTTTTCTTTTTATTTCTTTTCCTGGAGTGATGCAAATGTTCTCAAAAATGATGATGCTGATAAATGTACAAATATGCGATGACATTGTGAGCCATTGGTTGTACACCATGTTTAGAATGTTTTTATGTTAAGAATGTTTGTTTGTAAGTTGTTTATCAATAAAAATTTTTTTAAAGATCTATAAATTTTACTCTATTACAAACAGACCTTGCCTATTTCACTTTTAGACAGATTCTGTGATGCCTTCCCATGAGGGAAGTGTTTTATTGCTTTGGGACACATTCAGTCTTCTTCTTGGTTAAAAGTCAATCCACCCATTCATTCAATCAGTGCTGATGGCTATCTGTTTTGCCTGGCACATTTCTAAGCACTGGGGAGAGATTTGTGTTTATCAAGCAATACAGCATTCTTGTACTGACAAGGAAATTCCAGAGAATAATTTTTTAAATTTAATGACATCTAATCCTATTATACAGAGTAACCCACTGTTAAAACTGGGTAAAATGGTAGTTTATAACTTTTTTTCACCACCAATATACCATAAGTGCATTGCTGATTTATCAGTTTTAGGTGGGCCTTCTGAAACTCAGGAGCACTACTTTGCTGTGGCCTTGTAGATGCTACTCACCCTTCAACAAACCTGCTTGACCAGCCTTGAGTTCATCAGGATGCAGTATGGGACTGAGAGACCAAGAAATGTGTCTTAGAGTCCTTATAATTTGGGCTAAAAAAAGCACTTAACTTACATGTTCAAAACATATATGAAAAACTCATAGCGAGCATCATACTCACCAAAGATTAGTAATGACAACATTATTATTCCACATTGTACTAGAAGTTCTAGTTAGAGCAATGAGGCAGGAAAAAGAAATAAATGCATCCAAATTGGAAAGGAAGAAGTAAAAGTTTCATTATTTGCAAATGGCATGATACTATACTTGGAAAATCCTGAGAAATCTACCATAAAGTTTCTTGAGACAATAAACTCAGTAAAGTGATGGGATACAAGATTAATGTTCAAAAGTAGGCAATGTTTCTAATACAAGTATAAACTGAGGGAAAATTATGGAAAAAATCATTCAAAATAGTAACTAAAAGAGTCAAGTATCTAGGAATAAATTTAACCCTGTGTACAAAGCACATGTACACAAAAAAACTTTTAAAAAATTGCTAAATGAAATCAAAGAAGATCAAACTATGTGGAAAGACATTTTCTGTTCATAGGTAAGAAGGGTAAATGTAATCAAGATGTCAATTCTACCTGAACTGACCTGCAGATTTAACACAATACCAATCAAAATTCCAACAACCTACATTGAAGACTTGGAAAAGTTAGTTATCCAATTCATTTTGAAGGGAGACAGATGTTGAATAGTGAAAAATATCCTAGAATGAAGAACAAACTGGGAGGAATAACATTTCCAGATTTTAAAGCTTATTATAAAGCCACAGTGAACAAAACAGCATGGTACTGACATAAAGATAGAAGAATTGACCAATGGAATGGAATCAAGAGTGTGGAGATAGACCATAAAATCTATGGTCAATTGATCATTGACATGACCCCCAAAACCACTGGACTGTGAAAGAGTAGCCTTCTCAATTAAAGAGCATGGAAGAACTGGATTACAGTATTCTAAAAAATGAAAGAAGACCCTTAACTTACACTCTCTCCAAAATTTGTTCAAAATGTATCAAAGATCTACATATAAGAGCCAGAATCATAAAACTCTTAGAAGAAAATATATAGAATACCTTCATGACTTAGTATTAGGAGGTAGCTTCTTAAACTTTACACCCAAAGCACAAGTAATGGAAGAAAAACTAGATAAATGGGAATTCCCCCAAAATTAAATACTTCTGTACCTCAAAGGAATTTTTCAAACAGGTGAAGTATCATTCAGTCAATGGGAAAAATATTTGGAAACTGCATATTGGAGGAATGTTTGATATCCTGTATACATTGTCAGGTTTTAGACACTAGCCAACTGAGAAATCAGAGAAACTGAGTCTGAGTTTAAAATTTTATTGTTCTGGGTGAGGTTTCTGGGTCTGGGTGCTCAGGATGTGGGCCGGAGGAGTTGCACCCCCCTAGGAGCAGCAGGGTTAGAAATAGGCTAGCTAGTGGGAGGTGCTGACGGTGCCTATGGAGCCTCCTGTGGTAGGTTAGGAGTTTTGCGTGCTTTAGGGCCAGGGACATAGCTACGGGTCGTGGCTGGGGGGCATAGCTACAGGCCGTGTGCAGTGGGGGTCCTTTGTTTGTCAGGGCAGGTCCTGATTGGCTGAGTTTGAATAGCTGTATGCCCAGATGTTCATGGTTTTAGTTTGGGTGAGGGCCTTCCAGCCAGAGGCAACCAGGCCAGGCCTTACATACATAAGTAATCATACAACTCAACAACAAATGAACAAACAACTCAATTATGAAAGTTGAATATATGAATAGACATTTTTCTGAAGAGCAAATACAAATGGACAAAAAACACATGAAAAAAATGGTTCTATTTATATTTAATGGCAGGTTATGGCTAAGACAATTGTGTGGACAAGATCCAGAAAACTTATTTTTCCACTTACCAAACAACGGACAGAAAGTGCATATCAAATTAATTTAAATTGGCAAATAGGCCTTTCACATTACCTGAATGAAATTGATAACCATTATCCTAAAACAAAATTGTTTCAATTCTCAAACTCACTACTTGGATTTTGCCTAGAATAATCAGTGACACACCCTTAAGTAATGCTGATACTTACTTTACAGATACCAGTAAATCAGGAAAAGCTAATATTATGGACCAGATACAAAAGTATGGGAAACTAAGTGTACTTCAGTACAAAAAATGGAATTAGCAGTAATTATTCAATTAATAAGAGATAAACCAAATTCACTCAATATTGTAGCAGATTCACAGTATTCTGTTACTATCACACATAATATTAAAAAAGTTACTTTAAACACTGACGGCTCTGAATTAGGTCAATTATTTAAACAACTACAAAGCACTATCCAACAACATACTCATAAGATTTATGTTGTTCATATTCAATCTCATGCACAATTACCAGATGTGTTGGTGGAAGATAATGATAGACTTGATAAATTATTCATTGGAACTATAGAAGTCTCCAAATGACATAATCTTACACATTGAAATTCTAAAGGCTTACAACAAAAATTTCATTTAATTCATACTCAGGCTTAACAAATTATCCAATGTTGTCCTCCCTGTCCCTTACATTCTATACCATTCACATCCAGAATCAATCCACAGGGTTTACAACCAAACAAAATCTAGCAAACTGATGTTA
Organism: Tamandua tetradactyla; assembly: GCF_023851605.1. Taxonomy (NCBI): domain Eukaryota; kingdom Metazoa; phylum Chordata; class Mammalia; order Pilosa; family Myrmecophagidae; genus Tamandua; species Tamandua tetradactyla. The sequence continues at coordinate 95,421,667 of NC_135330.1, read as the reverse complement.
CACAGCCCCTCATTTGAAAAACTGGCTTATGTTCATATTTCTATTGATACTTACTCTGGTTATAGTGTCGCTTCTCCTTTAAGTGAAGAAACAGCTAAACCTGTTATTGCCCATTTTCTGGAATGTTTTGGACATATGAGAATTGAACAGTTTTAAGATATGAGGTATTTGAGAGAAAGGAAAGTAGATGAAATTATTTTAAGTAAGTGTGCTTTATTGGCTGTGCTCCTGGGCAGAGCTCACCAAACCCAAGATGGAGTGAAGTGAGTCTGCACACAGGCTTTGGTGAGTGCAGTTTTTTAGGGCAGGGGTTAGATGATGACATGAAAGGGGCAGCACATTAAACAAAGAATTACTATGCTAGTGGGTTGAGCAGCGGGTGGTTAGATGTCCATTGAACAATGAGATGTTTGCTGCATGAAGACCTTGATTGTAACCATTCACCTCCCGTTCCAGAGTAACTTCATGATTCCAGCCATAGAGCCCTCTTTATTCCCCTGACCTAACAGGAATTCCTTCACAAATAAAAACAAATAATGGACCAGCCTATATATCTAAAAATGTTCTGTAATTTTTTCAATTATGGAACATAAAACATGTAACAGTTAGGTAGTATTTGTAATGTAATTATGTTAAAACACTGTATGAAGCTGCATCTGAGCTATAGTTTTTAGTTTTTGTTTTGTTTTGTTTTTTATATATTTTTTGTATTTTTTATTTTTATTTTTTCTCTATATTATCATTTTATTTTTTTCTGTTGTCTTGCTATTTCTTTTTCTAAATCGATGCAAATCTACTAAGAAATGATGATCATACATCTATGTGATGATATTAAGAATTATTGATTGTATATGTAGAATGGAATGATTTCTAAATGCTGTGTTAGTTAATTTTTTTTAATTAATAATAAAAAAATATTCCTGTAAAAAAAAAAGAAAAACATGTAACAGTAATCCTATATAACCCACAAGATCAAGCTGTTATAGAAAGGGCCCATTAAACACTCAAAATGCAATTTCAAAAACAAAAAGGGGGGAATGGGGAGATATTTTTTCATCCTTCTAGACATCAATATAGCCAAACTATGCTACCATTAATTTTTTTCAACATTAGAGGAGAAGATTCTGAAACAAATACAGGAAAACACTAGTCAAAGGTATTGCACAAACACTTTTTAGAACAACGTATTTGGTGGAAAGATTTATGTACAAATGAATGGAAGCCTAGATGGGTAAAAATGTGGGTAAAAGAATATGGTGGCATTTCTGCAGGTGATGGATAGCCATTGTTCTGGATCCCTTCTAGAAGAATCAAGCCAAGATATGAGCAGGAAACCACAGAAGAAACTATGTGTGGTAATGCCCTGCACCCAACAAGCTAAGCCACCATCATAGGGGCAAATTAAAAAGTTAGCAGAGGAAGCTGAGGAAACACTTAAGCAGTCAGACAAGGAAAGAAATACACTTAATTTGCTCATTAATTTGGTGACCATTGTTGAACTATCCATAAGTCACCTTGTCTTACACTTTAATAAGCACTTAAGTAAATTGATGTTGCTTGTTATCTTTGCAACTGTACTAAATATACCTATAACTAAGGCTGAAAATTATACTTACTGGATGTACATCCACAATCCTCCCTCCCTAAGGCCTGTTACCTGGCAGGACAATCCTATAGCTGTTTATAGTAATGATTCAACTTATCTTCCTGGACCAGTTGATTTTTGTCTCCCTTACTTCCAAAAGGACAAGAGAGAAAAATTTAATATCTCTACAATAGCATTTCAAGGATTTCCTTTATGTCTCTCAAGCCACAATATAATTTGTTTGAAATTAGAACTTTGAAGATGGCTAGATTTATACTCCTAAGAAAAATAATTCTCTAAATAAATTGTATTTGTTTTCTAGAATGAGCTTTGCATATAAAGAACAATCAATTTCTGAGCTTGTTCCTAATGAGTTACCTTTATGTAAAAATTCATATACATGGACACCTGAGTCAGAGAATATTCAATGGGAAATAATGTCATGCCAAACAAAAGTCATTATTCTTTTTTTGGTTTTAAAAAAATGGTTTATTTATTTATTTTTAATTTTTTTAATTATTTTTTTATTAATTAATGGAAAAAAAAGAAATTAACCCAACATTTAGAAATCATATCATTCTACATATGCAATCAGTAATTCTTAACATCATCACATAGATGCATGATTATCGCCTCTCAAAATGTCCATCAACAGATGAGTGGCTAAACAAACTGTGGTATATACATATGATGGAATATTATGCAGCTTTAAGACAGGATAAACTTATGAAGCATGTAATAACATGGATGGACCTAGAGATCATTATTCTTTACTGGTTCCTATGGAATTGTAATGGATTGGTCCCCTAAGAAATATGCAATTCAGAATTGTAGTTCTGACTCAAAGTGTTTGGTTAAATTACCTTGGTTTACTCTGAATAGTTATTCTACTGAGATTTTTACCAATGCTACAAATAAAACCTTGTGGCATGGATGGGAATGGTAGCCTCATCTACTTTTGTTAACTCAGGTCCTCCACAAACAGCAATTTGGAAACTGGCCATGAGTTTAGCCCCTATTAATATTTGGAAAGGAAATTACTCTTTAATAAGATCAATCTCTTCTCTTAAAATTAAAATTGATCAAACTGGTTATATTCAAGCTTGTGTGATTAATCCTTATGTTATTTTAGCAGGAACAATTGCTTTTAATTCAGTCATCAGAAATACAATGCTCTGACTGTCAATTATTTACCTGTCTTAATTCCTCTATTTCTAAAAATCAAACTTTCTTTTTTTAAGAAGGTGTCTTGGAATATAGTTTCCTGTGAACCAAATTCAACCATGGGAATCTTCAACTGATATACACATTCTATTCAAGACTTTGCAATACATGTTTAAACATACCAAAATATTTATTGGTGTGCTGGTTTGAATGGATGTATGTCCCCTATAAAAGCCACATTTTAATCAAAATCCCATTCCCAATTCATTACTGTATGTTTGAAACTGTAATCAGATTATCTACCTGGATGATGTGATTTAGTCAAGAGTGGATGTTAAACTGGATTAAGTGATGACATGTCTCCACCCATTTGGGTAGGTCTTGATAAGTTTCTGGAGTCTTATAAAAGAGGAAACATTTTGGAGAATGAAGAAGATTCAGAGAAAGCAGAGAATGCTGCAGCACCATGAAGCAAAAAGCCCATGAGCCAGTGACCTTTGGAGATGAAGAAGAAAAACACCTCCTAGGGAGCTTCATGAAACTGGAAGCCAGGAGAGAAAGCTAGCAGATGATGCTGTGTTCACCAGTGTCCTTCAAGCTGAGAGAGAAACCCTGTATTTACCATGTGCCTTCTCACTTGAGAGAGAAACTCTGAACTGCATTGGCCTTCTTGAACTGAGGTATCTTTCCCTGGATGCCTTAGACTGGACATTTCTATAGACTGTTTTAATTGGGACATTTTCTCAGCCTTAGAACTGTTAACTAGCAACTCATTAAATTCCCCCTTTTAAAAGCCATTTTGTTTCTGGTATATTGCATTCTGGCAGCTAGCCAAATCAGAACAATTGGTACTTTGATTATGGTAATCCTTGGAATCATAGCCCTCATTACTACAGCTGCAGCAGCTGGAGTGGCTTTAACACAAGAAATTCAAACTGTACATTATGTGCAAAAATGGCATGAAAATGCAAGTAAAGTATGGACTCAACAGGTTAAAATAGATAAGGAAATTAATCTGTGTATATATGACTTAAAACAGACTGTAATTATGTTAGGAGATAAAATTCAATTGCTTAGAATGCAACAGCACTTGTGGTGTGATTGGAATATCACATCTTTCTGTATTTCTCCATATTTGTATAATGAAAATGAACATAAATGGGAAAAATTAAAAGACATTTATTAGAGCATGAAGATATTTAACTCTAAATATTAATGAACTTCAAGGAAGAGTATTAGAAATGCAAAAGAACATTACAAAATTATTAGAATGCACATTGCTCAAGGGTTACAATCTCTAAATCCACTAACATGGCTGAAACCATTAAGAGGATTTACTGTTAGCTTAATAGTGGTGTTAATTCTTCTCTTTTGTCTTTTATGCATAGTCTGCAAATACTTCCAAAGGAAGCAAGGTGAATCAAAATTAAGGACACATGCCTTGACCTTTGTCATGCTAGCACCACAAAAATAAAAAGGGAAAAATGTTGGAGACAGCTCTCTCAAGGCTCAAGTAGTTGGCTGTCAGCTGAGGGCATGAGCATTAGAACACCAGGCTCAGCTGATGCAGAAAACAGCTGAAGCATGTGGTCTCAAGGACACTGACTTAAGAGCCTGAAGAGACCTAAATAGAGAGCATTCTGATAAGAAATAAGCAGTTCCTGGGACAGGAATTGTGAATCAAACTTTGTAGCCTTGAAGGCATGACAGATATTCAAACATAATCTTGCTTTGATTATATTCCCTGAAGCAGTTCCCATGTGAGAACATAATAAATATGTGAATGCCAGTTTATTTGGGGCTCAAGCTCAAGCTCAAGCTCTTGCTCTTGCTCTTACACCTGATAAGCTTGAGTCCCTTGACCCCACTTAACTAACTTCTTGTGTCTGTCACTTCTTAATCCTGCACAGTACCCTTTCTTGTCCCCAGCTCTCCAGGGAAATCCTGGCAATAGGGGACCTAGAGATACACAGAAGCCAGAGATGGGTTAACTGTTAGCTAATGTTGTTGGACTTACATGTAAGGAAGTGGATAGAGGTGAGGGCAGTTCATTAGTGGGTGTATAAGTTATATTATCCTATTGAAGGTGATCATGACTAAAAGGGGTTGTATGGAATATGTATATCATCAACTAGTACTATAAACATAAATAAGATCTTAAATGAATTACTCTAAAGGTATGAAAATGGTACAGAGTCACTAAGTAATACAGAGCCACAAAGAGAAAGCAACAATTGCATGCTATGGCCTACATCAACAGGAATATATCACTAGCACCACAGCAATACTAGGGGTAAGTAACTGGGGAGGACAAACAAGAATTAAGCACCAGTTTGGATTTTCTATTTGGTAAGGGTGTGTTTATCTGTTATTTTTCTCTTTGGAGCAATGAAAATTGTCTAAATTGGGAGTGTTGATTGTACAACTAAATGAGCATAATGTGAGACATGGATTGTTTACTTTGGATATTGGGCTTGTTTGAAAGGATGTATGTCCCCTAGAAAAGCCATGTTTTTATCTAAACCCAATTCCATAAAGGCAGAATAATCCATATTCAATACTGTATGTCTGAAACTGTAATCAGATCATCTCCCTGGAGATGTGATTTAATCAAGAGTGGTTGTTAAGCTGGATTAGGTGATGGCATGTCTCCTCACATTTGGGTGGGTCTTAATTAGTTTCTTAAATCCTATAAAAGAGGAAATTTTGGGTGAATGAGATATTTCAGAGAGAGTAGAGAATGCTGAAGTACCATGAAGCAGAGAGTTCATGAGCTAGAGACCTTTGGAGATGAAGAAGGGAAACACCTCCCATGGAGCTTCATGAAACCAGAAGCCAGGAGAGGAAGCTAGCACATAATGCCATGTTCACCATATGCCCTTCCAGATGAGAAAGAAACCGTGAACTTCATCAGCCTTCTTGATCCAAGGTATCTTTCCCTGGATGCCTTTGATTGGGCATTTCTATAGACTTGTTGTAATTGGGACATTTTCTCAAAACTAGCAACTTATTAAATTCCCCTTTTGATAAGCCATTCCATTTCTGTTATACTGCATTCTGGCAGCTAGCAAACTAGAACAAAAATTATCCATGATGCCCAATGGACATAGGTGGTTGAAGGTTACACTGAATGAGAAGTAGAATGGCATATTGAGGTGCACACATATGATGGAGTATGGTATGGCTACAGAAAGGAATTAAATCATGGAGCTTGCAATGATGTGAATGAACCTTAGGGGCATTATGTGGTGCAAAGTAAGCCAGAAACAAGAGAATAAATACTGTATGGACTCTTTCAGAGAATACTCATAAGAAAATTAAGGCCTAAATTTTAACTTTTATAGCCATCACATTTAGTTTAGATCTGTAAATGTTATTTCTAGATTTTGAGATGCTGTGTTATATATGTATAACCTGATATTTCCCTGGAACTGTGGGTTTCTATGTGAGTCCTAAAACCCAGAGTTGAAGTTATGCAGCTCTGAAAGTCAGGATTGCTATATACCAAAACTGCTAAAGAAACCAAAAGGAAATCAGCCTTAAATTAGGGTTAAGAATGAAGCTGATCTAGTCAGTGCTATGGTAAATCAGAATACAGGGTAATGGATGATATTGTCTGCATCTTAGAACTTTACCTACTGTATGAGATCAAAGGAAGAGAAGTTTATTTTGTCCAAAACCTAAATTTTCTTTACCACATAATCTAATTCAACCTGTCCAGATAGCTTATCTAATCAACCCAAACACATGAAGACCAGAACAGGAATGAGAGCTTATATTTCTGTATAGTTTAATATAATACCCAGACACATTCTAAAGTATGTTGGGCAATGTCTTAGTTTGCAAGCTGATGGAATGCAATACATGAGTACTAGAACAGCTTTTAAAAAGTTGCAATTTTGCAGTTCTAAATGTATAAAAGTGTCCAAACTAAGACATCCAGGTAAAGATACCTTAATTCAAGGAAGGCCAGTAGGTCAAGAACCCTCTATTATATGGGAAGTAATGTGACTAGCATCTGATGGTCTCTTGTTTCTGGGCTCCATGGTGTTCATCCTATGTTCCTGTGGGGATTCTTCACTTTGCTTCTTTGGGGCTGACTTTCATCTCTTTGCATCCTTTGGTTCTCTCCAGCTTCTGGTTTGTTTAACATCTCATGGCAATGCCTGCTGGGCTTGTAGCATCTCCAAAAATCTGTGTCTCTGTTCTCCAAGTGTCAGCAACTGCGTTAGCTATGCTCTGTAGTTTGTCAGCTCTGTTATTTCTGACTGTCTCCAAAATGTTTCCTCTTTTAAAGTATTCCAGTAAACTAAGACCCATCTGAAATTGCTGGAGCCACATCTCCCATCTAATTAATATGTCATACCCATAACTTGGTGTGCCACATCTCCCTGGTAATAATATCATCAAAACTTTCTCCCCTACAATGCTGAATTGGGATTAAAAGAAATGGCTGACCCCACAGGACTGGATCAGGATTAAAACATAGCTTTACTGGGGTATATAATATTTTCAAACTGGCAAAGGCAGATAATTAGAATATTAACAAATTTCATTGAAGGAATGGAGAAATAATATTGAACTATTGAACTTTTCCATTAAAAGTTCCATTTTTAATGGAAAAAAGTTCTTTTCCATTAAAACTTTTCCTGATACTATCTCAAACATTAGAGACTCCTCGAGTCTATACACCAAGCCCTAAATCTTGAGGTTTTCTCTCATGAAACTTATTTCTGTAGCAGAGCACTTAAGCCTACCTAAAGGAATGCCTAAGAGTTACTTTCAGAAAACTTCTTTTGATGCTCAGATGTGGTCTCTTTCTTTCTAGCCCAACTCTGCAAGGAAAATTATTACACTCCCCTCTATGTAGGACATGACATCCTGGGGTGAAAGTCTCCCTGTCAATGTGAGACATAACTTCAAGGGATGAGACATGCCCTGATGCCACAGGACTTCCAATGTCTTCCTGGTCAAAAGGGGAGAGAGAAATATAATAAAATTAGGTATCAGTGGCTAACAGAGTTCAAATAGAGTTGACATGTTGTTCTGGAGATTATTTTTATACAAGCTTTAGCTAGGTATTGCTAATTACTATGGTTTGCCAAACCACAATCAACATCATTCCTGTAAAACCTTAAGAACATCTAGTATCTCAATCTGAGATACTATAAAATATCATGAACTAAGATTACTTCCCAGAAACCTACAACCTCCTGATGATTCCTTAGCCAGCTAGCACCCGAAACAGACAAGGGGAAACCTCTCAAAGAACATTACCTAAATCCATCCCCTTATCCTATATTGTCAACACCTCTTTAAAAAATGAAAAAGTTATAAAGGGCAAAACCCAAATACACTTAAATATTTGGAGAAGTTTCAAAGGGGGAGGGGAAATTATAACAGAGAAGAGAGGATTTAACAAAGGACTATGACTGCTGTATCATTATATTGATACTTCTTTTAGTCTTCAGTATTTTGGGATAGGTAGAAGGAAAAACCTGAAATTGTGGAACTGTAACCCACACCAGACTTTGAAATCTGTTCTATAACTAATGGGTAATATGCAATTTGAAATTTATTGCATTTCTGTAGACATGTTATATTTCACAATAAGAAATGTTAAAAAGAATTTCCCCAGATTGAAATGACACACTAAGTATTTCACTTGCCAAATGAAGATAAAAAAAGACACTCATGCCAAGACATAAGATTGTGAAATTCCAGATGATGAATTCCAGCAAGACCTAGCCCATGACTCAGAAATACATCTTGACCAAAATGGGAAGAGACATGAAAGAATATGAAGTTTCATTTGCTGAGACATTAAAAAAAATACAGTCGATATCATTCTTTTTCCTTTGGTCTGATTTACCTTAGTCCTAACCAGATCAGCTTCAGTCCTATCTCTAATTGATGTTTGATCTCATTATCAGCCTTTTAAACAGTTGTTGTATGTGCTAATGCTAACTTTCAGAGCTGCAGAATTCTATGTCTGAGTCTCAGTTGTCACATAAATACCCAAAGCTCCAGGGAACAGCCAGGTTATACACAAAGATCACAGAATCTCAAAATTTAGAAATAACTATAACAACTAAGAAATAGATGTAACTGCTGTAAGAGCTTATAATCTAGGAACCTTTACAGTAAGCTTCTCCTAAATTATGCTCTCAAGTTCAATGCTCAAAGTTCGCACATTATAGATAGTCCATATTAGTGAGGCATTATGTCTGTCTTTTCACTTCTGATTATTTCTCTCAAATTTCTACTTCCCTACCAATAGTCAATATGTACAAATCTCTCAATAATTTATCCAGCCCATTTATCTTTCAGTTTATTTTTAAACAGTTTTATTCACATACCATACAATCAATCCTAAGTAAACAATCAATTGTCCCTAGTATAATCCCATATTTATGCATTAACCACCTGTGATTGTTAGGTTCTTGTGTCAGCTTGGCTAGGTTATAGTGGCCAGATGTTTGGTCAAGTAAGCACTGGCTTTTCTGTTGCTGTAAGGACATTTCACGGACTTAAATCATGAGCACAACGGTTGTATCCACAGCTGATTATATCTGCAGTCAGCTAAGAGGAGTGTCTTCTACAAGGAGTGACACAATCTAATCACTCCAGAGCCTCAAATATGAGTTCAGAAGAGAGAATATCTCTTTTCAGCCAGTCATCCTCTCCTGGGGTGTTCACTAAGCATCTTCATTAGAGCTGCCAACTTGTGGCCTGTCCTCCAGATTTTGAACTCTTACATCCCAATAGTTGTGTGAGAAACTTTCATAAATCTCATATTTACAAATTTCTTCTCTTGCTTCTGTTTCTTTAGAGAACCCTGACTAATACACCACCTAAACTTATATGGCAATATTTCCATTTCTTCCACAAAGAAAGAATAAGAGGAAAAAATGAAAACAAATAAATAAAATGGAATAAAGTTTTCCTCCAAGAATCCCATGCCCCTCCCTCATATCCCCCTGTTATTGATATATAATTTTAGGCATACTGCTTGTGTTACATTTATTGGAAGCATAGTACATTACTACTGTTAACTAATGACTCCAGTTTGTACTAATTACATTTTTTCCATGTACTATCCCATTTACAATACTTTGCACTATTGACATTCATTTGTTCTCCCTCAGGTAAAAAGAGTCTTACATTTGTACATTTAAACATCATTTGTGCTTATTTGAAATGTTATATACCACAGAAAAGATGTAAAATTAACATGTTTTGTATACTTTGTATTGAAATTCATTGGAAAGTTTGTCTTCTGTAAATGAATTTTGGTGTGAATTTGTTCAACCACATTACACTTCCCTATACCTGTCCCCTGAACTGATGGTGGAGTAAAGGGATTCAGAAGGGAATGATTCAAGCCAAGACGGCTATGTTTAGGAGATACCTCAGATTATAACCATTGTTATATGTGTGCCGTTTTATTTAACAATGCTATGTATGGGGGGGATGTAAAGGTAGTTCAGTGGCAGAATTCTCAACTGCCATGTGGGAGACCTGGGTTCAATTCCTGGCCCATGCACTTCTCAAGACAAACAGACAAGCAAGCAAACAAAAGAAAAGAAACAAATTCAAAAACTGGTGCTGTAATAATGGGATACTGACATGGAAATAGAATGAAATGTGACCCTACCATACAGCATACATAAAACAAACAAAAACAATACTGTGAATGTAGTGGAAAAGTAAGCTCTTATTGGAAATATCTAATCTTTCTAAATATCTAGAAGTGCTTTCTGTGTTTAAAGATAGAGGTAGTAGGTTAACTCTGTAAATAGCTTTTAAAAATTAGTGACAAATATTGTCTTTGGAAATGGAATTGTTATACCACTTCTGAACATTGTACTCTTGTACATGTTCATTGGTTCAATTTTGGGGGTGGAAGCAATTGCCAAAAGTGTTTTGCTCATGTGTACTAGAAAATTTCTGATCATCCATTGCCCTGCATTCTTTGTGGATTTATTCAACTTTGCTGTACTGTATATATTGTATACATACTGGAAACATGAGCCCTAATTTTATAATTTGTCTCTAGATATTAAAGAGGTTGCCAATGTACAACAAAAGTAGAGTTAGTAAACCAGCACATTTTGTACACTTTGTGTGAACATTCTTAGAAAGGCTGTCTTCTGAAATTACTTTTGAAAGTGAAATTGCAAAACCACATCCAAGTGATACATGTACCTTTAACTTATCCACTGGATTTGTGGTGGAGAGAAGGAATAAGAAGAAATGAATAATGATAGGCCAGAATGCTTCTATTTAGAAGAGAATTTCAAATATAACCACTGTTACATGTATGCAGTTTATTCAACACTGCTGTATATGTGGTAAGCAAATTTAAGTCCTTTTTTGAAACAGTTTTCCTAGATGTTTAGAAGTACAGAAATTATAGTAAAAGTAGAGGTAGTAAAATACCTTATGGATTTTAAAGTATTTTAGAGTTTATTAGAACCTTTTGTACATATCACAGTTAGAACTCCTTAGTGTTGTTTTCCATTTGCTGACTTAGTTAAGAACTTTTTTCTTTGCAGTTTTTTTTGTTCATCTTAATGGTTTGTCTCCACCCATTAAATTGTGAGCTAATCAAGGATTGGAAACAAACCTTTTTCATCTTCATTTCTCTAATAGTCAGCCCTGTTCCAGGCACAGAAGAGATACTCAGGCAGTCAGATGCATGCATTGACCAGAGAAAGACATCCTCTGTTATTCCAAGTTATGTTAAACTGGGGATTTTCCACTCAAAGACTGATTCCTGAGGCCCCTCAAACAATGTTAACTTGAAGTTCCTCAGAATTTCTGGGTCTCCACTGTTTCCATGTGGGAAGAGTGACTCAAAGCATCTGTGGCTGTGTCCCCCAGCCTTTATGCTTCTGATCAGAGACTTCAAATTCAACCTGTCTCATTTTCTCTTGTCTGCCCCTCTTAAGAGTTCCAGCTGGTTAATGGCAACATCAGTTTCAGCTACTTTCTGATTTATTAAAAATGACTCATCTTGACCCAAGAGCTCTCCTAAGAGGACAACATATTAGTCAAGGCTCTTCAGGGAAACAGGAGAAATGGGAGATATATGTTTGTTTGTGTGTGTATGCATGTACATTATATGCACAAAAATATACATATTTATATACACAAACATAATGAGATTCATTATAGGAAATGACTCACACGATTGTGAGGATTGACAAGTGCAAATTCTGCAGGGTAGGCCAGAACCTGTGAACTGTGATGATGATTTTGATGAATTCCTGAGGAAAAACTGGCTGAAATGTAGATAGAAATTCTTTCAGTCTGCTGAAATCATCAGTTCTTCCTTTAAGGCTTTCAAGTGATTGGATGAGACTCCTCTCGTTGCTGAAGGCAATCTCCTCAATAGAATGTAGATGTCATCATCTATAGATAAAATTAACTGACTGATGATTTAAATGTACAAATATCCTCACATAAAAGTCAGGCCTATGCTTGTTAGACCAAACAACTGGACACCACAACCTGGTCAAATAGGCAGATGAACTTTACCATCCTAGAACCTAAGGCCCAGAATGGGAAATTGAGCCCAAGGGTGGGAATGGGGGACTTGTCCAAGGTCACATAGTGGGTCCTTGAAAATGCACTTGAGGCTTCTGAAGGTCTGGCCTTCATTCTGTCTGCATCACAGGAGGCTTCTCATGGTTTGAATCTTTCTCAAAGTTGAGGAATTAGAACAATTCAAAGTCCTACTTGAAGAAGTATGAGCCCAAGCTGGATACTTTCATTTAGCACTGTACAAGTTTACCCCTGAGTGTACAGGATGATATTCATGAACCTTAGTGTGGCATTCATAGCCCTCACAGTCTGTTCCCACCCAAACAAACACTGCACCCTCCAGTCATACAAGACTGACCACTTTATCCATCCTTCCACTTCCTCACGCAAGAAATATTCCATCATTCCCCTTCTATGAGCCAGGATTACTGAAGACAAGACTGAGACTCATTGATCATACAGGCTGTTTGTATAATTCTTTGGGTAGATCACAATTTCCCCTTTGACTAGTGAAAATATATACCCACCCGCCTTGGACCATTGCTCCCACAGACAGAGACCTTACTTACATATCATACTGAACTCTGTACCATCAGCATCTCACACAATATTCTGGCACAGAGCTTGTCCAGAGAATATTTGTTGACTGAACAATGAAAAGAAGATTCCACTCTCCAGCCGCCTGAGGCTCATTTATTTTCCCCCAACTGTCTTGCTGTGCCTACATTACCCATCTGGCATTTTCTGTAGGCTTAGTATCTACAGGCCCAAGGGGTGCAAACCTGTGGTTGGACAGCTGATGGACACTTGGCTCACAATCAATGGATACACCGATGGTTAGAATTGCATAGTTCCTAAGTGGTACACTTAGGAAGAGAGTGTATCCACGGTTATGTGTGAAGTATGTTCATCTCCCCAGCTGCTGATAGGTTTTTGAGCTCATAAGAGTTGATGGGATTAGCTCACAGCATGGCCTATGTGTGAACATCATCAGGAATGTGTGTGGAGAGACCAGAGAAGTGCTGAGGCTCATTATTCAGAGCAGGGTTTATACAGATGGTCATACAGAGGCAGAAAGTGACAAATCCAGAGTCAGGAGTCCTAGGTCCCAGTCCTGGCTCTGCCAGTGCCTTGTTGTGTGACTCTAAAGATTTTCCTTTCCTTTTCTTGACTTCCATTTCTGCATATGAACCATCAGAGGGAGGGAGGATGATTTCTGATAGGGTTCTTCTTGCTGTGCCCTAAGCAGATTCTGATTGAGTCCTGAATGAGGGCCTATGAGTGAAACATGTGCGCACTTGCTTTGGCACAAACAGGGAGTCTGACCTGGGTGGGACATACACTGAGACCTGGGAACCAAATCTAGCTAGAAGGTCCAGGGTAGGCAGGGGTGGTACCTCCCAGCTGGTGGGTACCATGCTATTGTCAAAGGGTCTGCTTTGAAACTGTGCTGGGAAGGAACACAGGTGCCCCAAGCATTGATTCTGTTTTACAGTTGAGTATTTTTAGGTGAAACATATGTCTGATACTGTGTTCTATTTAGAAATTAAGCATGTTTTAAGATGATGTATATCACTGCCAAGTTGACAAGGGGTGGACTGTGATGTTTAGGTTCTGCTGTCAACTTGGCCAGGTGAGATGCCCAGTTGTCTGGTCAGGCAAGCACTGGCATAACCATTGCTACAAGGATATTTTGTGTTGGGTTGATAAACTGGAAGGCTGGCTTATTAAATCATCAGTCAATTTATTGAAGCTGTGGCTGATAACATCTACAATCAAGTAAGGATATGTCTACCACAATGAGATAATCCAGTCAGTTTGAGGAAGAAGAGAAAATTTTTACTTTCTCAGCCAGCAAGCCTCTGCTGTGGAGTGCATCAAGGCCCTTCATCAGAGCTGTCAGCTTCACAGCCTGCCTTATGAATTTTGAACTCATTCCCACAGTTGCATGAGACACCTTTATAAGCTCCATATTTACAAATATCTCCTGTTGTTTTGGTTTCTCTAGAGAACCCTGACTAATACAGGCTACAAAAAGGAAGGACATCAAGAGGCACAGAATGAACTAAATAAACCTTGGGGGCAATGTGTGGTGTAAAATAAGTTAGAAACAAAAGAGCAAATATGCTAAGATCTCCTGCAGAAAATACTTAGAAGAAAATTAGAGCCTAGATTGTAATCCCTTATACAACCACACTTAGGACTGAAGATGTAACTGTGTTTCTACATTCTGAGACACTGAGTTATATGAATATCTGCTTGTATTTCCTTGGAACTTTGAGTAACTCTTTGACACCTAAGACCAAGAAATGGAGTTTTGCAGCCCTGAAAATTAGCATTGCTATAAACAATAACAGTTAAAGTAACTGAAAAAAGGGATCAGGCCTCAATTACAAATAAAGATGAACCCAATATAGTTGGGACTAAGGTAAATAAGAACACTGGGTAAAAGATGATGTATTGTCTCTAGACCTTCATCCACTGCATGAGACCAAAGGAAAAGAAGGTTGTTATGTCTTGAACATAAATTTTCAGTATTACACAATCTACAGCAATCTGCCTGGATAACTCATTTAAACAACACAAATTCCTGGAGTCCAAATGGGAATGAGTCTTTGTAATTCTGTTAAGTTTAGTGTAATCCCAGATATATCCTAGAATATGATAGACTGATAATTAAAAAGTATTGGTAGAGCCCCTTGAGAGTCCAAAGCATAAATATATATATATATGTACATGAAACTATAAAACTCTCCCATTGGGGAAAAGCCAAGTACTATCTCAATCACTGGGGATTCCCAAGAAAATAGGGCAAGCCTTTGATTTTGACACTGGCCCTTATGAAACATTTTTCTATAGTGGAGAAGCTAAGACCACCTATAATTAAGCCTAAGAGTTGCTTTCAGGAAACTGATTTTTTGCTCAGATGTGCCTTCTTCCTCCTTAAGCCCAACTCTGCAAAGAAAACTATGACCCTTCCCCACACATAGGATATTATATTCAAGGTTGAAAGTCTCCCTGTGACAATATTTGGAATGACCCTGAGATGAGCCTGGCCTTGACACTGTGGGATTGACAATGCCTTCCTGATCAAGAGGGGGGAAATCAGTGTAATAAAATAAGACATCAGTTGCCAAGAGAGATCAAATAGAGTCAAGAGGCTATTATGGAGGGTATTCTTATGCAAGCTTCACTTATGGTGAACCCCAATTAACATCATTCTTGTTAACTCTTAACAACACCTAGGGCTTGAACTGAAACTCTATAAAAGTTTCATAGATATGATTTGCTTTCCTCAAAGCTATAATTCCCAGAGGGCTCCTAGGCCAAAGAAATCCTGAAAGACAGAGGGACCAGAATCTCCAAGAAAATAAACTAATTACATCCACCTACCCTTTAACGTTGACACTCCTTCTAAACCTGAAAAAGTCAGAATCAAAATTGCCTAAAGATTCCTATAGATTGGGAGAAGGATCAAAGAAGAAGGAGGATCTATAAGAGAGAAACCAGGACTTAACAAATTAGTATTACTATTGAATTACTATATTGATAATTCTTCCAGCCTCCAGTGTTTGGCAGCAGCTAGAAGGAAAAAACTATAATAGTGAAATGGCAACTCATAACAAGCTCTGAAATCTGTTCTGTAACTAACTGTTGAAGAGTACTTTGAAAATTATTGCTTTTTCTTTCTTTCTTTATATGTTTCTTATATTTCACCATTAAAATGTATTATGAAAAGAAAGTATTCATAAATATGCTTGCTATTTTTATTTTAAAAATTAATATAAGCATGTAAACAGGGGCACCCATTTTCCCTTTCTCCTTGTCTTCAATTTGTCTCCTCTGGCACTAGCCTATCCCAACTTACCCAACTAGAAGGTCTTAAATTTTGTATATTTGCATCACAGTTGTATATATTTTCCCACTCTCCTTGAATTGACTAGTTTCTCACAAGAAGCAATCATAAATTAATGAAACATATCAGAGCATGCCATGATTTTCAAATGTCACAGCCCTCAATGAACACAAACTTGCCTAAGTCTTGCTAAAAGTCTGTGAAAAATTAAAGAAGAAACCAAATTGGAGAAGGGCAGAAAATGAAAGGCTCTGTGCTCCCTGTCTGAGAATAATCACCTTGGAAAAATGGCAGCAAATCTCCAGTTCAGATTTTCCTTACTGTGTACACTGCACAAGTTGTACCAGAGCTATGGGCATCTCCATGTTGATCCCATGGGAGAAAGAGCTGACTTCAGGGTGGACACAGTAGCAAAGTCCACAGGGGCCAATAGAGAAGCTTTTGAAACAGGGTCAATAGCACATTCTGTCAAAAAAAAAAGAACAAAAGAAAAGAAAAGAAGACAGTGCTCTGCTGCTCCTAGCCCAGCAGCAGAACACTGGAGTCTTAGTGCTCATGGTTTAACTGGATGCCCTGTCCTTACATGTCCTTTGGAGTCTCTGAAGTTAAGCTTTTATATTACAAATTGTCACAAATTTGGAAATTAAAGAAAATGTCACTAACTTTCAATTGACTTGAGATAATAAGAAGGAAAGCACAAGCTCAACACAAAGTCAATTTCCCCACTCCCAGCACTGAACACTTATGTAGAATAAAATAAACTGGTTTTCTACAATTGTTGTCTAAAAATGAAAACAATCAATACATTGAGAATAGTATATATATGCAATGGATTCTGTTCAATTAAGTCTAAAAATATATGCAAAAATTTTATTCCTGTGTAGCATGAAAAACTGGAAAGGAATCAAAGAAAATCTAAATAAATGGTGAAAGATTCCTTTACCATGGTAGACTGACAAAATATTTTTAAGATTGCAATTATTCCTGACCTGATCTCTACAGTCAATGTAATCTTAATAAAAGTCTCACCAAGAGATTTCAAAGATCTTAATTCTAGATTTGTGTACAAATTGCTTAAGAAGAACAATGATGAAGA
This sequence comes from Tamandua tetradactyla, assembly GCF_023851605.1. Taxonomy (NCBI): domain Eukaryota; kingdom Metazoa; phylum Chordata; class Mammalia; order Pilosa; family Myrmecophagidae; genus Tamandua; species Tamandua tetradactyla. The sequence continues at coordinate 95,404,417 of NC_135330.1, read as the reverse complement.
ACTTTTATTTCATGATTCCAAAACTCTAATAAATGTTTTATAACTAAAGTCACATATATTAAGAGATTGTGACCCTGAACACAGAAAAATGGAAAATAATTCACCCTATGGGTAGACTCATGCAAATATAGTCAAGTGAGCATAATCCTTTCAACAAATGGTAATGGAGGAACTGGATGACCCTATAAGGAAAAAAAGATATCAATTTACACATTACACAAAGATTTATTCAAGATAGTTTTAGATTTTGTGAAAGATGCAAAATTATAAAAATTTTAGAATACACCAGAAGGGAAATCTTTGTGACATTAAGATTGCTGATGAATTTTTACATGCAATACCTAAAAGGAATCATGAAAGGAAAGGGTGTTACTGTGACTTCATTAAAATTTTTTAAATTCTTCTTTAAGGAAGACAATGTTAATAAAATGTTAATAAAAGGTCTCAGCCCTGCACTGGGGAAAAAAATTGCCAATCACATATATCTAAATGGAAATTGATCAAAATATGCAAAAGGCCCAACAATAAGAAAACAAATTACCCAATTGAAAAAAGTGTTATGGATTGAATTGACACCTTACCAATTTATTTATACAGTTGGCAAAAAAGACATCATTATAGGAAAGCAACTAAATCAATGGCAGACACTGCACACCAACTGGAATGACTAAAATCCAAAGAGCACATGATAACAATGGCTAAGCAATGATGTGGAACAATAGGAACTCTCATTCATTGCTGGATGGGATGCACAATGGTATACAGACACTTTAGAAAACATTTTTGGCAGTTATTACAAACTCAAAGATAGCTCAGCATATGATGCATCATTCACACTTGTAAAATATTTACCCAACTTTGATAATTAATGACATTATAAAAATTCAAACACATATTTATAGCAAGTTTTAATTATGATGACCAGAAATTAGAAGAAACAAAAGTATACTTCATGAGGTGAATGGAAAACCCAAATGTTATGTACGCATGCCCTGGGATACTACTCAGCAATAAAAAGGAAAGCACTATCCTGCCACTAAAGACTTGGATACATATCAAATGTGAAGCCAATAAGAAAAGGCTACGTACTGCATGATGAAGTTACATCTATTGCACTCTGAAAGATGCAAAATTACAGACACTGTAAACAGGTTAGTGGTTGGCAGGGATTCATGGTGGAAGGGTGGAGGACTGAACAAATGAAATATTCTGTATAATATTTAATTATGGCTATCTGCCACTATTAATTTCCAAAACCCATAAAATTGTAAAGGATAAAGAGTAATTTTAATGTATGAAGATTAAAAGATATCATATGAGGTAGCTTAAATAAATTGCAAATTAAAAATCTAACTGAACTACAAATGTATGAAGAAAATTTCTACAAGTGGGAAGGGTTAAAATGTGGGGATATAAGCAACTTTGAAGTAAGCGAAATCTGTATGACCATAGGCAAAATAACTGTGAATAAGCTATGAATTCTGATAAATTTCTTGCCCATGGGAGCATCAGTTAACAATTGTGAAGCTACTATACAAGTATATTGGAATTGACAATCTATTCAATAGATAGAAGATGGTGAGGGACACATTTCTCACTGTTGGAGTAGGAAGTTACAGATAAACCATTGAAGAAAGAATGATCTATTTGGCAATGTAATAGAATTGGAGACAAATGTATGAACTGAAGAGTAGTTTAATGTAGGATTGTCCCATATAGAAAATATTTATAGTACTTAGGTGTACATGCCCAGCTTAGTATAACCACATGAATTTCATGGCTCTACCAGATGAGCAAGTGGAGATGCAAGAATGCCCTGGTAAGCACCCAGATCTAATTTTTTTTTATAAAACAGTCTCACTGAGATATATTCACATACTATACAATTTATCTATGGTGTACAATAAATGTTTTCTAGTATTATCACTAAGTTGTGCATTTGTCACCACAATTAATTTTAGAACACTTTCAACACTTCAAAAAAGGCTTAGCATCATTTCTCAGTTCTTCTACCCTTTCCCAGCCCAACATAATCACTAATATAATTCTGTTTCTATGAATTTGCATATATTTAAAGAATATTGAAATATTACTAAGTATAGCCCATAGCTTGCACTAAATATATATTTCCCATAATATTTGTACTTCTAATTACACTTGTTGTAGTCCATATAAGAGTAATAAGGGTGTTCTTTCATGGACTATAACAAATGTAATCAGAAGGACAAATATTATGAGAAAAATATATCTAGTGTAAGCTATGGGCTATAATTAGTAATATTTCAGTATCATTTAAATATAAGTAAATCTATAGAAACAGAGAAAGACCACCCTTATCACTCTTATATTTGTACTATTCACTGCAGACATGATTTACCAGAGTTCAATAGGTTATGCAGTCCTGTGTTTTATCCTCTAACAACATACACTATGTAAAACTACCCCTTTCATCCACATTCACAAAGAGAATTATGAAATCTTAATTGTACTCAAAGTACATTTCTGCCATCACACTTGGAAATGGATACAAATATATATTTTTAATGCTATTCTCCAATAAAAGGAACCAGTTCACCCTCCAGAAATGAGTAGTTCTTGGTCTGAGGAAGGAAATACACAAGACAGTCATGGAGAACCTTGGAGAATCTTCTAGAGCCAAAAAGTAAGGAATTAAGAAAGCAATGAGAACAAAACACATGCACACATTCACACATTTGCAAATATGTGTAAAACACAGGAGCCAATTGTAAAGTCTCCCAGTAGACAAAGCTGGAACAGTTTCAGCAAAAAAAAGTCATAAGCAATTTACATTATAATGCAAAGTACAGCATGAATATACAATAATTGAATGATTACATTAATGAGTACATGGGGAAGATCAGAAATATCCTGTGTGAGTTTCCTAGAATGATTAAACAGATTCCATGAGATGAATAAGCTTAAACACTGGGAATTTATTAGCTTATGTTTTTGAGGCTGAAATAAATTCCAAATTCATGTATCATCAAGGTGATGCTTTATTCCCAAAGACTACATGCTGACAATCCTTGGCTTATACTGGCTCATAAACTGTAACAAAAGGAGCATGATAAGACAAAAAAACTTTTCGAAATGAGAGGAACAATAGAAGAGATGAAAATCACAAGGGAGACTTACAAAAAAGATTTGAAGAGGCAGAAGAAAGGATTAGTGGACTAGAAGATAGTATATTTGAAATCCTACACACAAAAGAATAGACAGGGAAACGAATGGAAAATATTGAGCAGGGTCTTAGGGAATTGAATGAAAACATAAAGTGCACCATATATATGGTGCCCCAGAAGGAGAAAGGAAGGGAAAAGGGATGAAAGAATAATATAGAAAATAATCACTGAAAATTATCCAACTCCCATGAAAGGCATAAAATTACAGATCCAAGAAGCATAGCATGACCTAAAGAGAATAGATGTGAATAAAAATACACCAACATATTAATTGACTGTCAAAGATCAGAGACAAGGAGAGCATTCTGAATGAAGCAAGAGAAAAGTGATCCATCATATACAAGGGAAGCTCAATAACACTAAAGAGATTTCTCAGCAGAAACCTGTTTGGGGGTAAGAGGGCAGGAATATGATATAGATAAGATACTGGATGAGCAAAACTGCCGATCAAGAATACTATATTCAGCAGAACTGTACTTCAAAAATGACTGAGGGTTTAAAATATTTTCTGACAAACTGGCATTGATAGAATTTCTGAATGAGATCTGTTCTATACCAATTACTAAAGGGGGCACTACAGGGAGATAGAAAATGACAGGAGAGAGGTCATCTATAGATAATGACATCTACATTAAATTGAGGAGATTGCCTTCAGCAACAAGAGAAGTCTCATCCAATCAGTTGAAAGCCTTAAAGGAAGAACTGATGATTTCAGCAGACTGAAAAAATTTCTATCTACATTTCAGCCAGCTTTTCCTCAGGAAATCATCAAAATCATCATCACAGTTCATAGGTTCTGGCCTAGCCTGCAGAATGGTGACCTCCATTGATTTGCACCCTCCAGTCATATCTATCCCTAAAGCCTCTAATTTCCGTGTAGATGAGGTGGTTAAGAACTGGTGACATAGTTGTCCTGTTTGCTACCTGATGTTCCCTTCCAGGGAGCAGAGAGTTGGTATGGGTCACTATGGTTCTGCAGGCTTTCCAAACAGACCCTTAGTTGACTGCATGCTTGTACACCAGTTGTGCTACAGAGAAGCCAATTGCAGCTAGGTTCATGCATGGGAACTTGATGTACCTGAGCTCCTGTTCAGGAGGCCTCCTACTTTAAAACAGCTGACTGCCCTATGAAAAACATGGTGTGATGTTCTGCTTTTCACAGTCGTTGTCCACACCCCTACCCATCGAAGGTCCTCTAATGCCAGGGTCATATGGATGTGGAAGAAACATCCATCTGCCTAAGACAGACACACTCCTGGAACCATCTGCTTGGGGAGGAATATTAAATCATCAATATTTAAGAGGATTCTTTGACTCTAAAGCATGGGAAAGATAATCAGGTGCAAACTAACAATTCAGAATGACTGATGGTAGAAGCATCAGTCCCAAACCTGTTAAGGGCCCCAAACCTACAATTTCCCCACTCATGATTCACTTAGAGCCACCAATATACCTATTAAAACATTGTCTGAATGTTCTTTGTTGACACATGCATCCTGATGAGACACATACCCTCACACTCACACCCAAATACAACCAAATACTTCTCATGTAAGTGTATAATAGAGAATATAGAGTAAGTGTATAATAGAAGTGCAGAAGAGAGATTTGTGGAATAAATATTGCCACCTAGGCCAATTTTAAACTACTAACCTGACATTACTGAACACAGAGCTGAGAAAAGTTATAGACCATCAATGATCCCAAGTTAATATCAACCAGCTCCAACAAAACCACTCTTTTTCATAGGAATATGTACACAGGGTGGACATGCATCTTGAGTAGGACACTCAATTTCCACCCTACAAATGCAAACAAAACTGCCCTACCTATCTCCAGTACCCACAAGCCCTCATATATCCTGGACATACATGCCAAATCTAACCCATGCAATAAATATACAGACACACCACCTAGTATACCTAAATATTTACACTTAAAATCTATCCACTCTGAATATTCACATGCTGCTCTTACAACTGCACATGACAATCACTTGAACACAAACATGTACAACCAACATATTACTGGTATATTTACACTAAATACCCTACACACACAGGACTCTCTAAAACCATCAGTTACCCAAAGTTTTATTTCATGCATCATTCCATAACAAAGCCATAACCCAATTTCACATCTATCAATACCCATACATCACAATTTCTTAGTCATACAACCTATGCCACCTGTTAGTCTCTAACACCATGATAAAATTTCCACATACCAAATAATATACACTTTGTAAACTCCATTTACACAAATGCATACATAACTACAGATACCATGTAGACATCAATTACATACAAAACCACCAAACTGACACTGAAAATATATACTAGCAACTGTATCAAATCAAAACACTACATTCCAGTAAAAAGCACAAAGAGATTCATTGAATACTTTATTACCCGGTAAAAACATTTATACACTACCCATGAATTTACAGTTTACACTCAGACAAATGCACACAAACACCAACAATCTTGTACTTTTGCTAATATAAAAATATGACTTCCCCACATTCATTGAAACTGACATACATTCACTCAAATATTTCTAATCACTGAATATATACACCCCTCAACTTTACACACCATCCCCATCTATGCAGAGAATAATTATTACCTCTCTCCAATACTCAAACATTTCCCAAAAGACATATGAAAATCCTAGTATTTTTCAAAGAACACTGTTAAAAATCCTTACATCACAGATCCTATGAATAAATGTATATAAATTATATAAATTTATATAAATCACCCACCCAATCCTAGACATACACACAAACAGCTACACACTCTGAAGAAACAAATCAATTTCCCATTGCCCAAATATGAGTACATGTGAAACCACTTCCATGTCTCTAATTACACACCCCTACTCCCACATCCAGAATTCTTAGATGTAACCATATCACATATGCCCAATATACAGATATAGAATTACTCCAGTGTGATATATTGTTATATACCTCAATTTGGACATGTTCTTAATCTCAATCCATTTTTCTGTGGATGTGAACCCATTGCAATTAGACTCTCCTGAAGATGTTATTTTTAGTTAACATGTGACCCAAGTGAATGAGGGTGGGCCTTATTCCGAATTCTTGGAGGCCATATAAAGGAACCAGGAAGTCAGATAAACTATAAAGGAAAGGACATTGACAGGTGATAGGAGGTAGAAAAATATTACAGAAATGCTGGCAGTCAGCACCACAACACTATAGACATTCAGGAGAAAGTATGACTTGTCCAAACCTTTATTTGGAATTCTAGTCTCAAACCCATGACCAATGAATGTTTAAGGTAACACATTTTGTGGTATTTATGATAACAACTCAGGCAAAATAAGATATTTACTTCCATGTATAAATACACATCCCCATCACTACATCAGGTATATACATACTAACTTCCCAGAATGCATACTAATAATGCCATAGGGATAAATTCAAATTCATAGCCTTTGAAGATTTACATCCAAGCTGCTGTGATCCTTGAATACACAATACACTTAATATACACAGATCTCAATTATAATCTAAATTCTCCAGCACACTGCAAATATGCAAAAGTACCATTCTATTCCACTCAATGTGCATATATCCCCAAACTACCTACATATACATAATCCTCACCATCAAAAATTCTCATAGATATGAGTACAGCATCTTCTAGAATACAGACTCATGACACTCCACAGTCCTTCCATCTAACCTTTACAGCATCCACTTGCTACACAAAACAGTGTAAAATCACATAAACATTTTCAATATCCAACATGTACTAAATACACGAAATGCTCTCCCCATCCCCACAAATATACAAAACACACAGGCCCTATAAACTATTATACACAGACACATTTCCTGACACTGCCTATATGCATAGGTAGAAAACTTTGACAAACCTACAATTAAACACATAAAAATCTCCAAAATTAATGGGTAAAACACACATGTAAAAAAATTCCCAAAGCTCAAATTACAAATAAATAATTCCAAATCCTGCTATACATTCACTGACTCTCACACTTTGCAAAACTACTGAGCCCCAGTCACACTCAAAAAATACTCATGAATTCTTATTCCCAAATATTTACACCCACACCACCAATCAACACATTTGAATACATACATTTCATTCCCACCAACCCATTAAATAAATACACATACCAAAACTGAATTCATTGGGCCACAATCCCAAAAACATCCACAAGACAGCTCATAAACTGAATTTTTACATACCCAAGAGGCCCACAGATAGTACATAGAGAATATTCTATTTCCAGGAGTACAGCCATTTCTTTCCCACTGAAGCAGAAATTCCAAATACATGTTTTGACCACTAAGGACCCAAGGATGAACTCGTGAACCTCACACACCAGACACATTCCTTCCCATGGAAACTCCACTTCTCAAGACAAAACCATATTAGAGTCCAATTACACATAGAGCTGTGCGTAGCAAAGTTTAACAATTTGAACATCTCTAGGTGAATGTGGTGATGATATATACACACATATAATACATTTTAATAGGTGTGTAGCACACAATCTACAAATAATTTAGATACACAACATCATTTACGGTAATTCCATACAGCCAACTGATTCTCCTATAAGACTTCTGATTTTTATACCTTAGAATTTCACTTAAGTTTTAATGTTCACTACCCCTTTTATCAACAGAATAATGGTTTTTAAACATTGAAGAATTTAACAAATTGTTATTAGAAGGCAACAAATTGAGCCTTGACACACTGTTAAGTTTATTTTATATTATTAAGTTTCCTAACGCACTTTAATTCTATACAATAAAAAAATCAATAAATGCAGCCAGGTCTGGATGTGCACATTCCTAATCTCCATGGTATAAATGCTTCTCCCACTGTGCAGGGCGGGAACTAGAGGGCAAGAGCGCCCCCTAGGGAACAGCTGATAGACACAGCAGATGCAAATAACCTGAGTACATGCACTAGTTAGCTCAGCGACATCTTTAGAAAACCATAAGGCTGAGTAGCAATTACTTTTAATTTTATATAACTGACATATAAAAGCGGGATGAGTGACAGGATTGCAGCAGAAGTACATACCTTTCCTCCCCAAGCAGTTGAAATCCCCCATTGAGAGTCCACCCTCGGTGCTGCGCATGTGCTTTCCCTCAGGAAATTGTTCCTAAGGAACCAGGAGGCCGCGTGTCCAAGTGCCCTGTCTCCCCCTCCCCCTCCAGGAGGGTGTGCACATGCATGCTATGTCAAGCCCTGCTGGAACCGGGTCCTGGGGAGGGGCGTCTGGGTTAGGTAGGAAATGGACCTGTGGGAAGGAGCTCGGAAGCTTCTGTAGGAACAGGAGATGCCTATATACCTGGAGCCTTCAGGGCCATCCCTCCCTCTGTGATAGTGCACAGGAAAAGACCACTTGTGATTTTTATAATTATAAACCTCCTTGGCAGTTCCATGCACTTAGCCACGCTCATTGGGGAAATATTTTTAGAAGAGGTCTAGCCCAAGGCTGTGTCCTCAGATCAGAAGGATTGCATATGCTCTCCTTGGTCTGCATTTCTTGTTCTTATTCAGGACTTTAAACCACAAGTATTTTCTTAGCATACATGTATCTCATGCAATATTTGGGACATACTTAGGCTGAAATATTACATATCCAAGAGGCCCACAAATAACATATACAGAATATCCCGTTTCCAGGAACACAGACAACCACTTCTTCCTCATCCACATACTTATGCTAAAATATTATTTATTGTTTATAATGTTTCAAATTTAGGAATAATGTATTTGTATTTGTTAATTCTGCCAACTTTATGCTTAGGCATACTTTGAAATTTAAAGGAATTGTGGACCAGTGCCTTTTACTAATCTATCCTAAAATTATAATTAGTCTTAATCTACCAGTACAAAGACAGTAACCAGAGCAGAATTGATAATGAAAAATGTAGAGACACACTACTTTCAAAATAAGACATAAAAGTCAAAAAGTTAATTGAAAAGATCTTCAATTATATTTGTTTCACTTGTGGAAAATAAGACTGATGCACATAACAATAGTGTAACACCCTGGATATGCTGAGATAATCCTGATTCCCACAATTGTGTCACATTATCTTCATAAGGACACACGCCTTTATCAAATTATGTATGCTAATTTGTATTCAGAAAATGATACTTTTTTTTGAAACTAGTGGAAAAACCTACCACTACAGTTGTTGAATCAGTTGACAGGCACAAAAATAGGTTTATGTCAATTATTAGGGATTAATACTTTGCTGTGTGTCTGAGAAAGAATCCATAAAATGCCCTAAAGAGTCACATACCAATTTGTTGCCAAATTATACTTTGAAGAAAACACCTACATTTTGTTCATCTGCCAGAGGCCTTCCAAAACTCTCTCCTCCCACACCTCAGGCCCACTTGCCCCTCCCCCATTATAGAATGTCTTGAATCCTAATTCTTGGCCAGTTTAAATTCAAACTTCTTCATTCTTTACTTGCATTCCTGAGAATCTGCTAGAAACAGTTCACTCTCTGAATCCTAGAATTTAATCTTTGTCAATCTGGAGGCTACCAGACAGCAGTGGTCCATGTTCAAGTACGCATGAATGATTTCAGAAAGAAGCAAGAATGTAGGATGAGAGTAATTCTTCAATTATCTCAAGAGCCATCCTTCAACTTTAAGAAAACTCAAAATTGGTCCATCTTCATAGGACAAGACTTTTACCAAGGTAGAGGAAGGAGAGAACTCTGGATTACACCAAGTAACTCTCACCTGGAGGGTGGGTAGCAGTTTCAAAGCCTGAGAGCTGCTGTTGGAGTAGTTCTCCTTGGAGGTAAATCTGGATCTGGAAAGAACCACACTGGCTATATAGAAAGGATAGGAGCAGGCATATTGAACTCTGTAGAAGAGAAAATCCACATGAAATCTGTGTTAAAGAGTAGTGGAATTATGTTGTGTGGTGGCACAAAGAAGTTTACCTAGAACCTGTGTTATTTTGGGGGGTAAATGGAAATTGCTGTATGCTTTCATTTGAAGAACAATAAATGGTGTAAATAAGATCTTGTGGGGTAGTAAGAAGCAATGGTCTAAGCTAGAAAACTGTTCAGAGTGTTATCTGTGTCTACATCTGTAATAGAGGATGCTCTCAGTAAACTAACCTGAAAGTTATTCTGACTGCCCCTCCCCAGAGTCCCTAAGCTCTTGCCAGACCAGAGACATCTTTTCTTTCACTCCAGATACATGTTTTCTTTTCTTTTATTGAAAAATGCCAGGGCCATTGGATACATTCAACTTATATTAGAAGAGATCGGTGAGCACTGAAGTGTTCTGAATTTTTGTAATTGTGAAATCTTAGATCTTCAAATCCACATCAACTTGTTCATAACTTCATGCTGAACACTTGGTCCTTCATTTTCAATGGAGATGAAGATGTTGGCTAGATTCCATGAATACTTTATGGTCACAGAATGGAAACTAAGTGTTTTTTTTGCTTTCAGATCAAACATTTGATGAAGGATCATTTCTTTTTAACAAGTGAAAGGGGAGTAGCAAGCAATTAAATATACTTTTATCTACTACTATTATTATCAATGGCCCTGTTTGTGATTTATTGTGCTAATGTTTTGGGTTCCTGCTCTTCTTGAGTACCTTATGAGTGAAGATCCTTGAATGGGAATATTTTCCAGATTTTATAATCTCAAATGGCACATGATTCATGCCTGATGATCAGAGTCTTTACCTTTGTTGTTAGGAGGTTAAATTAGAAGGACCAGTCAGTTTTCATCTCTTGCTGTCAATTTTAAACAAGGGTGATTCTCTACTTATATCCCCACTCGTTAACTTTTATGGGTCCTTACTAACCCTCTCCAGACATTGCTGGTTGTTATATGACAGAATCGTTAGGATATCAACATCTCATATCCTAATGAAAGTGTTTTCTGAGTGATTGATGTCAGAGAATCTGTAACCAGCTCTGTGTAACCTGGAATTGGTGTGAGCCATGGAGCAAAAACCATATGAGTTGTAAAGGGCATTCTGCCCAGTTGAATTTGTTGTATACCCCAGAAAAGCCAAGATTTTAAATCCTTATTCAATAGTTTTTATATTATTTCCATGGAGATAAGACCCAACCAATTGTGGGTGGTAATTTTTGATTAGATGATTTCCATGGAGAAATGTCTCCATCCATTCAAGATGGGCTGCTTACTGGAGTGCTTTAAGAGGGAACCATTTTGGAAAAGAAACAGAGTCCATGCAGCCAGAAACATTTGGAGATGAAAAAGGAAAATGCCCCCAGGGAAGCTTCATGAAAAAAGAACCTGGGAGAGACAGCTGCAGACCTTTCCATATGACCCTTCCAGCTGAGAGAGGAGCCCTGAAATCCATTGGCTTTTATTGAGTGAAGGTAACCTCTTCTTGGTGCTTTAATTTGGATATATTCATAGCCTTACCTTAATTTGGACATTTTCATGGTACTGGAACTGAAAATTTGCAACTTAATAAATTTTCATTTTTAAAAGCCTTTCATTTATGTTATATTGCATTCTGGCAGCTTACAAACTAGAACAGACATGCACTTCTGAAATCTTTCTCCAATCATTCTGGTTCTGTCATTGTGAGAAAGGAAAGTACGAAAAGTGATTTATAGTGAACATCAGGCAAAGGAAAATTGAGGAGAATATGGGAAATGCATTTTGGAAATCTACTTCATTCAAAACCTCCCTATGACTCCCTAGAATTTATCTCACAGAACCTCCCTTATCTGCTTCTGAGTTGTAAGGGGCATTTTTCCAAAGATCACATGTCAAAACTGGCCCTTGTATTGCATCAGCCCTTGAAGCTGCCTGGGTATCTCATGGGGGTTTCCTCATAGAGGTGCTGTGATTTGGTTGATAGCACAGGCTCTGCTCTTCTTGGCAGTAAGAGTTTGGGATTCTTGAACTAGGAGCAAGTTCTCCAATGGAAAAACTGCTCTATGGATTTTTGTAACCTAAAATCACTAAGAAGACATTTGCCGGTACTGAAGTTTTCCTGTCCATGTGTCTGCTCACCTAATGAAATTCATGGCTCAGATTCAACTATTCACAAATTTCCTTTTCTCTACAGCATCTTCAGTGCTCAGGCAAGACATCACCATGAATCCTGGAGTCTCTCTGTATCCTTTCACTCTGCAGTAAATCCCCCTGCCCTCTCCTAGCCCACTACACCTACCTGCCTGGGGACAGCACCCAGACCCCAACTTGAGTCCCTCTTTCCCTCCTGGAACCCCTCTGTCTCCTTCTGCTTTGGCCAGGACACTATTGGTGATAGTAAATGGAGGCTTTGTCATCACCAGTGTACTTGTTCTGACAATATCATTGTCTAAGTCAGGAAGTGAAGGGAATCAGTTCAATCTCCTTCCTCAGACCTTTCTCCTTCCTCAGTCCCCTCACATTTTGAGATCCCCAGGTATGCTCTGTGGGGGTGTTCAGCATCCCCCTCCTGGATCTTGAGAGCCTCTACTGTGGTCCCCTATAAACCAGCCATATCTATAGGTGTGGGGGACAATCAGGCTGCTGTTTGTCCCCAGGCCTTCCTCCTCAAGATCAACCACCAGCTTCCCAGCTGACCTCCATTGTTACTCCAGGGAACACTGTCTTCATGCAACAGGGAACCTCCAGTGAGGGAGGCCCTGTGTTCATGCACACAAAACCCTCATGACATGACCCTTGCAACCCCAATAGTGTTTACCAGAACAACACTGGTAAACAGCACATCAAGTCCCTGGCCAGGATGTACTTCCACTTAAATCCTGATGAAAATGTTATTTCCTGCTTTTTCATGTGAATGTCTTCCTCTTAGGGACATATTGATTGACCTGGAGTATTCTGATAAATATAGCTTAGGAATAGACAATCAAGGTTAGGGTATTAGGGAACATTGAAGGAAGGTCATGATGACAAAGTGACATGTTGAGAGAAGACACATCTGTAATACCTTTTCACAGGGATTCAAGTTTATAACGTACTTTCAGGTACCACATCTGAATTGATCCTTACCACCTTACTTAAAGTGTAAGGTTTGTATCATAAACCTAGTTTTGTATCATAATCCTAATAATAATTTACATGAGACAAAAATAAGAGTGGTTTCCTTTGATAAAGTGAGGAGCCATGACTGGAATTGAAATTTCTGAATGCAAACATTATATGCTTCCAATTTTAATTCAACTTCTAGCACAGGATTGAGCATGTGTTGTCTGTGTCAGGTCAAACATACTGGAGTAAGGAAGGGTGCAAGGACTAGGCAGGGAACTTTACATTTTCCCCTGCCCACACTTTTCTGGAGTCCTGCATTCAGATCAAGGAAGTAGTAGAATATGTGCAGTTATTAAGCGCTTGGGCTCCTCCTCATGCAGTTTGTAATCTTGGAGAGGTTATCTCATTCAAAACCTCATCTGTCAGGGTACTATTATATTTAATTCAAAGAGTAGCTGAGAAAATTCCATCAGCTAAAATGTGAACTCCTTGGTTGACTGAACTATGCATACTATAGTTCATTATAGGACATCTACTAGCTTTGGTATTATTGTTCTTGTAATTATGTTTATAATTGTTATTGTAATTATCATTTTGAATATTTGCAAGGGCAAAGAAGAAGGGCAAAAGAGCTCACAAAAGGCAAATAGGAGCCCAGGTTTATAGGTTAATTTGAATGTGAGGCAGAGATATTAGTGGTTATGGAATTTTCTCTTTTTCCACCTAGATTGTGAAAATCCCTCTATTCAGCACTGCCCCCTAGTACGATGTGTCAATCACATATCTCATCATCTTTGGTTCTGGATGTGTAATCTGGCTCCTCACACTGAAGGCTCTGGGTCTGTTTCCCAAAGTACAATAACCTCCCCCTCAGAATCATCCAGGAGATTCCTTAAATTGCTCACCCTTTGGAACTCTGTGAATGTGACCCCAGGAATCTGCTTTTAATGCACCCTCTGGGTCATTCCATACACAAAGTTAGTGAAGGCTCAAAGGCAAATCAGAGTTTAAAATAAATCTTTCTTTTGAGCTAGGGTTCCCAAAATGAATCCTGATATTGATATTTGATCTCATACAGAAGTAATGTGAGGGTGGAAGTACTGAAAATCTTACAATAAACCTTAGAAGGAGAACATGAAGAGAAAGATAGCAGTTATGCATGATGAGGGCATGTGATGTGTGTAGGGTCTGGGCATAGGGAGAATGAGGTATATGTAGAATGTTACTGACATGGAGGATTTTATCTCAGTGCTTCAATCCCTGGCCCATTAGAAGCCCAACATAACCCTGGAGGAGGAACTGCATAAGGCTGTGCAGGAATGGTGACACACAAGCAATGTTGACAAGATGATCTACTATGAGATGACAAGAAAATGAGTCCAAAGATTCACTATTTTGCAAGGGCTGGGTGGTGGGTGTGATGGAGGGTGATAAGAGAGGCTGTTGTCAGACAGGGTTGGTGATCATTAGAGGGGGTGTTTAAAGGAGGGATACATTTAAATCAGGGTGCATCTCTCCCCTACTGTAGGTTCCACATTCACCTTGAGTACTGGAACTTTTCTCACCTCTCTTTTCTAGGATGCTCAGCCTTTCTCTGATAGTGGATCTGCAGATGCCATGATGCTGAAAGTCATAGGACAGGGTTGGGGGTAATTCCTGCAGGCTGCAGTTGAATTAAACTCCAAGTTGCAGGTATTTTTTAGTGGGTGGCATGCTCTACCAACCAGATCCCTACCAGCTTTAGTGTATAGGTACACAGAAGTTATGGACATAAAATTTAGAGGTCACTTTCTGTGCTGGTTTGAAAGGAAGTATGCCCCCTAAGAAAAGTCATGTTTTAATATAAATCCCATTTCTTAAAGGTAGAATAGTCTCTATTCAATGCTGTGTATTTGGGACTGTGATGGGATCATCTCCCTGGTTGATGAGATTTAGTTAAGAACGGTTGTTAAACTGGATTAGGGGATGACATGTCTCCACCCATCTGAGTGGGTCTTGATTAGTTTCTGAAGTCCTATAAAAGAGGAAACATTTTGGAGAATGAGAGACTCAGAGAGGGCAGAGAATGCTGCAACACTACAAAGCAGAGAGTCCACCAACCAGCGACCTTTGGAGATGAAGAAGGGAAATGCAAGGGAAATGCCTCCCGGGGAGCTTCATGAAACCAGAAGCCAGGAGAGTAAGAAAGCAGATGATGCCGTGTCTGCCATGTGCCCTTCCAGCCAAGAGAGAAGCCCTGATTGCATTCGCCATGTGCTTTTCCAGATGAGAGAGAAACCTTGAACTTCATCGGCCTTCTTGAACCAAGGTATCTTTCCCCAGATGCCTTTGATTGGACATTTCTATAGACTTGTTTTAATTGGGACATTTTCTCGGCCTTAGATCTGTAAACTAGCAACTCATTAAATTTCCCCTTTTAAAAGCCATTTCGTTTCTGGTATATTGCATTCCGGCAGCTAGCAAACTAGAACACTTTCCTTAAGGAATAGTGAGCAGAAATTATTTTCCATCATCCCAGAGGCAGTAGATTTTGTAGAAGTCAGTTAAGGGAAGCCACAGGCTCACACATTCAATGGATGGGTCCTCCATCCCTTACAGTACAAACCATCAAAACTTACAATGACTCATGCTGCATGTCAAACTCTGGCTAAAACACAAAGCCATGGCAAACAGATAAAAAAACCACAACTCATTGTCACTAACCATTCCCCCAAATTTCCACCATTCCAAATAGGAAACATGTATATTTTAAGTGGAAATCATACCCTTTTTTCAATTTTTGCATCCACTTTCCTCCCAAATCTTTACCTTATCATTGCTAGGTTTAATGCTCCAAAGTGTTAAGTCCCAGGCTAAGATTCCTAAATCACGGCACTGGTCCCTGCTTTATTTACAATAATTATACACCAGAACCAGCTTTTGACTTTCAACTCTTCTGTATATGTCTGGGCCATGACAGCAGTGTCTTGGAGGTGGAGTCCACCTGTATGGCCCTGCCATATGTTACACTGGCTTGATTAATTCAACAACTTTTCAAACAAAGTATTTTGGACCACTGAGTTCTAAGTTAGAAAGTTGAAGTGAAAATATTTGAAGCTATTGATCCATCCTTGAGGATCTGCAATACACTGGGTGATACATTTTCTTCACATTCTTTTTAAGTTTGATGGTATATGCTGAGGGTGAAATGATGATGTAGTAACTTCACAATGTTCTCCAGGACTGTTGTTGTTCCCCTGACAGAATAGCCCTTATTAGGAAATGATTTATCCAGAACTTTGATAATCCACAAAATAAACTTTGTTATTTGTGTTGATCTTTGATGCTTGGCTTCCAGTGAACCTAGCTACTTCTTAGCACTTCTCTGTGCCTTCTTCCTATGCTAGGTTAACGGAGTATGAGATCAAGGAAGAGATGCAGATTGAGGTGCTGGCAGAGAGAAATGGTCCCCAGTTGCTTTTCCATCAAGCTCCCCTTAAGCTTGATCCTCTAGTGCCCTGAGACATGGTGGAAGGCCAACAGCCGTGTACAGTTCATCACATTCCAAAAGAAGACCACATTTACATAAGGGAGGTCATAGGTCTGACATGTGACACATTCCATTCAAGATGTGGCCCTTGGTATTTCAAGTAGGAAAAAAACACAAAAGTCTTGGTTCTCAGCAACACTTTGTCATGATATTTGTCAGTTTTGTGTTATCATAACTACTCTCTCAACTCAACTGTCAACATTTTTATAATATGCTTAAGAATTATGAAATTGATGAGGAGATATTTTAGAATGTTGGAGGTTCCAGCTTTCATTCCACAATGACTCTTTCTAAGATCCTTCATTGCTGAAATCTTCTCTCATATTTCATGAAACTTTAGGTAAACTGATCCATGCAGAACCTTTTATGTCCATAAAATATTGCTATTATCGACATGTGGTTGGAAGGTGTTCTAATTTGCTAACTTCCAGGTGATATACCAGAAACAGAATGGCTTATAAAAAGGAGACATTATTAACTGCAAATTTACAATTCTAGGGTTATGAAAATGTCCAAATTAAAGCAAAGCCATGAAAATGTCCAATCCAAGACATCCAGGGAAGGATACCTTGGTTCAAGAAGGCCACTGATGTTCAAGGTTTGTCTCTCAACAGGAAAGGCACATGGAAAACATGGTGACATCTGCTAGATTTCTCTCCAGTCTTCTTGCTTCATGAAGATCCTCCAGAGGTATTTTCCTTCTTCGTCTCCAAATGTCTCTGGCTGCTTAAGCTTTTGTGGTTCTCATAGCTCTGAAGATACTTCCAAAATGTTTCCACTTGTAAAGCATTTCAGCTAACTAACCAAGACCCACCTGGAATGAGTGGAGTCACATCTCCTTCTAATCAAAGGTTAATACCCACAATTTGGTGTATTACAACTCTGTGGGGATAATCTAATCAACCCTCAAACCTACAGTACTGAATAGGAATTAAAAGAAAGGGCTGCCTCCACAAGAGGAGCCAGGATTAAAACATGACATTTCTAGGGTGCATAATCCTTTCAAACCAGCAAACCAGCACAGAAGGTAAAATCTGGAGACTCATGTAACTTTT
Organism: Tamandua tetradactyla; assembly: GCF_023851605.1. Taxonomy (NCBI): domain Eukaryota; kingdom Metazoa; phylum Chordata; class Mammalia; order Pilosa; family Myrmecophagidae; genus Tamandua; species Tamandua tetradactyla. The sequence continues at coordinate 95,386,603 of NC_135330.1, read as the reverse complement.
TCTTCCTTATTTTCCTCCCTAACTTTAGAGTCTATTTCTAGGAAGGCAGGCCCCCAGGTTCAGTGTCCCAGACAGTAGCAATGGAGATACCAGCAGACTCTGAGGATGACAGTCCCCAGGGAGATACACTGAAGCTGTGAAAGAGTGCATTGATATCATGGATGGGGTGGTGGGGCATTTGTTTTCACCCTCTGAGGAGGCAGATGGAGAGAGGGAAGAGGGAGTCCATGAGAAGTAGTAGAAGGAAGAGGATGAAATCTATGCAGACCCAAATTTCCTGAGTTACACTGACAAGCTTTGCATAGAGGAAGACTTTATTACCAAAGTAGTCTGGGTCTGTAAGTGTGGGCTCTAGCAGATTATCAAAGCTTGGCACTGTTAGCAAGTTAAGATATGTGCTATGCCACAGGCTATTGTAATTTAGGTCTAGTTCTTAACTCCTGAGCAATGGATGTATTTACATATATGCAGTTTTTAAATGTGTATTTATGCATGTGTCTGTGGGGGTGGGATTTGTAGCTAGTGGTGCTGATGGTCCAAAACAACCACATATTGCAGGTTGTGTTGTAATATCAAGGCTTGTCCTCTTGGCCTCAGATTGACAGGTTACACTTATCAAGTATGCTCACTCCCCTCTTTATCCATTTACAAAGTGGAGGCTATAATTCACCCCCAATTCCTAGCAGAAGTGCTTTGCACAGGACCGCATACAGGTTTATTGGTGCTAATAGAGGAGCTACAGCAAGAGGAAGGACTAACTGCCACACAGGTAAACTCAGAGTTGGAGGGAACATCACAACATAAAATCCAAATATTTTCTATCACTACATTACCTTGGATGGCCCTGCTTCATTTAAAAAAAACAGGAAAGTGGTGGGTCAGGTGGAAAAACAGTATGCAGGAGTCTATGGAGATATCTGAGGAAGGAGTTACAATGGTTGAAAGTTTGGGAAAATGCACAGGAATATGGGTAGAATGAGCTGTTATATATGCACTTGAAACATAGCTGCTGACTACTGAATGCAATCATCACCACCATCTTTTGACCTCCTTATATTATAAATTTGTGAAGAGCCATTTATTGTCTATTTTGCTTCTTCACAGCTGGTTGAGAAACATCTGCTGGCCTTGAAAGATGGAGATGGTGTGGAAACTCCCCCAACTTATGATGTACACAAATTGGACTCAGTGACTTCTGTGAGTGAAGAGCCATGGGAGCAAAGAGCAGAGATGACCATGGCTTCCATCTAGGGGATAAAATTCAAAGAAATGTTCCATACTAGGATGGCAGAAAAATAAACAGCCTGGATATCTTGAAAGAGCTTTCTTTCTTTCCATCATCACTGCACAACACATCTTTCCTACCAGTTCCCCCTGATTGAGGGGCAGTGATGAGGAATTTCCCCAAGAAAAGTTGAATGCAACAACAACATACAGGCCAGTAGATGGGTCCAGTGGAGAGGAGGATGAGGAGCTTCCAAGCCTTGCCTTCCTCCTGGCACCTCAACATTGCTTTCTGCCATGGGGCATTATCAAACATCCTCTCACTGCCTCAAGCCTTCTCACCACTAGAGTTGAAGGACCTGGGGAGCACCCCAGCCTCTATCTTCAGGGAAAAAATGACAGTTATACTCTATATCCTGCTGCCACTTCTCCAAAGAGAGCTGTTTTTCAAGGCCCATCTTCTGATAAAAGCATGGTCCATCTAAGGGCTGGATTTGGGATCTCTTGGAGGCTACCTTCAGTACTGGGCTTGGTTTGAACCATTCAACTGTGAAAAAGAAGGTGTTACATTCTTGTACATCATAGAAGAAGCACAATTGTAGAGATTATGGTGTAATGGACCAAATTCTTCATATACCAGCCCTTCCATGTTGAAGTCCCAGAGGAGATTTTCTCCTTGATGTATGAAAATGGTCCTCAGTACTGCTTTCTGATGCCAGTGATCTTCCTTGTAAGTTCAGAGTCTGTGGGGAGGGCAAAAGGGTATTCAAAGATTTCTATGGTGGAAATCATCTTCTCAGTGAGGAATGAGTTTGGATTCCTTTAGACGAGATGTATATAAAATGCTACAAAGGAAGTGTTAGGCACCGAGTCAGTAAGGATTCTTCAAGAGACAGTCAGTCAAAGATTAATAGATTTATTAAAGGAATAAAGCAGGGAGGAAGTAGGTGGGATATTGAAAAGGAGAAAATAGGTAGAAGCCTAAAATTGGCTTCCAACGGGGGAGCCAGCAAGAAGAAAAAGAAAGTAGCTCCAGTTCTTTTGTCTGGGAGCTGTGTCTTAAAGGAAAAGTGTTGTCAGGAGAGGAGGGTGTCCACTAGGTGGTGTGTTGTTCCTTGATTTATTGGGGACTTGTTGATTTAGGGTATAATAGATTGCTGAGGTATTCTCCTTTGACGCGCAGGTGCATGTATCAGGCAGGGAGAGATCTTGGATCTTGGCATGGGAGGATGTATTAGCAGCTGTCTGGAGGATACAATAGTAGCTAGTATGGCAATTGGTTCATATCTAGGTCCTTGGACATGCTAAGGATGCTGAGAAGAGGGGCTGAGGGAGCTCTGCATCAAGAGCTACTTTTGCTCTTAGAATTATTTTTCTGAAATCCAACATTCCTGCCTTTTTATTTTAATAAAATTGAATAAGGTTTGTATTGGATTTAAGTTAGCATTTTAGCTTAGCTCAAAGCAATTTTGAAAGGGTAGAGGTGTTGTGTTCATTTGTTGACTACTTTCTGTGGACAAAAGGACTTAATTGGGTAGAAAAATTGTTTTGAACCAAGCAGCGCATAGTTGAGGTTTCTGGGCATCCTCTATTAGAATGGGTTGATAACAATGTTTTGCTATGACACGAGGTGTAGCAGAAGTAGGTTTTCAGAATTCTACTGGTTGGTCATGGCTGCTATTGACCCAGGTATAAATCTAGACAGATATTGTAATGGTCAAGGGGCTAGGAAGAAAATAGGAGGATAATTAAGGGTTTAATAATGGAGAACAGTATAGCTCTTAAAGGGATGTAGAAAAATATATGAAAATTTGAGAGAAAGGTAAAGGACTGAATGATGAAACTAGTTGTTATTCTTGGCGAGTTTAGAATCTTTGGGTATCAGAGCTTCTTTGGCATTGGAACAATTTGGAAGTTTTAAGTTTCTGAAAATAGATTTAATAAGTAAAGTTTTATAGTTTATAGGATATATTTAGGGTTTCTAGGAACACTGTGGGTTGGGGTTTGCCATATTGTGGCAATTTGTAATATTTTGCTGAAGCTTCATGAGAGTAACTTTTGCAATAATCTTTTGACTCTATTTGAAATCTTTCAACTATTGAAACTCTGTTTTCACCTTTTTGGTTAGTTTAGCTATAATGTTAGGGCTGATTTTTTCCTTGGAGTTCATGTTTTGCTGCATAGAACCAGTTATGGTCCACAACACCAGGGCCTGCTATGTTTCATGCTGCCAGTGCTACTCTTACACTTTTGGAAATTATGTCCCACATTGGGGGGAAACTCAGAGTGTGGTTAAGAGAGGGACCACATTTGAGCAACAGCAGAGATTTTCTGGAGATGGCTCTTAGGAACTAATTTTAACTGGGTTTAGTTTATTATTATGGAAATAAGTTGTATAAGGGCAAGCCTTAAAATTGAGGCTTTGCCCACCTGGGGAATTCATAATAGTTTTATTTATCCCAATTTTTGAAGGGATTTTCCAGACAATTTTCATTTTTTGTCCCAAATATTGTGAAATGCAGGGTATAAAATATTACCATGTATAATTAAGATTTTGTTTCTTACTTCAGGTTTTATATTAAATAAGGCTGAATTAGGCTATTTTATTACACAGATTAAATTAGATAGTGTGAATTTTGTATAAAGTATTTTTTATTTTGTACAAAAGTTGAGGTTTTAAATATGGACAATACTATTTTAAACTTGTATATTGATTTATCTTGGTTTAAACCAGATTAGTTTTATTGCATTTTTAATTAGAGCTTGATTTTATTTTAGATATTTAACGATTGCTGTGTGGACCTATGTTAATTTTTAGAGCTGGAGGACTAAATTTGAGTTTTAAGTGCTATATAGACATTTAAAATTTTAGGGAGCTCTTAGGTTATACAAAGAGTAAAACACCTTTGAATGTAATGATAACAAAGTTTATAAGTTTTATCCTTCATAAGCATTTTTTATGAACTTATTTTTAGAAACAAATTACTAGACAGCTGTTTCATGTTAATAAATCATAGCAGAGGCCTTGCTTTTCTCCACTAGATGTGTTAGAGCAGAGCAGATTGACAAGCAATTTGGCTGCTTTTTTTCATTTGTAATCTTTTTAAGATAATTAAAATTGTACCTAACAAAATCATACTATTGCTTAACATCACATAGATTATTATTAGGCTATAACATCGATGGTGAGAATATTGCTAAATTTTTAGGAATTTATATAATCTCCAAATAGATTAATATTTTATTTATTTAAAATTAATTAGTAATAAGATGGAAATTTTCTTTTAACCATTGTAATATTTTAAACATTTTTTATGCAATAAGTTATTTTAGCACCTTATTTATATAGGATGAAAGAGCACATTATTTATAACAGTTTTTCCCTAACAGTGTGGAGACTTGTCTTTTGAATAAAGTATAATACTAACACAAACATTAATAAAGATATTATTTATACATAAAATGTTTTAGACACCGTATTTTGATGTATAAGAAAAATGTTTTTATAATACTTTATATTAAGAGCACATTAATTTGTTAATAGAGCACAGAGAAAATTTAGTTTTAGATGTGTATGAATACTTAGCTTAGCACAGAAGATTTCCTTTTTTTTTAAAATGTATGATAAACAGACCTATTAGATTTTGGTTAGCATTGATTATGACAGAATTTATTTTAATAAACTTTTTTAAAATAACTTTTTACAACCATTTAGAACTTACACTATAACCAAACAAAACTTGCCTCCTTTATTCATTTAGGGTTTGTAGCTCACAATGATTATAAAAGCAAAATTTATTTTAAAAATTTTTTACTTTCTGTATTTATTTTGCCTATGGTTTTTGTTTATTTAGACTGCATATAATTAGAAATAAATTTGATACTAAATTTGCAAAGCTTTTGAACTTGAATATTTTTAATAGCAATAACAAATACATTAGTATATTGAACATTTTCCTGTATTTATTTTTCCATAACATTTTCCTTATAATTCCCTTTTATGTATTTTTCAATTATTCTATTTTTAGATAGGCATTTAAATAGTTAACTACTTGGCCACTGCCCATGAATTACTGAATAAATGCTTTTCTCCTCCTTTTTGTGCACCAGGGTTTGACATTGCTTTTAATTTTGCTAGTTGATTATTGCCCTTTCTGTTATGACTGTTTTTAAACTTTTGTTTTTTGAGGAGGAAATTATTGACTCACTGGGATACAGGGTGTTCTTAATGCTGTTCTATTACTTTGTTTTTATAAAGTTAAAGAACAAATGTGCAATTATTTGGAATAAAAGGATATTTTTTAGAGTTTGACATTGAGAAAACAAAATATTAACAATGATTAGGTTTGAAATAATATTTGGTTTTTTATTTTAATGAAAGCTGAGCAAAAAAATTTAACTTTTTAAACAGAGATGATTTATTTTTTTCACACAGCTGCAGACATGCTAAAGTTAACATAAAGTACAAGAAGTTATTTTGATAAAACACAGAGTTTTTGCTTTTTGCACTGATTATCTAGAAAAGACTTTTATAACTTGACATTAAAATAGGCCAACAGTCCAAAAAAACTTTGGCACTTTAACATAGAGAGAACTAAATTTCATTCTTTCATCAATATATTATTTAATATTAGATTGTTAAAAATTTTATAGATAGACCCAATGAATCTTTCTTGATTTTGACCATAATTTTCTTTTCCACAAACCTTCAGCTACTTATTATATTTATTCAGGCTTTCTTCTACATTTTTCTTATTTTGTAACAGCCATTTATTTTATTTTAAGGCAAAATTACTAATGTTTTTCTTTTAATAAAAACACATCCTTTATATCCTTTATACTTAAGTCATTACTTTAAGTAAACATTTTACCACATACAATTATCAATAAATTTAAATTTGCAAGAATAATGTTAAATATTTAAAATGTTTTAGTTAATGCATATTTGAAACATTAATATGCAATGTTTTGAAGCATTAGCATATTTTCAATTTTATTATATTTTATATGTGTTATTATTAACAAGTACATTGCTTAGCTTATGCAACCTATTAGATTACTTTAAGAGAAATTCTGAGACTGTACCCACAACACTAGTTTATTTACTAGTAAGTTTATCCAAACTTATGGAGAGTACATTTAAGCAGAACAAAGCTGCATTTGTTTAATTTGAAGATTCATTATTTAACTCCCTCCATTGTTTTTATAATATTTCTAAATCATGGCATATTTTAAAAGTATATTGACTATTAGGTTCTGTGAATTATACTGAGTGTATTGAATTTATCTCAAGTTTAAATTTAGGAAAACCTTTTAATTGGTTGTACAGACAGAAAGATACCAGGACTTTTAGGTTTGAAAGTTTTAGTTAGGTAAGGGCCATAGAACCCTGAGCATTCCCATGCTTTCTTTAAAATTATTCTTAATTATTAGATTTATTTCATTAAAAGTTGTGACCAAGGCTGTTGAAAAAGATTTTTACTTTTTTTCAGAGGCAGGTCCTTGGCAGCTTTTGCTGCATCAGGGAAATTTCAGAGGCAGAGGGAAATTCCAGGGGCAGTTTTTAATGTCCCTTTTTGTTGACAGTAACCAAAAGACCAAAGTTTAAGTACCTTAAATAGAGCTTGTTAATAATTTTTTAATTAATTGCTTTTATTATCCAGAGGTATGAGACTATATATTGAAAATTCCTACAGATATAAATAGGAAATTTATAACTTTAAAAGAAAAACAAGAATGCAGAAATATTTGGGGGAGTAAAAAATAAATGATTGCATATGTTATTTTATCCCATTTTTACTTTTTGTAGAATGCTTTTAAATATAATATTTTTAACTTTAATAGTAGTATTTTAATTTTAAATCATAGTGAGATTAAATTATTTTACAGAAATAAAACTTCTTTATAAATGTATAACCAAAATATTTTTAATTTTTAATACAGCCCAAAATTTTCCTTTTCTAAAAGAACTTTTGTAATTAGTAACCACTTATGAACATTTAACTAATATAAATGTAGGAACAAGCCAATTAATAATTAGACTGAACATACTAGCTAATAAATAGGTATTAACTGCTTAAAACAGACATTAATTTATAACCAGGTAACACACTGGTAAGCATTAAAAGAGGTTTATTGAATTTTATTAAATATTAATCAATTGTTAGATTATTTATTTTTTAGGAGTATAGTTAACAGACAAATTTTCACCAGGACTTTAAATCTTGTATAGAACACACACCTAATATGTTGAATAACAATTAAATAGATATAAAACACTTATCACATTAGCTTAACAATGAACCAATAATCTGTTAGGCTTTCATCGGGGGATGGTTAGTGGAATTGAAGGAGATGTGACTGAAGAATGCCTCCATAGGGGGAGGGGCAGAAGGCTTAGAAGGTTTTTTATGAAAGACTCCTCAACATGAGATTTGTTGAAGGGGTTAATCACCTCTGCAGGGGAAGTTGAAAGCTTAGAAGGCCTTTTGTGGAGAAGAAGTACTTGGTCTGACACAACAGAGTGACACAGAGAAGAGTGAGATTAATGGCCCAGAAGGCTAGCACATAGGTAATTTCTGACCATTTACCATTATACTCCATACAATTTTCAAATTCAGTGAGAATTTTCCAATTAAAAGTGTCATTTTCTGGCCAATGTTTTTGTTATTTTAAAGGATATTGTAGCCAAAGTGAATTGCAAAGTGAAATGAGTTTTTGTGTTTTTATTTCCCTTTTTAATTTGAGTCTATTTAGATTATGGAGTCAACATCAAAGAACAATAGACTCTGGGGGGTGAGTAGTTTTAGAGCCACTGAAATGATTGATTGTTTCCCATCATTGCTGGGTTTAAGTGCCATGCTAAAATGGGCTGCTGTTTCTTGAACATCACCCTAAGGCAGGCTGTAGTGTTTCTTAGACCCCAGAGAAAATTAAGTGAAACTAATGACCCAGATCCATGATCCTTTACAATAACAAAGCAGGCATCCCCAGTTTGTCATTGGAGTCCAAGAAGGTTTATGCAGTCTTTCACTCAAGGCATCCCTCAACTGAGTTTGATTGCTGCATGGGTAAATAATGCTACCTGAGTGCCACATTCCCTGAACATGAGAGAGTTTTGACTGAGCTCAGATTTTCATGCCATCACCTCTCTGAGGTAGTCTGGTGTTCCCTGAACACTGGTGTCCCCTGGACACCAAACACATCTCTCAAGGGGAGGATCTTGGCAGATAGCATCACTTACCTACGGCCAAATTAATTGAGGATGTCTGAGTGCTATGGATGTGAGATGACATCACATTGAAATGGCCTGAACCTGTAGACTCAAGCCATTAATGACATGGAAGCATGAAAAACTGTGTTGGTTTGTGAGACAGAGTTGACTAGAAGGTTGCCCCTGTAACCCCAAAGGAGCAGAAAGCAAAGCTTCAGTCAGATCTCCATCCCAGATTTTGGTACCAGATCTTGGGCATGAAGTCATTATGGATTCCGCATGAGACAGTGAGTCAAAGATTAACAGATTATTGAAGGAATAAAGCAGGGGGGAAGCAGGTGGGAGAGTGAAAAGAAGAAAGTAGGCAAAAGCTTGAAATTGGCTTCTGCCTGGAGAGCTGGCAGGAAGAAAAAGAAAATGGTTCCAGTGCTATTTTCTGGGATTCGTTTCTTAAAAAGAAAGTGGTGCCAAGGGGGGAGGGTGCCCATTAGGTGGTGTGTTGTCCCTTGATTGGACAGGGACTTGTTTACTTAGGTTAAAATACATTGCTGAATTATTCTATGATGTACAGATGTATATACCAGGCAGGGTGAGATGCTGGCATGGGAGGGTGTTATCAGCAGCTGTTTAGAAGATACAATACTAGTTAGTATGGCAATTGGTTCATACCTGGGTCCTTTGACCTGCCAAGGATGCTGAGGAAGCTCTGCATCAAGAGTTCCTTTTGTCCTTACAATTCTTTTTCTGAAATCCAACAGGTAGTTTGATTGGAAAATGCTCTCAGTGCTGTAATATTTCATAAACCCATCATTGACAGGTGATGGATTAAGGAACCTTGAGAAAGGAAGGCCATGGCTGGTAGTGAGCTCCTTGGTGGATTGGCCAAATTAATATTTACTTCAGATTCCTCCTGGAGACAGACTTACTATCTGGCTTTCCCTAGTAAATGATCTGTCTCCAATGATCCATCCAATCATCATCTGTTCACAAATTCTGGGTTGTGTGCCAGTCCCCTTCTTCTGTGCTGTCCTTTGTAACAGGAAAGAAAAGTTATCCTTTCCTTCTTCCCCTTTTCAAAAGCCCTGGCTCAGTTGTATGTGGCCTACTGTGGCAATCACAACATTATCTGCATCTTAATTTCTTAATGACAGATTTCTTCTTTACCATTGAGATATCTGGACTATTCACTAATTTTCTATAATTGATTCTAGGCAAAACATGTTGTTTAGAGTTTGCATGTTCTGCTTCCTTGAAAGATAAAGACAACAGGGAATTAGGAAGACTCAGAACACAATGGCCAGTTTCTATGTGAATAGTTTCAGTAGAGAGGAACCAACCCTGGCTTCCTGGGGTCATGGCTCTGTCAGCCTCAGTATAGGAGACGGCATCATTAAGACACAATGTTATTGTTGGTCAGCTATTTCTTCATCTTAAAGAGGACAGACAAAATAATGGGCTGAAAAGTGATTCATGACATATCTGTCCAAACTGTTTTTATATTAAATAGGGCATTAGTGTAAGGATTTGATGTCTCATGGTGTATTTCTGTGCAGAAATATATCTTTGTGGTGACAAAAGGGACTGATATCAGGAGTCTTTGTGATCTCTCCAGGGTCATCCCTCCAACACTATACCCTCCCCTTAACAAGTAATGACTGAAAATCATGTTTTGAGTAGTGCAAATGTTCATAAATATATCCTAGTGGTTTCTTTCTGAAAAAAGTGGTATCACCTTGATTGTAAAATAGCCAAGCAGGATCAGTTATGGATTGGGGTCTATTCAAGACCCTGAGCTTCTTGGCATTTGCAGCATGGATTAGACCTGGGATGAGTGCAGAGGAGAAGGCCTGAGCTGCTCAGAGTGTCCCCTCCTTGGCCATGTTTGATAACAGAGGCCAGAGTTTGATAACAAGTGACTACAGATATTATAGTTTGGTATGGGTTACACTTCCTCAATTACTGATTTTTTCTTCTAGCTGCTCCAAGACCCTAGAGACCAAGAGAAATATCATTATAATGATTCAGGAGTCATAGTCATTTGTTAAATCCTATCTTCTCTGTTACACTTCTTTTCTTAAATAACATATATACATAAAAGCAATATACTTCAAAGTACATCAAAACAATTACTTGTAGAGCAGATTTCAGAGTTTGGTATAGGTTACAATTCTGCCATATTAGCCTCTTATTTCTAGCTGCTCTAAGATACTGGAGGTTACAAAAGAGTATCAGTATGGTAATTTAGCTCTCATACTCATTTGTGAAACCCAACCTGCTCTGTATAACTCCACCATCACTTTTGATCATTCTCCCACTCTTTTTTTTTTAATTTTTTTTATTAATTAAAAAAAGAATTAACAAAACAATTAGAAATCATTCCAATCTACATGTACAATCAGCAATTTTTAATAACATCACATAGTTGCATATTCATCATTTCTTAGTACATTTACATCAATTTAGAAAAAGAAATAAAAAGACAACAGAATAAGAATTAAAACAATAATAGAAAGAAAAAAAAAACAAAAACAAAAAAACCTATACCTCACATGCAGCTTCATTCAGTGTTTTAACATAATTGCATTACAATTGGGTAGTATTGTGCTGTCCATTTCTGAGTTTTTATATCCAGTCCCGTTGTACAGTCTGTATCCCTTCAGCTCCAATTATCCCTTCTCTTTTTTTTTAATTAACGGAAAAAAAGAAATTAACCCAACATTTAGAGATCATACCATTCTACATATGCAATCATTAATTCTTAACATCATCACATAGATGCATGATCATCATTTCTTAGTACATATGCATTGGTTTAGAAGAACCAGCAACATAACCGAAAAAGATATAGAATGTTAATATAGAGAAAAAAATAAAAGTAATAATAGTAAAATCAAAACAAAACAAAACAAAACAAAACAAAAACGTATAGCTCAGATGCAGCTTCATTCAGTGTTTTAACATGATTACTTTACAATTAGGTATTATTGTGCTGTCCATTTTTGAGTTTTTATATCTAGTCCTGTTACACCGTCTGTACCCCTTCAACTCCAATTGGCCATTATCTTACCCTGTTTCTACCTCCTGCTGGACTCTGTTATCAAGGACATATTCCAAATTTATTCTCGAATGTCTGTTCACATCAGTGGGACCATACAGTATTTGTCCTTTAGTTTTTGGCTAGACTCACTCAGCATAATGTTCTCTAGGTCCATCCATGTTATTACATGCTTCATAAGTTTATCCTGTCTTAAAGCTGCATAGTATTCCATCGTATGTATATACAACAGTTTGTTTAGCCATTCTTCTGTTGATGGAGATTTCGGCTGTTTCCATCTCTGCAATTGTAAATAACGCTGCTATAAACATTGGTGTGCAAATGTCCGTTTGTGTCTTTGCCCTTAAGTCCTTTGAGTATATTCCCAGCAATGGTATTGCTGGGTCGTATGGCAATTCTATATTCAGCTTTTTGAGGAACCGCCAAACTGCCTTCCACAGTGGTTGCACCATTTGACATTCCCACCAACAGTGGATAAGTGTGCCTCTTTCTCTGCATCCTCTCCAGCACTTGTCATTTTCTGTTTTGTTGATAATGGCCATTCTGGTGGGTGTGAGATGATATCTCATTGTGGTTTTGATTTGCATTTCTCTAATGGCCAGGGACATTGAGCATCTCTTCATGTGCCTTTTGGCCATTTGTATTTCCTCTTCTGATAGGTGTCTGTTCAAGTCTTTTTCCCATTTTGTAATTGGGTTGGCTGTCTTTTTGTTGTTGAGATGAACAATCTCTTTATAAATTCTGGATACTAGACCTTTATCTGATATATCATTTCCAAATATTGTCTCCCATTGTGTAGGTTGTCTTTCTACTTTCTTGATGAAGTTCTTTGATGCACAAAAGTGTTTAATTTTGAGGAGTTCCCATTTATTTATTTCCTTCTTCAGTGCTCTTGCTTTAGGTTTAAGGTCCATAAAACTGCCTCCAGTTGTAAGATCCATAAGATATCTCCCAACATTTTCCTCTAACTGTTTTATGGTCTTAGACCTAATGTTTAGATCTTTGATCCATTTTGAGTTAACTTTTGCATAGGGTGTGAGAGATGGGTCTTCTTTCATTCTTTTGCATATGGATATCCAGTTCTCTAGGCACCATTTATTGAAGAGACTGCTCTGTCCCAGGTGAGTTGGCTTGACTGCCTTATCAAAGATCAAATGTCCATAGATGAGAGGGTCTATATCTGAGCACTCTATTCGATTCCATTGGTCGATATATCTATCTTTATGCCAATACCATGCTGTTTTGACCACTGTGGCTTCATAATATGCCTTAAAGTCAGGCAGCGCGAGACCTCCAGCTTCGTTTTTTTTCCTCAAGATGCTTTTAGCAATTCGGGGCACCCTGCCCTTCCAGATAAATTTGCTTATTGGTTTTTCTATTTCTGAAAAATAAGTTGTTGGGATTTTGATTGGTATTGCATTGAATCTGTAAATCAATTTAGGTAGGATTGACATCTTAACTATATTTAGTCTTCCAATTCATGAACACGGCATGCCCTTCCATCTATTTAGGTCTTCTGTGATTTCTTTTAGCGGTTTTTTGTAGTTTTCTTTATATAGGTTTTTTGTCTCTTTAGTTAAATTTATTCCTAAGTATTTTATTCTTTTAGTTGCAATTGTAAATGGGATTCGTTTCTTGATTTCCCCGTCAGCTTGTTCATTACTAGTGTATAGCAATGCTACAGATTTTTGAAAGTTGATTTTGTAACCTGCTACTTTGCTGTACTCATTTATTAGCTCTAGTAGTTTTGTTGTGGATTTTTCCGGGTTTTCGACGCATAGTATCATATCATCTGCAAACAGTGATAGTTTTACTTCTTCCTTTCCAATTTTGATGCCTTGTATTACTTTTTCTTGTCTAATTGCTCTGGCTAGAACCTCCAACACGATGTTGAATAATAGTGGTGATAGTGGACATCCTTGTCTTGTTCCTGATCTTAGGGGGAAAGTTTTCAATTTTTCCCCATTGAGGATGATATTAGCTGTGGGTTTTTCATATATTCCCTCTATCATTTTAAGGAAGTTCCCTTGTATTCCTATCTTTTGAAGTGTTTTCAACAGGAAAGGATGTTGAATCTTGTCAAATGCCTTCTCTGCATCAATTGAGATGATCATGTGATTTTTCTGCTTTGATTTGTTGATATGGTGTATAACATTAATTGATTTTCTTATGTTGAACCATCCTTGCATACCTGGGATGAATCCTACTTGGTCATGATGTATAATTCTTTTCATGTGTTGTTGGATACGATTTGCTAGAATTTTATTGAGGATTTTTGCATCTGTATTCATTAGAGAGATTGGTCTGTAGTTTTCTTTTTTTGTAATATCTTTGCCTGGTTTTGGTATGAGGGTGATGTTGGCTTCATAGAATGAATTAGGCAGTTTTCCCTCCACTTCGATTTTTTTGAAGAGTTTGAGGAGAATTGATACTAATTCTTTCTGGAACGTTTGGTAGGATTCACATGTGAAGCCATCTGGTCCTTGACTTTTCTTTTTAGGAAGCTTTTGAATGACTAATTCAATTTCTTTACTTGTGATTGGTTTGTTGAGGTCATCTATGTCTTCTTGAGTCAAAGTTGGTTGTTCATGTCTTTCCAGGAACCCGTCCATTTCCTCTAAATTATTGTATTTATTAGCGTAAAGTTGTACATAGTATCCTGTTATTACCTCCTTTATTTCTGTGAGGTCAGTAGTTATGTCTCCTCTTCCATTTCTGATCTTATTTATTTGCATCCTCTCTCTTCTTCTTTTTGTCAATCTTGATAGGGGCCCATCAATCTTATTGATTTTCTCATAGAACCAACTTCTGGTCTTATTGATTTTCTCTACTGTTTTCATATTTTCAATTTCATTTATTTCTGCTCTAGTCTTTGTTATTTCTTTCCTTTTGCTTGCTTTGGGATTAGTTTGCTGTTCTTTCTCCAGTTCTTCCAATTGAACAGTTAATTCCTGCATTTTTGCCTTTTCTTCTTTTCTGATATAGGCATTTAGGGCAATAAATTTCCCTCTTAGCACTGCCTTTGCTGCATCCCATAAGTTTTGATATGTTGTGTTTTCATTTTCATTTGCCTCGAGGTATTTACTAATTTCTCTTGCAATTTCTTCTTTGACCCACTCGTTGTTTAATAGTGTGTTATTGAGCCTCCAGGTATTTGTGAATTTTCTGGCATTCCGCCTATTATTGATTTCCAACTTCATTCCTTTATGATCCGAGAAAGTGTTGTGTATGATTTCAATCTTTTTAAATTTGTTAAGACTTGCTTTGTGGCCCAGCATATGGTCTATCTTTGAGAATGATCCATGAGCACTTGAGAAAAATGTGTATCCTGCTGTTGTGGAATGTAATGTCCTATAAATGTCTGTTAAGTCTAACTCCTTTATAGTAATATTCAGAGTCTCTATTTCTTTATTGATCCTCTGTCTAGATGTTCTGTCCATTGATGAGAGTGGGGAATTGAAGTCTCCAACTATTATGGTATTTGTGTCTATTTCCCTTTTCAGTGTTTGCAGTATATTCCTCACGTATTTTGGGGCATTCTGGTTCGGTGCATAAATATTTATGATTGTTATGTCTTCTTGTTTAATTGTTCCTTTTATTAGTATATAGTGTCCTTATTTGTCTCTTTTAACTGTTTTACATTTGAAGTCTAATTTGTTGGATATTAGTATAGCTACTCCTGCTCTTTTATGGTTGTTATTTGCATGAAATATCTTTTCCCAACCTTTCACTTTCGACCTGTGTTTATCTTTGGGTCTAAGATGTGTTTCCTGTAGACAGCATATAGAAGGATCCTGTTTTTTAATCCATTCTGCCAATCTATGTCTTTTGATTGGGGAATTCAGTTCATTAACATTTAGTGTTA
The DNA here is from genome assembly GCF_023851605.1 of Tamandua tetradactyla. NCBI lineage: Eukaryota > Metazoa > Chordata > Mammalia > Pilosa > Myrmecophagidae > Tamandua > Tamandua tetradactyla. The sequence continues at coordinate 95,371,246 of NC_135330.1, read as the reverse complement.
TTACTGTTTGGATAATATTTTCCTCTGCCATTTTGCCTTTTGTATTATATATATCATATCTGATTTTCCTTCTTTCTACACTCTTCTCCATACCTCTCTCTTCTGTCTTTTCGGTTCTGACTCTAGTGCTCCCTTTAGTATTTCTTGCAGAGCTGGTCTCTTGGTCACAAATTCTCTCAGGGACTTTTTGTCTGAGAATGTTTTAATTTCTCCCTCATTTTTTTTTTTTTAAAGGGAAACATCTTTAAACATTTTCTTGTTTTATTGTATTTTGTTTTTTTGTTTTTGTTACATGGGCTGGGGCCGGGAATCGAACCGAGGTCCTCCGGCATAGCAGGCAAGCACTTTGCCCGCTGAGCCACCGCGGCCCGCCCTCTCCCTCATTTTTGAAGGATAATTTTGCTGGATATAGGAGTCTTGGTTGGCAGTTTTTCTCTTTTAGTAATTTAAATATATCATCCCACTGTCTTCTAGGTTCCATGGTTTCTGCTGAGAAATCTACACATAGTCTTATTGGGTTTCCCTTGTATGTGATGGATTGTTTTTCTCTTGCTGCTTTCCAGATCCTCTCTTTCTCTTTGACCTCTGACATTCTCACTAGTAAGTGTCTTGGAGAACGCCTATTTGGGTCTAGTCTCTTTGGGGTGTGCTGCACTTCTTGGATCTGTAGTTTTAGGTCTTTCATAAGAGTTGGGAAATTTTCAGTGAAAATTTCTTCCATTAGTTTTTCTCCTCCTTTTCCCTTCTCTTCTCCTTCTGGGACACCCACAACACGTATATTTGTGTGGTTCATATTGTCCTTGAGTTCCCTGATACCCTGTTCAAATTTTTCCATTCTTTTCCCAATAGTTTCTGTTTCTTTTTGGAATTCAGATGTTCCATCCTCCAAATCACTAATTCTATCTTCTGTCTCTTTGAATCTATCATTGTAGGTATCCATTGTTTTTTCTATCTTTTCTACTTTGTCCTTCACTTCCATAAGTTCTGTGATTTGTTTTTTCAGTTTTTCTATTTCTTCTTTATGTTCAGCCCATGTCTTCTTCATGTCCTCCCTCAATTTATCGATTTCGTTTTTGAAGAGGTTTTCCATTTCTGTTCGTATATTTAGCATTAGTTGTCTCAGCTCCTGTATCTCATTTGAACTATTGGTTTGTTCCTTTGACTGGGCCATATTTTCAATTATTTGAGCGTGATCCGTTATCTTCTGTTGGCCTCTGCGCATCTAGACAGATTTCCCTCAGTATTGGATCCAAAAGTTTGGAAGTTTTTCCTCTGAAATCTCTGGGTTCTGTTTTTCTTATTCTGCCCAGTAGGTGGCGCTCGTGGCACACGTTTGTCTGCGGGTCCCACCAGTAAAAGGTGCTGTGGGACCTTATACTTTGGAAAACTCTCACTGTCCGGGGGGTTCGCTAGCCGAATCGGCTTGAGCCTGCCCGGGGTCTGAACGCAGGGAGGGTTGCTGGTCGCCGCAGCCCGGGAAAGAGCCCGTCCAAATTTCCTATTCGGCCCTGGGCGACAAGCGTGGCGGGAGGGTGCCAGCGGCAGCAGCCCACCCGAGAGTGTGCACGTTCCCCGGGAGTCACGGGTTTGGAAGGGGCCTCCCCCACCCATCACCGTTCTCCGCGGCCTGGGGATTTCCGATCCAATTCTCTCAGTTGGTCCGGGGGGCTGCGCGTGGTGTGGGCGCCAGCCACCTTGGTTTCAGGGGACCGCCTCTCCAATTCTCCCAGCCGGCCTGGGAAGGGGGAAGGGAGTAACTCCGGCCGCTTGCCACCCTGCCCAGTGAGGCCCGCGCGCCTCAGCGATCTCACCCGAGCTGCTTCTCTCAGCCAGTCAGCCGTTCCAGGATGTGGTACGCTGTCTTTTTTATTTCTGTTGTGGCTTTGGGTGCTTTCTGTATCGTTTCTACTCCCCTAGTAGCTGTCCTGGAGAAGAAACTAAGATCCGCATGTCTTACTAAGCCGCCATCTTCCAGGAAGTCCCATTCTCCCACTCTTTAGGGCTATCTCGGCTATACCTATTCTAACTTTTTCATATTGGAAGTGACTGTGAATAATCAGATAAGGGATATCACTGTTCTTTTAGAGTTTATATTTAAATACATGCAAATTTTCCATGATACTCAGGTAGCAATTGTTTACTCCAGTGAAGTTTTTAATTTCTTTAATGCCCTTTAACTTCTCCATCCCATAGAGATGATTTACCTGGCTCCAAAATGTGAGATTATGTTACTTAATATGTGTGATGGTTTGAAGCTCTATGTATCCTAGAAAAATCATGTTCTTAAATTTAATACACTCCTGTGAGTGTGGAAATTTTGTTAGGATATTTTGGTGAATGAGGTGTTAAGGTGAAATGTGACCTACCTCATTCTGGGTGGGTCTTACACTTCTTACTTGAATCCTCATAAGATGATTAGAGAAAGAAGAAAATCAAAGAAAAAGACCCTTTGAGAAGCTAAGAGATGAAGCTCAGAGAAACATGGTGATAAAGTAAAGAGAGAAAATCCAGAGGAACTAAGAGGCAAAGACACACGCAGAAATTCAGAGAGGAAATCACTGAAGCCAGAAGCTGGAAGCAATGAAACCCAGGAGAGAATGGAGACAGGAGCAGATGTTGTCATACACTTTGTTGTATAATAGAGTATTTCAGTATCACCAGTAGCTAGTTTTTGATGACAAGGTATCATCTTTTTGATGCCTTGATTTGAACATTTTCATAACCTAAGAATTGTAAGCTTGCAAACTAATAAATCCTCATTGTAAAATCCAACCCACTACTGGTATATTGCATTTTGTCAACTTTAGTAAACTAAAATAATATCTACTAACAAAAGATTACATACCACTCATTGGAATAATGCCATAGGAGTTAGAATGGTAAATGAAAATGAAAAGGTGTTTTCAAATTTCCCTAGTGCCAACATAACTAAATCTCACAAAAGTAAATCATATGTGAAACTATGCAAGTACAGTGTATAAGACATGGATCTGGAAAGTATTAAAAATAGCAAATAAGAATCTATGAAAATTGGCAATGTCAACATACCATGCCTCAATATTCAAGTGAATTAATGATACTTATAATGGTAAATGCTTAATATGTTCTGTATATTCCAAAATAATTTACCTGTCTTGTTAACTAATTTATTACATGCAAAAAAAAGTCAGTGAGTTAAGTTGACTGTCATCTCAATTTCTATATGAGGAAATGGTGGCAAAGAGAAATCAAGTGGTGGCCTCAAAGATATGAAATAAGAAGGGCAGCCAGTTTTGGCCTAAGGAATGTTTGGTTTTGGAGCTTACTTCTTTAATTACTACTTTATAAAACATGTTAAAGAAGATGTAGACTCCTATGCAAATTTCACCTGACAATCTGAGAAAGATTTGACACCGTGAATGAAAACAAAACCTTTTCCAGTGACCAGGGTGGAATTCTCCCATACATCTGCCCTTACTTTCATTCCTCAGAGTTACATAATGTCCTACAGGTAAACAGTCAATGTGTGGTAATAGTGACAGGTGACATGATGTGGGTTGGAGGGGGCATTGATAGGGGCTTGGTTAGTTTGTACCCTTGTTTCCATTCCAAGTAGTTAATCAATGGTTCTGCATGTCCAAGTCTGGCCATCAGTAGAATTTTGACTGATTACTTGGATTAGGTCTCCAGAAGGCTCATAGTTGAAGAAGACACTCTATCAGGAGTCTGGAAATTAGGTCCAGAATATGGGTCATTTGCATGCCATTTCCACATTCTCATAAGGCACGTGTGTAGGCTGTTCTAAGCTTGGAAGAATGGAATTTGGAATGTCCCCACTTGGTGGCTCCATATGACTTACCAACGTCTTTATACTAGACTGGCTGTCAAGAATCACTACACCCCTTATTCATATATCCCTATGATAGACTTGAGCAGGAATTGACAAGGCATTTTACTGAATTTTGAGGCCTGATATATTTTGCATGACTTGTATACAAGCTTGGGCCCTTTGAGCATATTTTAGTAAAATCTATTGTGATTAAGATGAGCTATCAGAGAGTTCACTTTCCCTTCTTGGTTGACTGATTCTACCATTTCATTCCATAGTCATTCTTTGCAATGTCATTTGCTCTATTTAAATTGAAAGATAATGATTTTGGTGCACTAATATAAATTAAAATTTATCTGACAGAAAACACAACAGAGAAATCCCAAAGTGAATGATAGAATCATAAGTTCCTTAATGAGCATAAATATGAGTTCATAAAGTGCAGGAGATTCTTGAAAGTTTAAATGGTGTAAATAAAGCTTTGACATTGGGAATTAGAGCCAATGGTGGAGTACCAGAACATGCCCCATCCTAATGTTTTTTTCTTTCATTATCCATGAATATGACTTCTAACCTGAGACTACATGAAGGTATTCATGGATCACAGGACATCCTGTCATGAAACCCAATGCTTTATTTCCTTCTGTAAAATAAATGTTTAGTTTTATTATTAAATAATATTGATGTTCATGAAATACATAGGAAAACTGAACAGAAACCATATAATCATAACCTTAATATAGTGCTGTTTAATAAAATGTCAAACAGCATTTACTTCAGGTTGTTTGTAAAATAAGTTTTATTTATTAGTATATTCACATACCCTATTATTCACCCTATTAAAGTGTGCAATTTAATGGTTTTTTAGCTTATTCAGTTGGTTTATCCCTTACTTTCACATTTCTATGATATATGTTCCTTACAGTACAAACTCTCCTAACTTGAGTGTGCTGGATTCAATGTCCATGTACTTCATCATATATTTATTTCTCAACTATATTTATCTCATTGTTACCCAATCTATTGCATGCATTACTTAAACTCCTATATTTTTATGTGTAAAATTAAATTTGATTGATATTTTTATAGTTTCTTAGTCTTGAGTCATATTTTTAATAATATTTCTTTATATTCAATACTAAGAATATCTATATGCTTATTTAAGAGTTTTATTCCAGCTATTTCAAATCATATACAATTTTTCTGATTGTTCTTTTATGGTAATTCTACTCATCAACTGTGTATTATTGTGAATTATGAGCTAGTTCCCTGAGCTACTCCATAATGTGTGCTGTGGAAGGGCTGAAGGCAAAACATGGTCTATGTCCATGCTGATGTATTTAAAGAGAGGGGAGGAACCCAGACACTTGAGAACTACCACCAACCTCTTTCCTTGCTGCCCCATCCACCTGGCAACTCTTATCCTTAGGTTCATCCATTAATCTTTCAGAAGGAAATCACACTAGAAGGGCATAGTCTTCCAAGGTAATAATATCCAGATCTGGGGCTGGGTTATGTGTAGGGACATACTCCCAGACACATGCACTCCCAGCAACCCTTTCTGGCAGGGCACACACATTGCCTGACACCACACCACTGCAGGCTGGAAACAAAAAGGATAAGTCAATATTTACACCAGGGCCATGGTGTGGAAAGAGACATGGCCTTCTTCTAACCCACAATCCCATTGAGGCCAGCTCCACCCCAGGCTTCAGCGTTCAAAACACCTATGCATTGAGTCAAGACAACTTTCAGTTTCTTTGAGTATTTCTAATGGACTTTGGTTAATTTATCCCCAACCGTGCCCTGCCATAGATTGCCCAGGGTTGAGTCTGACAAGGAAAGACACCAGTTGCTGCCACTGCATCAACTGTAAGCGTAGATACTCCCTGATGACAGACTTTTCAAGTCCCTGGGCCTTGTTACTAAACACAGGTGCCTGCCCAAGCCTGTGCTGACTCAGCTGACTCCTTGTATCTGTTCTCTGGCCTATCCCTTTTTGCTTCACTCAGGATTAGTTTCCACTCCCATCTTGGTTTATTGAGGAATACATTTCTGGGGCTAAAGCTTGGGGCAGATTAGAATGTGTCCCTGAAGTGTAGTCTTAGGAGACATCAGACAGAGTGAAGGACATCTAGAAATAACTTACAGAGGTGGAAGAACAAAGGCTTCCATGTTCTTTCAACAGATGTCTGAATTTCACCCCTCTTCTGCTATTTACTATCTATGAAATCATAGAAAATTTATTTAACCTTACCAGGCTTTTAAACATTTACCTTTAAAAGAAATTAAATGAAGAAATAATAAATTATTGAGTGTTTAAGTTGGCTTCAGGAGGAACTGGTTGAATTGAAGCTGAGATTGGTACAGCAGACTTGGTATGCATTTGGAAACCATGATGTACAGATCTGAGAAAGCCCACAAGTGGCAAGAAAACACCTAACTCCTAGAGTGGGGTGTAAGGAGACCAGGTTCTCAAGCTAAAATGTGAGAAAAAGTCTGGTGCAGTCTTCCCAGAATTAACATGGTTTGAAAAATGGTAATTCTAGGACTAGTGGAGTAGCCAATATTGCAAACTAAACCACCTGAGTTTCCCTGAATTGTGAAAAACATGTTTCAATCACACAATACCTTATGGACTCATTTCAGGGGCCTGATCAAGCCTGCTAAGACCCTGTCACTGATCTTACCACCAGGGGAAGGAATCTTTCTTTTGTCCTGTCCAGAGAATGCTATGCTCTTAAGGCTGCACATGGGAAGTAGGTGTGCTACTAGTGGTGGGTAGACAATTAGGCTTATATGTATCCTACAAGCAGAGACCCAGCCAAGGGATTGTTGAATACCTGACAGCCATGTCCAGTAAAAGTGTGGAAACTTGTAAGATGTCTCTAGGGGCTTCTAAAGTTTATTTGGAACGTCCTATCTCAATAGCAGAGGGCTTAAGCCTGTAAAATTTCAGTGTTTATGAATGTGTAACTTTATATGAGCCTACCTACAGGTGAGAGTCCAGGATGCTTAGCCCCTAACAGGAATTGCTATAAATGGGAGCTCCTCCACTTTATGGTGGGTTGTGAGGCCTGCCTGGGAAGACTCCAGGTACTAAGGACAGAATGGCATGAAGAATGTCCTAAAACACTGCTAGAGGTTGAGTGCTGGGCCAGTGTCCTAAGTTAGCCAAACAGAAAAAGTGACAGCAAGCTCCAACCTCTGGAGTGTGTGGGCATCTCAAGTCAGGTTTGCATTGCAACCTCGGACACAATGGATTAAGCCCATGCAGAGGTGGATAGTGAGGTGGGTAGTGGATCTGGATTCTGAAGATTAGGATAGAGTGAGGCTTGCAGGATGAGATGAGGATGCTTCTGAGAGTTAACTCCAGAAGCAGAAGTCCGAAGTTTGCTGATCTAAACCTTGCCTCTCATCCTGGCATCATGGCCCTCTTCTGTCTGATTTCAACCCACATTTCCTACACTCAACCACTACTGTGAATCTCCTAGATGAGCAGGCCTGAAACACCCTTACTCACCCCAAGCCTTGGTGTAATGAGTACCTTCCCAGCTCAAATGCCCCAAGCTCTAGGAGCCTGCCTTCCCTCTATCTCCACTTCCCCCAACCCCAGATGTGCTTTTCCCCTATGTTGGGTGAGGTATTTGATTCTCTGCAGTGTAGATACCTAGTGAATATCTTACTTGTTCTGAAAGCCTACATGGTCACTTCTACCAGCCATGGAGTCTGAGTCTGAAGGCTCCAGCTCTCTGTGTACAGTGGGTCAGGCCCAGCTCTGTCAATGTTCCTTTGGTCATGCCTGCACTTCCAATGTCCACTTTCCTCCTAGGAATCACATGGCTCATAATCTTCAGTGGGGTCTCATTTCTTTGTCCAGAATGTGAAACTAGTGATTCCTGAAGAAAGGGGAGGTGGAAGACGGCTGGAAACAGGATAGACAAAGGAGCAGAGTGGGGCCTTTAATAGCTTTTATTTTAATTTGTCAGGCTTGATTTTTTTTAATTTTTTATATATATATTTTTTTATTAATTAAAAAAATTAACTAACAGAACATTTAGAAATCATTCCATTCTACATATGCAATCACTGATTCTTAATATCATCACATAGATGTATGATCATCATTTCTTAGTACATTTGCATCGATTTAGAAAAAGAAATAGCAAGACAACAGAAAAAGAAATAAAATGATAATATAGAGAAAAAATAAAAATTAAAAAATATAAAATATATATATAAAAAACAGAACAAACAAACAAAAAAACTGTAGCTCAGATGCAGCTTCATTCAGTGTTTTAACATAATTACATTGCAATTAGGTAGTATTGTGCTGTCCATTTTTGAGTTTTTGTATCTAGTCCTGTGGCACAGTGTGTATCCCTTCAGCTCCAATTACCCATTATCTTACCCTGTTTCTAACTCCTGATGGTCTCTGTTACCAATGACATATTTCAAGTTTATTCTCTAACGTCAGTTCACATCAGTGGGACCATACAGTATTTGTCCTTTAGTTTTTGGCTAGTCTCACTCAGCATAATGTTCTCTAGGTCCATCCATGTTATTACATGCTTCATAAGTTTATTCTGTCTTAAAGCTGCATAATATTCCATTGTATGTATATACCACAGTTTGTTTAGCCACTCGTCTGTTGATGGAGATTTTGGCTGTTTCCATCTCCTTGCAATTGTAAATAATGCTGCTATAAACATTGGTGTGCAAATGTGTGTTTGTGTCTTTGCCCTTAAGTCCTTTGAGTAGATACCTAGCAATGGTATTGCTGGGTCATATGGAAATTCTATATTCAGTTTTTTGAGGAACCGCCAAACTGCCTTCCACAGTGGTTGCACCATTTGACATTCCCACCAACAGTGGATAAGTGTGCCTCTTTCTCCGCATCCTCTCCAGCACTTGTCATTTTCTGTTTTGTTGATAATGGCCATTCTGGTGGGTGTGAGATGATATCTCACTGTGGTTTTGATTTGCATTTCTCTGATGGCCAGGGACATTGAGCATCTCTTCATGTGCCTTTTGGCCATTTGTATTTCCTCTTCTGAGAGGTGTCTGTTCAAGTCTTTTTCCCATTTTGTAATTGGGTTGGCTGTCTTTTTGTGGTTGAGTTGAACAATCTCTTTATAATTTCTGGATACTAGACCTTTATCTGATATGTCATTTCCAAATATTGTCTCCCATTGTGTAGGCTGTCTTTCTACTTTCTTGATGAAGTTCTTTGATGCACAAAAGTGTTTAATTTTGAGGTGCTCCCATTTATTTATTTATTTCTTCAGTGCTCTTGCTTTAGGTTTAAGGTCCATTAAAACGCCTCCAATTGTAAGTTTCATAAGATATCTCCCTACATTTTTCTCTAACTGTTTTATGGTCTTAGACCTAATGTTTAGATCTTTGATCCATTTTGAGTTAACTTTTGTATAAGGTGTGAGAGATGGGTCTTCTTTCATTCTTTTGCATATGGATATCCAGTTCTCTAGGCACCATTTATTGAAGAGACTGCTCTGTCCCAGGTGAGTTGGCTTGACTGCCTTATCAAGAATCAAATGTCCATAGATGAGACAGTCTATATCTGAGCACTGTATTTGATTCCATTGGTCGATATATCTATCTTTATGCCAATACCATGCTGTTTTGACCACTGTGGCTTCATAATATGCCTTAAAGTCCAGCAGCGTGAGACCTCCAGCTTCGTTTTTTTGCTCAAGATACTTTTAGCAATTCGGGGCACCCTGCCCTTCCAGATAAATTTGCTTATTGGTTTTTCTATTTCTGAAAAATAAGTTGTTGGGATTTTGATTGGTATTGCATTGAATCTCTAAATCAATTTAGGTAGGATTGACATCTTAACTATATTTAGTCTTCCAATCCATGAACATGGCATGCCCTTCCATCTATTTAGGTCTTCTGTGATTTCTTTTAACAGTTTTTGTAGTTTTCTTTGTATAGGTCTTTTGTCTCTTAGTTAAATTTATTCCTAAGTATTTTATTCTTTTAGTTGCAATTGTAAATGGAATTCGTTTCTTGATTTCCCCCTCAGCTTGTTCATTGCTAGTGTATAGAAACACTACAGATTTTTGAATGTTGATCTTGTAACCTGCTACTTTGCTGTACTCATTTATTAGCTCTAGTAGTTTTGTTGTGGATTTTTCTGGGTTTTCGACATATAGTATCATATCATCTGTCAGGCTTGATTTTGTGATGGGAGCTGGAAAACAGAAAAATCAAAGAGAATATTCAGAGAGACAGCTGGGCTAGGGGAAGGTTCTACCATGAGATTAGGATCTAAAGCTGATAGAAGACTACAGGAGAGTAAGGGCCTGGTGAGTTTTCATAAGGTCTACCACCAAGCCCTGAGGAGAGCAACCAGAATCAAGGCATGTGGAGTTACAAGGGATATACAGAGCCTCTGTAAGCAAAGAGTTGTACAGAGCTTGATCGGAATCTGGGTCTTAGAAGGAGCAGAAATGGCATAAGAAACAGGTGTGACTCTCTTGATGCCACTGACCAGGTGGTAAATTAGGCAACCCTGGTAAAGATGCTCTGGTAGATAGGAGGCCAGCAGCCCAAGTCCCACAGTCCAACCCCAACAGAACCCAGGAACAGATGAGCCAACAGATGAGAGACCCATGGAGTTGCTTAGAACAAAGAGCAACTAGTTAGCAAGGGGATCTGAGCCAAGGGCATTACCCATAACAGAGCTGGGGCTTTCAGGAGGCAAGTAGGGCTCCCCTAGGTCCCTGATATCTCAGTCAATAAGGATCAACTCAGTCACACCACTTGAGTGACACTGTGACAATCCAGACATCAGGATCCCACTGCAAACCTATGCATCAAAACCTCACTGTAGTCCAGTTTTGTAAAGCATCTGAACCAGTCCTTAAGTTAGAAAACATAGTCCAGAATCTATAAATATGTGGGCATGTAGATCCAGGTGATCCAGGAGATCCAGGATCCAGGCTGATCCAGGACCACACCCTACCTGAGGCCTCTGGAGAACAGCATTAAGCACATTTCTTAAGAGAGGGGCTGGGTCTGTGTCCCATAGAGGATCAGTGAAAGCCTCTGCCAGACTCTGGGATTCCATATGGGTCCTCTTCCTCCATCATTCATTTTGGGCCTTTGGATTTCTCTCAATCTCTTTGTTAAACATCTTTAAAGATGGTGTTCAGTGGGATGTTCCACAGAGAAATGAGGGATGCCCATGGCAGGAATGGTGGTGAAAATTGCCATGGTTTCCTGGAGTTTTGATAGGACAACTCCTCTATGCCAAGTGTGAAGAAATAAGAGGATGTATCTGCTCCCTTAGGTGGATGGAAATTGTTTTAGTTTACAACTGCTGGAATATGATATGCCAGAACTGTAATCACTTTTAAAAAGGGGAATTTACTAAGTTTCAAGTTTACAGTTCTAAGCCTGTAAAATTTCTTCTAACTAACGCATCAACAAGAGGTTACCTTCACTCAAGAAAGGCCAATGGGTCAGGGACACCTCTGTCAATTGGGAAGTAATGTGGCTGGCATCTGGTAGTCCCTTGCTCCTGGACTCCTTTGCTTTCAGCCACTGTTCTTGTGGGTGTCTCTCACTTTACTTCTCTGGGCCTGGCTTTCATCTCTTGGTTTCTCTTGGATCTCTCCAGTTTATGGGTTGCTTATCTTCTAATGGTGATGTCTGCTGGGCTCCAAACATCTACAAATATCCATGTCTCTTGTGTCAGTTTGAATCTGTGGTGAACCCCAGAAAATCCATTTCCTTTAATCCTTGTTCAATATTGCTGGCTAGGAGCTTTTTGATTTTCCCATGGAGATGTGACCCACATTTTGACAAGATGACTTTCATGAAGCTGGGACTCCATCCATCCCAGGTGGGTCTTGGTTAGTTTACTGGAATCCTTTAAAAGAAGAAGCATTTTCTTACCAGACAAAAGTCATGGATTCTTCTGCTAGATGCACTCAATAACTAATTCCTGAGACACCGGGTTTTCAAAGAGAGAAAGTGTTTGTTATTGGATGTGTAGTAGGAGAGCTGACAGTCTAACAGCCCAAAATCTGTTTCCCTGAACAAAGGAGATTTGAAGGATTTAAGGATTCTAACAAGGTGAGATGAGGTCATTTCCAATAGTAAATTCAAGGCAGAAGTTCAAAACATAAAAGAAAACATTGTTATCATAAGTTAACATAAATTGAAAGGAAAGGAACTGGAGATATCTATCTTCCAGAGGCAGAGTTTAGTGGATGATTTACAAATGTAAGCCACTGAGGCTAGTTAATGACTATTTTCCTTAGTGTTTAGGACTAAAAGGGAATAAATCAATTAATGGTGTAAAAGTTCTCATAGCCACTCAGGTGCCAGGTAAAAGATAAGGGCTTCTACAATCCCCCCAGATGTCCAAAACAGTTTAGCTATAGTTCAGGGCTTCCCAGTGCTTTCCTTTGTCTATTTCAAAATCCCAAAAATAAAAGGAACATCTATATAATGATTCAGTAATCAAAATCATCCCTTAAATCCTGATTTCTCAGTTACAATTCCTCCCTCTCATTTGATAATTATCACTCAATCTTGAGGAATATCTGAGTGATAACTACTTCAAGGCTGAAGAAGGGGCAGTGTTATTAAGGGCAAAGGGATGAATGATGAAACTAGTTGCTATTCTTGAAGAGTTCAGCATTTTTGGGTTTTATAGCTTCTCTGGCATTGTAACAACCTTGAGGTTTCAAGTCTCTGAAAAACAAACTTAATAAGTACAATTTTACAGAGCACTGGGTATCTTTTAGGATCTCCAGGAACTCTTTTGGTTGGGATTTGCCAGATTGTGGCAGTTTGAAGTACCTGGCTGAAGCATGCATAAGAGCAACCTCCAGATGGACCTCTTCATTTGATTTGAAATCTCTGAGCTATTGAAACTCTATTTCTCCCCCACCCCCTTTTTCAGTCCATTTATGTCAGGGCCAGGCTCATCCTTGCTCACAGTGCCAGGACCAGTTATGTCCCATGATGCCAGGGCCATTGTGTCCCATGGTGTAGGTTGTTTACTATTACAAAAATAAGTTTCATAAGGGCAAGCCTTAAAATTGAGGCCTTGGCTTATTAAATTGGAAGCCCCTCTTGCTTAAGAAAAATGTCAGGAATTCCTCAGGTGGGGAAGTTTAATAGTTCTATCTTTCCCAGTTCCTAAAGTAATTTTGCAAACACTTTCTCATTTTCTGCTCAAAATACTCAGAAATGCATCATTGCATACTGTTCTGGTTTGAAAAGAAGTATGCCCCCTAAGAAAAGCCGTGTTTTAATATAAATCCCATTTCTTAAAGGTAGAATAATCCCTATTCAATACTGTATATTTGAAACTGTAATGAGATCATCTCCCTGGTTGATGTGATTTAGTTAAGAATGGTTGTTAAACTGGATTAGGGGATGACATGTCTCCACCCATTTCAGTGGGTCTTGATTGGTTTACTGGAATCCTATAAAAGAGGAAATATTTTGGAGAATGAGAGACTCAGAGAGAGCAGAGAATGCTGCAGCACCACGATGCAGAGTCCACGAGCCAGCAACCTTTGGAGTTGAAGAAGGGAAGTGCCTCCCGGGGAGCTTCATGAAATAGGAAGCCAGGAGAGAAGGCTAGCAGATGATGCTGTATTTGCCATGTGCCCTTCCAGCTGAGAGAGAAACCCTGAACTTCATCGGCCTTCTTGAACCAAGGTATCTTTCCCTGGATGCCTTTGATTGGACATTACTATAGACTTGTTGTAATGGGGACATTTTCTCAGCCTTAGAACTGTAAACTAGCAACTAATTAAATTCCCCTTTTAAAAGCCATTCCGTTTCTGGTATATTGCAGTCCAGCAGCTAGCAAACTAGAACAGATTTTGGTACCGGAGAGTGGGGTGCTGCTGTTGCAGTTTGCAAATACCAAACATGTTGGAACGGCTTTTTAAATGGATAAAGGAAAGATTTTGGAAGAGTTGTGAGAAGCTTAATAGAGAAGGCCTAGAATGCTTTGAAGAAACTGTTGGTAGAAATGTGGACTCTAAAGACACTTCTGATGAGGCCTTAGACAGAAATGAGGTCCGTGTTATTGTAGACTGGAAGGAAGGCGATCCTTGTTTAAAAATGGCAGATAATCTGGCAAAATTGACTGGTAGTTTGGCTGGAAGGCAGATTTTAAATGCCATGAACTTGGATATTTAGCATAAGAGATCTCCAAATTAAATGTCGAAAGTGCAGTCTGGTTTCTCCTTGCAGCTTATAGTGAAATGCGACAGGAAAGAGATAAGCTGAAAACTGAACTCTTGAGTAAAAAGAAACCAGAAGTTAAGGTCCTGGAAAATTCTGGGCCTATAGAAAGGGAGACACGGAGTTATCCAGGAAAGATTTGTGGAAACTCCTTATGTCTGATGGGCATGATCCAAGACTACTGCATAGAAAGCCAACGAGAGTGCTGTGGGACCTGTATAAACAGAGCTGCTGCCAGTCTGGACTGAGGGGTTCAGAGAAGGGACACATTGGAGGAAAAATAACTTAAGAGGCAAAACCGTGGAGGCTGAGGTCTGAAGTCAGGAAGCCTCGGGCCAGGAGAGTGGACCCACCCAAGCCCATGGAGAGGGTGAGTTTGCCCCAAAGGCAGAGAATGGGCCTTCCACCTCATTGCAGTGGAAGAGTCATGCCGCCTCAGGCCTTGGAGAAGGTGAAACACATTCCTTGGGGTTTGGGGGGAGCCTGGCTGCCACCACATGGAGGGGTTAAATGTGTGCCCCGGAGATGGCAGAGAGCCCGGGTGCGGCCCCAATGCTTAGAGAGGGTGGAGCCAAGAAAAAGGTGGTCTCCCCAATATCCCCCAAGGTTGCATTCAGAGAGAGGCAGGCGTAGGCATTTGGAAAGGGTGGGACTGCCACTTTCTAAAGCCCTGAGGATAAATGAGTCTCAGACTTTGAAATCTGATGGACTTTGCCCTGCGGGTTTTTGAAACTGTGTGGGTCCAGTGACCCCTGTGTTCCTTCCTCCCTATGGAAATGTGTATATGTATCCTATGAATATTCCTCCTTTATATGTTGGCAGCAAATAATTTGTTATGAGTTTTCAAAGGTCCAGAGCAAATGGAGAGAATTTTGAATTAGGATGGACCATGCCTGTAACTCACTTGATGAGATTTTATACTGTCTTTAATTTTGTACTTCATTTGTATTGCTACTGAAAGGTTTAAGGATATCTGATATTGTTATGAAATTAATGTATTTTGTATACGGGAAAAACATGTCTTTTTTAGGGGCCAGAGGGTGGAATGTGCTGGTTTGAAAGGGTATATGCCCCCTAAGAAAAGCCATGTTTTAATATAAATCTCATTTCTTAAAGGTAGAATAATCTCTATTCAATACTGTATATTTGAAACTGTAATGAGATCATCTCCCTGGTTGATGTGATTTAGTTAAGAACGGTTGTTAAACTGGATTAGGTGACGACATGTCTCCACCCATTTGAGTGGGTCTTGATTAGTTTCTGAAGTCCTATAAAAGAGGAAACATTTTGGAGAATGAGAGACTCAGAGAGAGCAGAGAATGCTGCAGCACCATGAAGCAGAGAGTCCACCAGCCAGCGACCTTTGGAGATGAAGAAGGAAAACGCCTCTCGGGGAGCTTCATGAAATAGGAAGCCAGGAGAGAAAGCTAGCAGATGATGTCGTATTTGCCATGCGCCCTTCCAGCCAAGAGAGAAGCCCTGACTGTGTTCACCATGTGCCGTCTCACTTGAGAGAGAGACCCTGAACTTCATCGGCCTTCTTGAACCAAGGTATCTTTCCCCGGATGCCTTTGATTGGACATTTCTATAGACTTGTTTTAATTGGGACATTTTCTCGGCCTTAAATCTGTAAACTAGCAACTCATTAAATTCCCCTTGTTAAAAGCCATTCCTTTTCTGGTATATTGCATTCTAGCAGCTAGCAAACTAGAACACATACCATTAACTTGTACAAAGTGTTAAGGTTTTGTTCCTGGTTAGGGCAAATTTTGGGCAAACTAAATAATTTTTAATCTCACACAGAAGTTATAGCCAAACTACAGACAATATTAGTCTTTACCTATTGATTTACCTCAGCTTTAACTAGATCAGCTTCATCACATCTTTATCTGGAGTTTGATCTCTTTCAGTTTTTTAACAATTGCGGTGTGGATCCATGCTAATTTTCAGAGCTGGAGAACTGAATCTGAGTTTGAGGTGCCACACAGATACTTAAATTATGGGGAACTACTGGACTATGCAAAGATTAAAGCACTTCAGACTTTAACGATAAAAGTTAATGCTTGCAATCTGAGCTCTAAACATTGTCAGTATTTTTGAATGAAGCTTCTTTCAGAAATAAGAACATTAGACAGCCATTTTATGTTAAGAAACCATAACAGAAGTTTTGCTGTATTTCCCTTTTATACATTTACCAGTGTTATGTTATCTAACAGATAAAATATACCAGATATATTTGTTCAACCTTTCCTTTAAAGTTGAGCACAGCCTAGCTTAAACTCAACCAATCTGAACCACAGCACATTTTTCTTGATAAGGAAAAGGTATGTTTGGCTTCTTGAACAGAGGACATTCCTATTTCCAGCAGCCACACACCATGCACTTATGAATACCTGGCTTTATAGGACCATATCTATGGCATCCTTGTAACATCTTTGCATTATTTCAATAAATATCCTTCTTAGTTACAAAGAACTTTATTTAGTTACAAATAAAGTTGAGAACTTATACTTTTAGATAACTGTTAGAGCAAAGCAGTGCAACTGACAATTTGGCAGGTTCTATGATCTGTAGCTTTTTTTAGAATAACAAATCCTGTGACTAACCACTCCATACAATTGCTTAACATCATAAATGTGTTTGATAGTGATCTTGAATTGGCTAACCTCAAGCATGACTTTAGAGTTGAATCAAGAAATTTCAGATCCACGGATGATGTGCACATTCTTGCACTTCATTTGCTGTGAAGTGGGTTCCTTGATCAGAAGCAATATTATGTAGAATACCATTATGTTGGATATGGCATTCTGTAAGTCCATGGTTGGTAGTGTTTGTGGAAGCATTCCGCGCAGGGAGGGCAAACCTATGTCCTGAGTATGTATCTATTCCAGTCATAGAAAAACACTATCCCTACCATGATTGATGTGGTTTAATATAATCAACCTACCACCAGGTAGCAGGCTGAACAGCTCAGGGAATGGTGCTATAAAGGGGACTGAGTGTGGGTCTCTGCTGCTGGCAGATTGGGCACTCAGTAGTGGCTGTAACAGACTGGTCTTGGTGAGTTGAAGTCCATGTTGATGAGTTCATGCATAAACTCCATCCCTACCACTATGCCCATTTTGTTCATTAGCCCACTGGGTAATGGCAGGAGTAGTTGAGGAAAGAGGATGACTTGTATCCATACGAGGGTTCTTCTTATCCACTTGATTATTTAACCCTTGCACTGATGAAGTAACCCTCTCATGAACATTCACATGGGGCACAAATATTTTCATGTGCCTTGCCCACTCAAAGAAGTCTATCCACATACTTCTTCCCCAGACCTCTATTTCACTCATTTTCCAATCATTCTTCTAAGCCCCTGACCACCCAGCCAAACCACTAGCAACAGCCCATGAGTCAATATGCAAATGCACCTCTGGCACCTCTCTCCTTCCAAGCAAAATGAACATCCAGGTGCATTGCTTGAAGTTCTGCACACTGGGAGGATTTCCCCTCACCACTGTTGTTTAAGGACATCCCAGAATGAGGTTATAGTGCTATAGCTATCCACTTCTTGGTTGTCCCTGCATATCATGCAGAACTATCTGTTAACTAGGCCTCAGTTTTCTCTTCCTCAGTCATCTGACTGTAAGGAATTCCCCAAAAGGCCATAGCTCTGGTCTGGGAAAATAATGTTATGTGTCAGCAGGAGTGGGGCCATGCATATTTGGGCCACTTCCTCATGTAACATACTTGTGCTGTCACGATCTGCTAGAGCCCTAACTCTAATATACCATTTCCATCTTATGATGGAGTGCTGCTGTTCATGCTCAACTTTATGGTTTGGTGGTCCATAAAATGCCCAGCTCATGATAGGAATCTCAGGTCTCATGGAAACTTGGTAGCCCATGGTTTAGAGTTCAGCTTCTACTAAGGCCCAGTAGGAGACTAAAAGATATTACTCAAAGAAGAGTAGTTATCTGCAGCAGATGGTAAGGCTTTGCTCCAAAATCCTAATGGCCTGCGCTGTGATTCTTCCTTAGGAGCCTGCCAAAGTCTCCAGACAACATTCTTATTTGACACTGACACTTCAAGCACTATTGGGTCTGCTGGACCATATGGTCCAATTGGCAGAGCATCTTGCACAGCAGCCTGGACATGTCACAGAGCCTTCTCTTGTTCTGGTTCCCTTTAAAACCAGCAGCTTTTCTGATCACTTGGCAAATGGGCTGAAGTTATACACCCCAATGAGGAATATGTTGTCTCCAAAATCCAAAGAGGCCAATTAGGCATTGTGCCTCATTTTTGGTCCTAGAAGGGGCCATATCCAATATCTTCTTCTTCACCTTAGAAGGGATATCTTGACATGCACAATATCACTGGACTCCTAGAAATTTCTCTGATGTGTAACTTCCTTGCATTTTTGTTAGATTTGTCTCCCACTGCTGACATGTAGATTCCTTACTAACAAGTCTAAAGTAGTTGTTACTTCTTGCTCACTAAGTCCAATCAACATGATATCATCAATAAAATGAACCAGTGTGATGTCTTGTGGAATGGAGAAATGATCAAGATCCTTGTGGACAAGATTGTGACATAGAGCTTGAGAGTTGATATACCATGAGCAAGTAGGAAAGAGAAGGTTTACTGCTGACCTTGCCTGCTGAATGAAAACTTTTCTAGTGGTCCTTACCAACAGCTATTGAATAAAGCATTTACTCGATCAACAGCTGCATAGCAAGTGGCAGACAATATGTTGATTTTCTCAAGCAATGATACCACATCTGGAACACCAGTTGCAATTGGAGTCACCACTTGATTAATCCACTGTCATTCTCCAAGTTGCATCTGTTTTCTGCAGGCTAAATAGGATGGTTGAATGGGGATACCACCATTCAACCACAATCACCACCTTTGCTTTTCCTTCAAGTCCTTAAGAGTGAGACTAATCTCTGCAATTCCTCCACAAATAGGGTATTTCATTTAATTCACTATTTTGCTAGGTAGGGGCAATACTAGTGGTTTCCATTTGGCCTTTCATACCTTAGTAGCCCTCACTCAATGGGTCAGAGAGTCAATGTGGTGATTCTGTCAGTTGTTGAGCATGTCAGAATTATGTATTCTGAAACTGGGGAAAGGACAACAGAATGGGTCTGAGGACATAGTGAACCCACTGTGAGATGCAGCTGAGCTAAAACTCCATTGATCACCTGACCTCCATAAGCCTGTACTCTGATTCATGGACCAAGGTGGCACTTTGGGTCTCCAGGAATTTGTATCACTTCTGAGCCAATGTCTAATAATCCCTGAAATATCTGATCATTTACTTTTCCCTAGTGCACAGTCACCCTGGGAAAAGGCCATAGATCTCCTTGGGGGAAGTCCAGGTATAAGGTGAATCATAAAAATTGGGGCAGTATTAAAGGGTCCTTCCCCAAGGAGACCCAGCCCTTCCCACATTTAAGAAGTCTCAGTCTGTATATTGTCATATATGGACTTGATTAAAGGGGCCATGGCTCTCTGTTTATGTAATTCAAGATAGATTTCTGTTCATTTGACCTAGAGTTCTTCTGCTTATACAGCTCAAATAAGAATTTATGATCTGCTAGCCAGTGCCACAAGTCTCCTCAGGTCAGATTATTTTGACTGCTGCTTTGAGTATCCTGTCCATTATGGTGGCCACACCTACCTTGTCTATGGTGATTAACTGTTGTGACATGGTTTCTGCAACTTGGGAATGATGATCCCCATTGTGTTTAAGGATTCCAGCACAGTGGCAGCAGTCCCCAAAGTAATATCTGACTTAAAGAGAAAGGTGGATATAGAGATCTTCAGTGATGATGGAGCTAGTCTCATAAGTTTATTTCTCAAGGTTCTGGTGAAAGATGTATTCTTTTGATATTCCTGGGGGTATATGAGCAGCTCTTCTATGATAAATCCACTCTAACATTCCAATCTCTCTAAGCCTCTGGATCCCCTCATATACATTATACCAAGGAAGTTCTGGTATTTTGAGCTCGGGTAACATTGGCCACCTTTTGATCAGCCAACCACCCAAACAAACTGTTAATGCCCTTTCTAACCCCTCAAGCTACAACCTCGAGTGGGGAATATGGCTTACTGGAGCCATATCAATAAATTCAACTTGATCCAACTTTATATTTCTTCCACTATTATCCCATACTCATAACATCTATTCCCACACATATTCCCCTGATTTCTGTATGTATGGATTAGAAAATGTAGGCAGTCCTTTAGGTGTATATTGTACCTTCTGATGGGTCACACTTTGTACTTAACCTTTTGGGGCCTCTTGGGATATTAGTCTACTTACAGGTCTTGAAGCAAGAGGGGCATGGGGTTCATGAAAATAAATAGGAATGTCTTTCAAGCCTATTACCTTCAGGAATTCCATTGCATTTTCATATGACAAAACAGGATTAGTCACTCCAGACAGAAGAATGAGGGCTGAAATCAGGAAGGTTCTTACAAGGTTAGCAGGTATTGAAGAGTTAATCTCCTCTTTAGGTGGCAGCTGGATGGTAGTTTCTTCTAAGCAGATTGGAGTCTTGGAAGCTGTTTTCTCAAGGCGATACATTATAGGTCTATCTAGCAAAGGTTCAGCAAATTTCAGAGATGCACACTCCCCCTCACCATCATTATCAGCCATATATCATCATTCCATGTTTCAGGATCCCATTCTTTTCCAATCAAAACACTTGCTTTAGCAGTAGACACCCTGCAAGGTTGAGATCTTAATTTACATTGTAAATCTGCTACTTGAATTAGAAGTCTCTGTGTCTGGTTTTCAGAGACCTCAAGACTGTCATCACAGGACATAAGACTTTCCTTCATCACATACATGGAAAATTTTACATGATTCATATGGTGCTTAAGGTGAAAATTTGAAGCTCATCCCTCTCCTTCATCACT
Organism: Tamandua tetradactyla; assembly: GCF_023851605.1. Taxonomy (NCBI): domain Eukaryota; kingdom Metazoa; phylum Chordata; class Mammalia; order Pilosa; family Myrmecophagidae; genus Tamandua; species Tamandua tetradactyla. Next base: position 95,350,278 of record NC_135330.1, on the reverse strand, counting down.
GTATCCAGAGTATCTAACAACAACCAGCCAGCATCATTATATCTTTTGCATGAAGAAATCCTGGGTCACAAATGAGGGGCGCCTAACTGCAGCACAGATGAGGCACAGGGCTGCCTGGAGGTGGGGTTGTGTGAGCTGAGGAAAAAGGATGAGAAGGATTTAGGCAGATGAAAGAAGAGTTTAATGGTGATTCAGAAGTGGGGCAACTTCCCAGTCAAGCGCAGGAACAGTGACATGTGTTTGGTGCCAGCGGACTGATCTAAGGCAATGGCCAGAGGAAAGAGGCTTGGACCACCCTTCACCCCTGTTCTCCTCTTAACCTTCCTGGACCCTATTCTTGGGGAACAGGAAGGAAAACTCACTTGAGGAAACAGTGTGTGTTTGAAGGCACCCAGTGGGCACTGATGAGAACAGATCTGCAGAGGTGCAGGCCATAGTAGAACATGCTGGCCTGCCATGGCCACTGTGTGCCCACAAATCCTGGATGTCAAAGACTATTCTTACCACCTTAGGTTTCCCACAAACTGGAGAGATCCCTAACCTACCCCCATTAGAGATACCAGTAGTACCCCAGAAGGTCACTATCAATGAGTACCTTCCTCCATTTTGAGAGAAAAGTGGCCTGGCCAAAATGACTGAGGGCTGCCCTGTCTGTGTCTTCAGTGGCTGCTGCCAAGGACTAGACCACCAAGCCCAGAAATGCTCTGTGGGAATGAGGATACAGAGGTCAGGGGAGTAACCTGACTACGTGGGGTCACAGCAGCTCTGGGCAGCATCTCTTGTTGAGACAGCCTCATCCTTCCAAAGACCTGCCATGAAATTATTTTCCTTAACTCACATTTCTATACCTAGTGTCCAGGTGAAGGGCCTGAGGGTCTTAGTGGTTACTTGACTTGCTCAAAGTTATTGCTTTTAAGTGTCCTTGCCCTCCCACCCCACCCCAGTATCTGGTGGAGAGAGATCCAGCAGCAGTAATAGGATTTTGAAAAGCCAAGACTTTCTGCAAGGCTATGTACCCAGTTAGGAAATTTTCTCAGAGTCTCTGGATGCACAATACTCCATTTCAAAAAGAAAGGTTGTGGGGACAACTATGAGGTGCCTGATTCAGATAATCAGATGTACAGATGTCTTATGCTCATCAGGTCTCAATAAAGGGCAACAACTTCAGGGGTGTTGACAGCAACAGTACCAGTGCTACTTTGCTTACCCCAGACCCAAAGCCGTGGGCCCTCTGCCCATCTCCATGGTCAAACCCAGATCCTTAATCTGTTTCTGACCCAAACAAGGCCCCAAGAGTGGAAAGCTGTGACAAACCCCTGCTGATGCTCTCTCTGGGGGCTCCAGGCATCAGGGCGCATAGCCTCAATCCCAGTCCTCCCAAGTACCTCCCAGTTAAACTGATATCTGCCCTACATAACTTGGCTTCATTACCTGCCAGGCTCACCCTGGCCACCTTGACTACAGACTTGGGGCTACACCCTTGACACTTCCACCTCTAGGCCTAGTGAGCTTTCACTCTCCTTTCTCTTTCCCCTTACATGGAACCCCACAGGGTGCAGGGACTCTACAGTACAAATGGCCAAAACCCAGCTGCCCCTAGCAGAAACAGTAGCAGCTAGAGGCTCTGGGATGACAACATTTGTTGGGGTGCACTCAACTCCAGTGCCCATGCCAGGACTACTGTAAAGTGAGAGGGAACAGCCAGGAACAGGAAGGCTTCCAAGGCCCTGACCTTATCCCTGACTCCACCCATGATCCCCTCCTGAAGTTGGCCTTTGACCATGCCCCTGACCACACCTGAGTTCAAAGCTCTCTGACCACACCCGAGTTGGGGCACTGACCCTGTTCACTGACTCCACCAAAGCTGTGTCTTTGGCCTGGCCCTTGACACCAATCCCTGACCAGCCTGAACCCTTCCCTGGCCCTACCCCAACAGCACCCCATGCTCATCCCTCTTTTTTTCTTCTTTTTTTATCTTTTTTGCATGTGCAGGCTCTGGGAACTGTACCCAGATCCCTGGCTTGACAGGCAAGAATTCTAGCACCAAGCAACCCTTATACTGCCTGGTCCTGCTTTTGAGGCCTTTGAATCCTGGTCTCTGAACCATGGATATCTGACCTTTTCCACCTCTGGTCTCGGACATTGACAATTGGAGACCTTCCACTGAACACTCTTCTGGGCCCAACCCATGAGCCCCTCCTTGACTCTGGCCCTTGAACCCATTCAAAATCACCTCTGATTCCACCAGAAGCCAGACTCCCTGACCTCACCCTCTTGTCCTGCCAGAGGACTTCTACCAGACCCACCCCAAGGCCAGCCAGTCAACTTACCCCTGAGCCCTCCTGCAGCCTATTGGTATGATAGCTAGTCAATATGATTGAGGCATGATAATATTTGTCTTTTTGTTCCAGCTATTTAATTCAGCATAAGTGAGCTCTTAAGATTCATTTATCTAGTGTCATGTCATCTTTCCTTCTTGTGGCTGCTCAGTGGCCCATTGTATGTATACACTATAGTTCCCCTTCTATTTCTCTGTCATTGTGCCTTTAAGCCACCTTCATTCATTGTGGATCAGGAACACTGCTGCCAGAAACAGCAGGGTGCAAATGGCCATTCCCTTCCCAACACTCAGTTGCTCCAGTTGTATACTGAGCAGCAGAGTTTCAGTATCATATGGAAAACCACCCCTACCCTCCTGTGGATCTACCACACTGCCCCCAAGGGGCTGCAATTCTCATTTCCCTAACAGTGAAGAGGTACATCTCTTTCTCTACATTTTCTCTGGCACTTGTCCTTCTCTGTTCATTTTTAAATACTTTTTTCACATGTCATACAATCCAGCCTTATCGTATAGACATGCCTCTGCTGCCATACTCTATCTGAAGACATTTTCTTTATTTCTACAAAGAATCCATACTCTTGTCCCAGTTTGCCCACCTGTTGACATTCAGTTTTGGAATAATGTCTTTGTTACATTCAGTGGAAGCATATTATAATGTTACTGTTGACAATAGACCCTAACTTATATTGATTGTACTTTCTCCCATATACCATCTATATTCAAATCCTATAATATGTACATTCTTTTGTTCTTCCTTGAACTGCTTTTCTTGTATGCAATTGTACATATGTTATAAAAAGTGTCAGAGTATTCTAACACCCAAATTATCCTTAAATATTGTTTTCTAAATATGGCAAGAGGGAGACAGTTATAACAATCTTAAGAATCTAACATGATTACAACTGGAAGGTCTGGCTGGGTATGGAAAACTGACTATATTTCTTTGGGGCAGAGCTGATTTTAAGTCTTTGTGAGTTTGTAATATTACATTAATTTAACTTTCAATAAGTGCTGTTCACATGCTAGGCATAGGTATAAGAGGCTTATTTATAAATTAAATCATCAGACCTCAGATTGTCCCTCTTAGGAATAATTTGTGAATAATACCTGCATTTTTCAAACATAGAAGCTGCTTAATTTTGAAGCAGGGTGAAATAAGACATCTGTGAGTCCCTAGTTTCCTATTCAGTTCTGAAAGAATTCATAGGCAACCACTAGTCCCTTGTTTCTTATCTATCTCTGAAGAAACTAATGCAAGCTGCAAACATCAGCTGTCAACATCCTGGGACAAAAATTTCCCCTAACACCACAAAACCTCCTTGAATCACTGAAACCTCCTAAAATCATACAGTTTCTAAACACTTCGTAAGTTAGATAAACCAACAATACAAGTAGGCAACTCAAAGAGTTTATTTGCATGTACAGAGATGCCTGGCATCCAGAAGTCAGAACCCCTAAGCTCTCCTTTCCTTGGCTTATATAGTCTTGTGCACCTTGGGTCCAAGTGTTTTAAATAAAGCTCACATCATTTGCATCCATAATTATATGCTGACTATTAACTAATAAGCATGTCCCTAAGGATATATACACCCATGTTGCCTACGTACTATTTCATACATTGCAAGGTCAAAAATGTCAGAAAGTCTCCACCTCTGGAGACTTATCTGTAAACATTTTGAGGGGTGGGTCTCTGCACACATATTTACATTCCTCATGATTAGCATATTGATGGAGTACCAATAAATTAGTTAATAGACAATTGTATTACTGAACAAGGGGTCATCCTTTGCAATATAAATTTCAGTGCAAAATTTGATATCGAATAGAGTTCTGGAAAGCCAAACTTTAAATCTACCCTTTGGATTATTTATTTATCAAAAATATACTTATATTGCTCTTGAATTTCAGTTTTCTCTAGTGGTCCTGATTTTAAATAACAAAAGTACCAGTGAGTTATTAATTTCCCTGAAGGAATGTCATCTGAGAAACAAATTCACCTACAGTTTCCTCATATATATGCTTTAAATTCCTTATCATTCATCTTTATCAAATATAACCAAATGGTATATTTATGATTTTTTCTTTCCAAATAAACAGCTTTTATTAGGTGATAAAGAAAATTCCCATTTTCTCTTGCCCCACTATTTGTACCCAACCATCCATATGCATATGCTTGTGGAGAGTGATTCTCAGATAGTGTGGGCTGATGAGCCAGAGACAGGAAGATGTGTCATGGCATGGAGGTTGAGTTCAGCCTTCAATGAAGACAAGATGATTGTATCGGGCTGAATATGTGCACTGTGTGAGGGTAGCTTTATTTAGAGAGACTATTGTGTTATTCTTTCTCTAGAGAGTTTGTTCTATTTACTTAAGTGCTTGTTATTTGAGATTGACAAAACCAGGTCACATTAGCATATGGATAATTTTGAAATGTTTCTGTACACATTTGAGAAAGCACTGAAGGAGAGGTCTCCTTCTCTGAATACACCTGATTTATACAAGTGATAATTCAGGAAACTGTGACAAAGGCAATATCATTAATAAGCCTCATTATTAAAGCTATTATGTATTAAGTGGCGTCTGTGTATGAGACAACAGTGTGAATTGTTTGTAACTGTTAACTAGTTCAAACCTCCAAATTATGTTTGAAAGTACTATCAGCAACCAAAATATAAAGTTAGGAGATAATTGCTTTTAAAGAAAGGAAAAATGAGTTACCACTTCTCTTGTAACATATTTCCTATTAGCTCTTTAGTCTATAATATTCTCACCTTTCCCTTACACTATTTTGTCCAATTGTTCCATTATCTTACCTGACTTACTTCTCTTTAATCACACATTGCATTTCTTTCTCTAACCCTCTCATCATTAATTTTTTACTTTCTGTTTAGAGTATAATTTTATTCCATATTTTCATTAAAATAATTTTTGATATGAAATGCATGACTCTGAAACTCAGGTTGGATTTGCTGGAATTGGCTTATAAAGATTTACCATTTGGTGATTCTATCTCTTATATTACATGCTTTACTTTTCATTATATTTCATATAAAGATATGAGATAGTTTCCATTCTTATAATAAAGTTTGAAATTTAAATATCAATGGGTATTTGTTATTAATGAATATTATGTTTAAAATATTAAAATATGAATATATGGGTGCATGGATGGTTCAGTGGTAGAATGCTCACCTTCTATTTGGGAGACCCAGATTAGATTCTGGAACCATGAACCTAAAAAAAGAATATATTAAATAGTATACTAGAATGTTACTAATTTTTATAAGCATATTTCATACAATTAAACATGAGCAAGTTAAAGTATTAAATCAGTTTTCTAAAGCTTGGGTCAAAATAAAATGAAGATAGTTATAATCTCAATAAAGAGCTACAATCACCTCTATCCATTCCCAAACATTTAAGCTCATTAAAGCTCATTAGCACTATTAGGTAACTATTCACTGTTACCATTATAAGTAATAGTGCTTCCTTTATAGTTGAATTTGTTTGAAAGTGGTTGTTTAGAGTCATTTATGTCACAAATTAACAGAACAAATATAAAGAAGTCCTCATAGGAACTACCACAAATGTACAAAAAACATTACAGAAAGCGGTATGGGAAAAACATAGCTACTGCAAACTATGGCCTATAGTTAGCAATAATGTTTTAATATTCTTTCATCAATAATAAAAAATTCAATGCACCAATACTATGGGCCAACAATACGGGGAATCAGGGTTTTTTACTCTGATTTTTGTCCTGGAGTAATAAAAATTTTCTAAAATTGATCATGGTGATTTATGCACAACTAAGTGATAATACCTTGAGCCAGTGATTGTATCCTTTGAATGGTTTGTTTGGTTTGTGAATATATCTCATTAAAATTGAAAAAATAAAAGGAGGATAAAATTCAATCCCTTAGCTTCGATTGACCTTTTTGCATATGTTCTTGGATCAAAATTAGATTAATGCACGTTAATTTACATTGTAATGACTCATTGACAAGATCTTTTTATGTCCATTATTCTTTTTCTCAGGTGTAACAACAATCCCATCTACATCAATTAATTAATGTGTGGTGATATTCTTTCCATAAATATGTTAATATAATTTATAGTATAATACACACAATATAAATCCAAAATTGAGAAATGCATAAAGAAACTTAAAAAAAATTATAATGTGGGTGGGCCACAGTGGCTCAGCAGGCAAGAATGCTTGCCTGCCATGCCAGAGAAGCCGGGTTCAATTCCTGATGCCTGCCCATGTTAAAAAAAATAATTTAAAAATGTATAATGAATTTGACCATCACTGCCCTGCTGAACTGATGACTTATGTGAATTTATTCAAAGAAATTTCTTTTTCAGAATATGTTTTGCAAATATACACAAATGTGGAAAATAAAGTACATGGAAATATCATATTAATTCTTTATTGCCTTTATTTTCATCTGATATTTTAATTATGTAATCAGTAAAATATTCATTTCCATTTCTTTATTTGTCAAGTGGCTATTGCTCAATAGGCAGTCAGTGTGTTGAAATGGGAAGAGACACATTCCCCTAAGGCAATTCAAGAAAATTTTATTGCATTTAGTAATTGCTATTTATTATCTTCTACGGCAGTTATATGGAATTTCAAGGTATTATGTGTTTTGATATTTTTATTTGAAGCATGTAGGCAGAAAATAAAAATTTTGGAATAGGTCTTATACACCTTGGTCTTTTCCAACACGGCTGAATGAACATCTTTCTCTTTCTTGCTATTGTCATCCTCTTTTCAGTTGTGCTGATAGGAAATATCATTTCTAAATATTCTACTCATTTGAATGAAAATGATACTCCACACTTCAACACACTTTCTATTCAGTCATCTCTCCTGCATTCATATGATATACATCTCCACCATTGTGCTTGTTCTAGTTTGCTAGCTGCCAGAGTGCAACACACCACAGACAGATTGGCTTTTAATAAAAGAGGATTTACTTTGTTAGTTCTTCAGAGGAAAGGCAGCTAGCTTTCAACTGAGGTTCTGTCTTATGCATGATGGCACACGGTGATCTGTGCTGGCCTTCTCTCCAGGCCTCTGGGTTCCAACAACTCTCCCTGGAGTGATTTTTTTCTGCATCTGCAAAGGCCTGGGTTGAGCTGCAAGTGCTGAGATGAGGTATGCTGAGCTGCTTGGGCTGTGCTATGTTGAGCTCTCTCATCTGGAAAGGCACATGGTGAACATGGTCAGGGTTCCTCTCTCATCTGGAAGGGCACATGGCAAACAAGGTGTCATCTGCTAGCTTCTTCTCCTGGCTTCCTGCTTCATGAAGCTCCCCAGGAAGACATTTTCTTTCTTCATCTTGAAAGTCTGCTGGCTGGTGGACTCTGTTTCTCATGGCTATGTCATTCTGCTCTGCTCTCTCTGAATCTCCTTCATTCTCCAAAATGCATCCTCTTTTATAGGACTTCAGAAACTAATCAAGACCCACGCAAATGGGTGGAGACACACCTCAACCTAATCCATCTTAACAACCACGCTTGATTAAATCACATCTGCAGGGAGATCTAATTAGAGTTCAAACTTAAAATACTGAATAGGGATTAGAAGAAACAGCTGCTTTTACAAAATGGGATTAGGATTAAAACATGGTATTTCTAATGTCCATATTCATTTCTAACAGGCACAGTGATCAAGATGACAATGAACTTTCTTTCATATATTAGGATCATTATTGTCATATTCAAATATCTCGGTTTATGGCCCTTTGTGGACCCAAAACTCTCCTTCTTTTCTTATCTTATGATCATATTCACCAATATGTCACTCTTCATGTTATCATGTACTAATTAGCAAAATGAATTGTTTGTCCATGGACATATAAACATGGGTCAGTGGTTCCATCAATTCTTTTTTTTTTTTTGATTTGTCTTTTTATTTTATTTAAGAAGTTTTTTTTAAAATTTTTTATTAATCAAAAAAAGAAAAGAAATTAACACAACATTTAGAAATCATTCCATTCTACACATGCACTCAGTAATTCTTAGTATCATCACAGATGTATGATCATCATTTCTTAGTACACTTGCATCGATTTAGGAAAAGAACTAGCAAAACAGCAGAAAAAGATATAGAATGTTAATATAAAGAAGAGAATTAAAATAATAATACTAATAAAAATATATATATATAAAAAGGAAAAAGAAAAAAACAAAAACAAAAGATACAAACACACAAACAAACAAACAAAAAAACATATTTCAGGTGCAGCTTCATTCAGTGTTCCAACCTAGTTACATTACACTTAGGTATTATTGTGCTGTCCATTTTTGAGTTTTGTATCTAGTCCTGTTGCACAGTCTGCATCCCTTCAGCTCCAATTACCCATTATCTTACCCTGTTTCTAACTCCTGCTGGTCTCTGTTACCAATGATATATTCCAAGCTGATTCTCGAATGTCGGTTCACATCAGTGGGACCATACGTATTTGTCCTTTAGTTTTGGCCTAGGCTCACTCAGCATAATGTTCTCTAGGTCCATCCATGTTATTACATGCTTCATAAGTTTAGTCTGTCTTAAAGCTGCATAATATTCCATCATAGGTATACGCCACAGTTTGTTTAGCCACTCTTCTGTTGATGGACATTTTGGCTGTTTCCATCTCTTTGCAATTGTAGATAATGCTGCTATAAACACTGGTGTGCAAATGTCCGTCTGTGTCTTTGCCCTTAAGTCCTTCGAGTAGACACCTAGCAGTGGTATTGCTGGGTCGTAATCCATTCTGCCATTCTATGTCTTTTGATTGGGAAATTCAGTCCATTAACTTTTAGTGTTATTACTGTTTGGATAATATTTTCCTCTACCATTTTGGCTTTTGTATTATATATATCATATCTGATTTTCCTTCTTTCTACACTTTACTCCATACCTCTCTCTTCTGTCTTTTCGTATCTGACTCTAGTGCTCCCTTTAGTATTTCTTGCAGAGCTGGTCTCTTGGTCACAAATTCTCTCAGTGACTTTTTGTCTATAAATGTTTTAATTTCTCCTTCATTTTTGAAGGACAATTTTGCTGGATATAGGAGTCTTGGTTGGCAGTTTTTCTCTTTTAGTAATTTAAATATATCATCCCACTGTCTTCTAGCTTCCATGGTTTCTGCTGAGAAATCTACACATAGTCTTATTGGGTTTCCCTTGTATGTGACAGATTGTTTTTCTCTTGCTGCTTTCAAGATCCTCTCTTTCTCTTTGACCTCTGACATTCTAACTAGTAAATGTCTTGGAGAATGCCTATTTGGGTCTATTTTCTTTGGGGTGCGCTGCACTTCTTGGATCTGTAATTTTAGGTCTTTCATAAGAGTTGGGAAATTTTCAGTGATAATTTCTTCCATTAGTCTTTCTCCTCCCTTTCCCTTCTCTTCTCCTTCTGGGACACCCACAACACGTATATTTGTGCGCTTCATATTGTCATTCAGTTCCCTGATTCCCTGCTCAAATTTTTCCATTCTTTTCCCTATAGTTTCTGTTTCTTTTTGGAATTCAGATGTTCCATCCTCCAGTTCACTAATTGTAGCTTCTGTCTCTTTAGATCTACCATTGTAGGTATCCATTGTTTTTTCCATTTTTTCTTCTTTGTCCTTCACTCCCATAAGTTCTGTGATTTGTTTTTTCAGATTTTCTATTTCTTCTTTTTGTTCAGCCCATGTCTTCTTCATGTCCTCCCTCAATTTATTGATCTGGTTTTTGAAGAGTTTTTCCATTTCTGTTCGTATATTCAGCATTAGTTGTCTCAGCTCCTGTATCTCATTTGAACTATTGGTTTGTTCCTTTGACTGGGCCATATCTTCAATTTTCCGAGCATCATCCATTATTTTCTGCTGGTGTCTGGGCATTTGATCAGATTTCCCTGGGTGTGGGACCCAGCTGGTTGAAAGGTTTTTCTGTGAAATCTCTGGGCTCTGTTTTTCTTTTCCTGCCCAGTAGGTGGCGCTTGTGGCGGTCGTCTGTTGGCCCGGGAAACCACACGTGGAGGCAGGGGTTGCTGGCTGCCGTGGCTTGGGGGAGAGCCGGTCCAAATTGCCCAGCTGGCCTTAGACGCCAAGCGTGACGGGAGGGCCCCGCTATCCAACGTTCCCAGTCAGACCGGGGAGCCACGTGCGTGGAGGAGACCCCAGTCGCCAGCCGCCCCGGCCGGGAAAATGTGCGCCCCTCGGGTATCTCACCGCAGCGGATTCTCCCTGCCCTTTCAGCCATTCCAGAATGGGGTACGCTGTCTTTTTGGTCTCTGTCGTGACTCCGGGAGCTGTTTCGTATTGTTTCTGTTTCTTTAGTTGCTTTTCTGGAGGAGGAACTAAGACCCGCGCATCTTACTAAGCCGCCATCTTCTCCGGAAGTGCTATTTAAGAAGTTTTGATACCTTGGTTCAAGGAGGCCGATGAAGTTCAGGGTTTCTCTCTCATGTGAGAAGGCACATGGCAAATGCAGTCAGGGCCTCTCTCTCAGCTGGAAGGGCACATGGCAAACAGGGTGTCATCTGCTAGCTTTCTCTCCTGGCTTCCTGTTTCAAGAAGCTCCCCGGGAGGTGTTTTCTTTCTTCATCTCCAAAGGTTGCTGGCTGGTGGACTCTGCTTCATGTTGCTGCAGCATTCTCTATTCTCTCTGAATCTCTCCATCAACTCTTTAATACAGAGTTTTTATGTATTTTAACTTGTATTTTTTCACAGCTCATTAACCATTTTTCTCCATAAAGCTCTTTTTCAGTGGCCTTTTTTTTATGCTGCTTGATTCATGGACATTCTACTTTCATCTTTCCGTGTATTGACTATGGAGTTCCAGATGAACTACATTAAAGGATAGAAAAGACTATTTCAACTTGTTTCCCCCACTTGCTCTAGCAAGTCTATTCTGTGGGAATATTCTCTCCACCTATAGGAGGGCAAATTCCTTACACTTCACCAGGACACAGAATTCTACACAATTGTTACACCTATTCCAAACTAATGTATCTAAACCTTGAGGAATCAGAAGGTCAAGTGGCCTATGAGAAAATTCTGAGTCAATGAAATTTGCACAAATGTAACATTAAGAACCCCATATTTATTTAGATGGTTACACAGATCTTGACCAACCTATTGCCTTTAAAGAAGTGACTTCATAGGGGCCTTCCCTGCTTTGCCAGGAGAAGAGTTCCAAAAGAATGTACCATGATGAAAGGGTTTTTGCTGAACATCTGTTTGTAAGAAGTTTACATGTTTGGCTCATCACTCTTCACAGCACTATCTCAGAGGAAGTCAGGATTGAAAATAAAATTGTCTAGGAAGAATCTTCGGAAGATCATTTTTTCTGAGGCCTTCTACCCATTTAAGCTTCCCTCAAGACCAACATGGCTTTGGGGAATTTTTATTAAAAGGGCCACCAGTCTGGACTAAAAGGTGTAAAGATAGAAGCAAGAAAAGAACAAGTTACTTTAAGGCAGAACCATAGATGGAAGCAGAGATCTCAGGGATTTCTTAAGTCCAAAAGGGAGGACCTACTACCCTGTTGCTCAGGGGGTGTGGGACCTGTGATTCAGTTGTATGGAGACCTTGGCTATAAAAAAATGTATTTCTAGAAACCATTACCCTTCAGCCCACTTGACATGGAATTTGTTTGGGGCAAATTATTGTTTATGAGTCAGCCTATTCTGTTGCATTATAATAGCACTTATATTAAACTAAGAAAAAAGCCAGTCATGATGCTTTCAGTAATAGGTCCTAAGTCAAATAGAACTTTACTATGAAGTTTTTGTTAGTCTGGCAAGGAAGTTGACTGTGTTTTATATTTGACATAGCAATTTTTCCAAAGGCTTCATATTTTTATAATTTTCTTATTTTTGTCTCTCATGTTGTTTATGGGTCACCTAAGAACTTCTGAGATATTTCAATGGTATTTCAATAGTAATCTACTGTCACAATAACAAAGGCCTGTTGCTTAGGTTTTATGAGTAGAAGAGGGGAAATATTCTACAATTTTGTTACTAAATCTCAATCTTCACAATTGTTTAGATTTTTTTTCCTTAAAATATACTAAGACAGTGGCTGTGGAAGTGAGTAAAAACCATTTCACTATGTAGTATAAGTCTATGAGAAACTTTTAATTTTTTCAAATTATTTTATTGTGTTCTAAATATGGCTAACATGGGCATATAGCTATCTCAACTTGTTAACCACAATATATAGTCGTTATCCACAATAGCTATATTTTATTGGCAATATGTTTGGCTTGAATTTCCTTACACTTTAATAAGAAATATGTACTCCTTTGGGAGAGCACAGAGATCTCTATTCTTACCTAGTGCCTATCCTCCAGGGCAAAAGTTTGCACCAGTTCTCTGGAGATGAGAATGGAGGTGGAGACAACTAATTTCAGTGTGTCAACATTGCTTTGTGATATGGATGCTGCACAAGAGTGGTAGGACCTTGTCTTCTGAGCTCTTTTCTGCCAGTATGGAATAGTAAACTACAAACAAGTAAAGGCAAAAAAGATCTAGGATTTCAGTCTTCTTGGCCTTAGGTAGAGTGTTCACCTTTTTGGTGGAAGAAAAGAGACCTTGCTATGTTCACTGTTCTTGAGTGGAATAGAAATTTTGCAACATGGAGTTTGGGTGAGATGGGATATGCTGCTGACCTGCCCTACCTGAGGAAAAGTATTGCCATACTTGAGATCTGCTGATGAGAGGGCTCCATCTTCTTGGCCACAAAAACCTTGAGTAGAGAATTTTAAATCAAAGGTAAGCTTTGGGGGGGTTTCATGCACATATTCTAAACTTTTGATGTTATTAATACTATTTAATAAATACCTTGAATAAATACTTCCCTATTTCCTTATATCAATAACAACATTTTCAGGCCCTTTAAATATTTGAATACTTTTATAGTATTAATTTTCATTAAACAAATAAAGAGATGATGATGATGCATGTTAGAAGTCATTGATTTTACACTTTATATGGATTGTATAGTTTGTGAATTTATCTTAATAAACTGCTTTAAAAATTTATGTATGGCATTGTAGCATGCATGTATGGATGGATGCATGGAATTATTATTTGTGTGGTAAAGTAAAAACAACATAGAAGAGTAAAACAATATATATTACATATAGAGACAAATTATTAAAGAGTAATGTCAAAAATAGATTAATATAATAAAGTACCAAATTTAGGAAATATTCCTGCATTCAGATTTTTTGAAAAATCATTTTTAAAAAAATCATCAGACTAAATGAGAGATAGACTTTTCAGTTCATCATATTGGAACAATTATAAACCATTTGAATAAAATATCAAATAATACTTTGCATTATTTAATGGAAGCAACTGTTGATAATTTTTTATCTAAGACAAAATATCAAATTTAATATTTCTAAATGTCAATGTAGGAGAATATCTTTATGATCCCTGTATAGAATACAGCTTCATAAACAAGACAAAAATATTATTCTTAAAAAAATCTTTGAGAAATGTTACTTAATAAAATTTAAAAATTCTATTCCTTGAAAGACATAAATTAAAAATGAAAGGCAAATCATGGATTAAAATAATGTATTTTCACATATACATATTAATGAATTCTTAAAACTAAAATATGTAAAACAGTAATCCAACAAATAATTAAGAAAGCCCAAAATCATTTATAAAACTCAGGAAGTGACTTGAAAAAGGAGATATAAAAATATGCAATTACAGGGTGATGCAACGGTGGCTCAGAGGTAAAATTTTTGCCTGCCATGTCACAGATCTGAGTTCAATTCCTGGAGCCTCCACATGCAGAAAAATATGTATGTAAATACATGCAAATTTTCTAAACTGTAAGAGATACAGAGAAATAATTGCCATTTTAATCCACCAAAAAGCCAACTATGATTCAAGTTGACTCTAACAAGGTTGGACATTGATGATTTTTAAATAGATGCCAGTAAAAAGAGAGTCAAGTTAAAGAATATTTTACAAGTATATGGGCATGTCTAATATTTTCAATTTAATTTATTGATTTTATGAAATTCTACCTGCTTTTTTGTGTGAAAATTGACAATGAATTGATCTGATGGGCAAACATGGAAGCAATGATGAAAAATTATCTAAGATATCCCTTAAGAGAACAATGATGGCATATAGTTTCTAACTCTAGTAATTGTGATGATTTCTACATGTAAAACTGATGTAAAGTGGTATATAGATAGGATAAACAAAACTGAAACAGAAACATTTATATGCAACTATTGGTTTTACAATTAAGGCATTGCATAACAGACAGTTAATGTGCTATATTTCCAATAAAGTCTATAGAATTTCCAAGAAAAAAATAAATAAACTTGATGTCAAACACACCCCAAATACAAAAATGAAGTCAAGGTTTGTTATAGAACAAAATATCAAGGCAATATTTCAAAAAAAGCAGAGGATAATATATTCTTCAATGCTGAATTATCTGACAAGAAATAAAAACAAAAAACATAAAGAAAATGTCTGATAAATATGACTACATATGAATACAGATAACTTTTAAAAAATGTAATTGGGTAGGTGAGGATCCAGTCCCAAGAGGTGCAATACTTTATTCACATATGCAATTGTAAAAGGATTTGTATATAGATAGTATAAACAACTTCTAAAAATAATGAAAAAATATTTGATATATTAATATTTAAAATAACAGAAAAATAAAGCAAATATTGAAATGATAAATGCAATTTCTTATAAAACACAAATATTTGAAAAATCTCATTATTTATCAAGGATATAAAAAGTGAAGCCAAAAGACATTAAGCTGCACACTCATCAAACAACCACAATTTTAAAACCTGAAAGAACACTTTTTAAAGATTTTTTAAATAAAAGTAGTTCTTATACTTGAATTGGTTTAATTAATACAATCAATTTGGAAAAGCTTTGCTTTACCTAGCAAATTTAAGATTGTCATGCACTTTTACCTAGCAGTAATATTTATAGAAATGTTCTAAAAAACTGTGTGTCAATTAGTGCCAGAACAGTTGTGGTAATGGTGGTGGGATTGTTCACAATTACCAAGAACTGGAAATGATCCAAAAGTCCACCAACAGCATAATTTTGAGTAGATTGTTTATGTTCATGTTATGTAACTTGAAGATATGAAAATAAACTGTAACTAAATTCAAACTCTTGGAGGGGTTTCACAAGTAAAATGTCAGGCAATGTGAAGAAGATGGAAAAAAGATACTAAACATGGATCAGTTTATTTTTGTTTATTTTCCAGAAAAAAAGGTTTGTATTGCATATATGCCACAGGCTGAAACAAAAAATATATGGATGTAAACAGAAAGGAAAATAAACTCAGAAAAATAAGATGAAGCCAGAAAAAGTCATGCCAAACAATACACAATTGCCAGAGGTGCATCCCAGATTTAGGTCCTTTGTGAGTTTCCTAGTGGCCAGAGTAAAGGAAGACACAGGATGAGTAACACAGGATAGAGCATTCATGGATGTCAAGGAGAATAGGGCTTGTGTATTCTCCTATGTGTCCAAGGAACTGCTGGCTAAAAGTTGGAAACTTCAGTTTGGCTGTATTTTCCTACATCCCCCAATGCTAGTAAATGTGTCATTCTGTGGTTGGCCAGACAGGGTTTGTCCTTTTCTGAAGTCAGGTTCAAGCTTACCTATAAATGGAACTGATGGTCTCTCTTGAGCCAGACTGGGCTAGGGGCCACAGAAGTGCTTAGTTCACTTCTGAGCCTTGGCTAAGTGTCAGCTTTATACCTCCCAGGAAGATTTTTCTTAACAAGTCAAAGGACAATAATCAAAAACCACCAGGTGCCTTTTCAGCTGAGAGAGAAACCCCAACATCATCATCCATCTTGAGCTTCCTTGGATGCCTTAGTTTCGACATTTGTATAGCCTTGCCTTAATTTGGATATTTTCATGGCCTGTGTAAATTTGCAACTTAGTAAATTCCTTTTTTAAAAAGTCTTTCCATTCTCATATATTGCATTCCCAAAGCTTACAAATGAAAACAGGCTCTGACACAAGAACTTGTCATCAGCAATGAAGCCTTATCATCCCCATATTATGCAGAAGGAAATGAGGGATTTGCTTAAGTCATGTAGCCAGAGGTGCTAGTGCTGGGACTCAAACACCATAGCCAAGTTCTAGAACCTGAGATGCTAACCAAAATCCCCACTGCCACTAAGTGAACATATTGGGAGATCCAGTGGGCCCATCCTTGCCCTGCTAGGAGGAGCCCCCACCCAAGGCTGCTGTGCCTGTGGGCTTGTGAGGGCCCTACCCTGCACAGTGCTAGGTCTAAGAGTGGGCTCTGCAACCCCATGGCTACCTTACTTTGGGACTTTCCTGGCCTGGGGTCCTGTCTTCCTTCTTTCTGGTGGCCTGAGCTGCCTGAGATGGCAACTCCATGGGTGGCTATATCTTTGATGTGCTTTCTGGTTGCATCTGAACTTGAAGCTGAATGATAATGATCTTGTTGTCAGCACTGATGAGGAAGGGCTGGACTCAGGGGCAGTTGCCAACCATTGACATGGTGATGTTGCAGGCAATGGCTGTGACATTGCTGGGGGATATGGAAATGATAGCATTGGTCCCTTCAGCACTGCTTAGAGGAGAAGTGAGGGAGGCTGTCTTGGTGAGGGCCTGAGCTGGCTGCTGGGTGTTAGCACATGGCTAATGGTTTTGTTGGGGCTGGGGAAGACTGGGATGGATTCATGATGCTGACCACCATAGCCTTCTGGAATGTCTGAGGCTATTTGGGTGGCCAGGTGTGGCTTAGTGTCATGAGGTGGCTGTCAGGAATCAGTCCTTGTCCTCCTGTGTGGTAGCACTCTTACTCCACGCTTGCCCCACCTCTGGAAGAAGCTGACTTGAGGGCCTGTTGCAGGAACTGCTGCAGTTTGGCCCAACCGCTAAACTATCGGGGACCCTCTACTCCTCAGCTTCTCACTGCTTGCTAGACGACGCTGCCGCACACAGAAAAGGGGCTCGAGCTGGGGGTCTGGGTCCAAGGGGCACGCGCAGGAGACCTCGCTGCGGGTCTAAAGGACTGGAGGCCGAGTCAATTAAGGCATGAAGCGAGGTAGCTTTATTGTTGGTAGACGCTTATGCCAGGGCCGCCAGAAGCTAAAGACCACGAGGCTTGGAGCCCTGGATT
This sequence comes from Tamandua tetradactyla, assembly GCF_023851605.1. Classification (NCBI taxonomy): domain Eukaryota; kingdom Metazoa; phylum Chordata; class Mammalia; order Pilosa; family Myrmecophagidae; genus Tamandua; species Tamandua tetradactyla. The sequence continues at coordinate 95,332,776 of NC_135330.1, read as the reverse complement.
ATATACAGTTTGAGGAGAGGTGGAGTTAGGGCGTGGCCTCCAGGGGAGGGTAGCCAATCACACAGGGAGGACGGATGAGTGACTATGACCATAGAGATGCTGTTCCTGAGTGTACCCGTAGCAGAGGATGTTGGGTAGGTGGAGGACTAAGGAGAAGGCCAATAGGGTTAGAGAGACAAGGCTGCATCATCACTAGTCGCCGGTGAGGCCTGTAATTTAGAGATCTAGAAGAACCGGACATGCCAAAATGGCAAGGGAGGGAGAGAAAGAGACTAAGCTACCAGGCCAAAAATAAAATTATGCCACAAACTGCATTGATGTCTCCCAAGGTTTGTTTGACACTAAGTGCTGTGATCTTCTGCTGCCTCTTGTGGAGCTGCTTCTTGAGGTTACTGTTTTGGTAGCCCATGAGTTTCATGGTGAATGCCTCAGACAGGTTCTGCAGCTCAATCCTGGCAATTGGGGCAGCACTTTGTGCCCACTTTTTCCCCTGGCTCCAGAGAAGTAGCTTGGTCAATGAGTCAGGGAGCAGGCTGGAATGTATCTGCCCTTTGGGGAATGGGGAACACAAATTCCCTGCACCATGGCCAAAAGAGGGCTTGAGCTGGTGAGTGGAAAGCAAGGCAGCCAGGCACTAAGCCTAGAACTGCTTCAATTCCTCAAGTTCCTGTACATTATTTTGGGTCTCCTAGCTGCTGGCATGGCCTTGTGAATGGCCCACCGGTGTCTGAGATCCCACACTGCCATACTAGTTCCTGCTGCCCAACATCAGGGTTTATACTACCTCCAGTGTACAGTCCTGGATCTCCCTGGGTCTCAGCAACCTTGTGTTTCAGTGTGATGCTAACATGGATTAATTTTTATTAAATTTTAAAGTGTTCAAAATTACAAATTATCTTTCAGAATTACATAAAATGGTAAAGTTCCCCACTACCTCAATGTTTCTTTTTGTTTATCAGGAAAGGATGCTGGATTCTGTCAAAGACTTTTTTTTTTAAATAATGAGATTGTCATATAATTTTTTCTTTGTTATATTACTGTGGTGCATTAAGTTAATTGATTTTTGATAGGAGGGAGGAGAAGGGGCCAAAACTTGACCAAAGTATTTTTATTTGGAGACCATGTGTAGGCAGGCTGAAGCCTAAGATGACAACAGCCCTGGGCAAGGAAAAGGGCACAGGTTACATAGAATGGTTGGCAGGGTGTAGGGAAAGGGAGGTAATAAATTTTCATTTTCTAGCTTGGGAGTGAGAAATTGGCATGTTAAATGAGGAGTTATTGTAAGCTTGTAGCAGCTGGGACTGTAACTACTGGAGGGTGGATGTTGGATAAGGGAAGCTGTTGCAAGATTGTAGCTGCTGGGACTTTAACTGCTGGAGGGCAGAGGTTGATATGGTGAGCTATTGGAGGAAGGCAGCTGCTGGCTGATAGATGCAAGGACAATCATGGGACTGCCATCTGAGCTGGGGCAGGTTTAGTTTTACAGTGAGCCTCCTGGAAGTGATGGATTAGAGGAGTTTCTTGGAATGTTTGTTAAAGGTCAGTTACCACATGGGGTTTTAACCTAGCATTCCAGACTTTGCCTTTTAATTTTCTGAGGATTCCAAAGGGCAAAGCTCTGTTTTACATAACTGCTTCTGGCTGGTGGAAGGTTTAGAGCTGTCCCTACACTTTGTCACAGGGCAGTAGCTGGTATTGTTGTTTTTACCAGAGGTATAGCATATAGACAACAGCCTGATTTGTCATTGCTTGGAAAATCTTGTACATAGGTTGGGTAAAAGTTTTAAGAGACACACCCAAAATGAGGAGTAGTATAATTATGAAAAGGGGTGTTGTAAGGAGAATTAGTTGGTTTTAAGAGTCCTGCTTGTAGGATGCATTTAATAATTGGTTCAATTCCTCAGAGACCTTCAGGAGATATTGGGTATTGGAGGTAAGCAGAAAAGCAGGTGGGGTCCTTAAAAAGCAAATAGCAATCACTTTATGGTGGGCCATGATAATGGGAACTTTTGCATTCCATACTTCAGGGTAGACAAGGGAGGGAGAGTAAGAAAGAAAAAGAGGGTTGGTAGGGTCTGTTGAAGAGGTGGTATTGATTAAAGACAAAAATAGATGCCTGATGTGGTTTGTGGAAAAGGAATTTGCAATTTTTAAATAATTTCACATATCAGGGCAGCTAAATTATAGTTTGCAGATTTCAGGTATTACCCTCTGTCTCCTCCATTTTTCCAGAAAGCAAAATAGAATACAATTCAGAAATTAAAATTATTCCTTAAATCCTAATTTCTCAGTTATAATTCCTTCCTTTCATTTACAAATATTTTTCAATCTTGAGGGATATCCAAGTGATGATTCTCTAATGACTTCAAACCTGAAAAGGGGCATTGTTATTAAGAGATAAAGGGATGATATGATGAAACTGGTTGTTGTTGCAGAGTCTGGTACCTCTGGGTTTCAGAGTTTCTCTGGAATTGGAACAATTTGGAGGTTTTAAGTCTTTGAAAAACAAACTAAAGTAAAAGCACAGGATAACTTTCAGTGTTTCAATGAGCAATGTGATAGGGTTTGACATATTGTGGCACTTTGTGATATCTGGCTGAAGATTGTATTAGAGTAATGTACAAAATGACTTCATAACTCAATTTGAAATGTCAGAGCCATCAAATGTCTATTTGTTTCCCCTATTTTTGTCAGTTAATCCATGACATTAAGGCAAGGCTTATCCTTTGAAATTATGTCTCATGATAGCAGGGACATTTATGTCCTGCTATGCAGGGCTAGACTTGCAGCCTAGGAAATCATGTTCCACATTAGGGGGAAATTCAGTGTTTACCTTGGAGAGCAACTTCATTTCAGCAACAGTAGAGATTTTCTGGAGGTAACTTTTAGGTACTATTCATAGTAGGTTCAGTTTGCTATTACAGAAATAAGTTTCATGAGGCCAATCCTCAAAATGTATGTGCTGTCTTATTAAATTAGGAGCTCCCTTTTGCATAAGAAAAATGTCAGAAATTCCACATGTGGAAAAGATCAGAAGTTTTATTTTCCCCAGTTCCTTAAGAGACATTGCAAACACTTTCACTTTCTGCCTAAAATTCTCTAAAATGCATCATTCAATAATGTTAATTTGTATAGAATATGAAGATTTTATTCCTTATTCCAGGTTTTGTTGCACATAAACTTCAATTAAATTGTTTAAATTAACTGACTAGTCATATTAAATTATTTAGTGTGTGTGGTAGTTAGGTTCAGGTGTCAACTTGGCCAGGTGAACATGCCTAGTTCATGGTACATGAACCTCATCTATTTCTCATTACATCTGCAGTGGGCTAGGAGATGTGCCTGCTGCAATGATGATATTTGATTTAATTGGCTGGTGCTTAAATGAGAGAGTTCAATGTAGCACAGCCAAAGCAGCTCAGCATACTTCATCTCAATGCCCACAGCTCAGCCCAGACCTTTGGAGATACAGAAAGAAATTACCCCAGAAAAAGTTGTTGGAACCAAGAGGCCTGGAGAGAAGACCAGCAGAGATCACCCTGTGTCTTCCCACATAAGAAATAACCTCATTTGAAATTTAACTGCCTTTCCTCTGAAGAACTAATGAAATAAATCCTCTTTTATTAAAAACCAACCCATCTCTGATGTGTTGCATTCTGGCAGCTAACAAACTAGACAGTGTGCAACAGAAAACTTAAATTTTAGGCAAAATAAACACTTTTGTGTTTCATGGAAAAATTAGAGCTTTAAAAAGCAAATGATTTTATTCTTTAACCTGTATGTTGATTTACCTTAGTTATAATCAGCTCTGTTTCATCATATTTTAAATCAGAGTTTGAGTTTTTACAGTTTTTTTTAACCATTGCTGTATGGACCCATGCTGACTTTTAAAGCTGGTGAACTAAATCTGAGTTTCAGGGGCTACACAGGTACATAAATTTCCAGGGTGTCTGTGTGACTAGACTATACAAAGAGTAAGGATTTTAGAATATAAAGATAACAGTTAAAGCATACAGTCTGAGCTTTAATTTTTATAATCATTTTTAAATGAAACTACTTTCAGAAACCAAAAATCAGTGAGTTGCTTATATTAACAAATAATAACAGAGTTTTGGGTTCTGTTTCACTTTTACCAGAATTATGTTAATTTACCAGAATTATGTTAATTAATAGATACAATATAAGATACATATATTTTTCCTACATTTATGTTAACATTTTTCTTCTTACAGATGGAGATTTGACCTATGGCTGACCACATATATTTTTAGAGAAGCATTAGAGCAAAGCAGTGCAATGGATAATTTGACTTTCAATGATCTGCAGCTTTTTAAAAATAGTTAAATTTATGACTAACAGCACATCATTGCTGAACATCATACAGATTGTTATCAAGATAAGAAATGGATAGTGTGAACATTGTCAGATCTCTAGGAATTTAATACAATCTCTACATATTTGAATAATATGATTTTACCTATTGTTCCAATTTGCTAGCTACCAGAATGCAATACATCAGAAATGGCTTCCCCAAGATTGGATTAGGGTTAAGGCATGGCTTTCCAAGGGTACATAAATGCTTTCAAACCAGTACATTCCATTCTCTGGACCCTAAAAAGACATGTTTTTTCCATATGCAAAATACATTTATTTCATCACAATATCAGAAATCCTTAAAGCATTTCAGTAACAATACAAATACAATAGAAGGTTAAAACCAGAATGAAGTCTCATCAAAGTTATTTAGAGGGATGATCTCTTCTAAGGCAAAATTTTCCTCTTGCTCTGGACCTGTAAAACTCAGAACAAGTTATTTGCTTCCAATATACAAAGAAGAAACTGTCATAGAATACTTATATCCATTCCCATGGAAGAGAATGAAAGGAACACAGGGGTCACTGGACCCAAACAGTTTGAAAACCTGCAAGGAAAATTCCATTGGATTTCAAAATCTGAGAATCATTTATCTTTGGGGCTTTAGAAAGCAACAGTCCCACACTTTCCAGGGGCCTATGCCATGGCCTGCCTTTCTCTGAATGCAACCTTGGGGCATAGTGGGGAGACCATCTTTTTCTCAGCTCCACCCTCTCCAAGCATCAGGGCAGCACCCAAGATCTCTGCCATCTCTGGGGGCATATACTCATTACCTCCAAGTGGTGGCATCAAGGTTCTCCCCAATCCCCAAGGAATGTGCTGTACCTTCTCCAAGGCCTGATGTGGCACCACTTTTCCACTGCAATGAGGTGGAAGGCACATCTTTGCCTTCAGGGAAAAGTCACCCTCTCCAAGGGCATGAATGGGTCTGCTCTCTGGTCTGAGGTTTCTTGACTTCAGACTTTAGCTTTCATAGTTCTAACTCTGAAGTAATTTTACCTTCATATTGTCCCCTTTCTCAGTCCCCCTGTCCAGACTGGCATCGGCTTCATTTATGCATGTATCTCCACTCTAATTTTATTTGCCTCCTTCTAACTTTGGTTTTACCTTCTGCTTCTTTTTCTATTTTACCACACCATTATTAAAAAGAACAACTTCAAAGTGTTCTATTTACACACCCACAGAAATTGACAAAAATAGGGACAAGTGTTTTTACTATTTTTGGTTTTTGCTTTCTGGGGTACATAATTCACGCTACTATGGTATGCTCTCTGGACCCACAGAAGAAATAGTTTCCACTTAGGCAAAATATTCAATTTCACCGCATCTCAAAAGTCAAGTCATTTAATTAACAACTTTTTATCCAAAGTCTCATCAAACAGATAGATGTATTTCTGCCCTGGGTCATAATTTCAGTATCTGATGGATCTGTGAAGCTTAGAATATTATTTATTTGCCTCCAAAATACATTAGTGGGGTGGCCATAGGGTAAGTATTCCCCCATTAAGAATGGAGAAATTGAAGGAAAACTGTGGTCTGAGATCCCAAAAATTTCTGAAACACAGCAGGACCAACTTCATCAGATTGCAAGGTCTGAAAGTCATCTGTGGATGAATCTATTTACCTCCAGACCTCAAAGACTAGTTGCCTCATGCTTCCCAATTCTTTGTGTAGCAGCCATTCTCTCTCAGAACAACAGTGCATATGCCCACTCTCTCCAACCATCAGAATTGTGACCATGCCCAACCAGAATACAGGGGTATAAGCTCCATCATATAAGAGCAATGAGATGGTACATGCTTACTGGACATAAAGGAATAAGGACTGCTGTCACCAAATGCTGGGTTAGATGGGCTGTCCCCTTCAAACACAGGGGTTGAGCTACCCTTTCGATACATTTGGCTGGGGGGTTTCTCTTGGCCTGAAGTGACTGTTTAGCTCCAGATCTGTTTCCATGTTTCTCTCCTTGAAGTTCTTTAACCTTCAGTTTGTCTCTTCTTTGTCTCTTTCAGTAAAATTTGGTAGTGTTTCTGTCCATACCAATTGTGCAGAGCAAGGAATTCCATAACATTATACCCAACCACTTTACATATATACTTCCTGAATCACTGCCTTTTAAATCCTGACTTCCAATAAAACAACTGGTTCTATCTCTGTTCAGCCACACATTCTTTAACATGTGACTCTGGTGAGTCACTCTACAAAAGTTCATTGAGGTCCCTGATAGATCCTCTTCTAGCCTTAGTCTCACAGAACTTTACCTGGATATACTGGCTCTTTTTAAAACCAGCTGTTTCTACTTTCCTACTTAATTTAAACTGCTTAACAGTTTAACTGTCAGTTTATCCTTTTCCTCTAAATTTTACTGTAAACTGTAAGGTAAACCAGTCTGTACCTTCCATTTTTGGCTTGAATTTTACTCTTCAGCTAAAAATTTGAGCTCATTGCTTATAAGTTATATTTTCAATCCAATATCTGGACACAATTTTATCAAGTTTTTAACTTCCTTAAAACAAAGATGACCTTCTGTCCAGTTTCCAATTACATGTTCAACATTTCTTTCTAAGCATACTTGAAGGTACCTGTAATGTCTGTATTCCTACCTAAACTCTATTCATTACAATCAAGCATTTTGTGCTCAGTGCCTCATAGTTCTTCCTAGTTTTACATCTTCCCCAACCAATATCTATATTTCTCTATATTTGTAATAGCAAAAGCCCATTTCCCAATACCAAAAAATCTTCTTAATTTCCTGGCTGGTATGAGAAAGGCACCACATGGAGCAGCTAACAACAGGAATTTATTGGATATTGGATTTCATGGCCCAACGTCTTGTATTTTCCAAGGGTCAGGAGCATTTTTGCTGTCTCTCAATCCTTGCTTCTTTGGCTTTCCTGTCAAATTGGATGCCATCTCCTTTCTCTTCCAAGTTCTGTTGAATTCTAGCTTCTTTCCTAAATGTAACCCTCCCTTCCTGGAAACTTATTCAATTGTGTCATACTTCAAGAAAATAATAAATTCTTCAAAATATCCTATTTACAATAGGACTGGAAGAAAATAAGCAATACCTGCTGCTCCAGCAGTACACATTTTAACCTTTCACTATTGTCATTTATGTTGATCTACCTGGGTGTTAGTCTGTGTTAGCTGTTTGTTGTAGCTATATGTTGTTAGAGATTAGCATACCCTATGATTTCCGTGGTTTTGCTTCCCCTGTTTTATTTGGCTTTTCCTAGAAACTACTTCTTAAATAAGGTATTAGCTGTATAATTCTTTCTGTTTTAATCAACTTTTATTATACAGTAGCTTTATTGATTCATTATGTAGCATGATAGCAGGGAAGAATTCTGTAATCTGTGATGGGCTCGCTATCATTTAGTAAACTGTGCCCTTGGCCTGTGAACTTCATTTCTGTTTCTCATGTTTGTAAAACCTTCTCCTATCACAGGAGGGAAAGTAAAGGTATTATGTACAGTAATTATTATTGACAGATATGAAGGTTTTAGGATAGTCCTTTTAAATGAGCACAGATAACTCTAAGCATATTTTTAAAAGGTTAATTTTTCTTCTCCTTCTAGATTTATAAGGGGAAAAATCCACCAATCTTCACAGTGAGAATCCTGTTTGGCTCTTCGAAATAAAGCTTGGGAAAGCATTGTTCCTACCACTAAAACTGAGTCTTCTAGACTCTTTAACTTTCAATGTTCCCACACTGAGCATATACAAATTATCCAGCATGAGTTAAAGCATTCTTACATTTATGTTTTCCAGCAGTAATCTCCTGTTTATGTACCTTCCCCCCTCCAGATTAGCAGTCATTCATCTTAAATACCTGTATTCTCTTTTCAGGGTAGTGGATTGACTTGTGAATTCAGTCTGTCATAGATAAAAGAAGAGTTGTTTTTCAGATTATTCAGAATTTCTCTTGCTGTTCATTTGGGAATGATGATTTTGAAGATACTTAAGTGCTGTATTGGAAACTGGAAATCTAAGAAATATATCATATGTCTCATCATCTCAGAAATATTCACAGAAATGATTTTTACTGGTTTCAAAGATTTCTCAAGAAATCATAACTCAGAAACTTACACCATATAGTTACAACCCGAACAAATAGGTAGAAAGTATGTCAAACATCTTATAAATAATATTTTAACCAGACAAAAATGCCAAGATCTTAAATTCATAGGGCAGACTGTGAAGCTGGTGAATCCAATGAAGGGTCTGGATGAACTCCACAGGAGAGAACCACCAGCTGAAGCAAGAAGGGTGACTGTCTTTTGAATACTCCTTAAAAGTTTTCCAGTGATTACATTAAGCATCACTCATTTCAGAAGACACTCCCTTTGACTGATTACAAATGCAATCAGCTGTGTTTACTGCTGACCTAATCATGATTTTAGTCCATCAAATGTCCTCATAGCAACAGGCAGGCTGGCGCTTGCTCAACCAGATTACCGGGCACCACCACCTGGCCAAGTTGACACATGAACCTGACCATGAGATTGTTTAATATTCTCTTTTAACACAGATAACATTTCCTCATTTGCACTGATTGCCATTTTTTTGAATCCCTGCTGTATCATTATACAATCAGTAATCAGTTATTTATGTAATTCAGCCTGCATCTAGTAACCGGTATTTTTTTTTTTATTTTTGATGTTTGTTTGTAGGAAGAGGATATGCAATGAGACAGTAGGGCATGATACATTGAATTTGATTATAAAATCAAAATAGATTTTCTAGCATTAGTTAGATCAAGAAATATTAGTAACTTTTCTCATGAAGTCTGTCTATTAATGAAGGAGCAGTTGTTTTCTTTTTGGTTTCATTAAGGTGAATTATGGTTTAAATGAAAAAAAAACAATGACAATGAAGAAGTTTTGTTTGAGAATAAAGAAAAAATGTAATTAAAAATAATTTCTATTCAGAGTGACTGCTTTGATCTGATCAGGCAGGTTTCACAGAGACATTGCCTTCCGATGGTAGGGATTTGGTTTTCCTAACTTAAGAATCACTTGGCCTCCCAGTGAGATAATTTTAAAATAATATATAGGCACATTAAAAGCCTAGGGACTGAGGAACAATTTAAATTATCTCACACAGACGATGTTTTACCTGAGCAGCAGCTTTGTTTTCTTTACTTAGCAAGTTCCTGGAACTGATAATTACCACCTTTAAAATTACTAAGGGATCCCTCCCTGCCTATTAAGACCCAGCCCTGGGTGTGCCCTGGGATTTATTACAGTGCTACAATATAATAATTAATCGTTATAACTAAAAGTAAGACATTACAATAATTTGTATCCACAGTTTGAATCTCAGGAGAAGAACTGAGAGGGATCCCTTGGGCTTGCAACTTCCCTGTCCCCCACATTCAGAACAGTAATGAAGCCCTACCTTCACTTGAAGTGAATTTTGTAATGGTGAGATCAAAGAAAAACTTTGAGGAAAAACTTTTAAGTTTCTCTTGGGATCAGATGCAGTTCTCATACACAAATTCATGGTCAATTTATTTATTAGAAGCTTATGAAGTTGGCAAGTGCATGGGTTGCAGGAGAATAATAGTACACTCAATGCAAAGTAATAGAATAGCAAAAGGAGCTCCTTTTAGTCACATTAGGTTCATTTTAACTCCTATGTTTAACTTCCACTGGTCTTTTCTCCACATGATTGACCATTTGACTAAATCAAATCCAAATGATGAGCTTATTTCTCTGACATGAACACTTATTTCAGAATCTTGAAGAAAAAACTCTAGACTCATAATTTAACATGAAAGCATATTGTAAATAAATCATATTTATAGTAAAATTATTACTTCCCTAAAACTATAATTGGATTTTTTTTGGTGTAGAAGGCCCCATTATTCAACTTTTTTACTTAAGAAACTATGTGAGTGTTTGAAGTCTTCATTAAGTTCCACGTATGCATAGAGCTTAAAGAATTGGAGCTAGAATTTTCACAATCAAAACCAAATAAATTGGAAGGGCAGGTTGCCCCGAATTGCTAAAAACATCTTGAGGAAAAAAAACGAAGCTGGAGGTCTAGCGATGCCAGACTTTAAGGCATATTATGAAGCCACAGTGGTCAAAACAGCATGGTATTGGCATAAAGATAGATATATCGACCAATGGAATCGAATAGAGTGCTCAGATATAGACCCTCTCATCTATGGACATTTGATCTTTGATAAGGCAGTCAAGCCAACTCACCTGGGACAGAGCAGTCTCTTCAATAAATGGTGCCTAGAGAACTGGATATCCATAAGTAAAAGAATGAAAGAAGACCTGTATCTCACACCTTATACAAAAATTAACTCAAAATGGATCAAAGATCTAAACATTAGGTCTAAGACCATAAAACAGAGGAAAATGTAGGGAGATATCTTACGAATCTTACAACTGGAGGCGGTTTTATGGACCTTAAACCTAAAGCAAGAGCACTGAAGAAAGAAATAAATAAATGGGAGCTCCTCAAAATTAAACACTTTTGTGCATCAAAGAACTTCATCAAGAAAGTAGAAAGACAGCCTACACAATGGGAGACAATATTTGGAAACGACATATCAGATAAAGGTCTAGTATCCAGAATTTATAAAGAGATTGTTCAACTCAACAACAAAAAGACAGCCAACCCAATTGCAAAATGGGAAAAAGACTTGAACAGACACCTACCAGAAGAAGAAATACGGATGGCCAAGAGGCACATGAAGAGATGCTCAATGTCCCTGGCCATTAGAGAAATGCAAATCAAAACCACAATGAGATATCATCTCACACCCACCAGAATGGCCATTATCAACAAAACAGAAAATGACAAGTGCTGGAGAGGATGCGGAGAAAGAGGCACACTTATCCACTGTTGGTGGGAATGTCAAAGGGTGCAACCACTGTGGAAGGCAGTTTGGCGGTTCCTCAAAAAGCTGAATATAGAATTGCCATACGACCCAGCAATACCATTGCTAGGTATCTACACAAAGGACTTAAGGGCAAAGACACAAACGGACATTTGCACACCAATGTTTATAGCAGCGTTATTTACAATTGCAAAGAGATGGAAACAGCCAAAATCTCCATCAACAGAAGAGTGGCTAAACAAACTGTGGTATATACATACGATGGAATATTATGCAGCTTTAAGACAAGATAAACTTATGAACCATGTAATAACATGGATGGACCTAGAGAATATTATGCTGAGTGAATCCAGCCAAAAACTAAAGGACAAATACTGTATGGTCCCACTGATGTGAACGGACATTCGAGAATAAACTTGAAATATGTCATTGGTAACAGAGTTCAGCAGGAGTTAGAAACAGGGTAAGACAATGGGTAATTGAAGCTGAAGGGATACAGACTGTGCAACAGGACTAGATACAAAAACTCAAAAATGGACAGCACAATAATACCTAATTGTAAAGTAATCATGTTAAAACACTGAATGAAGCTGCATCTGAGCTATAGGATTTTTTTTGTTTTTGTTTGCTTGTTTGTTTGTTGTTGTTGTTTTTATTATTATTACTACTTTTATTTCTTTTCTTTATATTAACATTTTATATCTTTTTCTGTTGTGTTGCTAGTTCCTCTAAACCGATGCAAATGTACTAAGAAACAATGATCATGCATCTATGTGATGATGTTAAGAATTACTGAGTGCATATGTAGAACGGTATGATTTCTAAATGTTGTGTTAATTTCTTTTTTTTTCCGTTAATAAAAAAATTAAAAAAATTAAAAAAATTAAAAAAAAACCAAATAAATGACATCAATATCATAAAGCATTAAGTCAAGACAGAGAGCAGAATCCCATAATAGATAAAATTGACTTGTTACAGTCAAAATGCTACAATTTTAACCATCTTATCAGGAAAATTGTTCAATTTCTTGGAGAAACTGTAAGATAAGCCAAACTCTGCTCTCTATAAGTTATCTCTCGTAGCTGCCCTTTGATGTTTATGCCCCTTCTAAAAACTATTTTTATAATTTTCAAATTAGTATTTCACAATATCATCTGCGGTACATATCTATTGAATTTAAAGATGGCTTAGGTGGCCCATTATCTTCTGACTCCTATTTATTTTTTGTGTTGATTTAAAAGAGAATATATCAATTCCATAAACATTTAAGATAATACAATTATCAATATTCTATTATAATAAGAGATAAATATATAGCTACTTCAATTAATTACAGTTTAGAAAATTATAAAATTTTCTACAAACTCTGATGTTAGTCTTTGGGTACCTTATTAAACACTTCCACAGCCATAGCTGCTTTTACTATCCATTGCCTACATTCTCCTGTCATTCTCTCCACCTCAACTTTTAGTATTTCTTATCTTCTTGCAAGTTTTATATTCTGGTGAAGTTTTTCATTATTGTTTCCTAATTATTTAAATTTCTCTGTGACTGTAATGTCTAGAATGTATTCCATTTTAAAATCTTTTATTTCAGTGAATATACTTTGTTTTCAAGTCTTCTGTTTCTTAATTTTATATCAACATTTCCTTATTCTTCCTGATTTCTTTCACTATTTCTTGTTCTAAAGTAAAATTCCTACTTCCATTTCATTAAATTTAAAGTGTTTATATGAGCACATGAATGCATACATGTGTGTATAACTGAGAAGTTAGGATTTAAAGGATGACTATGGTTGCTGAATCGATAAATAGATATTCCTTTTTGTTCTCTGATATATTGGAGTAGACACAGGAAAGTACCTGGATTCTTAGAACTATAATCCAGCTGCATTGCTCTCTGATAATAATAGTAGAGCCTTTATCCTGTGCACTAGTGATTGTGAAAAACTGGTGACTGACCATCTCTTGTACTCATTTAATATTTTTTTTCTTTTTCTATCGGTCCCACCACCTCTCTGCTGAGGCAAAAAATCCTCATGCTTTAGTGCTTATCTCAGGAGTATCTGTTCTAGGGGTCTATTTTCAGTATCCAAAATTGGTTAATTAATTTCACAAGTGGAGCTTGTTTGAGGTAAGCCCTTGTTACTAGTAAGATTGGTTTCCATTCCTCTCGTGGAACAAGGCCGCTGCCTCCATAGTGTGGGGCTTATAGTTCTCTTTGTGATCTCAGCTGCTCTATCTTGTCCAGGGTGGTGTACAATGTGTGTCTGATCACTGATCAAGCCCAAGCTGTCATTCTGTACTGTTCCTGGCTATTTACTAGCTGCTCTGGAGGATGAACTAAACACCTCACAAAGCTGCCATCTTGCCTAGCCTCCCTGTCTTTTTACTTTCTTGACAAATTCTTTAATGCACAAAAGTGTTTTAATTTTGGGAGTTCCTATTTATTTATTTATTTATTCTTCAATGCTCATGCTTTGGGTGTAAAGTTGAGGAAACTGCCATCTAGTACATGTTTTATAAGCTATTTCCCTACACTTTCTTTTAAAACTTTATGGTCTTAGCTCTAATATTTAGGTCTTCGATCCATTTTGATTTAATTTTTTCAAATGTTATGAGATTTGGACCCTCTTTCATTCTTTTGCATATTGATATCCAATTCTCCAAGCACCACTTATTGAAGAGGCTCCTCTGCCTCTGGAGGGTTGGCTTCACTGCCTTATCAAAGATCAATTGTCCATAGATGAAAGAGTCTATATGTGAGCACTCTATTCAATTCCATTAGTCCCTATATCTGCCTTTATGCCAATAACATGCTGTTTTGACCACTTTAGCTTAATAATATGTTTCAAAGTCAGGTAGTGTGAGACCTTCCACTTCATCTTTCTTTCTTAAATTATTTTTGGCACCCTTCACTTCCAAAAAAATTTGGTTACAGGTTTTTCTAGTTCTGCAATGCAAGTTTCTGAAAATTCAACTGGTATCACACTAAATCCATTAATCAAGTTGGGTAGAATTGACATGTTAACTCTATTTATTGATTTCTCTTATAATTTCTTCCTTGACCCACTGGTTATTTAAGAGTGTATTTTTTATTCTTCATATGTTTATAATTTGGTGTAATTGTACACAATTACCTAGAACTAGAAATGATCCACATGCCCACAAACAGTATAATTTTGAGTAATTTGTTTGTGTTTATGTTATGCAATATGAAGACATGAAAATAAACTATAATTAAATTTTAATGCTTAGAGGAGTTTCACAGGTAAAATATTTGGCAATATGGAGAGGTTGGAAAAAGTGCACTAAACATGGATTAATTTTTGATACTGCTTTTTTGTTTGTTTCCATTAAAAGAGTTTGTATTGCATGTATACAACATGCTGAAACATAAAATAAAACAAATGAGAGTACAAGGAAGAAGGAGGATAAATTTGGGAATGTAAGATGAAACCAGACAAGTTCATGGCAAATGCTATACAATTGATAGAGATGAGTCCCAGATTTGGGACCTTTGTGAGTTTCCTTGCAGCCAGATCAAATAAGGAAACAAGACTAGTACTAGAGGATAGAGCTTCCATGGATACTCCGGTGGGCAGACCTTGAGATTTATCCTATAGGTCCAAGGAACCACTGGCTGAATATGGGAAGCTTCAATTTAAGGCTGTTTCTTATAACATCCTCCAATGCTGACAAGTGCATCATTCTGAGAGTGGCTACACAGGGAATGTCCTATTCTATGGCTAGGCTCAAGTATGCCTTGGTAGCCACCACCAAACTGGAGCTTTACAAACATCATTTTATGCTTTTTTAAAAAAAATCCACTCCCCAACCCAACAGCCACCCGTCTCTCTTCCCACTATTTTTGTGTGCAGGTTCTGCCTCAGTTTTGAGTGCTCTTAAACTCTTCATTTAACTGGTTCAAAGGACAGCCACAAAGCCCACATGTTTGGGAACTACAACTCTTCCCAGTGCTTTTTGTAGGAAAACTTTAATCAGTTTCTACCCTAGTGCATATTATAATTGCAAATTCTATTTAAGCCATTAAAATATTTGCACTAATTATGTGGTTAGATATAATTACACTAATTTTATAAATGTAAAATTATAAGTTAAGATATACTTTGAGAGAATAAAGAGAATTTGCCCAGGAAAACTTCCTGACTGTTAAGGGTACAGTAAAACCCCACAGGGAGACAGAAGGGTGCTTGTGGAAACTTCAGGCTGCAAACTGGTCTAGGACCTCACTGTGCACAGAGAGGCTGCTCAGACATTAGCATAAAAGGAACTGATGTCCTCTCTTGTGTTAGAATGGTCTATATGCACAGAGGTACTTGGTTTATTTCTCATTCTTTGATAGTAGTTGACTTTATTCTTTCCAGGCAGATTTTTCTTAATAAGTCAAAGGAAAACAATCAAATCACTCTCCTGCTGAAATATTTTCCATGACTCCTAATCAATATTATTTGAATAAAGTTCAAATTTGGCAGCCTGAATTCCAGGCCTTCCTGGATCAGGCTCCAACATCTACCTTTGACCCAATGTCTAGATATTTCCATCAATACAGTTCCTGTCAGTCCAAACAGACTTCCTGGGCATGCTGAGGACTTTCCTGCCTCCAGATCTGCAAATGTGGTACACTCCTTCTGACTCATCTATCTTGCTCCACTGCGAAGTCTTACCTATTCCTCTAGTTCTTCAAGATGCAAACATGGCTCTCTTCCTCCCCAGCCCCCTATAGTCCTGAGTTTGTAGTCCTCTGATGGCACTTGAAACTTTCTAATCTTATTCAGAGTGCCCTGAGGCCATTTTGGTCTCTGCAGGAGAAAGTGACTTTTCATAGAATAAGAACATCATCTACTTTGTTTCAGCCTCCCCAGCATTCTGACAGAGGCTGGCAAGGGGCAATCTCTAAAATGTGTTTGATGGATGGACAGATAAAGGAATGGGAAATGCCTGACACCCTCCAATGATGACAACACACTGGCAGAATCCTCTGGAACTGTAGAAGCCATGACAAGTTTCTCAGGAATGTTGGGTGTGGGGTCACCAGGGAAGGCAGCATATTGTTGGCTATATGTGACCCCACTCTTGTAGGATGTTGGGCCTAGCAGGGAGAGTTGAGTAAGCCAGGTGAAGGGGCTCCAGAGGAAAAGGTCCAGAGGGGAGAAAGCAGGGTAAAGTATGGATTGACAGGGCTGAGGATGCAGGCAGCAATGCAAGGAATGACCATGGGCTACACTCACAAGTCCAATAGGGATTGCCATGAGTTAGCTGTTGCCTCTTTTACCTACTCTAGCACAGGTGAGGGCAACTTAGCCATGTGTTATGATGGTGTGATAAAACCTATTTATTCCTCCTCTTTAAGGTGGAGAGGAGGTACTATGTGAGATTTCTGGAATGTTCCACTGGCCCCTTCTGGGGAACCCTGCATTCAGTTCCTGTTCTTCCAACTTTGGATGCTAATGTGTGTTAGGTGGGCAGAGAGAAAATGCAAGGGGCCACATGAGGTCTGTGCTGCCAGAGGAGAGGGCAGGTGGGGCCCATTACTGACTTATTGATGTTGCCTGGTAGCCAACAATATACCAGTGTCTCTGTGCCACTTTTAAGCCATTATGCACCTCAAAAATTCATGTCCTTTAATCTTCTTTCTATATTGCTGGGGGGGATATTTTTATGGCTTCCATTGAGATGTCACCCACCCAACTATGGATAGAAACTTTTTTTGCTTTTAATTTCACCACTTTTAATTTGCAATATATAACATTTGTTATGCCAATCATACTAGTAAACATCAGAGATTTGCTTCTGACATTCCAACATTTTGATTAGCAGGGAGTAGATTATTAATCTTGATATACAGAAAACAGAATAACTCTAGTTGTTTCCTCTGGAATGTGGATTCCTTTCAGACCACAACCTGACCATCACTGAACTGATGCTTGAATAAAAAGCGAAAGCTAACCCTAAGAATATTTTTTTCTTTTCTGTGAAAAATAACATATATACAAAAAAAGCAATAAATTTCAAAGCACATAGCAGGAATTAGTTGTAGTATGGCTGCATAGTTGGGTAAGGGTTACAATTATGCAATTTTAGATTTTTACTTCTAGCTGCTCTAAGATACAGGAGATTAAAAGAAATATCAGTATAGTGATTCAGAAATCATAATCATTTCTTAAGCCCTATATTCTTTGTATAACTCCATCATCACCTTTGGTCTTTCTACCACTCTTTAGGTGCATTTGGCTATGCCCATTTTAACTTTTTCATGCTGGAAAGGACTGTCAGTACTATGGGGTAGGGAGATGGAACTAGCTGATATTCTGGAGAGGCTGGCCACTCTAGGTTTCAGAGCTTATCTGGTCCAGGAACCAATCTGGAGTTTGTAGGTTTCTGGAAAGTTACCCTAGGGACCTTTTTAGAATCTTATGTAATGCCCTAGTTATTCTTTAGGATTGACTGGAATGGTTTTGGTTAGAGTTTGGCAAGTTTTGACAGGAAGAAATGTCTAACTGAAGCCTGCATAACAGTAGCCTTCAAATTAGCCCATGACCTCTATTTGAACTCTCTCATCCACTGATAACTTATTTGTTACACTTCTTTTCCCTCTTTTGGTCAAAATCACATTGTTGATCCCATGGTGGCAGGACCAGACTCATCTCTGGGATTCATCTCCTATGTCACCAAGGAGACATTCACTCTTGGATGTCATGTTCACTTGCAGAGTTGGGCTTAGAGAGAGAAACCACAAAAGAAGTCCTCCAGGAGTAACTGTTAGGTATACTTAAAGGTAGACTGAGCTTCTCCACTACATGTATAAGCTTCATAAGATTAAGCCTCAGGATAAAGGGCTTAGCTTATTGAAATGGGTGTCCCTAATGTTTCACATAGTATCAGGTGTCTCTCTGATGGTAGTTTTAATAGTTCCTTATTCTTTCCTCCCATCCCTCCAAGGGCTTTGCCAATACTTTTTGATTATCTGCTTAATATACTCTGGGATTTATCAAGGCATTATATTAAGCTGTACAGGATCAAAGGCCCTCATTTTTGTTCCAGACTCCCTGTGTTCATATTGTTTAAATGACTTATCCAAACAGGTGGAGTTATGTTAAGTGCCACAGAAAAAAATATGTTTTGGGCAAAGTAAGCTTTTCTTCCTTTGGTCTTAAAGAGTAGATGATATTCTAAAGTACAATGTCTTCTTTACTCCTGTATTCTGAATTACCTTAATCCCAACCTGATCGGTTTTATTCTTATCTCTAAATATCAGGTTGTACATATATAAAATATTCTCTCAAAATCCAGAAATAATTACTACTCTGGACTAAATGTGATGGCTATAAGAGCTTACAATCTAGGCCCCTGTTTTCTTATAAGTATTTTCTAAATAAGACCAAACAATCCTTGCTCTTTTATTTATGGCTTATTTTGCCTCAACAAGTGCTGCAGAGGTTCATTCACAATGTTGCATGCTTCACAACTTTGTTCCTTTTTCTTGCTGCAAAATATTTGTTCACCACCATTTGCCAATCTTATTCTCATACAGGCATCCTTCAGCCACCTCCATTCATTGGGCATCATGTATACTGTCCAAAGTCAACAGTTCATCAATACTCTCAATGTTCAATAATTTCATTATTCCCAAGAATATGATAACCCATAAAACCATACCCTCACAAATAGATCATCTGAAACTCTCCTTAACTCTTGTCTCTACCCCATTATTTACTCTTGATATTGGTGTGGCACTGTTGATGTTTCCCTGTTAGACATAGCCCACAGTATGCAGTAGCAGTTTTCTCCCTATGTCCCAAACTTACACCTGTTTGTATCAAGATTCATACCTTTGCAGTAATTCATGCAAGAATTTATTGATATTTGTAGTGTTAATCAGTGAGACACATGGGTCTATACAACTCCTTTCAATCATGTTTAACTTTGATATTGTAATATTACTTGTAGACCCACCAGTGAAATATATTCACTTCTTTCTATTCCCTTACATTTAAGTTCAACCTCATTAAATAACTGCTCACCCATCTCTAGGTTCTGTGTATCTCAATGTCCCCTATATTCCATATTATAGGCATCTGATTTTACCAATATCATGGTCATAAAAGTGGAATCTTATCATATGCTCCAGGTCATCATTTATCTTGCTGCATAATATTCTGTTGGGTATATATATATATACACATACCACATTTTGCTGATCAACTCATCTGTGATGGACATCTGGATTGTTTCCATCTTTTAGTGATCACTAATAATGCTGCTATGAACATCAGTGTGAAAATGTCTGTTTGTGTCATTGCTTTCAGTTCTTCTTGGTAAATACTGAGTAGTGGTAATACTGGGTCATAGGGCAACTCTATATTTATTTTCCTAAGGAACTGCTAAGCTGTCTTCCATAGCAGTATAACATTATATATATATATATCCATCAGTACTGCATATGTGTCCCAATTTCTCTAAATCCTCTCCAACATTTGTAGTTTCATATTTACTTAATAGCATCCATTCTTACAGGTGTGGGGTGGTATCTCATTGTAGTCTTGATCTGCATTTCCCTTATAACTAATGAAAATAAGCATCTCTTCATGTTCTTTTTAGCTATCTATATATTTTTTTAGAAAAATGCCTATTTATATGTGTATTTCCACTTAGAAGAGATTTCCCTACATTTTTTTCTAAGGGCTTTATGTTGTTGGTTCTTATTGTTGGGTTTTTTTTTGTTGTTGTTGTCATTGTTGTTGTTTGTTTTTGGCATGGGCAGGCTCTAGGAATCAAACCTGTGTTTCCAGCATGGCAGACAAAAACTCTGCCACTGAGCCACAGTTGCCCACTCTATGCTTAGGTGTTTGATACAATTTGAGTTAATTTCTGTATAAAGGTCCTCTTTCATTCTTTTGCCTATTGAAATCCAGTTCTCCCATGCCAATTTATTCAAAAGGGTGGTAACTTTTGATTATATAGTTTCCATGAAGATGTGTCTTCACTTATCCATGATGGGGTTGCTTATTGGACTACTTTAAAAGAAAACTATTTTGGAAAAACTCAGAGTCAACAGACCCTGCACTTTTGGAGATGGAGAAGGAAAATATCCCCAAGAGAGCAGTTGAAGAAACCTGGAGAGAAAATTAGCAAACATGGCCATGTGTCTTTCCAGCTGAGAGAGAAATCCCAAACATCATTGACCTTCTTGATACAAGGTATCATTTACTGGATGTCTTAGTTTGGACATTTTTATTGATGACTTACTTTAGTCATTTTCATGGCCTTAAAACTGTAAACTTCCAACTTTATAAATTCCCTTAAAAAAAGTCTTTTCATTTGTAGAATATCACATTCCTGCAGCTTACAAACAAAAACAGGCTCTGACAGGAGAACTTGCCATCAGCAATGAAGACTTATCTCTATTTTATAGAGAAGATAATAAGGGATTTGTTCAAGTCATGCAGCCAGAAGGGGCAGCTGTGGGACTCAAATACCACAGCCTGGTTCTAGAACCTAAGCTACTAAGATCTACCCCCACTGCCACTAAGTGAACAAATAGGGAAATGCAATGGAACCAACCTCACCCTCCTGGGAGGGGCCCCCACCCTGGGTTGCTGTGCCTGTTGTCTTGTAAGGGCCCCACCCTGTATAGCACCAGGAGTGAGTCCTGCACCTTGAGTCCACCCTACCTCAGAATTCTCCTTGCTGGGGGTTCCTGCATTCTTACATCTTTCTAATGATCTGCACTCCCCAAGAGGGTGCCTCCACGTGTAGCTGTGTCCCTGCTATGCTCTCAGGCTGTGTCTAAACTTGAGCCTGAATTATGATGACCTTGTTGTTGGCACTGATGAGGAGGGGCTGGACTCCGAGGCTGTCGCTGACCATGGACTTGTCAGTACTGGGGGCAATGGCTGCAGCATTGCTGCAGAAGGTGAAGATGATGGTGCAGACCACCCCAGCACTGCTCAGAGGAGATATGAGGGGGCTGGCTCAGCGAAGGCCGGGGGCTAGCTTCAGGGCACTGGCACATGACTGACAGTGTCATAGGAGGTGGGGAGGGCTGGGCTGGGGTCTTTAGTACTGATCACAGTGGCCTTCTGGAATGCCAGGGGCTGTTTGGTTAGCTCATTCCAGCCTGGTGACAAGGAGGCTGTCAAAAATCAAAATCTTTGGCCTAATCTGAGGTGGCACTCTTGCTCCCTGCCTGGCCAACCTCTGCAAGGAGTTGAACTGAGGACCTGTAGTGGGGACTGCAGTGACGACTCCTAAGCCTTGTTAGTAACTAAGCACTCTAATCTGTGGCTGTCTCTCCTCCTTTCCTGGAGCTGTTTCTTGAGGTTACTGTTCTCTTGGCAGGGAATTTCAGAGCAAGTGCCTCAGGCCTGCTCCGCAGCTCCATCCCAGAAATTTGGACAGCACTTTGCACCCACTTTGCCTCTGGTGCCTGGAAAGTTGTATGCTCTGTGGGGGTGGGGAAGTGTGTGGAGCAGACCCAGCCTCTGGGGAGGGGGATATAGGACCTCTCCCCTAGAGTGAGAAGGTATGGGGTGAACCACCCAGGGGGAAGCAAAGCAACAGAACACCAAGCCTGCAGCTACATCAAACCCTTGGGTGGCTGGGCAAATTGTGAAGGGTCCCCAGGCTGAGGATGCATCACCACACATGGCCCCTGGGTGCCCAGAGACTAGCCAGAGCCCGCAGCCAACCCACAGGGACTGTATTTCCACTGGATGTCCCTGAACCTCAGCAAATTTTTGCCTTGTTACAATGCTGACATGGATTATTATTATTAAATTTTAAAGCATTAAAAATTTCACATTATTTTCCAGAATTACATTAAATGGTAAATTTCCCTGGTATTTCTGGTTTCTTTGTGTTTATCAGGAAAGGATGCTGGATTCTGTCAAAGGCTTTACTTTAATGAGATAGTCATGTTTTTTGTTTATTCTATTTATATGTTGCATTCAGTTGATTGATTTGCATATGTTAAACTACCCATATATTCCTAGAATAAATCTTACTGGTTCATAGCAAATAATCTTTTTAATGTGTTGTTTGATTCTATTCCCTAATGATTTGTTCATGAGTTATTCATCAATATTCTTAAAGGAAATTGAACTGTAATTTCCTTTTCTTGAGATATTCTTCTCAGTGTTTGGTATCAAGGCAATGCTGGCCTCATATAGTGAATTAATAAGTGTTCTTACCCCTTGAATATTAAGGAAGAGTTTGAAAAGCATTCATGTTAATTTACCAGTGCAGCCATCTGGTCCTGGAGTTTTCCTTGGTGGAAGGTTATTGACTATTTATCAAAATATATACTTGCTATAGGGTTTTGACTTTTTCTATTTCTACTTGAGTCAATTTCATGATTTTTTATTTGTATGACATTTCCCATTTCATTTAGATCATCTAATTTGTTAGAATAAATCATTCTTAGAACTCATTATCTTTTTATTTCTTTAAGGTATGTAGTAACATAACTATATTCATTTCTGATTTTAGCTATTTATGTCTTTTCTCTTATTTTCTGTCAGTCTAGCTGTGTGACTTCTGCTGAATTTCATAGTATTGACTTTCTAAAAATTCTCTGAATTGTTTTTCTATTCCTTATTTCATGTGTCTCCACTCTTATTTTATTTGCTTCCTTCTGCTGACTTTGGGTTTATTTTTCAATTCTTTTGTTATTTTGTCATGCCATTACTAAAAAGAGAAATTTCACACCCACAGGAATGGACAAAAATTAAGGACATCTATTTTACTATTTTTGTCTGTCTGCTTTTGGGGCTACATAATTCATTTGACTATGGTATGCTCTCTGGACCCACTGAAGAAATGGTTTCCCCTTATGCAAAATACTCAAGTTCATCACATCTCAAAAGCCTTAAGTCATTTAATTTACAGATTTCAGTCCAAAATATCATCATACAGTTAAGTATATTTCTGTCTTGGGCCAAGATAACAGCATCTGATGGATCTGTGAAACCTAGAATATAATTTATATGTTTCCAAAATGCAATGGTGGGATAGCATTGGATAAACCCATTTCAGAAAGGAGAAATTGAAGGAAAACTGGGGCCAGAGGACCCAAGCAAGTCTGAAACACAGCAGGACCAAATTCATTAGAATGTAAGATCTGAAAGTCCTCTATGGATGAATTCTTTTATGTCCAGGTCTCAAGGACCAACAGCCCCATGCTTACCAATTGTTTGCACAGCAATCATTCTCTGCCAGAAAAACAGAGCATATTCCCCACTCTCTTCAAATGTCAGAATTGTGGCCATGCTCAACCAGAATACAGGTGTATAACCTCCATCATATACAGTTTTGGATGGTGGCATTCTTGCTGAACATAAGGGTACAAGGACTACTGTCACCAAATGCTGGGTTAGATGGCCTGCCCCCTTCAATTACAGGAGTGGACCTGCCCTTACCATACATGTGGTTGGGGTTTCTCTCTTAGCCCAAAGTGATATTTTTGCTCCAGACCTCTGTTTACATGTTTTTATCTTTAACATCCTTTTGCCTTCAATTTGTCCATTCTCTGTCCCTTTCAGCTCATTTTGGTAGTGTTCTGTCCATACCAATTTTTCAGTGTAAGGAACTGCATAGCATTAGACACAAGTACTTTCCATATATACTTCCTGAATCACTGCTTTATAATTCCTGACTTCCCCTGAGAAGGCTGGCTGGATCTATGTTCAGCCACACATTCTTTAACAAAACTGTTCACTTAAACCCTAAAAGGATCTCACCTCTCTGGAAAGTCACTTCCTGAAAGTTCAGGGAGATCCCAGACAGATCCTCTTGTGGCCTTAGTCTCAATGAACTTTTTCTGGATATATTGAGCCTAGTCAAAACCAACAATTTATATCTGGTTTTGCTTAACAGTTTAACTTTCAGTTTACCCCTTTCCTCTAACATTTTACTATAAACTGTGGGTAAACCAGTCTGCACCTTCCATCATTGGCTTGACTACCTCTTCAGCTAAATATTGAAGTTTATTGCTTATAAGTCCTATCTTCAATCATTATCAGGACACAATTTCATCAAGTTTTCTGTTTCTTTATAATGAATATGACCTGAGCAGTTTTCAATTACATATTCCACATTTCTTTCTAAGCCTCCTTGCAGGTAACTTTAATATCCATATTTCTACCCAACTTTTTGCAATGTAATCTAGGTTTTTTCATAGTTATTTCTCTTTTTATTTTCCCCATCCCATTTCTACATTTGTATGTATTTGTAATAGCAAAAACCAGTTTTCCAATACCAAAAATTTTCTTAGTTTCCTGGTTTGCATGAGAAATACAGAGTGGCTAAAACAGGAATTCATTGCCTTTTGGTTTTCAAGGCCACAAGGATTGCTTCCTCCAAGGTTCAGTAGCATCCTTGTTGTCTGACACTCCTTGTTTCCTTGACTTTCCTGTCACATGGCATGTCCTCTCCTTTTTTTCCAAGTTCTGTTGATTTCTAAGTTCTTTCCTCCATGTAACTATCCCTTCATGAAGCTTCCAGTAAAAGGTGTAAACCCCAAACTCATTCAATTGGGTCACACCTTAACAAAATAATAACATCTTGAAAAGATTCCATCTACAATAGGAATAAATGAAAATTAACAACACCCACAACACAAACATTACATGTTTTAACTCACCATAATTGTCAAATTTATGTTGATCCAGCTAGGAGTCAGTCTGTGTTAGCTGTTTGCTGTAGCTGTATGCTATTAGAGGCTAGCATATCCACTTGTTTCCATAGTTTTGCTCCCCCTATTTTCCTTGGGTTTTCCTAGAGAGTACTTATTAAATAGGGTGCCAGCTTTATATTCCTTTCTGTTGTATCAAGCTGTTATTATACAGTTGCTTTATTGATGACATTATGTGGCATGGGAGAGGGTAAGAATTCTGTAATCTGTGATGGGTTATCATTTAGCAAACTGTGCCCCTGAGCTGTGAACTTCATTCCTGTTTCTCATATTTGTAACACCTTCCCCCATTCCAGGAGAGAAAGTAAAGTTATAATTAGCTGTAATTATTACTGACAGATAGGAGGAATTTAGGGTAGTCCTTTTAAAGGAAAACAGATCACTCTAGGCAGATATTTAGATGGTTAATTTTCCTCCTTCTACTAAAGGATCCTTCAAAGAGGATCATCATCCACATTCACAGTGGTAAACTTGGTTGGCCCTTGGAAATAAGACTCAGGAAATCATAGTTTCTACCCAT
Organism: Tamandua tetradactyla; assembly: GCF_023851605.1. Taxonomy (NCBI): domain Eukaryota; kingdom Metazoa; phylum Chordata; class Mammalia; order Pilosa; family Myrmecophagidae; genus Tamandua; species Tamandua tetradactyla. The sequence goes on along the minus strand of NC_135330.1, from coordinate 95,307,310 downwards.
TAAAACTGGGTCTCCTGGACTCTTTAGCTCAAGTTATCCACACTGAACATCCACAAATTAGCCAACTTGAGTTTAATCATTCTTAATTTTACTGTTTCCAGCAGAGAGCTTCTGTTTCTGGACTTTTCCTCTGGGTTAGCAGCCATTCATATTAACTACCTGTGCTCTGTTTTCCAGGTAGACAATTGATGTGTGAAATCAATCCCTCATAGAATAAGAAGAGTTGCTCTTCATATTTGTCAGCATTTTTCTTGCTGTTTATTTGGGATGATGATTTTAATGATGTTTCAATGTTGTACTGGAAACTGAAAGCCTAAGAAATATATTTTATATTTCATCATCTCAGAAATATCCACAGAAGGCATTTTTACTGGTTCCAAAGATGTCAAAATGTTTTACAGTATGCTTACAAATTGAGCAAATGGGCAGAAAGAATGTCAAACTTTGTAAATAATATTTTTAATAGATCAAAAAAGTCAACATCTTAAAAACTAAGAAAAGATTCCCTGAAAAATCATCTCTAAAATTGTTAATAAATGCTAATATAGTTAAATGTGTGAAATATAAATAATTAATTCAAAGCATCAGTTAGAAATGAAAGCACACAGACAAGGTGCACTTTAATTGATAGTTCTTTTCTTTCTTAATGTAAGCTGTACAGAGATCTAATTCATCCTACTTAATATAAAAATTTAAAGTAAACAATTCAATGGTTTTTAGTATATTCACAAGCTTATGCAACCATCACCACAATCAATTTTAGAACATTTTCATCACCTGAAAAAGAAACCCCCAGGGATGCTGTGATTGCAACTACTGAACATTCTGGAAAGGCTTTATAAGTGGGTAAGGGGAAGATTCTGTAAGAATTGTTAGGTGCTTGATAGAAAAGGTCTGAATTGCTTTAAATGGACTTCTTGTAATAATACAGACACTAAAGTTACTTCTGAGGAGGAATTAATGAATGTGTCATTCTAAACTGGAAGAAAGGCCATCCTTTCTTCCATCTCCTGGCAGAGAATTTGGCAAATTGAGTACTGATATCAGATGAAAGGCAGAATTTGAAATTAATAAAACTGAATATTTAGTTGAGATTTCCAAACTTACAGTGGAAAGTGCAGCCTGGCTTCTCCTTGTGGCTTATAGTAAAATGTAAATGGAAAATGGTAAGTTGAGAAGTTAACTCCTGGATGCAAAGAATTGGATGGTTTGGAAGATTCTGAACTTGAGAAAATCAAGTGCCCAAAGAATAGTGTCCCATGTGAGGCTTCAACTGAACATGGAACCAGTCAGCCTTTTCAGTCTGAGTCAGGATTGCAAAAGCAGTTATCCAGAAGGGATCTGTGGAAAGTTCAATTGTCTGATGATGCATGTATAAATAACTAGATTTTCTGTAAGATATGTATGAATGGAATGAACCACTGCCAGCCTGACTAAAAGGTACAGAAAGGGGACAGATTGAAGCAAAAATAAATTCAGAAGCAGAACCATGGAAGCTGAGGCATCTTCTCAGGTGAAGAGAGTAGACTTACCCAAAATGTGGAAATGGTGAATATGGCCTGGAGCTTATACTTGGATGGACTTCCATCCATTGTTCAGTAAGAGTGTTACAATCTCAGGGATTTCAGATGCTTGGAGGATTGCCCAGAGGTTGTTTGCTCTACTGAACAGGAAGAACACTGCTGTCCCAGTCTCAGAGAGGATAGAGCATATTCCCTGGTGACTGGGGAAAGTCTCACCAGAACTCTGTTTTTCTGAGGGGTTTGAGCCTGTGTCTCAGAGATTGTGGTGAGTTTGGCCACCACACTAATGCTTAAGTAGTGCAGGGCCATGATTCTGCCCATCATCCCAATGGGAGATTTGGAGATTTTACCCCAGCATTTTCAGAGAGCAGCATTGCACCACAAATCCCTGGAAAGGGTGGGATTGCAACTCCTTCAAGCCCTGAAGACAAGACATCATTCTATAGATTACTCTGAACTTGAAAACTAATGGAGTTTGCCCTGTAGGACTTCAGTACTCTTTGGGACTGGTGACTACCACCCAATTTCTCCCCATAACAATGAGAATGTTCACTTGGTTACTGTCCATTCTTTTTATATTGGAAGCAGACAACATCTTCAAAGTTTCATAGATCCACAGCCAGATGGTAAGTATGCCCAGGACAAACTACATCTGGAACCAATTTGATGAGTATTGCTACTGAAATTATATAAGGCCTCTATGGTATTGTGCCAGAATGAATATGCTTTACATATGGAAAGAACATGTCTTTTAGGGATCCAGAGAGTGTAGTGTGATAGTTCAAAACTGTATGTACACCATAAAAGATTATGTTCTTAAAGGTAAAACATTCCTATGGGTGTAGCCCTATTATGTGTGTGTGGACCCACTGTAAGTAGGATCTTTTGGTGATAAGATATAAACTTAGGTTGAGATGTTACACACCTCATTCATAGTGACTGTTAATCCTTTACAGGAGTCCTTTATAATAATATAGAAGACAAAGAGAAGACACTGAAAGACAACCCCTAGAGAATCTGAGTGAGAGAAGCCAGAGAAGTTGAGAAAAAAGCTCACTGAGGGAGCAGTCAGAAGCTGAAAACAAGGAAACCAGGGAGAGAAGGACAAGCAAATGTCATCAAGTGTTTTGCTTTCTGACAGAGAAGTCCAGACTGCCAGTAGCCTTTATTCAGGTAGAAGGTATTTTACTGTTGATGCTTTGATCTAGACATTTTCATGGTCTGAGAACTGTAAACTTGTGATATATTAAACTGAATGTTAAAAGGCAGTCCATTTCTGGTATATTGCATTTCAGCAGCTTTAGCAAACTAAAATACACCCTATTTCCCTCAATTCCACAAGCCACAGAAAACTAAAACACTACTTTCTAGCTGTATGAATTTGCCTATTTTTGACATTCCATGTAAATGAAATCATACAATATGTGTCCTTGTATGCCTGGTTTCTTTCACTTTGTATAAGTCTTCAAAACTCATCCGTATTGTAGCAAGTATCAGCAATTAATTCCTTTTTAGGGTTGAATACTTCTCTGCTCTATGCATATATCATTTATGCATTCATTTATTGATGAACATTTGGGTAATTTCCACCTTTGTGCTATTATGAATGATGTCATATCTTAATATTCTTAAACCCAAATATGGGGTGTTTGTTTCAATAAAGTATTAGATTAATGCTGTTATTTTTTTGTATGTTTTTTGTATTTTACATGGGAGTACATTTTTTCTCATATACCTCTAGTATTAACATCTTACAAGAGTGCATTACATTTGTTACAAATCCTGAAAAATAATTTTGCCAATTGTACAGTTAACTATATTTCATTGTTTAGAAAAGGATTCACTGTATTATACAATCCTATCTTTTATCTCTTAATATTTATTCTAATAAAATATTTATGACATAAAATTTTGTTTTAATCATATTCATGTATATAATCAGTGCTGTTAAATGCACTCAAAATGTTGTGCTACCATCATGACCATTCCAAACTCCATAATAAACTTAAAAAGACATTATTTACAACGTAAGCATTAACTCCCCCTAATATATTCCTAACCCAGCTCCTCATAATCTCTATTTTAGATTCTAGCTCTATAAGTTATTCTAATATTTTGATCAATGAGGTCATAAAATATTTGTTCTTTTGTGTCTGTCTTATTTCACTCAACATCTTTTCATGAAGGTTCATCAGTGTTGTTGCATGAACCAGAACTTCATCCCTTTTTAATGCTGAATAGTATTTCAAAATTGTGTTTATCTGTTTATCACTTGATGGATATGTGTTGCTCCCTTTTTTTGACAATTGTGAATTATGCCACTAAGAACATCAAAGGGCAAACATATGTTCAAGTCTCTGTTTTCAAATTTTTGGGTATATGACTAGTAGAGACATCGCTTCATCATATGGAAATTCCATTGGATGTTGCATTAGGCAATGGATTCTTAGACTCTACATCCAAAGTACAAGCAACAAAAGAAAAAATTAGATAAAGAGGACCTCATTAAAACAAAAAAGTACATCAAAGATTTATAACTTTGATGTACTGAATAACTTCTGAATAACTTCTAAATTGTGTTCCACAGCAGATGTACCTTTTTATATTCCCATCAGCAGTGAATAAGTTTTCTGATTTATCAATATCCTCTCCAACACTTGTGGTTTACTATTTTTCTAATCATAACCATTCTAATATGTGTGAAATGATATATCATGATTTTTACTTCAATGTCCTTAATAGCTAATGATATTGAGTATCTTTCCATATGCTTTTTATCCACTTGTGTATTTCCTCTTTAGAAATATCTGTTCAAGTCTCTTGACCATTTTTTTTTTTTTTAAAGACAGAGAAGGAAGGAAGGATAGAAGGAAGGAAGAAAGGGAAACATCCTTATTTTTATTATATTTTGTTTGTTTGCCCGTTTTTCTTTACATGGGCTGGGGCCGGGAATCGAACCGGGGTCCTCCGGCATGGCAGGCAAGCACTCCTGCCCGCTGAGCCACCGCGGCCCGCCCCTCTTGACCATTTTTTGACTGTGACATTTTTCTTTTTATTGTTGAGTTGCAGGCTTTCTTTCTATATTCTGAATATTAAACATTTTCAGATATGTGATTTCCAAATATTTACTCCCTTCAATAAAATTGCATTTTCACTTGCATGATAAATCTTTAATGTACTTTTTTGTTTTAATGAGGTCCTCTTTATCTAATTTTTTCTTTTGTTGCTTGTACTTTGGATGTAGAGTTTAAGAATCCATTGCCTAATGCAACATCCAAAAGACACTTCCATGCATTTTCATCTAGGTATTCTTTACTCCTGTTTTTCATATTTATGTATTTGATTTATTTTTATTTAATCTTTAAATATGGTGTGTTAGGGTTTCTCCTTCCATCTTTTATATATGGATATCCAGTTCTCTTAGCATCTTTCATTGAAGAGAATATTCTTTCTCAATTGAGTGGATTTGGAATGATTATCAAAAATGAGTTGGCCATAAAAGTGGAGGTTTATTTCTAAACTATCAATTTGATTCCATTAGTCTGTGTATCAATCTTTGTGCCAGTATCATGCTGTTTTGGGTACTGTGGCTTTGTAATAAGCTTAAGAATGGGAAGTATGTGACCTATAGCTGTACTATTCATATTTAAAATGGCTTTGGATATTCAGGGAATTGACCCTTCTATATAATTTGAATATTGCCTTTTTCACTTTGAGAAAGAAGGTTGTGGAGTTTTTGATTGGTAATGCATATAGACTGTAAATAATTTTGAATAGAATTAAGATCTTAACACTATTGGGTCTTCTGATCCATGAGTGTGAAATGAACTTCCATTAATTTAAATCTTTCAAAAATATACTTTGGCGACTTCCTGGAAGATGGCGGCTTAGTAAGACGCGCGGATCTTAGTTTCTTCTCCAGGACACCTACTAGGGGAGTAGAAATGATACAGAAAGCGCCCAAAGCCACAACAGAGATAAAAAAGACAGCGTACCCCATCCTGGAACGGCTGGCTGGCTGAGAGAAGCAGCTCGGGTGAGATCGCCGAGGCGCACGGGCCTTACCGGGCGGGGTGGCAAGCGGCCGGAGTTACTCCCTTCCCCCTTCCCGGGCCAGCTGGGAGAATTGGAGAGGTGGTCCCCTGAAACCAAGGCGACTGGCGCCCACACCACGCGCAGCCCCCGGACCAACTGAGAGAATTGGATCGGAAACCCCCAGGCCGCAGAGAACGGTGACCCCGTGACTCCCGGGGAACGTGCACTCTCTCGGGCAGGCCGCTGCCGCTGGCGCCCTCCCGCCACGCGTGTTGCCCAGGGCCGACTAGGAAATTCGGACGGGCTCTTTCCCTGGCTGCGGCGACCAGCAACCCTCCCTGCGTTCGGACCCCAGCCCGGCTCAAGCCGCTTCGGCTAGCGAACCCCCAGGACGGCGAGAGTTTTCCAAAGTTTAAGGTCCCACAGCACCTTTTACTGGTGGGACCCGCAGACAAACGTGTGCCACGAGCGCCACCAACTGGGCAGGATAAGAAAAACAGAACCCAGAGATTTCACAGAAAAATATTACAACCTTGCTGGGTCCAACACCAAGAGAAATCTGAATAAATGCCCAGACGCCAGCAGCAGAAGATAACTGTCCACGCTCAAAAGATTGAGAATATGGCTCAGTCAAAGGAACAAACCAATAGCTCAAATGAGACACAAGAGCTGAGACAACTAATGCTGAATATACGAACAGAAATGGAAAACCTCTTCAAAAATGAAATCGATAAATTGAGGGAGGACATGAAGAGGACATGGGCTGAACATAAAGAAGAAATAGAAAAACTGAAAAAACAAATCGCAGAACTTATGGAAGTGAAGGATAAAGTAGCAAACATAGAAAAAATAATGGATAGCTACAATGATAGATTTAAAGAGACAGAAGATAGAATTAGTGATTTGGAGGATGGAACATCTGAATTCCAAAAAGAAACAGAAACTATAGGGAAAAGAATGGAAAAATTTGAACAGGGTATCAGGGAACTCAAGGACAATATGAACCGCACAAATATACGTGTTGTGGGTGTCCCAGAAGGAGAAGAGAAGGGAAAAGGAGGAGAAAAACTAATGGAAGAAATTATCACTGAAAATTTCCCAACTCTTATGAAAGACCTAAAATTACAGATCCAAGAAGTGCAGCGCACCCCAAAGAGATTAGACCCAAATAGGCGTTCTCCAAGACACTTACTAGTTAGAATGTCAGAGGTCAAAGAGAAAGAGAAGATCTTGAAAGCAGCAAGAGAAAAACAATCCATTACATACAAGGGAAACCCAATAAGACTTTGTGTAGATTTCTCAGCAGAAACCATGGAAACTAGAAGACAGTGGGATGATATATTTAAAATACTAAAAGAGAAAAACTGCCAACCAAGACTCCTATATCCAGCAAAATTATCCTTCAAAAATGAGGGAGAAATTAAAACATTCTCAGACAAAAAGTCACTGAAAGAATTTGTGACCAAGAGACCAGCTCTGCAAGAAATACTAAAGGGAGCACTAGAGTCAGATACAAAAAGACAGAAGAGAGAGATATGGAAAAGAGTGTAGAAAGAAGGAAAATCAGATATGATATATATAATACAAAAGGCAAAATGTTAGAGGAAAATATTATCCAAACAGTAATAACACTAAATGTCAATGGACTGAATTCCCCAATCAAAAGACATAGATTGTCAGAATGGATTAAAAAACAGGATCCTTCGATATGCTGTCTACAGGAAACACATCTTAGACCCAAAGATAAACATAGGTTGAAAGTGAAAGGTTGGGAAAAGATATTTCATGCAAATAACAACCAGAAAAGAGCAGGAGTGGCTATACTAATATCCAACAAATTAGACTTCAAATGTAAAACAGTTAAAAGAGACAAAGAAAGACACTATATACTAATAAAAGGAACAATTAAACAAGAAGACATAACAATCATAAATATTTACGCACCGAATCAGAATGCCCCAAAATACGTGAGGAATATACTGCAAACACTGAAAAGGGAAATAGACTCATATACCATAATAGTTGGAGACTTCAACTCACCACTCTCATCAAGGGACAGAACATCTAGACCGAGGATCAACAAAGAAATAGAGAATCTGAATATTACTATAAATGAACTAGACTTAATAGACATTTATAGGACATTACATCCCACAACAGCAGGATACACCTTTTTCTCAAGTGCTCATGGATCATTCTCAAAGATAGACCATATGCTGGGTCACAAAGCAAGTCTTAACAAATTTAAAAAGATTGAAATCTTACACAACACTTTCTCGGACCATAAAGGAATGATGTTGGAAATCAATAATAGGCAGAGTGCCAGAAAATTCACAAATACGTGGAGGCTCAACAACACACTCCTAAACAACGACTGGGTCAAAGAAGAAATTGCAAGAGAAATTAGCAAAACCTCGAGGCGAATGAAAATGAAAACACAACATATCAAAACTTATGGGACGCAGCAAAGGCAGTGCTAAGAGGGAAATTTATTGCTCTAAATGCCTATATCAGAAAAGAAGAAAAGGCAAAAATTCAGGAATTAACTATCCATTTGGAAGAACTGGAGAAAGAACAGCAAGCTAACCCCAAAGCAAGCAAAAGGAAAGAAATAACAAAGATTAGAGCACAAATAAATGAAATTGAAAACATGAAAACAATAGAGAAAATCAATAAGGCCAGAAGTTGGTTCTATGAGAAAATCAATAAGACTGATGGGCCCTTAGCAAGATTGACAAAAAGAAGAAGAGAGAGGATGCAAATAAATAAGATCAGAAATGGAAGAGGAGACATAACTACTGACCTCACAGAAATAAAGGAGGTAATAACAGGATACTATGAACAACTTTACGCTAATAAATCCAACAATTTAGAGGAAATGGACGGGTTCCTGGAAAGACATGAACAACCAACTTTGACTCAAGAAGACATAGATGACCTCAACAAACCAATCACAAGTAAAGAAATTGAATTAGTCATTCAAAAGCTTCCTAAAAAGAAAAGTCCAGGACCAGATGGCTTCACATGTGAATTCTACCAAACGTTCCAGAAAGAATTAGTACCAATTCTCTTCAAACTCTTCAAAAAATCGAAGTGGAGGGAAAACTACCTAATTCATTCTATGAAGCCAACATCACCCTCATACCAAAACCAGGCAAAGATATTACAAAAAAGAAAACTACAGACCAATCTCTAATGAATACAGATGCAAAAATCCTCAATAAAATTCTAGCAAATCGTATCCAACAACACATTAAAAGAATTATACATCATGACCAAGTAGGATTCATCCCAGGTATGCAAGGATGGTTCAACATAAGAAAATCAATTAGTGTAATACACCATATCAACAAATCAAAGCAGAAAAATCACATGATCATCTCAATTGATGCAGAGAAGGCATTCGACAAGATTCAACATCCTTTCCTGTTGAAAACACTTCAAAAGATAGGAATACAAGGGAACTTCCTTAAAATGATAGAGGGAATATATGAAAAACCCACAGCTAATATCATCCTCAATGGGGAAAAATTGAAAACTTTCCCCCTAAGATCAGGAACAAGACAAGGATGTCCACTATCACCGCTATTATTCAACATTGTGTTGGAGGTTCTAGCCAGAGCAATTAGACAAGAAAAAGAAATACAAGGCATCAAAATTGGAAAGGAAGAAGTAAAACTATCACTGTTTGCAGACGATATGATACTATACGTCGAAAACCCGGAAAAATCCACAACAAAACTACTAGAGCTAATAAATGAGTACAGCAAAGTAGCAGGTTACAAGATCAACATTCAAAAATCTGTAGCATTTCTATACACCAGTAATGAACAAGCTGACGGGGAATTCAAGAAACGAATCCCATTTACAATTGCAACTAAAAGAATAAAATACCTAGGAATAAATTTAACTAAAGAGACAAAAAACATATATAAAGAAAACTACAAAAAACTGCTAAAAGAAATCACAGAAGACCTAAATAGATGGAAGGGCATACAGTGTTCATGGATTGGAAGACTAAATATAGTTAAGATGTCAATCCTACCTAAATTGATTTACAGATTCAATGCAATACCAATCAAAATCCCAACAACTTATTTTTCAGAAATAGAAAAACCAATAAGCAAATTTATCTGGAAGGGCAGGGTGCCCCAAATTGCTAAAAACATCTTGAGGAAAAAAAACGAAGCTGGAGGTCTCACGCTGCCTGACTTTAAGGCATATTATGAAGCCACAGTGGTCAAAACAGCATGGTATTGGCATAAAGATAGATATATCGACCAATGGAATCGAATAGAGTGCTCAGATATAGACCCTCTCATCTATGGACATTTGATCTTTGATAAGGCAGTCAAGCCAACTCACCTGGGACAGAGCAGTCTCTTCAATAAATGGTGCCTAGAGAACTGGATATCCATATGCAAAAGAATGAAAGAAGACCCATCTCTCACACCCTATACAAAAGTTAACTCAAAATGGATCAAAGATCTAAACATTAGGTCTAAGACCATAAAACAGTTAGAGGAAAATGTTGGGAGATATCTTATGGATCTTACAACTGGAGGCGGTTTTATGGACCTTAAACCTAAAGCAAGAGCACTGAAGAAGGAAATAAATAAATGGGAACTCCTCAAAATTAAACACTTTTGTGCATCAAAGAACTTCATCAAGAAAGTAGAAAGACAGCCTTCACAATGGGAGACAATATTTGGAAATGATATATCAGATAAAGGTCTAGTATCCAGAATTTATAAAGAGATTGTTCATCTCAACAACAAAAAGACAGCCAACCCAATTACAAAATGGGAAAAAGACTTGAACAGACACCTCTCAGAAGAGGAAATACGGATGGCCAAGAGGCACATGAAGAGATGCTCAATGTCCCTGGCCATTAGAGAAATGCAAATCAAAACCACAATGAGATATCATCTCACACCCACCAGAATGGCCATTATCAACAAAACAGAAAATGACAAGTGCTGGAGAGGATGCGGAGAAAGAGGCACACTTATCCACTGTTGGTGGGAATGTCAAAGGGTGCAACCACTGTGGAAGGCAGTTTGGCGGTTCCTCAAAAAGCTGAATATAGAATTGCCATACGACCCAGCAATACCATTGCTAGGTATCTACTCAAAGGACTTAAGGGCAAAGACACAAACGGACATTTGCACACCAATGTTTATAGCAGCATTATTTACAATTGCAAAGAGATGGAAACAGCCAAAACCTCCATCAACAGAAGAGTGGCTAAACAAACTGTGGTATATACATACGATGGAATATTATGCAGCTTTAAGACAAGATAAACTTATGAACCATGTAATAACATGGATGGACCTAGAGAATATTATGCTGAGTGAATCCAGCCAAAAACTAAAGGACAAATACTGTATGGTCCCACTGATGTGAACGGACATTCGAGAATAAACTTGAAATATGTCATTGGTAACAGAGTTCAGCAGGAGTTAGAAACAGGGTAAGACAATGGGTAATTGAAGCTGAAGGGATACAAACTGTGCAACAGGACTTGATACAAAAACTCAAAAATGGACAGCACAATAATACCTAATTGTAAAGTAATCATGTTAAAACACTGAATGAAGCTGCATCTGAGCTATAGGTTTTTGTTTTGTTTTGTTTTGTTTTGATTTTACTATTATTACTTTTATTTTTTTCTCTATATTAACATTCTATATCTTTTTCGGTTATGTTGCTAGTTCTTCTAAACCAATGCAAATGTACTAAGAAATGATGATCATGCATCTATGTGATGATGTTAAGAATTAATGATTGCATGTGTAGAATGGTATGATCTCTAAATGTTGGGTTAATTTCTTTTTTTCCATTAATTAAAAAAAAAAAAGAGAAGGGATAATTGGAGATGAAGGGATACAGACTGTACAACGGGACTGGATATAAAAACTCAGAAATGGACAGCACAATACTACCCAATTGTAATGCAATTATGTTAAAACACTGAATGAAGCTGCATGTGAGGTATAGGTTTTTTGTTTTTGTTTTTTTTGTTTTTTTTTCTTTCTATTATTGTTTTAATTCTTATTCTGTTGTCTTTTTATTTCTTTTTCTAAATTGATGCAAATGTACTAAGAAATGATGAATATGCAACTATGTGATGTTATTAAGAATTACTGATTGTACATGTAGATTGGAATGATTTCTAATTGTTTTGTTAATTCTTTTTTTAATTAATAAAAAAAACAAAAAAATATATATATACTTTGGCAAAGTTTTGAAGTTTTTTACGTATATGTTCTTACACCTTTTGTTACATTTATTCACAGATATTTGATTCCTTTAGTTGCTATTGTAAATGGAATTTTTCTTGATTTCCTTCTCAAATTGCTCACTACTAGTGTATAGAAATGCTACTGATTATTACCTTTGATCTTGTATCCTGCCACTTTGCTGAATTCACTTATAAGTTCTAGTAACACTGTTCCTGATTTTTCAGGGTATTCTGTAAATAAAATCAAGGCATCTGCAAATGGGGAAAAATTTACTTTTCCTTTCCAAAAGAACAGACATTACTTCTTTTCTTGCCTAAATAGTCTGGATAGAAATTCTAATAGAATATTGAATAAAGGTAGTGACTGTGGGCATGTATTTTTGCACATGTGTGATACTATAAAAGTTATCTATTCACTATACATAGAACATGCCCCCTATAAAATGCATATGTAAATCAGCAAAAAGAATAAATTGGTGTACATTTCCTCAATTACAGAACTTCTTAAATCAGTTGAGATAACAGCTCTGTCGGCCTCAAAATAATAATTTTAGCATCCAGAGTCTCCTTTATATATAATGCAAGGCTTAATACTTATTTTGGGATTACTTCTCTAATATATTGCAGTCACTGCACAATAAATCAGTTTATTACAGATTAAAAAATCACTTTTCATTATTTGTATTAATGGGATGCAAATAGAAATACTAGATACTTTGAAATGCCAAATAACCACAAAATTAAGTGAATTGTATCAATTTTTCTTTCCCCAATTATTCAGTAAAACTGCTTTGCCCATCAGTAAGGGTACAATAAAAGTTTGCTGAATATACTGACTAGGTAAGAGGTGAGAAGAAATAGACTCTTTTCATCAGATATAAATAATCATATTTGGAATTTACCTGGGAAGGAGGAAGATGCAAGCTGCATGTGGGGTACAAGTAAATTAACTCAGATGCCAACAAAGCAAACAATTAAACACTGGAATAAACATAGGCAAAGTCTGCCAATAATAGCAAAACTGGAACTGTCTTCCAGAGATGACCAAAGAGAAATTTATATTGGACCATATCTTTTTCCCACCAATTCAGTTTGAGATAGACCAATAAAAGCACTGTAAGAAACTATAGCTGTTTTCTTTAACATTCAGACATCCCAGTTTTCAATAATTTATTATGGACCTAATTTATCCATGAATAAATATAAACCTATTCATATTTAAGGATGAGTTTCCACAAGCACAATGTTGAATTTCCTTTCATTTGTCCTAAAATGTTTACTTTCAAATTTGAAGAGATTTCAATTATTTCAAACTCCCTTCAAGTTTGAAAGTAAGCATTTTAGTTTTTTGATATTCTTTTATTTTTTTCAGACCAGTGTCAAAGTATTCATACAGCACTCATACTGCAGCACATTCACCCACACTTTGATTACTTAAACTGCCCTTCTTTTGTTCTTTTTTCACATCTTTCTTCTTTATTGTGGAACTCAATGCTGCAACCCAAAATTAAATTAGTTTTATTGTGTACAGATCCTCATCAAATACTGAAGGGACCCTATCATGGGTTCAATTATAATACAGTAGTTTTGAAGATGTTAGGTATAAGACTTTCAAGAAAATTGAGTGAGGCGAGTAAAAAATAAAGTTTCTCACTAAAACATAGGGTCTGGTATTATTGAAAGTTTTTTTAATCTCTTAAAAAGCAAAAACAAAACAAAACAAAAAAGGTAAGGACCAGGCCTGGGATCAAGTCCTGGCTCTGTCATTTACACTCTTTGTACCTCAGTTTCCTTTTCTGTAATATGAAGATAATAAAATATATTTTTCTCATAGGGTTTAATGGAGAGTAAATGGGTTAAAATGTAGCAATTTTTTAAAATGTCTGGCATATCATAAATACTCAATATGGGCAGAAATATGGGCCAATCAAATAAAGAAAACATGAACTTACAATTAGCTGCCCTGTAATTTCATTTAACGGGTACCTTAACACTACTAAATAACCTCTAAGTTATTTAATCTAAGAGGTTTAATGAGCAATTGTGAAACAAATTTGACATGTTTTACATAAGGATTTTTAAAGTACTATGTATTTTAAAGTACTACATCTTTTGATATAGCTTTCTGACAAGTTCTATTCATTCAAAGTTAAAGTTAATTATGCCTAGTGCAACACTGATTTAACAATATTCCTAAATCTACAAAGGATTGTTTGCATTGTTATTTGAGAATCATATCCAAAACTATAATAATTCCAGTTAATCATTACTTCCATCATTTTGCTTTTATTTTAGCATGTTTGCTTAATTTACAGCAAGCAGAAAATAATCTGGGACTTGTTTTGATCCAAACATTGATGTTTTAAAGGTTGTACACAATATTCGTTAAAAAGAACACATTAAAAATAATTTTCTAGACACTTCTATAAGAAAGAAAATACAAAGTTTAACCCCACCACTTTCCTCTTTGCTAGACCTGCAAACTACTGCTACAGTTTTAAATAGACTTTTTTGTTGTTTAAACTATACATCCATGAAAATCTAAAAAAATTAAAGGAACATACATATAAATGATTACATAGCAGGATATGAACATTGATTACAAACAATAAAGAAATGAAAGTTAAAAATACTATCAAATATACAAAGGTTCTAGGATCAATCCTTTGAACACATTCCACAAACAGTATTTAAAAATCATCTTTTGTTTTTTATAGGCATGTGTAGATTGCTAAAACCAAAAATTAAAAAGCAATCCTCTAAAAGGGATCATTTTCCCACAATATTTCTCACTTAAATCTGCAAACAAGCAATTTTGAGATTCCTAAAAATGCTAGCTTTTGTTTTGAAATGAGATTGGACATGTTATCATGTTACTTTTTTTGACCCCCAAAATGATCTTTCAGAGAAATAATGGAAGTGATAAATGGTTAAAAGTATCATTTCCTTTTTTTATACAGGTACTGCCATGTAAAATAACGTGCTAATTACCAATGAGTACACTGATAATTAATTAAAAATGCAAGAGATGTAACTCTTACTTAAAATATACTAATCCTTTATTCCAAATTATTTAAAATTTCATGACACCATAGAATCCCCTAGTAATGGGAGTATTGTTTTTCAACTTGCCTCACATAAAATAAACTGAGGTGTGAAGAGCAAGCCTCCATTGTAAATAGGTGGACAGATTTTGATACCAAATGCACAAACCAACTGAGCACTAGAAGCATCAAAATTCAGTTATTTTACACTGTGCATACATTCAAAAAGCCTGCTTTGAAACAATTTACTTACTTCTAATAGTAGTAAGAAAACCCAGCACTATCATGGTCAATGATGCTCCTTAAAATTTAGAATAACTACAGAACATCATTCTTTTCCCTAAAAATTAATCCTGTCATCAAAGACCTGCTCAAATTTAAGGTGTTGTCTTCTAATGTTTTGCATGTTTCAAACCTTCACTGAAATTTAAAAAAAGCAGTGAATACTTTGTTTCTGTTAAAGACTCAATTCCCTGAAAGTGCTACTTAACCCAGTTGCATCATTCTCCAAGGTAGTGGGGATAACAAAATAACTATTCCACACTGCTTCATAAATAAACTATGATAATGGACCTAGATATCCTGACAAGACATTAAAGGTCCACCCTGAACCTAAATATGTCTGAGCAGTCAATGTTGAACTGTGGCTACAACTTCATTTTTGTATCATTCTATTTTATTAACAAGCTACACTTCTGGGTTAGCAGTTCTACCAAATAGGGATATGGAAATTTATCTTGAAAAAACCAATGGTGAAAATTATGGTCAGCCAATATCTTTTCACCAATATTTCAAGTATAAAAAAATGAAAATTTAAAAAATATAGAGGGACATCACAGATTTTTAGCTACCCATTAATATTAAATAAACTGGACTCTTAAAAGTGACTTCTCAACAGCGCATCATTTTAATTATAACCATTGCCTGATACAGGGAAAACTAGCAAGTGTCTTTTTTTAGGCATTATTGCACATTGTATTCCTGTTAATTTAAGTAAGCCAACTGTGAGTAAATGAATGACACATGCCTAAAAATATCATGGTTCAAGCCATTTGTGGCCACTGGACTAAAGACTTGTCCAAGGCCTTGATCTAGATTTTGACATAGACATAGAGTGTGATCTTGACTGAGATAGAGATCTAGGTAGTTTTTTTTCCTTGATTCTTTTTCATATCTTAAACCAGACTTTTAATGTGTTTTGGAATCTGTTTTAGAGGTGCCTCTAGTTTTGGTGTGAGACACAGACCTAGAATGTGATTTAGCCTCTATTTCTTTCTTGGGCTGGGACTTGGACAGTGATCCTAAATTGGATTTAGATCTTGAAAAAGATCAATTTTGGCATTTGAATCTATCATTGTTGGAATGGCTTCTGTTACACCATGTTCTTCCAATCGGTCTGTTTCTGGGACTATAAGATCTTCTATAGTTGTAATCAAAAGACTCACTTATTGATTTCTTCCTTCCATAACTTCAGCTTCTAGAATGTCTACATCTGTCATAATAATCGTAGCATGAAGAACTGTATACATCCCCCCCCCTTCCTTGGTTTTCATTTGATTTGGTGTCTTCTGATCCCCCTGTGCAAACTGGATTTCAATTTGAAGTCCAAAAATTCATTTTCTGTCCAAATTACGTAATGTATCTTCTGCATCATGAACACCCTCAGATTGAACATAAGCAAATCCACTTGGGCGAGGAGTGTAGAAATCAAATGGAACATACACATCAACTATGGGACCACAATGATCAAATTCAAGATGCAAATCCTCAGACCTGGTGCTGTCAGCCACATTTCTCACGAACAGAGATGTGTTGGGGTGGGAGTGGGGGTGCAGATAGCAGGACATGGCCCTGATTTAGAGTCTAAGTCACGGGAACTAATGGGCTCAACAAACCACCTTCAGCTCCTGTGGCAGATCCTCAGACACACAGCCAAAAGGCTCCAATATGGTAATCACCTCCTCTCACTACACTTCACTCTGGCCTCCACCCATGCCCTCCTATCTCTGCTCAACACCAGGATTGGCAATGGTTCTTTCCTGCAAGATCACGAAACATGAGCCTGTGCATGTGGATGGCTGGAGTGCCTGTCACTGACACGTATGTTTTGTTCCAGATTACAGAGGTAAATGTTTCAGTCTTTCATTGAGTATCATATTAGTAGTGGGTTTTTCATATATGACCTTTATCATGTTGAGGAAGTTTCTTTCTGTTCATTTTTTTGGTAAGAGCTTATATCAAGGAAAGATTCTGTATTTTATCAAATGCCTTTTCTGTGTCAATTGAGATGATCATGTGTTTTTTCCATTTGCAGTGTTTAATGTGGTATATTACATTACTGATCTTTTATGTTGAATTTCCCTTGCACACATTGAATAAAAGCTTCTTGACCATGGTGTATAATTAATCCTGTGATATACTATTGCATTCAATTTGAGGATATTTTGTTGAGGATATTTGCATCTAGACTCATAAGAGATATTGGTCTATATTTTTCTTTTCTAGTAGTATATTTATCTGAATTTGGTATTAAAATGATTGCTTCACAGAATGAGTGAGGTGGTTATTCCTCTGCTTCAATTTTTTTGGAAGAATTTGAATGGAATTGAGATTAATTCTTCTTGGAATGATTGGTAGAATTCACCTGTGAAGTCATCTGTTTCTGAGTTTTCTTTTGTTGGGAGGGTTTTCATGACTGATTCTATCACTTTACCTGTAAGTTATGTGTTGAGATCTTCTATTCCTTCTAGACCCAGAGTAGGTTATTCATATGTTTTTAGAATTTTTTTCATTTCATCTAGTTTCTCTAATTTGTTTGATGACATTTAATTATTCATAGTATCCTTGTATGATCTTTTTTATTTCTAGTAGCTCATTACTAATGTTCCCTTTCTCATTTCTAATTTTGTGTCTTTTCTAGTTCTTCCTTTGTCAGTCTAGCTATGGCTTTTTCAGTTTTTTTGTTTTTTGTTTTTGTTTTTTTTGCTCTTTTCAAAGAACCAACCATTGGTTCTTTTAATTCTCTCTATTGCTTTTAAATCTCTATTTTATTTCTTCTATTATCTTTGTAATTTCTTTCCTTCTGCTTGTTTCTGTTTTGCATTATGTCCTTTTCCTTATTCCTCCAGGGTAAAATTAGGGTATTCATTTTAGCTCTTTCTTCCATTTTGATGTAAGCATTTAGGTCCATAATTTTCCCCTCAGAACTGCATTTGCTGAATTCCATGCATTTTTATATGTTGATTCTCAATAACATTTATCTCCAGAAATTTACAGTTCTTTTTGCAGTTTGCTTTTGGACCCATAATTGTTATAAAATTGTGTTATTCATTCAATATATGTGTAGATTTTCCTGTTCTCTGCTTGTTCTTGATGTCCAGCTTTATTCCATAACAGTCAGAGAAGATGGTTTGCATACTTTCAATCCCTTTAAATGTAGTGAGACTCGTTGTGTGATCCAACATGTAGTCTATCTTGGAGAACAATCAATTTATACATGAGAAAAATGTATATCCTACTGTTGATGTGCAATGTTCTGTACATGTCTGTTAAGTTTAAGTTCTCTCTTTCCCTATTATCTTCTTTCTAGGTGCTCTACCCATTAATAAGGTGATGATATATTGACGTTTCAACTATTATTATAGCAGTGTCTCTTTCTCTCTTCAGTTTTACCAATGGTTTCCTCATGAAGTTTTAGGCATGTGGTTAGGTGCATAAATATTTATGATAGTTATTTATTCTTAACATTAATATATGGTTTCTTTCTTTTTCAAAGATTTTATAAAGTATCTGTCCAATCCATTTTTCTTTTCTGTTTCTCAATGTATTCAAACTATTTTCTTGGGATTACCAAGGGATTTATTACACAACATACATCTATCACATAATAATTTGAAAGGATACCTTCTTAGAATCAATAGCATATATCTTCTCTACTTTTGTATCCTTCTGTTCCCCCTCTTTATGTTGTTTTGTTGTCCCACAATACCTCTATATTTTGCATGTCCATTGTCATGAAATTTGCTTTTCAGTTGCTCACTTGTATTTCAATTCTTATAGAATTATATAGATTTGTATATTGAGGAGAGTACTTTTGGGTTTTGCACTTGCCATTTTTGTTATTCCTACTGAAGATATACATGTCTTCACACTATTCCAAAACATTGTCTCATCTTTTCATTTCAATCTGCAGAACCTCTTTACTATTTTGTAGTGCTGATCATTTGTTGATGGACTCTTAGTTTCTGTTGATATGTGTATTTTTTGAGCTTTTCCTCATTTTTAGGAGAATTTGGATGAATAATGGTAACTTATAAAAGGTATAATATACATGTTCAAGTAGGGCAACCTACCCCAAACAGAAAAAGTACTATATGATATCTGCTCAAGACATATACTAATCAGAATGTCAAATGCAAAATTCTTATATATCTGATTATTTTGGTTGCTATTGTAAATGAAATTTTATAAAAAGAGTCTACAATTAAGCAACATAAAGAGAAACAATCAAATTAAGAAATGGGCAAAAGACATGAACACTTTTCAGAAGAGAAAATACAAATTACTAAAAAGCACATGAAAAAATGCTCAACTTCACTGGCTATTATGGAAACCTTAACTATATAGAAAATGATGTTGCAGTAAAAGTGAAAAGAAATGCCAATCAAAATCACAATGAGTTATTATCTCACACACACTGGAATGGCCATTATCAGAAAACAACAAGTGCTGGAGAAAATGTGGAGAAAAAGGCACACTTTTCCATTGTTGGTCAAATGTAAAATGGTACAGCTGCTCTGGAAGGCAGTTTGGTGGTTCCTCAGGAAGCTAAGTATAGAATTGCCATATGATTAGTGATCCCATTACTAGGTATATATTCAGAGGAAGTGAAGGCAAAGACACAAACACACATTTTCACACTATTGTTTATAGCACTAGTATTTATGATTGCTAAGAGATGGAAACAGCATAAACATCCATCAACACATGAGTGGTTAAATAAGCTTTGGTATATACATATGACAATATTGCATAGCTGTAAAACAGAATAAAGTCATGAAGCATGTAAGAATGTAGAATAAACTTGAAGAAATTAATTTCACTCTGGCTGAGTGAAATTAGCCAGAAACAAAAGGAAAAATACTGCATGGTCTCACTAATATGAACTAATATTAATGAGTGAACTTTGATAATTAAATTTAAGAACATAGATTATTGGGAGATAGAAAGTGAGTAGAGATTGTGAATTTGGTACAGAAGGAATATAGATTGTGAAATAAGACTGAATAAGACTGAATCTGAGGGCACAGCTACTGAATTTGTTATCCCCATTGTCTGAGAAAATATCAGGCATTTCCCAAATAAGGAAGTTTAATACAGAAGGAATATAGATTGTGAAATAAGACTGAATGTAAAACTGAGAGTTAGGACACAAATGGGCATTTGCACACTGGTATTTACAGCAGCCTGTTCATGATTGGCAGTGGATGGAGGTGGCCTAAGGGTGCAACAAATGTGGGAATAAGGGGGAACTGTGGTGTATACATACAAGGTACTATTGTGTAGCTGCATGAAGGTATGAAATTGTAAGTCATGGAAATAGGTGAATGACTTTTAAGCACAATGTGTTGAATGAAATAGCAGAAACAAAAAGGTAAATATTATCATTCCTCACTCATATGGACTAACTATAACATACAAAGAAGTGTAATATACACAGTCAGAGAACTGAAGTCAAATACATGGGTTACCATGTTGGGGCCCATTGTAATGGGACCTAGATTGTAAGCTCTTACAACAGCTGCATAAGTTCAGGAATATTAACTGCTATTTGTAAATTCTGAGGTACTGGGCTATTTACATATAACCTAGTCATTCCCTGAAATTTCAGGTGTGTAAGAGATGCCTGACACTCTGACTTACAGTATTGAATCTGTGAAAGTCTGCATTGCCCCACACAGCATCTGTTTAAAAAGTTGAAAAATTTGATTAGACTTTGACTAGAGATATGAATGAAGCTGATTTGGATAAGACTAACAAATCAGAATACAGAGTAAAGAATGATATGGTACATATTTTAAAACTAACCTCTGTGTGAAGCCAAAGGAAGGAATATTAATTGGTGTGAAATTTATATTTTGTGTGGTGAATCATCATGTTAACTTGTGTGTTCCATTACTTGAACACCATAATTACATAGAATCTTGAATAGGTTATGAGGTCTTGTTGGTTTGTACAGGTTAGTGTGATGCCCTGATATATCCCAGAGTAATTTGGGCAGAAAATAAAAAAATATTTGCAAAATCTCTTTGGGGGGGTTGGGGAGAAAGGAAGGATTATTAAACTTCCTTATTTGGGAAATGCCTGATATTTTCTCAGACAATGGGGATAACAAATTCAGTAGCTGTGCCCTTAGATTTTGGGTTCACCTCTATGAAACTTATCCCTACAAAGGAGAAGATAAGCCTAATTATAATTTTACCTAAGAGTCATGTTGAGAGAACCTCTTTTGCTACTCAGATGTGGCCTACCTCTCTATGTCAACTTGGCAGGCAAACTCACTGCCCTCCTCCCTTCTTGGGACATGACTCCAAGGGTTTCAAATCTCCCTGGCAACATGGACCAGGACTCCCAGTATGAGCTGAAACATGGCATCATGGGATTGAGAAAGCTTTCTTGACCAAAAGGAGGAAGAGAGATATGATAGAAAATAAAATTTCAGAGGCTATGATATTTCAAACATAATCAAGAGTTTATCCTGGAGATTATTTTACTGCACTATATTGATATCCCTTTTTAGTTTATGGTGTAGTGGATTGGCTAGAGGGAAGTACCTGAAATTGTTGAAGTGTGTTCCAGTAGCCTTGATTCTTGAAAATAATTGCATAACCATGTATTTTTTATAACGTGATCACGTGATTGTGAAAACCTGTGTCTAATGTTCCTTTTATCCAGGGTATGAAAAAATGAGTAAAAAAATAAGGATAAGCAGGTAAATATATGTGCTGGTTTGAAAGGAAGTATGACCCCTAAGAAAAGCCATGTTTTGATATAAATCCTATTTCTAAAAGGTAGAATAATCCTTATTCAATACTATATATTTGAAATTGTAATGAGATCATCTCCCTGGTTGATGTGATTTAGTCAAGAACGGTTGTTAAACTGGATTAGGGGATGACATGTCTCCACCCATTTGAGTGGGTCTTGATTGGTTTACTGGAGTCCTACAAAAGAGGAAACATTTCGGAGAGATTCAGAGAGAGCAACACTACAAAGCAGAGAGTCCACCAGCCAGTGACCTTTGGAGATGAAGAAGGAAGACGCCTCCCAGGGAGCTTCATGAAATAGGAAGCCAGGAGAGAAAGCTAGCAGATGATGCCGTATTTGCCATGTGCCCTTCCAGCTGAGAGAGAAGCCCTGACTGTGTTCACCATGTGCCGTCTCACTTGAGAGAGAGACCCTGAACTTCATCGGCCTTCTTGAACCAAGGTATCTTTTCCCTGGATGCTTTTGATTGGACATTTCTATAGACTTGTTTTAATTGGGACATTTTCTCAGCCTTAGAACTGTAAACTAGCAACTCATTAAATTCCCCTTGTTAAAAGCCATTCCGTTTCTGGTATATCGCATTCCGGCAGCTAGCAAATTAGAACAATATACAATAAGGGTAAACAAAGGGTAAAACCTGGGTAGATTGAAATACTGTTTGTCAGTTAGAGGGAAGCATAAAGTGTATGGGATGAATGAGTTTTTCTTTTTATTTCTTTTTCTGGAGTAATGTGAATGTAGAAATTATCAGGGTGAAGAATACACAACTATTTGAATGATACTGCAAGCCATTAATTGTATCACATGGTTAGTCTATATGTATGTGGATATTTCTTAATAAAAACATTAAAAATAAGCAAACGGATAAACAAAAAAGTTGGATAGATTGAAATTCTAGTGGTCAATGAAAGGGAGGTGTAAGGAGTATGGGATATATGAGTTTTTATTTTTAGTTCTTTTTCTAGAGTGATGCATGTGTCCTAAGACTGATCATGGATTTGAATACACAACTATGTGATGATATTGTAAGCCATTGATTGTAATATCATGTATAAACTGTATGTGTGTGAAGATTTCTCAATAAAATTTTAAAAATGGAGATGATATATTTATATATCTAAATTACAGGGAGGGAAAATCTGCCAAGTCAAAAATTCTTTATCTTTTCAAAATTCTTGATTACTAGCCTTTAATCAAACAGGAATAAACAGTAGAAAAGCATTCAACTTAGAGAGGAAGGATGGTGTATGACATGATAATACATTAATAAAATTCTACAAAGTAAATGGAAAAAATATTTTCAGAGAAATATATCATACATTGAAGGACTATTACAGACATGCTGTCCTACTTAAAATGTTTCAGAATTGTGATTAAACATCATTACATGTTTTACACCAGCAAGTGTCCTCAACTTATCATTCTAAAGTTCAATTGCAAACATATGTATTTTTTTCACATAGTGGGCTGACTTTAATAATAACTGAAATTCAGCATATCACTCTTTGGGATTTAACATTTTCTCATAGATAAATACACTATAAATAGAGTATACAGCTCACTCTTTTGAGACCATATTGATTTGCTCCAGGTCATGCTTAACTATTTCATAGAATTAATACTGAAATAAATTTTTGATGGATGACTGTCTATGCTTGATTTCAATCTCATGAAAATCTATACAGGGTTTTTATGTCATGATTTAGCACAAAAAGTAAATTCAATATCTGTAGTGAAGAAAAATGTTGAAATTTTTTTACCTGTGAAAAATTTGGAAATATGCATTTAACAAGTTTATCAACATCAATAAAATGCAAATTGAAATATATTTTAATTTAAGGAACTATCAAATACCAGCAAATCAAGCAAGGAAAATGAACATTCTCATATACTGATGGATGAAAGAAAAATACATGTAAATTTTTACACTTTACGTAGCATGTAATATCTTAGATTCCAAGAGTAGCCTTACAAAATAAGACTGAATGGTTTGCTTAGTATAGCAGAAATTTGCTGTTTGGCTTGATAGACTATTCTGGACACTATAGCTCCATATCAAGGTATTGGGAGAGCCATGCATTGGTTGAATTCTGCAGAGTTTTGGCAGTGGCAATTCATGACATGACTCAATATCTGCCTCCAGTATGCGACCTCTTCTCTCTTTGTCAAATTTATTTCCTAATAAGGATTCCAGTCTAATTGCCACCATCTCCTATTTGTTCTCATCATTACTAATGATATTTTCAAGATAATATTATAGTCATGCTTATACATAGTTGACCCTCCTCTCATTTTTTAATGTGTTTCTTTGCATCCTCTTTTTTTCTCTTTGTCAGTCTAGCTTGGGGTCCATCAATTTTATAGACTCTCTCAAAGAACCAACTTTTGGTTTTATTGATTCTTTTAATTTTCTTTTATTCTCCAATTCATTTAATTCAGCTTTATTCCTTGTTATTTCTCTTCTTCTATTTGCTTTGGGGTTAGGATGCTATGTATTATAATAGCTGCAACCACCCTGTCTTTGGCGATTAAGTGTTGCCACCTGGCTTCTGCCAACTTCGGATCTGGTCATCCCCATTGTGTTTAAGGATTTCAGTTCAGTGAAAGCAGTTCCCACAGTAATATCTGACCTACAGAGAAGTGCAGCTATAGAGCTCTTCAGGCATGATGGCGCTAGTCTCACAAATCTATCTCTCACTGTTATGGTAAAAGACGCATCCTCTGGACATTTCTGGGGTGTAAGAGCAGGCTTTCCACAATAAATCCACTCTAACATTCCAATCTCTCTAAGCCTCTGGATCCCTTCATCTACATTATACCAGGACAGTTCTGGCATTTCATCCTCAAGTAATGTTGGCCACCTTTTGATCCATGTTTTGGCCAACCATCCAAACAAACTGTTAATGCCTTTTCTAACCCCTCAAGCTATAACATTGAATGCAGAATCTCTGATCAGTGGGCCCATATCAATAAATTCAGCCTTGTCCAGCCTCATATCCCTCCCAACATTATCCCACATCCTTAAAATCCATTGCCACACATATTCCTCTGATTTCTGTCTATATAAATTGGAAAATTCACACAGTTCTTTTTTTGTTTTTTTTTTTGTTTTTTCACTATGTTAGATATTTAGAAAAATATGATATGCATTAAATGGTTATTCAGAGATTATTTCTGATTTTAACTAGAAATTATGAAATGTGGTTGAACTTATTATAACCAGTGATTTCCTTAAAGATACTATC
Source organism: Tamandua tetradactyla (assembly GCF_023851605.1). Lineage (NCBI taxonomy): Eukaryota > Metazoa > Chordata > Mammalia > Pilosa > Myrmecophagidae > Tamandua > Tamandua tetradactyla. The sequence goes on along the minus strand of NC_135330.1, from coordinate 95,282,169 downwards.
CATGCTTTCTCATTTTGGAGGGTGTTCTAGACTGCTAGCTGCCAGAGATGAACAGCCCTTTAAAAGGGGAATTTAACAAGCTGTGAGCTTTAGAGTTCTAAAGCTGTGAAAGTGACCCAATTAAAGCAAAGCTATAGAAATGTCCAATTTAAGGCATCCAGGGAAAGACCTTGGTTCAAGTAGGCCAATAACATTCAGGGTTTCCTGTTCAACTGGGAAAGCACATGGTGATCATGTCAATGTCTGCTAGCTTCCTCTCCAAGCTTCTTTTTTTTATTAATTAAAAAAATTAACTAACACAACATTTAGAAATCATTCATTCTACATATGCAATCAGTAATTCTTAATATCATCACATAGATGTATGATCATCATTTCTTAGTACATTTGCATCGATTTAGAAAAAGAAATAGCAAGACAACAGAAAAAGAAATAAAATGATAATATAGAGAAAAAATAAAAATACAAAATACAAAAAATATATGTTAAAAAACAGAACAAACAAACAAACAAAAAAACTATAGCTCAGATGCAGCTTCATTCAGTCTTTTAACATAATTACATTGCAATTAGGTAGTATTGTGCTGTCCATTTTTAAGTTTTTGTATCTAGTCCTGTTGCACAGTGTGTATCCCTTCAGCTCCAATTACCCATTATCTTACCCTACTTCTAACTCCTGATGGTCTCTGTTACCAATGACGTATTCCAAGTTTATTCTCGAATGTCAGTTCACATCAGTGGGACCATACAGTATTTGTCCTTTAGTTTTTGGCTAGTCTCACTCAGCATAATGTTCTCTAGGTCCATCCATGTTATTACATGCTTCATAAGTTTATTCTGTCTTAAAGCTGCATAATATTCCATCATATGTATATACCACAGTTTGTTTAGCCACTCATCTGTTGATGGACATTTTGGCTGTTTCCATCTCTTTGCAATTGTAAATAATGCTGCTATAAACATTGGTGTGCAAATGTCTGTTTGTGTCTTTGCCCTTAAGTCCTCTGAGTAGATACCTAGCAATGGTATTGCTGGGTCATATGGCAATTCTATATTCAGTTTTTTGAGGAACCATCAAACTGCCTTCCACAGTGGTTGCACCATTTGACATTCCCACCAACAGTGGATAGGTGTGCCTCTTTCTCTGCATCCTCTCCAGCACTTGTCATTTTTTGTTTTGTTGATAATGGCCATTCTGGTGGGTGTGGGATGATATCTCATTGTGGTTTTGATTTGCATTTCTCTAATGGCCAGGGACATTGAGCATCTCTTCATGTGCCTTTTGGGTGTTTGTATTTCCTCTTCTGGTAGGTGTGTGTTCAAGTCTTTTTCCCATTTTGTAATTGGGTTGGCTGTCTTTTTGTTGTTGAGTTGAACAATCTCTTTATAAATTCTGGATACTAGACCTTTATCTGATATGTCATTTCCAAATATTGTCTCTCATTGTGTAGGCTGTCTTTCTACTTTCTTGATGAAGTTCTTTGATGCACAAAAGTGTTTAATTTTGAGGAGCTCCCATTTCTTTCTTTCTTTCTTCAGTGCTCTTGCTTTAGGTTTAAGGTCCATAAAACCGCCTCCAATTGTAAGATTCATAAGATATCTCCATACATTTTCCTCTAACTGTTTTATGGTCTTAGACCTAATGTTTAGATCTTTGATCCATTTTGAGTTAACTTTTGTATAGGGTGTGAGATACGGATCCTCTTTCATTCTTTTGCATATGGATATCCAGTTCTCTAGGCACCATTTATTGAAGAGACTGTTCTGTCCCAGGTGAATTGGTTTGACTGCCTTATCAAAGATCAAATGTCCATAGATGAGAGGGTCTATATCTGAGCACCCTATTCGATTCCATTGGTCGATATATCTATCTTTATGCCAATACCATACTGTTTTGACCACTGTGGCTTCATAATATGCCCTAAAGTCCGGCAGCGTGAGACCTCCAGCTTTGTTTTTTTGCTCAAGATACTTTTAGCAATTCGGGCACCCTGCCCTTCCAGATAAATTTGCTTATTGGTTTTTCTATTTCCAAAAAATAGGTTGTTGGGATCACACAGTTCTTTTGGAGTATAATGTATCTCCTCATGTGTGATACTTTGTACCTCACATTCAGGGGCCTGTTGGGATTTTAGTCTAGTTATAGGTCTGGAAGAAATGAGAGGTGCTGGGGGTGGGTCATGAAAAGAATTAGAAATATCTTCCAAGCCATTCGATTCAGGGCATTCATTTGCAGTTTCATCTGGTGAAACAAGATTAATCACTCTAGGCCTAATCCCTTCAGATGAAGGTCAAGACTCAGCATGACCTAGGGTTTCAATCTCTCCACCGACATCATTATCAATCCATAGGTTACCATTCCATTTTTCAGTGTCTCACTCCTTTGTAATCAATGTCCTCATTTTAATGGCAGACAACAGGCAAGATTGAGATTTCAGTTTAATGCTATCAGTTCTGGGGACTGGGCACCAGGGCACACCACAGTGGAATATGGAGCTGGTGTTCACCAGATGTTGGGTGATGAAGTCTATGTATTACCTAAGGGCACAGCTGGCTCCTGGCCATAGACATTAAAGGCCAAGGGGAGTTGATGCTTATTTCTTAGGCAGGCATACCTAGGAAGATAAAGAAAATTCAAATCACAATGTACCAGGGAAAAAGAAATTAAAGTGCCTGCTAGAATATAAATAGGGCAAAGAGCATGGCTTTAGACTGACATTCAAAGGGCTATTATGAGATGTCTTTGGTTCCATGCATGAGAAGAGCCTTGATAAGAAAGTGAGATGGTGTGGACAGTCTCACTGTTCTCACACTGTGTAATGTCTTTTCCTCTATAGGCATCTTGCTATCTGCTAATCCTTCAGGGCTCAACTGAGAAAACATTTCTAGGTTCTAACACTATTTTAGCTTGCTGGAAGGCACAGAATAATTGTACAGAATTGAACATAAATGTGTTTCCCAAAAGTTATTAAAATTAAGGCCATAATAATCTGATATACTTTAAATGAGCATAATGTATATAATACATACTACTTACAAATCATATAAGTTCAAATAAAATATAGGGTGAATAGGTGGTGCAAAGGAAAATTTTAGGGCAGTGAAATTATTTTGTATGATATTATAGTGAAAGAAAAATAGCCTTATGCAGTTATTAAAATATAAATAGTGAAGCATCATGTAAACTATAGACTATAGTGTAACAATAAGATATCAGTAATTACTCATCAGTTTTAACAAATGTGCCACACTAAAACAAGTAGAAACTGGGGAATGGGTATAGGTGAAACTATTTTCTGCAAATTTTACTTTAAACCAAGAACTCCTATAGAAGTAGTCTTAAAATAAATAATGAATAATACATACATACATACATAAAAGCATAAACCAGAGGTTTTTTTTTACACAGAAATGAGTTCAATTCCACCATTGTTCTTCTCTAGTTATTTGATAAAGACAAATTGATTATCAACTCTGAGCCCCATTTTTCTTTGATACTAAATGAAATTATCTGAGTTGAAAGATTTGTGGGTCAGATTTAAACAAGTAAATTTCCTATTAGAGTGATAGCCATATGTACACAAAAGATGCCAGGTACATTTCTACTGTGCTTAGTTTACATTAATACAATTAAAGAGGAAAATTAGTGGGCACCTTAAATCTTAGGGAATGGTGATTACCCTGAAATTTAGATCACAATTTTATATATAACTGGTATTCTTTGAGTATTTCATACAGAATTACACATACACTTCTAAATGTTCACTGTTTTTAAATACATTTTTATTTTATATCATTTTAGGTTTACAGAAATGTGGCAAATATTTTACAGTGATTCCATGTACCCCACACTCAGTTTGCCCTATTATTGTGTTCTTACATCAATATGTACATTTGTCAAGACTAATTAACCAATACTGATACATTATTATTAATTAAATTCTATATTTTATCAAGATTCCTTTATTTTTGATATAACATTCTTTTCTATCCCAGAATCCCACCCAGTGTATCGTATTACATTTAACCATCATGTCTCCTTTGACACCTCTAGACAGTGATGGTTTCTCAAACCTTCCTTGATTTGCTAACATTGACAATAGTAAGGATGAATGGACAAGCCTTTGGGGCATTATCAATCAAGAGGCATTTTTTCAGAGTTTGTCATGATTAGATTGGGGTATGTATTTTGGGGAGAAAGACCACAAAGACTCCATCTCATCACAACACAAGAACAACCACTATCAATATGACTTGTCCCTGTTGATGTTAATATTGCTCACGTGATAGAGTCAATGTTTGCCAGGTTTCTTCACAATAAGTTAACTCTTCTCTCCTTCCCATTTTTTATACTGTACTCCTTGGAAGGAAGTCACTATTTCTATCCCACACCATAAAGGGAAATTTTATGCTCTACCTCCTTTAAAGTGTAATAGCCACAAAAGTAATTTGGAATTGTTTTAACTGTTCTATATGGGAGATTTGTCTATTCTCCCCATTTATTTAGTTTTCTTGAATCACTGCTTTATATCAGTATGGATTCATAGGTATTAATTTTATAGTTTGGGTCAAAGTCCAACAGAGTGCTATTTGTTTTGTTTCTCATGTTTTCCCAGATTAGCCATTGAGAACTCTTTCAGTTGGTGCCTGTGTCCTTTTGCTATAATTGTGCATGTGTATGTGAGTGTGTGTGTGTGTGTATGTGTTTTCTTCATTTTTGCTTTGTTTATGTGTGTGTATGGCTTGCTGTTTTTTTCTTCAATTCTTCCTTATTTTGTGTCACTAAATATGCTCCATTTCAAGTTTTATATTCCTTGTCACAGCCCCAGATTCAAGCAAATCTCCCAGGATCCTGTTTCCTTTCCTTGACAATGGTTTTGGAAGCCACAATCTTGCACTGGGTGAATGCATATTGATATGATTTTTCATGCCCAGGCAACAGGAATTGAACCCAGGTCTCTGGTATGGCAGGTGAGAATTCTGCCTCTAAGCCATGATTGCACCACCCAAAATGTATATTTATTCTAGTCAAGAAACGTCTTGAGGCCCAATTGACAACAGTAATTGCAAAAAATAGGCCATCCGTTATCTCATAATGTAAGAAGACAAAATGAAAATTAAGTGCTTTCTCATATCTGGTTCCTATTTCTTAATTGTGAAAACATGACAACTTAAGGAATGATCTTCCCCAGACTCATATATTTTGCATCATTCATGTTAAACTCTCCTCCAAAGGAGGCAAAAAAAGAACAATTTCTCCATTAAAATCCTATGCAATGGTGGATTTCAGAAAGTGTGGACTGAAACTTGGAATAACTTAGTTTACCTTATTCAGGCACATGAGAAACTATGCAATTTTGTGAGATCAAATATATGTATAGTTTTCAAAATCATCAGAAAGTATTTTAAAAGCAGTTTTTCTTCTTTTTGTGTAAGTCGTTTACAAATTACCTTGGGTATAAACAAGAACTTTTTAACATCTGTACAAAGACTGGTAATATTTTTATTGGGGAATAACATTTGAATTTGTTAATACTCATAAAAAGTCAATTCCATTTTAAGAACCTAATATATATGATACCCTGTGGAAGGATAGAAAGTACAAGGGGTTTTTGAGAAGTAAATTAAAATCTAAAGCGAGAAGTTCAAAAAGTTGTGAATGTCGATTCTTGATGGGAATGGGCACTAAACTGCAAGTACTATTGCCAAGTAGTAATGAGAGGGACAAGAAGATAGGAATAATATCTGTTTTGGTGTTCTAGGAAATACTTCATGGAGATGATGATTTTGTTATGAATATAGTAGCTATAAACTTCTCATTTTCTCAATGGAAAGTAACTATAAAATACTGTAGAGCATTATAGAATTTTATCTACGGGAGATCTTCTTGAATCATCTTACTCATTCAACAAATATTAATTAAGCTCTCACTTTTTCTCTAGTGGCAAAAATTTCGCAGATATCTGAACAGATAGATATCTGTATCCTTATATTGTTTTGTCCAAATGTGAGTCATTCCTTTGACATTTCATTCTACTATATATCAATGATGTGAAATATAAATATGCATGTATTTCTGTTTACTTATTTGTCTGTGTAAGTTATTTCTCTATCTACCAGATATCTATATCTATCATCCATCTATTTATCTAACTATCTCTTTAAACACTTTGGTAATAAAAACTGAAAATAATCATTTCTTTTTGCTGAGGAGCTTTGAAAAAAATGCATTAGGAAAATTTCCAAGAGCGCAAGTGACCCTAAAGTTAATGACAGTGTGGTGGTGTGTGGTGTAAAGAGCGCTGAGCTCCAAAACTACCACTACATCTGATTCACCAGCTTGCTCAAGCTCCTGAATATCAGTATTGTCCTAGTAATATTGCTCTTCTTCTTGGTCTATATCAGAAGGGAGTTTCAGGTCTCAGTGATATGCCAAAGAAAATATGTAATCAAATCCTTTCCTAAGGTAAGATTATAAAAATCTTTATACTTCAGTAAAATACATGATTATAATGTATTTGCAAATATTGCTAAGGGCAAATGTTAAAAAGTAGGTCTTCCTTCCATCTCTGAGGCCTAGAAAGCAGTTTTCTTCCCCAGAGACTACAGTTTATGCCTTTCTTGGCAGTCTTCTAGACACAATCCATTTAGATAAAAGAACATGTATAATATAAATTACATGCTTTTAATGAAAATATTAGCACTCTAAGCATATAGTTCTATCCTCAGGTTTTTCACTTTACCAACTATTTAAGAGACTATTTTCTAGTATGTGCTTCATTTTTATCAATGGTTGCATGAAAGTATCATGTAGGATTTATTCATTCTCCTTCTGATGAACATTTGAGTTGTCTCTCATCCTTTGATTCCCTGAAAATGGCATCATTATTGGTTTTGTACATATAAGTAACTGTATGTGTAGGAAATAGAAACATTTGGCTAAGTTCTATGTGCAGTTGTAAGATTACAGATATTGAAAATCACCCCTGAACAGACTGCACCCACTTAAACTCCTATGAAGATACATGAAATTGAGATTTTCCTGCACATTTGGCAGCAATTTATATTTAAAACATTCATTAAAAGATAATTTTATTAACATAATGGATGAAAAGTATACCTATCAGGGATTATTATTTCAATATAGTTAGCAATGAATTAGATTGAGCATATTCTTATATATTTAATTCTTTTGATAAAAAGAAGGGACTTGTAGAATTGTGGGGCTTTTGTCTATTATTCGAGTTGTCATTTTTTAAATGCCGACTTGTGAAATGTATTTATGTATGAAATTTTTTCCTTTAGTGTTGTAAGTATATTTTACTAGTCTGACAATTATTTCACTTTTAATCGCGCTATTATTAGGGTAATATATGCAAAACATTGCATAAATGTGCACATAAATGTACCTAAAATATGATATGTCTATAAATAATTTTTCTAGTATCTTCCATATAGCTACAGATAAATATTATCTCACTTTTTCTGTCTTCTATTTCTTGATGTCAGATTGTGGACATTCAAGAATAAATGACAAAATTTCTATTGAGAAGCTTCAGCTATCATTTGAAATTTCTTGAGCTCATTTTCTAAATCCTTGTACTTAAGCTGTAAACCTGAAAATTGAAAGATTCTTCTGATTGAGGGCAAATGTCAACCCTCTCCTTTTCCTTAATTATAAATAGTCTTAGTGTCTCATTGTACCTTAAGAAATTGTGATGAGTTAGGGAGGTGTGGAATTTAGCTAGTCCTGTAGGTCATCTAGTAAATAGCCAGGAACTGCCTGGAGCAACTATTTGGGTAACATCAGTTATTGGACACACATTGTACACTGGTCTGGAACAGGTGAAATGGCTGATATTGCAGCTCAGAATTCTAAGTATTCTAAGTAATTCTAATTCTAAGTGCAGATCCTGGTGCCTTCCAAGCTCAAATGGCTGTTCTCATTCAGAGAATTCAGACCCCAGGGACGGGAAAACAGAAACAGCTTAAATTCTGTTAAATTCTGACTCTACCTTAGCCTCTGTCTTTGCTGTGCTCTTGAAAGAGATAGGGTCTGCTAAGAACAAAAGGCACCACACTTTATACAGCTGAGGAGCTGTGAGCTAATGAGATCCACCTGTTGGGGAGCATGGGCAATGCACGAAGTCAAAAGTCTTCACAGGAAAATCTGATAACCTACTGTGTCTCATTCTCAGGCAGCTTGATACTGATTACACACTTCTCCTGAGAGCTGGGACTGTCTGATCTGGGTAAATCTCATTGGATCAAGCAAACATGCAGGGACACTCCTTAAAAAGTTTCCATATAGACAGGGTAAGAACCAGAAAAGCAAGAGCTGAAAAATTCTGATCAGTTAAGCAGAAACTATGCTAGAGTCTGAAATATGTTGGACTCAATATCAAAGAACAGATAGAGAACAATGCCAAACAATAAGAAAACCCCAAGGAAAAGAGGGAAAATGATATCTAGAATAAACTAATCAAATACATCAGATTCCTAGACACCAGCTAAACATCATGAGTCATAGTAGGAAGCATGAAGATGTGGCCCAAGGCCAGCTATTAGAGTTCAGTTCAAGTTCATTCGACAGTGAGGCCATGGACCTATGGACTCACCTCAGGTTAATTTCTCAATCTCTGAATTTATTTGGTAGCTGACATATTTTTATTTGCTTATATTATGTGGAATAAGTACCTATTTGATAGATATGGCCATATGATAGCTATTGAAACATCTCTTTACCTATCCCAAGAAATATAGTAAATTAGAATCAATACTTCATCTTGGGAGTCACTTCATAGCTTATGGATATTACCAAAGGAGTGAGAAATGCAGAGACAATATTCTCCATCATATTTCCATCTTATTAACCTGTCTAGTCTCTACAAAAACAAAATGCATTATGGTGGATGACAGTGGGGCTGTGATCACAGTTATTTTTCCTAATCCTTCAGCATTTTGTCTGATTCCAGAAATGCTGTCTTTAGGTAAATTCATTCTTCTTGATGTCATAAATAGGGAAAATCAATATCAGTTCATGTTTACATTAAAAGTACAGAAGTATGCAATCATTTCTTTCACTAGAGTCATATTGTTTTATCCTTTTTCTTAATTTTGTCTTTGGGATACTTTATCTTCTGAACATTTTTTCAGTATATTTTAATGTTATCATGCTAACTGGACCTGTGGCCAGGAATTGGCAAGTATGTTAATTGTCATATTAAGTTAAAAACCTGGCATTTGGTGGAAGACAAATCCCATGAAATCTTAGGAGCCTGCCACATGAGTGAAATTTTTCTTATCATCTCAAAATTCACTTATCTTACCATGTACTTTATCACCCATAAGTAGTCTGCCTGAATAAAGACCATAAAAGCATATCAAGGACTCCATTAAGGAACCATGTGAATTCAACTGTTTGAGAAATTCTGATGTCCTCAGTATGCAATATATGCACTGGCTTCCTGCCTGACATAGCGAGCTGTATCCCCATTTTCCTCATATATTTCATTGTGGGATCCAATGGATGGAAACAGAAGGGGTCTCAGTTACTGAAACTCCTAGATACCCACTTTCTTAGTCTTAAATTTAACAAGGTTCATGTCCTTGTTCCTGGAGAAGATGAGACAACTGGTGGGGACACCATGTGGGTTACATTGAAATGGAACCAATATTTTGTGCTCTTTATGCCAGTGAAACAGCAGGAAAGAAAAGTTACTGTTTTGGCTGGGATACTTGACTCTGATTATCATGAGTAGCTAGGGATGCCACTATAGAGGTGGAGAAGGGACAGGACACTGATGACTCAACAAAACATTCCTTAGTGCTTGCATACCAAATGATAACTGTAAATGGGTAATTGCAGCAACCACAGCCCAACAATAACAAGACAGCTCTCAGTTCAGAATCATGAAGATCACAGTAATCCCACCAGGCAAAAACCCATATCTTGAATATTACTATTATAATCATTTTGGGTGCCATGAACAATGCCCTTATAACATGGTAAACTTTGTTAATAGTAGTTATATGTGTTCTGGCTGCTCCACTGACTAGCCATTCCCCATTTCTCCCTCTCCTCAGGCTTCACTGTTCTTCATGACACAATGTGCTAGTTTGAAACTATATGTACCCCCATAAAATCCATGTCTTTTAGTTCTCATTCAATATTGGTGGGTGGGACCTTTTTGATTTTTCCATGAAGATGTGATCCATCCAATTATGGGTGGTAACTTTTGATTAGGTGTTTTCCATGAAGATATGTCTCCACCCATTTAAACTGGGGTTTCTTACTGGACCCCATTAAGAGGGAAACATTTTGGAAAAAGCTTCAGAGCCACCAGAACCATCAGAGACCAGACAGCCAGAGATCTTTGTAGATGATGAAGGAAAACACCCCTGGGGAAGCCCTCTGTAAGGACAGAAAGCTAGCAAACATCATCATGTGCCTTTCCAGCTGAAAGAGAAACCCCAAACTTCATCGGCCTTATGAAGCCAAGGTGTCCTTACTTGGATGCCTCAATTTGGGCATTTTCATGGCCTTAGAACTGTAAAGTTGCAACTTAATAAATTTCCCTTTTTAAAAAGCCATTCCATTTCTGGTATGTCACATTTGAGCAGTTTTCAAACTAGAACACATAATAATATTGAAATGTTGAATACTAATAGTCCAATTAGTAACTTTATGATGGTTTTTAAAAGAAAGGATGAAAGAAACAGTTGCATTTCTCTCACTTTGAATCAAAAGCCAGAAATAATTAAGCTAAGTGAGTAAGAGCATTTAGAAGCCCAGACTGACTGAAAGATAGTCCTCTTGCCCCAGTTAATAAAGTGACAAATAACAAGGAAACTTATTGAAGAAAAATAAAAGTGCTACTACTGTGAACCCCTGAATGCTAAGAAAACAAACCAGACTCACTGCAGATACAGAGAAAGTTTCAGTGGTTTGGATAGAAGATCAAACCAGCCCCAACTTTTCCTTAAGCAAAATCCTAATCCAACAAGAAGGCCCTGATTCTCTTCAATTCTGTGAAGGCTGAGAGAGGCAATGAAGATGCATAAGCAAACTCTGAATTTAACAGAGATTAGTTCATGAAGTTTAAGGAAAGAAAAGTACAAGGAGAAGCAGAAAATACTGATGTAGAAGTTGCAAAACTTTGATCAGAGGATCAAGCAAAGTGAATTGATGAAAGTGATTACACTGAACAACAGATTTTCAGTGTAGATGAAATAGGTTTATACTAGAAGAAAACAACGTCTATAACCTTCATGGCTAGAGAAAAGAAGTTAGTGCCTAGCTTCTAAGCTTCAAAGGACAGACTGACTTTTTTTATTAATGGTTAATGAATCTGTTAACTTTAAACTGAAGCCAATGCTCATTTACCATTGTGAAAATCCTACAGCCCTTAAGAAGTATGCTAGCCTACTCTGCGTGTGCTATGTAAATGGAACAGAAAAGCCTAGATTAGGGCATATCTGCTTACAATATGGTTTATTGAATGATTAAATCCACTTTTGAGACCTACTACTCAGAAAAAACATATTCCTTTCAAAATAGGACTACACATTGACAATGCATCTAGTTATCAGACAATGCTCTAATGGAGATATACAAAGATAGCAACGCTGTTTTCATACCTGCTAGCACAGCAAATCTATTCTGCAGTCCATGGATCAAGGAATAATTTTGAATTTCTGTGTATTTTTATTTAAAAAATACATTTCATAAGGCTATAACTGTCATAGATAGTAATTCCACAGATGAATATGGAAAAAGTAAATTGAAAATCTTCTGGAATATCTGTGATTCTTAGAAGGCTTAAATATCAAAATTGAGAGGTGTTTGGAAGAAGCTGATTTCAGCCCTCGTGAATAACTCTGAAGGGTCCAATAGTTCAGCTGAATAACTAATTGCAGATAGAGTGAAAACAGCACAAGAAGTACTAATAGAAGTGGTCACTGAATGGCTTCATTCTCATGATATAATTTTAATGCACGAGAAGTTGATTCTTATGAACGAACCAAAAAGTGGTTTCTTGAAATAGATTTTATATTTGGTGAGGACACTGTGAACATTGTTAAAATGATAACAAGGTATTTAGAATATTAATTGATAAAGTAGCAGCAGGGTTAAAAGATTGACTACAATTTTAAATGTTCTGTTGCATGTATAATGTACTGTTGCATGTTACCAAGAAATCTTTTGTGAAAGGAAGAGTCAATCAATGTGGCAAACTTCATTGTTGTCTTATTTTAACAAACTGCCAAAGACACCCCAAGCTTCAGCAAACACTATCCTGATCAGTCAGCAGCCATGAATATCAAGACCAGACCCCCCACCAGCACTAAGTTCATAACTTCCTAAAGGTTCAGATGGTGGTTAGCATTTGTTTTTTAGAAACAAAGTATTTTTAATTAAAGTATGCATATTGTTTTTTAATTATTTTTATTTTTTCTATGCTGTATTATGGGGAGTCACATTTCATTCTTTTTCCATGTGACTATCCTGTTATTGCAGCACCATTTGTTGAATTTTTTGCATAATGCATTTTTTACACATAATGATATCATATACTTAATAGTCTACAGTATAGTATATGTATAACTTTCACATGCACTGGGAAACCAAAAAAATGTGACTTGCTTTATTGCAATATTCACTTTATTACAGTGGTCTGAAAATAAAGGTACAATATTGTGCTGGTTTGAAGGGAAATATGCCCCCTAAGAAAAGCCATGTTTTAATATGGATCCCATTTCTTAAAGGTAGAATAGTCTCTATTCAATGCTGTGTATTTGGGACTGTGATGGGATCATCTCCCTGGTTGATGAGATTTGGTTAAGAACGGTTGTTAAACTGGATTAGGGGATGACATGTCTCCACCCATCTGAGTGGGTCTTGATTAGTTTCTGAAGTGCTATAAAAAAGGAAACATTTTGGAGAATGAGAGATTCAGAGAGAGCAGAGAATGCTGCAGCACCACGAAGCAGAGAGTCCACCAGCCAGCGACCTTTGGAGATGAAGAAGGAAAACGCCTCCCGGGGAGCTTCATGAAACAGGAAGCCAGGAGACAAAGCTAGCAGATGACGCCGTGTCTGCCATGTGCCCTTCCAGCTGACAGAGAAGCCCTGACTGCGTTCGCCATGTGCCTTTCCAGATGAGAGAGAAACCCTGAACTTCATCGGCCTTCTTGAACCAAGGTATCTTTCCCCAGATGCCTTTGATTGGACATTTCTATAGACTTGTTTTAATTGGGACATTTTCTCGGCCTTAGATCTGTAAACTAGCAACTCATTAAATTTCCCCTTTTAAAAGCCATTCCGTTTCTGGTATATTGCATTCTGGCAGCTAGCAAACTAGAACAAATATTTACAAATTATTGTTGTTATCTGTGGCCTTGACTAACATATTTCCTTTTATTTTACCTATCAAATATTGCAAAGCAGCCAGTGAGGTGAAGGAGATAATTCTCTAAATGTTATATCTTCCCCAAGAAAGGTGTGTGATTGTGGGCAGTGTCCCCCACAAGAAATGGCTCTCATTCAGACAATTCAAAACCCAGGGGCTGGAAAGCAGAGACATCTTAAGCCCACTTTCTACCTCAGAGTCTAACTCAACCATACCTCTGGCATGGAAAGTGTCTGCTGAGAATTAACAGCACCACATCACTTTATGCCTATGGCTGACAAATATCAATTGTTAGGGAGGATAGGAGAAGCACAGAGTAAAAAGTCTTCACAGGAAGCTACTGAGTCTCATCCTCGGTGAAACTTGGTATTGATTACATTTTCTTCCTGAGACCCAGGTCTATCTAATCTGGGAAAATCTAGTTGGGGTCAATCATATCTGGGGAACCCTCCTCAAAATAAAAGTTCTATATATTCAGAATGAGAAATAGAAAAGAACAGCTAAATCCTGATCAGTTAAACAGAAGCTATGCTACAGGTCAAGAATAAGTTGAACTGGTTGTTAAAGGACAGTGTGCTGGTTTGAAACAGTTGTGTATCCCAGAAAAACCATGTCCTGATTTAATATTGTAGGGTCAAAATATTTGAATAGATTGTTTCTATGGAGACTGACCCATTAATTTGTGGGTGTGGCCATTTGATAAGATGTAGGTGTGACTCCACCCATTCAAGGTACATCTTGATTAGCTAACTTGAGTCCTATAAAAAAGGAGACATTTTGGAAAAAGCACAGTTTCCTCACAGGTGACAAAGATGCAGATATTTGAAGAAGCTCAGAGGGCTGAGGAAGAGAGTAGATGCACATGATACCCCTGGGGAATCTGTTGGAAACCAGAAGCCAAAGACCTCAGCAATGCCAGCCATGGGCCTTCTTAACTGATAGAGGTGATCTGGACCCATTGGCCTTTCTTGAGTCATGGCACCTTTCTCTAGATGCCTTATTTTGGACATTTTTACAGCCATAGAACTGTAAACTTGTTTACCCATTTATGGTATATTGCATTCTTGCAGATTTAGCAAACCAAAACAAATAGATAGAGAACCAGGCCAACCAACAAGAAAACCCTAGGTAAAAGAGAGAGAACAAACTCCAGAATAAATTTATCAGGGAAATTATATGCCTAGACTCCCGCAAAAATTCATGAGTCATACTAGAAAGCATGAAAATATGGCCCAAAGGAACAAATCAACACTGCAAATAAGACAATGCTCAAACAAAATTTTTCAATCAAATCAATGAGTTGAAGGAAGATATAGTAAAAGAGATGAAAGACATAAAGAAGATATTTGGTGACCATTAAGAAGAACTTGAGTGTAGGAGCAAGGCTTAAAACAAGACCTGTGGAATTTATTGGGAGCAGCTGGCATCAGATTGGTGGTGGCAGTAAACTGTGGAGACTGTTATCTGCTTAATGGAGAACAGTCTGAGAGGAAGAGAATGTTTGTTAGCCCCAAATGGTTATGTTAAGTATGAAGGAAGAGAGCACTGAAAGATAAACACCTTGTTCCCTTAGGAAATGCATGCATGCCTTTTGTCACCCTGCAGTATAGAAGCAGGATCTGGTTAAGAATAAAGTTGTCTGTTGTCACTAATCTTCAGACCCCCTGATTCTGTCTCTCTCTCATCATTCCTTAATGTTCTTCGAGCTCTGGTCCTTGGGAACCAACACTTGAGAGTTTGAAAAATCAAACTGCAGAACTTATGGGAATAAAGGCACAATACGAGAGATGAAAACCACAATATCTATAGATTTTAAATAACTAAGGAGAAGTTATTCACTTATTAAGATATTTAAATTCAACTACTTACTAAGTATAAAAAGTTCCTTAAATCATGTAAGTTATTAAACTTCATGTAATTAAATAATAAACAATCTTTTAAAGATATATCTTCTGAAGACATTGCATTTATGTTAAATCTTCCCCATGTATAGTTTCACCTATTCATACTATCAATTATTAGAGAATAAATAATAATGATTATATACAACTTCTTCCAAATACCCATCTATTAGGCAAGTATTTCTCTGATAATTATAATATACAATGAAATTTTCCACATAGGTGATCATATTATCTCTGATTACAGACAAATTTATTCCTTTCTATCCAATCTGTGTGTTTTTGTTTAAATTAATAAGGTTAGCAAGGTTTCAGGTTATGATCACCATTAAAAAATTATCTGTAGGGCAGTGCAATGGTGGCACAGTGGCAGGATTCTTGCCTGCCATGCCAGAAACCTGGGTTTGATTCCTGGAGCCTGCCCATGCCAAAAAAGAAATCTTTTTTAGTTTTTATACTAGTAACACAACTTAATAAATGTTATTCACATAAATCTCTAGGGCTGTGATAGCATAATATTATAACTATGTTGTTTGAAACAGCAGAAATTTGTTGCCTAACACTTTTGCAGGTAGAAGTTGAAAAATCAAATAGCCTCAAAAACCTGCAGGGAAAAATCTTTCCTTTTTTCCTCTAGCTTCCATTTGCTAGCAGTCCTTGCTGTTCCTTGGCCTACACATGCATCACTCTAGTCTCTACTTCCATCTTCACATAGAATTCCCCTTTTTCTGTCTCTGCATTCTAACTTCCCTCTACCTACAAGGAGGTCATATTAGATTAGGTACCATCCTAAACCAGTTTAATTTCATTTTAACTAATCTTCAAAGACTATTTCCAAATAAGGTCACATCACAAGACAAGGCATTAGGATAGAACATATGTTGAAGGGGAAGGGGACAAAATTTAACAACAAAAAATCAATTATAATAGATCAAAAAATATGAAATCCTTAGGATAAATGTGATATAGCATGGTTAAAGACATTTACATGGAACGTTATAAAATATGCTGAGATTATAGAAGACCTTAATGGAAATGCTGCTTTTATGGATTGGATGCCTCAATTTTATTATGATTTCAGCTCTTCTTGTACTGATCCCTATGTCAATGCAATCCCAGCCAAAATCTAATTAAGTATTATTTTCATGAATTAACATGCTTCTTTTAATATTTGTATGGAAATGTAGTAGATCTAAAATGTACCCCAGATTTTAGAAAGGAAAAACTTGAAGAATTTATAATACCTGATGTCAAGATATATTATAAAGCTGCAATGATCAAATTAGCATGGCTTTCATAAATTAGATGGGTTGTCAATGGAAAAGTGTAGAAATTATAATTGTAGACCTACACATACATTTTCAAATAATTCTCAACAAAGTTAAGTAGGGAATCAGTTAAAAACAATAGACTTTTCGACCAATGATTATGAAACAATTGGACATCAGTACCCATACCTCACTCATGGTACAAAATTAATTCAGAATGGATATTAAACCTATACTTAAAATATAAAATCCATGTTTGGATTGTGATGCCTGCTTTTAGTTATCTTTGTCAGATATTCTTGACTAATACAGGCCAATCCATCCAATCCAGGCTGTATTATATTTCTTCCTTTCTCTGGTAAACCAGTTTAACACAGAGTCCACAGAGTTCCCTGAACTGCTCTGGATCTGATGGTAGCATCTTGTGCTCTCCAGGGAATCAGTGCCAGAGCCAGGCCAAGTCAAAGGTATAAAGGAAATGCCCAGGCACAAAAGAAAAATTGCCATTGACAGAGGCATTGGGATATTTGATGAGGATCAGGTACACATGACTCTGGGAATATAATCTCTAAAAGCTTTCAAAGAACTACTAATTTTTGCATTGCCACAGAGGTTTATATTCTGCTCTTCCAGACAAAATTTCTTTCATGTTTAAAATGGATGACTCTGAGGACTTAAGCACCTGTGTTAACTTTTTGTGGGTCTCTCAAATTCTTTTTTGTTTATTTTAGTTTGAGCTAGTATGAAGATTTAAATCTGCTTTCAAAAGTTCCAGCTTGCTTTTCCACGGAGTGAAGATCCACTTCTCTTTGCAAACTTATAGATGATTCTAAGGCATTTTGAGATTTCAAAAGTATTTTTGAGAATTATCCTAGTTTTGTTTGTTACTGGTTTACAGTTTTCCACCTTTATTTCAGATTCAGATAATGAAGAAGAACTAGAAGAGTGAGTATCTCAGGAGGAATTCTTCCTAATGCAACCTAAATCTAAACTTGAAGCCATTCAGACTTCTTGGTCATTAAATTATGCATGCCACTTTGATTTGGAGAGAATCCCACTAACCAGGTTTCAGAAAGTTTAGGTGTCATTTACATTAATTCCATCTTAATTTAGTTTTAGGAATCTACCATTTCTTGGAGCATAAGTTAAATTTTATTGCTCTAAAAATGCTTCAGTGCATTATGAACAAGCCAATTTCTAATTGAGAAGAGTAGAGTTAACATTATTAAAACTTTAAGGCTGGCAGTAAATTTCAGAGTCCCACTCGAGTGTTCATATATCTTCCACAATATTCCTATCAAGGAATATCTGTGTTTATATTTGCTATCAAAAATAAGAAGGTTTTGCTGTTTCAAACAATCTTCCTTCCTATGTATGACATGCATCTGGTCAACTAAAGTAGGTTTAAAAGATGGCGTATTCTGATACTGCTAGAAGAAAATTGAACTTTCATAGAAATTGTGCTTAACACTAAGAACATCAGGTTTTATTATGCTATACCATATAAGAAAAGGCCTTTAGATTATTTTTTAAATTTATCAAAAAAGTGAAGTCATAATTTACTATATCTACGTATTTATAGGACAAAAATCAGACTAGTAATTAGTGTTAGGAATTGCCTGAGATTGACTAAGATAGACAATCTATCATTAAAATGACTGTTTATCCACTAATGAATTATAGATATTGAAATTCATTTGGTCACCCATTAATTCTGTGTTGTGCTTTTCTTTTTTTTCCTAATTATTTCTTTATTGGAATTACTCATGCACATTTACAGGAGAATCTTAGTAGTTGCTAAACTGCTTGATCAAAGAAGAAACAAGTGAAACAAGGCTTGTGGCATGAGACACATATGGTACTAAGGTATTTCATGTTACTTCATTTATTCCTTATAGTTCTGAATTATATAATAATTTCTTATTTGTATAATGAAGGAAAATGGGGTTTAAGGAGATAAAGCAGTGAGGGCACCATTCACTACTGCATAGTTTATTTTACACTTCTCTACCTTTCCATTTCTGTCTTTCTTCATTCATGTCTTCAATTCTTTAATAGGCAATTTGATGTCTGATTATTTGGTCAAGACTATTGTACATTTTAATGACAAATATTCTTCTCACCTGAAACTACTCACTTTTCCCTTTTACTTCTGCTAACAACAGTGATCTTAATAGCATGTTCACTCAGATTGCAGGATGGGACTTTAGGAGCTATTGTGGATTAAATACTCATTATAATCTATTGAACAGGTAGGAATTGTAAACTAAGGAATGTAGAATTTTGGAAAAAATGAAGTATAATTATATCAGATGTTTTAGAAACTGAGAATTATAATTTATATGGCTGCCTGTTATAGCTTTACATAAAGATTCAGGAAAACTGACTGGGTGATCTAATAATGTAAGGAATTCCATAATCTTTTCCATTGAGATGAGGATTGACAGAAGTTCCTCCTTGGGCAGTACCCCATAACACCCTTATGCATGACACACAAAACCAAACTAACAAAGAATCCGGATATCTATCTCCTGGTATCAACAGTATATCACATACAGATTCTGAAAATTCCCTGAGATTCCTTTAATCTAATTCACTTTTACTAGAAATGATGGACTTAAATTAATTGAGTGATTTTGTTTAAGTAGTTCAACAACTTACTTATATGATAATTATCTTTAAATAAATTTATTGTTAGTAAGTGGTTATATTTGGCAATTAACAATATACCATTTCATTAACAATCAATTGGTATCAGTCATAATAAATAAAAGATAAGATTATGAACCATTCTTTAACTATTCCATATTATTTTGCAACAGTTAACTGCTAAATACTCTGTGCCTGATAATAATTTTCTCAGTAGGTTTACCAAATTAAAGTTTACCAATGTAAACTGGGTGCTTTGAACATTTGTATTTTCCAGTTCATACTGGAAGAAGGAAAGATGACTCTATAGCTAAGGCAGTTCATTTAAAAATATTCAAATCTGTTTTATTTTTATTGTGCTACTAAAACATTTGTTGTTTTCTAAACAACATAATAGAAAGAAAATGTATTCTTGATTCTCAAACTACATTTATAGTTTAACCTCTATCAGTCAAAAGGTAAAAAATACATAATTATTCCCATTATATGATGATTTAAGAATATTTTTGTAAGATTAGATGTGATAAATTTTATATTGTGATCACACTGTCAATTTTTGTTCAAATTCATTTTTATTTTTTTTCTTTTCAGACATTGAACTCATTTGTGCACAATATTAACAAATTTTAATATATGGAAAGTCAAAAAAATATTTCAGAATTCATTCTTTTGGGACTTTCTTATGACCAAGACATAGAAGTATTTTGCTTTGTGCTGTTTTTATTCTGTTACATTTCCATCTTGGCAGGAAACTTCCTGATCCTTGTCTCCATTCGAGGTAGCTCCCTTTTTCACCAACCCATGTACTATTTCCTCACCCATTTATCCTGTGTGGACATCTGCTACACCTCTAGTGTTACACCCAAACTTATCAGTGACTTGTTGGTGGGGACAAAAACCATTTCCTACAATAACTGCATGTTACAAGTCTTTACTGTGCACTTCTTTGGAGCTATTGAGGTTTTCATTCTTACTGCCATGGCCTTTGATCGCTATGTTGCTATCTGCAAACCTCTGCACTACATGGTTATTATGAACAGGACAAGATGCAATCTTCTAATCCTTGCTGCTTGGGCTGGAGGGGCTGTCCATTCCTTTCCTCAATTGTATATGACAATCCAGTTGCCTTTTTGTGGTCCAAATGTAATTGATCATTATTTCTGTGATATTTTCCCATTGCTAAAAGTTGCCTGTATTGATACCTACATCACAGGTGTCCTTGTGGCTGCCAATTCAGGTATGGTCACATTAGTAACCTTTGTTGTCTTATTTGTTTCTTATGTCATTATATTATTAACTTTAAGAAATCATTCAGCTGAAGGAATTCACAAAGCCCTATCTACCTGTGGGTCTCATATCACAGTAGTTGTCTTATTCTTTGGGCCTTCAATCTCTTCTTACCTTAGACCACCTAACACTTACCCTGAGGATAAAATATTTGCACTGTTTTACACTATAATTGCTCCTATGTTCAATCCCTTAATCTATACTCTGAGAAATATGGAGATGAAAAATGCCATAAGAAAAATTTGGTGTCAAATGTTATTTTCAAAGAAAGCACACAATTAATGTGGAATCAGAAAGCCAGGGATTAATTATTTTATTGTTATTATGAATGCAATAGATGAGGTTAATAGGTCTTACAGTTTTCCTGTAATTACAAATCAAATATTATTTCTAACAGACAAAAGTGATTCATAAATATAATTGATTTTTTGGAGTAGTGAGATAGTGCTGAAGGATACTTGTAAAAAATTATCTGAGTCTAAGCAATTAAGGCAATGCTATATTGAAGAGTGAATTTTAATGAAAAAAGTTACTTACAGTTTTATCTAAAAATTCAGGCTCCTAGGAAGTCCACAAGGTGATAGGTTACCAAATTTATGTTTTAATGGAGAAGTTAAATCTAGAGTTTAAGTAATAAATTTTAAATTATACTTGATATTTACCTACACATCCTTTTTTGATTAACAAGGAATCCAGTATGATACATCTGACTTAAAGTATTTACTGGGAGTTGGCTGTCCTGAATTCCCATTAAAAAAAAGCTACAGAAATAGTTTGAAACTCAATAATCATAAAGCTGATTACAAAATTAATGGTGTTCCACATATTGAGCAGAATTGAAAGTATTTTCCCTTATAGCTTAGGGAACTGAATTATTTAATGTAAGTGTTGACCCACCCCAATCTACCTATAATTGGAAAGTAAATTGTTAGCCATAGCTTCCAGAGACAAAGACATTTCATATTAGCATGAAAAATAATGTTCAAAAAAATTTTTTTAAATGTGGTCTATAAACACAGAAATCTGAGAGGAGAAAGCATTGTGATAAAATACATAAAGCAAATTATCTTGTAAATATCTTGTAGATGAGACTTTAGGGAAAGATTTCTTGAATAAATCAAAAGAAAATTAGAAAAAAAAGTTGTTCCTAAAAAATTATTTCTTAGAACACAGAAAACTTCTTATAAGTGAGAAGGGCATAGAAAAGAGGATTATATTAAAAGGAAAGTAATTAAAATACAGAAAGTGTTTCAGCATACATATATATATGCTCATTTTGGAGGTACTACATGAAGAAGGATAAATGATGAGAAAAAATGATAAATGAGAAAAAATAATGGAGATAAAATTAGATAGAGCTCTTTTGGTAGAAAGCAAATCAAAAATTATTATTTGTCATGTTACTAATAAAGGAGAAAATATATTGTCAGATTTAACTCGTTTTCGAAAACCTATCACAAGAAACCATAGCAAAGTCTAAAGGTTTGAGGGAAAGGTATGGATCATGAGATATTTTATTACCAGACTATTTGTATTTCATTGTTTAGGGAGGAGAAAAATAAAACCTTACATTTACTAAGTGCATGGTGTAACAACATGTAACTTTCATTTAAAAATGTCTAGAAGTATTCAAATATAACAGCTCCTTTATTTTAGTGCATAACCTTTCTCACAGGTGCAAACATTTCTTGTGTCACTACTATTACTAATGAATAATGAAATAAGTGATGTCTGGAAGAACAGCACCTGAACATATATCCCCAAGTGTAAACCAAGGGGAAAATGAAATCTACCAGACTTATCAGACTCCTGCATCCTTTTAGTTAGTTATTTCCTATGTCAAGGTAATACTACTTTCCCAATTAATCCTGACCTCCACATTTTATAAAGCACATGAACCATTCTAACTCTGTGTCCTGGTTCCCATTTCTCCAGATTTTTATCCCTGTCCTGGCACATTGTGTATATCTCAACACAATGTTTGCATTAATTCCACAGAGCATTCTGATTGAGTTTCTCTTGCTTACAGCCTGTAGGAGATCTAGGAAAATCCACATTGGCAGCAATGTTTGCCTTTAGTGCCAGCATTTTCTCTTGTTATGATTTATTTCTATTCCAAAGGATATTAGATCTGACTTGTTAGGTGTTCAATAGTTATATTTGATTTGGTTTAATGTACCATTTATGCAAAGAATATGAGGACTTTTTAAATGAAGTGTCTAGGTGACATGTGCTTGGATGTTTATGCTGAAAGTGTCTGCATGTGTGTATGGCATGGGTGGGTGAGCATTTCTTGATGAGATGTCAGAGGAAAGGCCCTTGCCATCAAAGAGACTGCTGTTCAGAAGAACGTTGGGTGTCTGAACTGAAGTGGACATATACTTTCACTTTAAGTCCAAGAATAATTTATCTGTCCCTCTTTGAGATTAATTTATTCATCTGCTGTTTGAAATTGATTGTAAGGAAGAGCAGACATAGTAGAAGGGTGACCGTATGCTCATGATTCTCATTTTCTCTGCTAAAACCTGGTATGAACCTCTAACTACTTCTTATTGATGATATTTTGCTGATAATCATGCAAGCTGATAGTATTTTAAACAAGTATACTTGGATTATGATTTATGATAGATTTAGTAGATGCCCTCAAAGAGTGTGTCAAGGTATTTTTTTTTTACAATTTTTCACTGCTAACATTATCACATAAGAATTTCACCATATTTGTAATTTGTGTTTTTTATCTTTTTTTTGATTGATCATGCTAAAGACTTCTGAATTTTACTGATCCTTTCATAAAACCAACTTCTGGTTTTGTTGATACTCTATATTTAGAACCATCATTTATGTCATTGAGGTGTTTCCTTATTTTTGTTATACACTTGTCTTTATATTATTTAGATTTAATTTACTTTTATTTTCATACATATTGATACCTAGGGCACTTAGATCTCTGATTTATCAAACATTTTATTTCTTAAGGACATGATATCAGTACGCATTGTACATATTTTAAGAAGAAAATAAGGGAATATTATTCACACATTAAGGCCAATAAATTTAAAAGCTTAGATTTGGAAAATTGCTCAAATGATATAAATTACAAAGCTTATGAAAAATAAATATTATTCAGTTAGTCATAACTTTTAAAGACATTGTATATGTTGTTTCAATGTTCCCACAAAGAATCTCCAAGTCCATATAACTGTTTAAGTAAATTCTATCAAGCATTAAAGTAGAAATAATACCAATTCTACACAAACAGTCCCAGCAAAAGGAACAAAAGAGAAATATAACAACTCATTCTATTAGGCCAACATTTCTCTGATACTCATAAAATATAATGGATTTTCTTTACATTACTTAGGATTTAATTCTTAGGCAATAATATTGCCAGTAAATGCAGACAGTTTTATTTCTCTCATTTAATCTGGATGATGTTTTTTTTAAAATAAATGTGATTAGCTGATTTGGGGAAAGTGAAATAAATATATGAAAATTGATTATAGAGATTTTACTTTAAAATTGTTTTAAGATCTTATTTTTAACAAATTATCAGGCAGTGATTTTAAAATGTTATTATAAAGGCATAACAATACCTAATACATTAATTTTAATATCTATTAGTAGTTAATTAAATATGAAAAATATGTGTAAATCATCTACACTAAGGACTGTATGACTTTAAAAGAGAAAATTAAATATTACTATAGTAAATGGAATGGAATTTCCTTAAACAGATTACCTCATAAATGAGGCAATTAAATAATTTTAAAATACCTTTGCATAACCACAAAACTGATTCCTATATTGAATGCTATCCTCCCAAATACCACCAAGCTAGCTTTTAGGGTTATTTTTTTAGAAATTTAACATCTAATTCCAAATTTACATGGAAATGCAATGCATCTAGATTAGCCTACAAATATTTTAAAAATAACAAATTTGGAGAAATTACACTTCCTGATTGCAATACATTATAAAGTTGCAGTTACAAAATCAGTTGAACAGCTTAAAGAATCCAGAAGTGTATCCACACATATATGGTCAAGTAAATCTAACAAAGGCTGTAGGCAACTCTTTGGAGGATGGATAGTGTTTTCAACAAATGTTGGTGGAAAAATTGGTTACCCACACACAGAAAATAAGCCTTGACCTTTAGCTCACACATTATATACATATTAATTGAAAGTGGATTATGGATATTTACACAAAATAAAAGATAAAAAATACTTTAAATGAAACACAGAAGAAAATCTTCATATCCTTGGATCAGGCAAAGAATTGTTAGATAAGACAACTTTTGAAACCACTGCTATCTAACCCACTTTCAGAGAAATCTCTTACTTTCTTAAAAAAAGTTTCCCTTTCCATTTCTTTGAAAACCCACCTCCTTATGATTACTAATGAGAGACTTGCTTCACTTAGAGATAAGTTCCTGTTTTCTTCTTCTCCTGCAGAATAACCAAAACCCGTTCATCACCATTTGGGCATGCTCAAATAGAAGAAACCCCTACCTACTGTTGCCTATATTTAATTATAATAATAAAAATCATGCCCACTCAACACATTAAACTGTCGTTTTGGAAATGCAATTTATGAACTGACAATGGTTTGTAATAGTGCATGTTCCACTTAACCCTATTTCCTGAACTATGTCATCTCAATCCAAACTCTCCCATTTCCCTAAGCCACCCCCTCCAAGATGCATAAAAATGTCCCAATCCTCTATAGCTCGATGAGACAGATTTGAGCTTTCTCCTATCTCTTTGGTGGGCCCCCTTGCAATACACTCTTCATTTTCTTGAAATCCTGATGTCAAAACATTGACTTCTATGCACATTTGGCAACAAGTCTACTTGGGTGATAACAATTTGGTGAATGCCAAGGGAACATAAAGGTATTAGGACACCTTGCATGAGGATCTGCAGCCCCTTTGGTATGGAATTTCCCAGTTGCCAACCTTGAGTGGTTGCCTAGACCAATTAGTCTAGAGACTCAACAATTGGAACCCTCTCCTGGTTCCACTGTCATTAAAGACCATAAAGTGCAGTTTCATTTTGAGAGGAAAAGCTGTATTATGAACATATATATCTATACACACACACACACACACAGAGATAAAAAGCTCTGTATATATCTTAAAAATTTTGAATTTGTAGTTTCAAATCTTTCCAACTGGAAACCCCTTGTCCATATAACTTAACTCATGAACTCTACTAAATATTAAAGAAGAAATAATATCAATTCTACAAAATCATTTCCAGAAAAGGTGAGAATAGAATACATCTTAACTCATTATATCAGTCCAGAATTTCTCTGATAACAACAATTGTAAATTTTTCTTACATTTTTTTTTACTTTCCATAGACAATAATAGCACCTGTAAAAATAGACAGGGTTTTGTTTCTTGCTATCCATCCAGGCTAACTGTTTGGGTTTTTTTTATACATAAGGAAGTATAGCAGAGTTTTGGACAGAAGATAAATGTATAAAATGAACAATTTGTGTGCTAGTAACAGAGCAAGAAATTGAATTTTTAAATGTCATTCATAAGGACATTAAAAATATGCAATACTTAAAGGAAATATGACAAAATATGTGCAGCACAAATACTCTTAAAAACTACAGAGCTTTGCCTAAAGAAATTAAAGCATATCCTAATATATGGAATGAAATTCTGTGTTGAAAGAGCAGAAGCATCAACCTTATTAAAATGCTAATACTTCCTCCAAATTAATCCTTAGACTCAATGCAATCACTCCAAAATCTGAGTAGGCCTTTCCTCCCCAAATTTTAAAACAGAGTCTAATATTTAAATGAAATGCAAAGGATCTAGATCAGCCCACACAAATTTATAAAAGAACTAGTTGGTGAAATTACACTGCTTGATTTCAAGTTATGTTATAAAGCAAAAAAATCAAACCAGTGTGGTATATTAAGATGAACAATTAAATTAATGGTATATCCTAGAAAGTCCAGAAATACATGTAAAGAGCTATAAGCAATTCAGTGGAGAAATGATAGCATTTACACAAATGGTTGTGGAATCATTGGACATTCATATGCACAGAAAATATTTATATTTCATGCCATTTAAAAAATTCATTCAAAGTGGATCATAGATATTTATGAAAATTAAAAATAAATTGTTTAGAATAAAACATAGAGGAAAATTTCCATGATATTGGATTACTAAATACTTGTCAGCTATGATATGAAAGTCTGATCCATAAATAAATAAAATGATAAATTGAACTTCATCAAAATGAAAACTTTTGGTATAAGAGGGAGATTGTTAACATAAGAAATGATCAAGTTACACTCAGAAAGAAAACATTTTAAAATCATATAGTTGTTTAAAAACTATTCAAATATATAAATTATCTCTGAAAGCCCCCAAAAGAACATAATTAACAACCCAATAAAATATGGGCAAATAATTTGTCAACTATGATAAACTCATTGAAAATAAGTATATGAAAAAAGGTGCTAGACACTGTTCAATGTTAGGTGAATGCAAATGAATGCCACAGTGGTACTCTTGCATATTCATTACAATGGCTAAAATTAAAGACTAATAATATCAACTGTTGGTTAGTATGTGGAGTAATCAAACTCTCATATGTTGCTTATGGGCATGTAAAATGAAAAACCACTTCTGAAAAAATGCTTGGAAATTTATTTAAAATATTAAATTAACACTTCCTGTATGACCAGAAATTCAACCACTCTAACTCTGAGTCTCAGGTGTCACATAAATATGCAAAGTTATTTCTAAGATCTGGATAAATACACAGCAGTTTTTTCCATGAAATTATTTGTGCATGAACACGTACAGCAGCTTTATCAGTGATAGCCAAAATATGGACTCAAGAAAATGTCCATCAGTGGGAAATGGGCAAAAAGAAAATGTGGCCTTTTCATACCTCAGAATATTCTCCAGCAAAGAAAAAGTATTGATATATGCACAGTATGAATGAACCTCAGGATACATAATTTATGTGAAAGAATTCAAATCCATTCCCCATCTAACAGTTCATACTGTGTTTTTGTTTTACAAAATTCTAAGAAATTCAAATTAATCCATATTGACAGAAGGCAGATCAGTATTTTCCTGAGCATTGCCAGAGGAGCAGTGTTGGGGATCAGATCATGTCCTCTAAAAATGGTATTTTCAGATAACAACCCCTGGTCCTGTGGATGTGAGCTTATTCTTATGAGTAGGATTATTGAAGATGTTACTAGTAATGCTGTATCCAATCTGTATGAAAGTTGGCCTTAATCCAATATGGTTGAAGTCTTTATAAGCAAGGGAAATTTGCCCCATAAAGAGAAGCCACAGGAGAAGTAAGAAGCTGGAAGTCAACAGAAACAGGAAGAGAAAGGAGGAGATTGTTGCCATGTACATTGCTGTGTGACTGAAAAGCCAAGGAACCCTAAAGATTGGCAGCTATCTGGAAAATATCCATCCCCAAAGATAGCTCTACAACCATGATCCAATAAATTCATGTTATTAACCCAACCAATGTATGATATGTGTTTTAGCAGTGTAGAAACTAAAACAGGTGGAAAGTTAGAATTACAAAGGACAAAATCAAGAAACTGCGAGAGAGATGGTATATTCATTTTTTCATTGTGATGATGTTTTTATATGTGTATACGTGAGTCAGAACTTTTCCCAATATATTCATTATGCCAGTTTTTTTTAATTGGAATGCCACTTCAGTACAACTGTTTAAAATATGTTATTTGAATCTGATTCTGTTATTGCTTCTCTGGCCATTCTGGGACTTCCAGATTTTAGAAGAGAATCTAATACCACCTCCAGCCTTATTTCTTCAGGAATGCATTTTAACTTTCCAGATATGTGCAAAGTTGCTACTTTCATCCATTTAGAAAAATTACCAAATAATCTCATTTTTGGAAATAAATTCAGATAATATATGGAACAGAAAGTTATTGGAAGGGGATTTGGGAGAAGAAGAATTAAAATGAACTCTCAGCAGACCATGGTGGAAAGAAGAGACATGAATCAGGAATTGGGTCTCTATGTGAGCACATGCATATATTTATAATGAATATCTGTGTGTGTGTGTGTTTGTGGAAGAAGAGTGGTTAGAAGTATGATCAGCTACCTCCTTTTCTGTATTAAGACAGGACCATATAAGTGAAATGTGGTCAATATCAGCCATTATTATAAAATGCAAAGCCAGTCAAACATTGGGTTGTGGTACCCTTCATTCTGAAGTGTTAGAATCCTTCATTTACTCAGTTTTAACATTCAACATCTGTAAAAAGTACTAAAATTAGAAATTTCCTTCTGTTCTCAGTTACAGAACAAACAGGGTCCTGATTCTGTGCTTATTAGCTATTTGGATAGTTTCTAACTTGTAGAAGCTTCAGTGTTCGTATTAGCATAATAGAAGTAAGAAGACATTTCAAAATATGCATCCTTGTCATGATTAACTGATATGATGAACTTAGAGCACTTAATAACAAATTTTTATAATTATTATTTGAGCCAGATAAGATGTTATAATAAATTGATTTCCTGAAGGTTTACCTGTGTGAAGACAACTTTTAAATGTACATATTTGTGCATGGTAGTGAGAGATTGGTAGACTTCTATGTGTGCATTTTGAGCTGAGGCTATATAATTGTAGCAGTGCAGTGGTGGGTAGAAAGAATCCAATCATTAAGAGAATAAAAGCTTTGCTATCATTTGTGTGTTGATTTCCTCTGAGAATTCCTTTTTCCACTCAATAATATATTGTTTTCTACATTAGTATGCAAAGGAAGGGAATGTTTATTCTTTTTTCTTTTCTTTTCTATTTCCCAAACATCTATTACAGTAATGCTAGTTCCTGGAAATAAATAATCAGGTTCCAGTTTATTTTGCAGGTCACTAATTTTATCAGTCTATCTACTGCTGCACATCTATGCAATACTTAAAAATGGTCATTTTTGAACAATAAATCCTTGTCTTTGATTCCTTGCCCTTTATCATATCAGTTTCCCCAAATAGCTCTCCTAATAATACTCTAGGCCACATTACCTTTCCCCTATTCTTCAGTAAGATAGATAGGTACAGAATCGCAGGGTTTCCTGAACTGTCTCTGAAGATTGCTTTTTGGAATGTCCAGAGAAGCAATGCCTAAGTCAGACTAACTCAAAATTGTAAAGTAAACATCTAGAGGAATGAAGTGCATTACTGTGACCAGTAGTTTAAGGATATTTGGCAAGATTATATTTAGAAATGCCTCAGGGAATATATTTCTAAGAACATTCAAAGATATTAATTTTTGTGGTATCATAAATTTATATTCTGCTCTACCAAAACAAACTTCTGTCAGGCATAGGCATAAAATAGATGACTCCTAAGATCTAAATATCAGTTTTATGTTTTGTAGAAAATACAAAATCTTTTTCATTTATTTTAAGTTTGAGCTAGTGTGATGTTAAATCTGCATTCAAAATCCTAGCTTGTTTTTCCATGGAACAAAAATCCACTACTGATTGCAACCCTGATGGGTTCAGTGACTACTTAAAGTCCATTCCACTTGCAATCCTATAGAAATTTCTAAATAGAAAAATTTTTTGAGAATTAATCTACTTGTATTTGAGTTACCAGTATGTAATTTTTGCATTTATTTTATACTTAGAAAATGGAGACCAACTGGTAGAGTATCTTAGGAGGAATTCTTCCAAAGGGAGTTTAAATCAATTCTGAAGGCCACTCATACATGGTGGTCAATGAATTATCCATACCATCTTGATTTGGAGAGAGTCCCAGTAACCATGTGTTAGGGTGGTTTTATACTATTTACATTTATTCCAGTTAGAAATATTACTTCTCTTGCAGCATAAAAACTTTTGATTATTATAAAATTGTTTTAACATACATAATTTGACTTTTATTACAAAACAAATTCCATTTGAGAACATTTACACTAACTTTGATAAAAATCTTCAAGTTGCAGTGAACTTTGGGTCCCATTCTGATGCTTAAATATTTTCCTCCATATTCCTATAATGGAGTACCAAGTTTAAGCTATAAAATCTACAATCACAAAAAATTTCCTAACTTTTAAGAAATCTGTCATCCTAAAATAGAACTAGATCAATCTGAGCCAACTGAAATAAATTTATAATATGTGACATTTTGTTATCACTAGCACTAGGAAAAATTTAACAATGGTAGAAACTCTACATTAAGCATAATAGTAATTATTCTATTTTTTAGATACCACAACCCAAAGGGCCAACAGAATTTGTATGCATTACTACTGAAGAAATAGTCATTTGATTATAATTTTTATACTGTAAGGAAAAATTCATACTAGTAATTAGAATTTATAAATATCCTAAGATAACCAAACTATCAGGGTCACCATTTATTTTTATGAAGGGAGCCTTCAAATTGACCTTTATTCTGATCACTCTCCTTAAATCTGTGTTGTAATAAATTGTTTTTTCACTATGTCTTCTTTGGACATTGTTACATATGTGTATATGGCACCTAGGCACCTAGAGAAACTACTACATTCACTTAGATAAGGAAGAAAGCAAAAGGAAGCTAATGTGTGGTTATGAACTGATAATGACAGACTGTTATTTCATATTACTTCTTGCAGCATTCTTTGCATACCTGAGTTATATAGTGATATCTGAATTGCATGGATGAGGAGGTTTAAAGAAGCGTGTCCAAGCTCAAGTTTCACAAATGTTATGGAAATAAAAGAGTAGTTTCATGAATTCACTTTATTGTTAAAAGTTTTTGATATATAGGAAATAAATGTTTAATAAAATTGGCATGAATAAGTTTTGAATAGTGCCTATACTTATACTTGGTGATTGATTTTTCAGAAAACATTAACATGATTTTTTATATTTGAACTTCTACATCAACCATAAGTAGAATTTTAAAATCAAGCAAGTGTAAAGATACATTTTCTACTTAATATCAAATACTTGCATATTACCAATTTTTAGATAACTGGTTTTCTTTAAATATTTAGATGGTGATAGCTACAGAACCACAAAGGAATCAAAATAATTAACTCTCAGTTTGCTTCTCACTTCTTCACAGATTTACTTCTTTCTTTAATCCACTGAACAAGCCATTTTCTGTGTAGATGCCTATAATATCTTCCTTTCATCATTTATGACTTCAATTATTTTACAAATTGAGACAATATGGCATTGGAAATATTATTTATTTTAATGAGAATCCTTCTCACCTGTCTATAGAAATCTTCTCACATTTCCCTTTTACTTCTGCTAGAAGCAGTGATCAAAATAGGATGTTCCCTCAGAATTGAGGATGGATTTTAAGAGATTTTGTAGATTCAACACCATTGCAATCTAGAAAACAAGCAAGAAGCTTGACTTAAGGAATGCACATTTTGATAAAAGTGAAGGAAATTATTTCAGAATGGTTTTAAATTGAAAATGCTGGAATGCATATTTATATTAACAGCAAAATATATGTAAGTATTCAGAAAGGCCAATTGGGTTATCTGGTAATCTATCACTTTCCATATTCTTTGCTAATGATATGATGATTTATAACACTTTCTCTCACTGCTGTCCTCCAGGACACCCTCCCCAACTAGCGCTGCTCTTATGCCCCAGATACAGCACCAAACAGTGAGAATCAAGCCATCAAGATTCTAATAGCAACAGTATTATTTAGTGATTCTGAACTGAAATTCTATAGATCTGAGTCTATTTAATTAAAAGTCATGGACTTGAATTAACCAAATGAAATCAGTTCAGTTCTTCACCAGCCTACATTTTTTAAAAACTTTTTATTGTATAATATAGCATATATACAAAGCATGGAAGCAAAAAAGCAATAATTTTCAAAGCACTCTTCAACAAGTAGTTACAGGCCAGCCCCAGAGTTTTCCATGGGTTTCCATAACATCTGTTCAGATTTTTCCTTCCAGTTGCTCCAGAATATAGGAGGCTAGAAGGAATAAATATTTTTTATCATCACAATCAACTTTTTTGTGAAAAATAACATATACATAAAAAAGCAATAAATTACAAAGCACAGCACAACAATTAGTTGTAGAAAAGATTTCAGAGTTTGGTGTGGGTTACAATTCCAAAATTTTAGGTTTTGACTTCTAGCTGCTCTAAGAGATTGTGGACTAAAAGAAATATCAATATAATGATTCAGCAATCATATTCATTTGTTAAACCTTACCTTCTCTGCAGAACTCCATCATCACCTTTGATCTTTCTATCCCACTCTTCAGGGGCATTTAGGTTATGGCCATTCTAACTTTTTCATGTTGGAAGTAGCTGTCAATAATATGGGGTCAGGGAGATGGAACTAGCTGATATTCTGAATAGGCTGGGCCCTCTAGGTTTCAGGCAGCCTACATTTATAACAATACCCTTTAAATCAAAATTTGTCTTAGGTACATAATATATTTGTAAAATAAAAAATTGACCATTTCCTAAGAAAGAAGTTAGTATTGGTTGTTCATTGACCAATGAACAAAATGAAGTTATTAAATTTTATTGCATTACTGTTAACTGCTGAACACTGTGATCTTAATCATTATTTTTGCTTTGCTTAAATTTAGTAAGAGCCACATCCTCAAAGGTTTTGTGTGCTACATTTTGAAACAATTTCCCTTTTTTATGAAATTCTTGCTCAAAATATAATAAGGGAGATGTTGTAAAAGAAGCATATGCAGCATATCCACAAACTCCATCATATCTGGATCTTTGATGCTGGAATGAGGGAACACAATGAGATTTTTTGGCTCAGGATTCAGTTTCAGATCACATCAGTGTAGAATCTGAAGTTATATCTCTGGATCAGAAGATTATAGCCTTCAGGTAAAGGACAAGAACTCTGAGGAAGATGTTGCTCTATATCTGTATCAGGAGAGTGATGCAGATTCTTTT
This sequence comes from Tamandua tetradactyla, assembly GCF_023851605.1. NCBI lineage: Eukaryota > Metazoa > Chordata > Mammalia > Pilosa > Myrmecophagidae > Tamandua > Tamandua tetradactyla. Next base: position 95,248,729 of record NC_135330.1, on the reverse strand, counting down.
GAGGAAGATCCTAAAATTTCTCTAGATGACTATTGGAGTGTACTTCATGCAATAAAGTGAATCCTCCCCTTCCACCACATTACAACAGATGGTGAACATTTCATGAGAATTCACTTGCTGAAGATAAAGGAAATGTTAAAAAAAAAAATACCTGAAAGAACCAAACTAGAAAACTCAACACAAGTAGAAGAGACCTTTGATTGTTCTAGATTCTAAAAAAGAGAATGACTCCAGAATCATGTACTAAGGTAAATGATGATAAAATCACACAAGCCTTCCAATTCCAAGAATTCTCAGCCATCATATCATTTTAGTAGCTAAGATATCAGAGAGCTAGAGAGCAAAGAGACAAAAATAATGAAGAACATGTTGGAATCTATTCCTCTTCATGCCATTGAAACTTGTGTGATTTGCCTAAAGTCAAAGGAAAATGCTTGCATTGTCCATTTGAAACAGGACATCTTTTGAAGTGTTTTACCTGGACAAAAAAACTAAAAATAAAACAAGAAATACAAAAAATGAAAAATGTCTGCCCAATATGTAGGCAACCACAGTTCAAATGATTGTGCTAACTTATTTCCCCATGTGACTTGATTATAAAAGTAAAATTATATATTTTAGACTATATAACCATAAAATTTAGTCAGTTATTTTGGCAACATGAAATTTATTTTCATTTTTTACACATACCAAATGAAAAAGTATCTTTATCCAGGCATATTTCTCCTCTTTAGTCTAATTTAACTACTTGTGGAGTGAGAGGTTAGTGAATTTTCACTTCCTTTTAGGAAAATTTCACTTCTGTTTATATTGTGTATTTGGTTTTTAATGCAATTTGAATTGAATATATAAACCATCTTTACTCCTCCCCTTCATATATTAAACAAACCTAATTTTTGAAATATTTATGATACATTTAAATGTAACTTATGTATTAACTTTCATGTAAGGAGGTAAATTTTCATGAAAGACTTAATATTTGAATTTTATATGCTCAAATGTTCTACTCTGCTCTTATAAAACCTTTTAAAATACTCTTAAAGATAAAAAAGCATTTGGTAGCTATAATTGTTATATGTTATGATAAGTAGAAAGGCACATTTCTACTTAATTGCTTATATATGATGATAACTGGAAAGGCACATTTTATTCTCCAGCATGTTTTGGTATAGTAAGAGATAGGTGGTAATGATGTGTCATTTGAGAAAGTTATGATAATGGCTACCATTTACTCAAAAGAGATCTTTTAAGCTGCATAGTAGTACTTTTATATGTTCTGGGCAGTCCAACCTGATGTAGAATTTCAGGATTTAGTGGAAATCCATTGTTTCTTTTTTTCTTTTTGCATGGCAGGCACTGGGAATCAAACCCGGGTCTCCAGCATGACAGGTGAGAACTGTACCTGCTGAGTCACTGTGGCCTGCCCCATTGTTCCTCTTAAGTGAAAAGTAACTTGGGACAATTTAAAGTACCTTCTTAGGCTGGGTTACACAGTCCCTATTAGTTTTTCAGATTTTGGGCCTTTCCTTAAAGCCTGTTTTAAGAACCAGTGAATTCCGAAAGATAAAATCAGAACTTAGATTTAAAAAAACATCTGTTTAGGTATTTGGGGTTTTTTGTATCCTGCATGTATTCTTTTTCCATGTGAGTATCCCTTTATTGCAGCACCATTTGTTGAATTTCTGTTTCTTTGTCTGCTTGTTTGTTTGGTAAGTGCATGGGCCGGGATTCAAACTTGGGTCTCCCACATGGCCAGTGAGAATTCCACTGCTGAACTACCCTTTTCCCCCCTGTTTATTTAAAAAAATAGCTGGAGCAGGCCAAGATGGTGGTTTAGCAATGTGCATGTTTTAGTTCATCTTCCAGAACAACTACTAAATAACCAGAAACAATACAGAACAGCTCTTGGGGCCATGTCAGTGGCCAGACACATAATGTACCCCAGTCTGGACAAGCTGAACCAGCAGCAAGCTCCCCCAGAACCATAAGTTCCCCAAGCTGTGGTGGCCGGCACCCCTCCCCGACAGCTGCTTCCCAGAGGGGAAAGAAAAGAGACTTTACCAACAGCAGGGACTGAGCCCAACCAAATGCCAATTGTGGAATTAATTAATTAACAATTAATTAATTGTGGGAAAATTCTGACTACTAAAAATAGGCCCCCACCTCAGGTGAACCTGGTCAAAGCAGAGGTCACTCATTTTTGCCCCAGTTCCAAGGAGGCAGGGCTGATGGAAAAAGGAAAAAAGGAGAAAGAAAGAGAGGTTTTTGTGGCTCTGTTTGTACAAAGGCTTGACTGCCTTTGGATACATTGGCAGGGCTCCTCAGACTGCAACTGCCCCAGGCATAGGCAGAAACAAGCTCCATTAAAGGCTTGTCTTGAGCCTGTGCCTTCCCCAGAGGAGGGGTGAAACCCAACTCAGGTGAAATCCATCTCTCAAGGAATTCAGACCCCAGGGCTTGGTAATTTGAAGCCATGAAAACCAGCCTAAAAATGCTCCTCTGTCTCCACCATGCCCCAGCAGGGAGAGTCTGCCAAAGTTAAAGGAACCACAACATCTTTTGCTGGTGGGACTCACAGGCAGACAAGTGCCACATACTGGGCAGGATAAGAAAAACAGAGCCCAGAGACTTCACAGAAAAGTCTTTTAACCTGCTGGGTCTCACATTCAGAGAAAAGTGATGCAGGTGACTCCTTCCTCCTGATAGGAGGTCAGTTTAGTCCAGGAAAACATGGTTGGAGTCTATAATACCTATGTAGACCCTCCTAAGAGTGGGGAGGGAAAAGGCACCTTAAAAACAGGGCAATAAACAAGAAAACAAGAACTGAAAAATTATCCTTTGTTAAACAAAACCTAAGCTAGAGGCCCAGAAAAAGCTGAACTGAAGGTCAAAGAACAAAGAGAAAACAAATTCATCCAGCAAGAAAACCCTAGGTAAAAGAAGTGCAAGCAATCTCCAGAATAAACCAATTAAGGTAATTAAATGCCTAGACACCAGCAAAAAAAAAAACAAATCACACTAGGAAAATTGAAGATATGGCCCAGTCAAAGGAACAAACCAACAATTCAAATGAGATACAGGAGCTGAAACATTTAATTCAGAGTATACGAATAGACATGGAAAACCTCATCAAAAACAAAATCAGTGAATTGAGGGAGGATATAAAGAAGGCAAGGAATGAACAAAAAGAAGAAATCAAAAGTCTGAAAAAACAAATCACAGAACTTAGGGGAATGAAAGGCATGGTAGAAGAGATGGAAAAAACAATGGAAACCTACAATGGTAGATTTTGAGAGACAGAACATAGGATTTCTGAACTGGAGGATGGAACATCTGAAATCCGACAAGAAAAAGAAAATACAGGGAAAAAATGGAAAAATATGAGCAGGGACTCAGAGAATTGAAGGACAATATGAACAGCACAAATATACATGTTGTGTGTGTCCCAGAAGGAGAAGAGAAGGGAAAATGAGGAGAAAAACTAATGGAGGAAATTATCACTGAAAATTTCCCAGCTCTTATGAAGGACTTAAAATGTCAGATCCAAGAAGTGCAGCATACCCCAAAGAGAACAGATCTAAATAGATATATTCCAAGACATTTACTAATCAGAATGTCAGAGCTCAAAGAGAAAGAGAGAATCTTGAAAGCAGCAAGAGAAATGCAATTAATCATATACAAGGGAAGCCCAACAAGACTATGTGTAGATTTCTCAACAGAAACCGTGGAGGCAAGAAGACAGCAGATGGTATATTTAAAATATTAAGAGAAAAACTGCCAACTAAGAATTCTATATCCAGCAAAATTGTCCTTCAAAAATGAGGGAGAAATTAAAACATTTTCAGACAAAAAAAACACTGAGAGAATTCATGACCAAGAGACCAGTTCTGCAAGAAATACTAAAGGGGGCACTAGAGACAGATACGAAGGCAGAAGAGAGAGGTGTGGAGAAGAATATAGAAAGGAACACCATGATTAAAGGTAAAAAGAAGGAAAATTAGAAGGACATATAAAAGCCAAAAGGCAAAAAGCCTGGGCAGTAAGAACACTGATGTTGAGGGGTTAAGCTTCCCAATCGGGGGAATAGTGGATTAGGGAATGGGAACCATCTATATGCTGTCTCTACTCAAAGGACATGAAGGGAAGGACACAAACGGACATTTGCAAACCAATGTTTATTACCAAGAGATGGAAATAGCCAAAATGTCCATCAACAGACAAGTGGCTAAACAAATTGTGGTATATACATACAATGGAATATTATGTAGCAGTAAGACAGAATAGAGTTATGAAGTTTGTAACAACATGGATGGACCTTAAGGACATTATGCTGTGTGAGATTAGCCAGAAACAAAAGGACAAATACTGTATGGTCTCACTGATATGAATTGACATTAGTGAATAAACTTGGAGAATTTCGTTGCTAACAGAGACCATCAGGAGATAGAAATAGGGTAAGATATTGGGTAATTGGAGCTGAAGGGATACAGATTGTGCAACAGGACTGCATGTAAAAACTCAGAAATGGACAGTACAATGCTACCTAACTGTAATACAATTATGTTAAAACACTGAATGAAACTGAATGTGAGAATGATAGAGGGAGGAGGGCTGGAGGCACAAATGAAATCAGAAAGAAAGATAGATGACAAAGATTAAGATGGTATAATCTAGGATTGCCTAGAGTGTATAATGAAATCAGAAAGAAAGATAGACGACAAAGATTAAGATGGTATAATCTAGGATTGCCTAGAGTGTATAATGACAGTGACTAAATTTACAAATTTAAAAAATGTTTTTGCATGAGAAAGAACAAAGGAATGCCATTACTGCAGGGTGCTGAAATTAGATGGTAATTAATATTTTAAAATTTCAACTTATGTGTGAGACTAAAGCAAAAAATATTTATTTAGTACAAAATTTATATTTTGACTAGTGCATTTCCTAATATAACTTATGTAGATAGCTTGGTTGAACAACATAAGTACATGGAACCTTGGGTAAGACAAGAGATTTTGTTGGTTTGTCCAGAGTGATGCCCCAATGAGTCCCAGAGTGATTTGATCAGTGAGCAAAAAAGTATTTGCAAATTCCCCTTCAGGGAATGGTGAGATGGGGAGAAATGCAACCTCCCCAAGTTGAATTCTTGATATTCTCTCAAGCAGTGTGGACAACCAAAGCTATAGGCTGAGCCCCCAGTCTTGGTGTTTGTTCATATGAAACTTAACCCCACAAAGGATAGGTCAAGCCCACTTAAAATTAGGCCTAAGAGTCACCCCCAAGGGAACCTCTCTGTTGGTCAGATGTGGCTTCTCTCACCAGCCAACACAACAAGCAAACTCACCACCCTCTCCCTGTCTATGGGGGACATGACTCCCAGGGGTGTGGACCTTCTTGGCAACATGGGACAGAAATATTAGAATGAACTTGGGCTCGGCATCAAGGGTTTGAGGAAAACCCTAGAATGAGCTGAGACTCAGCATCAAGAGATTGAGGAAACCCTCTCGACCAAAAGGGGAAAGAGTGAAATGAGACAAAGTGTCAATGGCTGAGAGATTCCAAACAGATTTGAGAGGTTATCCTGGAAGTTATTCATACGCATTAAGTAGATATCACCTTGTTATCTAAGAGGAAATGGAGAGGCTGGAGGGAACTGCCTGAAAATGTAGAGCTGTGTTCCAGTAGCCATGTTTCTTGATGATGATTGTATAATGGTGTAGCTTTCACAGTGTGACTGTGATTGTGAAAACTTTGTGTCTTATGCTCCTTTTATCTACCTTGTCAACAGATGAGTAGAACATATGGAATAAAAATAAATAATAGGAGGAACAAATGTTAAACTCAGTTTGAAATGCTAGTGATCAATGAAAGGGAGGGGTATGTGGTATGGTGTGTATGGTTTTGTTCTCTGTTTTCATTTAATTTTTCTGTTGTCTTTTTGTTTCTTTTTCTGAATTGATGCAAATGTTCTAAAAATGATCAGGATGATGAATCTGCAGCTATGTGATGATATTGTGAATTACTGATTATATATGTAGAATGGAATGATCACATATTAGGAATGTTTGTGTTTCTTTCTGGAATTTTTTTAATTAATAAAAAAATTTTTTTAAAAAGAAGAAAGAAGGGACTTCCTGGAAGATGGAGGCTTAGTAAGACGCGCGGATCTTAGTTTCTTCTCCAGGACACCTACTAGGGGAGTAGAAACGATACAGAAAGCGCCCAAAGCCACAACAGAGATAAAAAAGACAGCATACCCCATCCTGGAACGGCTGGCTGGCTGAGAGAAGCAGCTCGGGTGAGATCGCCGAGGCGCGCGGGCCTTACCGGGCGGGGTGGCAAGCAGCCGGAGTTACTCCCTTCCCCCTTCCCGGGCCGGCTGGGAGAATTGGAGAGGTGGTTCCCTGAAACCAAGGCGACTGGCGCCCACACCACGCGCAGCCCCCGGACCAACTGAGAGAATTGGATCGGAAACCCCCAGGCCGCGGAGAACGGTGACCCCGTGACTCCCGGGGAACGTGCACTCTCTCGGGCGGGCCGCTGCCGCTGGCGCCCTCCCGCCACGCTTGTTGCCCAGGGCCGACTAGGAAATTCGGATGGGCTCTTTCCCTGGCTGCGGCGACCAGCAACCCTCCCTGCGTTTGGACACCCTCCCTGCGTTTGGACCCCGGGCCGGCTCAAGCCGCTTCGGCTAGCGAACCCCCAGGACGGCGAGAGTTTTCCAAAGTTTAAGGTCCCACAGCACCTTTTACTGGTGGGACCCGCAGACAAACGTGTGCCACGAGCGCCACCTACTGGGCAGGATAAGAAAAACAGAACCCAGAGATTTCACAGAAAAATATTACAACCTTGCTGGGTCCAACACCAAGAGAAATCTGAATAAATGCCCAGACGCCAGCAGCAGAAGATAACTGTCCACGCTCACAAGATTGAGAATATGGCTCAGGCAAAGGAACAAACCAATAGCTCAAATGAGACACAAGAGCTGAGACAACTAATGCTGAATATACGAACAGAAATGGAAAACCTCTTCAAAAATGAAATCGATAAATTGAGGGAGGACATGAAGAGGACATGGGCTGAACATAAAGAAGAAATAGAAAAACTGAAAAAACAAATCGCAGAACTTATGGAAGTGAAGGATAAAGTAGCAAACATAGAAAAAATAATGGATAGCTACAATGATAGAATTAAAGAGACAGAAGATAGAATTAGTGATTTGGAGGATGGAACATCTGAATTCCAAAAAGAAACAGAAACTATCGGGAAAAGAATGGAAAAATTTGAACAGGGTATCAGGGAACTCAAGGACAATATGAACCGCACAAATATACGTGTTGTGGGTGTCCCAGAAGGAGAAGAGAAGGGAAAAGGAGGAGAAAAACTAATGGAAGAAATTATCACTGAAAATTTCCCAACTCTTATGAAAGACCTAAAATTACAGATCCAAGAAGTGCAGCGCACCCCAAAGAGATTAGACCCAAATAGGCATTCTCCAAGACACTTACTAGTTAGAATGTCAGAGGTCAAAGAGAAAGAGAAGATCTTGAAAGCAGCAAGAGAAAAACAATCCATTACATACAAGGGAAACCCAATAAGACTTTGTGTAGATTTCTCAGCAGAAACCATGGAAGCTAGAAGACAGTGGGATGATATATTTAAAATACTAAAAGAGAAAAACTGCCAACCAAGACTCCTATATCCAGCAAAATTATCCTTCAAAAATGAGGGAGAAATTAAAACATTCTCAGACAAAAAGTCACTGAAAGAATTTGTGACCAAGAGACCAGCTCTGCAAGAAATACTAAAGGGAGCACTAGAGTCAGATACAAAAAGACAGAAGAGAGAGATATGGAAAAGAATGTAGAAAGAAGGAAAATCAGATATGATATATATAATACAAAAGGCAAAATGTTAGAGGAAAATATTATCCAAACAGTAATAACACTAAATGTCAATGGACTGAATTCCCCAATCAAAAGACATAGATTGGCAGAATGGATCAAAAAACAGGATCCTTCTATATGCTGTCTACAGGAAACACATCTTAGACCCAAAGATAAACATAGGTTGAAAGTGAAAGGTTGGGAAAAGATATTTCATGCAAATAACAACCAGAAAAGAGCAGGAGTGGCTATACTAATATCCAACAAATTAGACTTCAAATGTAAAACAGTTAAAAGAGACAAAGAAGGACACTATATACTAATAAAAGGAACAATTAAACAAGAAGTCATAACAATCATAAATATTTACGCACCGAATCAGAATGCCCCAAAATACGTGAGGAATATACTGCAAACACTGAAAAGGGAAATAGACTCATATACCATAATAGTTGGAGACTTCAACTCACCACTCTCATCAAGGGACAGAACATCTAGACAGAGGATCAACAAAGAAATAGAGAATCTGAATATTACTATAAATGAACTAGACTTAATAGACATTTATAGGACATTACATCCCACAACAGCAGGATACACCTTTTTCTCAAGTGCTCATGGATCATTCTCAAAGATAGACCATATGCTGCGTCACAAAGCAAGTCTTAACAAATTTAAAAAGATTGAAATCTTACACAACACTTTCTCGGACCATAAAGGAATGATGTTGGAAATCAATAATAGGCAGAGTGCCAGAAAATTCACAAATACGTGGAGGCTCAACAACACACTCCTAAACAACGACTGGGTCAAAGAAGAAATTGCAAGAGAAATTAGCAAATACCTCGAGGCGAATGAAAATTAAACACAACATATCAAAACTTATGGGACGCAGCAAAGGCAGTGCTAAGAGGGAAATTTATTGCTCTAAATGCCTATATCAGAAAAGAAGAAAAGGCAAAAATTCAGGAATTAACTATCCATTTGGAAGAACTGGAGAAAGAACAGCAAGCTAACCCCAAAGCAAGCAAAAGGAAAGAAATAACAAAGATTAGAGCACAAATAAATGAAATTGAAAACATGAAAACAATAGAGAAAATCAATAAGGCCAGAAGTTGGTTCTATGAGAAAATCAATAAGAGTGATGGGCCCTTAGCAAGATTGACAAAAAGTAGAAGAGAGAGGATGCAAATAAATAAGATCAGAAATGGAAGAGGAGACATAACTACTGACCTCACAGAAATAAAGGAGGTAATAACAGGATACTATGAACAACTTTATGCTAATAAATACAACAATTTAGAGGAAATGGATGGGTTCCTGGAAAGACATGAACAACCAACTTTGACTCAAGAAGACATAGATGACCTCAACAAACCAATCACAAGTAAAGAAATTGAATCAGTCATTCAAAAGCTTCCTAAAAAGAAAAGTCCAGGACCAGATGGCTTCACATGTGAATTCTACCAAACGTTCCAGAAAGAATTAGTACCAATTCTCTTCAAACTCTTCAAAAAAATCGAAGTGGAGGGAAAACTACCTAATTCATTCTATGAAGCCAACATCACCCTCATACCAAAACCAGGCAAAGATATTACAAAAAACGAAAACTACAGACCAATCTCTCTAATGAATACAGATGCAAAAATCCTCAATAAAATTCTAGCAAATCGTATCCAACAACACATTAAAAGAATTATACATCATGACCAAGTAGGATTCATCCCAGGTATGCAAGGATGGTTCAACATAAGAAAATCAATTAATGTAATACACCATATCAACAAATCAAAGCAGAAAAATCACATGATCATCTCAATTGATGCAGAGAAGGCATTCGACAAGATTCAACATCCTCTCCTGTTGAAAACACTTCAAAAGATAGGAATACAAGGGAACTTCCTTAAAATGATAGAGGGAATATATGAAAAACCCACAGCTAATATCATCCTCAATGGGGAAAAATTGAAAACTTTCCCCCTAAGATCAGGAACAAGACAAGGATGTCCACTATCACCACTATTATTCAACATTGTGTTGGAGGTTCTAGCCAGAGCAATTAGACAAGAAAAAGAAATACAAGGCATCAAAATTGGAAAGGAAGAAGTAAAACTATCACTGTTTGCAGATGATATGATACTATACGTCGAAAACCCGGAAAAATCCACAACAAAACTACTAGAGCTAATAAATGAGTACAGCAAAGTAGCAGGTTACAAGATCAACATTCAAAAATCTGTAGCATTTCTATACACTAGTAATGAACAAGCTGAGGGGGAAATCAAGAAACGAATCCCATTTACAATTGCAACTAAAAGAATAAAATACCTAGGAATAAATTTAACTAAAGAGACAAAAAACCTATATAAAGAAAACTACAAAAAACTGCTAAAAGAAATCACAGAAGACCTAAACAGATGGAAGGGCATACCGTGTTCATGGATTGGAAGATTAAATATAGTTAAGATGTCAATCCTACCTAAATTGATTTACAGATTCAATGCAATACCAATCAAAATCCCAACAACGTGTTTTTCAGAAATAGAAAAACCAATAAGCAAATTTATCTGGAAGGGCAGGGTGCCCCGAATTGCTAAAAACATCTTGAGGAAAAAAAACGAAGCTGGAGGTCTCGCGCTGCCTGACTTTAAGGCATATTATGAAACCACAGTGGTCAAAACAGCATGGTATTGGCATAAAGATAGATATATCGACCAATGGAATCGAATAGAGTGCTCAGATATAGACCCTCTCATCTATGGACATTTGATCTTTGATAAGGCAGTCAAGCCAACTCACCTGGGACAGAGCAGTCTCTTCAATAAATGGTGCCTAGAGAACTGGATATCCATATGCAAAAGAATGAAAGAAGACCCATCTCTCACACCCTATACAAAAGTTAACTCAAAATGGATCAAAGATCTAAACATTAGGTCTAAGACTATAAAACAGTTAGAGGAAAATGTTGGGAGATATCTTATGGATCTTACAACTGGAGGCGGTTTTATGGACCTTAAACCTAAAGCAAGAGCACTGAAGAAGGAAATAAATAAATGGGAACTCCTCAAAATTAAACACTTTTGTGCATCAAAGAACTTCATCAAGAAAGTAGAAAGACAGCCTTCACAATGGGAGACAATATTTGGAAATGATATATCAGATAAAGGTCTAGTATCCAGAATTTATAAAGAGATTGTTCATCTCAACAACAAAAAGACAGCCAACCCAATTACAAAATGGGAAAAAGACTTGAACAGACACCTCTCAGAAGAGGAAATACGGATGGCCAAGAGGCACATGAAGAGATGCTCAATGTCCCTGGCCATTAGAGAAATGCAAATCAAAACCACAATGAGATATCATCTCACACCCACCAGAATGGCCATTATCAACAAAACAGAAAATGACAAGTGCTGGAGAGGATGCGGAGAAAGAGGCACACTTATCCACTGTTGGTGGGAATGTCAAAGGGTGCAACCACTGTGGAAGGCAGTTTGGCGGTTCCTCAAAAAGCTGAATATAGAATTGCCATACGACCCAGCAATACCATTGCTAGGTATCTACTCAAAGGACTTAAGGGCAAAGACACAAACGGACATTTGCACACCAATGTTTATAGCAGCATTATTTACAATTGCAAAGAGATGGAAACAGCCAAAATCTCCATCAACAGAAGAGTGGCTAAACAAACTGTGGTATATACATACGATGGAATATTATGCAGCTTTAAGACAAGATAAACTTATGAACCATGTAATAACATGGATGGACCTAGAGAATATTATGCTGAGTGAATCCAGCCAAAAACTAAAGGACAAATACTGTATGGTCCCACTGATGTGAACGGACATTCGAGAATAAACTTGAAATATGTCATTGGTAATGGAGTTCAGCAGGAGTTAGAAACAGGGTAAGACAATGGGTAATTGAAGCTGAAGGGATACAGACTGTGCAACAGGACTAGATACAAAAACTCAAAAATGGACAGCACAATAATACCTAATTGTAAAGTAATCAAGTTAAAACACTGAATGAAGCTGCATCTGAGCTATAGGTTTTTGTTTTGTTTTGTTTTGTTTTGTTTTGATTTTATTATTATTACTTTTATTTTTTTCTCTATATTAACATTCTATATCTTTTTCGGTTATGTTGCTAGTTCTTCTAAACCAATGCAAATGTACTAAGAAATGATGATCATGCATCTATGTGATGATGTTAAGAATTAATGATTGCATGTGTAGAATGGTATGATCTCTAAATGTTGGGTTAATTTCTTTTTTTTCCGTTAATTAAAAAAAAAAGAGAAGGGATAATTGGAGCTGAAGGGATACAGACTGTACAACGGGACTGGATATAAAAACTCAGAAATGGACAGCACAATACTACCCAATTGTAATGCAATTATGTTAAAACACTGAATGAAGCTGCATGTGAGGTATAGGTTTTTTGTTTTTGTTTTTTTTGTTTTTTTTCTTTCTATTATTGTTTTAATTCTTATTCTGTTGTCTTTTTATTTCTTTTTCTAAATTGATGCAAATGTACTAAGAAATGATGAATATGCAACTATGTGATGTTATTAAGAATTACTGATTGTACATGTAGATTGGAATGATTTCTAATTGTTTTGTTAATTCTTTTTTAATTAATAAAAAAAATTAAAAAATAAAAAAAATACAATAAATGTGAAAAAAAAAAAAAGAAGAAAGAAAAGAGTGGTGGGGGCCGTGATTGCTTAAGGGTGAAGTTTGTTTGAGATGATTAAAAAAAGAGTATAAAAAAATAGCTGGACAAGTCAATATCTCTCTGAATTATTCCAAAATGATACATCACTTTTCTTCTAGAATTAAAGGGTCATAGGGTCCTAAAATAGCTCTCAAAATGTAATTTACATTTGCATAGAATCTTCAGCAGAATAGTATAAGTAACAAAACCTTTAGAGAAGTAGAATTAAAGTTTAATTTAAGGTCCCAGTGTTTTCTCCAATTAGGACAATATAATCAACTGAAATATGAATATTGAATACTGGAGAGATAGTTTTACTCAGCAACTTTGTGCATCTCTTACTAGCAATAGATTGTTTTAGATTTCAACAAATTAAAAAAACCTATACATACATGTTTTATCCATGTATACATATGTAAGATGAAAATAAACTGCTGAAGGAAACAGCACTTGAGCCAGAGCTATTCTCAAATACAGTAAAGAAATATTAGTTTGGAATTTATGATACTTCATCTAGAACCAAATAGAATGCATCCTAATGAGAGTTACTGGTATAAATGAAATAATAAATAAACTGATTTTACATTCAGAGTATATGCATGCAGTAATTAGGCTGTTTACAAACATTGAACTCTATTTACAAATGGAATTACATTCTAAACATCTATGGATTACTAATGTAGTTTTGGGTGTTTAAATTTTTAGACTAGTATACATATATTATTTATTGATTTTCAAATAAATAAGCACTTTATTAAATGAGACTTAAAATGGAAGTTAGGAAACCTTGTAGCTATACTAAAGTCATAGTAGGAGCAGACATTTTCTGCTTGTTGAAAAGAATTGGTTAAAATAGAATTAGTTTTTCACAGTATGAACTGTTTTTAAGTGTCATACCTGTTAACCTATTTGACATCCAAAATAATTTTGCAGACACAGATGCTGAATTTGTGTATCATTGGGGTTGGTGATTTCTAAATAAACATGCTAAAAATATTCCATATTTTAAAATAAATAATTATCAGATCCAAATGACAGCCACATTAGATCCAGACTAAGGCAGAAGATATGTTTTGTAGTCCATTGGGTCCTTAATTCCTTATCAGTGTGTGAAATATATCATAGAATTGATATTCTCTAATCTGCATTCTCTCTTCCTCTCTGCAAACACTTTCCAAGATTGCACAAAAGGCACAAAAGAGACAAATTTGTGAATCTTTCATCCATTTAACTACTGAGTGTAAACTGACCACAAAGTCTGTTTTAGGATTACCTTTTGTGTCATCTCCTTTTTTATTGACTTTTCTTGCCTAAATTGTACTTAAAAACACATGAAATTTGGGTGCATGTGTAGTTCAGTGGTAGAATACTCACCTTTCATGTGGGATACCTGGGTTTGATTCCCAGACTATGCACCAAAAGAAAGAGAAGAAGAAAAAGTTTGGGGTGGTGCCACAGTGGCTCAGTGGCAGAATTCTCACCTGCCATGCTGGAGATCCAAGTTCAACTTTCAGAGCCTACACAAGCCAACACATGAAATTTCTAGCAAAAGCCAATAAAATATGCACAATTTAAAAATACTTGAGCAATTCAACCGATCTATCATTTACTGATTGCCAGCACAAATATGAATTAATCTTAACTTAAAAGTTTTTAAATTATCCTTAACACGAACTGTAAATAGAGGTGAATTTGCTGATTATTTTTCACAACTTTGTTATTACTTAAATTCTGACTTTTTCTGCATAGTTTTCAACCAATTTTTGCTTTTTAATTTAACTGTGTTTAGCATAATCAATTGACAGCATTTGGACTGCCTGGCAAATAAGAGAGCCCTCTTCACAGATTAAATTATACGGATTGGGAGGTTTTAAACATATTTGCATTTCCTGAGGATACATGTGTAGATAACTTAGGGAGGTTAACCAGGTCATGTTGGAAAAGAATGTTGGCTCTAAAGATAAGGCATATTCCTTTAATCATATGCAAAACAAATTTTGTTGTACTTTGTATTAGATAAATTAAACTTTGTTTCTATACTATAATTAACAGCAATATAACAGTTTCTTTATGAACAAACTAATTTTTAAAATATTTTCCTGACTGCCAGTAGAATTGAACAAAATTTATCACTATTCCCACTACACAATTATTTAAAAATCGATATACAAAATGCAAGACATAATAAGGCAACTTATTTACATGTATATAAAAAAGGATTTTATCATTTCCATGCCTATTGATCTATTTTGATTACCGTATGGCTAATATTTATGCAAATTCATGTTTTCTTTATTTTCAGGTATTCAATTCCTTTGTTTATTACATACACCAAAATTATATATATGTATATAAACAGAGGAACAACTCAAAGTTCACTCTTTTGGGGCTTTCTTATGACCAAAACATACAGATATATTGCTTTGTGTACTTCTTATTCTGTTGCATTGCTTTGTTGTTGGGAAACTGCCTGATTTTTGTCCCCATTTCCATTCAAAGCAACCCTCTTTCACCACCTATTTCTTCAGACAATTATCCTTTAGGGTCACCTGTTATTCCTACCATGTGACACCCAAACTGATTGGTGACCTTCTGGTGGAAAGAAAAACTACTTCCTATGGTAAGTGTCTTTTACAGATTTGACTACTCCTGTGTGTGGAGGCATTGCAGGCGTTATTCTTACCGTCATGGCCTTTGATTGTCAAGTGCAAACCTCTCCATCACATGATTATCATGCAACCTCTTAGTCTTCGCTGCTTGGGCTATTGAGGCTGTCCCTTACTTACCTAGTTTCTCTAGCAGTTCAGTTGATACATTATGATCATAATAAAATCTATCACTGTTTTATGATACCTCCTGGTTGCTGTAAGTTCCCTGTACTGATACCTATTACTGGTATTTTTATAATTGCCAATTCAGGATTAGGCACCAGAGTGACATCTGTTATTTGATTTGTTTCCTATGTCATTATATTACTCATTTTAAAGAAATCACTCAGCTAAGTGATTTATATACCAATTACACTGATCAAATATAATTCTATCCAATAGAAATGAATTGGAAATGTAGTCAATTTTATGATTTGCTTCATTTCAATATGGTTCCTTGCATGCAAAACAATTCATGTGGTCTATAGCAATTAGACAATGCTATTTTAAGTGGTGAATTATGATGCAAAAAGCACAGATTTAATGATACTTTACTATACATCTTGGGGTTGGTTGCCAGACAACATAGTGACACATTCTCTATGGCAAAGAAAAAATCGCAATATATAAGTAAAATAAACATCTTTATGATAAGGTCTTCACATGGAGGTCTGCTAGTGATATTCAGGAATCAATTATGCAACAGAGTCAGGATAAGTGAATCTGGTTTAAAAGTGGTTCTGTGGTGTCAATTCTCCTGACTTCCCTTTTAAAAATAATATAAGATAATGAAAATCAATTCAACATATTGTTAATATGTTCACTGCTATTCTAACTATTGGTCAGATTTAAAACAAACAAAAACTTTTCATAAAGCTTAAGGAAGTGAATTATAGAGTGCAACTGTTACTCTAACCTTTCTTGCCTAAAACTGATAATTAAGTGGAAAGTATTGGATCAAAATCCAAATACATTTCTTGTTAAGAAGAAGCAAAAAATAAGCAAAAACAACTATTTTGGAGCCAAAAAAGCAATCAACCCACCAAACAGCCAACAGATATACAGCCAGCAATCAGAAAACACTGGAACCCAATGGTTCAAGCTAACAATCTTTCAATGATTGTGAAAAGAAGTCCTCTGAGAAAATGTTTTAAAGAAAAATCAAAAGAAAATTGGAAAGAATGAACTGTTAGGATACAGGATAAATGTCATAAGAAAGGACTAGTTAATAAGATTAATGTAAAGGAAGATAATTAAAATAGAGAAAAAGTTTGAAAATACTGAATGTGATGCAAGAGTTACAAACATTCTGGAGGCACTGTATGAAGAAAGATAAAGAGAAGAAAATATAATGAAGGAGGTAGCATTAAGCAGAGCTAATTTCAGCATACAAGAACTGAACAAATTACTATTTTGGCAAGTTATTAATAAGCAATAATATTTTACAGATTTATCTTCTCTTCTGAAAAATTATCAAAAAACAATATGAGAGGGTGGGCCACGGTGGCTCAGCAGGCAGGAATGCTTGCTTGTGATGCCAGAGGACCCAGGTTCGATTCCCAGTGCCTGCCCATGTAAAACAAAAAAACAATATGAGAAAACTTAAGTTTTTGAGGGAAAATATGTAAAAATGACAAATTCTCTTACCAAGCTATTTGTATTTCATTGTTTATGAAAGAAAAAATATAAACCTCAACATTTATATAGACTCAGAGCATATATAACCTTTGTGTCTTTCATGATAAAAAATAATCTTACACAGCAAGAGATGAGTCAAAGTAAACTCAAGATCAAGGCAGTTGGAATCAATAGGGGCTCAATGCTTGTGTGTTCAACAAAATGCACTGAGATTAATATTGGAAAAAAAAATGTGCTTTTAAAATTACAAAGCTACAAATCCCAGCTGTATTCCACATTTACTGATTTTAATTTGACCAAATTAACCTTTGGGAATTCAAGAATTTTCATTTATAATTAAAATTTTTAATATAATTATATAGATATCACATTGAATTGAAATCATAAAATAAGAATGCCTATGAATTTCAGTTGCACAGTGCTTAAGACACATGAAAATATTTCCCACATAAGGAGTTTTACAGCAAAAATAACTGAACTGTTTCTATGGCAATTGATGGGTATGGCATTGCACTCATGGTGCTTTGACTCTTTCTATCTTCTTGAAGAAGGGATTCAATATTAGACATATTTTTTACTTGTTTTATCCTATGCTGGTTTGAAACTTTTAGGTACCTCTGAAAAGTCACATCTGTGGAGGTAAAACTATTGTTTAGGGTGGAACCATAGAGTAGATTGTTCCCATAGAGATTTGTCATACCCAATTATGGGTGTTACCTTTTGATTAAACAGAGAAGTGGCTCTACCCATTCAAGGTGGGTCTTGATTAGTTTTCTGGAGTATTTAAAAAACTCACAGAGAGAGAAACAGTTCAGAGCTGAGAGGAAAAGATGTTTTGAAATGCACAGGCAGAGGCCAGAGAGCTCCACAAGGACCTGCAACTGTTAGAAACCAGAAACCAGGAGAGGAACCCAGCAGAAACTGCCACATGACTTCCAAGCTGACAGAGAAATCCCAGGCACCATTTGGCCTTTCTCTGGAGCCAAGGTATCTTTGGATGCCTTAGTCTGGACATTTTTATGGCCTTACAACTGCAAATTTGTAGCTTAATAAATCCCCTTTTTAAAAGCCATTCCATTTACAGTACATTGCATTTCCAACAGCTTTAGCAAATTAATACACCTACCAAAATACTACATTTTTTATTAAGTTACAGGATAGAAGCATGCCAACAATACAACAGAAGGCTTAATTTAAGATTGAAGCTGTTTTCAGTCTTGGGTCACACCCTACTAGCCGCAAATAATTCACAAATGACTGGCGAGTTCAGTCTCTATTGAATGCCCACAAAAGTTTTTACAGAAATCATGCTCACCTTGCTTCAGTGTCTTTGATCCTGCTGTTCTCCATTACTAAATTATTTAGCCCCTTCCTTTTTTTATTAGTGAAATGGACTGTGTTAAATCCATGCCCCCTAATTTACCATGGGCTACTCATATTTCCCCATATAAGGAAACCTTTCCTAATAAAACTAAACTGTTTCTGATTATTCTCTATTACCCTTTTTAATTGATTTCCTCAACTTGAAAGCATAGCTTTATTTGTTACTGTTTCTAATATATTATTAGGAAAAATACTTTTCTTCATTTATTTGTGTTAAATCTCCTAAAAAAAAAAACCCAGAAATTTCCTTGGACAAAATGGTGCTGATCAAGAATTTTATGACATAAGAAAGTGTTGGTAGACAATATTAAATTTAAAAGGCAGGATATAGTATGATCTCAAGTATGTGAAAATATAAATAATGAAAAGGGAAAATACTTGAAATATTGGCTCTTTATCTCTGGTTATAGTGCTATAATGATTATTATTTGCTTCTTTATTTTGCTATATTATTGAAAAATTTAATAGTAACTGAAAAACAATTTTGAAAAATACATACTCAGTGTATATTGAATGTGCCTTATATATGCATGTATATTTATGTATGTGATAAATTACACAATAAAATCAGCTATCTTGAGTTAGAGGAATTGTTAGTATTTTTAAATGAATTTTTATTTCTGATTAATTTTTGATGTACAGAAATGTTTCAAATTTTGAACAGAGTTGTTGTATACCTCTCTCCTAATTTTCCCACATAGTACATTTTTCAGTACTTGAAATCAGTTTTGCTACATCACTATTAACTAAACCTAGATTTTATTTGAAGTTCAGCAGATTTTTCATCAATGTCCTCTTTCTCTTCCAGGATTCAATCAAGGATACCACATTCAATTTATTTATCTTGTTCCCTATTACTCATAGGGAGTAATTGAGGTCTGTGACAGCACCTCAATTTTCCCTCTTTCTAATTTTTGGTTTTCAGGGATACTGGTTAGTTGTCCTGCAGAATATCCCCTAATATAAGTTATGGTTTTTGAGAAATAATACCACAGAAGTGAATAGTCCTTCTGTCACATTAAATCCAAAAGTACAAGATGTCCACTGGAAATCACTGATAATATAAACCACTATCACTTGGTTAAGTGATGCCATGTTACTCCACTACAAAGATAGTAGATATTCCTTTTCCAAATATAATCTTTGGATGTGGGTGAATAAATATAGTTTAACCTCAATGGTGGTGGGGTTAACTTCCACATTTAATAGGTGTATTTGAAAAATGATTTTTTTTTATGCTCCAATTTATTTTTTATTTAATAAACAAAATTTTCTTATTCCAGTTATTTATATTAGTATAGACTTATACATCCATAACTTATACTTTAGATTTTAATCCGAAATATTATTTTATGCATATTACAAGAAAACTAAAAATGGATATCTTTCATGAACATAGGCTAAAAATTCCTTAGCAAATGGCAATAAAATGATTCCAGAATTATATATAAAATATAATGCATCACAACAAAATGAAATTCATCTCAATAATGCAGACTGGTTTTATATTTGGAAAAAAATGCTTCTAAATCACCATATGTATAGGCTGAATAAGGAAAACCATATCATTATATCAACATGCAAAAGGACTCATGAAAGGATTTAACTGGTTGTTAAACCAGGAAACCAAGACCAAGTAACTCCAGATACTTGTCAGTGTAGAAAACTCTTAGAGCCAGGGCCTCACCCCCTGAATTGGAGAAATAACCTCTTCCAACCACACAAACTTGTCTCTCATCCAATAGGAAACAGAGCATGTGGAGCTACCATAACAGATCCTGACTTAAGCAGTTTTGGCCACCCTGAAAGACCAGTAACAGGAATCTCTTCCCCTCCTCTTGTGGACCCTTTTAGCTGTGAAATGATAAAAGTTATTAGCTGAAGACTTCTGTCTTGGCCAGAACCTGTGCCTCTAAAATGCATTGTGTTTGTTAATTAGATGATCCAATACTGGTAAGGTGTAAATTCTCCCCAATTTATCAATAATTCAATGCACCCACAATCACCAAAATCCCAGCAAGCTGTTTTGTTGATATTGACAAGATGATTCTAAAATCCATACGAAAAGGCAAAGGAACTAGAATAACTATCATATATCTGAAAAATAAAATCAAAGTTGGAGGAATAATTAATTTCAAGAGCTGCTATAAAGTTACAATAATCAAAAGATTGTGGCATTGGTTGAAGTGTAGTTAAATAGATCAATGGGATAGAAAAGAGAGTTCAGAAATACAGTGTTTGTAAATGTGTTTTTGAAGAACTCAGGAAAAATTGTTTTCTATTAAGAGGGATGATAATACAATTCATGGAGTGAATGAATTATTTTTTGAGCAAAATGTATAGCTAGAAATAATGAGATAGTGAGTCAGAAGTCTGTGAGAAGGAAAAGGAAGCATAAAGACACCTTTGAAGATAATTCAAAGACTAGTATGAGACATGAAAACACTAAATCAAAATTGGGGAAGGCATCTAAAAGGAAAAGAGCAAACTGTTGAGAAAATATTTCATTGGATTATAGATTGTAACAGCTCTCCTAGAATCCTGTGGCAATTAATCCTTCAGGGAGAAAACAAATTTAGAACCTGCATTAATTTTCAGTACCTTCAGTGATGACCATGCACTAGCTTTATACTTTTACTATTTAAATTTTAATTGTGTGATAAGACACCTATAGAAATATTAATGTTCAAATAATGGATATATATGTTAATCACTGATATGTCCCTTACTTAGTACAAGAAATAGCATCCTGAAATGCTTTCATAGGGTCAATGAAAGTAATAATGAGGGGATTTGCTGAAAGACAAGAATAAGGTTTTATAGTGCAAAGACCACATGCATGTGGAGCTGTCTCAGAATGGAGGTCTATTCAGAGAGTTGTAGTTTAGAGATGGCTTATTTGACCACTCAAGGGAGAGGGAGCATGTAGGGTAGGTGTGAGTTATTTGGAGAAGAATATCTTTGAGCCAATGGTTGCTTAATAAGTAAACCTAGGGAGGCCATTTGGTGAATGTCAGCAAACATGCTGTCACCAGCCTTGACGTTTTGCTTACAGGTGCATAGGTCTCCATTGCCACTGCAAAGGATCACTGGTATGTTGACTCATCCAGTCTCATGACTTCTTGGATAAAGCAGAAGCTCAAGCAAAAGCCCAAGATGTTTAGTATAGTCATTAATCATTCCATTTGCACAACCACCATGTTCTCTTTCCACCCCTAGATGCCCCCTTTATCACATGAAATCACTTTCCTGTTTTTGCTCAGAAAGAGAGACACCTATTGAGATTCTAGGGTTGGAGTTGCACCATACAGCTGGAAACCTAGATAAGGTAACCAACCTATTGTTATATTCGCAGGTGTGGGAGTCACCAACAGAAACATGACTGACACAGCACTTTATAGAACAACATTTTACTCATACAAAGAAGAGAAAAGGTAAAATAAGCATCACTAATGACCCAACAGTTCCCATAGCTACAGGTGTCAATCCATACGGGGAGATGTTCTGTATGGAGCACCCCTCTCTTGTGTGTGTGTGTGCTATTGTGAAGGAATTCCATTCTCTCCCCTCTAGGGACAGATACACCACTACCATGTGAGCTGGATGCCATAAAGTATGCTCACTTTAATCAGACTGTTTGCAGTGGCTATTTACACATATTCAGGACAACAGGAGAATGAACATACTAGCAATGCCCTCATTTCCCTAGGGAATTGTGTTTTGTTTTGCCAGACACTTCTGGTCCTGAGCACATGATGTATTTATCGGTCCTAGGGAAAGATATCAGACTGCCTAAAGGCTGTTCTCATCCCCCCTTGTCCTGTAACTCCATTATGCACCAGTTTCTTCATCTGAGTAGTGGGATTTTTGGGGGGAGGGGGATGGGAAGGCTCCAGGAATCAAACCCAGGTCTCTAACATGGCAGACAAGAATTCTGCTACTGAGCTTCTGTTGCACCACCCAAGTAATGGGATTTTAATGGAATCTCTCCTAAAAGGTTGTTGTAAAGATGATAAGCTAAAGCCTACATGAATTGGTTCACACCTGATAGTGAGTATATTTGCTTAATAGTTGCTATTATGAGCACATATAGGAAAGATGAAGAAAGCACTATTTTTAATATAGATGTAACAAAAGGATTGCTGATACTTATAGGAACAGAGGAAAATTACACAGTATTGACTTTGACACTGAAGTGCACTGTTGACACATTATCTTAATGGGCACTTTGAAAATTCCCTAAAAAAATGAAATTTCTGTATGTAAGTTCCAAAAAAATCTATCTCAAGCAGAAATGCATTAAGCAACACACACACATTCTTTTCACCCAGAAAACAAGATAAATAGAATTCATGAGAATGAATGGAGATCATTTTTTAAATTAAGGACAATAGTAAGACATTCTCTTAAGATTGCAGAGTGTCATGGTTAGGGACAGGTGTCAACTTGGCCAAGTTGTGGTACCTGTTCATCTGATTGGGCAAGCACTGGCCTGTCTGTTGCAATGAGGACATTTCATAGGATTAGGTCATGATCACGTCAGCTACATCCACAGCTGATTCCATTTGTAATCAGCCAAAGAGGAGTGTCTTCTGCAACTAGTGATGCTAAATGCAATCATGGGAAGCCTTTTAAGGAGGACTCAGAGGAGACAGGTTCCATTCCTGCTTTGGCTGGTGAGCCTCTCCTGTGGAGTTCATCCAGGCCATCCATTGGAGTCATCAGCTTCCTAGCCTGCCCTGTGGATTTTGGAATCTGCGTTCCTATGGTCACGTGAGACACTTTCATAAATTTTATATTTGCAAGTGTTCCCTGTTGATTCTGTTTCTCTAGAGAACCCTAACTAATACATCTTGGTACCAGGAGTGGTCCTTAAGGAACAGAATCTTAAAAATGGGTTTTTATGAATGGTTTTCTACTCTGACTGGGCTCAGAGACACTAAGGACTCTGAGTCCCATAATCAGAATGACACTTCCAATCCATGGAGTGAGTTGGCAAAGGAGATAGTCAAAATATCATCATTTGTTTCCCCTAATGCTTCACTTGTATGAAGCCAGACTCTGGGGGATAATGTTTTTGACACCTTTACAGAGTTTTGTAGAAATAAGAGTTATAGAGATGTTGGTTGGTTGTTGTTAGATACACTGTCTACATTAAAGGGTGAAAGGGATGGGCTTAAGGCTTCAAACGAGAAGCTTAAGTGCCGTCTGAAAGATGTAGAGGTTTCTATGAGTATCCTGAAGGAAAATCTTATTTCCTGTAGCCGTAGACTTGAGATCTCTGAAAATCAGACTCAGAATCTTATTGTTAGAGTAGCAACTTTACAACGTAAACTGAAATCTCAGTCTTGCATGGTGTCTGCCATTAAAGTGAGGGCATTGATTGGAAAGGAGTGGGACCCTGAAAACTGGGATGGTGACATATGGATTGATAATGATGTTGGGGTTGAGGTTGAAACCCTAGGCCATGCTGAGTCTTCTTTAGATAACCCTGTAATAGTCTTCCCTGAGGACATAATCACCCCACCTCCAGCCTGCCTTGAGGGATTGGCCACCCAACCTCCTCCTGAAGGGATTAGCCCTAGAGTTATTAATCCTGTTTCACCAGATGAAACTGCAAATGAAAGCCCTGAAGCAAATGGCTTGGAAGATATTTCTAATTCTTTTCATGACCCACCCCCACCACTCCTCATTTCTTCTAGACCTATAACTAGACTAAAGTCCCAACAGGCCTCTAGTCAAAGGCCTGTTTGAGGGACAAAGTATCACACATGAGGAGGTACATTATACTCCAAAAGAACTGTGTGAGTTTTGCAATTTATATAGACAGAAATTAGGGGAATATGTGTGGCAATGGATTTTAAGAGTGTGGGATAATGGTGGGAGGAATATAAGGCTGGATCAGGCTGAATTTATTGATATGGGCCCACTAAGCAGAGATTCTGCATTCAATGTTATAGCTCAAGCAGTTAGAAAAGGTGTTAACAGCTTGTTTGGGTGGTTGGTTGAAACATGGATCAAAAGGTGGCCAACATTACCTGAGGTTGAAATGCCAGAACTGCCCTGGTATAATGTAGATGAGGGGATCCAGAGGCTTAGAGATATTGGGATGTTAGAGTGGATTTATCATGTAAAGCCTGCTCTTACACCCCAGGAATGTCCAGAGGATGCACCTTTTACCAGAACAGTGAGAAATAAGTTTGTGAGACTAGCACCATCATCCCTCAAGAGCTCTGTGATTGCACTTTTCTGTAGGTCAGATATTACTGTAGGAACTGCTGTCACTGAGCTGGAAACCTTAAACACAATGGGGATGACAGGATCCCGAGTTGGCAGAAGCCAGGTGGCAGCACTTAATCACCAAAGACAGTGTAGACGCGGCTATTATAATAGACAACAAACTCAAAGGAGGCATCAAAATTATATGACATGCAGAGATTTGTGGCATTGGCTAGTAAACCATGGGGTGCCTAGAAATACAATAGAAGGGCAGTCTACTAAATTCTTGTTGGAGCTGTATAAACAAAAGAGTTCTAGGTCAAGGGAGCAGAAGTCTAACCTGAATTACAAAAACATAGAGTCACGGTCCCTTAATCAATTTCCAGACTTGAAACAGTTTACAGACCCTGAGCCCCTTGAGTGAAGGGGAGGCCAGGTCCCTATGGGGGAGAAACCTGTTACACTGCCACAAATTTATACTGTTAACCTTCCTCTAAGGCTTCCCCAAGGAGACTGACGGCATTTTATCAGGGTAACTGTGCATTGTGGAAAAGGAAATGATCAGATATTTCGAGGATTATTAGACACTGGTTCAGAAGTGACATTAATTCCAGGGGACCCAAAACGTCACTCTGGACCACCAGTCAGAGTGGGGGCTTATGGAGGCCAGGTGATCAATGGAGTTTTAGCTCAGGTCCGTCTCACAGTGGGTCCAGTGGGCCCCCAGACCCATCCTGTAGTTATTTCCACAGTTCTGGAATGTATAATTGGCATAGACATACTGAGCAACTGACAGAACCCCCACGTTGTTTCTCTAACTCATGTAGTGAGGGCTATTATGGTGGGAAAGGCCAAGTGGAAGCCACTAGAACTGCCCCTACCAAGCAAAATAGTAAATCAAAAGCAATACCATATTCCTGGAGAGATTGCAGAGATTACTGCCACTCTTAAGGACTTGAAAGATGCAGGGGTGGTGATTCCCACCACATCCCCATTCAACTCTCCTATTTGTCCTGTGCAGAAAACAGATGGGTCTTGGGGAATGACAGTGGATTATCGTAAACTCAACCAGGTGGTAACTCCAATTGCAGCTGCTGTTCCAGATGTAATATCATTGCTTGAGCAAATCAATACATCCCCTGGTACCTGGTATGCAGCTATTGATCTGGCAAATGCTTTTTTCTCAATAGCTATTAGTAAGGACCACCAGAAACAGTTTGCTTTCAGCTGGCAAGGTCAGCAATATACTTTCACTGTCCTACCTCAGGGGTATATCAACTCTCCAGCCCTATGTCATAATCTTGTTCGCAGAGAACTTGATCGTTTCTCCCTCCCACAAGACATCACACCGGTCCATTACATTGATGATATCATGTTGATTGGACCTAGTGAGGAAGAAGTAGCAACTACTCTAGATTTACTGGTAAGGCATTTGCGTGTCAGAGGATGG
The DNA here is from genome assembly GCF_023851605.1 of Tamandua tetradactyla. Lineage (NCBI taxonomy): Eukaryota > Metazoa > Chordata > Mammalia > Pilosa > Myrmecophagidae > Tamandua > Tamandua tetradactyla. The sequence goes on along the minus strand of NC_135330.1, from coordinate 95,222,783 downwards.
GAGATAAATCCAACAAAAATAGAGGGGCCTTCCACCTCAGTAAAATTTCTAGGTGTCCAGTGGTGTGGGGCATGTTGAGATATCCCTTCTAAGGTGAAGGATAAATTGCTGCATCTGGCCCCTCCCACAACCAAAAAAGAGGCACAACGCCTAGTTGGTCTTTTTGGATTTTGGCGACAACATATTCCTCATTTGGGTGTGCTACTCCAGCCCATTTATCGAGTGACCAGAAAAGCTACTAATTTTGAGTGGGGACCTGAACAAGAGGAGGCTCTGTGACAGGTCCAGGCTGCTGTGCAAGCTGCTCTGCCACTTGGGCCGTATGATCCAGCAGATCCAATGGTGCTGGAAGTGTCAGTAGCAAATAGAGATGCTGTCTGGAGCCTTTGGCAGGCCCCTATAGGAGAATCAAGACGCAGACCCTTAGGATTTTGGAGCAAAGCCTTACCATCTGCTGCAGATAACTACTCTCCTTTTGAGAAACAGCTTTTGGCCTGCTACTGGGCCTTAGTAGAAACGGAATGCTTAACCATGGGCCACCAAGTTACCATGAGACCTGAGTTGCCTATCATGAGTTGGGTGTTGTCTGACCCACCAAGCCATAAAGTTGGGCATGCACAGCAGCACTCTATTGTAAAATGGGAATGGTATATACGAGATAGAGCCAGAGCAGGTCCTGAAGGCACAAGTAAGTTACATGAAGAAGTGGCACAAATGCCCATGGTTTCCACTCCTGCTGCTACATTACCTTCTCTTTCCCAGACCAGAGCTATGGCCTCTTGGGGAGTTCCTTACAGTGAATTGACTGAGGAAGAGATAACTCGCGTCTTGTTTACAGATGGTTCAGCACGATATGCAGGTACCACCTGAAGGTGGACATCTGCAACATTACAACCTCTTTCTGGGGTGTCCTTGAAGGACAGTGGTGAGGGGAAATCCTCCCAGTGGGCAGAACTTCGAGCAGTGCACCTGGTTGTTCATTTTGCATGGAAGGAAAACTGGCCAGAGGTGCGTTTGTATACTGACTCATGGGCTGTTGCTAATGGTTGGGCTGGATGGTCAGGGACTTGGAAAGACCATAATTGGAAAATTGGTGACAAAGAGGTCTGGGGAAGGAGTATGTGGATAGACCTTTCTGAGTGGGCTAAAAACATGAAGATATTTGAGTCCCATGTGAATGCACACCAGAGGGTGACTTCAGCAGAGGAAGATTTTAATAATCAAGTGGATAAGATGACCCGTTCTATGGATACCAGTCAGCCTCTTTCCCCAGCAACTCCTGTTATTGCCCAATGGGCTCATGAACAAAGTGGTCATGGTGGTAGGGATGGAGGTTATGTATGGGCTCAGCAACATGGACTTCCACTCACCAAGGCTGACCTGGCTACAGCCACTGCTGAGTGCCCAATCTGCCAGCAGCAGAGACCCACACTCAGCCCCCGATATGGCACCATTCCCCGAGGTGACCAGCCAGCTACATGGTGGCAGGTTGATTACATTGGACCACTCCCTTCGTGGAAGGGGCAGCAATTTGTTCTAACTGGAATAGACACATACTCTGGATATGGGTTTGTTTTCCCTGCATGCAATGCTTCTGCCCAAACTACCATCCATGGACTTACAGAATGCCTTATCCATCGTCATGGTATTCCACATAGCATTGCTTCGGATCAAGAAACACACTTCACAGCAAATGAAGTGCGGGAATAGGCACATGCTCATGGAATTCTCTGGTCTTACCATGTTCCCCATCATCCAGAAGCAGCTGGATTGATAGAAAGGTGGAATGGCCTTTGAAAACTCAATTACGGTGCCAACTAGGTGGCAAACACTTGAAAGGCTGGGGTAATGTTTCCAGGAAGCTGTGTATGCTCTGAATTAGCGTCCGCTATATGGTGATGTTTATCCCATAGTCAGGATCCATGGGTCCAGGAACCAAGGGGTCGAAATGGGTGTGGTGCCATTCACTATTACCCCTAGTGATCCACTAGGAAAATTTTTGCCTCCTGTCCCTGCTACCCTGAGTTCTTCTGGTCTACAGGTTTTAGTTCCAAAACAGGGTGTGCTTTCTCCAGGAGATACAACAGTGATACCACTGAACTGAAAGTTAAGATTGCAACCTGGTCACTTTGGGCTACTTATGCCTCTGGATCAACACACCAACAAGGGGATTACATTATTGTCTGGGGTAATTGACCCTGACTATCAGAAGGAAGTAGGACTGCAACTACATAATGGAGGGAAAGAAGAGTTTTCTTGGAATATAGGAGAACCTCTGGGTCGTCTATTAGTACTACCATGCCCTGTGATTAAAATCAATGGAAAACTGCAACAACACAATCCAGGAAGGACCACTAATGGCTCTGAGATTTCAGGAATGAAGGTTTGGGTCACCCCACCAGGCAAAGAACCATGTCCAGCTGAAGTGCTTGCTGAGGGGAAAGGGAACATGGAATGGGTAGTGGAAGAAGGTAATGATAAATATGAACTTCGACCTTGTGATCAGTTACAGAAATGAGGACTGTAATGCTCTTTTGTTCGTGTTATACTATTTAAGTTGTAAGATATCAAGTTTAAGAATGAATGTTGCCCAAGGATTTGCATCCTATTCTGGAGAGATGTAATGTGTTTCCAGTTATATGCAGGACAGTTGAGTATTGTCAGGTAAAAGAAAAAATGTGTGCTTATTTTTTTCATTTGGAAATTAAGTATGGTCTAAGGTGATATATATATATATATATATATAGGTGCCAAGTTGACAAGGGGTGGACTGTCATGGTTAGGGACAGGTGTCAACTTGGCCAAGTTGTGGTACCTGTTCATCTGATTGGGCAAGCGCTGGCCTGTCTGTTGCAATGAGGACATTTCATAGGATTAGGTCATGATCACGTCAGCTACATCCACAGCTGATTTCATTTGTAATCAGCCAAAGGGGAGTGTCTTCTGCAATTAGTGATGCTAAATGCAATCATGGGAAGCCTTTTAAGGAGGACTCAGAGGAGACAGGTTCCATTCCTGCTTTGGCTGGTGAGCGTCTCCTGTGGAGTTCATCCAGGCCATCCATCAGAGTCATCGGCTTCGCAGTCTGCCCCATGGATTTTGGACTCTGTGTTCCTACGGTCACGTGAGACACTTTCATAAATTTTATATTTACAAGTGTTCCCTGTTGATTCTGTTTCTCTAGAGAACCCTAACTAATACACAGAGAAAGGACAAGGAAGTAAATTGCATAATGACCAATTACAAATCATCAAAGCTCATGAGGATTGTGTAATAAACAGAATAGAATAATCCAATTATATGTAAGATTTTTGCACAGCCCAGCATTTATGTTCCATTTGTGGAGTCTGTCTGTTAACTTGAATCTAAAGGGATTCTAATTGGGACGTTGGTTACTTAGAGATATATAAATAATGAGCTTTAATAAAATAATCAATACCATGAGTAAGAATGTACTTGCCCTTATAATATGTTCTTCACTTAGAATTGTACTTAACACTTGAGCCTGGAAGCTTTCAGAAATAGTTTGGTGATGGAAATAAAGTTAATATAGACTATGGTCTGATTATTTTAGGAAAACAGTACTTCTTTTCCTTCAATCTTTCTCTGTGAGCTAACCCCTCATCACTTATTTGAAATGATGTTTGACAGACGACAATAACTCTTACAATGGTACAAATTTTGCTTAACTTTCTTTTGTACAAATTGCAGGAAAATAGAAAGCAAAATGAATTAATATCACTAATGGACTGTGCTAAGAAAAATGACATATCAGAAATTTCAAAGGAATCATTTAAATAGTTGAGGAAAGAAATTCCAGAATTTTGATAAAGAAAAAAAACAGGACTATAAGATAGGTGGGAAAATTTTCAAAATAAATTCAGAAGATCATACATGTTACTTATTTCTCTGTCCCTATTATCTTGCATAAATTTGTAATAATTAATAAGTAGATAATTTTAATAAATAAAAGGAAAATAAGTTTAAGGAGGAACTGCTTTCTACTGGTAGAGGGATGACATATTCTAGAAAAATAAGATGAAAATCATAGAATAATACTGCCTAGTTCATTGGAAGCCTGCACATTAAAAAGGGACAATTTATTACAATTCTAGGAGGAAAGACAGTAAAATTTTGGCTGAGAAGAATATAATTTATTTTCTGAAAGATTCCATGTAACCTGGAATTCCTAAAAAAATGCAATGAATAATTCAACTTTTACTTTCACTAAAATATATGGCAATTAATATGGTGGTCATCAGTCTATAAAAAAGCTGAAACAAGAAGGAGGATTGTCAAGCAAGGACATTAAACATCAGCTGCAGCTTTCTAAACTAACGCAACTAGAGATTCAAGCAATATTTTAAGCATACTTGTATAGTTTCAGAAGCAGAGTAAATTCAAATATTAGGATTATTTTCTGCATTAATAAATACAGAGTGATTGATTACCTGGTTTTGCCTGAGAACTTCCCCTGAATTACTTTTCCTTGGAATCTTAATTTCATATAAGAGCCTTCCTATGTTTAAGGGGAGATAATGGGCATATTTTCTGGGTGGATTTTTATTCTCACATATATGATTTTATTTATGAAAATGAAAACGCACCACAGACTATTTTTAGAAGAATTCAAACCAGTAATATATTCAATATTGCTATTTTATTCAAATAAAAATAAGTAACCTTTTTGATTTACAGGTGAAATATCTCTGTATTCTGATCAGTAATAGGGAAAGTTGAGAAGGAAATTAAATAGGATATCAATGAAAAACCAGATATGAAATTAAGGCTAAAACTGTATACAATGCATGTGTATCTTGAGGACAGATGATGAGGATTAATAATAAAAGCTTTAATTACAATAATAACACAATTTGATGTAAACATTTGTTAATAATTCAGTGTCAAGAAGATGGCTTAGTGAGATGCAGAATTTAGTTCATCCTCCAGAAAAGCTAGTAAACAGCCAAGGCCAGTACAGAACAACTGCTGGGGCTATATCAGTGACTGGACACACAGCATGCACCAGTCTGGACAAGCTGGACTGGCTGAGATTCCACACAGAACTGTAAGTCCCCAAGTCATGGAATCTAGTGCCCCTCCTCCACAAGTGCAGCAGGCTGTTTCCCTGAGGGGGAAGGAAACAGACTTTATTAGCAGCAAGGGCTTAGCTCAACCAAGCTCCACTTGTGGAATTAATGAACAAATTCTGACTATTGAAAATAGGCACCCAGCACAGAAAAAATCTGGAATAAGCACTAAAGGTACTAGAAGTTTTTTTTCCACATCAGAGAGAGGGCAAGACTGATGGGGAAAAAAACCAAGACTCTTTGCATCAGACAGCACAAAATACTGCAAAAGGGCTGGACCCCAAGAAAAGGGGTCACATAGAGCCTGGAGATACATAGAGCCATGTACAAACTGATGCTCTTGACTGACAAACCTGAGAAGTGGAAGTTCTACTCTTAAAGGATTTTTTGCTCACTTTCTATTACTTAAGACCTCATTAGATAAAAATGGAAGCTTTCTTGGGCTCCAGTACTGCTCCAGACAAAGGAGAAATTAAGCTTGTCTGTTGTTTTTAGCCCTCCAGTTTGTGCTAATTGTTACATCAGCTCTAGGAGATATGAAATGCTTGTGACCATCTCTCCCAGGGACTAGGTGCTTCTTGCTGAACTGAGGCAATGCCCCACAAGGGCCCCCAGGACCCCTCTTTGGCCCAATCCTTCCCACCTCCCACCCCACCCACTCCCTGGCCTCAGCAGCACATCACATTTTTAACCTCCATTCGGAAGCACACCTTCTTCCTTCTCTGGACAGGTGGCCTTTTGGGGCCTCCTCTTGAAGCTCTCCTCTTTTTTGCACCTTTATTACTTATATTTGAGAATTTCAGGGCTTGTCCAGGCAGAAGGCCACAAAGACCATCTCTGTCCTTGGTGGATGGTGTGTGTCTCTAGGCCAAGTTTCCTTCTCTCATGTCTTTCCAAATGAATCTGTCATCAGCAACTCAAACCAAAAGTTTTGAAAGCTAACTGCCTCTTCCAAACTAATTCACTTTTCCAGCTGCTGGGTGGTACCAGTACACACCATTGTCCAGTACTGAAACCAGGATGTTCACCTCCATTGCCCTTCTCTTCCTTGGTCCCTCATACAAGCAGATGCTTACTGAGGGTCAGAGCATTCCTTATAACAGGTGTGTGTCTCCTACACTCACAGCCCCATCTCTGTTACTGGCTCATATCCTGGCCTTCTTGGGTCACTCTAATAGCTCCCAATTAAGCAGATACTTATTCAACACTCATTTACTGAGCACCTTCTAATACCAGCTGGTCTCTGGATGCCCAGCCATGAACACTGCCTTCCAGAGTACCACCTACCCCCTGCAGGGTGGTGCCAGCTCTTCAGAAGCCAGGCTCAGGATCCACTTGAGTCTACCTCTCCTGTCAGCATGTTCCCAATGTGGTGTTTCATGCATGCCCACAATGTGAGGCCAGCTCTGTTCACCTACTGCCTCAGCCAATGAGTCCACCCCAGGTGCATCTTACCTTCCCAAATGGCCAGAGGACCCCATGGAAATATATGCCATGTCTTTCAGGGATCCACCTCTCACCAAAGCTCCCCTCTCATCTCTCAGCTGGGGGAGCCATAGACCAAAGGAGGCACAGATTGGCTGGGAGGAGGTGCAGTAGACTGAAAGCTACAAGTGGAGGTGGTGCTGCATGGAGGCTGAAGCCCCTGCAAATGATTCTTGAGCTGATGAATGATAAACATCTCCAACTTCAAGGTTCTAACCCTGTCTTGGAAACAGGGAAGAATCGACATGCAAATGGAGTCATGGAGCATGAGAACTGGTGAAGGGCACTGAGGGAACATGGTAGAATTAAATGGAGTCACATCACTCCACCTGGCAGATGGAGTTCCAGCATGAATTTGGGGTGGACCCAAGAGATGTTTACAAAAGTTTACTCTGCAGGCTGGTGGTGAATTTTATGTGTTGGTGAGGAAAGGTTTTTGAGGATGGTTGTCAGCTACCATTTTCCAAGGCAAAGATAGGTTAGGGAGTGAAATGGGTACATGGTAATTTGCTGTCTCACTGAGTCTGTGGTGGCTGTAGGAGAGTGCACCAGAAGGGCAAGGGAGCCTGGAGCTCAGGGTGGGGAGGGGCCAGGAGATGGGGACAGAAGATTCACTGGACCACACAATGATTGGATCCAAGAGGGTGGAGATGGAGAGGATAGAGGTCATGGCTTCTGAACAGAAGGCCTAAGAGGAACCATGAATTGACAGATGCAGTAGGGGAGAAGGTGACCAAAGTTGGGGTGGGAGCATCTGTGGAAACAGTGCAACCCAGAAATTGAGAAGATATTAAGGACCACATGGGCTCTGGACAGCAAGGGTGGAGGCTGGGGGTGTGACATCAGTGAGCTCCTGGTGGTGGTATGTGCATGTCTGTGTGGTGAAAGAAGGGATAGAGCAGGCATGTAGGGATGGAAGTGGAGAGGGATCATGGAGCAGCTGGTGAGAGGCCAAGCAGAGGACAGCATGAGTCCATAAATACTGAGTACAGGGAAGAAGGAGAGGTAGACTCTCTGCAGAAACCTGCACAGGGAGGTGGGATTCACTTTGGAGAGGGTGAGAATTAACTCCCACTCATCCAATTCAGAGAAGGTAAAGACAGAGTTCAAAATGCACACCTACACACCAGGCCAGGCCCCTGAGGAGTGCATTTGCTGGCTCACAGTGCCACTGGCAAGGCCAAGGGAGGTTATCCTGTCTCATGGAGATGCTATAAGAGCAGCCATTCAAAGCACTAGGAGACCCTGTCTACAGCCTGCCAGCCCTGAATGAGGATTAATGTCATCTGCTAAATTCATTTTGCTTGTCTAAATGCCAGCAAAATGTTCTCTAACCTAAAGATGATGCCAAGAGACCTTTATGAATCACCATTCTTACCCAAACTTGATGCTTTTTTTCCTCCTGGGGTGATTTTTAAAACAGTTTTACCTTTATATACTGGATATTAAATAGCTGTTCTTTCGTTCTGTTTGACAGTTTTAGAAAGCTCTGTAATTCCATAGACATGGTATGAACAGAAGCAGGGAGACATTTAACAGGAAAGGATCATTTTAAAGCTTCCTATTAACCTTTCAAAAAGCAAAAAGAACAGGGAAATCTTCTCAGACTTGGATTATTTGCATCTAAAAATCTAACAAAAAGAACAATAGAAAAAAAAAACAGAGCAGAAAATTCTCACACAGGGATTAAGTGTGGCCAGGCCCTCAGCCTTGGTACTGGCTGAACATCTCCATGGGAACACAAAGTCCAAAATCCTCATGCAGGCTGTGAAGCCAACTATTCTGATGGAGGGTCTGGATGAACTCTACAGGAGAGGCTTGCCAGACAAAGCAGTAAGAGAGCCTGTCTCTTCTGGATCCTCCTTAATAGGCTTCCAGTGATTAGACTGAGCATCACTCATTGCAGAAAACCCTCCCCTTGGCCGGTTACAAATGGAATCAGCTGTGGATGCAGATGACATGATCATGATTTAATTCTATGAAATGCCCTCATTGCAACAGACAGGCCAGCACTTCCCCAACCAGACAAGCAGGTACCACCACTTGGCCTAGTTGACACATGAACCTAACCATGACACCCTGGGTCACATTAACGTCCTGCCCTCTGCTACAACACAGGTGAGAGAAAGCTGTATATATATACAGCTTTGTTAAAAAGATTACAGGGTAACCACCACAATGGGAGAAAATATTTGGTAACCATATATTAGATAAAATTTGATATCTTGAACAACAGAAGAACAAACAACCCAATTATAAAATGGGTAAAAGACATGAATAGACATTTTTCTAAAGACAACTACAAATAGCTAAAAAAAAAAACACATAAAGAAATGCTCATTTTCATTAATTCTAAGGGAAATGCAACTCAAAAGATATCATCTTCTATCTAGAATAATGGCTGCTATTAAACAAACAGGAAACTACCAATGTTGGAGAGGATGTGAAGAAATTGGGACATATATTCACTGCTGGTGGGAAAGTGTAATGGTATAGCCACTATAGAAGACAGTTTGGCAGTTCCTCAGAAAACTAAATATTTTGTTGTCTTATGGCATGGCAATACCAATACATGGTATATACCCAGAAGAGCTGAAAGCAGTGACATGAACAGATATTTGCACACCAATGTTCATAGCAGCACTATTCACAATTGCCAAAATATGGAAATAATCCTAGTGTCCATCAACAGATGAGTGGTTAAACAAAATGTGGTATATACACACAATGGAATATTGTGCAGTGATAAGAAGAAATGAGGTCCTGAAGCATATGACAATGTGTATGAATCTAGAGGCTATAATGCTGAAAGAAATCAGCCAAACACAGAGGGAAAGATATAGTATGATTTCATTATTATGACCCTGGTAAGAAGAGCAAACCCCAAGCTCAGGAAATCTGTACTTTTATATATCAAAGAACTAGATTCTGCATCTCAGCAGCTAGAATATGCAAATGACTTTGCAAGCCAAGACTTCCAAATGTTTCACATTTTTAACACTGACCATTTATGATAAAGATTCTATTAAAGAGAAAAATGCATCCCCCATTGCACACTTCCTGCAGAATCCACATCTTTACCCTTCCCAATACACATCCAAACACTCACACACAGAAATAGCCAAACCCCCTGACATCAACATAATTTTCTTCAAATCCGGATGTTGTTCTGTATTTATTGAGATGATCATATGGATTTTGTTGTTAATTTGCTCATATGGTAGATTATTTTGATTTTCAAATGATAAAATAATCTTGCATTTATGGGGTAAAGCCAACTTATAAATCATGTGTTATTCATTCTATATTACGTTGGATTTAATTCACTATTTTTTTCCATCTCTGTTCATGAGGGTCAATTGATTTGTAGTATCATTTTGTAATATCTTTGGTAACATCACAAGGCTGGTCTAGATGAGTTTAGAACTATTCTCTTCAATTATCTGGAAGAGTTCTTGTAGAATTTCTGTTGTTTTATTCTTTAAATACTTGGGAAAATTCAACAGTAAAGACATCATTGTCTGGAGATTTTATGAGAAGTTTTGACCTAACATGGAGGTCAAATCTTTAATACATATCCAGCTAGTCAGGTTTTCTGCTTCTTCTTGGGAGAATTTGATAATGTCTTTCATTCCTTTATGTTGCTAAATAGTATTCAATTATGGATACATACCACATTTTCTTTACCCATAATCAGTTGATAGACACTTGGGATATTTCCTCATTTTGACTATTATGAATAATGCTGCTATGAACATTTGCATACAAGTTTTTAGGTGAATATATGTTTCCTTTCTCTTGGTTCTATACCTAAGAATGAAATTGCTTGGTCACAAGATAAGTTGCTTTTTAACTTTTCGGGAAGCTGCAACTCTTTTCCCAAGTGCTCATATTATTTACATGCCATGAACAGCACTGCATGTGAGTTCCAATTTCTCCACATAATTGCTTCATTTGTTATTATCTATCCTTTTGATTACAGTCATCTTAATAAGTCAGAATAGTATCTCCTGGTGGTTTTGATCTGCTTAGTGGCTAATGATATTGAACACTTTTACATATGCCTATTGGTCATTTGGGAGAAATATTCATTTAGAGCCTATATCCATTTTAAAAATGGGGTTATTTGTCTTTTAATTGTTGAGTTGTAACAGCTTTCATATATTCTGGATACAAGTACCTTATCAGATATATGTTTTGCAACTACTCTCTCCCATTCTATTGATTATTTTTTCCCTTTCTTGGTGGTGTCTTTTGAAGCACAAAAGGTTTTAATTGTAATGAAATAAAGCTTGCTTATTTTTTCTGTAGTTGCTTATATTTTTACTGTCACATTTAAGAATCTACTGCTGAATCCAAAATTGTAAAGATTTGCCTTTGTTTTCTCCTAAAAATGTTATAGTATTAACTCTATATTTAGGTCTATGTTATCTTTTGAATTAATTTTTGTATATGATGTAAGGAAGGTGTCCAGCTACTTCCTTTCACATGTGTATATTGAGGGGTTCTAACACCAATTGTGAAGACTCTTCTTCAAATTGAATTACTTTGCACTCTTACTGAAATTAAATTGATTATAAATGTAATAGTTACTGATTAACTAGTAACTTAATGATTGGGTTCTCAATTCTATTTGATTTATCTAGGTGTATATCTATATGCCAGTACCACACTATTTTTATTAGTGTAGCTCTGTAATTATGCTTTAAAACATGAAATGTGAGTCCCCCAACTTTGTTCTTGTGGATTGCTTTGCTATTCTGAGTCTCTTGAATTTCCTTATGACTTTTTGGAAAGCAGGAAAAAGGAAGGTAGGACTTTGGAAGGGATGGCATTGTGGTGTATGACCATTATAACAATATTAAGACTCTCAATCCATATTATGATATGAATTTCCATTTATTTGAGTCTTAATCAATTCCTTTCAATCATGTTTTATAGTTTTATGGTACAGCTTTTTCATGTGTTTTGTTAAATTTATTCATGCATATATTGTTATTTTATGCTATTATAAATGGAATTGTTTATTAATTTTATTTTAGGATTATTTACTGCTATTGTGTAGAAATGCAACTGATACTTGTATAATACTTTTGCATCTTACAACATTGCTGAACCCATTAATTCTGCCCAATACCATTAAATTACTTAGGATTTTCTGCTTATAAGATCATGCCACCTGCAAATGGAAATAGATTTATTTCTTCCTTCCAGTCAGAATGCCTTCATTTCTCCATCTTGCATGGTTGGCCAAGTGATAACCTCAAGCACAGTGTTTGATATAAGTCAAGAGAGAGGATATCATTTCTGCATCTTGGGGGAAAGCACTTAATATTTCACCATCAAGTGTAATGTTCACTGTGAGTTTTGCACAGATCCTCCCCCTACCTCCAGTCTTTGTTGTTGAACTTTTCCTTTACAAATGAGTGCTGCATTCCCTGTAAGGTTTCTTCTGTGTCTGCACAGCAGATCATGTAGAATTTGCTCTTCATTCTACTGAAATGATGTATTATATTACTTGCATTTTTAAACAGCTGCATGGAGATATAAGCCAAATACTATGGAATTTATCATGTAAAGTACACAATTCAATGGTTTTTAATGGATTAAGAGAGGTATAATCATTACTTCAGTCAATTTAAAACATTTTCAGTACCTAAAAAATACCTCCTTTAGCCTGCATCCTCCTTTAACTCCATACACTCAACACTAAGAAGCTAGTAAGCTATTTTCCATCTCTATGCTAAACATTTCACATAAATGGAATCACAGAGTCAGTAGTATTTTATGACCAGCTTCTTTCACTTAGCATAATGTTTTCAAGGCTTCACTGACACAATATTTTCAAGGTTCATGTTCCAGAATTTCATTATTTTTTACAGTTGAAAATTGTAATAATAATAAAACTTTAATAAGGACATACCAAATTTTACTTATCCAATTCACCAGTTGCAAAACATTTGGGCTTTTCCATATTTTAGATATTATGAATAAAGCAGCTATGAAGGCTCATGTACAAGCTTTCACATGGGAATATGTTTTTACTTCTCTAAAGTATATACATACGTGTGGAAATTCTGGGTCATATGATAACTCTACACATAGTGATTTAAGGAACTGTCAGGCTGTTTTCCAAAATGGCTGCAGCATACTGCATTCCTACTAGCAGGGTATGAGTTTCTCTTTTTTCCAATCAATATTGTTTTACTTGACATTTTTATTATAGGAATACTAATATGTCATAAGTGATATTTCTTTGTAGTTTTGTTTTACCAAATGGGTAATGATATTGAACATCTTTTTATGTGCTTATTAACCATTTGTAAATCTCTTTGGAGTAGATTTAGATCCTTTGTCCATTTTTATTTGCGCTATTGCTTTTTTATTGTTGCATGGTAGAGTTCTTTATATATTCTTGATACAAGTCCTTTCTCAGATATGATTTGAAAATATTTCTCTCATTTATTGGTTGTCTCTTCACTTTTCTGACAGTGTCCTGTGAAGCACAAAAAAAATTTAAATTTTGATTAAGTCCAAAAAATTATTATTATTTTTTATTTTGTCACTTGTGTTTTTGGTGTTAACTAAGAATCCACCTCCAAATCCAATGCCATGAAGGTTTACCTTTAAACTTCCTTCTGAGAGTTTTATAGTTTTGTCTCCTGTATTTAGTTCACTGATCCATTTACAGTAATGTTTATACATGGTGTGAGGTAAGGTTCCAACTTCAATCTTGTGCATGTGGATATCCAGTTGTCTCAGCACCATATGTTGAAGAACAGTTCATTCCCTTAATTTTTCATAGGGAATTGATAAAATCTTGAATTTCTATAAATGATTATCTACAATGCAAAAATTACCAGCTAAGCCAATATTTCACTTTTATAAGCCACAGAATTCTTTCATCATAATAGTTTTTGATTGCTGGGTTTGGAAATAACTTCTTTGCTGCCTTTCAGTACTGTAAATAAAAGAATTCTTTAGTATTCATGGAAACTTCTCTTTTTAATTGCAATTTTTGAGATATATTCACATACATTCAATCCATCAAAACAATACATACACAACTAATCATTTGCAGTATCTTCACATTGCTGTACATTCATCACCAATCTCAATTTTAGAATGTTTGTTTTACTCTAGAAAGAGAAATAAAAATGAAAAGTCCCATATCTCTAACCCTCCCATCTTATTGACCCTTACTGTTACACCCTATACAACTTAAGATGTACAACAAAGGTAGATTGACTAAGTTTAGTATTTTCAGAGTTAGATACATAGACCAGTGAAAAAGAATATACCATTCAGAAGTAGATTTATACAAACATGTGCAACTGACTTTGTTGTGTATTTATACAATCATTATCAAAGAGCATGGCTACTTTAACTATAGCTCAAAATTTTATAGTATTTCATTCTAGTTATTCTAATAACTAGAAGCTAAAAGAAGAAATATCTATATAGTCAGTAGTCATAACCATTGCTTAAATCCCAATTCTCAGTTACACCACCTCTTTCTCATTTTATCATTTTCTTTTTCTTCAGGGATATATGAGAAGTGACTGTTTCAAACTCATCATGCTGGAAAGAGTCGACTTTATGGTGTACAGGAATGAAACTGGTTGAAATTCTTGAACAGCCTTGCCCTCTGGGAGTCAGAGTCTTTGGGGCGTAGGTACAATCTGGAGGCCTTATTTTCTGAGAAAAATAACTTACTAAGAAAAACTTTTATAGAATCTTAGATAGAGCCTGGGATATCTTTAGGGTTTTTAAAGAATGCTACTGGTTGGGGTTTGGTATACTGTGGCAATTTTAAATATCTGAGTGAAGCTTGCTTAAGAGTAACCTCCAGGATGACCTCTCACATATATATGAAATCTTTTAGCCCTGAAACTTTGTTTTGTTTCATTTCTTTCCCCTCTTTGATCAAGAAGTCATTCTCAGTCTTATGATGCCAGGGCCAGCCCTGGGAGTCATATTCTATGTTGCCAGGGAGACTTACTGCCCTGGGAGTCATGTCTTATACAGGAGGGAAGTAGTGAGCTTATTTGCCGAGCTGGCTTAGACAGCGAGGTCACATATGAGCAACAAAAGAAGTTCTTAGGGGTTGAATATAGGCACACATATAAATTGGCTTAGCTTCGCCATTGCAGAGATAAGTTTCAAAAGGGCATGCCTGAAGACTGAGGGCTTAGCTTATTGTATTGGTAGCTTCTAATACTTGAAAAAAATATCAGGAATCATTCAGGTAGGGAAGTTTAATAGTATCACATTTTTACCCAAAGGGTCTTTGCAAATCCTTGTTTTGTTCTGCCCAAAATACTGCTGGATGTATTGGACTATTAGATTAACCTATTCAGAATAAATAAGATTTCATTCACTTTTCTAGTTTCCTGTAATTAGGTTGTTTAAATAAAATGACCAGAGAAGTTAAATTGCATAATGTGTTACAGAAAATTTAAATTTTGGACCAAATAAATACTCTCATGGAGACTACCTGATGTCCTTCATACACTTACAGGCAACAATTCAGGAACCTGTGGTTTATCCTGATAGAAACCTCATAAATAATATCCTCTAGACATTCTGTAGCAGAAATTCTGGCTTGCCACCTCATGTTCAGATTCAATTGTAGCATATGCCTTCAAGTTTTGAGCATACATCATAAAACAGTAACCAAATCCAAGGAGTTCTCTCTTCATTTTAAAAGATGGTGTCAAAGGCAATCACTTTGTTTTATGCCACTTGAGTATAAACTTCACCAAGGTTTTCAAAAAACTTGGAGTCCCTTATGGTTATTATTTCCTCCACTCTATACCTGAGAATTGAGAATCATTCCTTAAATATTCTTTGACTTGCAGTATACCTAAGTGCTGATATTTTTCTTGGGTTCAAACTGCAGAACAGGTGTACAGCCAGAAAAATATACCACTACCTGTCTCTCCCCATTTGACAGCTCAGCTTGAAGCATTCATTCTGTTGTACGTTCTTCCTTAAAGTGAACCTTCCTCCTATTATAGAAAGTGTCTTCTCTTAATTAATGTATAAACTTACCAGATCTAATGTTTTATTGCAGGAGAATCTTGGATTTGATGAACTTTCTTAAGGGTTATTCTGAAGCTTCTCAGTGGTAGGACAAGTCATCAAGTGCCATCATTCTAATTGCACACATTTTACTTTCCAGCTGTTTGAAGTTCCTTCTCTCATAAATGGCTCAGAAATTATCTCTTTGGCCACCAATTTTGCCCCCAGCAATGGCCAGCTGTGGTAGAAGGCACATATCTTGCTATTGTAGAGATTTCCTGCAACTAAGAAGAACAGTTGCCATTGCATGAGCAGCATGGCAGGTATGCTTTCTTGTTTCATTTAGGACCGCAAGGGATTAAGCATCATCAAGGTACAACAAATTAAAAAGTTTCCAGTTCTTCAATGTTCTAAAATGTACAGCATTCTAAAGTGTAGAACAAGCAAGAGCAAATTTATGTATTGCATAGATTTTGCATGGCTCATCAGGGGCAGAGCCAAGTCCTCACAGACACACAGGGGCTCAAATTTAGATTGTGTCCTTATCGTCACATAAGACTGTAGGTGTTAAATTGTGTGTGTTGATATATTATTTCTAAAGTGCAAACATCTAAAATATACCACAATATCATCTTCATTTTAGGCATTGCTTTATTGATTTGTTTGTTTACTGTATCTGGTGTTAAAAAGAATATATTTTTACATAGTCCCAACCTCTCCAATCCTCTTGGAAACCCTACTCAGAAAAAGGGCAACTGAGTGGTTAAGAGTTTAGAAACAGGTTATTTCAGGGCAGTGTCCAGATCTTCTGTAATTGGGGTCCAGAAATCCATTCAGGGCTCACTCAGAGTTAATGCCCAGGAGTAGGCTGGACCATGGAAAGAGCCCAGTAGTAAGCACACAAAACTTCCCCATTAGGGCCTCCATGGGAAATATCCTGGCAGCAAAGCAGAGACTCAAGAGGGAGGGGGCTGAACTGTGGCAGTTGTATCTAGGGGAAAATCCTTTCAGGCAAAGATGAGGGTTTGTTTTGTGTCTGGGGCATTGTCCAGCCTCAGACAGACATTGAATTTTAGAGGCTCCTCACTCCAGCTGCTCCAGCGCAAGGCAGTGTTGCTACACTGCTTCCAGGCTGCTCATTCTGATGCCTTGGAGAGCCAGTAGAGACCATGTGAGAAGGGCTATGTATGCCTCCATTTTTTCTTTCTTCTTCCTCTTCTCTCACTTCATCCAAAAATATCAGTTGCAGGGACACAGTAAACTTTAGGTGCACCCAATTTGTTCCCAACACATGCAGAGTCACAAGAGTGCCCACTTGAACCTGGGCACCATCTAAAGAGTGTTAGGTATACCTCTGTGAACATAAACCATAAAGGTAAATAGTGTTTACCACTATGAAGTTTGGTTCCATTGAGGAAGGAGAAGCACTCTGTAGGGTGGGGGAAATTCCAGTCAGAAAGTCATAAGGAACACATTGTTCCTCACAAGAGTACCTCCCCTTGCACCTGTATCTCCTTGGTGCATTATTTGCAGGACTTAATGCTGTATTTAAGCCTCTCTAAGCTCTGGATGCCCACCTGGGAACAGATTCACGGCAAGGTCATTTTTCCAGCAAGGTAAATACTTTACATCCTGATTTTTACATCTCTCATCTGTATCCCTGACTGACACTGGGCATTTCTGGGTTGCCTGCAAGGCACAGTTCAACCTCTTGAAGCACTCTGAATCCAGGCAGTGTGAAGGGCATGAGACCCCTTCCCTCTTGTGGGTTTCTGGCCTTTGCAATGCTGTACTGCATAGATCTTCAGGATGTGAAGTAGTCCACGGAGGTGCCAGGTGTGTGGCTTGTGGGCAGGATGGATGCCTGTGCTGCCTCTGTTCCCCATCATCATTTAAAGCTTAAGCTGTGACTTAGGGGCCTTTAGGGGAGCCTGACCTACTGATAGGTTTGAAACTGACCTCACCTAGACTCTCACTAGGGGAATTTCTATGCAAGTTGAAAACAGTCTAAATCATTGCATGTATGCATTTCTGTGTGTTGAAAAGTTGAAAAATAGACACTTGTGGGAGTAAACTATGTAAGGAAAAATTGTTTACCTTTTTGAATTCTTTCATGTTAAATACAATCAGTTGATTTTGGGGGACCTGCTATTGGTGACAGAACACTGGGCCAGACATCATAGGCCCAGCTTGGTTTCCTGTCATGTATGTGGCCTGGACATGTTACTCATTTATAAAGCTTATGTTTCTTCAATGCAAATGTATGGATTAGCAATGCCTGATTTTTCATTGAATTTTTTTTGTTTTGAATTAATTATAACCCAAATAATATAAATTCCTCCAGAAGCAAGCAACCACCTGCCCTGTCCATCGATGTAAGGCCACTGCTCATAGCAGTGCTTGACATGTCATGTGTCCTCAAGATACAGCAACTGATAGAACAGTGCATTATAAAGGTAAATAAAATATTTAGAATGGTAAATAATAAAAATATGTTTATACCTAAAAAATAAATGTATTATAAAGCTAGCTTTAAATATTTCCTGAAGCTGTGGGTAGATATCTGCAAAGATACTGTGCTACACAAGAAAGGTAGATAAACTCTCTGTGATATTTTGAGTGATTTTCCAGTAGATGGTCTTTTGAGCAACAAAGCATAAGACAGAATTAGTCATGAAAGTAAAGTCTCCATATTATTATTGAGGAGAGGTTTTATGTGATTTCAGTATTAAACAGAAATACATGTTATATTTAGATGACAATGTGCTAAAGGTTTTTATTCAGATTATTCATCACACTTTAATTTTCAAATAATTACTAGAAATGGTGTTTTACCTTTCATGAGAGTGAAACCACCCTAGAAGTTCTCTGTTTTCCAGACCAGTCTGGTAGTCTTCACAGCACATTACCTCAGGAGGAAATGTATTCACATCAGATGCCAGCCTTGCAAAAAGATCTTCTAGAGTTTCTCCAGGAAGTATCAGGGACATGACTTTGCCCATTGCAAGAGTGTAACTCCCCCATAGGTAAACTGCCTTTATAAATGGTAAAAAGGAATCCATACCAAGGGAAAATAGGTACTGATGATCTTTGCCATATACTGGTGATAATATTTCATATGGTTTCTTTTCTTAAATGAAACCTCATCTTTCATGTAAAATCCACTGGACATGGCTTTTGGTTGGTAGATACAGATCTCTTGGGGCCCAGCTCTGAGGGAAGCTACTGTTTCAACTACACTGGAGCAAAGTGGTGGCAGTCAGTATTTCCCCACCACGCTGGAAAAGTTGCTGCCAGTCATTATTTCAAATATCTGAGATTAAGGGCAGAGGTGATGAAGAATTAGGACTGCAGAATGCTTTGGAGGACAATTAGTTGAATGAGCTGCAATAGCTGGGCAGGCCAGGATAACTCATTTTGGGGGACCCATTGGAGATTATTTTGGCACCCTACCTGATCACCCCTTTAGGGAAGCTTGGAGCCAGTCTGCACCTCTTTTATGGGTCTCTGGCCCTGCTATGACAAGGGTGACACTTCCTATAGATTTTTTCTTCCAGGAAGGAGCAGTTAGAGACAATGGGAGAAGTATAACAATCTGCAGAAGAAGAGAGCCTAGGACTAAGGCCTGCTGGCTTCAAACACCTGGGAAAGGGAGGCCCATTTGCTGTGAAAGAGAGGGACATGCCAAGTCTTATAAATTGGGGACCCAAAATGACTAACAAGAAAAAGATTAGGGCAAAAAAGATAGAAAAAGCCTTGCACATTGCATGTGCCTTTTTCTTGGGCAGACCTTCCAGAGAGAAGGGTTGAAGCTCAAGAAAATCTCTGACTTATCACTGACTTTCTTGTTACAAAACAAGAAACAGACATCTCAGGGGATAAATTCCAGAATTACAACTTTAAAATAGGAAAATATACAGTGTGTAAAAAAAACTCAAGACAAACAGAGAAATGAGGAATGACCTATCCAAAGAAAGAAGGTAAAATTGCAGACAGCACAAAAGGATAAAAATAACAAAAAAATCAGAAATGAAAAGGGGGCATTGCTACAAATCCCAATGAAATAAAAAATGATTATAAGAGAATACCTTGAATGATTGTAGATAACCTAAATGAAATGGACAGATTATCAGGAACACACAAGCTACCTACATTGACTCAAGAACAAGTAAAAGACCTAAAGAAATCAATTCCCAGTAAAGAAATTGAATTAGTCATCAAGAAGTGAGATTTATACCTGGTATGCAAGGTTGGTTGAACAAAGGAAAATCGATTAATATAATACACCACATTAACAGAGTGAAGGACAAAAACTGCTTGATCTCCTCAATTGATGCAGAAAAGGCATATGACAAAGTAAAGCACCCTTTCTTAATAACACCACTAAGCACACTAGGAGTAGAAAGAAACTTCCTTAACTTGACAAGGGGTGTATATAAAACCCCATATGTAATGGCGAAAGATTGAAAGCTTTCCTACTAACATCAGGAACAAGACAATAGTACCCATTGTCACCAATGTTATTCAACATTATGCTGGAAGATCTTGCCAGAACAATTAATCAAGAAAAATAAATAAATGCATCTGAATTGGAAAGGAAGAAATAAAACTTTATACTTCCTGTATATTGATGATACGATCCCATGTACATGAAAAATCCACAACAAAACTACTAAGGAAAATAAATGAATTCAGCATACTGGCAGGGTACAAGATCAACAGCCCCAAATTAGGAGTATATCTATATACAAGCAGTGTACAATTTGAAGAAGAAATCAAGGAAAAGAACCACTCACAATAGCAAAGCAGTGTACAATTTGAAAAAGAAATCATGAAAAAGAACCACCCACAATAGCAAAGGGAATCCAAAGGTCTAACAATAAATATAAGCAAGGTTGCAAAGGACTCATACATAAAAAGCCATGAAAAATTGCTCAAAGAAATTTTAGAAACCTAAATAAATGGAAGGGCATTCCATGCTCATGCACTGGAAGACTAAATATCATTAGCACGGCAATACTACCCAAGCAATATATAGATTCACTGCAACCTCAGTCAGAGTTCCTACTGCCTTCTGTGCAGAAATAGAAAAGCCAGTCACCAAATTTATATGGAGGAGCAAAGGACCCTAAATAACTAAAGCTATCTTGAAAAAGAAGAATGATGTTGGATGAATCACATTCTCCATCTTAAAACTTATCACAAAGCAACCGTGAAGAACCAGCACCACTGCCCCTGGAGAGCCAGCAGCCTTAGGTTCATAGTCCACAGGGCAGCGACAACTGTTTGGCCAGGGCGCCCCTGGCCGCCCCTTACTTGTAGGTGAGTCCAGAGTTCGAGGGTGGGGAAGTCGGCCTCAACCCCTAGCTGCAGCACCACCAGCCGCCGGCCCCTCCCGGCTCCCCTCCCTCCCGGTGGGGCTGCCCCACCCCCACATTGCACATCTGCCTGGATGTTCTTTCCCAGCAGCAGCAGACACCCCCGGGCGGCACCACTGTAGGACGCCCCATCTGGAGCAGCAGTCTCTGGTCCCAGCCCACCCACGGCGGCTCCCAGGCCCAGCTCCACCAGCAGTCACAGCAGCAGCAGGAGCACCCCACAGTGGGATCAGCACAGTAAATGAATATCTGAGGACTCCCTGGCAGCACCACGGCCAAGGCCTGGGGAAGGTGTGTCAGCCTTGTGGAAAAACAGTCTCCACAAAGGTAATTTTGGATAAGACAAGGAACACAGGCAAAGGGTTTGGTTTTGTCAACTTTGACAATCCTGCAGCTGCTCACAGAGAGTCTACCCTGAAGGCTAGCACGGTTCAAGCTCAAAGGGCAAAGCAACAGGATTATCACACACGCTCTTCTTCTCCACTTTGCCATAATTCTCCATTTATGTAAAAATCTCCTAAAAACACTCATTGTAGCTCCTGCATCTCCACGTCCCTCACCGCAGCACAAAACTTCAGCAGACTGGAAAGACCTCTGAGGGTTACAGTGAATGTTGAAGAGGGCAGTGGTCTGGCTAAAGGTCAGCTGAAGTGCACTGAGAGCATCTGTCTTCAGAGGACATGCTCCAACTGTGAAATAAAATAAATAATTTACTTTGTCACTCTCAGTGCCGAAGATGGAAGACAAGTCCTCTGCCTTTTCCCTCCCACCACTGCCACTGACCCTGCCACTAACCGTGAACTTTTGCTTCCAGAGAGTATGAAGAAAACTTCACACCTTATATTTCTATTGCACTACCATAGTGCCAAAGTCATCAAAGTAGGACACAAAGAAGTCTAATAAATTAGCTAAATTTGGGGACGAGGGGAGGAGAGAAAAATATCACAGTTCCTAAAGATCTCCTAACCTTCACTTACTCATCCCTCCCTCTCTCCACCCAAACCACTAGGCAGCCCCTAATCTTTATCCAGTCAGGTCCCAGATATTGAGGCTTTGGTTCCAGACTACTGCAATTCAGCAAGCATTGCAATAAACTGAGTTCCACATTGTTTTTTGTTTCCCAGTGCATATAAAAGTTATGTTCACAATATGCTGTAGTGTATTAAGTGCTCAACAGAATTATGGTATAAAAAGCGTGGACATACCTTAATTTAAAACAACGGACTAGGCACAGCTGCGCTATCCACCGCGGCGGGGCCAGTGCTGTGCTCAAAGGGGACACGAAGGCGGACGACACCAGGGGCCTCAGGTGCAGCAGTGATCACCTGGGCAACGGGAAGAATTCCCACCATCATGGGCCCAGCTGGACCTCAGCAGCACGTGCTGCGCCAGTGCCTTTCTCTGTGGGGCATCTCCATAGAGACTGTGACGTCACAGACGCAGGGCTCAGCGGGGGGCTACCAGACCTGAGTCAGCTTCTCTATTTATCAACTGCCAAGGACCCTCTCTGCCAGTGCGTACTGTTGCTCTACTGTCCTCTCAACCTTGCGGTCCCTGGGGTGACTGTGACCCCATCTGGCGGACATCTGGGCCCGGTCCCAGCAGGTACTGCCCCAAGGTCCCACCTCCACCTCTTCCACCCCCCTTACTTGCTCCATTACTCTCCCAGTTCCCTGCCCGACAAGGAGCCGCAGAGCCTCGCCATGGCCTCCGGAGCCAGAGGACTAGGAGGGGGCGGCGGCAAGATCTGGACACGGCGTAGCCACCAAGGACCAGTTAATCCTTACACCCAGGGGCGACAGCAGCGTCGCAGTATCCTTATCAGGCTTACAGAATCGATTAGGAATATTGTGCCAGGATGGCTGCAGAGATACTTCAACAGGAATGAAGATGTACACAGGTTCTCAGCAGACACGGGGGAGGTACCACGTGGGCAGGAAAATAGAGAAGATGTGCATCTCATGCTGGCAAATGAGGAGAGCTCCAATACTAGTGATGGGAGGATCACTCCTGCACCAAAAGTCGATAATACAGAAGAACCCTCAACAAGTAGCGCTGCTTCAAATTGCGCAGATGTGTCAAGTCCTTCTCTTCGTCAGTGCCATCTGAGCTTCTCCAGGTTGGAATCCTCTGACTTACACCACCAGCCATGCACATCATCCACATTGCCAATTGGCAGTTCTGGATTTTCCCTTGTAAAGGAATTTAAAGAGTCTACCTCTCAGCATAATGATAACAGCTCAACTAATAGCAGTTTTTTTCCAAGAGCTTCTGATAAAGACATCGCTGCTCCAAAAAATACTTCAGTCCCACATCTGTGGTCCACAGAGGCCGAGCCTTCTCATGCACTCCCACAGCACACTACCACCAGCTCAAAGAAACCAACATTCAACTTGGCTGCCTTTGGAACACTTTCCTCTTCAATTGGGAATTCTTCAATCCTTAAAAAATATCAGCTTGGAGATTCTCCTTTTTATCCTGGAAAAACAACATATGGTGGGGCAGCAGCTGCTGCAGGACAGTTTAAACTACTAAGTACACCTTGTCAGGCACCAGTTAGAAGACAGATGAAAGCTAAGCAACTCAATGAACAATCTCCTGTTGTGACTAGTTTAGCAGCTTGGCGAATATTACAATCCTTAGAGAAGATGTCCAGCCCTCTACAGGATGCAAAAAAAATTCCTTTAGCTGTTTCTTCTCCTGTGAATCCTCTTGATAGAAGTGGTATAGATTCCACAAATTTTCATGCCAAAAGGGTTAAGGGGAACTCTCCGTATCCCCTTGTTCAGCAACTCTTGATCCCAAAGCCAGTTTCCATAGCAACAAACCACACTGTGTATTTTAAACGATCTATGACACCATCTCATAAATTGGGAAAGACTAATCAAAGAATAGTTCACAAGTGCTGTACTCAATATGAAAAAAGTAAGACACCAGGACAAAATGGAGAACAAGAAAGTGGCTTTCCAGATCCAAATTTCAGTCTGCCTTCAGCCATTGGATTATCTTCTGGAATAGGGAATGGAGGCTGCAAAATACAAGAGAGACTACATTTTGCTGCATCTGAATTGCCATTGGAGCAGGGCATGGAAGTGCCAGTATTACCAAAAATCCCTCCACCAATCACCAGTTCTTCACTGCCTGTCTGCAATTTTAGTTCCTCTGTGACCACACCTTTCTCCCCATCACCCATCAGTCATTCACAATTATTAACCAATAAGGTACAAATGACTTCTCCAAGCAGCAGTGACAGCCCTGTGTTTACATTTTCACCTCCAATTATAAAATTTACTCAGACAGATGTACTAACTCCTTCATCTACTGGATTTCCATTTAATGTGCCTATTGAAAAAACAGAACTTTCTTACACCAGTTGTTCTTCAGACCCAATGATAACTACTTCAGCTCAAGATATCACTGCTGTGAATAGTCCAAGCTGTAAGAAGAAACCAGATGAAGGTTCTGAGGACACTTTTTGACATGCAAAATATCTGAAATAAGGAAGTGTCTTAGATGTTCTGAAAACCCCTGGTTTCATATCACTAAAGGCAGATTCTTTTGCTGCTTAGCCTACTATGACAAGCCAGGTTAGTTTATACAACATCACTGATAAGTAGCTTTACTTCTAGTGTAATTGGACTTGGGGGAAGTTTAAAAGCTCAATCATCATGGCAGTGTGATACATGTCTACTCCAGAACAAAGTTAGAGATGAGGTGTTCATGACCTGTCAACCTGCAAAGTTGCCACTAAGAAGTGCTGCTAAACGGACTGGAATTGGCACACCAAATATAAATGGCAAACCAACTGTCTCTGCATTAGGGACAGGCTTTGAACACAAATGTAAGCCAGGAGTAGGAACTGGGTTGTGATACCAGCTTTGGCATGGACGTTGTTAACCCTGATCCTGCTGCTGTGGTTACTGTAGTGACATCTGAGAACAAGAGCAGCTTCAGCTTTGGAACCACCAGAATTAAAATTGCCAAGCAGTGTTTTCCTGTGGAAATTTAGAGCAAATCAAAGATGAGAAATCTTCAAAGTCAACATTTAATTTCAACATGACAAAACCATCTGAGACAGAATCAGAACAGTCAACAAAGGCTGCTTTGCTTATGGAGCTCAAACCAATACTATGGCTGATCAAAGAAAAGCAAAGCCAGTTTTTAATTTCATAAACAACAGTTCCTCTAGCTCATGTGCACCAGCCACTTCAGTTGGTTGTGGCATTTTGGTAGAACCATCTCTTCTACCAAAGGCCACGTTTGTGCTTGAACAGGTCAGCAATCCTGTGAGCAGCTCTGCCTTTGGGAACTGGGCTGAATCCAGCGCATGTTAGTCTTTGCTATTTTCTCAATATAGCTAACCAGCAACCACATCTAGCATTGGTAGAGCTGTCACCCCACTTGTCTTTGATCTGGGAGCGATAGTAATTATACCTCAATCTCCGGTTTCAACTTTGGAGCTACAACCATATCTCACTCTGCAGGGTCCTTTGTATTTGGTACTGGACTTTCAACACTATCTGACAGTCCAGTATTGGGTGCTAAAATGACTCCAACATTTGGATAAAGTCAAAGTGGAAACCAGCCTAATCCTCCAGGCTTTATAGTTTTATCATCTTCAAAAATATTATCAACTGGTTCTCAGCCTGAATCACCACCTACTTTTGGTACAGTGTCAAGCAGTAACCAGCCTCCTGTGTTTGCATAACAGCCTAGTTGGTCTACATTTGGCTCTGGAACAACTCCTAATTTCAGTTTGGTCTTCCAACTTAACAGCAGCACAACAAATTTCAACTTAGCAACAATAATCCATCAGGTGTGTTCACATTTGGTGCAAATCCTGCCACACATGTAGTTCCAGCCCAGCCTTCAGGCTCAGGAGGATTTCAATCTAACCAGTCTCCAGCAGCATTTACAGTGGGGTCAAATGGGAAATATATGCTTTCCTCTTCTGGAACTTCAGTTTCTGCTCAGAAGATAAACTACTGTTAGATACAGGAAATAAAGTCACAATGGTTCATACCCAATAGTTTCATTAACAAGAGCTGGTGCCCTTCATTCAAACAAGGGATTGTACTATGTGCTGAAGTTATCTGAAGTCAGATCTGCCTGAGGATTAACTTTGGGATTTTCTTCCTTGCTCTTTCTTTATAGAAAACCCCGACCCCAACCCACCCCTTTAAATAATAGCTGGACTGATGACTGATTCTTCACAAAAATAATATATGATGCAGCAAATTACTCATCGATTTTACCTGGTCTGGGTGTACCCAGGAATAGAGCCCAAACCTGAATATTTGACTTTGTATAGAACCTCTTTGTCTGTACCTTAGCATTCATTGATATGTATTTAGGGAATTCTTTGAAGTTGTGGTTATAATTGAGGAGTTTTATATATAGAAGAGGGTGTTGAAATGAATGATTTCTATGCTAAGTTTGTGCTGGTGTATGTGTGAAGTGAGTGAGTTGGGTGCATTGTGCATTAAAATTTTCTGACAGAAGAAGCCTGATTAACACTGGTCCATGTACAGGACTTGTTACAACTATCTAGTTCTCAGCTTAATAATTATATGCTATTTCTCTACTTTCCTTCTTTTGATTATCACCTGCCTTGCCTTTTTCATTGTTTTATCATAAAATGTGTAAATACAATTTTGTTTCTATACTTTTTTGGCATAAAATAAATTGTGAACTTGAAATTTATTTTTGTGTTAGAAATTTTTTGTTGTTACTTGTTTAGTCTTGTCCAGATCTTACTATGTCAATCTTATTATTCAAAGTTGCCTTAATCTATTTGGAAGTTTTCTTAAAAATTGATGGTTGTTAAAGTGAATATATTGACTTTTATGATCCAGGTTTTGTGGACCAAAATCAATATTGTACAAAGCATTAATCATATATTTTTTATATTTACTGAAATGGACATGATGACTTTTTAAAATATTTTTATTGACTAATCTTCATACACATACAGTCCATATTTGGTGTGCAATCAACAGCTCATCATATTGTCATATATTTGTGTATTCATCACCACAATCATTTTTTGAATATTTGCACCATTCCAGAAAAAGTAATAAAAAGAAAAGAGAAAAAACTCATAAATACCATACTCTTTAGCCCTCCTTCTCATTGACTGTAGGTATTTTAATCTACACAGTATATGTTACCTCTTACTCCCCTATTGTTTATTTTTATCCATATTTTTACTCATCTGTCTATATCCTGGTTAAAAGTAACATCAGACACAAGATTTTCACCATCACTCTGTCACATTGTAAATGGCATTGTAAAAACTTTATCATTATGCAATTGTCTTCAAGAAATATGGTTACTGGAACACAGTTCAGCAATTTCAAGTGCTTCCCTCCACCCACTCCAATGCATGATAAGCTAAAAAGGGATATCTATATAATGCATAAGAATAACATCCAGGATAATCTCTTGACTCTGTTTGAAATCTCTCAGCCACTGAAGTGCTATTTTGTCTCATTTCTTTTATTCTTTTTGTTTAATAGGCTTTCTCAATCCCATGATGCTTGGTCCCAGAGAATCTCTAGAGTTCTATCCCACATTGCCAGGGAGATGTACACATGTGGAAGTCATGTCCCACATTATTTTGGATAATAAGGACGTTTAATATTAAAGCCACATTTATTACAGTATAAGTAACATATTAAACCATGGTATAAATGCCATCAATAAAAAATTATGAAATAAAAAATGTATTGCTAAAAAACACTAAATATCATATGAGTCTTCAGAGAATCATGATATTTTTACTGGTGGAGATTCTTCCCTTTGATGTTGATGGCTGCTAACTGTTCAGGGTGTTGGTTGCTGAAGCTTGTGGTGACTGTGGCAATTTCTTAAAATAAGGTACCAGTGAAGTTTGTCACTTTGACTTTTCCTTTCATGAAAGATTCCTCTATAGCATACAGTGCTGTTTGATGTGCATTTATCCACAGTAGTACTTCCTTCAAAATTGGAGTCAATGCTTTCATCACTTGCTGATGCTTTATCACTAATTTTGTGCCATATTCTATACCCTATGCTGCCATTTCAACAATGTTTACAGTATCTTCACCAGCAATAGATTTCATTTCTAGAAACCACTTTATTTTGTCCTTTATAAGAAGCAATTCAGTTGATATACCCCCTCAATCCATTACAAACCCTAAGTGATATCACCATAAAAACCAGTGTGCAAATGTCCCCACATGTCCCTGTCTTCAGTGTTTCCATGTATATCCCTAACATCGGTGTTGCAGAGAAGCCTACATGCCCTATCCAAGTGAAGGCAGAGAACAGCGTGAGGTAGGGGGTGAATAGAGCATGAGGTGGAGGCTTGATGGCATCACTTTTCCCTGAGGCATATTGAGTGAAATGAGAAAAAGGCAGGCTGTGAGCCCGTGTTATGTTCTCAAGTGCTGTTGTGGCACACCCAGCCTGGCTAGCATTGGGAATAGTTCCCTGTGAGCTCTAGAGAAATGAGAACAAGGAGGCCATCTCAACTTTTGGATGAGTGATAGTGCCTGGGGTTGGTGTGGAATGGAGAGAAGTCCTCTGGAGTTCTGTTTGGGGGACCAAGGAGATGCAGTTAGTTTGTGGTAGATTGTGAGTGAGGCCTCAGGGAAGACTTCAAGGTCTGAAGACTCTAGCTGCAGAGGCAGAGAAGCTTCTGTCTTGGGTTGGTGGGTGGTCAGTTAAACTTCCATGTTTGGAGGGTCCTCATGCAACCCTATGAATATGCTTTTAGGAAGATGCTGAGGGCACTGATGCCCACAAAGGAACCTGTCCCCTAGAAGTGTTCTTCTTGCTATGGTGAAGCCTTGAGAGGACCCCAACAGAGAGGCTAAACCAGAATCTCCTGGCCAGTCCCATCACCCCCATGCCAACCTCAGATACCACAGGAGATGGGGAATTGTCTCTTGTTGTGAGGCCTTAGTAACTGTGACACCTGGAGGCAGTCGCTATCACAGACTTTAGGGCCTCCGCCCAGGATGACCACTCCTGGAGGCACGTCCTATCACAGTGGTGAGGGCCTTCCCTCAGGTGGCTGAGCCTGGTAACTCCTCAGACTCTACTTCCACTAGAGTAGGACAGGGTCTCCATGTACAGCAACTCCAGAATACATGGGCATGGAAGAGCTTAGTTCCCTGTTCATTGTGGGGTTTCCTACTTGATCTCTGCATCTAGGCTTTGTGTTTGCTGCTGGGACTGTTTCATTTTCTTTTAAAGTGAATTTAATTTGCTTCCCCCTTTTCACTCTACCTCCATATCTAAACAATGCACTGGCTTCTAGAAACTACAAAAGCTTCTAGAAGTTATTCTAGTCAGACAACAGAAGAGCTTGGAGTCCTCAGATAAGACCTGTGCCTATGAAACTTTATATGTGCTAGAGAGGGAGGTGCCACCTTCACTTGAAAACCTACCCTCCTACCTGCTCCTTCCTGCTCTGTATCCCAAGAACCAACCCATATGGGGACACTGTGGTGCTTTCACATCAAATGCCAGATAAACTTGGCTGGCCAGTAGCCCCAGTGGACACCCATGTCCCAAGTGGAAATATGTCCCAGATGGACACACATTCCTGGTGAATACTCATGTCCCCTGTGGGCACATATGCCCCAAGTGCACATTCATGTCTCAGGTGAGCATTAATTTCCCAGATGGGCACACATGTCCAAGGCACACACACACACATCCCAAAAGTGCACAAATGTCCTTGGTTGACACTCATGTTCCAGGTGGACACATGTCCCAGGAGGATGCTCATATCCCAGGAAAGCATTCACGTCCCAGATGGGCATATATGTCCCAGGTGGGCACACATTCCCAAGTTCACACTCATGTCCCAGGTGGGCTTTTATGTCCCAGGTGAGCATTCATTTCCCATGTGAACACACACGTCCCAGGTGGTCACACATGTCTCAAGTGGGCATATATCTCCCAGATAGGCACACCCCACCCGAATACATGCATGTCCCAGATGGGCATACACATCTAAGCTGGGCATATATGTCCTTGGCATTCACACATGCTAAATGATGCATGTCTCTATCAGGCATACATGCCCTTAAAGCCCACCCTTGGTTTCCATGCAATCAGGTTAACAACTGTTTTTCTCTGCAAGGAATTCTCTCTGGGTCTCCAGGTCCAGGCAGCCACATTTGCCCACCCCCACTTAAAACATCAGTTGGGACACCTACCACTACCCCTCTACCACCAATCACAGGCAAGTTTCTCCCCACCAAGAAGTACCTCAGTCTGGGGCATGCTGGGGGTGAATCTGAGCCCTCCATGGCCACTTAAGACATGTCTCCTCTCAACAGTGTCACTGAGACCTGCAGGAGCACGAATGTGAACACAGCTTTTGTTACACATATCCAAAATAGTTTAACAAGAATAATTACTTTATGAATTTGACACCATCACTGTCTGTTAATAGCCTTGCACAGGTACCTGTTAGGACTGAAACTTAATAATCACATTTGACACATCATGGAAATCTCAGCACTTGAGTTTTCCACTTAGAGGTGATGTTACTATTGGAAAAATTCAAGGTTACATGGTAAATGCCATTAAATTTCAGCATCTTCCTTGGGTTCTGGTAAATAACATCACTTACTGTTGGTTTTCCCATTTCTCTGTAGAACTCTGCTGATGGCATATTTAAGCTCTCCATGTGTTCATCTCAGAAGCTGGTCCTCCCAGATTTTGTTCAAAACATATAATTGATATTTCCTAGCATTGGCAGTAGTGGCTTCATGCCACGAAGCATTATATATCTGGTCTGATTTAGAAACTATTCTTCAGACCCGCTCAAAATTGTCTCCCCACCTGCTTTAAATATTACCTATTGTGCAGCAGTCCACTTTCTCTGACAAAGCCAGTCTCAAAAATAACTCAATCAATTTATATTTCTGGGTTTGCAGTTGGAGGTAGAGAGACAGAAAGGGCATATTTCACATCTGTGCCAAAATAATCATCTGAGCAGATCAGATTAAGAATCCTGCTCATTTTTGTGGGAGTTCACTGTATGTCAATATTTACACTTGCTTTCAGGGCATACAGTGCTCTAAAGACTAGTAGAAACTCCTTTTAGGTGACCATGTCCCCCACTAGCACATTTTGCCCAGTGGAGGTATGAGATGTGAGATGACTCTGCACAGGGGACCCAGCAAGTCCCCTGAGAAAGAGAAATCACAGCTTCTGGGGCTGGTCCAACTCACCTCCTGACCCACTGCCTGGCAATCCTCCAGGCTTTCTGCTGCTATAAACCTCATCTTCCCCCTCCAGTGTGGTTCACCTGCTCCTCCTGCTGGGCTGCCAGGCTCAGCCTGTATACCCTCTTGAGGGCTGATGGCAGCTGACCCATATTTGTCTCTCAGGACTTTCAGAACTCCAATGCATTACAGCCACCTGCTTGTGGATACCTCAGTCCACCTGTGCCTTATTCCTGCTCTTCACAGATGTGAACCCATGTCCTACCACATGCCCTGACAGCATAGCACTGACAGCAACCCTCTGACTTTGAGGGTCTACTCTTGGAGCTCTTCTGGGAATCTCTTGCCTTGGTTTACCTGACAGTTCTCATAATCACTCAGTGGGCCCAGAACAGGACTGCTCAGTTCTCTGCCATCCTTATGATTAGACAATACTCAGCAATTCCCCATTTTTGAACTTCCCTCTTAATTTTCCCTTGGCCTCTTCCTACATCACAATTCCTTCTGTAGTGCCCATTCCTGGTCAATTTTGTCAGAATGCTGTGTCCATTATCACGTGGGCACTGATTCATGCTGATTTCTCCTTTCTGTGGCACACCCTGCCATGCACAACACTTCCTGCAGCAGTGCTGAGGAAGCTCGGAGGACAGGGGTTTCCCCCATTCATCAATATCTCCAACAGAAAACCCACCTGCTGCTCCTGCTTTTTGAACATGTTCTGGCATTGAGCAGCTGGCTGCCTGATGTGGAGGTTGCATTATTCCAGAAAAAGAAATTTAATAAGTCCCATAATGCTAACCCAGTATCCTATTGACCCTTAATATTACACTCTACTCAATTTAAGATTTACAATAGAGGTAGATTATCTAACACAGTTTAGTATTTTCAGAGATAGATGTTTAGATCAGTGAAAAAGAATAGAACAGCTAGAAATAAATCCATACAAACCTGGGCAACTGACTTTTTTTGCTGTGCATCTATACAATTATTATCAAAGGGCATGTCTACTTGACTACAGTTCAAAAATTTATAATATTTCCTTCTAACTATTTGAACACACTGGAAACTAAAAAGAAATATCCATATAACAAGTCAGTAATAATAATCATTCATTAGATGCTAATTTCTCAGTTATACCACCTCCTTCTCAATTGATAATTCCCTTTTCTTCAGGGATATCTCAGCAGTGACTGTTTTAACTTCTTCGTGCTGCAAAGAGTTGACTTTATGGGCTTGAGGGGTAAAACTGGTTGATATTCTTGGAGGGACTGGTAGCTCTGGGATTCAGGGATTTGGGGGGCATAGGTACAATCTGGAGACCTTATAGTCTGAAGAAAATAACTTAGTAAGAAAAGTTTTTATAAAACCTTAGATAGAGCCTAGGGTACCTTTAGGGTTTGGAGGAATGCTGTTGTTTGGGGCTTGATATACTCAGGCAATATGAAATATCTGTGTGAAGCTTGCATAAGGGTAACCTCCAGAATTTCCTGTCATCTTTACCATTACATTGAGTCACTTGTGATTAAAAAAGATGGCAGTATGCCCTCAAGCTGGGACCAGGACAGATGGTCTGAGGAGCCCAGGCACTCTCTACTCTGTGCAGTCTTCCTTCCTTTTTCATGCTTCTCTGTGAACCCACGTCCCTCTCTTGTTTTCTGGAGCTGTGCACTCACCTCTTCTGGAACACAGGGCACTACTTGGTGCTCTGTGGTGGTGCAACCTCCTCTGACCACATATTCTCCATTCATGTTCCCAATGCATCTCCTATGGTTGTGTTACTGTTTAAATACATCTAAGGGTTAGTGTGGG
This sequence comes from Tamandua tetradactyla, assembly GCF_023851605.1. NCBI lineage: Eukaryota > Metazoa > Chordata > Mammalia > Pilosa > Myrmecophagidae > Tamandua > Tamandua tetradactyla. The sequence goes on along the minus strand of NC_135330.1, from coordinate 95,189,768 downwards.
ATGACAATTTGATTGAAGAGTAAAATCAGATACCCAAGATATTGATTCCCTCAGGAGTGCTCACCAACTGTTTTTTGAAAATAGTTTCTTGGTGCTATTGAACAGGTGGCAAAGCACAGATATTGTGCACTCTTTCCTTTAGTACCTTTCATCTACTTGGGGATTGAAGCAAAACAAAGGGTATGAAGTTCTTCTGTAACTCAGGATGGCTTCAGCACTTGGTGTTAACAGGGAATGGGGAGGGCAGTAGGTGTGGGCAATTGGCTTTCAGAGGAAGTTAGACCTTGAATCCCTCTAAGGACAGAGAAAACTGGAGCTACAGCATAGTACCCAGCATGTATCTACCATCCTGGGCCCTTGACTCCTTATGCCTAAACTGTTCTGGAACAGCAGGGGCGTGCTTACCTCCATTCAGACCTTGACCTGACCTCTATGCTGATCTCATACTGACCTTCTATGCTGACCTCTGTGCTGACCTCAATGCTGACCTTCATGTTAAGAATTCTGTGCTGCGTGGCTTCCCAGTCCGACTGGGAACGTTGGATAGTGGGGCCCTCCCGCCACACTTGGCATCTCGGGCCAGCTGGGCAATTTGGACCAGCAGTCCCCCAAGCTGCGCTGGCCGGCGACCCCCCCTCCACGCACGGTTTCCCAGGCCGACTGCGAGATTCAGATTGGCAAGTTAAAGGAGCCACAGCATCTTTTACTGGTGGGACCCGCAGACAGACGAGCACCACGAGCGCCACCTACTGGGCAGGAAAAGAAAAACAGAGCCCAGAGATTTCACAGAAAAACCTTTCAACCAGCTGGGTCCCACACCCAGGGAAATCTGATCAAATGCCCAGACACCAGCAGAAAATAACGGATCATGCTCGGAAAATTGAAGATATGGCCCAGTCAAAGGAACAAACCAATAGTTCAAATGAGATACAGGAGCTGAGACAACTAATGCTGAATATACGAACAGAAATGGAAACCTTCTTCAAAAACCAAATCAATAAATTGAGGGAGGATATGAAGAAGACATGGGCTGAACAAAAAGAAGAAATAGAAAATCTGAAAAAACAAATCACAGAACTTATGGAAGTGAAGGACAAAGTAGAAAAGATGGAAAAAACAATGGATACCTAGAATGGTAGATTTAAAGAGACAGAAGCTACAATTAGTGAACTGGAGGATGGAACATCTGAATTCCAAAAACAAACAGAAACTATAAGGAAAAGAATGGAAAAACTTGAGCAGGGGATCAGGGAACTGAATGACAATATGAAGCGCACAAATATACGTGTTGTGGGTGTCCCAGAAGGAGAAGAGAAGGGAAAAGGAGGAGAAAAACTAATGGAAGAAATTATCACTGAAAATTTCCCAACTCTTATGAAAGACCTAAAATTACAGATCCAAGAAGTGCAGCGCACCCCAAAGAGAATAGACCCAAATAGGCGTTCTCCAAGACACTTACTAGTTAGAATGTCAGAGGTCAAAGAGAAAGAGAGGATCTTGAAAGCAGCAAGAGAAAAACAATCTGTCACATACAAGGGAAACCCAATAAGACTATGTGTAGATTTCTCAGCAGAAACCATGGAAGCTAGAAGACAATGGGATGATATATTTAAATTACTAAAAGAGAAAAACTGCCAACCAAGACTTCTATATCCAACAAAATTGTCCTTCAAAAATGAAGGAGAAATTAAAACATTCTCAGACAAAAAGTCACTGAGAGAATTTGTGACCAAGAGACCAGCTCTGCAAGAAATACTAAAGGGAGCACTAGAGTCAGGTACGAAAAGACAGAAGAGAGAGTTATGGAGTAAAGTGTAGAAAGAAGGAAAATCAGATATGATATATATAATACAAAAGCCAAAATGGTTGAGGAAAATATTATCCAAACAGTAATAACACTAAAAGTTAATGGACTGAATTCCCCAATCAAAAGACATAGACTGGCAGAATGGATTATGACCCAGCAATACCACTGCTAGGTATCTACTCAAAGGACTTAAGGGCAAAGACACAAACGGACATTTGCACACCAATGTTTATAGCAGTGTTATTTACAATTGCAAAGAGATGGAGACAGCCAGAATGTCCATCAACAGACGAGTGGCTAAACAAACTGTGGTGTATACCTATGATGGAATATTATGCAGCTTTAAGACAGACTAAACTTATGAAGCATGTAATAACATGGATGGACCTAGAGAACATTATGCTGAGAGAGTCAAGCCAAAAACTAAAGGACAAATACTCTATGGTCCCACTGATGTGAACCGACATTCGAGAATCAACTTGGAATATATCACTGGTAACAGAGACCAGCAGGAGTTAGAAACAGGCTGAAAGGACACGTGGCGAACATGGCAGTGTCTGCTGGCCTTCTCCTGGCTCTACCAAAAGAGACTTTCTCCAAAATGTTTCCTCTTTTAAAGGATTCCAGTAAGCAACTCCACCTTCATGGGTTGAGACACACCTCCATGGAAATCATCTATCAAAAGTTACCACCCACAATTGGATGGGTCACATCTCCATGGAAACAATCGAAATGCTCCCTCCCAGCAATATTGAATGAAGATTAAAGGACATGGCTTTTCTAGGGTCCACCGTAGATTCAAACTGGTAGATACATAATACTTTCAAATGGCATTTTTGTTCTTTCATAGTGTATATGGCAATTTTAATTGCACTTGTTTAATATGAGCTCCATAAAGGCAGAGATTTAAACTCGCCATGATGTCCCCATCAGCTAACACTGTGCTCTGCATAAAAATTATAAGAAGATATTAAAATATTATGAATCTATGAAAAAAAAAAGAATTCTGTGCTGACCTCCATGATAACCTCTGTGCTCACTTATGTGCTGACCTTCAACCACTTAGACTCTGGCTGGCATCCCTCATGATCTGGCTCTTCTAGGCTGCCCAGACAGGGCTCTGGGATCTCAAGGCATACAATGACAAAGACAGAAGAACACACTTAGTGGGGCATTGCCTGTCTACTTCTCAAAACTACTTGTTCCAGGGTAGAGTGCTAAGGAGGAAGGTGTCGAATGGGCGTGGATGCAAAAGTACAGCACAGTGCCCTCATGAGGTGCCAATGCTGCCCAGGGTGGCTTCTGCTCCAACAGTGGCTACCAGACTCAGCAGTCATGGCCCCAGAACTAGGAAAGTCTGAAGTCCATAGCCTAAGTCTCAATGCAAACTAAACCTTCTCTCCTTCTTCTGTGTATTCTCTTGGTCTGACAGCCAGCACACAACAGTGTGGTTCATAGGGTGTGATAGTCTGGGAAGCACTGGAAGGTTCCAAGACCCACACTCTTCTGGCCATCCCTGTGCCTGTCTAGGACACCTTCCCCCCATGCATGGTCCCAGATGGAACTGCCATGTCCGCATCCCAAAGGGTAGGTAGGGCATAAAAGTGGAGGGGCACAAAATCTTCTCGGTCCTAGGGCTACCCTAGTGGAACCTGAAAAATGCAAGGCCTGTTTCAGAGGGTCAAAATAACTCACAAAATCAGCACCCACTGATTCAGAAGTTTCTGGGCCAAGTAAAGTAGCTGTCTCAAACAAAGCCACCAGCCACAGAGTTTCAAGATTAAAAATCTGGTTCAAGAAGGGAACACAGGGATTCATCATAGATTCTCTTTGGTCTCTTTTATACCTGGGCAGGTGATGAACTGGAATGTGTTTGCCCCTTCACAGTTGCCAACTTGCTTCAGGCTGGCTCCCTTTGGGCATCCATAACATTCCCACTAACAGTCTTTGTTTCCCATTTTTTTTCAGCTATTGGATCACTTCATCCATGTCCACACACTGATTCTTAACAATACTGAATTCCAGGGCTAACTCCACCTCCTGATTCAGGATGGAAAACAAACCCATGTTAATTATTCTGCATGTAAAGCCTCACAGTCATGTGCCAATAGCATTGACACAGAAAACTAACATGCATGGTGGCTTTGCTCTAGCCACAGTCTCTCAGGCTCTCAGCAGTTTCTCACCACGATGCGGAAACCAGATAGGTGACTTTGTTCCCAGATAACACAGGGAACCAAAGCAGAAGACAGTGGAACCCAGTCTTGCCCCAACTGCTTTGTACATTATCCCAAACATCCCACTTTGAGTTTCTCAGGGAAAGAATATTAGCTAAAACTCAACAGGGCCTCATTGTGTGGGAGAACTGACCACAGCACTCTGTACTGTCACTGAGGGCTGTGTCCATACCAGAAATGAATGACCAACATACATATTTCAAGACCAATGTGCTTCTGTAACTGGCCTGATTCTGGACTGTGCATTCCCACATGCTTTGGGCGGGATCAGCCTCATTCTGCTGAAAGGGGAGTGTGAGAGGGGCTGATGTTCAGATTCAGGTTGTAGGTGCCCTCCAGCCCTGGGTGCAGGGTGGACTCTCAGTGGTCACAGAGACAAATCTGGATCCATTGCTGCTTCCAAAAGCTTCAAGGAAATTAAAATTCTAAACCTTGTAGGGCTTTAAAATGAAACAAAAATACTGACCTCAAAGATGGCGATGAAAGTGCCTGAGATCACAAACATCCCTTCCCTGCACCCTCGTCAATTACAGCATCCTTTTTACCTCAGCCTGATGTCTTTAACTCTATCCTTTAATTTCTCTCCTCTTTTCCATGTAATTTACATCATCTTTCCTCCCAAAAAGACAGCCTTTGATAGAGCCATAAAATAAAGTGAATCAGAGGAAGATCTGGTCTGGATGCACCTGGATCCCAAAGGGCTGCTGCTGATGGGGAGAAGGAGGGACCAGGTGGGAAGTAGTGTGGAGACCACTGGCCAAGGATGCTGAGAAAGGCTTGCTGCTGTTCAGTGCATGGCTTTGCAGGGCTTATGCCTGAAGCTGAGACCTGCATGAGGTTCTGTGAGGTGGGAACAAGGACATGGCTCATTGTGTTCTTTGGGAATTAGTTCTGGGGCATAACAGAGACTGGAACATGGATGTGAAGGGGTGGAGGGCATCTGAATGGCTTTTGTGGCATCTCCCTGCACCCCCTTCCCTCTACTGCTGAACCCCATATCCTTTTCCCCAGGCCAGTCCTTGCTCCAAGGTGAACCCTTCCACCTGTTTACCTCCTGGTATAGTGTTGCCCTTGGGTTACCCAACATCTTCCCTCTCAATTCCCTCTCTGCTAAAGGCACCAAAGTATTCTTTTAGCACTGAATTTACCTCAGGTCTTACAGATGTTTAAAAACCTGGCAATACTTGTATACAAATGCTCATAGCAGGACTATTCATCAAAAAGTGGAAACAGCCCAAGTGTCCATCAACCAATAATGTAGAAAACAAATGTGTTGTATCTGTAAAAAGGAATATTATTTGGCCATAAAAAGGAGTGAAGTTTAGATATATCCTATGTCATGGATGGACCTTGAAAGCATGTTAAATGAACTGAGCCAGACACAAGAGTCCACAAATTGTATGATTGTATTTATATGAAATATCAGATTATGGAAATGTGGCAGAAAGTAGACTAGTGGTTGCTTAGGGCTTGGGGTGGTGCTGGAGAGGAGTTATGGTTGATGACTACAGGCCTCTTTGGGGGGTGTTAAAAATGATCTAAAATTAGATCATGCTACTTTTAGTTTCCTGCTACTAAAGCAAGTACCACACAATGGGTCAGATCAATAGCAAAAAGTTATTGGCTCATAGTTTATGAAGCTAGATGTGTGATTCCTCCTAGGGTTGGAATCTCCAGGCTTTCTGGCAGTATTTGGGGTTCCTTGGCTTTCTGTCACATGGCAAAGAACCAGGGGAAACCATCTTCTTTCTCCTCCATGTTCTGGTCACTCCCCATGGCTTTTTGTACTGTGTCCATTATCTTTTTTTATAGGGCTTCAGCCCTAGTGGATTAAGGCTCACCCTCCTTTAGTTTGATCATACCTTAAAATACAATCTGCCCCAAGGTCCTATTTACAAATGGAGCACACTTATAGGGGTAACTGTTGGTAACTGAACATGCCTTTTGGGGGGCACAGATTCAGCCTCTGGCAATACATTTTATCCATCATTTCTGTCCCTGGGGAATGCTCACACTCTCCTGGCTCAGAGAAGAACTCCCTGTAGTCCCCATGGCTCAACACAGCTGAATGAGATGGTCCCTGTTGCCAAGTCATTGTCCTGATTGGGCCCTGACAACCTTGGTGGATTAGGGCCTGAGAGTCAGTCAGGGATCTCTACAGTAATAGAATCAACAGGAAAGATTTGTAAATATGAGATTTATAAAGGTTTTTCATGCATCTGTGGGAATGGAAGTGTCAAAAATATATAGGGCAAGTTGTGAAGCCGGCAGCTCCAACAAAGGGTCTGGATAAACTCCACAGGAGAGGCTCACTGGTTGAAGAATCGGTGAAAGAGTCTCTCTTCTTCCTTGAAAGCCTTCAACTGATTGGATTATCCCCTCATGGGAGACACTCCTTAGTTGATCTCAGATATAATCAGCCACAGATGTGATCAACTGACTGTTTTAATCAACCAGAAAGAAAATATCCTCACAGCAATGGTCAGGCCAGTGTTTGCCTGACTAGACAACTGAGCATCATCATTCAGCCAAGTTGACACCAGAACCTAACCATCAGAGTGGATAAAAGATTGCCTTGCTGCACTTTAAATCATTGTAAGGACAGTTTAAAACCCTCTGTCATTTGTTATAAAGAGAGCAGAGAACAGGTGGACATAGCACAGCTTGTGGGAGTTCTTTCCTTCTCAGCTCCCTTCATGTCCTCATCCAGTGGCTCTTCTGTCTCAAAACAGCATAGCCAGAGTGTGGGTGTAACAGGAAAAGGCAAAGATCCCAGAAGCTGTGGGAGCATTCTAGAAAGGAGCCTCCATAGGAAGATAGTTATTTTAAATATAGTAGATGACTGCTGATGGAATGTGACATGACAGGTTAGCATCACTTTACTAAATAAAGAGAAAAAGTGTCTGGAGTGGGACAGTGCACCAGTTTGAGATTGTCATGTACCCCAGAAAAAACATGTTCTTTAATCCTCATTCAGTATTGCTGGGTGGGATCTTTTAATTTATTTCCATGGAGAAGTGACTCACCCAATTGTTGGTGGGGTTTCTTACTGGAGTCCTTTAAGAGGGAACCATTGAGTGAAGGCAATCTCTTGTTGGTGCCTTAATTTGGATATTTTCATGGCCTTAGAACTATAAACTTACAGCTTAATAAATTCTCTTTTTAAAAGCCATTCCATTTCTGTATATTACATTCCAGTAGCTTTAGCAAACTAAAACAGATAGTTACCCAGAAATGGCCTATTATATTTTGCTCTTACTGGAAATATTTATTCTTCAGCCCAACACAATTCCCAAGAATGAAAAATGATATAAAATTAGTGGTAGTGATTTTTGCTTAAATAAATTAGGAAACGTCTTTGAAAATATGCTAAGAATGGAGACTCATTTAAGAATACACATTCTAAAATATAATCTTTGATATAATTAGTATTGTCAACACTTTATTATGCACTCAGCTGTAGTGAACTTTTCCCCTATTTTCTCCATAAATCCTGACTCTGTGCATCTGGGCCTTTTCTCACAAGCCCAGAGCCAAGTGTTGCTGGATAATATCACCAGACACATGAAGGGACAAAGTCCTTTCACTCAGAGCTTCCAGCATGCATGCACTCAGGGTCGCTGTACACTCAGGCCCTAAATTCCACCAAATCTTCCCTGCCCTTCCATGCTAAGTCTATCTCCTGCAAAGCCCCCAGAGGCAGGCTTTCTTAGGCCTCATATACATGGCCTTACTGAGTGCTGCCAATGCTGTATTGTGGGAGTGTGTTTCAATAGCCATGTGTCCAGCCTGACCAAGGGCTCTCTGCTCCCAGAGAAGCAGACCCAGAGAAGCTCTGTGTGCTGGTTTGAAAGAAAGTATGCCCCCTAGAAAAGCCATGTTTTAATCAAAATCCCATTTCATATAGGTAAAATAATCCCTATTCAATACTTTATGTTTGAAGCTGTAATCAGATCATCTCGCTGGATGGTGTGATTTAATCAAGAGTGATTGTTAAACTGGATTAGGTGACAATATGTCTCCACCTTTTTGGGTGGGTCTTGATTGGTTTTTTGGAATCCTATAAAAGAGGAAATGTTTTGGAGAATAAGTGATTCAGAAAGAGCAGAACAGAATGACATAGCCATAAGAAGCAGAGTCCACTAGCCAACAACCTTTGGAGATGAAGAAGGAAAACACCTCCTGGGGAGCTTCATGAAACCAGAAGCCAAGAGAGAAAGTTAGCAGATAATGCTGTGTTCACCATGTGCCCTTCCAGCTGAGAGAGAAGCCCTGACTGTGTTCTCCATGTGCCTTCTCACCTGAGAGAGGAACCCAGAACTTCATCAGCCTTCTTGAACCAATGTATCTTTCCCTGGATGCCTTTGATTGGACATTTCTATAGACTTGTTATAATTGGGACATTTTCTGGGCCTTTAAAATGTGAACTAGAAACTCATTAAATTCCCCTTTTTAAAAGCTGTTCTGTTTCTGGCATGTTGCTTTCTGACAGCTAGCAAATAGAACACTCTGGTAGTGAGTCCTTTGCTGGGAAGACAATTCTAAGATGTTCCAGACAAAGAGGGGCAATCACAGGTGCCTGGTATTCAGTGGCCCACAGAGCCCCCACAGGGATGTCCCACCAGAGTTGGAGACTCAAGGCTACCTACTCATGCCCCAACATGCCATTGTGTCCTCAGGGAGGTACCTGCTGGCACCACCTGGACCTTGGCAGCAGGCCTCATGGTAGGCAAGGGCAAACACTTTTAAGACTGTAAATATGCAGAATTCTGAATGACTAAGTGCAGCTATCATCTATATATCTCTCTATCTATATCTATCTAAACCTATCTATCTCTATCATCTATCTATCTATATCTATCTATTATCTATCTCTATCTCTACAGATAGATATCTATCTATATCTATCTATATATCTATCTATATCTATCTACATCTTATTTATAATCTATCTGCATCTATATCTATCATCTATCTATCATCTTCCTTTATCTATTCAATTACATATCTGTATATCATCTATCATCTATTCTATCATCTGTCAAGTATTGATCTATCATCTATTTTTTCAACTATCTGCCATCTACTCTATCAGTCACCTATTTATCTCCATCTATCAATTGTATATCAATCATCTATCATTTATCTATATCTATCATCTATTCTACCTGTAATCTATCTTATCTACCTTCTGCCTGGCTCTCCATATAATATCTATTTGGAGATATGCTTACCTTTGTCTTATTCATGTAGCTTTCTTAAATGTAATCCACCTTAAATCTGAATAAACTTCTCTTGAGAGAATATACAATTCAACAAACAAAAGATGCATGAAGATGCCTTGAGTAGGCACTTATAACTAAACCATGTAGCTGTGCTGACTCTTTCAGATTTCAAACTTCTGAGTCTAAGACCTTCATATATATAGATTATGTCAATGGACAAACCATAGAAAATAAACTTCTCATTCTTTTCTGTGCTCCAAACTGCATCAGAGCCTGGGGCTATGTCTGGACTAAGGCAGGGGTAAGATCCAGGACCAGGGAAGAAGGGCAGCTGCAGATAACTATCTGCAGAATTTGTGAGACAGAGGAGTGGACCCAGGCTGGGGAGCTAGAAGACACATGTTGGAGTCAGTGCTGGGTTTTGTTTCCATTTTGCTTCACTGTCCTTCAGCTACCTCATGCTTTCTGGAAATTGCTTTCTTTGTTTCTGTCTTGAGTTGTTAAAGATGAGGTTCCATTTTATAGCCTAGCCTCATTGCCTAAATAAAAAATTAGGCTTTTGTGACTCTTTTCATTAATCTTACAAATCCATTTGTCTTGTTTCCTGTCACTTAGAAAGTTTTATCAACTTGTCCTCTTTGCATGTCCAAGGCTTTGACCAGTTTATTTGGTGTGAAGCCACTAGTTACTTCACCTAGTCCACCTGCTGAGGGAGTGTCAACTCTTACCACACTGTGGGAGCAAACATTCACTGTAGCAACAGTGACTGGGTTTGGCTCATGTTCAAAAGAAAAAAAGAAGGGTTTCATTCCTATGTAGCTGAAAGTGTCATTACCCAAACTTCAGCTGGAGGTGGTTCCTTCAGTAAGCACATCAGTTTGCTTGTTTTCTGCTACATCTGTTTCCACTGTCTAGGCTCATTCCCAGGCCAGCTTCCCAGCCCAAAGTCTGCAGTGGAAAAGAGAGCAGCCCTCTTCTGAGCCACATTCTTGAGGCATAGATTACATTTCCATGAATCACATCCATTTCAAATTGACTTTCTGTGAATTGTGATACATGGACCTGAGTTCTTTATATTTTCTGGATAAAATCTGAAACATAGAAGTTAAAGTTGTCCTACTCCTACAAGAAAGCATAGGAAAATATTCAAATGATCTTGGAGTAGACAATGAATCCTTACATTGGACACAAAGTTAAGATTGGTAAAAGAGAAATAACATCTTGGATTTCATTAAAATTTAGAAGTTCTTCTCTTAGATTGTCACCATTAACAAAATTAAAAGTCAACCCATAGATTTAAAGAAAATATTCATGATAGACATATTTGACAAAAGGCTTGTTTGCAAGATGCAGGAGGAGTAATGTTCACTAGTATATCTGACCATCAACAGGCTTGAGCCATAGCTCTGAAATGTTGGCAAAGGATGGCTGTTCCAGCAACACAGGGATGGATCTTCACACCACTCGCCTGGGTGGATGGGTGGGGAAATGGTGGGTGTTCCTATCAGTCATCAAAAGAAAAAGCAAGAGAAGGGATAATTGGAGATGAAGGGATACAGACTGTACAACGGGACTGGATATAAAAACTCAGAAATGGACAGCACAATACTACCCAATTGTAATGCAATTATGTTAAAACACTGAATGAAGCTGCATGTGAGGTATAGGTTTTTTGTTTTTGTTTTTTTTGTTTTTTTTTCTTTCTATTATTGTTTTAATTCTTATTCTGTTGTCTTTTTATTTCTTTTTCTAAATCGATGCAAATGTACTAAGAAATGATGAATATGCAACTATGTGATGTTATTAAGAATTACTGATTGTACATGTAGATTGGAATGATTTCTAATTGTTTTGTTAATTCTTTTTTTAATTAATAAAAAAAAAAGAAAAAAAAAAGAAAAAGCAATTGGATTCAGAACAGGCAAAAGAGCAGTTTCTATTGCAATGAAATGGCACAGGAACCTACCCCTACTTTAGATGCTGGACAGTCCCATGAATTCTCAGGGAAGTTGTGACCTCAACCAAGGACAGGTGCCATGAGAGTTTTTGGTTCAGTTGCAAGAAATAAGTCAAGGACTAATCAGTGTGTATAGTCAAATAGTTTAATATGTTTGATGCAGGAGAGCCCTGGAAGTTCTAGGCTGGATGCTACAGAAATCTGGGATTTCTCTGCAGATTAGCCAGTGTGAACAACCAAAGAATCCAAGGAGTAGTCAGTGTGTACAGCCCAAAAAGTTTAACACATACTAGAAATACACACTCAAAGGGATTGAGCTTGGACTTTTTCCAAAGGAGGAGAATTTCCCTGAGACTGGGATTCTTGCATTATAAGGACTTGGAAGGGCCTTTCTCCCTCTAGTTATAATAATGAGGGATTGATGAGCTGCACTTTTCATTGGTTCTTTTCAGGTACTGACCTGAGTGAGGGATGAGTGTGTGGGGGCTTGGTGTGTGCATGCCAAAAGGAACTTCTTATGGGTCTTAGGGTCACTTCCCCCTCCCTCTTCCCTATCTAACCTGCCTCACTTTGACAGTTCTTTAAACAAGATGGTAGGAAATGTTGGTATTTCTGTCCTTCTGTATTAGGAGAACTGATTTGTTCACAATGGGGAAGCATCTTTATATAGGATATACAATTATACATGCTAGTCTGTTTATAAAGGAAATTGTACCCCATTTCTGAATGACCTTTAGGTCTGCAGAATTATATGTGTTTCATTTCTAATACAAACAACCAGTAAAATCATAGAGTTTTGTGAACACATTGCTCCAAACAAAAAGCACACAATGAAATTGCAAAGAAGAATTAAAGTATTCAGAGGCAGAGCAAGATGGCAGCACAGTAGCATGTAGAATTTGGTTCATCCTCAGGAGAAGTTAGTAAATAGCCAGGAATGGCACTGAAAAACTGCTGGAGGAACATCAGTGACTGGACACACAATGTACACAAGTCTGAAACAGGTAAAAAGGCTGAGACCTCAAAGAGAACTGTAAATCCCCCAAGTCAGGGATGCTGATGCCCCTCCACAATGGGCCTAGCAGGCTGGTTTCCCAAGGGGAAAGGAAACATACTTTACTAGCAGCAAAGGCTCAGCTCAACCAAGGTACAATTGTTGAATTAATCAACAAATTCTGAGTACCATAAACAGACCCTCAGCACAGATAAACCTGGAATAACCAGTAAAGGAACTGGGAATTTTTCTGGCCTGACAGAGAGGAGGCAGAGCTGATGGATTAAAAACAGTCTTTTCTGGGTTGGGCAGCAAAAAATACTGGAAAATGACTTTACCCTAAGAAAACATGGCACATGGAGCCTGGATATACATAGAGCCATGTATCAATGCAGACTCTTGATTGACAAGCACAAAAAGAGGGAGCCCACCTCTGAAAAGGATTTTTTGCTTTTTTTCACTCCTTAAACAGCTCATTAGACAGAACTGGAATCACTCTCAAGCTCCAGAACTACTCCAAGCAATGGTGGAATTAAATTATTTGAGAGACAAAGTAACTAGTCAGGTGAAAGTGGTTAATTCCTGGGTGTATCTTTCCCAAGTAAACAGAGTGGGACCCAGTTCAAGTGGAATCCCTCCTTCAAGGAATTCAAGCCCCAGGGATTGGAAAACAGAAACAGTAAAATGTATCCTACTACTTCACTTCAGTCTCAATACACCCCTGGCAGGAAGAGTCCACTGAAGTTAAAGGCACCACATCACTTTAACCTGGGGGGAAGCTATAGACAGAGAAGCACCATATACCTGAACAAGATAGGAAAAACACAGAGAGGAGAGTTTCCATAAGAAAGTCTGACAATCTGCTGGATCTCACTTCCAGGGAAATCTGATACTGGATACACTTTCCTCCTGAAAAGAAGGGCTATGTGGTCTGGAATAATCTGACGGAGGTCTATAACATCTGAGGAGTCCCTCCTGAAAATAAAAGGCTCTATACAGGTTGGGCCAAGAAACAGAAATACAAGAACTGAAAAAAATTTTATCAGTTAAAGAAACTATGCTAAGGTTATAGAATTGATTGACCTAAGTATCAAAGAACAGGTAAATGAGAAAGCCATCCAGCAAGAAAAACCTAGGTAAAAGAGTGAAAACAACCTCCAGAGTAAACTAATTAAGGCAATCAAATGCCTAGATGTCAGCAAAAAATGACTGTCGCAATAGGAAAATTGAAGATATGGTACAGTCAAAGGAACTAAGCAACACTTCAAATGAGGTACAGGAGTTGAAAACAATGAATTCAGAATGTTTGCACAGACGTGAAAAATCTGATCAAAAACCAAATCAATGAGTTGAGGGAGGATATAAAGAAGACAATGGACAAATAAAAAAAAAGTTTGAAAAACAAACATTTGAACTTATGGGATTGAAAGGCACAATAAAAGAGATTAAGAAAAATGGAAACCTACAATAATAGATTCGAAGAGGCAGAAGGAAATATTAGTGAACTAGAAGACTGGACATCTGAAATATGAAACAAAAAATAAAATATAGGGAAAATAAAGGAAAAAATATGATTGGGGCCTCAGGGAATTAAATGACAACATGAAATGCATGAATATACATGTTGTGAGTGTCCCAGAAGGAGAAGAGAAGAGAAAAGGAGGAGAATGACTAATGGAAGAAACCATTACTGAAAATTTCCCATCTCTTATGAAAGACAAAAAATTACAGATCCAAGAAGTGCAGCATACCCCAAACAGAATAGTTCCAAATGGACAAACTCCAAGACACTTACTAATCAGATTGTTAAATGTCAACGATGAACAGAGAATTTTGAAAGCAGCAAGAGTAAAGCAATCCAGCACATACAAAGTGAGCTCAGTAAGAGTATGTGAGGGTTTCTTAGCAGAAAACATGGAAGCAAGAAGGCAGTGGTATGATATTTAGTAACATCATAATTTTATTATATTCCACAAGGTGTTATTATTCAATCACTTTGCATAGTTAATAAAAATACAAAGTAATTGTATAACAGCACCTAATGGAACAGATGCCAGGGAGGGCCATGAAGTCTTTGCTTATCCAATGTTTCAGTATGCAGAATACTAATTTAAATTATTTAAATAAATTTAACTATGGAAAATTTTGTTTATCTTAATAATTGGATTTTATTATATTATTGCTATTGAATTAATTACAACAAATATCTGCTCATTTTCTTCTCTGTGCTAAGCTCTGTGCTTTAAATTCAGGTTGTACAAAATGAAAAAGTGAAACCTTGTCATCAACATAAAATATACATGTAATTCCTTATACTTCAAGTGGAATTCTGGGGATTTCTCATAGTATATTATGAAAGATCATGTAAGCATTTGTTCAGGATTCATGCACACAGTTTTCAGACCATTGTGTGCATTATTCACCCTTAACTATTTTCAAATATTGAATTAGATTACATTAAAATTTACATGGAGGTGTGGATGGAAAAATATAAATGAAAAATTATACTAGTGGTTCTTTAAGTTTACGTATGAAAGTAAATTAAATTTACTTTTATGCTGCATGGGATAAGAGCAGATATACAATATTCTATTTAGCCCAGGAAAACTTTGCTGTGCAGAGGTCCTCCTGATACTGACCAATCTGCAAAAAAGAAATGGTCTAGGTTTTTCAATCTCTATACAAATCATTTCAGAATATTTTAAAATGTCATTATACTTTTTATTTCATTGGCAGGCACCAGGAATTGAACCCAGGTGTCTGGCATGGCAGGCAAGAACTCTGCTTACTGAGCCACATGGCCTGCCCTGTCATATAGTTGTTAACAGAAATTTCCTATTTCATCTTCCTTTGTTTGTTTCAAAATAGTAAGACCATGGGTTTAAGATGGAAGAAATAAAGGACCAAAGGCATCATAATACTAAAATTTTACCAATGATTTTTAATTCCTGCTGGTTTATTATTCTTTAATGTAGCCACCATTTTGAGGATTGGCTCTTTTGAAATATTTTCTCAATATTAAATTCATGAGGTATGTATTAGTCAGGGTTCTCTAGAGAAACAGAATCAACAGGGAACAATCGCAAATATAAAATTTATAAAAGTGTCTCACATGACCGTGGGAGCACAGAGTCCAAAATATGCAGGGAAATCTGTGAAGCCTATAATTCCAATGGAGGGTCTCAAAGAACTCCACAGGAGAGGCTTGCCAGCTGAACCAGGAAGAGCCTGTCTATTATGAATCCTCCTTAAAAGGCTTCCAGTGATCATATTAAGCACTACCTATTGCAGAAGACACTCCCCCTTGGCATATTACAAATGGAATCAGCGGTGGATGCACATAACATGATCATGATTTAATTCTATTAAATGTCCTCATTGCAACAGACAGGGCAGCACTTGCCCAACCAGACAAACATGTACCACCACTTGGTCAAGATGACACATAAATCTGACCATGTCGGTCCACCCTTGTCAACTTGGCAGCTATGCATGCATCCTTAAACCGCACCTAATTTCTAAATAAAAAAACAATAAAGCACATGTTTTTTTATTTAACCTAACAATACTCAACTGTCCTGAATATAACTGGAAACACATTAAATCTCTCCAGAATATGGTGCAAATCACTGGGTAATATTCATTCTGAACTTTATATCTTACAACTTAAATAGTACAACATGAACAAAAGAGCATTACAGTCCTCCTTTCTGTAACTGATCATGTGGTTGAAGTTCATATTTATCACTACCTTCCATTACCCATTTCATGTTCCCTTTACTCTCAGCAAGCACTTCAGCTGGACATGGTTCTTTGCAGGTGGGGTGACCCAAACCTTCTTTCCTAAAGTTTCAGAGCCATTGGCAGTCCTGCCTGGATTGGGTTGTTGCAGTTTTGGATTGATTTTAATCACAGGGTATGGTAGTACTAAAAGAGGCCTTAGGGGAACTCCTATATTCCAAGAAAACTCTCCTTTAGCTCTATTATGTAGTTGAACTCCTACTCCCTTTGATAGTCAGGGTCAATCACCCCAGGCAATAATGTAATCTCCTTCTTGGCCTGTTGATCCAGTGACATAAGTAGCCCAAAGTGACCAGGTGGCAGTCTTAGATTCCAGGTTAATGGAATCACTGTTGTTTCTTCTGATGGAAGCACTTCCCATTTTGGAACTAAAACCTGTAGACCAGCAGAACTCAGGGCTGCAGGGAGGGGAAGCAAAAATGTTCCTAGTGGATCACAAGGGGTAATAGTGAGGGCACCACTCTCATTTCCACCCTTTGGTTCCTGGACCCATGGATCCTGGCTATGGGAGAAACAGCACCGACAGTGGAGGCTGATTCAGAGCATATACAGCTTCCTGGAGAGCATAACCCCAGCCTTTCAAGGTATGCCACCTAGTTGACACCGTAATTGAGCTTTTAAAAGGCCATTCCACTGTTCTATCAATCCAGCTGCTTCTGGATGATGGGAACATGGTAAGACCAGAAAAATCCATGAGCATGTACCCATTCCCACACTTCATTTGCTGTGAAGTGTGTTCTTTGATCAGAAGCAATGCTATGTGGAATACCATGATGATGGATAATGCATTCTGTAAGCCCACAAATGGTAGTTTTGGCAGAAGCTTTGTGTGCAGAGAAAGCAAACCCATATCCAGAGTATGTGTCTATTCCAGTAAGAACAAATAGCTGCCCATTCATGAAGGTAGGGGTCCAATGTAATCAACCTGCTGCCATGTAGCTGGCTGGTCACCTCGGGGAATGGTGCCAAATCGGAGGCTGAGTGTGGGTCTCTGTTGCTGGTAGATTGGGCACTCAGCAGTAGCTGTAGCCAACTCAGCCTTGATGAGTGGAAGTCCATGTTGCTGAGCCCATGCATAACCTCCATCCCTACCACCATGATCACTTTGTTCATGAGCCCATTGGGCAATGACAGGAGTTGCTGGGGAAAGGGTTGACTGGTATCCACAGAGTGGGTTATCTTATCCACTTGATTATTAAAACCTTCCTCTGCTGAAGTCACCCTCTGGTGTGCATTCACATGGGAAACAAATATGTTCATGTTTTTAGCCCACACAAAAAGGTCTATCCACATACATCTTCCCCAGACCTCTTTGTCACCAATTTTCCAATTATGGTCTTTCCAATCCCAGGCCATCCATTAGTAACAGCCATTAATAACAGCCCATGAGTCAGTATACAAACACATCTCTGGACCTGTTTCCTTCCAAGGAAAATGAACAACTAGGTAGACTGCTCGAAGTTCTGCCCACAGGGAGGAATTTCCCTCACCACTGTCCTTCAAGAGCACCCCAGAAAGGGTTTGTAGGGCTACAGCTGTCCACTTTTGGGTGATACCTACATATCTTGCTGAACCATCTGTAAACCAGGCCCGAGGTTTCTTTTTCTCGGTCAATTCACTGTAAGGAACTCCCTAAAAGGCCATATCTCTGGTCTGGGAAAGAGAAGGTAATGTGGCAGGAGTGGAGACCATGGATATTTAGGCCACTTCTTCATGCAACTTACTTGAGCCTTCAGGACCTGCTCTGGCCCTATCCCATATATACCATTTCCATTTTACAATAGAGTGCTGCTGCACATGCCAACTTCATGGCTCAGTGGGTCAGACAACACCAAGCTCATGATAGGCAACTCAGGACTCATGGTAATTTGGTGGCCCATGGTTAAGCATTCAGTCTCTACTAAGACCCAGTAGCAGACCAAAAGCTGTTTCTCAAAAGGAGAGTAGTTATCTGCAGCAGATGGTAAGGTTTTGCTCTAGAATCTTAAAGGTCTTCATTGTGATTCTTCTATAAGGGACTGCCAAAGGTTTCAGACAGCATCTCTGTTTGCCACTGACACTTCCAGCACCATTGAATCTGCTGGATCATATGGCCCAAGTGGCAGAGCAGCTTGTACGGCAGCCTGGACCTGTTGCAGACCCTCCTCTTTTTCAGGTCCCCACTCAAAATTAGCAGCTTTGCTGGTCACTCGATCAATGGGTCAGAGTAGCACACCCAAATAAGGAATAGGTTGCCACCAAAATCCAAAAAGGCCAACTAGGTGTTGTGCCTCTGTTTTGGACATAGTGGGGCCAGATGCAGCAACTTATCCTTCACCTTGGAAGGGATATCTTGACATGCCCCACACCACTGGATACCTGGAAATTTCACTGAGGTGGAAGACCTCTGTATTTTTGTTGGATTTATCTCCCATACTCTGATATGCAAATGCCTTACCAGTAAGTCTAGAATAGTTGCTACTTCTTGCTCATTAAGTACAATCAACATGATATCATCAATATAATTGACCAGTGTGATGTCTTGTGGGAGGGAGAAACAATCAAGGACCCTACAGACAAGGTTATGACATAGGACTGGAGAGTTGATATACCCATGTGGTAGGACATTGAAAGTATATTTCTGACCTTGCCAGCTGAAAAAAAACTGTTTCTGGTGGTTCTTACTGATAGCTATTGAGAAAAAAAGCATTTGCCAGTTCAATAGCTGCATATCAGGTACCAGGGGATGTATTGATTTGCTCAAGCAATGATACCACATCTGGAACAGCAGCTGCAATTGGAGTTACCACCTGATTGAGTTTACAACAATCCAGTCTCATCCTCCAAGACCCATCTGTTTTCTGCACAAGCCAAATAGGAGAATTGAATGGGGATGTGGTGGGAATCACAACCTCTGCATCCTTAAAGTCCTTAAGAGTGGCAGTAATCTCTGCAATCCCTCTAGGAATCCAGTATTGTTTCAGATTTACTATTTTGCTTGGTAGAGGCAGTTCTAGTGGCTTACTCTTGGCCTTTCCCACCATAATAGCCATCACTGCATGAGTTAGAGAGCCAATGTAGGGATTCTGTCAGTTGCTCAGTATGTCTATACAAATCATACATTCTGGAACCAGGTAAATAATTACAGAATGGGTCCGGGGGCCCACTGGACCCACTGAGACGGACCTGAGCTAAAACTCCATTGATCACCTGACCTCCATAAGTCCCCACTCTGACTATTGGACCAGAGTGACGTTTTGGGTCCCCTGGAATTAGTGTCACTTCTGAACCAGCGTCTAACAATCCCCAAAATATCTGATCATTTAATTTTCCCCATGCACAGTTACCTTGATAAAAGGCTGTTGGTCTCTCTGGGGAAAGCTTAGAGGAAGAATAACAGTATAAATTTGTGGCAGTGTAGCAGGGTTCTCTCTCAAAGGGACCTGGGCTCCCCTTCATTCACGGGTCTGTGGGTCTGTGAACTGTCTCAAGTCTGGAAATTGATTGAGGGGCCATGATTCCGTGTTTTTGTGATTCAGGTAAGACTTCTGTTCACTTGACTTAGAACTCTTTTGTTTATAAATCTCGAACACGAATTTAGTAGACTGCCCTTCTATTGTATTTCTAGGTACCCCGTGATTTACTAGCCAATGCCATAAATCTCTGTGAGTCATATAAATTTGATGCCTGCTTTGAGTTTGCTACTATAATAGCCATGTCTACCCTGTCTTTGGGGGTAAAGTGTTGCCACCTGACTTCTGCCAACTCTGGATCCAGTCATCTCAATTGTGTTTAAGGATTCCAGGTCTGTGACAGCAATTCCTACAGTAATATCTGACCCATAGAGAAGAGCAACTACAGAGCTCTTCAGGGATGATGGTGCTAATCTCACAAATTTCTTTCTCACTGTTATGGTAAAAGGTGCATCTTCTGGACATTCCTGGGGTGTAAGAGCATGCTTTGCATGATAAATTCACTCTAACATTCCAAGCCTCTGGATCCCCTCAACTACATTATACCAAGGCAGTTCTGGCATTCCAACCTCAGGTAATATTGGCCACCTTTTGATCCATGTTTCAACCAACAATCCAAACAAACTGTTAGTACCTTTTCTAACCCCTTGAGCCTGTTCCATTGAACGTAGAATTTTAGCTTAGTCAGCCCATATCAATAAATTCAGCCTGATCTAACCTTATATTCCTCCCACCATTATCCTGCACCCTTAAAATCCTTTGCCACACATATTCCCCTGATTTTTGTCTATATAAATTGGAAAACTCACACAGTTGTTATGGAGTATAACATACCTCTTCATGTGTGGTACTTTGTACCTCACCTTTAGGGTCCTGTTGGGACTTTAGTCTAGTTGTAGGTCTCAATGAAATGAGGGGTTGTGGGGGTGGGTCATGAAAAGAATTAGAAATATCTTCCAAACCATTTGTTTCCGGGCCTTCATTTGCAGTTTCATATGGTAAAACAGGATTAATCACGCTAGGGGTAATCCCTTCAGGAGGAGGGGTGCCAGTCTCCTCAAAGCAGGCTGGA
This sequence comes from Tamandua tetradactyla, assembly GCF_023851605.1. Taxonomy (NCBI): domain Eukaryota; kingdom Metazoa; phylum Chordata; class Mammalia; order Pilosa; family Myrmecophagidae; genus Tamandua; species Tamandua tetradactyla. The sequence goes on along the minus strand of NC_135330.1, from coordinate 95,169,223 downwards.
GGTGTGGCAGCTATGTCCTCAGGGCAAACTATTACAGGGTTATATACAAAAGACTCAGCATGGCCTAGAGGTTCAACCTCACCCCCAACATCATTATCAATCCACGTCACCATCCCATTTTTTAGGGTCCCACTCCTTTCCAATCAATGCCCTCACTTTAACAGCAGACACCATGTAACATTGCGATTTCAGCTTATGTTTTAAACTTGCTACTCTAACAATAAGATTCTGAGTCTGATTTTCAGAGATCTCAAGTCTACAGCTACAGGAGATAAGATTTTCTTTCAGGGTACTCATAGAAACATCTACATCTGTCAGATGGCGCTTAAGCTTCTTGTTTGAAGCCTTAAGCCCATCCTTTTCACTCCCTAATGTAGCCAGTGTATCTAACAACAAGCAGCCAACATCTCTCTTCCTCTTATTTTCACAAAACTCTGTAAATGCATCCAGAACATTATTCCCCATAGCCTGGCTTCATACGACCTAAGCATTAGAAGAATCAAATGGTGATATTTTGACTATTTCTTTTGCCAACTCACTCTGTGGATTGGGAGTGTCATTCTGATTATGGGAATCAGAGTCCTTAGTGCCTTTGAGTCCAGTCAGAGTAGGAAACCATTCATAAAAATCCATTTTTAAGATTCTGTTTCTTAAGAATCACTCCTGGTACCAAGATGTATTACTCAGCATTCTCTAGAGAAACAGCATCAACAGGGAACACTCACAGATATAAAATTTATAAAAGTGTCTCACGTGATCACGGGAACACAGAGTCCAAAATCTGTAGGCCAGGCTGTGAAGCCAATGATTCCGATGGAGGGTCTGGACAAACTCCACAAGAGTGTCTCTCTAGCCAAAACAAGAACAGCCTCTCTCTTCTGAATCCTCCTTAAAAGGCTTCTAGTGATCAGCTTAAGCATTACTCACTGCAGAAGACATCCCCCTTTGGCTGATTACAAATGGAATCAACTGTGGATGCAGTTGACATGATCATGATTTTATTCTATGAAATGTCCTCATCACAACAGACAGGCCAGCACTTGCCCAAACAGACAAACAGGTACCACCACTTTGCCGAGTTGACACATGAACCTGACCATGACAAGGTAGATATTATATAAAATATTAATAATTCAAAGATCTTCAAAAGCTTCCCAGAAATACAAAGCAAGCAAATGGGGAAGAGTCTAGACATAGAATATGTCTTCCTATGAAGATGTGACATTTTAACTCTAAACTGTCATAGGTAAATTAAAACTAGAAACCTTAAGTTGATTATTGGGTACAAAATGACGTTTGTTCTGTGTTGAAACTATGAAAACCTCTTGTATTTTTATATATATTGTAGTGGTTTTTGGTAATTGGTTTGAAAGGGTAATGTGATATGTAGAAAATATTTTTAAAATTTTCCTAAGTTCTCAACCTTCAGCTTGAAACCAGTTTCACTAGATAAGAGCTGCATATAAATACTGAAGTAGCCACTTTCAACCAATTCATTTGTACAATTCTATTTCTAATCTTTCAATAAATATGCTCATATAAAACAACAGCAAGAAAAGACAACTTATTGATGAACTGTTTTAAATGGTCCTGAGCTAAAGACCATCAGGGAGGAGTAAATGAGAGAATTTAAGTTCTTACATGTAGGAGAACAGTCTCAAAATGACACCTGCCCTGCCTTCTGGCAGTTATAAGTGGTTCTGTGTATTTTAAATGGTAATACCAATCACAAGAAAAAGGGAATAAGAAAACCAGAATGTGAAATATGAGGCTGTGATTAATGTTCCTTTAAAGAATTAGAATGTGGAATGATAACCATGTCTAGAATTGTATATTCCACAGTTTAAAGACATCAAGAAGAATAGACAGTTTAAGCAATTGAAGGAGGACATTTGCTGTTCACTAGGGTTTATTAGGAAGTTCGCCCAAGAGCCCATAAATGTGGAGGCCTCAGAAACAAGTAAAACATTCTAGCTGACATTGGAAATTATGAATAGGAATATTAAAAATGAATTGGTTGTGTACTGACATTATCATTAATTATCCATAAATTATCAACAATAGATACATTTGCATATATACTTAAAACAATCTTTATATCTCAGATTATTTGCATTCTGAAATATGTCCAACTTGTATGATAAAACAATATTTAACATAACACAGGAAACTCAACACATTTCTTCCTATTAAACTTCACAATATTTTAAGATAAATATTGATTCCCACAAATAATATCTACATTCATAAGTTGAAAGAAAAGACACTATAGCTGATATTATTTTCTAGATCTGTGAAGATTTATTTTGGTGAAATTAATGAATTCATGAATCAACCAATCAATACATCATTCCATAATTTTTTCAGGTGAGGTCATCACTCAACTACATTTTTATTTCCAAAATTGAAATGAATATTAACCATAACAAAATTACTATAGTTTAAAAACACCAAGTAGTACAAATGAAAGCATAACATAAAGCAGAATTACAACTGCTCTCCATAATTTATTCCAAAAGACTGGCTTTTAATGATTTATAGAATATCCTCAGAGACCTTAACTTTGAAATATATATAATATTAAATAATTGGTATTATTTGAAATATTTCTTGGGGTCTTTTTCTAGGGATTTAAAGTATGCCATATATTCATTTCATTGGTCTTATTCAATAATACTTTGAGTGAACTTAAAGTATTTTAATAGCAAAATGGTAGAGATATAAGAAGCATGCAAGCTTGTTTAAGTAATATGGAATATGCCTTCTCTCTGCCAACTTTGGTGATACATATAAACACTGTATCTGAAGTTAAGACAGAAGCAGAGTTATAATTTACATCTATGATCATCAAAGGTGGTTTTGGTTTTTAAATATAATAAGAACTATATCTCACTTATTTGTCATAATTATGTATTTTTATGATACAGACACTTCTTTTATGACCTCCACCATCAAAATTTTCACCCCCAATTGAAATGTTCACCTTCTTTCCCTTGGCTGGGCTAACTCTATGCCTCCTCCAGGAGAGGAAGAATTGAGAACAAACACATAGAAGTATGCCTGCATAATGGGGACCCAAGGACAACGTTAAAATCAGCAGTAACTGAGGATGCCATATCTGACAAAGTCACTCCACCTGCTCTAACAAATTCTTCTTGTACTTGGAGGTTTTCCTTCTCTCATACCTGTTGAGAATCTTACAGCCAACACAAACAGGATTGCCAGTGACTGTTGTAGACAAGGTGATTCAACCATAAGGGAAATCTCACTGGAGCACAAACTGTTTTTCCCAGTGGCCAAAAAAACTTCTTCTTCTGCCTTCCAATCTTGTACCAGAAGGTACAGCCAGTGGGGCTGAGGAAATGCAAGTCAGATCTCTTTCAGACAAAGCCAACAAAAACCATGTTACATTCTGCACAGATCATATTATTACCACTTATGTCATTCATCTTTTTAATGTCTGCATTACATAAAGGGCTGGATTAATGTTAACTGATCCAGATTCATACCCATAACTGAGGAGTACATGGTCTCTTCCTGAAAGCATTGTGCCCCACTGTGACTGGCCATATTGTAGGTCTCTTTCAGATGCCAGCCCACTTGCATTTGTCACAGAACTCAGTCTGGCAGCTTTATCCCATAGGTCAGCCTTAGAAATTTGTCACAGCCATAGACAATGACAGTATACCTGAAGGTAGGGGCTGGCCTTGTGGCATCAGGTTGAGGGGCCAGGTAATGGCACAGTAGGAAAAGCATGTAGAAATGAACTGGAAGTTCAGCAAGCAGGACAGCTGATGGGTTGTGTGGCCCAAGCCATTAATAGCCACAGAAGTCATCTTGCATGCTTCACGTCTATAGCCCTACACCTCCCTCCTGCCTCCTCAGATCCCAGCTGGCCACTGCCACTGGTGCAGTTTTGGGGGTTGGACACCACACTTGTAGGAATGTGGACCTAGGAGACTCTCAGTCCTTCTTGGAACTGGGAGTGGCCATGGGCTGAGGGGTGACCAGAACTACCCCAGCTCTTACCACTTCAGCCCACTCAGCAGATGCCCCACTGCTGCTGAGTCATCATTGTGGAGATACATAGTGTTAATACATTTTAAATTCAGAGAATGATCCAGTACTTGATTAAGATCGTTGTTTTTTCCATCTTCATGTCCCCCAATACTCCACGACTTACAACCTTATTATTTTTAAAAGATTTAAGTTAAGTTAAATTCCATTGTAAGTTACAAGAACAATAATGACATCATAAAGGGAGAGTGTCTGTATCATAAAAAATGGCTTCCAATTTATCCGTATATACATGTTCCATTCATCATTGCTGTGCACATCATTATTAACAGTATATAATAATTATGACACATCATCTTGGGTTGTATATTTTTCAGTTAACATTCAAACTTACTTTCTGATTTAACTAGGTTATCATAACTATGTTTAGAGTTGGGTGAAAAAATGGAAATAACATAGAATTTTCTGCCACAGATTTTACTTCATAAATATTTGCAAATACTAACCCATTGAAAAGATCTACTTATTTGCCGGCAACTCATTACAAAATTCTGCCTTCAGCAGTCCTAGATCACTTCAAAATTCTGCATTTAAAAATTTCCGTTAATAGGTTATTAGGTAAAACACTGGATCCATTGTTGAATTGTGTGGTAAAGTTTTCTTGTTAAATGTTTTTCTCAGTCTGATATTGATGATGTGAACACAAGTAAGTATAATTTACACAGCATATTGGTAATCCTTTTCCAGCAAAGGACATCTCTAGAGCTTCTATCAAAGAAAATAATAACATGTTGACTCCTGAGCCTGAATTCATAGACTACAGTTTCCTCAGTCTTCTCATAGGAGAAGAAGATATGAAACCATAATTGTTGAAGAGTATTTTATAAAATAATCCGATAAACATAAGCCACACTAGAACAGTCTATTTTCTATGTGGAAAGAGTGTGCATAATATTTTCTTCTGTTTGCTGAAACCTCACCAAAGACTCTAGCAGATAATGATTATTTAAAGCATATTTATTCCCATAATTTTATCCATAAAGATATTCAATGAGTTCTTGGGACTGTCGTTAATGTTGGAGATTAAGCAGCAAGAAAGACACAAAATTGTATTCAGGACATTTATATGCCCCTGGTGTGAAAATTAGTTGTAAATAAAAAGTGAAGAGTCAGTTTCTTTCAAGTAGCCAAAATGAAAAATCATCATAGCAGAGATCAGAGTGGCATATAGTTGTCTAGATACTTGAATAAACTGATGATAGATTAGATAGACAGCACATAGGTAGATAAATGGATAGATAGATAGATAGAAATTTGTTTGAGAAACTCACCCACAGACACCAGGTGATTTATACTCTTTATCATAACATTTCTGAACAGATTTTTTTAGTTTTTGTCCAGCAAGGCCCACTCTTCCTGGGTGAAGTCTATGGCTACATCATTGAAGGTCACTGGTTCCTAAAACAACATAGGCATTTGTATTCAGACAGGGCCATCACTACTAATATGCAATGTAGATTGGTTAAAATAACCACACTGAGAAAGAGAGTATTTTCTGTGTATAAATAGCTTAAACTATGGGATTGCAGTCTGATTGTTCTCACTTCTAGCCTGGCACCTATCATTCAGGTACACTGACAGACATGTATACATCCTGAATAGATAAAACCTCACCATAAAGGAAAATGGCATAATTTATGGTGTGATATAATCTGGAAATTTTCAAAAAAACTGATAACTTCTGTATGCTGATTTAAAACTTTTCTATTGGAAATTCATAACTAAATTTCTCTTCTTCAAAACAAAAGAAAAAATTGTTCTTCATGAATTTCAAATGAACTCACAGACTTATCATGAAGGAAGCCATATTCTCTCTTTTTTTTTTTTTTTTTTTTTTACATGGGCAGGCACTGGGTATCGAACCCGGGTCCTCTGGCATGACAGGTAAGCGTCCTTGCTGCTGAGCCACCGTGGCCCACCCAGAAGCCATATTCTTAATCTGCCACTTTTAAACATAACTATAGTTCAAATATTCCCCTCAGTCCTATCAAAATACTTACATGTTCTGCTTCAACAATCATCTTCCTTTGAGAAAGCCACTTGCCTCAATACTGACTTTTGACCTAGCTAACAGATTTCCATTCCTGCAGCCTAAACACCTCAGAATTCAAACCAACATCTTTGATCAACACCAACACCACTGACATGTCTCCCTCAGAATGCAAGTGGTCACAAATATAGTAAGGTGCCATCTCTTCAATACTGGGACCCTTTTCACAGTTATTTGCTTTAAACTAACCAACCCTTGAAACTCCTGTGGAAAATCTACTAACCTGACCCACATTAAAATAGCAATCCCATGGTTCTCTTTTGCTGTGATTGTATGCTGACCACATACAAACAGATTTGCTCAGTCTTCCTACAGCCTCCACATGGCAACCTTCCTTCCCTAGGATCTAGGAGTAATACACCAATTTTTTAAGTGTGTTTTCAGTTCTTATATGACCTCTATCTGGACCTAAGATTAAAATCCAACTTAGCCAATGGAGGTACCTGTAATGGCCTCATTTTCTTCATCTAAGGAACAGTTTCACAAATTTTTACAAGTTTTGAAAACTCTGATTAGATGATGATTCCTACCTAATCAACACTCATTAAAAAGAAGTGATAAAACTATTCTTAATTAAAATGGCAGAAAGTCTTGAAGCAATGTAAATAAATCTGCAGAATTGTACAGGCTTTATACAGAACTTGGGAACTGTATGTTCTCCATATTTCAACTCTACAAAACTCAGGTTTTTAATGAGCTATGAAGGTAGGCTATTCAGTAACAAAACTAGGCCCCCAAGACATCTGTACTAAAGTACTGTGCTAGGGCAACTTCTGTCATAGGAGGCATCCTATATTCAATATTCTCTTGGGCTTCCAAACCAATGTTTCATTTTTGTCTCTTGTGTATTCAACTTGATTCTCTCTTCAAGGATAAAATAGACTATTTATTGTTTCTAGTCTCTTTCTCTCTATTTCTATACATATTTTCACAAGTTCTGAAATTTTACTATACTTACAATACTACTGTATGCAGAGCTTAAAGTAAGGAAACTATACTCCCTGGTCTTTGTTTCCACTTACCAAAATTGTACAAATATCTTCCAATAGAAAGGAAATGGTTAATTTGGGACAAGATGGTAATGAGGATTACAAACATCTTTGTAAAATATGCAAGTATATCTATCAAAACTGTAAGAAGCTCACTATTGGGTAAAATAAATTCATTGCTTTTCATTGCATTTTCTGGATTCCTTCTCATGTTTTCCTGAGTACTACATAGTTCCCACTACAGTACTCATAACACTGGACTGACTGAGCTCACCTAATGAACCATCTGCCTCCTAGTGGACTAAGTTATGTGGTTACTCGTCTCTATTCCTTGTATACCACAATCCTAAGCACATTGCTACCACTACCATAGTGAATTACATCTGCAATGCAACCACGAGCTGCATGAGGAATAGAAATCCTTCTTCATCTCTTTTGTGAATACACAGCTTTAATATAGGCTGGAACCAAGTAGTGTAAATGTTGGGAGGGAGATTACTTCTAAGTCAGTTCCTGTCTCACCCCAAGTGTACCAGAATCCTGGGTATAATTAAATGAATTTCAAATATGTGAATATCTCATGAGTATCTTTAGAATGGGCCAGGCCAGTAGGAGAAATCTCCATATTTCTGCATATACATTCAATTTCAATAAAAACAGCAGTTCTCTACTCACCAGTGGTTGCATTGTCAACAGTTCTACCATCACCTGTATTCATCTGGTTTTTCACTCTCAGGCAGTTCAAACAGTAAGTGACCAATGCTGACAATAAAAAAGAAGCCAAAAGATTCATAACATTTTTACAATATTTAGAACCAGCTGTCATGTATATCAAAAAATTCATCTGGAAGTAACCTTACCAGTCTAACCTACAGAAAAATGTAGTGTGCTCTAAGAGAAGCAGAATAAAAGTCTAATCTCCTAAACTCCAATTGCTGATAATGAAAATGTGTCACAAGATATCTTACAGATGAGAAAATGAAAATTATGGACTGTCACATGTTAATTACCCATGATACTCAGGGTTTTTCAATCCCCTTCATGATTCTAAAACAGGGATCCCTAACTTATGCCACATGTGGATTTCAATCCCCATCTGTAGCTAAATATCCTGGAAATTCTAATTTAAGTATTCTTGGTTTATGCTCCAGTGTTATTTCTCTAAAATTTACCCCAGGCCTTTAGTTCCTCACTCCCCTTGTACTTGACCCTGCTCCTTCCTCTCTGCATGCAATTGCCTTGTATGATCTTCATTCAACTCCTTGGAGTTTTTAAGAAGATAACTGCCTCAACCCATTCAGCCCTGAATTTTAGATCTTTCCAAAATGTATTTGGACATTAGTCATGCAACATCAAAATTATTTTATGGCTGGGTTGATCACATCAAGGACTAAATTCATTTGAAGGAATCAATTATGTACAGCCTCCAAATCAAGACCTCCAAATTGCCTGAATAAGAAACTAGCAGGAGTACATGTGCCATAATGTTTCTGTCATGTCCCACAATCCTCATAAGGCAGGAGGCTCATAAAATATGGAATTAAGGGGTTTGTGATGAGAGCTAGTTGCTCCATCTGATAAATTCAGTGAGGTGGTTGCTGAAGTCCTAGACCTTATTAGTCATCATTTCTGGAATACCTGCCTTTCCTTTCTCACTCTGTGTACATGATATATGTGTGTCAATGTGTAAGTGTGTGAAAGCACTAATTATTTGTTACAAGTAAATTATCTCCTAAAACAATGTAAATAATTAATGTATTGCATGAACAAATCATGATAATCTGTCATAGCCCATATAGGATTAAATCACAGATTTTATCTGAGTTCCAGAAAAAAGAAAAGGTGTATTATGTTTGACTCTGCTTAGCTGTATTTGCCTACTTAATTCTCACAATAATCCAGATGTTTATTCGTTTAACAAATGGCATAATCAGAGGTTCAGAAAATTTTAGTATTATGACAAAATTGCATGGTTAGAAAATGTCATAAGTAGAATTTGAATTCTGCTCTGTCAGTCTGCCAAGCTTAAATTCTTGGAGTATTACACAGCACTCAGATCCTATGGATTATCTCTCTCATAACCAATATCAGAAGTCCCAACCTGTGGCCACAACTTCCTCTCTTAGTCTTTCCACAGAAATAATTCCAATATGCAGATTCTCTTTCTGCATGAGGACCTATAATGCATTGAAATCTCTCAACAAACATCATCTATCTCTCCTCATAAGTACTGCATATTTGAGCCCACATTTTGTAATTTCAACAGATATTTACTGAAACTAAAATTTTGTAATTTTAACAGGTATTTACTGAGCCTAACCTCCATCTACACTTATACCAATCAAAACTTCAAGAATCAGTAACTCCAAATACATGCAATTTTCCATGACTGCATCTGAAACAGTAACTGAGTAAGATACTGACCCTGGACTACACATATTCTAAATTCCTAGAAGTTTTCAAATATACCTGGCAACCATACTATATCTTTATAATTTAATAATTCCTGCATACTCATAAATACACCAGATATTCTTCGTACCTTTTGAATGTCATACACTTAACATTTCCCCTCATTTCTAACAAATAAGGGTAAGTTCTGCTAAGAGGATGGATTATACAATTTGCCAAATTACACTATGTGCTAGTTAGGGTTCTCCAGAGAAACAGAACCAATAGGAGATATCTGAGAATATGGGATTTATAAAGATGTCTTATGCAACTGTGGGAATGGAAGAGTCCAAAATCCATAAAGCAGGCTGTGAAGCTTACAGGCTTGATGAAGTTTCAGGATGAACTCCACAGGACAGGCTTGTTGGCTGAAGAGGCACTGAGAGAACATCTCCTCACTCTTAAAAGCCTTTGGATTATTGGATCATTTCATTGTGAGACACACCTTAGTTGGCCACAGATATAACCAGCCACAGATGCAATAAACAGACTCATGATTTAGTACACCAGCCATACAGTTTATCAACTAGTCACAAAATATCCTTGCAGCAATTGTCAGGCTGACCCTTGCCTGAGCAGATAACTGGGCAAAATCATTTGGCCAAGTTGAAACCAGAACCTAAACATCACAGTCCATCCCTTGTCAACTTGGCAGCTATATACATCACCTTGTGTATTAGTTAGGGTTCTCTAGAGAAACAGAATCAACAAGGAACACTCACAAATATAAATTTATAAAAGTGCCTCACATTACCATGGGAACATAGAGTCCAAAATTCACAGGGCAGTCTGTGAAGCTGACGATTCTGATGGAGGGTCTGGATGAACTCCACAGGAGAGGACCAATAGTTGAGACAGAAAGAACACGTCTCTTCTGAATTCTCCTTAAAAGGCTTCCAGTGATCAGATTAAGCATTACTCATTGCATAAGACACTCCCCTTTGGCTGATTACAATGTAATCAGCTGTGAATGTAGCTGACATGATCATGATTTAATTCTATGAAATATTCTCATCAAAACAGACAAGCCAGCACTTGCCCAATCAGACAAACAGGTACCACCACTTTGTCAAGTTGACACTTGAACCTAACCATGACAGACCACCCCTTGTCAACTTGGCTGCTATACATACCACCTTAAACCATACCAAATTTCTAAATAAAAAAACAATAAAAAGCACACATTTTTTCTTTCACCTAACAATAATCAACTGTCCTGCATATAACTAGAAACACATTAAATCTCTACAGGACAGGGTTCAAAACCATGGGCAATATTCATTCTTAAACTTCATACTTTACAATTTAAATAGTACAACATGAACAAAAGAGCATTACAGTCCTCATTTCTGTAACTGATCATGTGGTCGAAGTTCATATTTGTCGCTACCTTCTTCCATTACCCATTCCATGTTCCGTTTACCCTCAGCAAACACTTCAGCTGGCTGTTGTTCTTTGCCTGGTGGGGTGACCCAAACCATCATTCCTAAACTTTCAGAGCCATTGGTAGCCCTACCTGGATTAGCTTGTTGCCATTTTCCATTGATTTTATCACAGGGTATGGAAGTACTAAAAGACACCCTAGGGGATCTCCTACAGTCCAAGAAAACTCTCTTTTACCTCCATTATGCAGTTGAACTCCTACTTCCCCCTGATATTCAGGGTCAATCACCCCAGACATTAATGTAATCCCCTTCTTGGCTTGTTGATCCAGTGACATAAGTAGCCCAAAGTGACTAGTGGCAGTCTTAGATTCCAGTTCAATGGAATCATTGTTGTTTCTCCTGATGGAAGCACTCTCCGTTTTGGAACTAAAACCTGCAGACCAACAGAGTTCAGGGTCGCAGGGACAGGAAGCAAAAATATCCCTTATGAATCACAAGGGTAACAATAAGTGGTAACACTCCCATTTCCACCTCTTGGTTTCTGGACCCATGGATCCTGGTAATGGGAGAAACAGTATCATACAGCGGATGCTGATTCAGAACATATACAGCTTCCTGGAGAACATTACCCCAGACTTTCAAGCTATTGCCACCTAGTTGGCACCGTAATTGAGTTTTCAAAAGGCCATTCCACCGTTCTATCAATCCAGCTGCTTCTGGATGATGGGGAACATGGTAAGACCAGAGAATTTCATGATCATGTGCCCATTACTTCACTTCATTTTCTGTAAACTGTGTTCCTTCATCAGAAGCAATATTATATGGAATACCATGATGATGGATAAGGCATTCTGGAAGCCCATGGGTGGTAGTTTTGGCAGAAGCAATGTGTGCAGGGCAAGCGAACCCATATCCAGAGTGTGAATCTATTCCAGTTAGAACAAATAGCTGCTCCTTCCATAAAGGGAGTAGTCCAATGTAATCAACGTGCCACAATGTAGCTGCCTGGTCACCTCAGGGGATGGTGTCATATCAGGGCCTGAGTGTGGGTCTCTGCTGCTGGCAGATTGGGTACTCAGCAATGGTTGTAGCTAAGTCAGCCTTGGTGAGTGGAAGTCCATGTTGCTGAACCCATGCATAACCTCCATCCCTACCACCATGACAACTTTGTTCATGAGTCCATTGGAAAATGACAGGAATTGCTGGGGAAAGAGGCTGACTGGTATCCACAGAGTGGGTTATCTTATCCACTTGATTATTAAAACCTTCCTCTGCTGAAGTCACCTTCTGGTGCACATTCACATGGGACACAAATATGTTCATGGTTTTAGCCCCCTAAGAAAGGTCTATCCACATACTTCTTTCCCAGACCTCTTTGTCACCAATTCTCCAATTATGGTCTTTCCAAGTCCCTGACCATCCAGCCAAACCATTAGCAACAGCCCATGGGTCAGTATACAAATGCACTCTGACCAGTTTTCCCTCCCAGCAAAATGAACAACCAGGTGCATGCTTGAAGTTCTGCCCACTGGGAGGATTTCCCCTCACCACTTTCTTTCAAGGACATCCCAGAAAGGGGTTGTAGTGCTGCAGCTGTCCACTTTCTGGTGGTAACTGCATATCATGCTGAACCATGTGTAAACCAGGCCCAGGTTTTCCCTTACTCAGTCAATTCATTGTAAGGAACTCCCCAAGAGGCCATAGCTCTTGTCTGGAAAAGAGAAGGTAATGTGACAGAAGTGGAGACCAAGGGCACTTGGGCCACTTCTTCACGTAATTTACTTGTGCTTTCAGGACGTGCTCTGGTCCTATCTCATATATACCATTTCCATTTTACAATAGAGTGTTGGGCACACCCAACTTTATGGCTTAGTGGGTCAGACAAAACCAAGTTCATGATAGGCAACTCAAGTCTCATGGTAACTTGGTGGTCCATGGTTAAGCATTCAGTCTCTACTAAGACCCAGTAGCAGGTCAAAAGCTGTTTCTCAAAAGGAGAGTAGTTATCTGCAGCTATGGTAAGGCTTTGCTCCTAAATTCTAAGGGTCTGCATTGCGATTCTCCTATGGGGGCCTGGCAAAGGCTCCAGACAACAACTCTATTTGCCACTGACACTTCCAGCACCATTGGATCTGCTGGATTGTATAGCCCAAGTGGCAGAGCAGCTTGTACAGCAGCCTGGATCTGTCGCATAGCCTCCTCTTGTTCAGTTCCCCACTCAAAATTATCAGCTTTTCTGGTCACTCAATAAATGGGCTGGTGTAGCACACCCAAATGAGGAATATCTTGCCCCCAAAATCCAAAAAGACCAACTAGGCATTTTGCCTCCTTTTTGGTAATAATAGGGGCCAGATGCATCGACTTATACTTCACCTTAGAAGGGATATCTTGACATGCCCCACATTACAAGACACCTAGAAATTTCACTGAGGTGGAAGATCCCTGTATTTTTGTAGGATTTATTTCCCATCCTCTGACACACAAATGCCTTACCAGGAAGTCTAGAGTAGCTGTTATTTCTGGCTCACTAGGTATAATCAACATGATATCATCAATGCAGTGGACAAGTGTGGTGTCTTGTGGGAGGGAGAAATGATCAAGGTCCCTGAAGACAAGATTATGACATAGGACTGGAGAGTTGATATAGCCCTGAGGTAGAGCAGTGAAAGTATACTGATGACCTTGAAAGCAGACAGCAAACTGTTTCTGGTGGTTCTTACTAACAGCTATTGAGAAAAAAAACATTTGCCAAATCAATAGGTGCATACCAGGTGCCAGGGGATGTATTGATTTCTCAAGCAATGGTACCACATCTGGAACAGCAGCCACAATTGAAGCTACCACCTGGTTGAGTTTATGATAATCCACTCTCATCCTCCCAGACCCATCTATTTTCAGCACAGGCCAAACAGGAGGGTTGAATAGAAATGTGTTGGGAATCACCACCCCTGCATCCTTCAAGTCCTTAAGAGTGGCAGTAATCTCTGCAATCCCCCCCCCCCAGGAATCCAGTATTGCTTCTGATTTCCTATTTTTCTAGGTAAGTGCAGTATTAGTGGCTTCCACTTGGCCTTTCCCTCCATGATAGCCATCACCGCACAAGTTAGAGAGCCAATGTGGAGACTCTGCCAGTTGCCTAGTATGTCTATACCAATTATACATTCTGGAACTGGGGAAATAACTACATGATTCATCCGGGGGCCCACCAAACCCACTGTGAAGTGGACCTGAGCTAAAACTCCATTGATCACCTGGCCTCCATAAGCCCCCACTCTGAATGGTGGACCAAAGTGACATTTTGGGTTCTCTGGAATTAGTGTCATTTCTGAACGAGTGTCTAATAATTCACAAAATATCTGATCATTTCCTTTTCCCCAATGCACAGTTACCCTGATAAAAGTCTGTCAGTCTCCTTGGGGAAGGCTTGGAGGAAGAGTAACAGTATAAATTTGTGGCAGTGCAACAGGGTTCTTCCCCAAAGGGACCTCACCTCCCCTTCATTCACGGGCCTCTGGGTCTGAAAACTCTTTCAAGTCTGGAAATTGATTAAGGTGTTGTGATTCTGTGTTTTTGTAATTCAGGTTAAACTTCTGTTCACTTGACCTAGAACTCTTTTGTTTATACAGCTCAAACAAGAGTTTAGTAGACTGCCCTTCTATTGTATTTCTAGGTAACCCATGATTTACTAGCCAATGCCACAAATCTCTGTGAGTCATAAAATTTTGATGCCTGCTTTGAGTTAGCTGTCTATTATAATAGCCATGTCTACCCTGTCTTTGGTGATCAAGTGCTGCACCTGGATTCTGACAACTTGGGACCTCATCATCCCCATTGTGTTTAAGGATTACAGCTCAGTGACATCAGTTTCTAATGCAATATTTGACCTACAGAGAAGTGCAACCACAGAGCTCTTCAAGAATGATGATGCTAGTCACACAAATTTATTTCTCACTGTTCTGGTAAAAGGTGCATCCTCCAGACATTCCTTGGGTGTAAGAGCAGGCTTTACATGATAAATCCACTCTAGCATTCCAATCTCTCTAAGCTTCTGGATCCCCATATCTACATTATACAAAGGCAGTTCTGGCATTTCAACTTCAGGTAATGTTTGTCAGTTTTTGATCTATGTTTCAATCAGCCATCCAAACAAACTAATACCTTTTCTAACCACTCGAGCTATAACATTGAATGTGCAATCTCTGATTAATGGGCCTATATTAATAAATTCAGCCTTATCCAGCCTTATATTCTCCCACCATTATCCCACACCCTTAAAATACATTGCCAAGAATACAAGGGGTCAAGATGGTGGCTTAGCAATGTGTACGTTTAAGTTTGCCCTCCAGAACAACTACTAAATAACCAGACAGTACATAATATCTCCTGGGGCCACATAAGTGATAAGACACCCAGTGTACCCCAGTCTGGAGCAGTTGGACTGGCTGCGAGCCCCACAGAACCATGAGTTTCCCAAGCTGTGGCAGCCAGAACCCCTCCCCACATGCTACTTCCCAGAGGGGAAAGGAAAGGGACTTTACCAGAAGCAGAGGCTGAGCCCAACCAAACACCAATTGTGGCATTAATCAACAAATTCTGACTACTAAAATAGGCCCCCAGATCAGGTGAACCTGGCCAAAGTGGAGGTCACTCCTTTCTGCCATGGCACCAAGGGAAAAAAGAAAAAAAGGAACCAGAGATTTTTGTGGCTGTGTTTCTACAAAGGATTGACTGCCTCTGGATTCAGGAGCAGGACTTCTCAGGCTACAACTGCCCCAAACATAGGCAGAAACAAGCTCCTTTCAGGGCTTGTCTCGAGCCTGTGGCTTCCCCAGTAGAGGGGTGAAGTCCAACTCAGGTGGAATCCCTTCCTCAAGGAATTCAGATACCAGCACTTGGTAATTTGAAACCATTAAAACCAGCCTCCAACGTTTCCTATGTATCCACCGTGCCTCCAGCAGGGAGAGTCCGCCAAAGTTAAAGTTACCACGTCATTTTATGCTGATGAGACCTGCAGGCCGACAATCATCACATAATTGGCAGGATAAGAAAAACAGAGCCAAGAGACTTCACAGAAAATATTTCAACCTGTTGGATCTCACCCTTGGGGAAAACCAATACAGGTGACTCCTTACCTCTGATAGGAGTTCAGTTTGGTCTGGGAAAATCCGGTTGGGGTCTGTAATACCTAAGTAAACCCTCCTAAGTGTGTGTGTGGGGGGGGCAGTCACCATATAAGCAGGGCAAGAAACAAGAAAACAAGAATAAAAAAATTCTCCTCTGTTAAACATAAACTAAGCTAGAGGTCCAGAAAAAGCTGAACAGAATGTCAAAGAACAGACAACAAATTCATCCGGCAAAAAATCCCTAGATAAAAGAAGTGAAAGCAATCTCCAGAATAAACTAATTAAGGTAATTAAACACCTAGATGCCAGCAAAAAATAACAAATCACAGCAGGAAAATTGAAGATATGGCCCAGTCAAAGGAACAAACCAACAATTCAAATGAAATACAGGAGCTGAAACAATTAATTCAGAATATACGAACAGACAAGGAAAACCTCATCAAAAACCAAATCAATGAATTGAGGGAGGATATGAAGAAGTCAAGGAATGAACAAAAAGAAGAAATGGAAAGTCTGAAAAAACAAATCACAGAACTTATGGAATGAAAGGCACAGTACAAGAGACAAAAAACAATGTAAACCTACAATGGTAAATTTCAAGAGGCAGAGGATAGGATTAGAGAACTGGACGATGGAACATCTGAAATCTGAAAAGAAACAGAAACTATAGGGAAAAAATGGAAAAATATGAGCAGGGACTCAGGGAATTGAATGACAATATGAAGCACATGAATATGTGTTGTGGTGTCCCAGAAGAACAGAAGGGAAAAGGAGGAGAAAAACTAATGGAGGAAATTATCACTGAAAATTTCCCAACTCTTATGGAAGACTTAAAATTGCAGAACCAAGAAGTGCAGCATACTCTAAAGAGAATAGCTCCAAATAGACGTACTCCAGAACACTTACAAATCAGAATTTCAGAGGTCAAAGAGAAAGACAGGATCTTGAAAGCAGCAAGAGAAAAACAATCCATCACATAAAAGGGAAGCTCAATAAGACTATGTGTAGATTTCTCAGCAAAAACCTTGAAGGCGAGAAGACAGTGGGATGATATATTTAAATTACTAAAAGAGAAAAACTACCAACAAAAGAATTCTACATCCAGCAAAATTGCCCTTCAAAAATGAGGGAGAAATTTAAACATTTTCAGACAAAAAAAAAATCACTGAGAGAATGTGTGATCAAGAGACCAGCTCTGCAAGGAAGAACAAAGGGAGCACTAGAGACAGACATGAAAAGACAAATGAGAGAGATGTGGAGATGAGTGTAGAAAGGAAGACTAAGAGTAAAGGTAAAAAAGGAAAATTAGATGTGACATATTAAATCCAAAAGACAAAATGGTAGAAGAAAGTACTACCCTTGCAGTAATAACACTAAATGTTAATGGATTGAACTCCCCAATCAAAAAACAGACTGGCAGAATGTATTAAAAAACAGGCCCCATTTTTATGCTGTCTAAAGAAAACACATCTTAGACCCAAAGATAAATATAGGTTGAAAGTGAAAGGTTGGAAAAGATATTTCATGCAAATAACAAGAAAAGAGCAGGAGTAGCTATACTAATATCCAACAAATTAGACTTCAAATGTAAAACAGCTAAAAGAGACAAAGAAGGATACTATGCACTAATAAAAGGAACAATTCAGCATGAAGACATAACAATCATAAACATTTATGGACCGAACCAGAATGCTCCAAAATACATGTGGCAAACACTGAAAACAGAAATAGACACATTCACCATCATAGTTGGAGACTTCAATGCCCCACTCTCATCCATGGACAGAACATCTAGACAGACGATCAATAAAG
The DNA here is from genome assembly GCF_023851605.1 of Tamandua tetradactyla. Taxonomy (NCBI): domain Eukaryota; kingdom Metazoa; phylum Chordata; class Mammalia; order Pilosa; family Myrmecophagidae; genus Tamandua; species Tamandua tetradactyla. The sequence goes on along the minus strand of NC_135330.1, from coordinate 95,151,336 downwards.
ACAGAGAATTTGAATATTAAAATAAATGAGCTAGACTTAACAAACATTTACAGAACGTTACACCCCACAACAACAGGATATACCTTTTCTCAAGTGCTCATGGATCATTCTCAAATATAGACCATATGCTTGGTCACAAAGTAAGTCTCAACAAATTTTAAAAGATTGAAATCATACAAAACACTTTCTCAGATCATAAAGGAATGAAGCTGGAAATCAATAATAGGCAGAGTGCCAGAAAATTCACATATATGTGGAAGCTCAACAACACACTCTTAAACAACCAGTGGGTGAAGGAAAAAATTACAAGAGAAATCAGTAAATATCTCGAGGCAAATCAAAATGAAAACATGACATATCAAAATGAATGGGACAGAGGTTCTGAGCCAAGATGGCAGCTTAACAATGTGCACATTTTACTTCGTCCTCCAGAACAGCTCTGGGGGCCACATCAGTTACTGGGCACACAACTACCCCAATCTGGACCAGCTGGACCAGCTAGAGCCCCCCAGAACCGTGAGTTCCCCAAGCTGCAGTGGTTGGCATCCCTCTCCCACAGGCTGCTCCTCAGATGGGAAAGGAAAAAGATTTTAGCAGCAGCATGGCCTGAGCCCAATCAAATGCCAATTGTGGAATTAATTAATAAATTGTGACTACTAAATAGGCCCCTAGCTCAGGTGAACCTGGTCAAAACGGAGGTCGCTCATTTTTGCCCCAGTGCCAAGGGGGCAGGGCTGATGGAAAGAGGAAAAGCAAAGAAGGAAACTCAGCTTTTTGTGGCTGTGATTCTACAAAGGCTTGACTGCCTTTGGATACAGTGGCAGGGCTCCTCAGGATGCAATTGCCCCAGGCATAGGCAGAAACAAACTCGTTTGAGGGCTTGTCTGGAGTCTGTGCCTTCACTAGGGGAGGGGTAAAGCCCAACTCAGGTGGAATCTCTCTCACAAGGAATTCAGACACCAGGGCTTGGTAATTTGAAGCCATTAAAACTAGCCTACAACCTCTCCTCTGTCTACACCATGCCCCCAGCCAAAGTTAAAGTACCACATCATCTTATGCTGGTGGGGCCTGCAGTCAGACAAGTGCCACACAAAGGGCAGGATAAGAAAAACAGAGCCCAGAGACTTCACAGGAAAATCTTTCAACCTGCTGGGTCTCACCCTAGGGAAAACCAATGCAGGTGACTCTTTCCTCCTGATATGAGGCCAGTTTGGTCTGGGAAAATCTTGTTGTGGTCTTTAATATCTGTTCTGGTTTGCTAGCTGCCGGAATGCAACACACCAGAGATGGATTGGCTTTTAATAAAAGGGGATTTATTTTGTTGGCTCTTCAGAGGAAAGGCAGCTAACTTTCCACTGAGGCTCTTTTCTTACGTGGAAGGCACAGGATGGCCTCTGCTGGTCTTCTCTCCAGGCCCCTGGGTTCCAACAACTTTCCCCGGGGTGACTTCTCCAAAGGCCTGGGCTGAGCTGCAAGTGCTGAGATGAGGAATGCCGAGCTGCTTGGCTGTGCTACATTTCAATCTCCCATTTAAGCACCAGCCAATTAAGTCAGACGTCACTCATTGCAGCAGACACGCCTCCTAGCTGACTGCAGATGTAATTGGCAACAGATGAGGTTCACGCACCATTGGCTTATGTCCTCAGCAACAAGACTAGGTATGCTCACCTGGCCAAGTTGACAACTGAATCTAACTAACACAATATCTAAGTACACCCTCCTAAGTGTGTGTGAGGGGAAAGGCACCATAAAAGCAGGGCAAGAAACAAGAAAACAAGATCTGAGAAATTCTCCTCTGTTAAACAAACCTTAAGCTGGAGGTCCAGATAAAGCTGAATTGAAAGTCAAAAAACAGATAGACAACAAATTCATCCACTAAGAAAACCCTAGGTAAAACAAGTGAAAGCAACTCCAGAATAAACTAATTAACGTAATTAAATGCTTAGATGTCAGCAAAATATAACAAATCACACCAGGACAATTGAAGATATGGCCCAGTCAAAGGAACAAATCAACAATTCAAATGAGATACAGGAGCTGAAACATTTAATTCAGAATATACAAACGGGCATGAAAAAGTTACCAAAAACCAAATCAATGAATTGAGGGAGTATATAAAGAAGGCAAGGAATGAACAAAAAGAAGAAATAGAAAGTCTGAAAAAACAAATCACAAAACTTATGGGAATGAAAGGAACAGTAGAAGAGATGAAAAAACAATGGAAACCTACAATGGTAGATTTTGAGAGACAGAACATCGGATTTCTGAACTGGAGGATGGAACATCTGAAATCTGGCAAGAAAAAGAAAATATAAGGAAAAAAATTGAAAAATGAACAGGGACTCAGGGAACTGGAAGACAATATGAAGCACATGAATATATGTGTTGTGGGTGTCCCAGAAGGAGAAGAGAAATGAAAAGAAGGAGAAAAACTAATGGAGGAAATTATCACTGAAAATTTCCCAACTCTTATGAAAGATTTAAAATTACAGATCCAAGAAGTGCAGCATATTCCAAAGGGAATAGATCCAAATAGACATACTCCAAGACATTTACTAATCACCATCTCAGAGGTCAAAGAGAAAGAGAATCTTGAAAGCAGCAAGAGAAAAGCAATCCATCACATACAAGTGAGCCCAATAAGACCATGTCTAGATTTCTCAGCAGAAACCATGGAGGCAAGAAGACAGTGGGATGATATATTTAAATTACTAAAAGAGAAAAAGTGCCAACCAAGAATTCTATATCCAGCAAAATTGTCCTTCAAAAATGAGGGAGAAATTAAAACATTCGCAGATGAAATACGACAGAGAATTTGTGACCAAGAGACCAGCTCTGTAAGAAAAACTAAAGGGAGCACTATAGATAGATACAAAAAGACAAAAGAGAGAGGTGTGGAGAAGAGTGTAGAAAGGAAGACTATGAGTAAAGGTAAAAGATGGAAAATTAGATACGACAGATAAAATCCAAAAGGCAAAATGGCAGAAGAAAGTGCAAACTGAGGAGTAATAACACTAAATGCTAATGGATTAAACTCCCCAATCAAAAGACACAGACTGGCAGAATGGATTAAAAAACAAGACCCAATTATGTGTCTCTACTCAAAGGACACGACAGCAAGGACACAAAATGACATTTGCACACCAATGTTTATAGCAGCATTATTTATAATTACCAAGGGATAGAAACAGCCAAAATTTCCATCAATGTACGGGTGGCTAAACAAACTGTGGCACATACATATGATGGAATATAATGCAGCTGAAAGACAGAATAAAGCTATGAAGTATGTGACAACATGGATAGACCTTAAGAACATTATGCTGAGTGTGATTATCCAGAAACAAAAGGACAAATACTGTACAGTCTTGCTGATATGAGCTGACATTAGTGAATAAACTTGGAATATTTTCTTGGTAACAGAGACCATCAGGATATAGAAATAGGGTAAGATGTTGGGTCATTGGAGCTGAAGGGATACAGATTGTGCAACAGGACTGGATATAAGAGCTCAGAAATTGACAGCACAACACTACTTAACTGTAATACAATTACATTAAAATACTGAATGAAGCTGCATGTGAGAATGATAGAGGGAGAAGGGCTGGGGCATAAATGAAATCACAAAGAAAGATAGACAATAAAGATTGAGATGATATAATCTAAGAATGCCTAGAGTGTATAATGATAGTGACTAAATGTACAAATTTTAAAAATGTTTTTGCATGAGGATGAACAAAAGAATGTCATTACTGCAGTGTGCTGAAAATAGAAGGTAATTAATATTTTAAATTTTCAACTTATGTGTGAGACTAAAGCAGAAATGTTTATTTGATACAAATTTACACTTTTGACTAGTGCATCTCCTAATATAACTTATTTAGGTAGCTGATTGAACACCTTAAGTACATGGAACTTTGTATAGGACATGAGATTTTTTTGTTTTGTCTAGGTGATGCCCTGATGGATCCCAGAGTGATAGGATCAGAGAGTGGAAAAGTATTTGCAAAGTCCCCTTCGGGGAATGGTGAGAACAGGGGAAAACTGAACTTCCCCAAGTTGAATTCTTGATATTCTCACAAGCAGTGTGGACAACCAAAGCCATAGGCTGGGCCCCCAGTCTTGGGGTTTTTTCATATGAAACTTAACCCCACAGGGGATAGGTCAAGCCAACTTAAGATTAGGCCTAAGAGTCACCCCCAAGAGAAGCCCTTTTGTTGCTCAGATATGTCCTCTCTCTCCAGCCAACACAGCAAGTAAACTCACCACCCTCCCCCTGTCTACATGGGACATGACCCCCAGGGGTGTGGACCTTCCTGGCAACATGGGACATAGTTCCCAGAATAAGCTGAGATTCAGCATCAAGGGATTGAGAAAAACTCTAGAAGGAGCTGAGATCCAACATCAAGCGATTGAGAAAACCTTCTCAACCAAAAGGGAGAAGAGTGAAATGAGAGAAAGTGTCAATGGCTGAGAGATTCCAAACAGAGTCAAGAGGTTATCCTGGAGGTTATCCTTACTCATTAAGTGGATATCACCTTGTTATCCAAGATGTAATGGAGAGGCTGGAGGGAACTGCCTGAAACTGTAGAGCTGTGTTCCAGTTTCTTGATGATGATTGTATAATGATATAACTTTCACAATGTGACTGTTTGGTTGTGAAAACCTTGCGTCTGATACTCCTTTATCTACCTGGTTGACAGATGAGTAGAACATATGGAACAGACATAAATAATAAGGGGAACAAATGTTAAAATAAATTTAGTTTGAAATGCTAGTGATCAATGAAAAGGAGGTGTAAGGAGAATGGTATTTAAATTTATTTTTCTGTTTTTGCTTTATTTTTCTGTTGTCTTTTTTTTCTTTTTCTGAATCGATGCAAATGCTCTGGGAAATGATCATGATATGAATATGCAACTATGTGATGATATTGTGAATTTCTGAGTGCATGTGTTGGGAATGTTTGTGTTTCTTTCTTGTCATTTTTTCTTCAATTAATGAAAAAATAAAAAAACAAACAGCAATAAGATATAAAGAGAAGTCTCCAGATATTAGACAATGGGCTCTCCAGATATTGTCTCCAGACAATGGGCAGCAAAGTATAGTGAACCATGTCCTTTGAAATGTTACCTGATGTTAACAAGCACATCTTAAGGCTTTGCTAATTTTGTGATTATTCATATACATTCCTTGAAAATTCAATCTTTACAAAAATGTTTTTAAAACATTAAGACACTGCTAGGAATCAGATCCCCAAAAGATAACCAAGATTAAAAATTGAAAGCTAACATATGCTGAATGGATATACAGTTTTACATGCTATATTGGGAAATTAACTAATCATAACATCCTTCCAGTCCTTTCCTGAGTGCTTTTGCATTACTCACTGTAAATCAGCATAAAACAGTATTTCTATTCAGTTAGTTTGTTGATTTTTGTTTTGTTCAGCATCAGGTGAGTTCAATACTACATTTAATAGAATAGTGTTCTAGTTTGCTAGCTGCTGGAATGCAATATACCAGAAACGGAATGGCTTTTAACAAGGGGAATTTAATGAGTTGCTAGTTTACAGTTCTAAGGCCGAGAATTAAAACAAGTCTATAGAAAAGTCCAATCAAAGGCATCCAGGGAAAGATACCTTGGTTCAAGAAGGCCGATGAAGTTCAGGGTTTCTCTCTCATCTGGAAAGGCACATGGCGAACGCAGTCAGGGCTTCTCTCTCGGCTGGAAGGGCACATGGCAGACACGGCGTCATCTGCTAGCTTACTCTCCTGGCTTCTGGTTTCATAAAGCTCCCCGGGAGGCATTTCCCTTCTTCATCTCCAAAGGTCGCTGGCTGGTGGACTCTCTGCTTCGTGGTGCTGCAGCATTCTCTGCTCTCTCCGAGTCTCTCATTCTCCAAAATGTTTCCTCTTTTATAGGACTTCAGAAACTAATCAAGACCCACTCAGATGGGTGGAGACATGTCATCCCCTAATCCAGTTTAACAACCGTTCTTAACTAAATCTCATCAACCAGGGAGATGATCCCATCACAGTCCCAAATACACAGCATTGAATAGAGACTATTCTACCTTTAAGAAATGGGATCCATATTAAAACATGGCTTTTCTTAGGGGGCATACTTCCCTTCAAACCAGCACAAATAGTTAATTATAAATTTAGTGATAAAATTTTACATGTTTCCCTGCTTCTCTGTTATTTGAAAGAATAATAGAGCAATGAAGGAAACACTTATGGGGTCGACTCATGTAGGAAAAGTTACAGCTGACATCCTGGAGTGCTGTTGCTTACTGCAGATGTTGTTGAGCCTTCCTGACAGCCCATGATGACCTATGCATAGGCTGGGGCAAGTGCAGCTGCACTGACTCATTCCTGTGAAGAAGTGGACCAATGTACTCTTACCAGGCCCAAAGGTATCATAATCAGTCCACCCAGGGTGCTTCATTAGTGTTCTCATGATTATGTGTAGAGGACATGAATTTGATTCCATCAACGGGGAAGACCACAAATGCCACTTTATTGTATAATATGATTTTCTGCTCTTACCATCTCAAACTTCGTAGAATATGTCATCTAAGTCATAGTTGTGTTTCCTCTTTCTACTTTCCCTAGGTAAGCCACGCAGTGATTCTGATTTAACTCCTACAATTCAGTAGGTACTAAATTTTTGGAATATGGCAACTGTTGCATATGAGGCCTCAGCTGCATAGTATCTTCTTGATGATATTCCCTTTCTCTTCTTCTCACTCCACTTCCAATTACTTCCTCTCTGAAAGTATTTGCCTCTCCCAGGGAGGACCTGGAATAATCTTCAAATGTTTAAGATTTTCAAAATAATAGGAAGTAATAATATTCGTTTTCTTGCAACTTCTACATTAAGTTTTGCAGCTAAAATATCCCCTATCCTTGGGTGGGCCACGGTGGCTCAGTGGCAGAGTTCTCTCCTGCCATGCTGGAGACCTGGATTCACTTCCTGGTGCCTGTCCATGTGAAAAAAAAGCAAAACAAAACCTAAATTATCCCCTATCCTCATTTCCACTTTCACTTGTGCATAGGTAATAAAAACCCTGGGTGTCTTTTGGTAAAGGAAAGAAAATAATATAGATAGAAAGAAATATCTGATTAAAAGTATGGGCCCACCCCATGAAAATAACCTGACCAAGGTTGTTATTCTCAATGCTTGGCTATAAGGACAAACTCACATTTCACTAAGTCTTCTAGTACAGGTAAATGGAAGGAGAGGAAGGCTTAGTGTTTGTTTTTGTTTTAAATTACAAAATGGCACTCCTGTTCAATATAGCCTGTGATCTCAGGCTGTCCTGGAACATTCTGTCCGTCTCTTTCATGAATCAAGTCTAATCCTTTGTTATTTTCTTTTTCATTATAAATGAAACTCAGCCCCATATTTATATACACTTGATAAGCTTACACTTCTTACAATATTTAAACTCAGGACATGTTCTAGGAGGTGGACAATATGGAAAGGGAAATTGTGAGCTGCTGTATATTGTTGTATTCCACAAGATTCACAGCAGTTTCCACAAAATTCTTTTAAGGGTATGTGGACCTCCAATCTAAGATTGCAAAACAGAACATGGAAAGGAGAATACATTTCATAAGACTCACCTTTACACATAGTACTAAGTAAAGACACAGACTTTGATTATCTATTCAGAAGCTGCTCTATTGTGGTTGGTAAGAAGTGCAGGTGGAGAAGGAGAATTCTAGAATGGATTTTTTTTGTATCTAATCTAAACCATCCCACATAATTTTCTCTTTCCTGGATAGGCAAGAACAATCATGGGTTTCCAGACTATACCAAAGAGAGAGCAAAACCTTCAACTACAAATACAAGACAGATAGAGACTTTGGAATGAGAAAATAATACAGGCCAAAGAGAAAACAGGATTCAGAAGATATAAATGGTTTTCAGGCATTCTGTGTTCGGCACTCTGCCATCCTTCTTCCTTACCTCCATCAGCTCCACATCTAGCTTACAGCACATTTTCTTCAGCTCTTCATACATTCCTTTTAGAAATTTCCCATTTTGGCTTAATTTTCCATTGGTTGTCAGAAAATCATCTTGCCTTCCTTTTCCATGTTCTCTAAATATTTATGGTTTTCTTCATGGAAGTATTGATATATTTTTCAGTATTCTTCACCATCTACAGTTTCACAAAACGCTTCAGCAACATTGGGTTAATTAGCTCATATATTCTGGCTCATTTTATGCTCCCCTTATCATCTATTCTGCTTTGTCTCATGTCACTTATTGTTGTACAACGTTAGACCTTTAGGCTTTCCAATTCCAAGGAACTAAAAATTTTGTTTCATTACTTCCTCCTTTCCTTCTCCTTAATTTATTTTACTGTACCATTGCTTCTACTTCTTTCCCTGAAACCTTCATGTTTTTATATAAAAATAGGACAACTTTTCACTAAATCTAATGACATGACCCTACATTCTCCTTTACATGGCTATGAACTAACTATAAGCTCTCAACAAAACCAACAAATAGACTTCTGGGCCAAGATGGTGGCTTAGCAATTTGCGTGTTTTAGTTCATCCTCCAGAACAACTACTAAATAACCAGAAACAGTACAGAACAACTCCTGGAGCCACATCACTGACCAGACACACAGCATACACCAGTCTTGACCAGTTGGACTGACTGTGAGTCCCCCCAGAACTGTGAGTTCCCCAAGCCATGGCAGCCAGCAACCCTCCCCCACAGGCTGCTTCCCAGAGGGGAAAGGAAAGAGAATTTCCCAGCAGCAGGGGCTGTGTCCAACCAAATGCAAATTGTGGAATTAATTAACAAATCCTGACTACCAAAAACAGGCCCCAAGCTCAGGTGAACCTGGTCAAAGCAGAGGTCACTCATTTTTGCCCTGGCACCAAGGGAGCAGAGCTGATGGAAAAATTAAAAAAAAAAAAAAAAAAAGGAAACAGAAGGTTCTGTGGCTGTGTTTCTACAAAGTCTTGATTGCCTTTGGATATAGTGGCAGGGCTTCTCAGGCTGTGTCTACCCCAGGATAAGCAGAAACAAGCTCGTTTGAGGGCTTGTCTGGAGCCTGTGCCTACCCCAGGGGAGGGGTGAAGCTCAACTCAGGTGGAATCCCTCCCTCAAGGAAATCAGACACCAGGGCTTGGTAATTTGAAGCCATTAAAACCAGCCTACAACCTCTCCTCTGTCTCCAGCATGCCCTCAGCAGGGAGAGTCTGCCAAAGTTAAAGGTACCACATCATCTTATGCTGGTGGGACCTGTAGGCAGACAAGTACCACATATGGGGCAGGATAAGAAAAACAGAGTCCAGAGACTTCACAGGAGACTTTTTCAACCTGCTGGGTTTCAACCTCAGGGAAAAATAATGCAAGTGACTCTCTCCTCTTTATAGGAGGCCAATTTGGTCTGGGAAAATCTGGCTGGGGTCTATGATACCTAAGCAGACCCTCCTAAGGGTCGGGGGTGGGGAACGTACCATACAAGCATGGCAAGAAACAAAAAAATAAGAACTGAAAAATTCTCCTCTGTTGAACAAAACCTAAGCTAGAGGTCCAGAAAAAGCTGAACTGAATTTCAATGAACAGAGAGACAGCAAATTCATCTGGCAAGAAAAGCCTAAGTAAAAGAAGTGAAAGCAATCTCCAGAATAAACTAATTAAGGTAATTAAATGCATAGACGCCAGAAAAAATTAACAAATCACACTAGGAAAATTGAAGATATGGCCCAAAGGAACAAATCAACAATTAAAATGACAGTACAGGAGCTGAAACAATTAATTCAGAATATACAAACAGACATGGAAATCCTCATCAAAAACCAAATCAATGAATATATGGAAGAATATATAGATATAAGGAAGACAAGGAATGAACAAAAAGAAGAAATCGAAAGTCTGAAAAAACAAATCACAGAACTTATGGGAATGAAAGGCATGGTAGTAGAGACAAAAAAAAACAATGGAAACTTACAATGGTAGATTTCAAGGGGTAGAAAACAAGATTAGTGAACTGAAGGATGGAAATTCTGAAATCTGACAAGAAACAGAAACTATAGGGAAAATAATGGGAAAATATGTGCAGAGACTCAGGGAATTGAATGACAATATGAAATGCACAAATATACTTGTTGGGGGTGTCCCAGAAGAAGAAAAGGGAAAAGGAGGAGAAAAACTAATGAAGGAAATTATGACTGAAAATTTCCCAACTCTGATGAAAGACTTAAAATTATGAATCCAAGAAGTACAGCATACCCCAAAGAGAATAGATCCAAATAGATGTACCACAAGACATTTACTAATAAGAATTTCAGAGGTCAAAGAGAAAGATAGAATCTTGAAACCAGCAAGAGAAAAGCAATCCATCACATACAAGGGAAGCCTAAGAAGACTATGTGCAGACCTCTCAGCAGAAACCATGGAGGTGAGAAGGCAGTGGGATGATATATTTAAATTACTAAAAGAGAAAAACTACCAACCAAGAATTCTATATCCAGCAAAATTGTTCTTCAAAATTGAGGGAGAAATTAAAACACTTCCAGATAAAAAATCGCTGAGAGAATTTGTGACTAAGAGACCATCTCTGCAAGAAATACTAAAGGGAGCACTAGAGACAGATACAAAAAGGTAGAGAAGAGAGAGGTATAGAGAAGAATGTAGAAAGGAAGACTATGAGTAAATGTAAAAAGAAGGAAAATTAGATGTGACATATAAAATCCAAAAGGCAAAATGGTAGAAGAAAGTACCACCCATGCAGTAATAACACTAAATGTTAATGGATTAAACTCCCCAATCAAAAGACATAGACTGGCAGAATGGATTAAAAAACAGGACCCATCCATATGCTGTTTCTACTCAAAGGACATGAGAGCAAGGACACAAACGGATATTTGCACATCAATGTTTATAGCAGCATTATTTACAATTACCAAGAGATGGAAACAGCCAAAATGTCCATCAACATATGGGTGGTAAACAAACTGTGGCATATGCATATGATGGAATATAATGCAGCTGAAAGACAGAATAAAGTTATGAATTATGTGACAACATGGATAGACCTTAAGGAAATTATACTTAGTGAGATTAGCCAGAAACAAAAGGACAAATACTGTACGGTCTCGCTGATACGAACTGACATTAGTGAATAAACTTGGAATATTTCATTGATAACAGAGATCATCAAGAGGTAGAAATAGGGTAAGATGTTGGGTAATTGGAGCTAAAGGGATACAGATTGTGCAATACGACTGAATATAAAAGCTCAGAAATGAACAACACAATACTACCTAACTGTAATACAATTACGTTAAAACACTGAATGAAGCTGCATGTGAGAATGATAGAGAAAGGAGGGCTGGGGGCATAAATGAAATCATAAAGAGAGATAGATGATAAAGATTGTGATGGTATAATCTAGATGCCTAAAGTGTATAATAATAGGTACTAAATGTACAAATTTTAAAATGTTTTTGCATGAGGAAGAACAAAGGAATGTCATTACTGCCGGGTGCTGAAAATAGTAATAATATTTTAAAACTTCATCTTGTATGTGAGACTAAAGCAGAAAATGTTTATTTGGTGCAAAATTTATTTTTTGACTAGTATATTTCCTAATATAACTTGTGTAGATAGTTGGTTGAACAATATAAATACACAGAAACTTGTGTAGGACATGGGATTTTGCTGGTTTGTTCAGAGTGATGCCCCGATGAATCCAAGAGTGATTTGATCAGTGAGTGGAAAAATATTTGCAAAGTCCCCAAAGGGACTTTGTGAGAAGGGAATTGTGAGAACAGGCAGAAATTCAACCTCCCCAAGTTGAATCCTTGATATTCTCACAACCAGTGTGGACAATCAAAGCTGTAGGCTGAGCCCCTGGTCTTTGGGTTTGTTCACATGAAACTTAGCCCCACAAAGGATAGAGCAAGCATACTTAAAATTAAGTCTGAGGCACCCCCAAGAGAGCCTCTTTTTTGCTTAGATGTGGCCTCTCTCTCGAGCCAACACAACAAGCAAACTCACCACCTTCCTCCTGTCTACTTGGAACATGATTCCCAGGGGTGCAGACCTTCCTGGCAATGTGGGATAGAAATCCTAGAATTAGCTGGGACTCAGCATGAAGGGATTGAGAAAACTTTTTCGACCAAAAGGGGGAAGAGTGAAATGAGAGAAAGTGTCAATGGCTGAGAGATACCAAACAGAGTTGAGAAGTTATCCTGGAGGTTATTCTTACACATTAAATAGATATCTCCTTCTTATTCAAGATGTAATGGAGAGGCTGGAGGGAACTGCCTGAAAATGTAAAGTGGTGTTTCAGTAGTCATGTTTCTTCATGATGATTGAATAATGATATAGCTTTCACAATGTGACTGTGTGATTGTGAAAAACTTGTGTCTGATGCTCCTTTTATCTACCTTGTCAACAGACGAGTAGAACATGTGGAATAAAATTAAATAATAGGGGGAAGAAATATTAAAATAAATTTAGTTTGAAATGCTAGTGATCAATGAAAATGAGGGGTAAGGAGTATGGTATGTGTAATCTTCTTTTTTCTGTTTTTTATTTTTTTCTTATCTTTTTATTTCTTTTTCTGATTTTATGAAAGTGTTCTAAGAAATGATGAGTATGCAACTAAGTGATGATATTGTGAATTACTGATTGTATACATAGAATGGAATGATCACATGTTAATGTTTTAGCTCGTTTGTTGTTAAAACATTTTAATTAATAAATAAATAAAGAAATATCCCACTAACCAAAAGGGAGCAGTCTGCAAGAATCACAAAAGGATGATCAAATCAAATTTGCATGATTATCTAACTTTGTGCTTGGAAAACTGGCATTATATAGAAAGCTGGAAGGAAGTGTCTTATATCAATTAAAGCAGTGCCTCAGGAAATGTTCACATTAATTTGATATAATTTCTCAATAAATTTATAGTAACACTGTTCTTTGTACACCAAGTAAGAATACATTATAGAAGCTCATTTTTCTCTTAATGTCCTATCTTATCCCTAATTATGTATTTGTAATTCTGTAAATAATAAAAAAATACTAATTTGTTTGTATTTTTCTTGCATAATTTCACTACTCTCTGGTATGCTTATCTTCTTGTAATCCATTTCTTCTGCTAGATATTTTATGTTCTTTTTCCTATATGTTCATGTAGATTTTAAGACCTTTAAAATATCAAAGCTACTTTAAGGGTCTTATAAATATCTGTCACTCTGTCTGTCTGTCTGTCTCTCCCTCTCTCTCTCTCTTTTCCCAGTGTAGTGTTCTCAAACAGGAGTGATTTTTTCTTTTGAAGGCCATTTCTTCATATCTTGAGGAAACTTTGTTTGTCAAAAGTCAGGTTTACTATAGACATCTGAAGAGTAGATGCCAGGGGATGCTACCAAGCATCTTACAATTAACAGGACAGTCTGATCCCACCTGCACTCCCACCCATTTATTGCTTGTGCAAGAAATATACAGCCATAAATGTTAATGAGAAATGAGAAAATTTTGGTTGTCAAAACTCAGTTTTATTATTGGCATCCGAAGAGTAAATGCCAGGGGATGCTACCAAGCATCCTACAATTTACAGAACAGTCCTATCCCACCCACACTCTCACACTCATTTATTGCTTGTGCAAGAAATACCCAATCAGAAATTTTAATAGTTCAGCTGTTGAGAAAAACTGAACTAGAGAATATTAAGATTAATAATAATCTATCTTGTCACGTGTTTCAGGACTTCATTTTGTCTTACTGCTGCATAATAATTTATCATATAAATATATACCACATTTTGTTATTCCACTCATTTGTTGATGGACATTTGGATTGTTCCCATTTGGGGTGATTTTGAATAATACTACTATGAACTTCGGTGTGAAAATATGTTTGTGTCAGTTCTTTCAGCCCTTCTGGGTATATACCAAGTAGTACTATTGCTGTGTCATAGGATGGTTTGAAATTTAGTTTCCTAAGGACTTGCCAAGCTGTTTTCCATAGTGGCTGTGCCATTATATATTTCCTGGTGTAAGTGTCCTAATTACTCTCATCCTCTCCAATATTTGTAGTTTCCTATTTATCTAAAAGCAGCCATTCCTTTAGGTCTAAGGTGGTATCTAATTGTGGTCTTGATCTGCATTTCCCTTGTAGCTAATGAAAATGGGCATCTTTTCATGTGCTTTTGAACCACCTGTGTTTGCTCTTTAGAAAAATTCCTATTCATATCTTTAGTCCATTTTATAATTGAGTTGTTTGTTCTTTTGTTGTTACATTCTATGATATGTATTTGCTCTTTGGAAAAATTCCTATTCATATCTTTAGTCCATTTTATAATTGAGTTGTTTGTTCTTTTGTTGTTACATTCTATGATATTTTTATATATACAGGAAATCAAACCTTTGCTTGATGTGCGATTTCTAAATATTTTCTCCCATTGAGTTGGCTGCTTGCTCACCTTTTGCAAAGTATTTTGAAGTAGAGAAGCATTTGACTTTCGGGAGTTCCCATTTATCTATTTTTTCTTTTTTTGCTTGGGCTTTGGTATAAAGATTAGGAAGCTACGTCCTATTACTAGTACTTAAAGATGTTTCCCTATATTTTCTTCTAGAAGCTCTATGGTGCTAGTTATTATATTTAGGTGTTTGATCCACTTTCAGTTAATTTTTGTATAGGGTATAAGGTAGGGGTCTTCTTTCACTCTTTTGGCTTATGATATCCAGAACTCTCGTGCTCATTTATTGGAATGGCTAGTTTGTCCCAGTTCAGTGGATTTGGGGGCCTTGTCAAAATCAATTGAACATAGATTTAGTGTTCCATTTATGTGCTCTCAATTTGATTCTATTGGTAAACGTTTCTATCTTTGTGACAGTACCATGCTATTTTGACCACTTTGGCTTTTAATAAGTTTTAAAGTCAGGAAGTGTTAATCCTTCCAATTCACTCTTCTTTCCTACGATATTTTTAGCTATGTAGGGTTTATTTCCCTTCCAGATGAATTTGGTAACTACCTTCTCCAAGTCTTCAAAGTAGGATGTTAGAGTTTTGATTGGTACTGCATGGACTGTATACATCAATTTGGATAGAATTGACATCTTAACTTTTAACCTTCCTATCCATGAACAAGAAATGTCTTCTCATTATTTAGATCTTCTTAGATATTTGTTAGCAATGTTATGTAGTTTTCTGTATTCAACTCCTTTACAACTTTAGTTAATTAATTACTAAGCACTTGATTCATATAGTGGTTATTTTGAATGGAATTTTTTCCTTAACTGACTCCTCAGTTAGGTCACTGCTTGTGTATAGAAACATTACTACTTTTTGCACATTAATTTTAAATCCTGTCACCTTGCTGAATTTGTTTATTAGCTCAAGTAACTTTGTTGTAGATCTCTCAAGATTTTCCATTGTATAGTATCATGTCATTTGCAAATAATGAAAAATTTACTTCCTCTTTTCCAAATTGGATGCCTTTCATTTCCTTGTCCTGTTTGATTGCTCTAGCTAGGACTTCCAGTACAATGTTGGCTAGTAGTGGTGACAGAGGGCATCGTTTCCTTATTCCTGATCATAAGAGGAAGTTTCAAGCCCCTTTCCATTGAGTACAATTCTGGCTATATATATGCCATTTATTTTACTGAGGAAATTACCTTTGATTCCTATCTCTTGAAGTTTTATTTTATCAGAAAAGGATGTTTAATTTTGTTGAATGCTTTTTCAGCATCAATCAAGGCGATCATGTGATTTTTCCCTTTTTTGTGTGTTAATGTGCTGTCTTACATTAATTGGTTTTCTTGTGTTAAACTGTCCTTGCATTCCTGGTATAAAAATCACTTGGTCATGATGTATAACTCTTTTAATGAGTTGTTGGATTCAATTTTCTGGTATTTTGCTGAGAATTTTTGCAACTATGTACATTAGGAATATTGACCTTTAGTTTTCCTTTCTTACAGCATCTTTACCTCATTTTGGTATTAAAATGATACTAATTTCATCAAATGAGTTAGGTAGTGCTCCTTTTCCCTCAATTTTTTGGAAAATCTTGAGCAGGTTTGGTGTTGGTTCTTTTTGGAATGTTTGATAAAATTCCCCTTTGAAGCCATCTGGCTCTGGACTATTTTTTTGTAGGAAACTTTTTGATGACTGATTGAATCTCTTTGCTTGTGATTGGTTTGTTGAGGTCTTCTATTCCTTCTTGAGTCAGTGTATCTTGTTTGTGTGTTTCCAGGAATTTGCCCATTTCATCTAAGGTATCTAGTTTGTTGGCATATAGTTTTTTATAGTATCACATCTTATTATATCTTTTCTTTCCTCAGAGTATGTGGTAATATACACGTTCTCATTTATGATTTTATTTATTTACATCCTCTCTCTTTTTTTCTTCATCAGTCTTGATATTGGCCAGTCAATTTTATTGATTTTCTCAAAGAATGAACTTTTGGTTTTATTGGTTTTTTCTATTGTTCTTTTTTCCTCCCATTCATTTAACTCTGCTTTAATCTTTGCCATTTCTCTTTTGTTTGCTTTTGGTTTAGTTTGCCATTCTATCTAAAGTTCCTCCAGGTGAACACTTAAGTCTTTGGGTTTTGCTCTTTCTTCTCTTTTGATGTAGGCATTTAGGGCAGTAAATTTCCCTCTCAGCAGAGCCTTTACCATATCCCATATATTCAGATCTGTTGTATTCTCATTCTCATTTTTCTCCAGATAACTACTGATTTCTCTAGCAATTTCTTTTTTGTACCCAATGCTTGTTTAAGAGAGTGTTATTTTATCTCCATATATTTGTAAAAGTTCTCATTATTTCTTGGTTATTAATATGCAGCTTCATTACATTGTGATCACAGAAAATTATTTGAATTATATCAAAGTTTTTAAATTTATAAAGACCTGCTTTTCACCCCAGCATACTATCTTTCTTGGAGAATACTCCATGAGCACAAGAGAAGAGTGTTCATCCTTGTATTTGGGGGTGTAATGACCTATATATGTCTATAAGATCTAATTCAGTTATGGAGTTGTTTAACTTCTCCATTTCCTTGTTTATCTTCTGTCTGTTCATTTTATCTATACAGGAGATTGCTATACTGAATTCTTCTACAATTATTGTTGAAACATCTATCAATCCTTTTTGTTTTGCCAATGTTTGTCTCATGTACTTTGGAGCCCCTTAATTGGAAGCATAAACATTTTTATTGTTATTTCTTCTTTGTGAATTGTCCCTGTTATTAATATATTGTCCTTGTTTGTCTCTTATGATGTCTTCACATTTTTTCTGATATTATTATTGCTATTCCTTCTTTCTTTTTTTAATACTTGCTTGGAACATCTTTTTCCATTCTTTCGCTTTCAATCTATTTGTATTTTTGCATTTAATATGAAAATCTCATAAGCAGCATATGGTTGAATTGTATATTTTGATCCATTCTACAGTCTGTATCTTTTAATTGGTAAGTTAGTCCATTAACATTCAAAGTTATTACTGATGAGACATTTCTTGAATCCACCATCTTATCTTTTTTATTTTATTTGTCAGATCTATATGTTCTTTTCCTTCTTTTGTTTTTTATCCTTAGAGTTACTGTTACTTGTAATCTTCTGTTCTGTGGCCTCCTCCAGTCCTCCCTTTCCTGTCTCTTTTTATCAACAGGCAGTATTTCCTTTAGTATTTCTTGTAGGGCCAGTTTCTTGTTGACAATTCTTTTAGGATTTGTTTGTCTGTGAAAAATGTTAATCTCTCTCTCGGTTTTGAAGTTCGGTTTGGCAGGGTGCAGAATTCTTGGCTGGATGTCTTTCTCTTTCAGGATCTTAAATATGTCATACAACAACATTCTTGCCTCCATAGTGCCAGTTGAGTAGTCTGAACTCAGTCTTATGTGGTTAAACTTGTATGTAGTTGAGAGTTTACTCTTGCTGCTTTCAGGATTTTCTGCTTGTCATCAACATTTGACAGACTGATTAATATGTGCCTTGGGAAAATCCTACTTGGATTTTTTCTATTTGCAGTTCATTGAGCTTCTTTGACTTGCATATTTATGTCTTTTCTAATATTTGGGATGTTTCCCCTCATTACATCTTCAACTAATCTTCCTAGCCATTTACTCTTCACTTCTTCTGGGACACAAATGATTCTTACATCTGTGTGTTTCGTTTTGTTCATTTTGCTGAGATCCAATTCATTTTTTTTCTCTTTTTTGCCATATGCTGTTTTGAGTGTTCAAAATGAGTTGTCCTGTCCTCTAATTCTCTTATTCTTTATTCTGCCTCCTCAAACATGTTGTTGTGTGTCTCTAGCATGCTTTTTATTTTTTCTACAGCATCGTTAATCTCTGTGATATCTGCTACTTTTTATTTATTCTTTCAAATTCCCCTATATGCTTTTTCAAGTTTCCTTGATCTCCTTTATGTCATTAGCCTTCTCACTTATCTTATTTAGCAGAGTTCTAAGAACTTCTTTGATTAGTTGTTCCAATGTCTGTGCCTCCTCTGGTGTTTAAATTTGGTTGTTAGGCTGGGCTACATCTGTCTGCTTCAAGAAATGTTTGGTGACCTTCAGCTGCATATAAATATCTTGGCTGGCTTATTTTTGAAGTTGATTTCCTTCAGCAGTCTAAAGTCTTGTATTTGAGGGATGCATGTGGGACAGAATGCAGGGTAATGGGCAGGGCACAACAGTGTGGTGATGAGTTGCAGCACAGGTTTGATGAAGTTTGGGGATGTTATGCTGGTGCCTGTGGGTGTGGGTGCCCAGTGATGGGAAGGGTTTGGCTATGCTGGTGCACGGGTCTCAGAGTTGGGTCTCTGGTGTGCACTGGTCTAGGGTTTGTGTGCATGGGCAGAGTTTAGGGCAGTGGGTTGCTGTTGTGCTTGCATGGGCCTAGGGAAGATGTGGCCAGGCTGTGCATGTCAATGCTTGCCCAGAGTTTAGGGTCATGACTGGTACCTCTGTGCATCTGCAGATCTTGGAGGACCAAATACTGATGTAAAGGTGCACAGAAATCATGGTGAGTGATTGCACTACTGCAGAGGCTGGGGGCATATATAGCCTCGATATGGAAGCTGTTGACTGCCTGCAGGGCACAGGGACTGTGAAGTAGGGCTCAAGAGGGTAGGGGTGAGACAGCACTGTTGTGGAGAGGTGTGTTGGCCTGGGGCAAGCATGTACACACTTGGGTTGGGGTGCGGGTTGGATACATGCATGAGGGTTTGGTGGGGTGGGGGCTCTTGGAGTGTGGGCATGGTGGGCAGGTGATGGGTTCCAGTGCCTGGCATGTGGGGTGAATTGTGGGTCACAGGACTGTGCCAGTGAAGGTAGCACATTCAAGGAATACAGTTTGGCTTGCTTCCTAGTCCCTGTCTCCTTTTCTGTGCACTCATGAGGGCTCCAGGATTCTGCATTAGGCTGTTTGCATCAGCTGGAACTTCTCCAGCTCTCTGCTTCTCAGTTCTTCAACTTTTGCAACCAGGGATACCCTATATGGTGCAAAAGACACTTCCAGGTCACTTACACCTGGAATCACCATCTCATTTGCCCATTCATTACTGCTCTAGCTGCTCCGTGGTGCAGGTTTGAAATTGATACATCCTATTCTGCCATGTTCCTGGAACTATTTTTTAAAAACTTTTTTTGTTTTTGTTTTGTTTTGTTTTAATTTTTATTAATTAAAAAAATTATAATAATGAAACACAAACATTCCCAACACATACACTCAGCAATTCACAATATCATCACATAGTTGCATATTCATCATCACGATCATTTCCCAGAACATTTGCATCAATTCAGAAAAAGAAATAAAAAGACAATAGAAAAATAAAACAAAAACAGAAAAATAAATTTTACATACCATACACCTTACTCCTCCTTTTCATTGATCAATAGCATTTCAAACTAAATTTATTTTAACATTTGTTCTCCTTATTATTTATTTTTATTCCATATGTTCTAGTCATCTGTTGACAAGGTAGATAAAAGGAGTATCAGACACAAGGTTTTCACAATCACACAGTCACATTGTGAAAGCTATATCATTATACAATCTGCTTCAAGAAGCATGGCTACAGGAACACAGCTCTACATTTTCAGGCAGTTCCCTCCAGTCTCTCCACTACATCTTGGATAACAAGGTGATATCCACTTGATGCATAAGAATAACCTCCAGGATAACCTCTCCACTCTGTTTGGAATCTCTTAGCCACTGACACTTTGTCTCATTTCACTCTTCCCCCTTTTGGTCGAGAAGGTTTTCTCAATTCCCTGATGCTGGGTCTCAGCTCATTCTAGAGTTTTTCTCAGTCCCTTGATGCTGAATCTCAGCTCATTCTGGGATTTCTGTCCCACGCTGCCAGGAAGATCCACACCCCTGGTGGTAATGTCCCATGTAGACAGGGGGAGGGTGGTGAGTCTGCTTGCTGTGTTGGCTGGAGAGAGAGGCCACATCTGAGCAACAAAAAAGGTTCACTTGGGGGTGACTCTTAGGCTTAATTTTAAGTATGCTTGACCTATCCCCTGTGGGGTTAAGTTTCATATGAAAAAACCCCAAGACTAGGGGCTCAGCCTATAGCTTTGGTTGTCCACACTGCTTGTGAGAATATCAAGAATTCAACTTGGGGAAGTTCAGTTTTCCCCTGTTCTCACCATTCCCCGAAGGGGAATTTGCAAATACTTTTCCACGCTCTGATCCTATCACTCTGGGATTCATCAGGGCATCACCTAGACAAACCAACAAAATCTCATGTCCTATACAAATTTCCATGTACTTAAGGTGTTCAACCAACTATCTACATAAGTTATTTTAGGAGATGCGCTAGTCAAAGTGTAAATTTGTATACCAAATAAACATTTTTTGCTTTAGTCTCACACATAAGTTGAAATTTTAAAATATTAATTACAGTCTATTTTCAGCACACTGCAGCAATAACATTCTTCTGTACTTCCTCATACAAAAACATTTTTAAAATTTGTACATTTAGCCACTATCATTATACACTCTAGGCATTCTTAGATTATACCATCTCAATCTTTATCATCTATCTTTCTTTGTGATTTCATTTATGCCCCAGTCCTCTTCTCTCTATCGTTCTCATATGCAGCTTCATTCAGTGTTTTAACATAATTGTATTACAGTTAGGTAATATTGTGCTGTCTATTTCTGAGTTTTTATATTCAGTCCTTTGCATAATCTGTATCCCTTCAGCTCTAATTACCCAATATCTCACCCTATTTTTGTCTCCTGATGGTCTCTGTTACCAACGAAATATTCCAAGTTTATCCACAAATGTCGGTTCATATCAGTGAGACCATACAGTATTTTCCTTTTGTTTCTGGCTAATCACACTCAGCAGAATGTCCTTAAGGTCCATTTATGGTGTTACATACTTCATAACTTTATTCTGTCTTACAGCTGCATTATATTCCATCTTATGTAAATGCCACAATTTGTTTAGCCACCTGTCTGCTAATGGACATTTTGGCTGCTTCCATCTCTTGGTAATTGTAAATAATGCTGCTATAAACATTGGTGTGTAAATGTCCATTTTTATAAAAATCTATTCTGCCAGACTATTTTTTGATTAGAGAGTTTAATCCATTAGCATTCAGTGCTATTACTGCATGAGTAGTACTTTCTTCTACTACTTTGCCTTCTGGATTTTATATGTCATGTCTAATTTCCTTATTTTTACCTTTACTCATAGCCTTCCTTTCTACACTCTTCTCCACACCTCTCTCTTCTGTCTTTGCATCTGTCTCTAGCATTCCCTTTGGTATTTCTTGCAGAGCTGGTCTCTTGGTCACAAATTCTCTCAGTGACTTTTTGTCTGAAAATGTTTTAATTTCTCCCTCATTTTTGAAGGACAATTTTGCTGGGTATAGGATTCTTGATAGGCAGTTTTTCTCTTTTAGTAATTTAAATATATCATCCCACTGTCTTCTTGCCTCCATTGTTTCTGCTGAGAGATCTGTGCATAGCCTTATTTGGCTTCCCTTGTATGTGATGAATTGCTTTTCTCTTGCTGCTTTCAAGATTCTCTCTTTCTCTTTGACCTTCAACATTCTGATTAGTAAATATCTTGGAATATGTCTGTTTGGATCTATTCTCTTTGGAGTATGCTGCACTTCTTGGATCTGTAATTTTAAGTCTTTCATAAGAGTTGGGAAATTTTCAGTGATAATTTCCTCCATTAGTTTTTCTCCTCCTTTTCCCTTCTCTTCTCCTTCTGGGATACACACAACACATATATTCACACATTTCATATTGTCTTTCAATTCCCTGATTCCCTGCTCATATTTTTCCATTTTTTTCCCTATGTTTTCTTTGTCTTGCTGAATTTCAGATGTTCCGTCCTCCAGTTCAGTAATCTTATGTTCTGTCTCTCGAAATCTACCCTTGTAGGTTTCCATTGTTTTTTTCATCTCTACTACCATGCCTTTCATTCCCAGAAGTTCTGTGATTTGCTTTTTCAGACTTTTGATTTCTCTTTATGTTCATTCCTTGCCTTTTTTATATCCTCTCTGAATTCATTGATTTGGTTTTTGATGAGGTTTTCCATGTCTGTTCGTATATTCTGAATTAATTGTTTCAGCTCCTGTATGTCATTTGAATTGTTGGTTTGTTCCTTTGACTGGGCCATATCTTCAATTTTCCTGGTGTTATTTGTTATTTTTTGCTGGCGTCTAGGCATTTAATTACCTTAATTAGTTTATTCTGGAGATTTCTTGCACTTCTTTTACCTAAGGTTTTCTTGCTGGATGAATTTGTTGTCTTTCTGTTCTTTGACATTCAGTTCAGCTTTATCCTGACCTCTAGCTTAAGTTTTGTTTAACAGAGGAGAATTTTTCAGTTCTTGTTTTCTTGTTTCTTGCCCTGCTTATATGATGCCTTTTCTTCCCCACCCTTAGGAGGGTCTACTTAGATATTATAGACCCCAGCCATATTTTCCCAGACCAAACTGGCTTCCTATCTGGAGGAAAGAGTCACCTGCATCAGTTTTCCCTAGGATGTGACCCAGAAGGTTGAAAGAATTTCCTGTGAAGTCTCTTCACTCCATTTTTCTTATCCTGCCTAGTATGTGGCACTTGTCTTCCTGTAGGTCCCACCAGTGTAAGATGATGTGGTACCTTTAACTTTGGCAGACTCTCCCTGCTGGGGCATGGTGGAGACAGAGGAGAGGTTGTAGGCTGGTTTTAATGTCTTCAAATTACCAAGCCCTGGTGTTTGAATTCCTTGAGGGAGGGATACCACCTGAGTTAGGCTTCACCCCTCCCCTGGGGAAGGCACAGTCTCCAGACAAGCCCCCAAAAGAGCTCACTTCTGTCTATGCCTGTGGCAGCTGCAGCCTGAGAAGTCCTGCAGCAATATCCAAAGGCAGTAAAGCCTTTGTAGAAACACAGCCATAAAAACCTCTGTTTCCTTCTTTTTTTTCCCCCTTTTTCTGTCAGCCCTGCCCCATTGACACTGGGGCAAAAATGAGCAACCTCTGCTTTGACCAGGTTCACCTAAGCTGCAGGCCTATTTTTAGTAGTCAGAATTTGTTAATTAATTCCACTATTGGTGTTTGATTGTGCTCAGTCCCTGATGATGGTAAATTCCCTTTCCTTTCCCCTCTGGGAAGCAGCCTGTGGGGAAGGACGCCGGCAGCCGCAGCTTTGGGATCTCACAGTTCTGGGAGGGCTTGCAGCCAATCCAGCTGGTCCAGACTGGGGTACGTTGTGTGTCTGGTCACTGACGTGGCCCCAGGAGCTGTTCTTTACTGTTTCTGGTTACTCAGTAGTTGTTCTGGAGGATGAACTAAAATGCACACATTGTTAAGCTGCCATCTTGACCCGGCTTTTTGAAAACTTTTTATGTTATTATGTCCTTCCAAATTCAGGATGCAATGAGCCCTGTCAAGTTGGTGAGGAATATAACCAAAAGTTTAGAACCCCAAACTATGCAGTATGCTGCTTGGTGAATAACAGACTGTGGGAACATAGTGAATCAATGGAAATTGAGGGGGAAATACAAACACTTGATCCCAGAACCAGTGGAGAATGGTTAAGAGTCAGGCCCTCTCTTCTAATTGGGCTTTAAATTCTTCACTTGCTTTCCTTGGATAAGACATTCTGACCAGGGTCACTATTAGCTATGTTAGATTAGAATACAGAATCTAATCTCCCTCTTTTCTTTACCCTTCAAAGTATTGTCTTTAAAGAAAATTTTAAAGTATCTGAAGTTGCAGTTATTTCCTGAGAATTTGGCTGTGTTGTTGGGTATTTATCATCTAGCTTAGGTACTGGTTCTTGTATTCAGGTATAGTGAGTTCAACTTAAATTTTTTTTTTTGCCATTTGGACTGCTATTTTAGTTGTCAATATAACTTGATAAGGTTTTTCTTAGGCTTTTTGGAGTTTGGACTCTCCATGACTTAATGAAGACCACTGGTAGGTTGATGGTGATGGGCAGCATATATAAGAGGTGGGTACTGGGCGAGAAAACTATGATGCATGAGGGATGACAGAATAAAAGACAAGGTCAGTATATAATCCTTAAGGAAAAAGCCTTGTGAATCTAAGGAAGGGACAGTTTTAGTTTTCCCAGGAAAAGTCAAGCCAAAAAGCATTTTGTAGGGGAGGTTTCTAACTCTTATCTAGGGGCAGTTCTAATTCTTAGCAGACCTATGGGTAGACACTTAGTTTAAGATAACTTGATTGCTAAGACTAGTTTAGAAAGATGCTTCTTTAAGGTTTGATTTACTCTTTCCTCTATCTCTGGAGGTGGCAGATGCCAGTATGTATTAAAATGCCATGGAATATCTAAGTTTTGCATGATATCCTGCAGCACACATGAAGTAAAGTGGCTACTGTTGTCAGAATTGATGTATTCTATCAACACATAATGGGGAACAATTTGTTCAAGAATAATTTTGGAAATTCCTGATGCCATACACAAGGCTAGAGGATATGCCTCCATCCATATTGTTAGATGGTCTATAAGAACTAGAATATATTTACTGGAAGCATTTCTGTATAATTCACTTGAATGCTTTGAAATGGCCTGAGGCCTGGTTCCCTTCATCCTTGCACATGTTTCCTTAGAAATTTTTATTGCTTTTTTTGAAAACTATGTATCATTTACATATTTGTTTAGCTATGGTGTAGAGGCCTACACACCCAAAATGTTTAAGAACAAGATCACATATGGCCTGTGCCTCCCAGTGACTTCCTTGATGCAAGACTACTAGTATTTCCCTCGTTATTTGTTTAACATCTGTCTATCATCTGGGAGGACCCATCTCCTTTAATTATCTGCACTTGTTCCTAATTGTTCTAGCTCCTTTACTTATTTTTCATAGAATACAGCAACTTCAAATTTTTTGGGAATGAAGGGTATTAAGATTATTAACCTTGTTGGGGGACAGAGGAAGCCTTCTCGGCTATTTCATCTGCTAACGTGTCATCCTAAACCTCAAGGGTGTGGCTTTCCTGGTGTCCATTTACATACACCACTGATATTACCCCTGTTATGGGTATATTGGTTAGTACTTGTTTTATTAATTCCCCATGAATCAATTCTTTCCTTTTGCAGTTAATTAATCCCCTTTCTTCATAAAATTTTCCAAAGTTATGGACCATCCCAAAGACATATTGAAAGTCAGTGTAGACTTTTATATCCTTCTAATAATTTAAGAGCTTGATTTAATGAATACAATACACAAGTTTGAGCTGACTAATTATTGAACAATCCACTAGCTCCTCTTACTTCACAATTTAGCCTTCTACAATTGCATATGCATTGTACCTCTTTCTTTCTAGGACCCTAGAAGACCTATTTATGAATAATTTTTCCCTTTAGTGTAAAGTGAGATCCCTTGGGTCAAGCCAAACTCAGGTTTGATACTCAATTAAGTCCAAACAGTCATGTACAAGAACTTCTGCTTGGTCAGGCCCTTTCAAAAGAAAGAAGGCTGGGTTTAAGATATTGTCTGTGGTTAAGACCAAATTATCCTTTTCCATTAAGATTGCTACACATTTTAAGATTTGGAAGTCAGTCATCCATCTCCCTGACCTTTGGAATAAAATAGTCCTGACATGATGGGTGGTGCCATCCATTAATGCCCTTCTAAAAGTTAGTTTCCTACTTTATC
The DNA here is from genome assembly GCF_023851605.1 of Tamandua tetradactyla. Classification (NCBI taxonomy): domain Eukaryota; kingdom Metazoa; phylum Chordata; class Mammalia; order Pilosa; family Myrmecophagidae; genus Tamandua; species Tamandua tetradactyla. Next base: position 95,125,210 of record NC_135330.1, on the reverse strand, counting down.
TACTAGGACAGTGGTTGCCACAAAATCTTGAATACTCTTGGGCTATTCTTTCTAGAGACAGGATCCAAAATTTTAGAAAGGAAGGCTACAGGTCTCCTTTGTCTCCCCTGGTTTGGGTTAGTGCCCCTAAGTTTGTTCCTTTATCCACTGTAATAAATAGATGGAAAGGCTTCTCGAAGGAGGGGAGAACTTGAACAGGAGCCTGTACTAGTGCTTTTTTGAGCTTGTTTAAGACTCTCACTTCTTTTTTTATCCATTTTAATTTGTCAGGCTTTTCCTCTGGCAGTTTTTGTTTTATTCCTTTAGTTTCAGAAGCATAAGCATCTGTCTTCAACCTACAGTATCCAACTATTACTAAAAATATCTTTAGTCCCTTCTTTGTCTAGGGAAGAGGCAATCTAATTATGACCTAAGTATCCAACTATTTTTCTACAAGTTGCAGTTTACTTTTTTGATACCCTTAGCCCATGGTCTCGTAGGAAGTTCAGCAGATCCTTTGTAGCCTCAGCAACTGCTTACCTTTATTTACCTGATATTAACAGATCATTTTCATATTGTAAAAAAGTAATTTCAAATGGGATTGAAAATTTTTCTAACACTTTTTTCCAATTTCTGTCCAAAAAGATTGGGGGACACTGTAAAGCCTTGGGGCAAGACTGTCCACCTATATTGCTGCTTTCTCCCAGTGAAGAGAATTTCCTATTCAAAGAAGAAGAAGTCTAGTCTCTGAATTATGGGGCAGACTCAAAAGACATTTTTCAGATCTGCTACACTGAACTATCTATTATGGCAGGGTATCCTACTAATGAGAGTGTAAGGGTTAGGGACTATGGGATATCTAACTTCAGCAATTTGGTTGATGGCCCTCAGGTCCTGCATCATCCTCCAACTGCCATCTGCATTTTGGAAAGGTAGAATGGGAACATTGGAAGGAGACATATAAGTTTCCAAAAGCTGAAGTTTCTGTCTGTCCCTCAACAGGATGGGATCTGTTTTTGACTACCTTCCCTTCCTTTTCATTTTGATTTTGATTTGGAGAAACTACAACCCCCCATTTCTTTCCCTTACCTATATTTTTTCTTGGATGCTCTTTTCATCTTCCTCAGTAAGCAAGGCTAAGACAACTTGTATCTGGCCATCCTATAACTTTAGGTCCATTCCCATGGGTACTATTAGATCCCTTTCCAAAAAGTCATATCCAGCTTCTGGGATGTACAACAGGCACCCAAAATTTGGTTTTCTACCTACCAGGTGTTAGTAGGTTTGAAAATAGGGACTTTAAATCTTGCTTCTTTTACTCCCCAAACTGTGAGGGAACTACTGGAGAATTCAACACCCATTGGGATGTGGTTTATCAGAGATTGAGCTGCCTCAGTGTCGACTAAAAATATTATTTCTTTCTGATATGGTCCTACATTTTGATTTATTAAACACTCTTGGTATGGCTCTTGGGGAGAGGAGCCCTTGACTCCCCTAGTCCTCAAAATTCATCAGGGGTATTATCTGACCTTCCTTTTTAGACTTGAGCACTCTCTTTCAAAATGACCAAGTTTCCCACAGTGATAATACATTGCAGAATCTTGTGCCCTCTTTATACTTTTTCTCATCTGACCAAGACTGCTTCTCTATCCTAACTCTGCCTGCCTCCTCTCTGCTTTGTCTCTAATCTCTTCTTGACCATGTGGTTGACTGTGCTCATTATGAGTTTAGCCTTTTGCTTCTGCTTTTACTTTCCCTTTTCACACACAGTTTCTGAGATTCTCCCAATAACTCTTCTAGTGGCTTTCCATCCACTCATCTGGTTTCTGAATTTTTTTCTGAATGTCAGGCCAAGATGCCTTTATGTACCTAACTGTTAGCATTCCTTGGGCCACAGGATGGTCACGGTTCATTCCTGAGTATTTTCTTATCAGTTTCCTCAACTTTTGAAGGTAAGAAAAGGGAGCTTCATCTTTTTCTTGAGTCACCTTAAGGGCCCTATTTAGGTTCTGAGATTTGGGCAGAGCCAATTTTATTCCTTGTACAATGAGATCCCCTTAAAATCCTTCATTTGTACTCTGCTTTCCTGATCCATATTATCATAATTAGGGTCTACGTGGGGAATTTTTTTTGCTCTACTGACATTACCCTTTGTCTGGGTGGGTGCTTTCTTTCCCATTCTTTCATAGCCACCTTTCTCACCATTTCCCCTTTCCTCTCCTATAAACAGGATATTTAGGATGGATATGAGTTTGGACCAGGTATATAAACTGGGACCTAAAAATTGATTTGGTTGTTTGGCTAAACACACTGCATTGTTCATTAATGATTTCACCTCCTTGAAACTCCTTACTTCTGTACTCATCAATGGGGCATTTATGTAACTGATTTTTCCTGGTCCAATTGGCACTTTTCTCAGAGGGTATAGAGACTCAGTAGGTCTATGTTCTCTCACACTTATTTCCCCAGGAGGGCCCAGAAATCTAAAATTTTGTATATCTTTCTTACAGTTTCAACTCCTTCCTCAATTGTTGATGGTTTGTAAAATGTGGAGAAGTTGGCCTCAATTGGCCTCTGGTTCCTTGGGGGGAACACAGGTTAACTCTATTGGACCTTTAGTTTCCATCAGTTCCTGCCCCAGGGCAAGGGATGGCTCAATAAGCTATCCCAGGCTTTATCTGTTTTTTTTCCCTGCATGTGCAGACACCAAGGATTGAACCGGGTTTCCAACATGGCAGGTGATAATTCTGCCACTAAGATGCCATTACTCCACCCTAGCTGTTTTTTGTATGCTGTATGTTAAGGTCATATTTCATTATTTTTCCATGTGAGTATCCATTATTGCAGCATCATTTTTGTTTGTTTGATTTGCTTGCTTGTTTGTTTTTTGTAATGTGCATGGACTAGAAATCAAACTCTAGTCTCTCATATACCGGGAAAGAATTTTGCCACTGAAATACCCATACACCCCCCAGGCTTTAGTTTTTAAAGATTTAGGTTTTGGTCCTAGATTTTTAACTTTTACAAGATAAACAGCTGTTCTCTTTCTCTCTACCCAGAATATAGCATAATCAGACCCTTGGGAGAAGGGCTTCTTAGTATTAACATAAAGCATGAAGTGAGCCCAAACCAATCCTCCTGTATTTTGGCCAGACTATGTTGGGTAGCAGAATGCTTTCTTTTTCCCCAGTGTTACAACAATGTTTAGTCATTCTCTTTTTGTCCTTTTCCTTGGTCTGATCGCTATCTGTCCAAAGTTTTAACATTCTACCTAATAGACTTTCCAGGGGAATGTGTTTGCAAGACTCTATAATAACCACCTTACCTTTTGCCCCTTACTTAACCAACTGTCTCCATTACCTTTTCTGAGTCTTGTTTGTGTTTCTTTCTCTTAGCACCATTTGGCTTTGTCTATCTCCAGCCCCGCCCCCCGCCAGCTCATGCTAAAAGGGAACCAAGGTTTGGATTCACCACTCGCTTCACACAATATATCTCACACCTCATACATGGAAACTTAACCTCAAGATCATTGTAATTCCCGACCACCAAGACTATATGTAATAGAAACTTTTTTTTCTTAACTTGAATTATGCACAGAGTTACCTGGTCACTGTGAGGCAGATTTCCTTCCCCTTTTCTTGTTCACAATTGGAAAATCTAAGCATCCAGTCTAGGGTCATGATAACTGTCAGGAGTTGGTACCCAATGGTCAGAGTCTAAGATTGCTCTATCAGCAGGGTGCACATTCCCTTTGTCCTCCCCAGGGGTCCTCCTCCAAAGTCTTAGATCCGAAACAAGCTTGCAAAGTTATTGGAAAGAAAGCCATGCCTGAAAGAGAATAAAAGCTTCCCTGATTGCCAAGAGAAAAAGAATTTTTTCACTGTCTTGTGGAATGGATGAATAACAAAAATATGGGGGCCTCTGCAGTGAGTGAAAGAAAGCATTAGCATTTATTCCATAAACCTGACATGCAGGTCCTGCCCACATTTCTCCACTGATTTGATACTCTAGAGGGTATAGCCTATCAGAGAAGTCCAACTAACCAACAGTATCCACTTTTAATTATGTTTTTAAACCAGTGACACTGATCATTACTTGTTTAGACTTCTTTTCACTCAGATAAAGATTTGATCCCAATCCCTGTCTGTGTGACTAGCCTGAGCTGATTCTGCAGCCCTTTGTTTAGTTCATTTCATGTTTCTACTCCATGTCATTTTGTGTGAAAGCTAAATTTAATTCTATTCTTACACTTGGAACATTTAATATTTAAATAATAGGAATTTTTCATAGCAGATGATTCAAGAAGTTTTGCAAAATATTTGCATCTTCCTTCCTTATTTTAGTGATTGATTTTAGACTTGCAGATTACTCTGAACTCTTGGTCCAAGATTTATTATTCCATTCAATAGCAAATAAGTCCTAAGGTTAGTCTCTCTCAAGCCTACTGTATTAGTTAAGGTTCTCTAAAGAAACAGAATCAACAAGAAACACTTTCAAATAAGAAATGTATAAAAGTGTCTCATATAACAGTGGGAAGGCAGAATCCAAAATCCACAGGGCATGCTGTGAAGCTGATGACTCTGATGGAGGGTCTGGATGAACTCCACAGGAAAGGCTTGCCCTGGCTGAAGCAGGAAAATAGACAGTCTCTTCTGAATCCTCCTTAAAAGACTTCCAGTGATTTGATTAGGCATCACTTCTTGCAGAAGACCCTCTTCTTGGCTGACTACAAATGGAATCAGCTGTGGATGCAGCTGATATGACCGTGATTTAATACTATGAAATGTCCTCATCGCAAAAGACAAGCCAGCACTTGCCAAACCAGATAAACAGGTACCACCACTTGGCCAAGTTGACATATGAACCTGACCATGACAGTTCACCCCTTGTGAACTTGGCAGTTATACATACCACCTTAAACCATACCTAATTTCTAAATAAAAAAACAATGAAACACATGTTTTTTCTTTAAGTTAACAATACTCAACTGTCTTACATAAAACTGGAAACACATTTGCACTCTATTGCACTCAATAAGGTGCAAATCCTTGGGTAGTAGTCATTCTTAAACTTGATATCTTACAACTTAAATAGTACAACATGGACAAAACAGCATTACAGTCCTCATTTCTGACACTGGTCACGTGGTCGAAGTTCATATTTATCACTAAATTCTTCCACTACCTATTCCATGTTCTCTTTATGCTCAGCAAGTACTTCAGCTGGCCGTGGTTCTTTTACTGGTGGGGTGGCCCAAATTTTCATTCCTGAAATTTCAGAGCCATTGGTAGTCCTGCTTGGATTGAGTTGTTGCAGTTTTCCATTGATTTTAATAATAGGACATGGTAATACTAAAAGATGCAACAGGGGATTGCCTATATTCCAAGAAAGTTCTTCTTTACCTCCATAGTGCAGCTGTAGTCCTACTTCCCCCTGACAGTTAGGGTCAATCACCCCAGACAATAATGTAATCCCTTTCATGGCTTTTTGATACCAGGGCATAAGTAGCCCGAAGTGACCAGGTGGCAGTCTTAGATTCCAGTTCAACAGAATCATTGTTATTTCTCCTGGTGGAAGCACTCCCTATTTTGGAACTAAAACCTGTAGACCAGCAGAGCTCAGGGTCTCAGGTACAGGAAGCAAAAATTTGCCTAGTGGATAATGAGGGGAAATAGTAAGTGGTACCACTTCCATTTCCACTGCTTGGTTCCTGGACCCATGGATCCTGGCTATGGCAGAAACAGCACCATAGAGCAGATGCTGATTCAGAATATATACAGCTTCCTGGAGAACATTACCCCAGCCCTTCATGGTATTGCCATCTAGTTGGCACTGTAATTGAGTTTTCAAAAGGCCATCCCACTGTTCTAACAATCCAGCTGCTTCTGGATGATGGGGAGCATGGTAAGACCAGAGAATTCCATGAGCATGTGCCCATTCTCGAACTTCATTTGCTGTGAAATATGTCCCTTGATCAGAAACAATGCTGTATGGAATACCATGATGATGGATAAGGCATTCTGTAAGCCCACTGATGGTAGTTTTGGCAGAAGCATTACAGGGAAATGCAAACCCATATCCAGAGTATGTGTCTATTCCAGTAAGAACAAATAGCTGTCCCTTCCATGAAGAGAGTGGTCCAATGTAATCAACCTGCCACCATGTAGCTGACTGGTCACCTCGGAGAATGGTGCCATATCAGGGGCTGAGTGTGGGTCTCTGCTGCTGGCAGATTGGACACTCAGCAGTGGCTGTAGTCAAATCGGCCTTGGTGAGTGGCTGACCATGTTGTTGTGCTCATGCATAATCTCCATCCCTACCACCATGACCACTTTGTTCATGAGCCCATTGGGCAGTGAGAGTAGTTGCTGGGGAAAGAGGCTGACTGGAATCCACAGAATGGGTCATCTTATCCATTTGATTATTAAAACCTTCCTCTGATGAAGTCACCCTCTGGTGTGCATTCACATGGGACACAAATATGTTCGTATTTTTAGCCCACCAAGAAAGGTCTATCCACATACTTCTTCCCCAGACCTCTTTGTCACCAATTTACCAATTATGGAATTTCCAAGTCCCTGGCCATCCAGCCAACAATTAACAACAGCCCATGAGTCAGTATACAAATGCACCTCTGGCCAGTTCTCCTTCCAAGCAAAATGAACAACCAGGTGCAATGCTCGAAGTTCTGCTGACTGGCAGGATTTCCCTTGACACTGTCCTTCAAGAACACCCCAGAAAGGGGTTGTAATGCTGCAGCTGTCCACGTTCAAGTGGTACGTGCATATCATGCTGAACCATCTGTAAACCAGGCCCAAGTCTTCTCTTTCTCAGTCAGTTCACTCTAAGGAACTCCCCAAGAGGCCATAGCTCTGGTCTAAGAAAGAGAAGGTAATGTGGCAGGAGTGAAGATCATGGGCATTTGGGCCACTTCTTCATGTAACTTACTTGTGCCTTCAGGACCTGCTCTCACCCTATTTCACATGTACCGTTTCCATTTTACATTAGAGTGCTGCAGTGCCCACCCATCTTTATGGCTTGGTGGTAAGACAACACCCAGTTCATATTAGGAAACTCAGGTCTCATGGTAACCTGGTGGCCCATAGTTAAACATTCAGTCTCTACTAAGGTCCAGTAGCAGGCCAAAAGCTGTTTCTCAAAAGAAGAGTAGTTATCTGCAGCAGATGGTAAGGCTTTGCTCCAAAATCCTAAGGGTCTGCATTGTGACCCTAAGGGCCTACCAAAGGCTCCAGACAGCATCTATATTTATCACTGACACTTTCAGCACCATTGAATATACTGAATCTTACAGCCCAAGTGGCAGAGCAGCTTGTACAGCAGCCTGGGCCTGTCGCAGAGCCTCCTCTTGTTCAGGAACCCAATCAAAACTTAGCAGCTTTTCTGGTCACTTGATAAATGGGTTGTAGTAGCACAACCAAATGAGGAATATGTTCTCACTGAAATCCAAAAAGACCAATTAGGCATTGTGCCTCATTTCTAGACACAGGAGGGGCCAGATGCAACAACTTATCCTTCACTTTAGAAGGGATATCTCAACATGCCCCTCACTACTGGACACCTAGAAATTTTACTGAGGTGGCATGCCCCTCTATTTCTGTTGAATTTATCTCCCATCCTCTGACACACAAATATCTAATCAGTAAGTCTAGAGTAGTTGCTACTTCTTGCTCACTAGGTCCAATCAACATGATATCATCAATATAATGGACAAGTGTGATGTCTTGTGGGAAAGAGAAATGATCACAATCCCTGCAGACAAAATTATGACATAGGGCGGGATAATTAATATATCCCTGAGGTAGGAGAGTAAAAGTATATTGCTGACAATGCCAGCTGAAATCAAACTGTTTCTGGTGGTCCTTACTAATAACTATTGAGAAAAAAACATTTGCCAGATGAATAGCTACATGCCAGGTACCAGGGGATGTATTGATTTGCTCACACAATGATACCACACCTGGAACAGCAGCTGCAATTGGAGTTACCACCTGGTTGAGGTTATGATAATCCATCTTCATCCTCCAAGACCCATCTGTTTTCTGTACAGACAAAATAGAAGAGTTGAATGGGGATGTGTTGGGAATCACCATTCCAGCATCCTTAAAGTCCTTAGGAGTAGTGGTAATCTCTGCAATCCCTCCAGGAATCCAGTGTTGCTTCTGATTTACTATTTTGCTAGGTAGGGGCAGTCCTAGTGGCTTTCACTTGGCCTTTCCTACCATAATAGCCCCCCACTGCACAAGTTAGAGAGCTAATGTGGGGATTCTGCCAGTTGTTCAGCATGTCTATTCCAATAATATGTTCTGGAACTGGAGACATTCCTACGGAATGGGTCTGGGGCCCACTGGACCCACTGTAAAGTGGACCTGATCTAAAACTCCATTGATCACCTGGCCTCCATAAGCCCCCACTGTGACTGGTGGACCAGAGTAACATTTTGGGTCCCCTGGAATTAATGTCACTTCCGAACTAGTGTCTAATAATACCCAAAACATCTGATCATTTCCTTTTCCCCAATGCAGTTACTGTGGTAAGAGGCCATCAGTCTCCTCTGGGAAGGAGATTAACAGAATAAATTTGTGGCAGTTTAACAGGGTTCTCCTCCAAAGGGACCTGACCTCACCTTCATTCAAGGAGCTCTGGGTCTGTAAACTGTCTCAAGTCTGGAAATTGATTAAGGGGCCATGACTCTGTATTTGTAATTCATGTTAGAACTTCTGTTCACTTGACCTAGAACTGTTTTGTTTATACAGCTCAAACAAAAATTTAGTAGGGGAGGAGGGGCCAAGATGGTGGCTTAGCAATGTGTGCACTTTAGTTCTGTGGTTTGGCCCAACCGCTAAACTACCGGGGACCCTCTACTCCTCAGCTTCTCACTGCTTGCTAGACGACACTGCCGCACACAGAAAAGGGGCTCGAGCCGGGGGTCTGGGTCCAAGGGGCGCGCGCAGGAGACCTCGCTGCGGGTCTAAAGGACTGGAGGCCGAGTCAATTAAGGCATGAAGCGAGGTAGCTTTATTGTTGGTAGACGCTTATACCAGGGCTGCCAGTAGCTAAAGACCACGAGGCTTGACGAGCCCGGGATTATATACAGTTTGAGGAGAGGCAGAGTTAGGGCGTGGCCTCCAGGGGAGGGTAGCCAATCACACAGGGAGGACGGATGAGTGACTGTGACCATAGAGATGCTGTTCCTGAGTGTACCCGTAGCAGAGGATGTTGGGTAGGTGGAGGACTAAGGAGAAGGCCAATAGGGTTAGAGAGACAAGGCTGCATCATCACTAGTCGCCGGTGAGGCCTGTAATTTAGAGGTCTAGAAGAACCAGACGTACCAAAATGGCGAGGGAGGGAGAGAAAGAGACTAAGCTACCAGGCCAAAAATAAAATTATGCCACAAGTTCGTCCCCCAGAACAACTACTAAATAACCAGAAACAGTACAGAGCAGCTCCTCGGGTCACATCAGTGACCAGACACACAGCATACCCCAGTATGGACCAGCTGGACCGGCTGTGAACCCCACTCCCAGAACTGTTAGTTGGAATATTTCACTGGTAACAGAGACCATCAGGAGGTAGAAATATGGTAAGATGTTGGGTAATTGGAGCTGAGGGGGTACAGATTGTGCAACAGGACTGAATATAAAGACTTAGAAATGGACAGCACAATACTACCTAACTGTAATACAATTATATTAAAACACTGAATGAAGCTGAATGTGAGAATGATAGATGGAGGAGGGCTGGGGGCATAAATGAAACTATGAAGAAAGATAGATGATAAAAATTGAGATGGTATAATCTGGGAATACCCAGAGTGCATAATGATAGTGACCAAATGTACACATTTTAAAAATGTTTTTGCATGAGAAAGAACAAAGGAATGCCATTATTGCAGTGTGTTGAAAATAGATGGTAATTAATGTTTTAAAATTTCAACTTATGTGTGAGACTAAAACAAAAATGTTTATTTGGTACAAAACTTATATTTTGAATAGTGCATCTCCTAATATAACTTATGTAGATAGTTGGTTGAACAACATAAGTACATGGAACCTTGGGTAGGACATGAGATTTTTTTGTTTGTCCAGAGTGATGTCCCGATGAATCCCAGAGTGATTTGATAAGTGAGTAGAAAAATACTTGCAAAGTCTCCTTTGGGGAATGGTGATAATGGGGGAAAATTCAATCTCCCTTAGTTGAATTCTTGATGTTCTCACAAGCAGTGTGGACAACTAAAGCTATAAGCTGAGCCCCCAATCTTGGGGTTTGTTCATGTGAAACTTAACCCTACAAAGGACAGGTCAAGCCTGCTTAAAATTAGTCCTAAGAGTCACCCTCAGGAGAACCTCTTTTGTTGCTCAGATGTGACCTCTCTCTCCAGCCAACACGATGAGCAGTCTCACCACCCTCCCCCTCTCTGCATGGGACATGACTCCAAGAGGTGTGGACCTTCCTGGCAACATGGGACAGAAATCCCAGAATGAATTGAGATTCAGCATCAAGGGATTGAGAAAAACTCTAGAATGAGGTGAGACCCAGCATCAAGGGATTGGTAAACTTTCTCAACCAAAAGGGGGAAGAGTGAAATGAGACAAAGTGTCAATGGCTGAGAGATTCCAAACAGAGTCAAGAGGTTATCCTGGAGGTTATTCTCACACATTAAGTAGATATCACCTTGTTATCCAAGATGTAGTGGAGAGGTTGGAAGGAAATGCTTGAAAATGTAGAGCTGTGTTCCAGTAGCCATGTTTCTTGATGATGATTGAATAATGATGTAGTTTTCACAATGTGACTGTGTGATTATGAAAACCTTGTGTCTGATGCTCCTTTTATCTACCTTGTCAACAGATGAGTAGAATGTATGGAATAAAAATAAATAATAGGGGAACAAATGTTAAAATAAATTTAGTTTGAAATGCTAGTGATCAATGAAAGGGAGGGGTAAGGGGTATGGCATGTAAAAATTTTTTTCTGTTTTCATTTTATTTTTCTGTTGTCTTTTTATTTCTTTTTCTGAATTGATGCAAATGTTCTAAGAAATGATCATGATGATGAATATGCAACTATTTGATGCTTTTGGAAATTATTGAATATATATGTAGAACAGAATGAGTATATACTAAGAATGTTTGTGTTTCTTTCTTGTAATTTTTTTAATTAATAAAAAATGTAAAAAATAAATAAATGAATTAATATGCTCATTAGTCTATTAAAAAATATGTGGCCAACATTACCTGAGGTTTAAATGCCAGAACTGCCCTGGTATAATGTAGATAAGGGAATCCAGAGACTTAGAGAGATTGGAATGTTAGAGCGGATTTATCATGGAAAACCTGCTCTTACACTCCAGGAATGTCCAGAGGATGCATCTTTTACCAGAACAGTGAGAAATAAATTTGTGAGAATAGCATAATCATCCCTGAAGAGTTCTGTAGTTGCACTTCTTTGTACATCAGATACTACTGTGGAAACTGCTGTCACTGAGCTGGAATCCTTAAACAGAATGGAGATGATGGAATCCTGAGTTGGCAGAAGCCAGGAGGCAGCACCCAATCACCAAAGACAGGGTAGAAATGGCTATTATAATAGCAAACTCAAAGTAAGCATCAAAATAATCTGACTTGCAGAGATTTGTGGCATTGGCTAGTAAATCACGGGATACCTAGAAATACAATAGAAGGGCAATCTACTAAATTCTTCCTTTGACTGGTCCATATCTTCAATTGTCCTGGCGTGATTTGTTATTTTTTGCTGGCATCTAGGCATTTAATTACCTTAATTAGTTTTTTCTGGAGATTGCTTTCACTTCTTTTACCTAGGGTTTTCTTGCTGGGTGAAATTGTTCTTTGACTTTCTGTTCAGCTTTTTTGGGACCTCTAGCTTAGGTTTTGTTTAACAGAGGAGAATTTTTCAGTTCTGGTTTTCTTGTTTCTTGCCCTGTCTGTATGGTGCCTTTTTCCCCCCACCCTTAGGAGGGTCTACTTAGGTATTATAGACCCCAGCCAGATTTTTCCACACCAAACTGGCCTCCTATCAGGAGGAACGAGTCACCTGTGTTGGTTTTCCCTGAGGGTGAGGCCCAGCAGGTTGAAAAACTTTCCTGTGAAGTCTCTGGACACTGTTTTTCTTATCCTGCCCAGTATGTGGTGCTTGTCTGCCTGCAGGTCCAACCAGCATGAGATGATGCAGTACCTTTAACTTTGGCAGACTCTCCCTGCTGGGGGTGTGTTGGAGATAGATTGTAGGCTGGTTTTTAATGGCTTCAAATTACCAAGCCCTGGTGTTTGAATTCCTTGAGGGAGGGATTCCATCTGAGTTGGACTTCATCCCTGGGGAAGGCACAGGCTCCAGACAAGCTCTCAAACGAGCTTGTTTCTGCCTATGCCTGGAGCAATTGCAGCCTGAGAAGCCCTGATGCTGTATCCAAAGGCAGTCAAGCCTTTGTAGAAACACAACCACAAAAACCTCTATAACCTTCTTCTTTTTTTCTTTTTCTGTCAGTCCTTCCCCCTGGTGCTGGGGCAAAAGTGAGTGACCTCTGCTTTCACCAGGTTCACCTGAGCTGGAGGCCTATTTTTAGTAGTCAGAATTTGTTAATTAATTCCAGAATTGGCACTTGGTTGGGCTCAGTCCCTGCTGCTCATAAAGTCTCTTTCCTTTCCCCTCTGGGAAGCATCTTGTGGGGGAGGGGCACCAGGCACCACATCTTGGGGAACCACAGTTCTGGGGGGCTCATAACCAGTCCAGCTGGTCCAGACTGGGGAACACTATGTGTCTGGTCACTGACGTGGCCCCAGGAGCTGTTCTGTACTGTTTCTTGTTATTTAGTAGTTGTTCTGGAGGACAAACTAAAATGTGCATGTTGTTAAGCTGCGATCTTGGCCCCGAAGTCTGAATGTGTTAATTCATTTATTAAAAGATGATCAGCAGACCATCAAGAACCATGGTTGTGCTTTCCAAAAAAAGTGGCTGTACAAGGAAGCAAACTAATAATTTCCTAGCTGTTTTTTTTTAATATTCCTATTCTGATCATTCCATTCTACATATGTAATCAGTAATTCACAATATCATCACATCATTGCATATTCATCATCATGATCATTTCTTGGAACATTTGCATCTATTCAGTAAAAGAAATAAAACAAAAACAGAAAAAAAATTATACATATCATACCCCTTACTCCTCCATTTCATTGATCACTAGCATTAAAAGCTACATTTATTTTAACATTTGTTCTTCCTATTATTTATTTTTACTCCATATGTTCTACTTGTCAGTTGATAAGATAGATAAAAGGAGCATCAGACACAAGGTTTTCACAATCACACAGTCACATTGTAAAAGCTGTATCATTATTCAATCATCATCAAGAGACATAGCTACCAGAACATGGTTCTACATTTTTAGGCAGTTCCCTCCAGCCTCTCCATCTCATCTTGGATAACAAAGTGATATCTACTTAATTTTTTGCTTTAGTCTCACACGTAAGTTGAAATTTTAAAATATTAATTACCATCTATTTTCAGCACCCTGCAGTAATGACATTCCTTTCTTCTTCCTCATGCAAAAACATTTTGTTGGCGACATTTTGATCTGTGTCTCAACCAACCATCCAAACAAACTGTTAATACCTTTTCTAACCCCTCAAGCTATGACATTGAATGCAGAATCTCTACTTAGTGGGCCCATATCAACAAATCCAGTCTGATTCAGCCTTATATTCCTCCCACCATTATCTCACATCCTTAAAATCCATTGCCACACATATTCCCCTGATTTCTATCTATATAAATTGGAAAACTCACACAGTTCTTTTGGATTATACCATATCACTTCATGTGTGGTACTTTGTAACTCACCTTTAGGGGTCTGTTGGGACTTTAGTCTAGTTATAGGGCTGGTCGATATGAGGGATAGTGGGGGTGGGTCATGAAAAGAATTAGAATATCTTCCAAGCCATTTGCTTCAGGGCATTAATTTGCAGTTTCATCTGGTGAAACAGGATTAACCACTCTAGGGCCAATCCCTTCAGGATGAGACTGGGTGGCCAACTCCTCAAGGCAGACTAGAGGGGAGGGGCTTTGCCCTCAGGGCAGAGCATTATAGGGTTATCTAGAGAAGACGTATTATGATCTAGGGTTTCAACTCACCCCTGACATCATTATCAACCCATATGTCACCATCCCATTTTTCAGGGTCCCACTCCTTTCCAATCAATGCCCTCACTTTAATGGCAGACACCATACAAGATTGAAATTTCAGTTTACGTTGTAAAGTTGCTACTCTAACAATAAATAATAGTAGATTCTGAGTCTGATTTTCAGAGGTTTCAAGTCTATGGCTACAGGAAATAAGATTTTCCTTCAGGATACTCACAGAAACTTCTACATCAGTTAGACGGTGCTTAAGATTCTCATTTGAAGTCTTTAGCCCATCTCTTTAACTTCTTAAAGTATCCAGTGTATCTAACAACAACCAGCCAATATCTCTATACCTCTTATTTCCACAAAGCTCTGTAAAGGTGTCAAAAGCATTATCCCCCAGAGCCTCCTTCGTACAAGTGAAGAATTAGGAGAATCAAATGGTGGTATTTTGACTATCTCTTTTGCCAACTCACTACATGGATTGGGAATCTCATTCTGATTATTGGAATCACAGTTCTTAGTGCCCTTGAGTCCAGTCAGAGTAGAAAACCATTCATAAAAACCTAATTTGAAGATTCTGTTTCTTAAGAACCATTCACAGTACCAAGTTGTATTAGTTAGGGTTCTCTAGAGAAACAGAATCAACAGGAACACTTGCAAATGTAAAATTTATAAAAGCATCTCAAGTGACCATGGGAAAGCAGAGTCAAAAATCTGCAGGGCAGGCTGTGAAGCTGATGATTCTGATGGAGAGTCGGGATGAACTTCACAAGAGAGGATTGCCAGCCGAAGCAGGAAAAGAGCTAGTCTCTTTTGAATCCTCCCTAAAGGCTTCCAGTGATTAGCATCACTCCTTGCAGAATACACTCCCCTTGGCTGATTACAAATGGAATCAGCTGTGGATACAGCTGACATAACCATGATTTAATTCTATGAAATGTCCTCATCGTAATAGAAAGGCCAGCACTTGCCCAACCAGACAAACAGATACCACCACTTGGCCAAGTTAGCATATGAACCTGACCATGACACTTACTTCTTAGGTCACTTTGATATTCTCTCTTCCTAAAAAGCATACATTTCCAGAATCTGCCCTTAGCTCTCTCTTTTGGTATCCCAACCTCATTCATATAATCTTCCACTTCCACAGAGACACAATTAGCAGGCAAACTCCCTTTAGCAATGTCTCTCCTTCCTCTATGTTAACTCTCAATGTTGGAGGCTCTATAGGAGAATTCGAGAAGGTGACAGCAGGGCTCTGGATGGGCACCATCAAGTCAGGCTTGGCAACAGATCTTTCTGGGCATAATGCACCGAAATTAAACTTTTGGAAAACCTGGAGGTGTGGTTTAAATAATTTCTCTGTGGTACAAGTTTTCAGCCACTAACTAAGTTATGATAACCTTTGGATCTGCATCTATAGGCCTTATCTTTCTTAGGGACTTTATATTAAGTTATAGAATATCTACTTGGCTTCCTCTCCATTGACAGATTATTTCATTCATACATTATTTCAACAAATTTGTTGAGTGCTCACAGTGGGTGCATGTTGGCCAGAAGTCTGGAAGAGAAGAAAAACAGCTCCCCCCACCAAGGTACTGCAGTGCATAAGGAGAGGGGAGCAACTCAGTGTAAACTTTGCCTCATGGTATGTGAAGGCCATCTACTTGGAGGAGAGTGGAATCCTCATTTAATTTACAACATGACTGCTCTCCAGACAAGTCTGATATAAAAGGTTTTAAAGAAAGAATAATATCTGAAATATTTTAGAAAATTTTTATTATGTAAAATGGGTACAAAACAACTTCTATCCCTATCCTCTGTTTATTAACTAATGATTTCTTCAATTTCCCAAATAGTTTGTGTATAACATCAAACATTTAAATGATTTTTATGTGTATAGATTTAGAATATTTCCCTTCACATAACTCAAAATTAAAGCAACTTATATATGCTACAAGTGCTGTTTTCTATTATTTTCCTACTATGATGGCACTTATACTTCATCCTATTTTAAAATATGTTGCCAAGGAAAAGCCTTAATGGGAAATATAAATACTGTGGGTACTTTCTGAATAACCTGTAAGTATGCATTAGTCTAGATTGTTTCTCACAATGTATTTGGCTCTGTAATTTGTTTCCTAAGCATAGCCATCATTTACTGAGTTCACATTTTGTATGTGCTGTTTCAAGTGCTTCACCTAAACATGCAGTTGAATCTATGCAGCAGATATGTGAGGTAATACAGAAATACAGAAGTGGAAAGTAAGTGTTACAATGGGTAGCTTTTCAACTCCACAGGGTTTTTCTGTCACATTTCCGTCTTCCCATATCATTCTCTCTATCCATTCATATCACCCTCAAATCATTTAGCGAATTATCATTGTATTATCTGAGTTAGTAATTACATTTGAGATTGCACCTCAAATAAATCGTGTACATCAAAGGAGAAACATGGATATTTATATGATGTATGAACAAGAGTTAAAAGGTAGAACTAAGAAAAATATATGGGTATGTAAATCTGCTTGGGGTTGGAGTGGATTCACCTGGGTTTGGATCTTGTCCAGCTCCTACCAAGGTAAGAGGTTATGGAGAATATCATTAATTGCTCTCAAAGAGTAAGAAGATTATTATATCACTAAGCCAGAATTCTAGAAAATATAAACCAATGCTATCAACACATGGTTTCCTGGGGACTGGGAAGTTGGGGAGAAAGGAGGAAAGAACTGCCTAAAAAGGGGCACAAGCAAGCCTGGGAGGGTGACAGATTTTTTCTTATCCTGATTGTGGTGATGGTTTCATGAATCTATCATTTGTCATAACTTACCAAATTTTTAATTTAAAAATCTAGTTTATTATGTGCAAATGTACATCATAATGATGTTCGTTTTTATAAAGTGTAGCAAAGCACTTTCCTATTTTGCAGCTGTTTTTTTATCTTAATTTAATTTCACTTAGTGACCTACCGACCTACCTCTGTTCCTCTAGTAGGAAACTCAAAGTGGCAGGTCAGTTTTGTTGCCAAGCAAAATTGCATATGGCAAAAATGACCCAATTGACAAATTTCACCTGGACATGGAGGACTTAATAGATACTGTACAGACATGATGGAGCCACTATATATTTAAGCTTTGTTTTTTATTGAGATTTTTGTATTTGGGCAGGACCTTGGAATGCATGATGGAAGTTATGCCCCTGAAGTTGTTGCCAGAGATATGGGTTTTAGAAAAATAGACATTTTTTTAGGAAAATAGACATTAACTCCATGTTGTCTATGACACTTTGACCTAGGACACACCACTGGTAATTAGCAAAACCCAAATCTTTTATCATGAGCAGTAAATCAGCTGACATTTGCTTTGGAGGGGGGAAATAATTTTTATTTTACACTACAATAAACAAACTTGCTCTTTGCTCCAGATGGAAGTACTTTATCCACATTACAAGACTGCTCCCAGTGTGATCAACCTTGAAAAGATAGGGTATATCAGTCAGCTTCTCCTTTTACAAGATGTACAAAAACCTGAGAGATTCACAGGGAATTGTCTGTTCAAATTCTTTCCACAATTTTAAGATACTTTTAAAACAGATAAATGTGTAAGTTCAGAACACATGTAATCATACCCACAATGTATTTATTGGAGGTGAAAAGCAAGAGTTCTGTGCACTCTAATATTGCAATTCCAGAAACCATTTACACTGCTGTACCCAAAAGATCTGTAGTTCCAACAACATCCATTGAAACAATGATTAGCTGAAACAACTTTGTGTTTCAGTCATAGAAGCATTTTTAAAATGTTTTTAGTGCTAAATTCATAGGTAGTGGTGCACTGTTCTCCCTACTCTCCACAAATTACAGGAAGACAATGCAGCAGTGACACAGCCATACAGGTAGTTTCTCATTCATCATCTGTTACTGCACAGATAGTAAGAGGTTTAGAATCATGTCCAGTACGGAAGTAAGGCTTGAGTATTTCAGAAAATCTATCAGTAAAGGTATGGATATGAGACCTTTCATTCAAACTGTAAAATGTAATTTCACCCAACTCGTAGTCCAGATAAATGCCAATTCCTCTGGGCCTTTCTGTTAATGGAATAGTTACTGGAGCAGTGCCTTCTGCAACATAGACTCCATCCAACAGATGGATTGTCCAGCCTCTCTTCTGTCCTGACAGGAGTCCCTGTCCCTTCCTGGAAAGGGAATCTTTACAAACCCCCACAGCCCATTCAGGCTTGTCATCCACTTGGACCTCCCAATAATGTCTGCCAGAATCAAATCCTTCAGAACCCAGTACAGCCAGATCAATCATAAATCTCTTTGGATTAGGTTGAAGTCTTTGCTTTTTCTTCACAAATATCACAGACTTTTTATCCTCAGAGACAAGCAGATTCAGATGTGCTGTTTCAGGATCAAGGATGACATCTTCTGTAAATTTGTGTTTAATTTTCTGCAGAGCTGAGTACTGCAGGGGAAGGCTCAGTCCTTCTTTCCTTAACTGGAAGGAATGATGGACTGGAGATTTAAGGCTTTGATACCTATGGTGGATACTCTTGATGTCTGCCAGTAATTTCACTTCTGACATCACACTCTTCTCTGCAACCTCTTTTTGCAAAATTTTGGATGTGGAGATATACTCTGAAAATGATGCTATGTTTTCATTGAGTTTACACTGAATTTTCTTCTCTTCATCAGCTAACCTTGAAAGAAGTGCCTCTTGCTCACGTTCTAATATGTGATTAAGGTGCTCAAATTCAGATAATAATTTCTGCCTCTTGGTTTCTACCTTCTCTCTCAGTTCTGATATATTTCTGTCATGCATGGCTGTTAGCTTTTCCAGGTCTGCTACTTGTTTCCTCAGGGACATAATGTAACTGTGAAGTCTTTTCCTACGGTGAGAGGCAGCCTCCTTTATTGGCCTCATGTGGTGACCCTGGTGGCCAGGGGATTGAGCACACAGGGGACACAGCACCTCTTTATCTTCCTCACAGAAAAGGGTCAAGAACTGACTGTGCTGCTTGCACAAACGTGTCTCTTCCTGACTCTTCCTCTTGCCTCTAGTGATGTGGAGGAGCTTCACAATTTCACTCATCTTTCCCAACTGGGCATTGCTTCTGAAGTGCCAGTCTTGGCATTGGTGCCTACAGACTGGGCAAGGGGGCCTGTCCTGTATATTCTCCCGGGTCTGCTGGATGCAAGAGTGGCAGAAGTTGTGCCCACATTCGATGGTAACAGGATCTGTCAGGAAATCCAGGCAGATGGGACATCTGGCTCCTAACTGGAGTTCTGCCAGGGATGTTGCAAAGGCCATTGGTCTATGAATGAAGGTCTGGGGTGAAGGCTTTCTTCAAGAGAGTTGTGCACTGTCAGTCCTCTCCAGTGAGAAGAAATTAAGGACAACTGTCAGTTAGGGGCAATGAGTCCTCTGTAGCTGAGTTAAGTGCCAAGGGGAACTCAGCTCACAAATTGCAGCCAGTCACAGACTACTCTGAAAACTATTCTTCTATCTTTTGACAATTCAGAGGATATGAGTCCAAGCTCTTGGGCAGGAAAGCAGTGATGTTGCCAAGGTGTTTCTTTGTTCCTGTTGAAGAGAAAATATTCTTCAGCTTGGAAAATTCTAGAAAATATATGGCCCTGCTCACTGCCACATTTGAAGACACCACTGATTTTTCTCTCCACCCTACCAATCCACCTACATTGAAAGCCTCCACTCTGGAGCTGCATACAACTGTGGGAAGAATTTAGGATTTGGTTCTAGATCACTGGGACCTGGGTTTGATTACAGCCTTTGCCATCTAGTCTCTTGGAACCCAGTAAAAGTTCTCCAGCATCCTCAACTTGGACCTCAAGTAAACAGGATAAAAATCCAAGCTTTAAGCATCTCAGTCTTTTAGGAGGGAAAAAATAAAATTATCTGTCAGAGTAGATCTTCTGACACCACTGAATTAATAATGTACAGTGGCCTGTTTATCTCATATAGGCTTCTAAACTGTTGGATATATCAAATTATGTACATAAGTGGATGGGTGTTTGTCTCGTTAGATTATTCTGAGGACCCTGTCAACCTGCCAACCTGGAAATAGGTTTTCACATGATCCATAAAATGAAAGTGCAGATCAAGATTCCAACATGAAAAAAACTTGGGAAACACACACATACAAGCACAAATGCATGCACAACAATTACTCTTTCAAGTCACTGTTCAGGCTATGTGGGAACAAAATCCAGGGAACAGGAGAGCCCAGGAGCAGATATTTCCCTTCAAAGTAAGGACTGACACTTAAGGGTGGGACCTGAGTGGAGCTCAGGGAAGAAAACCTAGTGTTCAGGCACCCCAAAGTGGATGGGTCCAGGTAAGCACACTAAGATTTAAAATGGGATCATTAGACCAAATACGAAGTAGAAACAAACCAGTGATAAAAGGTATGATTGATTTAGTCATTTCAATCCCTGGTTAGGTTACAGAAACCTGAGTATGATTACTCTGGGCCCTAAACTGAAATTTTAAATGTTAAAATTTAAGGAGTATTGGTAAACAAGTTGTATTACTAAAATGCTCATACAAGCTGGAGAGAACTTAGGATGGCACTAATACTTTAGAAAACTATTTTGCATTATCAAGTAACTTTGACATACTCATACCCTATGACCAAGATTTTCTGCTCCAAGTTTTATAAACATCAGAAATATTAGCATATATGTGTGCCAAAATACATACAAAAATGTTCACATCAATATTATTTATAAGAGGCCTGAACTGGAAAAAAATGCAAACTTCTACAACAGTAAGATGGATAAATGGTGATACATTTATACAATAGACTATGTCATCAAATAACAGGCACTAACTACTCTACTTGTAAGATAGGTGAACCTTATAATTATAATGTTAGTGAGAAAGTCAGCCACAAATTGATATAGAATACTTAACTTGATTAAATAGCCAAGAAAGAAGTAAAACCATTTCACAATTTTAATACATCAAAGTTGTGTTTGTATTTTGAGAGGAGAGGGGAAAGGGATTGGGATAAGTGCCTGAGCTGGGCTTCTGGATGTGGGAAATAATCTAATTCCTAATGCAAATAGAGGATGTAAGGGTACAGGCTTGGGTAATTTTGTATGTGCATGTGTGTGCTGATTTGAAAGGATTTATGTACCTTAGAAAAGCCACGTCTTAATCCTAATCCAATTATGTGAGAGCAACCATTTCTTTTACACCGTATTCAGCCCTGTATGTTGGAAACTTGATTAGATTATCTCCACAGATATGTGACTCACCCAATTGTGGGTATTAACTTTTGAATAGAGGAAGATATGATGACACACACTCAAGGTGGGTCTTGATTAGTTTTCTGGGATCCTGTAAAAGAAGCAAGCATTTTTGGAAAGACTCATAGAGCCTTTATGGCCAGAGACCTATGGAGATGAAGGGGAAGCTTCATGAAACATGAAGCCTGGAGAGAAAGCTAGCTGATGAAAGCTTGTCATGTGCCTTTTCAGTTTGGAGAGAAACCCTGAACATCATCAGCCTTCTTGAACCAAGGTATCTTACCCTGGATGCCTTATATTGGGCATTTCTAGAGCCTTGCTTTAATTTGGACATTTTCACAGTCTCTGAACTGTAAACTAGCAACTTATTAAATTCCCGCTTTAAAAAGCCATTCCATTTCTGGTATATTGCATTCTGGCAGCTAGCAAACTAGAACACATGTGTATTAAAAGTAAAAATAATAATAAACCAAAAACTGTGAGAAGAGATTATGGAAGCATTTAACATATTCAGCTTAGAATATGCTTCTGATGAATGGTTAAAAGCCAGAAAATGCTTTTTACTCAAATATTAATACCTCCCATAAACCTATATATTCAAAACTAGCAAAATGAATGCCCAATGTAAAAATGTGTAAAGGATACATATCATAGAATCAACTACCTAGTTGAAAACAATACTTATCTTCATACTAATCCAGGAACATCAGAGTGAAAAAGATGACCTCTGTGCTTCATTTGACTAGAGAAATTAAAAAATTGGCTGACAGAATTCATTGGAGGCATGTACCCCATATCTCCAGAAGGGAGGAAGCCTATGGGTGAAGTTGGAGTGAGGACCGATTCTGGCTTCCTTTACCAAAATTCTGTCTCCTTACTCATGGCCATGGAACCCCTGACAATTGAAGAGATTTACTGAGAAGGAAAACTGTTCTTAGCTTCAGGTCTGGTACATTAAGATACTAGCCCGTTGGTGGCTAATAATACCCCAGACTCACCACACTGAGGAACCTACAGTGAAAACACATCTCATGAAAGCACACACTACAGTGAAGGAACAATACTACCTCCCTCACCAATGCTACCTGGATGCCAACACCAACTTCCAACTGCTGAGACCCTCAGCATCCACTCAGTTCTCCAACAATCTGCTTTCCAATGATACAGATCTAATCACTGCACTCTCTCACTTAGAATAGTTCCAGGATTGCTGTTCTCAGCTTAAGGACTAGTTACAGCTCGCAGCTCTGGCTTCTACCAGCACCAAGCTCTCTGCAGCTATCTCTTTGCCTCCTTTTCTTAAGTACATTGAGCTCCCTCTTTGGAACTTTTTTCCAGATGTACTTCAAGGTTATCTCCTCAACAGACCCCAGCCACCAGCCCAGTCAAAGAATTTTAATACCAGAATATTGGGGTACATAGATGTAGTCACTCCACTTACCACAATTCTACACAAACATATCCTCACTGAGACATCCTGGAAATTGGTTTCACATTTGGCTTCAGGCTTGTCTCCTCAGGGCACTTTGTCAGAGGCAGATTTTAGTCACTCCTCATCTAACTCCTCAGGACCTGAAGGGACACTGGAATCAGTATATTTAGCAAGATTTTGGGTGATTCTGGACAAGGCACTTTGAGGAACCAGAAACCATAATAAAGAGCTTGTTATTTGAGATGAGCCCAACCCAATTTACATTCAGTTGGGAGGTGGAATCTCATGCCCAGCACAGAGCAGACAATGAAGGTGTTAAGGTCCCACCACACTCCAGCTCCCACATCCATGGCATCCCCTCTCCCAGCTTACCTGGAATAAGTAGGCACTGATTGTCACTAAAGTAGGTCTCCCAGGGCACTCTCCAGACACTCTGCATCTGATAATGTGGTAAGAGAGTAGGGTATTGGCATATTTATATACAGGCAGGTGGGTGGAGCACTTAGGAGTCCACCTATCCAGAATTATGGGACCCTTCCTCAATGAGGGGTCAAGCATGGCTTGGCAGTGGGTAGGTAAGTATTCTGAGGTTCTTATTGGTGGAGAAAGCAGTTATCTTGATTTAATAAGGCCTGGTGGTCCAGGCCCTATGTTAATAGACATGATCCAATTTATACCTTTGTAATCCTCTCTTGACCCTTCAAAAATACTTAATCCCATCATTGTTGTTTAGGAAGCCAAAGATCTGAACAGCAAAATGTGGAGTATCCATTTTCTCCTACAAGTTGCACTTAACTCTGGAGCACACAAGTTTAACCCTCTCATCTCAGAATACAGTTTTCAGCCCTGTGCTGCATAAGGGAAAATTTTCCATTTCAATTACAGAGCTCTGTTCTTTGTGCCCTCATAAAATCTCTAACCTGTTCTAGCAACTGAAAATGCCCCTTCCTACCTCTAAAGATAGCCCATTTGTAAAGACCTTGAAGACAGGCCTACCCTGGCCTTCTGTAAATGATGGAAGAAAAATTGTGACAAGTCCTAAGCAAAGTCATATTGTATACAAGAAATGAAGGAGCTAGGGAGAAGAAACTCTTGGAGTAAACAATCACACTGGGGATCAGAAAGAAGGAAGAAACACAATGGCCAGGAAGCAAAACTTCATGGAGTGGGTGTGGGGCCAAGATGGCAGGTTAGCAATATGTGTGTTTTAGTTCGTCCTCCAGAACAACTACTAAATAACAAGAAACAGTACGGAACAGCTCCTGTGGCCACATCCATGACAGGACACACAGTGTACCCCAGTCTGAACCAGCTGAACTGGCTGCATGCTCCCCCAGAACCATGAGTTCCCCAAGCCATGGTAGCCAGAGCCGCTCCCCCACAGGCTGCTGCCCAGAGGAGAAGGGAAAGAGACTTTACCAGCAGCAGGGTCTGAGACCAACAAAAAGCCAATTGTGGAATTAATTAACAAATTCTGACTACTAATAATATACCCCCAGCTCAGGTGAACCTGGTGAAAGTGGAGGTTGTTCACTTCTGTCCTGGTGCCAAGGTGGCAGAGATGATGGAAAAAGGAAACAGGATTTTCTGGCTGTGTTTCTGCAAAGGCTTGACTGCCTTTGGATACAGTGACAGGGCTTCTCAGGCTGCAACTGCCCTAAGCATAGGCAGAAACAAGCTTGTTCAAAGGCTTGCTGGAGCCTGTGCCTACCCCAGGGGAAGGGTGAAGCCCAGCTCAAGTGGAATCCCTCCCTCAAGGAATTCAGATACCAGGGTATGGTAATTTGGAGTCATTAAAACCAGCTAAAACGACATGGGCCAAGATAGTGGTTTAGCAATGTGCGCATTTTAGTTCGTCCTCCAGAACAACTACTAAATAACCAGAAACAGTACAGAACAGCTCCCAGAGCCACATCAGTGATCAGACACACAGCATACCCCAGTCTGGACCAGCTGGACTGGCTGCAAGCCTTCCCAAAACCGTGAGTTCCCCAAGCTGCAGCAGCTGATACCTGGCGCCCCTCCCCCACAGGTGGCTTCCCAGAGGGGAAAGGAAAGAGACTCTAAACCTGGTCAAGGCAGAGGTCGCTCATTGGGTTCATGGAAAAAGGGGAAAGGGGAGGAAATGGAGGTTATAGTGGCTGTGTTTCTGCAGAGACTTGGTAGCCTCTGGATTCAGTGGCGGGGACTTCTTGGGCTGCAACTACCCTAGGCATAGGCAGAAACCGGCTCCTTTCAGGGCTGTCTACCACCGGTGCCTTCCCCAGGGAAGGGGTGAAGCCCAACTCAGGTGGAATCCCCCTCTCAAGGAATTCAGAACACAGGGCTTGGCAATTTGAAGCCATTAAAACCAGCCTAAAATCTCTCCTACATCTCCACCATGCCCCCAGCAGGGAGATTCTTCCAAAATTAAAAGTGCCACAACATCTTATGCTGGTGCGACCTGCAGGCAGACATGCCACATACTGGGCAGGATAAGAAAAACAGAGCCCAGAGACTTCACAGGAAAGTCTTTTAACCTGCTGGGTCTCAGCCTCAGAGAAAACTGATGCAGCTGATTCCTTCCCCTTGATAGGAGGCCAGTTTAGTGTGGGAAAACCTGGCTGGAGTCTATAATACCTATGTAGATACAAGCATGGCAA
Organism: Tamandua tetradactyla; assembly: GCF_023851605.1. NCBI lineage: Eukaryota > Metazoa > Chordata > Mammalia > Pilosa > Myrmecophagidae > Tamandua > Tamandua tetradactyla. The sequence goes on along the minus strand of NC_135330.1, from coordinate 95,099,721 downwards.
GAAACAAGAAAACAAGAACTGAAAAATTATCCTCTGTTAAACAAAATCTAAGCTAGAGGTCCAGAAAAAGCTGAACTGAAGGTCAAAGAACAGATAGACAGATAGACTTCCGGAGAAGATGGCAGCTTAGTAAAACGCGCGGATCTTAGTTTCTCCTCCAGGACAGCTACTAGGGGAGTAGAAACGATACAGAAAAGCTCCCAAAGCCATGACAGAGATAAAAAAAAGACAGCATACCCCATCTTGGAATGGCTGGCTGGCTGAGAGAACCAGCTCTGGTGAGATCACCGAGGGGCGTGGGCTTCACCGGGCGGGGCGGCAAGAGGCCGGAGTCACTCCCTTCCCCCTTCCCGGGCCGGTTGGGAGAATTGGACAGGCGGTCCCCTCAAACTGTGGGGGCTGGCACCCACACCACGCACGGCCCCCTGGACCAACTGAGAGAATTGGACCGGAAATCCCCAAGCCGCGGAAAACGGTGATGGGGGGACCACTTCCAAACCCGTGACTCTCCAGGAACTTGCACTCTCCCGAGCGGGCCGCTGCGGCTGGCGCCCTCCCCGCCACGCTTGGCGCACTGGGCTGACTAGGAAATTCGGACGGGCATTTTCCCGGGCTGCGGCAGCCAGCGACCCTCCCCACGTTCGAACCCCGGGCTGGCTGGCACTCTTCCAAGCCGCTTCAGCTAGCGAACCTCCCGGACGGTGAGAGTTTTCCAAAGTTAAAGGACCCACAGCACCATTTACTGGTAGGACCCACAGACAAACATGTGCCACGAGTGCCACCTACTGGGCAGGATAAGAAAAACAGAACCCAGAGATTTCACAGAAAAATCTTACAACCTTGTTGGGTCCGACACCCAGGGAAATTTGACTAAATACCCAGACGCCAGCAGCAGAAGATAACTGTCCACGCTCAGAAAATTGAGAATATGGTGCAGTCAAAGGAACAAACCAATAGTTCAAATGAGATACAAGAGCTGAGACAACTAATGCTGAATAAACGAACAGAAATGGAAAACCTCTTCAAAAATGAAATCGATAAATTGAGGGAGGACATGAAGAGGACATGGGCTGAACATAAAGAAGAAATAGAAAAACTGAAAAAACAAATCACAGAACTTATGGAAGTGAAGGATAAAGTAGAAAAGATGGAAAAAACAATGGATAACTACAATGATAGATTTAAAGAGACAGAAGATAGAATTAGTGATTTGGAGGATGGAACATCTGAATTCCAAAAAGAAACAGAAAATGGAACATCTGAATTCCAAAAAGAAACAGAAACTATCGGGAAAAGAATGGAAAAATTTGAACAGGGTATCAGGGAACTCAAGGACAATATGAACCGCACAAATATATGTTTTGTGGGTGTCCCAGAAGGAGAAGAGAAGGGAAAAGGAGGAGAAAAACTAATGGAAGAAAATATCACTGAAAATTTCCCAACTCTTATGAAAGACCTAAAATTACAGATCCAAGAAGTGCAGTGCACCCCAAAGAGATTAGACCCAAATAGGTGTTCTCCAAGACACTTACTAGTTAGAATGTCAGAGGTCAAAGAGAAAGAGAGGATCTTGAAAGCAGCAGGAGAAAATCAATCCATCACATACAAGGGAAACCCAATAAGACTATGTGTAGATTTCTCAGCAGAAACCATGGAAGCTAGAAGACAGTGGGATGATATATTTAAATTACTAAAAGAGAAAAACTGCCAACCAAGACTCCTATATCCAGCAAAATTAATCTTCAAAAATGAGGGAGAAGTTAAAACATTCTCAGACAAAAAGTCACTGAGAGAATTCCTGACCAAGAGATCAGCTCTGCAACAAATACTAAAGGGAACACTAGAGTCAGATACAAAAAGACAGAAGAGAGAGGTATGGAGAAGAGTGTAGAAAGAAGGAAAATCAGATATGATATATATAATACAAAAGGCAAAATGTTAGAGGAAAATATTATAAAAACAGTAATAACACTAAATGTCAATGGACTGAATTCCCCAATCAAAAGACATAGATTGGCAGAATGGATTAAAAAACAGGATCCTTCTATATGCTGTACACAGGAAACACATCTTAGACCCAAAGATAGGCATAGGTTGAAAGTGAAAGGTTGGGAAAAAGTATTTCATACAAATAACAACCAGAAAAGAGTAGGAGTGGCTACACTAATATCCAACAAATTAGACTTCAAATGTAAAGCAGTTAAAAGAGACAAAGAAGGACACTATATACTAATAAAAGGAACAATTAAACAAGAAGACATAACAATCATAAATATTTATGCAATGAACCAGAATGCCCCAAAATACGTGAGGAACACACTGCAAACACTGGAAAGGGAAATGGACTCATATACCACTCAATTCACCACTCTCATCAATGGACAGAACATCTAGACAGAGGATCAATAAAGAAATAGAGAATCTGAATATTACTATAAATGAGCTAGACTTAACAGACATTTATAGGACATTGCATCCCACAACAGGAGGATACACCTTTTTCTCAAGTGCTCATGGATCATTCTCAAAGATAGACCATATGCTGGGTCACAAAGCAAGTCTTAACAAATTTAAAAAGATTGAAATCATACACAACACTTTCTCGGATCATAAAGGAATGAAGTGGGAAATCAATAATAGGCGGAGTGCCAGAAAATTCACAAATACGTGGAGGCTCAACAACACACTCCTAAACAGCGAGTGGGTCAAAGAAGAAATTGCTAGAGAAATTAGCAAATACCTCAAGGCGAATGAAAATGAAAACACAACATATAAAAACTTATGGGACGCAGCAAAGGCAGTGCTAAGAGGGAAATTTATTGCCCTAAATGCCTATATCAGAAAAGAAGAAAAGGCAAAAATTCGGGAATTAACTATCCAATTGGAAGAACTGGAAAAGAACAGCAAACTAATTCCAAAGCAAGCAAAAGGAAAGAAATAACAAAGATTAGAGCAGAAATAAATGAAATTGAAAACATGAAAACAATAGAGAAAATCAATAAGACCAGAAGTTGGTTCTATGAGAAAATCAATAAGATTGATGGGCCCTTAGCAAGATTGACAAAAAGAAGAAGAGAGAGGATGCAAATAAATAAGATCAGAAATGGAAGAGGAGACATAACTACTGACCTCACAGAAATAAAGGAGTTAATAACATGATACTATGAACAACTTTATGCTAATAAATACAACAATTTAGAAGAAATGGACGGGTTCCTGGAAAGACATGAACAACAAACTTTGACTCAAGAAGACATAGATGACCTCAACAAACCAATCACAAGTAAAGAAATTGAATCAGTCATTCAAAAGCTTCCTAAAAAGAAAAGTCCAGGACCAGATGGCTTCACATCTGAATTCTGTCAAACATTCCAGAAAGAATTAGTACCAACTCTCCTCAAACTCTTCAAAAAAATCAAAGCGGAGGGAAACTATCTAATTCATTCTATGAAGCCAACATCACCCTCATACCAAAACCAGGCAAAGATATTACAAAAAAAGAAAACTACAGGCCAATCTCTCTAATGAATATAGATGCAAAAATCCTCAATAAAATTCTAGGAAATCGAATCCAGGAACACATTAAAAGAATTATACATCATGACCAAGTAGGATTCATCCCAGGTATGCAAGGATGGTTCAACGTAAGAAAACCAATTAATGTAATACACCATATCAACAAATCAAAGCAGAAAGATCACATGATCATCTCAGTTGATGCAGAGAAGGCATTTGAGAAGATTCAACATCCTTTCCTGTTGAAAACACTTCAAAAGATAGGAATACAAGGGAACTTCCTTAAAATGATAGAGGGAATACATGAAAAACCCACAGCTAATATCATCCTCAATGGGGAAAAATTGAAAACTTTCCCCCTAAGATCAGGAACAAGACAAGGATGTCCACTATCACCACTATTATTCAACATTGTGTTGGAGGTTCTAGCCAGAGCAATTAGACAAGAAAAAGAAATACAAGGCATCAAAATTGGAAAGGAAGAAGTAAAACTATCACTGTTTGCAGATGATATGATACTATGCGTTGAAAACCCGGAAAAATCCACAACAAAACTACTAGAGCTAATAAATGAGTACAGCAAAGTAGCAGGTTACAAGATCAACATTCAAAAATCTGTAGCATTTCTATACACTAGTAATGAACAAGCTGAGGGGGAAATCAAGAAATGAATCCCATTTACAATTGCAACTAAAAGAATAAAATACCTAGGAATGAATTTAACTAAAGAGACAAAAAACCTATATAAAGAAAACTACAAAAAACTGTTAAAAGAAATCACAGAAGACCTAAATAGGTGGAAGGACATACCGTGTTCATGGATTGGAAGACTAAATATAGTTAAGATGTCAATCCTACCTAAATTGATTTACAGATTCAACGCAATACCAATCAAAATCCCAACCACTTACTTTTCATAAATAGAAAAACCAATAATCAAATTATCTGGAAGGGCAATGTGCCTCAAATAGCTAAAAGTATCCTGAGGAAAAAAAATGAAGTCAGATGTCTCACACTACCTGACTTTGAGGCATAAAATGAAGCTACAGGGTGCAAAACAGAAAGGTATTGGCTTAAAGGTAAATACACTGACCAATGGAATTGAATAGAGTGTTCAGATATAGACCCTCTCATCTATGGACATTTGATCTTTGTTAAGGCAGTCAAGCCAACTTACCTGGGACAGAACAATCTCCTCAATAAATGGTCCCTAGAGAACTGGATATCCATATACAAAAGAATGAAAGAGGACACGCATCTCACACCCTATACAAAAGTTAACTCAAAATGGATCAAAGATCTAAACATTATGTCTAAGACCAGAAAACAGTTTGAGGAAAACATACGGAAATATCTTATAAATCTTATAATTGGAGGTGGTTTTATAGACCTTACACCTAAAGAAAGAGCAATGAAGAAAGAAAGAAAGAACTGGGAATTTCTCAAAATTAAACACTTTTATGCATCAAAGAACTTCATAAAGAAAGTAAAAAGACAGCCTACACAATGGGAGACAATATTTGGAAATGACATATCAGATAAAGGTCTAGTATCCAGAATTTATAAAGAGATTGTTCAACTCAACAAAAAAAAGGAAGCCAATCCAATTACAAAATGGGAAAAAGACTTGAACAGACACGTCTCGGAAGAGGAAATCAAATAGCCAAAAGGCACATGAAGAGATGCTCAACATCCCTGGCCATTAGAGAAATGCAAATCAAAACCACAATGAGATATCATCTCACACCCACCAGAATGGCCATTATCAACAAAACAGAAAATGACAAATTCTGGAGAGGATGTGGAGAAAGAGGCACACTTATTCACTGTTGGTGGGAATGTCAAATGGTGCAACCACTGTGGAAGGCAGTTTGGTGGTTCTTCAAAAAGCTGAATATAGAATTGTCATATGACCCGGTGATACCATTGCTAGGTATCTACTCGGAGGACATAAGGGCAAAGACACAAATGGACATTTGCACAACAATGTTTATAGCAACATTATTTACATTTACAAGGAGATGGAAACAGCCAAAATGTCCATCAACAGACGAGTGGCTAAACAAATGGTGGTATATACATATGATGGAATATTATGCAACTTTAAAACAGAATAAACTTATGAAGTATGTAACAACATGGATGGACCTAGAGAATATTATGCTGAGTGAGACTAGCCAAAAACTAAAGGACAAATACTGTATGGTCTCATTGATATGAACTGTCATTAGTGAATAAACTTGGAATATTTTGTTCATAACAGAAACCATCAGGAGATAGAAATAGGGTAAGAAAATGGGTAATTGGAGCTGAAGGGATACAAACTGTGCAAAAACTCAGGACCAAAAACTCAGAAATGGACAGCACAATACTACCTAACTGTTTTTCATATCTGTCTCTAGAGCTCCCTTTATTATTTCTTGTAGAGCTGATGTCTTTTTTTTTGTTTTTCTATTAATTAAAGAAAAAAAAATTAACCGAACATTTAGAAATCATTCCATTCTACATATAGAATCAGTAATACTTAACATCATCACATAGATGCATGATCATCATTTCTTAGTACATTTGCATCGATTTAGAAGAACTAGCAAAACAACAGAAAAAGATATAGAATATTAATATAGAGAAAAAATAGAAATAATAATAGTACAAAAAAAAGACAAACAAACAGACAGACAAAAAAAAACCTATAGCTCAGATGCAGCTTCATTCAGTGTTTTAACATGATTACTTTATAATTAGGTATTATTATGCTGTCCATTTTTGAGTTTTTGTATCTAGTCCTGTTGCACAGTCTGTATCCCTTCAGCTCCAATTACCCATTATCTTACCCTGATTCTAACTCCTGCTGGACTCTGTTACCAATGACATATTCCAAGTTTATTCTCGAATGTTGTTTCACATCAGTGGGACCATACAGTATTTATCCTTTAGTTTTTGGCTAAACTCACTCAGCATAATGTTCTCTAGGTCCATCCATGTTATTACATGCTTCATAAGTTTATTCTGTCTTAAAGCTGCATAATATTCCATTGTATGTATATACCACAGTTTGTTTAGCCACTCTTCTATTGATGGACATTTTGGCTGTTTCCATCTCTTTGCAATTGTAAACAATGCTGCTATAAACATTTGTGTGCAAATGTTCGTTTGTGTCTTTGCCCTTAAGTCCGTTCAGTAGATACCTAGCAATGGTATTGCTGGATTGTATGGCAATTCTCTAGTCAGCTCTTTGAGGAACCGCCAAACTGCCTTCCACAGTGGTTGCACCATTTGACATTCCCACCAACAGTGGATAAATGTGCCTCTTTCTCTCCATCCTCTCCAGCACTTGTCATTTTCTGCTTTGTTGATAATGGCCATTCTGGTGGGTGTGAGATGATATCTCATTGTGGTTTTGATTTGCATTTCTCTAATGGCCAGGGACATTGAGCGTCTCTTCATGTGCCTTTTGGCCATTTGTATTTCCTCTTCTGATAGGTGTCTGTTCAAGTCTTTTTCCCATTATGTAATTGGGTTGGCTGTTTTTTGTTGTTGAGTTGGACAGTCTCTATAAATATTCTGGATACTAGATCTTTATCTGATATGTCGTTTCCAAATATTGTCTCCCATTGTGTAGGCTGTCTTTCTACTTTCTTTTTTTTTTTTTTTTTTTTATTAACGGAAAGAAAGAAAAAAAAAGAAATTAACACAACATTTTGAAATCATACCATTCTACATATGCACTCAGTAATTCTTAACATCATCACATTGATGCATGATCATTGTTTCTTAGTACATTTGCATCGGTTTAGAGGAACTAGCAACACAACAGAAAAAGATATAAAATGTTAATATAAAGAAAAGAAATAAAAGTAGTAATAATAGTAAAAAAACAACAACAACAAACAAACCAACAAGCAAACAAAAACAAAAAAACCCTATAGCTCAGATGCAGCTTCATTCAGTATTTTAACATGATTACTTTACAATTACGTATTATTGTGCTGTCCATTTTTGAGTTTTTGTATCTAGTCCTGTTGCACAGTCTGTATCCCTTCAGCTTCAATTACCCATTGTCTTACCTTGTTTCTAACTCCTGCTGAACTCTGTTACCAATGACATATTTCAAGTTTATTCTCGAATGTCCGTACACATCAGTGGGACCATACAGTATTTGTCCTTTAGTTTTTGGCTGGATTCACTCAGCATAATATTCTCTAGGTCCATCCATGTTATTACATTGTTCATAAGTTTATCTTGTCTTAAAGCTGCATAATATTCCATCGTATGTATATACCACAGTTTGTTTAGCCACTCTTCTGTTGATGGAGATTTCGGCTGTTTCCATCTCTTTGCAATTGTAAATAACGCTGCTATAAACATTGGTGTGCAAATGTCCGTTTGTGTCTTTGCCCTTAAGTCCTTTGAGTAGATACCTAGCAATGGTATTGCTGGGTCGTATGGCAATTCTGTATTCAGCTTTTTGAGGAACTGCCAAACTGCCTTCCACAGTGGTTGCACCATTTGACATTCCCACCAACAGTGGATAAGTGTGCCTCTTTCTCCGCATCCTCTCCAGCACTTGTCATTTTCTGTTTTGTTGATAATGGCCATTCTGGTGGGTGTGAGATGATATCTCATTGTGGTTTTGATTTGCATTTCTCTAATGGCCAGGGACATTGAGCATCTCTTCATGTGCCTTTTGGCCATTTGTATTTCCTCCTCTGAGAGGTGTCTATTCAAGTCTTTTTCCCATTATGTAATTGGGTTGGCTGTTTTTTGTTGTTGAGTTGGACAATCTCTATATAAATTCTGGATACTAGACATTTATCTGATATGTCGTTTCCAAATATTGTCTCCCATTGTGTAGGCTGTCTTTCTACTTTCTTGATGAAGTTCTTTGATGCACAAAAGTGTTTAATTTTAACGAGCTCCCATTTATTTATTTCCTTCTTGAGTGCTCTTGCTTTAGGTTTAAGGTCCATAAAACTGCCTCCAATTGTAAGATTCATAAGATATCTCCCTACATTTTCCTCTAACTGTTTTATGGCCTTACACTTAATGTTTAGATCTTTGATCCATTTTGAGTTAACTTTTGTATAGGGTGTGAGATGCATGTCCTCTTTCATTCTTTTGCATATGGATATCCAGTTCTCTAGGCACCATTTACTGAAGAGACTATTCTGTCCCAGGTGAGTTGGCTTGACTGCCTTATCAAAGATCCAATGTCCATAGATGAGAGGGTCTATATCTGAGCAATCTATTCGATTCCATTGATCGATATATCTATCTTTATGCCAATACCATGCTGTTTTGACCACTGTGGCTTCATAATATGCCTTAAAGTCAGGCAGCACGAGACCTCCAGCTTCGTTTTTTTCCCTCAAGATGTTTTTAGCAATTCGGGGCACCCTGTCCTTCCAGATAAATTTGCTTATTGGTCTTTCTATTTCTGAAAAATAAGTTGTTGGGATTGTGATTGGTATTGCATTGAATCTGTAAATCAATTTAGATAGGATTGACATCTTAACTATATTTAGTCTTCCAATCCATGAACACGGTATGTCCTTCCATCTATTTAGGTCTTCTGTGATTTCTTTTAGCAGTTTTTTGTAGTTTTCTTTATATAGGTTTTTTGTCTCTTTAGTTAAATTCATTCCTAGGTATTTTATTCTTTTAGTTGCAATTGTAAATGGGATTCGTTTCTTGATTTCCCCCTCAGCTTGTTCATTACTATTGTATAGAAATGCTACAGATTTTTGAATGTTGATCTTGTAACCTGCTACTTTGCTGTACTCATTTATTAGCTCTAGTGGTTTTGTTGTAGATTTTTCCTGGTTTTAGACGTATAGTATCATATCGTCTTCAAACAGTGATAGTTTTACTTCTTCCTTTCCAATTTTGATGCCTTGTATTTCTTTTTCTTGTCTAATTGCTCTGGCTAGAACCTCCAACACAATGTTGAATAATAGTGGTGATAGTGGACATCCTTGTCTTGTTCCTGATCTTAGGGGGAAAGTTTTCAATTTTTCCCCTTGAGGATGATATTAGCTGTGGGTTTTTCATGTATTCCCTCTATCATTTTAAGGAAGTTCCCTTGTATTCCTATCTTTTGAAGTGTTTTCAACAGGAAAGGATGTTGAATCTTCTCAAATGCCTTCTCTGCATCAACTGAGATGATCATTTGATCTTTCTGCTTTGATTTGTTGATATGGTGTATTACATTAATTGATTTTCTTATGTTGAACCATCCTTGCATACCTGGGATGAATCCTACTTGGCCATGATGTATAATTCTTTTATTGTTTTCCTGGATTCGATTTCCTAGAATTTTGTTGAGGATTTTTGCATCTATATTCATTAGAGAGATTGGTCAGTAGTTTTCTTTTTTTGTAATATCTTTGTCTGGTTTTGGTATGAGGGTGATGTTGGCTTCATAGAATGAATTAGGTAGCTTTTCCTCCACTTCAATTTTTTTGAAGAGTTTGTGCAGGATTGGTGCTAATTCTTTCTGGAATGTTTGGTAGAATTCACATTTGAAGCCGTCTGGTCCTGGACTTTTCTTTTTAGGAAGTTTTTGAATGACTAATTCAATATCTTTACTTGTGATTGGTTTGTTGAGGTCGTCTATTTCTTCTTGAGTCAAAGTTTGTTGTTCATGTCTTTCCAGGAACCCGTCCATTTCATCTAAATTGTTTAATTTATTAGCGTAAAGTTGTTCTTCGTATGCTGTTATTGCCTCCTTTATTTCTGTGGGGTCAGTAGTTATGTCTCCTCTTCCATTTCTGATCTTATTTATTTGCATCCTCTCTCTTCTTTTTGTCAATCTTGCTAAGGGCCCATCAATCTTATTGATTTTCTCATAGAACCAACTTCTGGTCTTATTGATTTTCTCTATTGTTTTCATGTTTTCAATTTCATTTATTTCTGCTCTAATCTTTGTTATTTCTTTCCTTTTGCTTGCTTTGGGATTAGTTTGCTCTTCTTTCTCCAGTTCTTCCAAGTGGACAGTTGTTTCCAGCATTTTTGCCTATTCTTCTTTTCTGATATAGAAATTTAGGACAATAAATTTCCCTCTTAGCACTGCCTTTGTTGCGTCCCATAAGTTTTGATATGTTGTGTTTTCATTTTCATTCGCCTCGAGGTATTTACTAATTTCTCTTGCAATTTCTTCTTTGACCCACTCGTTGTTTAAGAGTGTGTTGTTGAGCCTCCACGTATTTGTGAATTTTCTGGCACTCCGCCTATTATTGATTTCCAACTTCTTTCCTTTACGATCCGAGAAAGTGTTGTGTATGATTTCAATCTTTTTAAATTTGTTAAGCCTTGCTTTGTAACCCAGCATATGGTCTATCTTTGAGAATGATCCATGAGCACTTGAGAAAAAGGTGTATCCTGCTGTTGTGGGATGTAATGTCCTATAAATGTCTGTTAAGTCTAGCTCATTTATTATAAAATTCAGATCCTCTATTTCTTTATTGATCCTCTGTCTAGATATTCTGTCCATTGATGAGAGTGGTGAATTGAAGTCTCCAACTATTATGATATATGTGTCTATTTCCCTTTTCCGTGTTTGCAGTGTATTCCTCACGTATTTTGGGGCATTCTGCTTTGGTGCATAAATATTTATGATTGTTATGTCTTCTTGTTTAATTGTTCCTTTTTTTAGTAGATAGTTTCCTTCTTTGTCTCTTTTAACTGTTTTACATTTGAAGTCTAATTTGTTGGATATTAGTATAGGTACTCCTGCTCTTTTCTGGTTGTTATTTGCATGAAATATCTTTTCCCAACCTTTCACTTTCAACCTATGTTTATCTTTGGGTCTAAGATGTGTTTCCTGTAGGCAGCATATAGAAGGATCCTGTTTTTTAATCCATTCTGCCAGTCTATGTCTTTTGATTGGGGAATTCAGTCCATTAACATTTAGTGTTATTACTGTTTGGGCAGTACTTTCCTCTACCATTTTCTCTTTTGTATCATATATATCATATCTGACTTTCCTTCTTTCTACACTCTTCTCCATACCTCTCTCTTCTGTCTTTTCGTATCTGACTCTAGTGCTCCCTTTAGTATTTCCTGCAGAAGTGGTCTCTTGGTCACAAATTCTCTTAGTGAGTTTTTGTCTGAGAATGTTTTAATTTCTCCCTCATTTTTGAAGGACAATTTTGCTGGATATAGGAGTCTTGGTTGGCAGTTTTTCTCTTTTAGTAATTTAAATATATCATCCCACTGTCTTCTAGGTTCCATGGTTTCTGCTGAGAAATCTACACATAGTCTTATTGGGTTTCCCTTGTATGTGGTGGATTGTCTTTCTCTTGCTGCTTTCAAGATCCTCTCTTTCTCTTTGACCTCTGACATTCTAACTAGTAAGTGTCCTGTAGAACGCCTATTTGGCTCTATTCTCTTTGGGGTGCGCTGCACTTCTTGGATCTGTAATTTTAGGTCTTTCATAAGAGTTGGGAAATTTTCAGTGATAAATTCTTCCATTAGTTTTTCTCCTCCTTTTCCCTTCTCTTCTCCTTCTGGGACACCCACAACACGTATATTTGTGCGCTTCATATTGTCCTTCAGTTCCCTGATCCCCTGTTCAAATTTTTCCATTCTTTTCCCTATAGTTTCTGTTTCTTTTTGGACTTCAGATGTTCCATCCTCCAAATCACTAATTCTATCTTCTATCTCTTTAAATCTATCATTGTAGGTATCCATTGTTTTTTCCATCTTTTCTACTTTATCCTTCACTCCCATAAGTTCTGTGATTTGTTTTTTCAGTTTTTCTGTTTTTTTGTTTTGTTCAGCCCATGTCTTCTTCATGTCCTTCCTCAATTTGTCGATTTGGTTTTCGAAGAGGTTTTCCATTTCTGTTCATATATTCAGCATTAGTTGTCTCAGCTCCTGTATCTCATTTGAACTATTGGTTTGCTCCTTTGACTGGGCCATATTTTTAATTTTCTGAGTGTGATCCTTTATCTTCTGCTGGCGTCTGGGCATTTAGTCAGATTTCCCTGGGTGTTGGACCCAACATGTTGAATGATTTTTCTGTGAAATCTCTGGGTTCGGTTTTTCTTATCCTGCCCCATAGGTGGCGCTCGTGGCACACGTTTGTCTGCTGGTCCCACCAGTAAAATGTGCTGTGGGTCCTTTAACTTTGAAAACTCTCGCTGTGGGGGAGGTTCGCCAGCCAAAGCGGCTTGAAAGAGTGCCAGCTGGCCTGGGGATATGAACACAGGGAGGGTCGCCGGCCGCCGCAGCCCAGGAGCGCACCCGTCCGAATCTCCTAGTTGGCCCGGGGTGCCAAGCATGGCGGGAGGGCACAAGCCACCGTGGCCCGGGAGAGTACACCATTCCCAGCTGGACTGGGAAGTCATGTGTCTGGAAGGGACCCTGGTCACCATTCTCCATGGCCTGGGTATCTCCAATCCAATTCTCACAGTTGGTCTGGGGGGCTGCGTGTGGGGGGTCGCCAACCACTGTGGCTTGAGGGGCCCACCTGTCCACTTCTCCCAGCTGGCCTGGGAAGGAGGAACGGAGGGACACTGGCTGCTTGCCACCCTGGCCCGGGGAAGCCTGCGCCCCTCACTGGAGATCTCACTGGAGCGGGTTCTCCCAGCCAGTCAGCCGTTCCAGGATGGGGTGTGCTGTCTTTTTTATCTCTGTCATGGCTCCGGGAGCTGTTCTGTATCGTTTCTACTCCCCTAGTAGCTGTTCTGGAGGAGGAACTAATATCCACGTTTCTTACTAAGCCGCCATCTTCTCCGGAAATCCTTAGAGCTGATCTCCTGGTCACAAATTCTCTTAGTGACTTTTTTTCTGAAAATGTTTTAATTTCTCCCTCATTTTTGAAGGACAATTTTGCTGGATATAGAATTCTTGGTTGGCAGTTTTTCTCTTTTAGTAATTTAAATATATCATCCCACTGTCTTCTTTCCTCCATGGTTTCTGCTGAGAAATCTACACATAGTCTTATTGGGCTTCCCTTGTATGTGATGGATTGCTTTTCTTCACTGCTTTCAATATTCTCTCTTTCTCTTTGACCTCCAACATTCTGGTTAGTAAATGTCTTGGAGTACATCTATTTTGGGTCTATTCTCTTTGGGCTACACTGAACTTCTTGGATCTGTAATTTTAAGTCTTTCATAAGATTTGGGAAATTGTCAGTGATAATTTCCTCCATTAGTTTTTCTCCTCCTTTTTCCTTCTCTTCTCCTTCTGGGATACCCACAACACATATATTCATGTGCTTCATATTGTAGCTCAATTCCTTGAGTCCCTGCTCATATTTTTCCATTTTTCCTTATATTTTCTTTTTCTTGCTGAATTTCAGATGTTCCATCCTGCAATTCACTAATCCTATGTTCTGTCTCTCAAAATCGACCATTGTAGGTTTTCATTGTTTTTTTCATCTCTTCTATCTTGCGTTTCATTCCCATAAGTTCTGTGATTTGTTTTTTCAGACTTTCGATTTCTTCTTTTTGTTCATTCCTTCCCTTCTTTATATCCTCCCTCAATTCATTGATTCGGTTTTTTATGAGGTTTTCCATGTCTGTTTGTATATTCTGAATTAATTGTTTCAGCTCTTGTATGTCATTTGACTTTTTGGTTTGTTCCTTTGACTCGGTCTTATCTTCAATTTTCCTAGTGTGATCTGTTAATTTTTGCTGGTGTCTAGGCATTTAATTACCTTATTTAGTTTATTCTGGAGATTGGTTTCACTTCTTTTACCTAGGGTTTTCTGGCTGGATGAATTTGTTGTTTATCTGTTCTTTGACATTCAGTTCAGCTTTATCTGGACCTCTAGCTTAAGTTTTAACAGAGGAGAATTTTTCAGTTCTTGTTTTCTTGTTTCTTGCCCTGCTTGTATGGTGCCTTTTCTCCCCCACCCTTAGGAGGGTCTACTTAGGTATTATAGACCCCAGCCAGATTTTCCCAGACCAAACTGGCCTCCTATCAGGAGGAAAGAGTCACCTGCATCAGTTTTCCCTGAGGGTGAGACCCAGCAGGTTGAAAGACTTTCCTGTGAAGTCTCTGGACTCTGTCTTTCTTATTCTGCCCAGTATATGGTGCTTGTCTGCCTGCAGGTCCCACCAGTATAAGATGCTATACCTTTAACTTTAGCAGACTTTCTGGTTCTGGGGGGACTCACAGCTGGTCCAACTGGTCCAGACTGGGGTACGCTGTGTATCCAGTCACTGACATGGACCCAGGAGCTGTTCTGTACAATTTCTGTTATTTAGTAATTGTTCTGGAGCATGAACTAAAATGCACACATTGTTAAGCTCCAATCTTGACCTTGATCTCACCATGATCATATTTTTGAACATTTGCCTCACTCTTGAAAAGGAAATTTAAAAAATAGAAAATAAAAAACTTATACATATCACAAGTATAACTCTTGAAATTACTGTATATGTAAATCTGATAGATTAGAGAAAAATATCTCCCTTTAATTTTAACTTTATATATATATTTAACAAAATAATTTTTGTGTTTCTGAAACAGAACATAATAATTCATTTCACACAGTGCTTAGTATTTATAAAATTTTATATATATTGTCATTTGATGTAGTCAAATAAAAATAGCACTTTGATGATATAATTATGTTTGCTTTTATTTTGAGAATTGTTAACTCATGCATACCCAGAAACTCAGACTGAAATTTCATGAATGACATTGTCACAATTGACCAATCTGGTAATTCTTTTAGTGAATCTTCATAGGCCTTTAATGTGATATATATTCTAAATAGTAAAACAGGAGGAACAGCACAAATTCAGTGATTCCTGCTTCTCACTCTTTCTTCCCTCTCTCTTTTCATGCCTTTGCCAGACCATAAAGAGGAAAAGTGAATTTAAAATCTAGGTCCTAGAATATGGAATCTGACTTTCAAAACACTAATTCCTTGTATTTATCTTCCATTCCACTTTTCCTGCAGATGGATCTGCTTATGCACACACCAGTCAAGACTTTACACTTGTATTCAAGTAAACCCACTCTCAACCACTGAATTTTTTCCTCATCTCACAACAGCTAAATGCCCTTTTCTCTTGTTATAGCCTCAACTCTTCATTTCTAACTGCATAAAGAATACTCTGTACTGCAACACCTCAGAGGAAAACCTTCCTAGATTTCCCCAAACTCCCTTGTTACTGGTCAAACACAGTTAAACAATTAAAAAAATGTGTTTAATTAGATAACTTAGTACCTAATTATTCCTTTTCATTTTTACTTTTGTGTCATTTTTCATTTGATTCTGCAGTACAAATGGAAGTAAGTAAAGCCAGTCAATGTTTTTCTCTTTTATGCACTTCAACCTGCAGTAAGAAGTTGAATTTGTTGATAGGTATCACAGTGGTTCCAGGACCACAATTCAAGGCTTTCAATTGCATGGTAATCCCTCAATACCCCAAACCACACTACCATGCAGCACATTCAACTCTAACCATCGAGACAGAACTAACAGAAAACCAAGAATCATAAAGAGGGAAAGAAGGAAGCCATCAATATAGTCACTACCTAGACACAAATCACCATTTTATATTTACATTTTTAAAGTAATAGTGATAGCTGGTGATTAGAGAATGAGGGAAGGAGTCAGAGCCAGAAGTTAAAGTGCCACTTTGATCAAGAGCCAGAGAAGATAAAAATCAGGGAATGTGATAGAGAAATGCACAGAGTGCAAAGGCTATCAAAGAACCAAGTCAGGAGTCAAAGTACTTTGATTTCTTTTTGCCATATGCATGTGTTGTGCATTCTGGACACCCAACATTAGTATCCAACTACACACCCCTCTCCATTTCCTTATCTGATTATTTATAAGTAAAGAATATGCAAGTTTTTATTACTATACTTTGTCACATTTCTTTTAATCCTTTTTAAATCAAAAGCGATCTGAGACCCGTGTGCATCAAGCAAAGGTCTGCAAATTTTGAGGGGCCCAGAAACACTAGACTATCTATATCACTGGGATAAAGTGTCTTAGTATTTCAGATTCCTCAGGAGATGTAACTACTTGGTGGAAACTGCCCTAAAACCTTTTCTTAAATTTGTATTAAGAAAAGGAAAACCTAAAATAGCTGTGCTTATGAACTTACCTTTCTTTTTAAAGAGATGACATCCAAGAAGGAGCTATAATGTTTTCATTTTCAGTTCTGGTTTACATTGAAGATAAATCACGTGCAGTGCATTTCCAACAAGCAAATAGCAGAAAGAGTCACTATTGCATTATGTTTTAGGAGCTATGGGGAGGGAAGGCATCCAGAGAAAGTCAACCTTTCTTAGAGGTCCTGAATTAAGCAGTATTAAAAGAGTCTATGATACTGGTAGGTGGAAAGTAAAGTTTGCATTTCAGATTTTACACATTTATAAAATAAAAATATAATTTTCTAAATATTATCTCCAAAGTCTGTTACAGCAATACATTCCCTGGCAGAGAAGATAAATTAAATATTTCTTTTTCTTCCATCAGATGTTTATAGGGATCTCTCAAATGTTCACAAATACTCAGAACTGACATTCATACTCCAGAGGTCCAAAATTTACACCTGCACCCCCATCCCTGAAGGATTTGCTCAACAAGCAACTATATACAGATAGTCAAGATCACAGCGAACCAGGAGCAAATTATTCCCAGTCAAGGCCATAAAGAGACAGATTTCATACTTAGGACACTCCTCCCCTCATTCTATCATATCATCACACCTCTGCTCCCACTGCACCAACATATCTTGCTCTAGGGAAAGGTATACTTTCAAATTCATGTCTGAAGTGTAGGCTACTAAAAGTGATGAAAAGCTTTGTAAGGCAAAACACTAAATCTTGTTGAATAGACATGATGTCATTGAATTCTGACACTATCATTTCAGTTCTGGAACTTCAGCAAGTTTATTAACTTCCCCTCATTTCCTACAATTGTTATTGTTAACTAGAACAATTGTTATTAATCATAATGATCCTTATGATGTTGATAAAACATAGTATAATGGGAGTAATTATAATGAAATCTGTTCATTAAAATTTCTGTAATTTCCAAAACATTTTGTATTTGCTTATTTGGTAAATAAAGGAAAGAAGATATAAGAATGGGGTGGAAAATTATACATGTGTACCTGTAAATCAGCTTCTTTAGGTATAATTTAAACAAAAAATTGCATAATTTTCAGGGGTACAGGTAAATGTGCTTTTTAAAAATGAACTTCTACAAATGTATAAACCCATGTAATCATCACCACACTTGAGATAAAGACTATTTCCATCAGGCCAAAAATTATATCATGGCACCTTGCAGCTAATCACTTTTTACCATTTTTACAACCATTTCTTCCATTTGCAAGCAAATAATATTTTTTCTAATTGAATTTTGAGGGAAAATAAAGCAAATCAGTGTAGTTATTTTCCTACAACTCTGACTGTTGTATTTTTGTAGCTAATTCTATAGCTCTCATGTGCCTCCTAGCCTCAAAAGAATTTGAAGAAAGAAGTAGCTGTGTTTAACAACATCCAATAAATGGCACATAGTAACTGTGGCCATCTCCAAGCAAAAATGAGGATTTTCTCCAAGGATATCATATATCAATACCTTCTGTGGTAGTTAGATTCAGGTGTCAATTTGGCCAGGTGTGTGTGTCAATTTGGCCTAGATCTATTGCTGTGGGCATGAGCCAATGGTGTGTGAAACTCATCTGTTGCTGATTATATCTGCAGTCAGCTAGGAGGCATGCCTGCTGCAATGACTGATGTTTGATTTAATTGGCTGGTGCTTAAATGAAAGAGCTTAATATAGCCCAACCCAAGTAGCTCAGTATACCTCATGTCAGCACTCACAGCTCAGCCCAGTCCTTTGGAGATGCAGAAAGGAATCACCTCAGGGAAAGTTGGTGGGTCCCAGAGGCCTGGAGAGAAGGCCAGCAGAGATCACCCTGTACCTTCCCACATAAGAAAGAACCTCAGTTGAAAGTTAGCTGCTATCCCTCTAAAGAACTATATGCTAACAAAATAAACCCCCTTTTATTGGAAGTTAATCCATCCCTGGTTTGTTGCATTATGGAAACTAGCAAACTAGAACATATTTGATACTGGAGAAGTGGGATGCTGCTGCAGTTTGCAAATACCGGTCATGTTGGACCAGTTTTTTTGAATGGATAAGGGTAAGATTTTGGAGGAACTATGAATGGAAAGATGGAGAAGTTCTGCAGTGCTTGAAGAGCCCATTTGTGTAAATGGAATCACAGCCTATCTGGACAAAGAGGGACACAAAGGGACAAATTGGAGTTTGCAGAGTGAGAACCATGGAAGTTCAAGTCTAAAGCCAGGAAACCTTGGCCAGGAGAGTGGACCCACCCATATACATGGAGAGGATGGGTTTGTCCTGAGGGCAGAGGATGAGTCTCCCATCTCATTGCAGTAGAAGAGTTGTTCTGCCTCAGGCCTTTAGGAAGGTATAGAACACTCCTTGGGGACTGGGATAAGCCTGGCTGCCACCACCTGGAAGTGTTGAGCATGTGCCTCAGAAGTGGCAGAGAGTCCAGATGTGGCCCTGATTCTTGGAGAGGGTGGAGCAAGCAAAGGGCTGTCTCCTCAATGTCCGCCAAGGTTGATTTGGAAAAAGGCAGGCCACTGCATAGGCCCTTGGAAAGTGTGGGACTGCCACTTTCTAAAGCCAAAGGATAAATGACTTCCAGACCTTGAAATCCAATGGAGGTTGCCCTGTAGGTTTTCAGAATTGTTTGGGCCTTATGACTCTTGTGTTCCTTTCAATTTTTCCCTATGGAAATGGAAAGCTGTATCCTGTGACTGTCCTATTTTGTACATTGGCACCAGATAACTTGTTTTGAGATTCATAGGTCCACAGCTAGAAGAGAAGTTTTTGCAACTTAATATTGTTTAAGGTGATGCATGTAGTTGCCAAGTTGACAAGGGGTGAACATGTGGCAGTCAGATTCAGGTGTCAACTTGGCTAGGTGACAGTGCCTTGATCTATTGCTGTGGACATGAGCCAATGGCATGTGAACCTCATCTGTGGCTGATTACATCTGCATTCAGTTAGGAGGTGTGCCTCCTGCAATGAATGATGTTTGATTTAACTGGCTGGTGCTTAAATGAGAGCACTTAATGTACCACAGCTCAAGTTAGCATACCTTATCTCAACTTTTGCAACTCAGCCCAGGCCTTTGGAGATGCAGAAAGCAATCACCCAAGGGAAAGTTGTTGGATCCCAGAAGCCTGGAGAGGAGGCTAGCAGAGATCACCCTGTGCCTTCCCGTGTAAGAAAGAACTTCAGTTGAAAGTTAGCTGCCTTTCATCTGAAGAACTATACATTAATGAAACAAATCCCCTTTTATTGAAAGTCAATCCATCTCTGGTGTTTTGCATTCCAGAAGCTAGCAAACTAGAACACCTCCTTTAGCCTTAACTATACATATGAACCAGAATAGACTGATGTAACATCTACAGCATTTTTAGTTCACTTGCCAAAATCACTTGACTGTGATGTGGTTCAGTGTATAGTCAGTTATTCTCAAACTATAAGCAAGAAACCACTTTCAGCTGGATACAAAGTGTGAATTAATACAATAGACCCACACTGAATTCTACGCTCATCAAGGCATGTCCCTCCAAAGTTTTACCTTGGAGACTCAGCGCAAGGATCATGGGGTTAGTTTGGTGTTTGTCTAATGCTTTTAGCTTATTTTTACTTCAGGGCCCTGCCCAAGCAGGGTCTGAGTTTTTCTTCTCTTCTCTAACTTCTTATAATTGTGCCAACTCACTCTTTTCTTTTTCTTTTTCCCCAAATCATGCTTTTCTCTTTCCTGTAACCCACAGTCCTGAAAGCACTCAAACCTTCAAGGCCTAAATTTCATTGTTAACTTTTCTATGCTTACGCACATGAAATAATGGTACAAACTGCTATTTCTTAACATAGAGACTAAAGAGTCAAAAATCTGAGTAATTTTTACACCATTCAAGAAAATTCCTTTAAAACTCTGATTTCCAATCTCTCTCTCAATCTCTCTCTCTTTCTCTCTCTCTCTGTTTATATATGTATGTATATATATGATAATTTTACTAATTATATCAAACAGAAAATATAAGTATAAATTCCTCAGGTTTGCAATTCATATAACTAAGGGAATATTTTATATTTACTATCAGTAGTACAGTACTTGTGAATTAAAATTAATTATATTTATTGTAATTGGTGTTTACCTGTGGGAAAAAAACCAAACATTATGAAAATGGTATTGAAATTTATAGAAAGATGCTGATTTTTTTTAGCATTTCTGTACTATTTCTAATTTGATCCCTCTGAAATGCTGAGAAATCAGTTTATCACAAAATGATACCATCTCTAGATCATTTAATACCAATGATACTAGCAGTTGTCCAGACCATAACTTGTCTTTTTTTCTCCCATAATTAGAGAAACATTACATGTGCCATCATGATAGTAAGGAGGAGTAACAAATATGTGTTTAAATGGTTGTGTGGATGATGTAGAAGGGGCTTTTATGGATTAAATTGTATTTATTTAATGACAACTTTTCATGGACTTTTCTGGTGATTTGAAGCTGTTATATAACCCAGAAAAGGACATGCCCTTTTAATCCATCCATCTGGGAGCAGATATATTATAGGTGGAATATTTCATTAGGTTATTTTAATTGATGCATTGCCCCAAGATTGGTCTCAAACTATTTACTGGAGTCCTTCAAAAGAGATCTGTGGGTGACACCACCTATAGCAGTTATTCTTTGTCCAACAAAGAATTGGCATGAGAAGAAAACATCTTTGACACAAACTCAGACAGCTAGGGATTCTGTGTCCCAATAGAGAACCAGAGGCTTGATTTTATTTTCTGCTAGCTATTTGTCAGGTAAAGGAGCCATTTGGAGGTAAGGTATCCATTGTACACCTATTTGCTTTCAGGAGGTATCTTTTGTTTTAAGAACAAGTCAGGAATTTTCCATGAGTAGAAGAATATGTTCCAGATAGGCAAATGTCACAGGTAAGCAAAGCAGACAAATATGCAAATGACACAACAAAATAGACAAACATCTTAAGCTGTTTTTAGTTTGACAAACAATTAGGCACAGTGTTATTCCACTGCTTGAGGACAGGCAAACAGAACAAGCTTATGAATTCTTTAACCATATCTTCCTCATATCTCCCCCCTTTTTCTTTATTATTGCTCTTGATGTTGATGGTGGCAAAGGTGAAGCTGATGTTGTGGAGCCCACCAAAAGAGAGACCACACAATTCAAAGAAATCTGCAAGCCAATTTGGAGTCTTTATTAGCTGGCCAGCTACTGCCTCAGAAACCCCCAAGAAGGAAGATTTAGAGAGCAGCCCCTAGAGGTTCTCAAGAGGGGCTTATTAAGGCAAAAACCACAAGCTTATCAACAGAAGCAGGAAAGGGGCATTATCTTTTTAGTGCCACATCTTGTTTTGCTGCTGTAAGCAAGCAAGCAAACTTATCTACAGAAGCAGGGAAATGCCATTAGCTTTTCCACAATGCATCCCATTCTTTTAGTTTCTTAACAATGATTATTGTTCAATTTTTAACTCTTGGGAAATTTCTGCCCTGTATCTTGTGACTCCATGTACATTCTTCTTGCTAGGGTTTGATTTATTGCTCCTGACTCCCCACAATATTGTTCATAATTTGATTGCATGAGCATTCTGAACAGATTTAGCTAGTGCTGCCAAGGTAAGTAGCTGCAGTAACAGATATCACAATAGCAGAAATGATAAAAGCAATAAGGAAATCCAAAGGACATGTTGCTTTGCTAGCCCAAATGGGAGCTTTATAATTAAGATGAAAATAAAAAAGATACCCAATACTCGTACCAAAATAGAAACAACCACTGCCAGGTAAACTAGAAATTTGTTTTCTGGCATGGAAAGATCTCTAATACTGAGAAGCACTTCATTAGCTTTTTTATTTAATTTTTTGTTTGCAGAGCTAAAATAGACACAGCTAGTGTTAGTGGACACAGTCATGGATTCTTCTGCCTGATGTGCTCAATAAGCAATTTCTGAGATACAGGGACTTCAAGGAGAAAGAGTTTATTACTACATATGTAGCAGGAGAACAGACAACTCAATGGCCCAAATTCTGTCTCCCCAAGTTTAGGAGATTCAAGTTCTTTAAGGATTTTGGCAAGGGAAAATGAGGTTACTTCACATAACATAAGTTAGGAGGGGAGTCAGAGCTATCAGTTCAATATTAAGTTATAAGCAAAAGGAAGAAGTAGTTAATGGCCAACTTCATCAGCATTAGGGCCTTTGCTTATAAAAGAATGACCAGCTTTTACAATCACAAAGGTACAAGATAAGGGCTTTTTACACTCATTTCAGATACCAAGGCAGCTGGACTACAATTCAGAGATCTCAGGTATTTCCCTGTTTACTCCAACATTCCAGAAAGCAAAAAGGAATGTTTATATGATGATTCACTAATCAAAATCATCCCTCAAATCCTAATTTCTCAGTTATACCAGTTCAGCTCAATGAGTGCTTTCATTTTGAGAGGTGACTCAAAATTCCCAATACAAATTTTCATACCAAGTGCTGTGCTACTTGGTATGAAAATAAGTATTTTTCCTTGTGGCAACATTTTCCATTGATATTTTTCTATAAGCTATGGTTATTTAGTACTGAAATGGAGAAAGCAAATCACTCTTTGTCAGGAGGATGCAAAAGAATAGTAAAAAAGGAATCTTTTAAATACATTATGACTAATAGAAAGTCTGTCGCTATCATAGTAGATTAAGGAGTCCCCATTGAATGGAACCCATAGGTTGTAATATAGCATTGATTTGCCATAAATCAGATAATGATCTCCATTATGCAGATTTATTTGTAATTACAAAAATAGGAGTATTCCAGGGGCTTTTCAATCATTCTATAGGCCCAGCTTTGAGTTGTTCCTTAACAAGCAGTTAAGCTTGAATTAACTTCTCCCCTTTTGGTGGCCACACTCCACCCAAACAGACTTGTTAGTTAGCCGCTGTAAGGGCAGAGGAGGAATATGAGCAATGGCACCTAGAGAAAAGGTGTCATCTGGGTGGTTAAATTCCATTGGGTTAATAAATATTTTCCCATAGGTTTAGGGTATTGACAAATATATGGTTGAGTCTGCACAATTTCTTGTCAGGTCCTTGGCATCGCAATATTTTTAAGCTTTGTATAGAAGTTTGCAGTAAAAGGATTTATTTTAAATAATCCAAATGAGGGAGCAATTAGCCTAATAATCCTATAGGGGTTGAAGTAGGGGGAAATAAAAATAATTGAATAGGAAGTTGGGGATCTTTATGACTTAGCCTTTTTAAACAGTGAGATGATTCATTTTCCCTACATAGCAAAAGACATGATAAAGTTAATATAAAGTAAAAGAGGTTATTTTGATAAAACACATTTTCTGCTTTCTACACTGATTATCTAGAAAATACTTCTATAAATTTTCATTAGAACAAACTAAAAGTCCAAGAAAAAATGTTATTTAACAGAGAGAAAACCAAATTTTTACTTATACCAGTATATTATTTGATACTAAGGTTTTCAAAAATTTTGTAGATAGACTCATGTCTTTTTTAACTTTGAACCATAATTTCTTTTTCCACAAACCTTTGGCAATTTATTATATCTATTCATGCTTGTCCTAAACGTTCCCCATTCTGTAACAGCCATTCATTTTATTTTAGTACAAAATTACTCTCTTTTTCATTTTAATAAAAACACATCCTTTATATCCTTCATTTCAAAATGATTTTAAGCAAACATTTATCACATATAATTATCATCAAAATTAAAGAATAATTTTAAAACTTAAAATGCCTTAGTCAATTCATATTTGAAATATTAATATACAATTTTTAACAAGAATTGATGGCACATATAGATATTATATTTACTTTTTAAAAAATTACACCTTTTGGGAAGAGTGAAATGAGACAAAGTGTCAATGGCTGAGAGATTCCAAACAGAGTTGAGAGGTTATCCTGGAGGTTACTCTTACTCATTAAGTAGATATCACCTTGTTAATCAAGATGTAGTGGAGAGAATGGAGGGAACTGCCTGAAAATATAGAGCTGTGTTCTAGTAGCCGTGTTTCTTGATGATGATTGAATAATGATATAGCTTTCACAATGTGACTGTAGCGATTGTGAAAACCTTGTTTCTGATGCTCCTTTTATCTACCATGTCAACACATGAGTAGAACATATGGAATAAAAATAAATAATAGGGGGAACAAATGTTAAAATAAATTTAGTTAGAAATGCTAGTGATAAATGAAAGTGAAGGGTAAGGGATATGGTATGTATAATCTTTTTTTCTGTAATCATTTTAATTCTTTTTTGGTTGTCCTTTTATTTCTTTTTCTGAATTGATGCAAATGTTCTAAGAAATGATGAATATGCAACTATGTGATGATATTGAGAATTACTAAATATATATGTAGAATGGAATTATATGTTAATGTTTTTGTTTGTTCTTATTTTTAATTAATAAATAATTTTTTAATTGTACCGTTTCATAGTTTTGTGGTCACTATATAATTTTTAAAATTCTTGAATATGAGGCACCTCATTTCTTTGGTGACATTTTACAAAGTGATTTTAATTATAAGATGCTACTGAAATTTAAAATTTTATTCTTAGAATATTTTTTATTGATGTCCAATTTATACTATGGCCAGATTCCAATTAACTTACATGACCTGGCCCAAGATGGTCCTCTTGGAATTGGCTAGGAACTGAGAGGAAATTTCTGGGACCTAGATGACATTATTAAAGTACATATCCTTCTGAGGAGAGAAAAAGTCCTTCCAGTTGGAGATCACATTTAAAAAATTTCATGTCAAGGTCAAACAATGGACTATTAAGCAGGAGTTACAATGTTTTAACAAGAATTTTTGAATTCCATGAGCACATATGATAATTGTGCACAACAGATTCTATGATTCTCTTTGTAAAGGAGGTTTGGAGTTCATTTCTGTTAACACTTCTTTTTAGTCATAAAAAATACTACATAAGTAAGGGATTCATGCTGAGGTCGCCCATGTTAAATAATTATAGGAAGAGCTTGATTATGTCCTGAAGTCATGGCTTTCTTTAGTTATTTTTCCATGGCTGGTTGTGGCTCTTCTAGATTTTCTAGGAAAATCAGGAGAGTTGAGGGTTGTTGAATTTTCCTCAATAGGAAGTGGAGCAGGGGGTAGCTTTGACTCCGTCTCCTCAGAGGGAGCCATGGGATGGGATGGAGTGTGTAGAAGACATAAGCAGTTTTTCCAAGTCCCCACATCACAGGAATGAATGTTTGGGTTTTCTCCCCCTGCCCATATTTTTCTTTTAAAGCCCTGTCTACTTGTTCCCAGAACTCCAAATCTAAGTTCTCTCTATCAGGGAATCAGGGTCAGTGAGTTTGATTATTTGTAACAATGATAAAAGCTGTCCCTCTTTACTGAGCATTCTGCTACTTTTAATAACTTTAGAAGTCTTTTAATATATGTAGTTTGTTCCTTGGAAAGCCCCATCCCTATCTTGCTAAGAATGGGTCGTGAAAAGGAAATTCCTTGCCTGAACTAAGTATGTGGGCAACTATCTCAAGTGAGTGCTGTTGTCCCTTACCTTGGATGAATGGTTTTGGTTTCTATGCTACAGCTAAGATTCTCTTCCACTACACATACTGATCTTCCACACCTGGTGCTATATCCATAGCTGAAACCTCTAGATCTATAGATGAAGTCTTATTCCATGTTTTTTTTCACACAGGGCACCATTTGTGGGTGACACCACATATAGCAGTTATTCTTTGTCCTGCAAAGAATCAGTGTAAGAAGAAAAAACCTTTGACACAAAGTGAGAAAGCAAGGAAGTTTCTCTCCCAAGAGAGAACCAGAGCCCAGAGCTTATTTTCTGCTAGCTATTTATCAGGTAAAGAGGCCATATGGATTTAAGCTATCCATTGAACACCAATTTGCCTTGGGAGATGAATTTCCACTGAAACAACAAAAGAATCTGAGATGAAATATGGAGAAAAGGAGCAGCAAACATCACTTTTTGCCTTGCTATGTGTCCAAGGAACCCCATAGGCAGATATGCTACTTTAAGAATATTGTCCTTTAGATGCCTTTTGCGTTGGGCATTTTCATAGGACATTTTCACAGCCTAAGAATTGTAAATTCTAAGTTAATAAATCCTTGTTCCAAAAGACAAGCCACTTCTGTTATATTGAATTTTGGCAGTATTAGTGAACCAAGATAATTTTCTACATATGTATAGAAAATGCACATAGAAAACAATGCAGATAAATGTAACACACCAAGACACATAAATTGAACACTACCAGGTAAGTAGCACCAAGATTAAAATATATTACAGCCAGTATCCTAAAGTCCTAATATGTGTTTTGCCTCATGAATGGTAACTACTGTACTGATTCTTAAACCCACGGCTTATTTTTCTCTCTTTGACATTCTTATAATTGAAACCAAGTCTTGCATTCATTTTGTCTACAGCTTCTTTCACTCACAATACACTTTGTGCAATTATTTCCATGTTATTTATAGATGTAGCTTATGCAGTTTCAACACTGTATAATATTTAGTGTATGATCATAACACAATTTATTGTTTTTTCCAGTTTTTCCTTATGTGAGCTTTTTATATATACTTCTCAATTAGTAGCATATATATTTCATATATATTTCACAACAAGTAGCAACAAATTTGGTGGGTCATGAGATATGCATATCCTTGTCTTCAAAAGGTAATCCCAAAGAGCCTTCCTAAATCAATTTTCTGGATCATGGGCTATGTGAATATTCAGTTTTATTAGGTAATCTCAAAATGTTTTCAAAAGTAAATGTATTGATTTAATCTCCATAAGCAATGAAGAAGGGTTACAGTTGCTCTACCTCCTAATCAATAATTTTCACTGTCTTTTTCACTTGTGTTATCCTGTGAGTATATACAGTTATTCAATGGGATTCCACAAGGTTTAGATTTACCTTGCTGTGATAACTAATGAAGCTATCAAGTTTCAGTGACTAAGCTCCTTTTAATCATCTATTGGAATTTTTGGATATGGAGGTTTTGCTAGGAAGCCTTTCTTCTTTTATTTTTTTCTCTAGAAAATCTGAGATGAGGTTGGTTTATTTCTCTTTAAATGATTGAGAGAAATGACTCCTGTGGCCATATAGCCTGATATTGTCTTGGTAAGAAGGATTTCAATAATTGATGTAACTGCATTACTCGACATAACAAAATAATCATGTCCATGACTATTGGCAAGACAGCTAAAGGACTGTAGGAGAGATAATAGCTTCTTTAAGAAACACCAGCATCCAGTGTGGAGAGCAAGAAAACAACAAAATAATGGAAGACTTGGGCATTATATTTACTCTTTCCCTGTTGGGTAAAATATTATTTATCAATATATTCATTCATTTCTTATAAAATGAAGATGATATTAACAAACTTACAAATTTATTGATGTAAGTTTGTTAATATCATCTTCCTTTTTAATATATGCTGGGAATAAAATGATGTCCACCTTCTCCTTTCTGATATTGGTAGTTTGTGCTTCTCCCTGTGTTCTATCTTGCTCAGTCTTGATAGGTTTTACCATTTTGTACAGTTAACCTAAGAACCAGATTTCAACTTTTTATGTTTCTCTTCATTTTTGTTTTCTATTTTTTTGTGCTCTTTACTATTTTCTTTATACCACTAAGATAAGTTGTCACCTCAGCTATAATTTATCTGCAAACCACTAGTATATGCCATGTCATTTTTATCAATCACTTCAAATTATTATCGTCTAAATAGGCTTCATATTTTCTATTATTAAGCAGATAGAGTGGTGCATGATCACTTTAATCAAATTAAATAGTTAATAAGGAAACACTGGGTTACAGGCCTCATTAAACTCTTTTATTCATCCACAGCTCTTTTAACTAAAAACCAGATAGATTGTTCTACACACCTCACAGAATAATCAATCTCTCATGAGACTTTAAAAAAAGTTATCTCTACATTTCAGAAATTTATCATCTAAGGTTTTAGCTTCACATCCTAATCAGACTCTAAAAGTTTATTTTTGTATATTTAGTATGATTCATTTATAATTCAACAAAATTACTGTCTACTTCCTATGAGCCAAGCCCTATTGGGATATACAGTAAAGTTTCTTAAACACACACACACATATATATTCTCATATGAATTACAATCATGTGTTACATATATATTAAACAAAATAAATGATTAAACTTTATGACAAGTAGGGCAATGATAAGTGCTAGAGAGAAAAATTAAGCAGGGATGGAGTAATCAGGGGCACAAATGTTAGTGAGTGATGATTGCAATTCTGTAAGGTTTCCAGGAAAAGCATATTGAAAAGTTGCAATTCAATTATAAATGAAATGAGGTGAGATTTTGAGCAAGATGGATAACTGAAAGAATAATTAAGGCAAAGGGAGCAGTTTGTGCAGTTTCTTAGGAAATTGCATGCTTACTGTCATGTAAAATTTGGTAGGATCAATGGTTTGATTGTCACAGTGACATCTGGGAATTGTTAGAGTTGGATTATAGTACATGTAAACTGAAGATGGGGTTGTAGATTAATGCATATGAAATTTAGATTATAGAAGGGTAATGACAATATCTAGATTATGACTATGGGACTGAATATCTAAGATATATTAAAGATTCTTAGAATAGAATTGGGTAATCAGTAAATTAACATGGCAGCATATTTGAAAAATCATCTTTATGGATGTTAAAATCACCAAGACTTATGGCAGAGATTTGTTGTAGTTACATTAATCCAATAGTCAAAACTTTAAGTGAATGAAATGGAATGACTGGGTAAACAGTAGATTACTGACAAATAAGGGCTTAAAGTTGCATAGTTTAACTGAAATTAGTTAACAATGAGAACAACTCATAACAAAAACTCTTCTCCAGGCCCTTTGACATGAGAACTTTAAGAGAGAAAACATGACCAATTTAGATGGAAGCAGTATCCAGACAGGAGAACAAGGAAAGCAGCAGATAAATGGAATGTTCACACAAGAGGTTGAGAATGTATGGAATTTTACTTATTACTGATGTAAGATCCATAAGTATAATGATAGAGAATGTTCAAGGATGAGAGTAAGATAAAAAATAGCTTTACAGAGCAGTAGCAAAAAAAGTACAAATTTAAACATTCTTGTAAATGAAAGAGTATCCTCTAGTTTCAGAAGCATTTATTCAAACCCTTCAACCCTTGGGAACTCACAAAAGTCTGGTATTTGCTACTAGACTTTTAAAAATAGCATAGGTAACTAGGATGTGAGCTCAGAAGACAAAGATAAAATTGTTGGCACATCATAGGGCGTTACTAAGTATTTGTCAAATTGAAATGAATTTTGAATAAAATACCCATCTGTGGATTTTCTGCTGCTAAATGTCTAGGTCAAAGAGTGCTAGATATCCATTAAAATTCATATCCCTCTTCAGCAGTATGAAAATTAACCTGAGTCCATAGCCTCCCAAGTAGAACTCCTGGGGGAACAATAAGATGCAAATATGGCAGGCAATTTATACATTTATAAATTTCCCCCATATATCTATTTTTATGAGCTTCAAAGTCAAGTGTTTTGATGCTCAAGAATGTCCTGATGCTCAAGAGTTTTGCTGGTCTATTTGAACTAATTTCATTAATGGAAAAATCATCAAAGCACACATGCTAGTGGATTTCTAACACTCTCCAACAGAGGAAACTTGTGCCAGGAACATGCACACATGCATTTTTAGCTCAAAATATCCCAGTCCTCTTTGCTGATATCTTTAACTCTGTAAGTTCTTGTGGGTAGGCTGTAGGTAGGAAGGATATTTCTGCCAAAATGTAAAATGTGGAATATGTAGTCTTCCAAGG
Organism: Tamandua tetradactyla; assembly: GCF_023851605.1. Lineage (NCBI taxonomy): Eukaryota > Metazoa > Chordata > Mammalia > Pilosa > Myrmecophagidae > Tamandua > Tamandua tetradactyla. The sequence continues at coordinate 95,069,302 of NC_135330.1, read as the reverse complement.
TTATTTTTTTCTCTTGCCACCTGAAATCAGGCAGGTGGTGTCACCATTGTATATAACAGGGCCCTTTGAAAATTCTTTAAAAACAGTGATCTACATATGAATAACCAAGGTTTAAAATTCAAATTATGATTCATCAGTTCTGGGGCAAGCCCAGAATTCTGCATTTAAGACAAGTTCCCAGGTAAAGGTCAATGATGCTAGCACATGGATCAGATGTTGAATATGAAAGCATTAGGCAGGACCAAGAAAATGTTAGAAAAGAACCTGAATCCATGAATGAAGAAGAGGGGAGAAACATTTTGCTCTGTCCATCTGGATCATTTACATGAGTCTTTCATATTCAAATAACATCTTATATTTTAAACCACTCTGTCATTCTTTTATAGAATCCTTATGGTGCTCTAAAATAATAAATACTCAAACATGCATGAAACCTCTCTCCTTTTTATGTAATAAGATTGTATTCCTGGGATTGTACTTGGATTTCCCATTGTTATAGTCACATACAGAGAGGAAATTCCTTTCTGAATACTATGCATATTTTCCACTATTAATACAGTTTTCTTGACCATAATAATGTATAGCACTGGAGTTTGAAGTTTCATCGAATTAGATACAGTAATTCCCTAATTCCTCATAAAAAAGATACAGATAAGGACCTGATCTTCAGATTTGTAAGGCAATTTGGAGTCTGTTAATGTCCAGAGATGGACTTCCTTGCATGATGTTTCTCACTTTGATAAAATTAAAAAGTGTCTGGAATATAAACCAGAACATGAGATTAGTAATTGGTGGGATTGTGTAATGAGAGAGGAGGCTCAGTTATGTACATTAGTAGTATCTGTTGCTGCATTTCAAATTACTACAAATTTAGTGGCTTGAAACTATTCTTATGTTATATCACAGTTTCTGTGTATCAGGAACATGGACACAACTCAAATCCGTGAAGCAATGGGTGGCTCTTTGGCCTGTCACAAGGCTACAATCAAGGTGTCAGCCAGTAACGTGATCACACCTCAAGGCTCAACTGGAGAAGGATCTGCTCCCAAGCTTGTGTGGTTGCTGACAAAATCTGGTTCATCACAAATTGTTGGACTAGTGGCCTCAGTTTTACTGGGTATTGGCTAGAAGCTGTACTTGGATTTCTTGCTTTATTTGTATGTCCAAAGACAGCTCATAGCCTGGCAGCTTGCTTCATCCAAGCCAGCAAAGCCTAGAAACTGTGAGCAAGACAAAAATGATAATCTTATGTAATAATCTTATATAATAGGAGTGATGCATCAATTTACACTACACACATACACATGCATGCAAAATTCAAAGCCCTTGATATTTCTCAGGTTTAGAACATAACCACAAAAAATACCACAAATGACTGGTCTCATATGTAGAAATGTCACCTTAAATATTAATAATTTTAACAAGCTTTTGGCAAATGGGATTGTACAGAATGTTCAACAATTAGAACCAGATTTCAAGTCATTCACCTGCTGCCTTTATATACCTATTTTCTTACCTCAACCCATTCCAAAAATACATGAGCCAAAGAAATAAACCTGGAACTTACAAAGTTTAGGAAAGGAGTGTCTGGGAGTCAGGTTGCAAAATCTTTAATACTCATGTAAGTATTTAGTATTTTGTTTCATGGGAGAAAGTTGGGCATGTAAAAACAATTGAGAGCAAATGTACCTCCACTTGGGAAAAGAAGTCTCCTCTTTATATGCTTTTATATTATTATTAAAAAAAAGAAAGAAATGTGAATTCATTGGATCTGAGTGTGATTTAGTACCTACTAACTGTAGACATTCCCACAGGTATTTGCATCCAAAACACTGTTTAAGGATGAAGGAGTATAAATGGCTCAAAATACTTGGAATTATCATAGATTTAGTTTCTTCTTATTAAAATCCTTAAAATAATCTCATTATTGGCTGGCCTTTTCTCAGAGTTGACCTAATATGATATTTCTGATTAACACATGTAATTTCAGCCAAAGTTATCTGGTACATCTCTATGCCAGGCTAAACTGTGGGCCCAGGGAATATTTAAGGTAGAAGACTAGATGTTATTCCTTAGCTGACTCTAACTTCTTCAAACACTGACACTCTATCTCTACTGCTAAAGTCTTATCCTGTCTCTATGACTCATGGAGTGTGAAGAGAGACCCCTGTATTATCCTACTGAGCACTGTAGATAATTGTCACCTTCTTGGGACCCAAATAGCCCCTTAATTACATGGTCACTGTTGTTATTTGTAGTAGTAGGTATTATAATTCTTTAAACACTACACAGCCTTATTTTTTATCATGATGAATCTCTCAAGAATACTGTGATTCTTTTTTGGGGACTAGATCCTCAGACATGAAGTGCTTTTTATAAGTAGAAGTCTTGGATTATTTAAGAGATCCCTAGTGTGCTAACCAATAAGACACTGATTTTCAGGCCTCCTTCCCTTCCCTTATTTTCTATGCTTCTGGTGGTTCCCTTTCTGCTCTTTACCTATTACACTTTCAAAAGGCCACTTTTTGCCCAAAACCACTGGCACTCTATTATCAGATCTAATAGTGTAATTCACACTGAAAATTTCCATATTTAGGAGGTTTTTACCCCAAATGTTTCTTTTAAGCTTGAAAACATATGATTCTGCAGTTGGAGTAATATACAACCACATTTTAAATTGAAATAAATATCTTGAGATCCGTTGTTGATGCAATAGTATTATTTAATGTTTCTTATATAACAATGTGTTGAAACTGAAATTCTGACCAAACTCACCTAAATAATGAAGCATCCTGATCTTTTATTCAGAGGCAGATAAGGACTATCTTCCACTGTATTATGGTTGAAGGGGCACCAGGGATCAAAAATTAAAGCTTTGTTTTGATTATGTGTGGCTTACTAAAGAAACAATTACATTGAAATATATTTTTTATGGGACTAGATTCAAATGTTTTAGAAACAGAACTTTAAGTCTTACATTTGGAAATTTGTGAGTGTTCATTTGGAGGCAAACAAATCAAAATTGTCAGTTATGAATATGGCACTGACAGCCCTTGCAAATGTCCTATTTAAGACAAATATTTATGATATCACCAGTTTTCTACACAGTATCTTAATTATTAAGGGTCTTTCAGAGTGATGTAATGATATTTTGACATCAATTGACTTAAATATTTCATTTACTTCTGAAATTCATCTTATTCTCTTCTCATTAGCCACTATCAGTTATAGTAGCACTTCCTGGTTCCAATGTGATTGGAATAATAACATAAATCCTTATATAGAATGTGATTAATTGATTCTGAGGATATGAAGTTGTGTTTGTGTTTGTATGAATGTGTGGGGCATAAAAGGTTACCTTCAAAATGGAAATATACATTTTAAAACATTCCCATATAAATCTAAAAGGTCAAAGTTTGTGAAACATTAGAGATGAATTTTCAATTCTTCTGTAATTTCAAAAAATCAGAAATAGGATTAGAGTTTCTATTGGGAGCAAAAATCTGTTTATTTCATACCTCCTGATACCTTTTAGGTAGGTATCAGGTAGGTACCTAGAGTAGAAATATTTTGAAACCTCATTTTTTCAGAAAATATGAACATATCATAGACATAATGTGAGTCCTGAAATATAAAGAAGATAAAGCTCCTCCTCTGCCTTGGTAAAATTATCACTGTTTAACAATTTTCTTTCTTCATCACTAACTGTTTTTTAGTCTTCCTTCTCCTTGTCTCAGCTGACAAATGCTCTCTCTTTTTCTTTCCTCAGTCCTTTGTGAAGAGCATGTGAAAGAATCAGAGGGCACTTGAGTGGCTGATACTGGTTCAGACATCAAAACGTAAGGCCTGTCCGTCACCATCCACATGATGGTTAAACTTTTTCAGATTGCATTGGATCTTCCAAATGTTTTTCAAGGTTTAATATCCATGCATATAGGACCCCCAGTAAGGCAGGCTCAAGCAAAATTTCCCAAGTAGTATCTTCTAGGGCCATATTTTCTACTCTTCAGCTTGACAAAAGAACAACTTGATTTTTTCAGTTTCCAGTCTCTTCTAGTCTAGCTCATGTTGATAACTTATGTAAGGGACTATAATAAAATCTGGAAAAAATATTTGTTGGACATGTTTACATACATGTTGAATCAGTTGTTGTGAGTCAAAATACTTCTTTTGAATAAACTTATGAACAGGAAACTAAATTACCATACGAATATACCCAACTGTTGATAGAATTCATTTGAGTCATCAGAGTGTTCAAACTGATTTTGAGGCATGCACAGATTGTTAATTATTTCTTGTTATTTCCTACCCATATGACATAAAGTAAAATGTTAAGGAAATATAAACTAGATTCTCCATAATTTATTCACCAGCTGAATTTTTAACTTTCTACACCATAAACTTTTCACTACAATTTTTACTTCTGCATTTCTCAATGTATAGATCAGAGAGTTAAGCAAGGGTGTCATAATTGAATAAAACACTGTTACCATCTTGTCCACTGCAAATATGGTTGGTGGTCATGTGTATATGAATATACATGGCACAAAAAATATTATGACCACAATAAAATGGGATGTACAGGTTGAGAGAGCTTTCTACCTTCCTTCTGCATTGTGATTTCTCAGGGAATATAAAATAAGTACATATGAGATAAACAAGATTATGAAATTCACCATGCATATAGCACCACTAGTAGACACAAATATCACATTTATCACATAAGTATCCATACAGGAAAGTTTCAACAAGGGCTGAAAGTCACAGAAATAGTGATCAATGACATTGGAGTCACAGAAGGACACTCTTAAAATCAGGAAAATCTGTCCTAAAGAATGGATAAAAGATCCCACCCAAGCCAAAATCACCAACAAAACACAGTCACGCTGACTCATGATAGTTGTATATCTCAGGGGCTTACAAATGGCCACATAATGGTCGACAGACATGATAATAAGCACAAAGACCTCCACGGACACAAAGAAATGGAATGCCAAGACCTGAGTCATGCACTCATTGTAGGAAATGATACTTTTCTGAATAAGAACATCAACAATCAACCTGGGGGCTGTAGTTGTAGATAAACAAGCATCTGCCAAGGACAGGTAGAAGAGAAAGAAGTACATGGTATTCTTCAGTGTCTGACTTGCCTTAATAGTTATCATAATGAGAAAGTTTCCCACAAGAGTTTCAAAGTATAGAATGAAGAAGACCACAAATATTGCTTTCTGCATTCCAGCATCCTGGGTCAACCCCAACAGAATGAATCCTGCCACACTCTTATTCATCACCTTATCAGCAGCTATAAGTAGAATGCAGCTGACAAGATTTAATCTGCAGAGAAAAAAAAGAAGTGTCATCTTGGGGAGATCAGTGGGCTAAACTCTGAATTCCTCTATGCTACTCTGCTACACACTATTCATTCATAATGGTTTTGGTATGTATCAGTATACCCCAGGAATCTCTGTAAACCTGAGAATGACAAGACTTCTTATAAATTTATCTATTGATTCAGGGCCTCATTTTATTGAACTAAAGTAAATGAATTTGGGCACCAAAAGAAAAATGTGATTACTACCAAGAGTAAAAAATACAGAGTTTATTCTTTCTTCGATCAAGTGTTAATTGGTTTGGAACTTGGCCTTTAAATGAAAAACTGTGTGGAAATATCTGCCCTATCATATTTTCAGTCTTAAGGATTTATAAAAAAATATTTGTACATGCACATATGCCCAGATACCCACACTTGTATTGTATCTATCATGAAGTGTGTGTATGTGATTTAAACTGGACCCTTTTCCAGTAAAATTAAGCACTAATAATGTTACAAATCCCTCCTGAAAAAAATATGTTCAATTCAATTCACTCACTTGTGTATCTATTAAAACCTACCTTTTTTTCATCTTGGGTAGAATAACTACAATAACTATTGTGCTTCTTGTACATCCTCCATAAATTTTCTGTAAGCATTTTCTGTCTATATATATATCTTTAATTTTTTACTTACAAACCAGACACATGTATCAATACTGATGATGTTTAGAAAAATTGATAGGCACGCAAAGAACAGGCTACTTGTGATATCCAATTATCTTACTAGATTAAAAATAATGAAATTATATGTGTATATTTATTTCATATTTTATTACAAATTTAACACTTTTATGCATTTATTTCAGAATATATTTCCATTCTGAGAATGATTTATCTTATATCAGTACATGTTTATTAATCCCATAACTACACCAAAGATAGATACTATTTTAGCAAAATAGTTATGGTGTATCTTCATTAAGTGTTTAGTTACTGGACCCAGATTATCTAAATTCAAATTCTAGTTACACTGTGTCCTAGATATTATTCAGGTTACATTCACTGTAACCAGGCTTACTGTGCAGATTAAATGAGGAAATAAAAATTTGACATAACAAATAATATGTATATTGTAGACTTTACTTTTTTCATTATTATGGCATTACTTTTTATGTGGTTTTAATTCTTTTACTGTCATTGGTTTCATGATGTATATAGTCAAATCTGTCAATTTTCCCATTGCTACTTAGTCCATTGTTTCATATTATGCAGCATTATAATATTTGTTCTGTTTTCTTACATATTTCCATGATACTCGTTTGTTTCACATGTTGCATCAAAATGAGCTGCAGTAATTTTTAGGAATGGTAAAAAAAACCAATATTTTTAACATCTTAACATGAGTTTTAAAACTAATATAGAAAAAATCATTAATGCTGTGAAGCAGCATGTGAGAGGACAAGACATCTGCAGAGAGAGGAGTACAAATTCCTAAAGTAGAGATTGGTCAGTAAAGAATTAATGTTGTGTCAGAGGTAAGCTATAACTTTAATGGGACAGATTCAGTTTCAAAACCAGGCTCTCTGAGATGTAAACATTCAAAACTTTGATGAGAGCTTGTGGACACACCGATCAGTGCCTAGAGGCTGAAGCCACACTGCCAAGAGTCAACCCTGCTGCAATTTTCTTCAGTAGTGTGATGTTCAAATAGTCTCTCAATATCTCTGGGCTTTATTATATTCACTTGTAAATCAGAAATAATGAAATCCTCTATATTTCAGGGTTACTCTGAAGGTTAAATAATCAAAATGTGTGAAACATAGAAAATCCAGGGACCCAGTTCCTACAATGAGTGGTTCCTGCTGAGTTTCTAAGTGGTCTTTTAAATTTATGAAAACATGAATTCAAATTGTCCCTGTGCCCATAATAAAGGTGCAGAACTATATTAGAAATTAATTTCCTTTACTGTGTGGCTGAAAACATGCCACTCATGAATGACTAGTTTTCTTGAGATGACCAGAAGCTAGGAAGGAATTTTCTAAAAGGTTTTTTATAAAGAAAAAAATTAAAAAAGAATAACCATTGCAGAATGTTGTCAATACCAGTGGTCAATAATAGGGGACAATAAACATTTCTTTGGTTTTAAAAATTTGAGAAACAGATATGCAAAGAGTAGAAGAATAAGGGTGTTTGAATGAAAAGTTTAATGAAAATACCACAGAAAATGCCATATCATGTAGATCAATATGAAAACTCTAGTTCCCCCAGACTAAAGAGTTGTGGTAGAAAAGCTAGGGAAAATAAGCTTTCCTCCTAGGCAAAGTTTAAAAAACCAGAATTTAAAGTGTTGATTTTTTTCTATTGGCAATACAGGAAATACAGAGCCACAAAAATGGGAAAGCAGCTTTTATTAAGATTTGACTGGCACCTAAAAATAAAAAGCAGGCAGATTTTTAAAATGGAATTTAGCTACCATTTTCTTCATAGAATTAAGTACTGTTTTTCTTTTTAACTTTTCTGTAATAATATGCCTCTGCAAGATCTCAGGCCCCCATGAAGACATCTGTCTTTTTGTTCCATGGAATTAGAGTCCAGTGTAGACTTTATGGCTCCAACGAAATAAACAGGGGTCCCACAGTCACTCCAAATCTGACTCATCAGTTTCTCTAGGCTTCACAGTTCCTTTCATAAAGAAGAATGAGAAGGGCTTACTCTCAGTCTCCATGGAATGACATAAAATATAAGGAGATCAGAATTGAATGGTGTTGTCTCTCTTTAATATGACTACTGAAATTAGTCAAATTAGTTTATATCTAAGTCTGAATGCATTATTTGAAGAATGAGTGGACCCGACAAAAGTAACTCTCCCTTCAGCTTTAAGAGCATCATTTTGTTTTTCCTAAAGCATAGAACATAATAATTCTTTTAATACAGTATTTAGTACTTATTAAGTTTTAAATAGCATGTGTCACTTAATTTGGTGGAAGAAAAATAGAACTTTGGATGCCATGGCTATGTTTCTTTTATTGTGGGAAGTATTAATCTATGCATATCAGAAATTTAAGTTGAAGTTTCATGAATCTCGTTTTCACAAATGATCACTGGGAATTCTTGTAATGGATCCTCACAGGTCTTTTTTGAGATACCTATTCTAAGTTTCTAAACAGGGAAAAATACTAAAAATTCATTCACTGATTCTCTATTTTCACTTCTATCTTTCTCTCCTCTTTCTCTTTAATGTTTGGGATCTTGACCATGACTGTCAAAGCCCTTAATTCCTTGTTACCACGTTCTTTCCATTTTTCTGCCAGGTGTTTTTCTTAAGCATATGCTAACCTAAACTTACACTTGCACTTGAGTACACTCAGTATCAATTCTTGAATTAGTTCCGCAGTTCACAGTAGCTGATTGTATGTTCCTCTGCTATAGACTCAAATATCCATTTCTGTCTCTAGAAACAGTACCCAGTTCATTCTGTAACTCCTCAGAGAAGCCTTCCTAAATTTCCCAAAACATCTCTCTTCCTACAGCCAACCACTGTTCAGCAACAAAAAATTACTTAAGAAAATAATATGATCCCTAATTATATCTGTTCACTTTTTTTTTTTTTTTTTTTTAAAGAGAGAGGGAGGAAGGGAAGGAAAGACAGAGAAGGAAGGAAGGATGGAAGGAAGGAAGGGAGGAAGAAAGGGAAACATTTTTTTTAAACATTTTCTTGTTTTATTATATTTTGTTTGTTTGTTTGTTTTTTACATGGGCTGGGGCCGGGAATCGAACCGAGGTCCTCCGGCACGGCAGGCAAGCACTCCTGCCCGCTGAGCCACCGCGGCCCGCCCATCTGTTCACTTTTGCTTTAGCCTTTTTGTTCATTTAAACCTACACTTGATCTTTTGTTCACTCTCAGGCTATGGTGGAGACAGTTGGCAGTGAGCCATGACAGTGGTTCCAGGACCACAATTCAAGCCTTCATGCACCATGGCCATTTCCTTTAAACACCCACCCCACCCTGCCATTCAAGATATCAGACTCCAACCATCCAGACAGAAGTAACACAAAATCAATTACATAAACAGGCAAAGAAGGAAACCTTTGTTGTGGTCACTACCTGGATAAAAATCAGCATATTAAATGTATATTTGAAAAGTATTAGTGAGGATAGTGGTTAAGAGAATGATGGAAGGAGTCAGAGCCAGAAGGAAAAAAAGTGTCACTGTAAGCAAGAGTCAGAAAAGACAAATAATCAGGATATGGGACAAGAAAGAACACAGAATGTAAAGCTGAGAAAGAACCATTACTGGAAAATAATTATTTGAGTGTTTTGGCCTCATGCATGTGTGACAGTGGGACCCGCACACCCAGTGTTAGTCTCCAACTATGGATACCTCTCCTTTTCTTGACCTTAACCTTAGTAAATAAGGAATCTGCACATTTCAAATGTTGTACCTCTTTCTCCTTCCCTTTCCTCTCTTTTTAAATCAAAATTGGTTTGAGACAGCTTTGAATCAAGTAAAGGCAAGTGAAAGTTGTGGGTTACTGAAACATCAGTATCATCACAACACAGTGAGAAATTTTCCCAGAAATTTCAGGTTCCTCAGGAAGTAGATGATGGCAACTTCTCTAAAACCTTTTCTTAAATTTGGGGCAACAAAGAGGAAACAATTCAATTGCACTTATAAACTTACCTTTCTTCCTGTATGCCAAAAAGATGACATCCATTAGAGAGCCCATAGTTTTTTTTCTTTTTCAATGCTGGTTTACTTTGATGATAAAACCATGTTAACTGCATTTGCAACAAGCAAATTATACTTCAGAAAGAATCACTATTGCCTTATGTTTAAGGAGCTATAGAGTGGCAACACTTTCTAGAAAACCTGAGTTAGACCTGATGAAATAATCTCTGATGCTAATAGGAAAAAGTAAACTTGGTATGCTTCTTTCAGAAATTTCTTGAAAAAATGGATGATATTACAGGTATACTTTGGTAAACACATCTCTACTACCAACTTTATTACCCCAAGTTGCTCCCTTACAGAACAGATGAATTAAACATTTCTTCTTCTCCCACTGCATATATATATATAGGGATTTTAGAAAAGTTCACAAATGTTCATAACTTCTTTTAAGAATCCAGAGGACCAAGACTGAAACCTTTTCTTTTCCATCCCTGAAGAATTTGCTCAATGAGCTATTTCACACAGTTAGAAGCAAAACAAAGCACAGAGCCAATTAATTCCAAGCAAGACTCTCCAAGCACAGATTTTTATCTACAGAATACTCCTCTCCTCTTTGCTACCCTGAAGGACATCTTCCATTTCAGTGAGGTGGCACTCATGTCACCAAATCTCTGCCCCCACTTCACCTATATTCCATGCTCAAGAGAAAGATACTATCAATCTCCTAGCAAGGAAGAGACATCAAACTTACCAAAGACTGGTAAAGCAAAACTTGGAATCATGAAAAATGAATGTGATGTCATTTAATTCTGACACTATCACATAAATTCTGGAACTTTGACAAGTTTATTAAATTCCCCTAGTTTTCTACTAATGTTAATTAGAATAATGGTTGTTGGTCCTAAGTGTCATAATGTAAATGATTTTAATCAAATATGTTTATTAAAATTTCTGCAATTTCTAAAACAAATGCAGTTTGTTCTTAGATTAAGAAAGGAAAGAAGAAAATGGAAAGTAAAATTAGGTGTATGCATTTGTAGATCAACTACTTCAGGTATAATTTCAAGAAAAATTACATAACTTTTAGGCATTAGATGCATTCCTATAGTCAGGTGAATTTTTATAAACGTATAAATTCATGTAATCACCACCACAATCAAAATGTAGTTATTTCCATCATGCTAAAAGAGAATCTTCCTGCCTTTTGCAGCCACTCATTTTTTGCAGTTTTTACAATCACTTCTTCTATTCACAGTAAGTATTTTTTATTGCTCACTTTGCATAGTGAGCAAATGTAAAACAACTCTGAAAATTATTTTCCTACCAGGTGACCTAAATATCTTTCAATCTAATTCTGCAACTTTCATGTTCCTAGTAGTGTTGAAAAAAATAAAGAAAGATGTGTTTGAAATGAACAACATCCAATAAATAGCACCCTAGTAACTGTGGCCAGCTCAAAGCAAAAATGAGAACTTTCTCCAAGGACACCTGACATAAATTCCTGCTTTAAGCCCTACTATGCATAATCCACAATAAAGTGACCTAACATTTGGAATATTTGGAGTGCCATATCAAAATCACTTAACCCTGAAGTAATGCAATTCATAGTACCTTATTCTCAACTCATAAGCAAGAAACCACTGAGCTGGATGCAAAATTTGGATGAATGAAATAGTTCCACACCCAATTCCACCCACACCAGGGCCTGCCCTCCCAAATATATACTGTGGAGACTTAGGGCAAGGATCATTGGTTTAGAGTTTACTGTCTGTTTCCTTTTACCTCTTTTTACTCCAGTGTCTTGTCCAACTAGGCATTGAGTTTCAGAGTTCTTTCTGATCTCTAAATCTTATATTTGCGCCAACTCATTCTTTTCTTTTTCCCCAAATCACTCTTCTTTTTCATGTAACCCACAGTAGAAGAACTCAAACTTTAAGCTAAAAGCCTAAGTTGCTTTTTTAACTTTTCTATGCTTATATACATGAAATAATTGCACAAACTGTTCTTTTTTCCTTATTTTATAAATGTAATTTTATTCAGATATATTCACATGCAATACAACCCATCCAAATTATAAAATCAGTGGCTCAGAGTGTCTTCCTACAGGTGAATTTTCATCTTCACAATCAATTCTATAACATTTTCATTAATCCAAAAATAGAAATAAAAATTAAAAATAAACTTGAAATATCCTATATCCTTCTGCCCCCTACTTTTATTCATTTTTAACAGTTTAATTTGTACACCATATAATCCATCTTTAGTATACATGAATGGAGGTTTGGGGAAGATGATATAACAAAGCAAGCAATTATATGTCTGTGAATTTGAGATAAGTTTGCTGTATATGATTCCAGTAAAAAGGTTTCCATGAAATGAAACTGGGTGTGAGTCTGGTTGGAAGCAGATGGCATAGACAATGGAATAAGTAAAAAGAGAACAGAGAAATGCAGTTGAATGTGTAAGAAGGGGTGGGGCTGGTGAGGAGAGTGGAATATCAGATGGAAATCTTTAATTTGGTCTTGTATCAATAAGGACTCACTCTAAGGTCCAACACAAAGACTGGCAGGGCAGGGCATTAGATATCACCTAGAGCTGTGGATATCGAACTATTTTTCTCTTTTTCTTTTCTACTAGGAAATGAACCACCCCCTAAGAAAATCATATACAGAGGTATAAACAAATAATGCAAATAAAAGCCTTTTGTGTTTGAAGAGAGCTGAAAGCCTTAGGGTGCTATTTTTCTAGTGAATCATGCTCACTCTGAAATGAGGAAAGTGAGGCACAGAGATGATGGTAACATGCCCAAATAACAGATTAAGTTAGTGACACAATCCTGAAACAAATCTACCTCACATTTCCTTTCCTATACTTTCAATTGCCTCTGCAAGAAACACTTCAATGCAAGGGCTAGGATGGGTGAGTTATATGACTATCATGACACTTCCATAATCTTCTCTGGTCTTTCTCCACTTTATGTAAGGGTGCAGCTGAGGGTTGGGGTTGGTGAAAAGCAAGTGTAGTCTCCCTGCACTCACAGAGAAGTTTCTACTGAAACCAAGATGAGAATCTACAATGAAAACTCAGTTTAAATTGCAGGTGACTTTTATGTGAGGCTGGCTCCCATATGGTAAAAACTTTGAAAAGAGTGTAGCTTCCAGTTGAATTTGGATTATACCACTCTGTGAATGCTTACTCTGAAGATGGGAAAAACAGGCCTAGAGAAGTCAAATGCCTTGTTTAATATTATACAGCTAGTATGTTGGGGTACTGGTACTTTGATTGCACAGTGCAGAGTCTTAACCACAGAGTGGTATAATCCAAAAGTCAACTGGAAGCTACACTCTTTGCAAAGTTCCTACCATATGGGAGCCAGCCTCATATAAAAGCCACCAGCAATTTAAATTGAGTTTTCATTGTAGGTTCTCATCTTGGTTGCAGTAGAAACTTCTCTGAAACACCAATTGTATTAGTTAGGGTTCTCTAGAGAAACAGAATCAACAGGGAACACTTGCAAATATAAAATTTATGAAAGTGTCTCACGTGACCGTAGGAACACAGAGTCCAAAATCCACAGGGCAGGCTGCAAAGCCGATGACTACAATGGATGGCCTGGATGAACTCCACAGGAGACGCTCACCAGCCAAAGCAGGAATGCAACCTGTCTCCTCTGAGTCCTCCTTAAAAGGCTTCCCATGATTGGATTTAGCATCACTAATTGCAGAAGACACTCCCCTTTGGCTGATTACAAATGGAATCAGCTGTGGATGTAGCTGACGTGATCATGACCTAATCCTATGAAATGTCCTCACTGCAACAGACAGGCCAGCGCTTGCCCAATCAGATGAACAGGTACCACAACTTGGCCAAGTTAACACCTGTCCCTAACCATGACAGTCCACCCTTTGTCAACTTGGCACATATATATATAACCTTAGACCATACTTAATTTCCAAATGAAAACAAATAAGAACACATTTTTTCTTTTACCTGACAATACTCAACTGTCCTGCATATAACTGGAAACACATTAAATCTCTCCAGTATAGCGTGCAAATTCTTGGGCAACATTCATTCTTAAACTTGATATCTTACAACTTAAATAGTATAACACAAGCAAAACAGCATTACAGTCCTCGTTTCTGTAACTGATCACGTGGTCGAAGTTCATATTTATCACTACCTTCTTCCACTACCCATTCCATGCTCCCTTTACCCTCAGCAAGCACTTCAGCTGGCCGTGGTTCTTTGCCTGGTGGGGTGACCCAAACCTTCATTCCTGAAGTCTCAGAGCCATTAGTGGTCCTGCCTGGATTGTGTTGTTGCAGTTTTCCATTGATTTTAATCACAGGGCATGGTAGTCCTAATAGACGCCCCAGGGGCTCTCCTATATTCCAAGAGAACTCTTCTTTACCTCCATTATGTAGTTGCAGTTCTACTTCCTTCTGATAGTCAGGGTCAATTACCCAAGACAATAATGCAATCCCCTTCTTGGTGTGTTGATCCAGAGGCATAAGTATCCCAAAGTGGCCAGGTGGCAATCTTAACTTCCAGTTCAGTGGTATCACTGTTGTTTCTCCTGGAGAAAGCACACCCTGTTTTTGAACTAAAACCTGTAGACCAGCAGAACTCAGGGTAGCAGGGACAGGAAGCAAAAATTTTCCTAGTGGATCACTAGGAGTAATAGTGAGTGGCACCACACCCATTTCCAACCCTTGGTTCCTGGACCCATGGATCCTGGCTATGGGAGAAACAGCACCATACAGCGGATGCTGATTCAGAGCATACACAGCTTCCTGGAGAACATTACCCCAGCCTTTCAAGGTTTTGCCACCTAGTTGGCACCGTAATTGAGTTTTCAAAAGGCCATTCCACCGTTCTATCAATCCAGCTGCTTCTGGATGATGGGGAACATGGTAAGACCCGAGAATTCCATGAGCATGTGTCCATTCCCACACTTCATTTGCTGTGAAGTGTGTTCCTTGATCCGAAGCAATGCTATGTGGAATACCATGACGATGGGTAAGGCATTCTGTAAGCCCATGAATAGCAGTTTTTGCAGAAGCATTGCGTGCAGGGAAAGCAAACCCATATCCAGAATATGTGTCTATTCCAGTTAGAACAAATCACTGCCCCTTCCATGAAGGGAGTGGTCCAATGTAATCAACCTGCCACCATGTAGCTGGCTGGTAACCTCGGGGAATGGTGCCATATCGGGGGCTAAGTGTGAGTCTCTGCAGCTGGCAGATTGGGCACTCAGCAGTGGTTGTAGCCAGGTCAGCCTTGGTGAGTGGAAGTCCATGTTGCTGAGCCCATGCATAACCTCCATCCCTACCACCATGACCACATTGTTCATGAGCCCATTGGGCAATGACAGGAGTTGCTGGGGAAAGAGTCTGACTGGTATCCATGGAACGGGTCATCTTATCCACTTGATTATTAAAATCTTCCTCTGCTGAAGTCACCCTCTGGTGTGCATTCACATGGGACACAAATATCTTCATGTTTTTAGCCCACTCAGAAAGGTCTATCCACATACTTCTTCCCCAGACCTCTTTGTCACCAATTCTCCAATTATGGTCTTTCCAAGTCCCTGACCATCCAGCCAAACCATTAGCAACAGCCCATGAGTCAGTATACAAACGCACCTCTGGCCAGTTTTCCTTCCAAGCAAAATGAACAACCAGGTGCACTGCTCGAAGTTCTACCCACTGAGAGGATTTCTCCTCACCACTGTCCTTCAAGGACACCCCAGAAAGGGGTTGTAATGCTGCAACTGTCCACTTTTGGGTGGTACCTGCATATCGTGCTGAACCATCTGTAAACCAGGCCCGAGTTTTCTCTTCTGTAGTCAATTCACTGTAAGGAACTCCCCAAGAGCCCATAGCTCTGGTCAAGAAAAGAGAAGGTAATGTAGCAGCAGGAGTGGAAACCATGGGCATTTGTGCCACTTCTTCATGTAACTTACTTGTGCCTTCAGGACCTGCTCTGGCTCTATCTCGTATATACCATTTCCACTTTACAATAGAGTGCTGCTGTGCACGCCCAACTTTATGGCTTGGTGGGTCAGACAACACCCAACTCATGATAGGCAACTCAGGTCTCATGGTAACTTGGTGGCCCATGGTTAAGCATTCAATCTCTACTAAGGCCCAGTAGCAGGCCAAAAGCTGTTTCTCAAAAGGAGAGTAGTTATCTGCAGCAGATGGTAAGGCTTTGCTCCAAAATCCTAAGGGTCTGCGCTGTGATTCTCCTATAGGGGCCTGCCAAAGGTTCCAGACAGCATCTCTATTTGCCACTGAGACTTCCAGCACCATTGGATCTGCTGGATCATATGGCCCAAGTGGCAAAGCAGCTTGCACAGGAGCCTGGACCTGTCACAGAGCCTCCTCTTGTTCAGGTCCCCACTCAAAATTAGCAGCTTTTCTGGTCACTCGATAAATGGGCCGCAGTAGCACACCCAAATGAGGAATATGTTGTCGCCAAAATCCAAAAAGACCAACTAGGCGTTGTGCCTCTTTTTTGGTTGTGGGAGGGGCCAGATGCAGCAATTTATTCTTCTCTTTAGAAGGGATATCTTGACATGCCCCACATCACTGGACACCTAGAAATTTTACTGAGGTGGAAGGCCCCTGTATTTTTGTTGGATTTATCTCCCATCCTCTGACACGCAAATGCCTTACCAGTAAATCTAGAGAAGTTGCTACTTCTTCCTCACTAGGTCCAATCAACATGATATCATCAATATAATGGACCAGTGTGATGTCTTGTGGGAGGGAGAAACGATCAAGGTCTCTGCGAACAAGATTATGACATAGGGCTGGAGAGATGATATACCCCTGAGGTAGGACAGTGAAAGTATATTGCTGACCTTGCCAGCTGAAAGCAAACTGTTTCTGGTGGTCCTTACTAATAGCTATTGAGAAAAAAGCATTTGCCATATCAGTAGCTGCATACCAGGTACCAAGGGATGTATTGATTTGCTCAAGAAATGATACTACATCTGGAACAGCAGCTGTAATTGGAGTTACCACCTGGTTGAGTTTACAATAATCCACTGTCATTCTCCAAGACCCATCTGTTTTCTGCACAGGCCAAATAGGAGAGTTGAATGGGAACGTGGTGGGAATCACCACCCCTGCATCTTTCAAGTCCTTAAGAGTGGCAGTAATCTCTGCAATCCCTCCAGGAATAGGGTATTGCTTTTGATTTACTATTTTGCTTGGTAGGGGCAGTTCTAGTGGTTTCCACTTGGCCTTTCCCACCATAATAGCCCTCACTGCACGAGTTAGAGAACCAACGTGGGGATTCTGCCAGTTGCTCAGTATGTCTATGTCAATTATACATTCCAGAACTGGGGAAATAACTACAGGATAGGTCCGGGGGCCCACTGGACCCACTTTGAGACGGACCTGAGCTAAAACTCCATTGATCACCTGGCCTCCATAAGCCCCCACTCTGACTGGTGGTCCAGAGTGACGTTTTGGGTCCCCTGGAATTAATGTCACTTCTGAACCAGTGTCTAATAATCCCCGAAATATCTGATCAATTCCTTTTCCCCAATGCACAGTTACCCTGGTAAAAGGCCATCGGTCTCCTTGGGGAAGACTTAGAGGAAGGTCAACAGTATAAATTTGTGGCAGTGTAACAGGTTTCTCCCCCATAGGGACCTGGCCTCCTCTTCATTCAAGGGACTCAGGGTCTGTAAACTGCTTCAAGTCTGGAAATTGGTTAAGGGGCCGTGACTCTGTGTTTTTGTAATTCAGGTTAGACTTCTGTTCCCTTGACCTAGAACTCTTTTGTTTATACAGCTCCAACAAGAATTTAGTAGACTGCCCTTCTATTGTATTTCTAGGCACCCCATGATTTACTAGCCAATGCCACAAATCTCTGCATGTCATATAATTCTGATGCCTCCTTTGAGTTTGTTGTCTATTATAATACCCGCGTCTACCCTGTCTTTGGTGATTAAGTGCTGCCACCTGGCTTCTGCCAACTCGGGATCCTGTCATCCCCATTGTGTTTAAGGATTCCAGCTCAGTGACAGCAGTTCCTACAGTAATATCTGACCTACAGAGAAGTACAACCACAGAGCTCTTGAGGGATGATGGTGCTAGTCTCACAAACTTATTTCTCACTGTTCTGGTAAAAGGTGCATCCTCTGGACATTCCTGGGGTGTAAGAGCAGGCTTTGCATGATAAATCCACTCTAACATCCCAATCTCTCTAAGTCTCTGGATCCCCTCATCTACATTACACCAGGGCAGTTCTGGAATTTCAACCTCAGGTAGTGTTGGCCACCTTTTGATCCATGTTTCAAACAACCCCCCAAACAAGCTGTTAACACCTTTTCTAAATGCTCTAGCTATAACATTGAATGCAGAATCTCTGTTTAGTGGGCCCATATCAATAAATTCAGCCTGATCCAGCCTTATATTCCTCCCACCATTATCCCACACTCTTAAAATCCATTGCCACACATATTCCCCTGATTTCTCTCTATATAAATTGGAAAACTCACACAGCTCTTTTGGAGTATAATGTACCTCCTCATGTGTGATACTTTGTACCTCACCTTTAGGGGCCTGTTGGGACTTTAGTCTAGTTATAGGTCTAGAAGAAATGAGGGGTTGTGGGGGTGGGTCATGAAAAGAATTAGAAATATCTTCCAAGCCATTTGCTTCAGGGCTTTCATTTGCAGTTTCATCTGGTGAAACAGGATTAATAACTCTAGGGCTAATCCCTTCAGGAGAAGGTTGGGTGGCCAATTCCTCAAGGCAGGCTGAGAGGTGGGGTGGCTATGTCCTCAGGGCAGACTATTACAGGGTTATCTAAAGAAGGCTCAGCATGGTCTAGGGTTTCAACCTCAACCCCAACATCATTATCAATCCATATGTCACCATCCCATTTTTCAGGGTCCCACTCCTTTCCAATCAATGCCCTCACTTTAATGGCAGAAACCATGCAAGACTGAGATTTCAGTTTGCATTGTAAAGTTGCTACTCTAACAATAAGATTCTGAGTCTGATTTTCAGAGATCTCAAGTCTACGGCTACAGAAAATAAGATTTTCCTTCAGGATACTCATAGAAACCTCTACATCTTTCAGACGGTACTTAAGCTTTTTGTTTGAAGCCTTAAGCCCATCCCTTTCACCCTTTAATGTAGACAGTGTATCTAACAACAACAAACCAACATCTCTATAACTCTTATTTCTACAAAACTCTGTAAAGGTGTCAAAAACATTATCCCCCAGAGTCTGGCTTCATACAAGTGAAGCATTAGGGGAATCAAATGATGATATTTTGACTATCTCCTTTACCAACTCACTCCATGGATTGGAAGTGTCATTCTGATTATGGGACTCAGAGTCCTTAGTGTCTCTGAGCCCAGTCAGAGTAGAAAATCATTCATAAAAACCCATTTTTAAGATTCTGTTCCTTAAGGACCACTCCTGGTACCAAGATGTATTAGTTAGGGTTCTCTAGAGAAACAGAATCAACAGGGAACACTTGCAAATATAAAATTTATGAAAGTGTCTCACGTGACCGTAGGAACACAGAGTCCAAAATCCACAGGGCAGGCTAGGAAGCTGATGACTCCAATGGATGGCCTGGATGAACTCCACAGGAGAGGCTCACCAGCCAAAGCAGGAATGGAACCTGTCTCCTCTGAGTCCTCCTTAAAAGGCTTCCCATGATTGCATTTAGCATCACTAGTTGCAGAAGACACTCCCCTTTGGCTGATTACAAATGGAATCAGCTGTGGATGTAGCTGACGTGATCATGACCTAATCCTATGAAATGTCCTCATTGCAACAGACAGGCCAGTGCTTGCCCAATCAGATGAACAGGTACCAAAACTTGGCCAAGGTGACACCTGTCCCTAACCATGACCACCATGTAGACTGTTCTTCTCTCCAGGCCTGTTTTCTCTTTTTTAAAATGGGAAGAGTAGTGACTCCTAATTTATAAGTGACCATAAGTACTACATGCAATAAAACAGGTATCATGCTTAACACCATGACCACCAACATAGTGAACTTAAAAGCTAATTGTTTAGTAGTTGAAATTATTTTGCTCCTGTATTCTACATCTATTTAAGGGATGATGGCAACTAAAAGGAATGACTTGGTTTGATTCAGGTTCAGTTATATTGAAGATCTGGGTCTTTGCTAGTTTTTCATGGCTTGTAATCTTCATTATTGAGGAACATATTGATCAGCAATTATATAATCATTAGTTTCAGGTGTATTTTGACCATTTAGTAGAAGTAAAGCACAAAATTATAAAATAGCCACTGCTTTGTTGAATAAATACTGTATTGTTTGGAAAATGAGCCAACTTCACCAGATGGTTTTGAAGATAAATTGGGACAATTGTAACATTCTTGGCACAGTGATTGGTAAATAATAAACTCATAACTCAACTACTGGAGAAGCATTATTGATATTTAAGGGCACTTATTCTGGAGACAGACATTATTGTCCATGTTCTGTCTTCACTATGTAACAGCTGTGCAAGCTTTGTTAAGTGTATTAAACTCTATAGGACTCAATTCTTTCATCTGTAAAATAGAGTTAATGATAGGGACAGTCTGGTGCCTGGATCCTGGTAGATACTCAGTAAAGTTACCTATTAATAATAGCATTCATAAAGGGAGAATTAGAAAGAAAAACCTGTTTCACATGGAATAAATCATTTGAAAAAAAGAGGAGAAAATGCTTTGTGAATTATCTGTCTTTTAAACTTAACAAATACTAAAAGGCAAAGACTTGGATATTGGATGAATTAATGAATAAAATTTTGGAATTACTGAGTTCCTAGAAACAAATGTAGCCAAATAATCACTATTCTAAATCATATGTTATTATATGTTATCAATTAAACTCATATCATGTCATATTAGCACCTGAAAAAAATGGAAAATCAAAACAATGGGACAGAATTCATCCTTTGGGGTATTACAAAGAATCCAGAGCTGTGGAAAATATTATCAGTTGTGTTTCTAATCTGGTATGTGGCCACAGTGACGGGAAACCTACTCATCGTGGTAACCGTGATCACAAATAACTTGCCGCCTGAGTTCAACTATGTGTATTTTTCCTCACTTCCTTCTCTTTCATGGATATTATCTACTCTTCCATCATTGTCCCCAAGATGGTTGTGGACTCCCTCTCAGAAAGGACAACAATCTCTCTTGAAGGTTGCATGACTCAGCTCTTTGCAGAACATTTCTTTGTTGGTATGGGAATCATCTTCTTGTTATTATGGTCTATGACCACAACAGGTCATCTGTGAGCCCTGCACTACCAGTCCATCTTGAGCCCCTTTGTATATTGTGTGTTTCTTGGAGCAGCCTGTTGGGGGGAACTATGCACACAATTAAATAACTTTTCTTTATGTATCAAATACCTGTCTGTGGTCCCAATGTCATTGATCACTCTATATGTGATTTATTTCCATTTTTGAAAGTGATCTGCATGAGTGCAACAAAAGAGGTCCTCCAAAAATAACTTTTAGGCATACCTATAGATAGTCTAATATTTTCTGCTACCTTCATAAGCTTCACAAGAGTAAGCCTCAGGATCAAGGGCATGGCCTATTGATTTGGATGTCCCTCAATTTTGACACAATATCAGGAAATTCTCTGTTGGTAATTTTCAATAGTTCCATATTTTCTCTTCCATCCCTCAAGGTACTTTGCTTATAATTTTGATTATCTGCCTAATATACTCTAGGATATATCCAGGCATTATGTCAATCTATACAGGATTAAAGGACCTCTTTCTTCTTCTGGGCTCCCTCTGTTTCAGTTGTTCGAATGAGTTACACAGATAGGTTGAGTTAAATTATGCACTACAGAAAATTTCAGTTCCAGAACAAGAAAACTTTCTTCCTTTGGTCTCACAGAGTATGTGTGTTTGTAAAATATAGACAATGTCTGCCTTACCACTGCATTCTGAAATATTTCAACCCCAGCCTGATAAGCTTTGATATTATATTCCTATCACATTGCTGAATTTATTTATTAGCTCAAGTAACTTTGCTGTAATTTCTCAGGATCTTCCAAGTATAGTATCTTATGATCTGCAAATAATGAGAACTTTACCTCTTCCTTTCCAATTTGGATGTCATTTACTTCTTTGACCTTCCTGAGTGCTGTAGCTTGAACTTATAGCACAATGTCAAATAATAGAGGAGACAGTGGGCATCTTTGTCTTGTACCTGATCTTAGGGGGGAACTTTCAGTCTCTCTCCATTGAATATGATGTTTGCTATTGTATATTCCCTTCATCATATTGAGGTAGTTATCTTTGATTCCTATCTTTTGGGATGTTTTTATCAGGAAAGGATGCTGAATTTTGTTGAATGCTTTTTCAGTGTCAGTCCTGATGATCATGTGATTTTTCCCTTTCAATTTGTTGATGTGTGGTATTACATTAATTGATTTTTCTTGTGTTAAACCATACTTGCATTCTTCCTATAAACCCCATTTGGTCATAGTGTTATAATTCTTTTAATGTGCTGTTGGATTCTATTTGCTAATATTTTATTGAGAATTTTTGCATCTATGTTCATTAAGGAGATTGGTCTACAGTTTTCCTTTCTTTTATCATCTTTTCCCACTTTTGGTATTAAAATGATATTAGCTTCAAAAAATGAGTTAGAGTTCTTTTTCCTCAATTTATTGGAAAAGTTTGAACAGTGTTGGTGTTAGTTTTCTGGAGTGTTTGCTAAAATTCCCCTGTGAAGTCATCTGGCCCTGGGCTTTTCTTTGTAAGAAGATTTTGTGACTGCTTGAATTTCTTTACTTGGGATTGATTTGTTGAGATCTTCCATTTTTTCCAGAGTCAGGGTAACTTGTTTGTTTTTTCTCCAGGAATTTGTCCATTTCATCTAAGTTGTCTAGTTTGTTGGTGTATAGTTGTTCATAGTATCCTTTTATGATTTTTTTTTATTTCTTCAGGGTCTATGGTAACACACCTCTTCTCATTCCTGATTTTGATTATTTGCATCTTGTCTCTTTATTTCTTGGTCATTCTTACTAATGACCCATCAATTTTATTGATTTTCTCAAAGAACCAACTTTTGGTTTTATTGATTCTTTCTGTTGTTTTCTTGTTCTCCCATTCATTTATTGTTGCTTTAATCTTTGTTATTTCTCTTCTTCTATTTGCTTTGGGGTTAGTTTACTGTTCTTTCTCAAGTTCCTCCAGGTGTTCTGTTAAGTCCTTGAATTTTGCTCTTTCTTGTTTTTTTAATATAGACATTTAGGTCAATCAATTTCCTTCTCAGCACAGCCTTTTCTGCATTCCATAAATTCTGATAAGTTGTGCTTTCATTTTTATTCATCTAGCAATTTCTTCTTTGACACACTGGTTGTTTAAGAGTGTGTTATTTAATCATGGTATATTGTGAATGTTCTCATTCTTTGGTGGTTATTGAAATCCAGCTTCATCCAATTGTGATCAGAGAAAGTGTTTTGAATAATTTTAATGTTTTAAAATTTATAAAGACCTGTTTTGTGCCCCAGCATAAGATCAATTCTGTAAAATGTTCCATGTGCACTAGAAAAGAATGTATATCCTTGTGCTTTGGGATGCAGTGACCTATATACATCTGTTAGGTCTAATTCATTTATCAAGTTATTTAACTTCTCTATTTCCTTGTTGATCTTCTGTCTGGTTGTTATATCTGTACAGAACAGTGGTGTATTGAAGTGTCCTAATGTTATTGTTGAAACATCTATCATGTCTCTCAGGTTTGCCAATTTGTCTCATGTACTTTGGTGCTCCTTGATTGCTTGATTGGGAGCATAAACATTTATGATTGTTATATCTTCTTGGTGAATTGATCTTTTAATTAGTATATAATGTCCTTCTTTGTCCCTTATGATGTATTTACAGTTAAACTCTATTTTGTCTGATATTACTATAGCTACTCTTACTTTCTTTTGGTTGCAACTTGTGTGGAAAATTTTTTGCTTTCCTTTCACTTTCAATCTATTTGTAACCTTGTGTGTAAAATGAGTTACTTGTTATTAGCATATAGCTGGATTATGTTTCTGAATCCACTTTGCCAACCTGTATCTTAATTGGTTGGTTTAGTCTATTAATATTTAAAGTTAATTACTCAGGCATTTCTGGATTCCATCATCTTATCTTTTAATTTTTCTTGTCAAATCTACATATCATTTTCCCTCTTTCTCTTTCTATTCTGTAAATTACCCTTAGTGGTACTCTACAATTTGGTGCCCTCCTCCAGTCCTCCCTCTCCTGTCTTTTCTTTTTTTCAGCTGGCAGACCTCCTTTTTAGCATTTCTGGTAGGGCCAGTCTCTCATCGACAAATTCTTTCAGGATTTCTTTTTCTGTGAAAACTTTAATCTCTCCCTCAATTTTGAAGGACAATTTGGCTAGGTACAAAATTCTTGGCTGGGAGCCTTTCACTTTCAGGATCTTGACTATATCACACCACTGCCTTCTCACCTCTGGGGTGCTAGTTGAGTTGTCTGAATTTGGTCTTAATTGATTTCCCTTACTATGTAGTAGATTGTTTTGCTCTTGCCACTTTCAGGATTTTTTGTTTCTCTTCAACATTTGATAGGCTGATTAGTATGTGCCTTGGGAAGGTTTATTTGGATTTACTCTGTTTGGGGTTCTTTGGGATTCTTTGACTTGTATATTTATGTCCTTTATGAGTGTTGGAAGTTTTCCCCCATTATATCCTCAACTACTCTTCCTAGCCCTTTACTTCTCTCTTCTCCTTCTGGGACACCAATGATTCTTATATTTGTGCATTTTGCTTTGTCTATCATTTTCCTGAGTTCCCATTCAAGTTTTTTCAACTGTTTTTGCCATTTGCTGTTTTGAGTCTTCAAAGTCAATTATCCTGTCCTCTATATTACTTATTCTTTCTTCTGTCTCTTCAAATCTTTTTTGTCTGCCTCAAGTATGGTTTTTATTTGGTCAACAGAGTCTTTAATCTCTGTGATTACTGCTATTTTTCTATTTATTCTTTCAAATTCCTCTTTGTGCTCTTCTATCTTCTTGATCTCCTTTATGTCATTTGTGATCCCACTTATGTTATTAAATAGAGTTGTATGAACATCTTTGATTAGTTGCTCCAACATCTGGTCATTAGGCAGGGCTATATCTGTTTGCATTGTGATGTGCTTAGTGATCTTCTGCTGTCTTCCTGGTTGTAAATATCTTGATTGATTTACTTTGGAATTTGATTTCTTTTAGTAGCCTAAGGCTTCGTGTTTGTGGGATGGGTTATATAGCAGGGAGTAGGGCACTGTGTGTAGCACTCAGTATGATGATTTGTTTCAGGGCAATTATAGGCACAGTTTGGTGATGTTATGCTGATGTACAGATGTCTTTTTGTCACTGATTTCTAGTTGATGCCGTTATAATCTTAAAGCATATTTGATACATGGTTTCTATTATTGCAAGTATGTTGAGTTATGTTTTATGGCCTATTGTGGACTATCTTAATAGATGTTCCACATGAATTTGAGAGAATGTGTATTCTGTGGTTACTGGATCAGGTATTCCATAAGTGTCAGTTGGAAACAGTTGATTAATGGGATTAGTCAGTTAAACAATGATATTCCACCTGTGGGATCTCCTATTTACTGACAGAGAATGTTTAAATCTCTAACAATAATTGTTGATTTTTGTATTTCTCCTTGAAGTTGTATCAGATTTTGCCTCATGTATTTCGAAGCTCCATTTATTAAGCACATACACATTAAGGATTGTTATGTCTTCAGAAATCATTTATCTTTCATTATTCTTATTAACCTTCATTATTTGGTAATGCCTTCTTTATAACTGATTATTTTCATTACTTGGAAATCGGCTTTGTCTGAAATTAAAGTAGGAACTCCAGGTTTCTTTTGATTAATATTAACATGGTACATCTTTCTCCATCCCTGAAGTTTAGTCAATCTGTCCCTTTATGTTTAAAGATTTCTTGTAAGCAATGTACATTTGTCTTGTTTTTTGTCCATCTGAGTCTGATATGGTCTCTTTTTTTGACATTCATTTTATTTATTTATTTATTTAACTTATTATAATAGCTGTTGGCTTACAGAAAAAGGCGTGTAGATAGTATAGAGCCCCTCCCTCCCTACTACTTCATACATGCCATTTTCCATAATAACCATAGTCCATTGTTTACTTTAGGATTTGCTCTTTGTGCTGTACAGATCTACTGATTTATTTTCCTTTTAGTCTGTTAAAACATAAAACATAAAATATTTTCCCATTTTATTCACCTTCAATTATACAATTCTGCAGTGTTAATCCCATTTAAAGTAGTCATATTTCAATAATTCATCATATCATGGATTAATATGTATGATAGTTCTGTTTTTCATTTATTTCCCTCTTTCTCTGTTTATTTTCTATTCTTTTCCCCCCTTTTTCACTTCTTCATTTTTCTTCTATTTTTTGCCTTCTCTGGCTTCAATTGCATATTTAATGATTACATTTTTTCTCTTCTCCTGGCATGTCAGTCACACTTCTAAAAATTCTTTTAATGGTTGCTCTGGTGTGACCCCTTTCAATTACCACTAAACCACTTAACAAGTAGTGCAGGTACATTCCCAATGAGGATTTCCAGTACTCTATCCCATTCCTTGAAATTTTTCTCTCATTCATTTCACTTATCCATAATTTATATTAATACCATATATTACCATTATTTTGAATGAACTGTGACTTTCTATATCAGTTAAGAATGACAGAACTAGAAGTTTTTCTTTTATCTTCATTTATTTATTCCTGAAAAATCTTCCTTTCTCTGTGTAGATCTTTTTAGGTCTCAGAACAGGTTCCCACCCACCTCAGCTTCTTTGCCTGATGCAGGGATCTAGATACAAATTACACATATTGGCTGGTGCTGTATCCTGCAGAGGGTGAATGAAGACATCCCTTATAACTAGGAATATAGTCCTAATTTATTTCTGCTGATAACACCCTTCCCTAACAGGGCCTTACTATGCCTGATGCCTGCAGGTGCAGATCAAAGAATAGTGCAGTGATGCCTCAGCAATATATCATATCCTAAGTCAACCAGGCCCCATCCAATCAAGGGACAACAAATCATCTAATGGGCACCCCCTCCTCCTGGCATCACTTTCCCTTTAAAACACAATTCCCAGAACAAAGACCTGGAGCTATTTTCTTTTTCTTCCTGCTGGCTCCTCAGGTGGGAGCCAATTTCAGTTTCTTACCTACTTTCTTCTTTTCCCTCTCCTACCTGATTCCTCCATACTTTATTCCTTCAATAAATCTGTTAATCTTTGATTTGCTGCCTCGTGTGGAATCCCTAATGACCCTGTGCTTAACAGGTCTGTGTTTCTGACCTATATCATATTCCTTCTCTCTGAAGAGTACTTTACCACTTCGTACAAGGCAGAAGAGTTACTGGTGACAGTTTTCCTTAATATTTGCTCATCTGCAGAGCTATTCCTTTCTCCCTCACTTTTTGAGTATGATTTCATTGGGTCCAGAATGAGAGATTTTTTTCCGATTAACATTCTAAGTATTTACTCCACTCTTTACTTCCGTGCATCAATCCTGAGGATAAGTTCCAAATATTTTTTTCCTTGTTCCTCCATATGTAGAATG
This sequence comes from Tamandua tetradactyla, assembly GCF_023851605.1. Taxonomy (NCBI): domain Eukaryota; kingdom Metazoa; phylum Chordata; class Mammalia; order Pilosa; family Myrmecophagidae; genus Tamandua; species Tamandua tetradactyla. The sequence continues at coordinate 95,041,675 of NC_135330.1, read as the reverse complement.
GTTTTTCTTTTGCCCTCTGTTTTCTTTTGAATATTTTTTGTCTTTGATTTTCTGCAGTAGAATGAGTTATAGATAGCTTCAGATTTCTGTTATTTATCCTGTCTGGGTTCTCTTAGCTTCCTGGTATTCTTGCTAATGAGATCATACCATTTGTCCTTTTGTGTTCAACTATTTCACTCATAAAATGTCCTCAAGATTCATCTATGCTGTTGCATGCATAAGGACTTCATTGATTTTCACTGCTGTATAATATCCCATTGAATGTACATATCACATTTTGTTATCCATTCATCAGTTGGTGGACACTTGGGTTACATCTATCTTTTGATAACTGTGAAAATGTTGTGATGAGTATTGGTGTGCAATATCTTTTAGAGTCTTTACTTTCAATTCTACTGGGTACATATGTAGTAATGGTATGATTGGGTCATTTGGAAATTCTATACCTAGACTCCTGAACAACTGCCAAACCATCTTCAGCAGCAGTTGCACCATTTTAAATTGCCACCAGCAATGATGAATATTCCTATTTCCCCATGTCCTCTTCAACACTTGGAGCTTTCCTTTCTTCTTCTTCTTTTTTTTTTTTTAGCAATTTTATGTAGTTTTCTGTGTAGAAGTCCTTTATGTCTCTAGTTCAGTTCATTTCTAAGTACTTGATTCTTTTAGTTGCTATTTTGAATGGAATTTTTCCTTAATTGACTCCTCAGTTAGGTCATTGCTTGTGTATAGAAGTGCTACTGATTTCTGCACATTAATTTTATTTCCTGCCACCTTGCTGAATTTGAATTTGTCAAGGATTTTATATCCTGCCACCTTACTTGAATTTGTCAAGTAACTTTGCTGTAGATTTTTCAGGATCTTCAATGTAAAATATCATATAATCTGCAAATAATGAAAGTTTTACTTCTTCCTTTCCAATTTCGGTGTGTTCTATTTCTTTGTCTTGGCTGAATCCTCTAGCTGGAATTTCTAGTTTCATGTTGATTTATAATGGTGGCAGTGGGCATCTTTGTCTCATTCCTGATCTTAAGGAAAAGCTTTCAGTCTCTCTCCATTGAGTATGATGCTGCTATCACTTTTTCATATATTCCCTTTATGACATTGAGTTAGTTACATGTGATTTCTATCTTTTGAAGTGTTTTTTTTTTCAGAAAAAGATGGTGAATTTTGTGGAATGCTTTTTCTCTGTCAATCAAGATGATCATGCAATTTTTCCCTTTTGATTTGTTAATTTGCTGTACTATATTAATTGATTTTCTTGCATTGAAGGTATAAACCGCACTTGGTTGTGGTTTATAATTCTTTTAATGTGTTGTTGGATTTGATTTGCCAATATTTTGTTGAAAAATTTTGCATCTATGTTCATTAGTGAGATTGGCTTGTAGTTTTCCTTTCTTATAGCATCTTTTCACAGTTTTGGTACTAAAATGATATTTGCTTTGTAAAATGTATCAGGTAGTGTTCCCTCTTCAGTTTCTTTGGAAAAATTTGAGCAGGATTGTTGTTAATTGTTTTTTAGAATGTTTTATAAAATTCCCATGTGAAGCCATCTAGCCTTGGTTTTTTCTTTGTAGGAAGATTTGTGATGACTGATTGAATCTCTCCACTTGTGACTGATTTGTTGAGATCTTCTATTTCTTTCTGAGTCAGTGTAGCTTGTTTGTGTGTTTCCAGTAATTTTTCCATTTCACTTAAGTTGTCTAAATTGATGGCATATAGTTATTCATAGTATTCTTTCATGATTTCTTTTATTTCTTCAGGGTCTGTGGTTGCACACCCCTTCTCATTTCTGATTTGGTTTATTTTCACCCTCCCTCTTTTTTCTTTGTTCATCTTGCTAGTGGCCAATCAACTTTATTGATTTTCTCAAAGAACCAACTTTTGGTTTTATTGACTCTTTCCATTGATTTTTTTTTTGTTCTCCCATTCATTTGTCTCTGCTTAATCTTTGTTATTACTCTCCTTCTATTTGCTTTGATTTTAGCTTGCTGCTCTTTTGCATGTTCCTGCAGGTGAGCAATTAAGTCCTCAATGTTTGCTCTTTCTTGTTTATTAGTATAGGTTTTTAGGGCAATGTATTTCACTCTCAGTACAACATTTACCCCATCCCATTAGTTCTGATAAGTTGTACTCTCATTTTCATCCATCTCAAGACAGCTACTAATTTCTCTAGCCATTTATTCTTTGACCCACTGGTTGTTTAAGAGTGTGTTATTTAATCTCCGTATATATGTGAGTGTTCTCATTCTTTAGTGGTTATTGACATCCAGCTTCATTTCATTGTGATCAGAGGAAGTGCTTTGAATAATTTCAATATTTTTCAATTTATGAAGACCTATTTTGTGCCCCAGCATATGATCTATTCTGGAGAATGTTCCATGAGCAGTAGAGAAGAATGTGTATCCTTGCATTTTCAGGTGCAGTGACCTATACATGTCTGTTAGGTTTAATCATTTATCAAGTTAACTTCTCTATTCCCTTAGTGATCATCTATCTGGTTGTTCTATCTATAGAGGAGAACAGTATATTGAAGTCTCCTACTATTTTTGTTGAAACATCTAGCACTCCCTTCAGTTTTGCCAATGTCTGTCTCATGTATTTTGGAGCTCCTTGATTGGGAGCAAAAATATTTAGGATTGTTATATCTTCCTGGGGAATTGTCCCTTTAATTAATATATAGTGTCCTTCTTTGTCTCCTTTGATGTCTTTACATTAAAAGACTATTTTGTCTGATAATAAAAGGCTATGCCTGATTTCTTTTGGTTACACCTTTCCATGACTACTGGTGTCTCTATAAACAGAGAAAGTTAGCAATAAGCCTATAGACACAGGAGGGAGAACCATGTGACAACTGAAGCAGAGATCAAAATTCAAAGATTTCCAGTTGAACATCAGAAGCTAGGAAGAAGCAAGGAAACATACCACCTTACAGATTTCAGACTTCTTGCCTCCAAAACTGTTAAGCAATTAATTTCTGTTGTTTTCAGCCATCTAGGTAGTGATGCTTTGCTACAGCAGTGCTAGAAAACTAACACAGTAAAGGCATATTTTGTAAATATTGCACTTACAACTTTAGATCACTGCAATATACCTAATATTGCAATTTCTAAATTCCCCACTGCATGTAAAAGTTATATTTTTACTGCACTGTTTTCTATTAAGAGTGCAATAACACTGTATAAATAATGACCTGTATACTTTAATAAAAATACACTATTGTTAAAAGAAAATAATCACAATCTGAGCATTCAGCAAGTCATAATCTTCATGCAAGTGGAGGGCCATACATAGATATTGATGGCTGCTGACTAACTAGAGTGATGTTTGCTGAAGGTTGGGGTAACTGTGGCAATTTCTTAATATAAGACAACAATGAAGTTTGCCACATTGATTGACTCTTCCTTTCACAGATTTTTTTTGGTGGGATGAGATGTTACATTATACAGTAAAACTTCTAAACCTGAAGTCAATCCTTTAAACAAAGTTAAATAATATTCTAAATTTTTTATGTCATTTGAATAATGTTCACAGTGTTCTCACTAAGAGTAAATCTATCTCAAAAACCACTTTCTTGACTCATCCATAAGAAACAATTCCAACTCTGATAAAATTTATCATGAGATTACAGCCATTCAGTGACATCTTCAGGATTCCCATCCATTCCTAGGTCTATTGCTATTTCCACTCCATCTGCAGTTACTTCTGCTGAAATCTTGAACCTCTCAAAATCATCCATGGGAGTTGGAATCAATTTTTCTAAACTCCTGTTAATTATGATGTTTTGACCTCCTCCCGTGAATTAAAAATGTTCTTAATGACATCTAGAATGGTAAATCCTTATCAGAAGTTTTTCAATTTACTTTCCACAGATTCATTGTGTAATCATTATTTATGACCATTATAGCCTTATGAAATATAATTCTTAAATAAGACCTGAAATTTAAAGCTACTCTTTATCCATGTGGTGCAGAATATTGTGTTAGCAGGCATAAAAACATTAATGTCTCTGTACATCACCCTCAAAATATTTAGGTAACTAGGTACACTGTCAGTGAGGCATCCTATTTTGAAAAGAATATTGTATTCTGAGCAATAGGTCTCAAAAGTGGGCTTAAAATACTCAGTAAACAATGTGGTAAACAGATGTGCTTTAATACAGGCTTTCTTTTTCCATTTATACAGCACAAGTAGAGAAGGTGTAGCATAATTCTTAAGGGCCTTAAGATTTTCATAATTTAAAGTATGTACTGGCTCCAGCTTAAAGTCACAACTTACATTAGCCCCTAATAAAAGAGTCAGCCTGCCCTTTGAAGCTTTGATTCCAGGCAACAATTTCTCATCTCTAGCTGTGAAAATCATAGATGACATCTTCTTTCCAAATAAGCCTGTTCTGTATACATTTAAAATTTGTTGTTTTGTGTACATATCTTCATCACTTTTCATAGCTAGATCTTCTGGATAACTTGCTGCAACTTCTACATAAGCACTTGCCACTTCATCTTGCACTGTTATGTTAAGGAGAAGGTTTTTTTCTTTAAACTTCATGAACTAACATCTAATAGCTTCCAAATCTTATTCTGTAGTTTCCTCATATCTCTCAGCCTTCACAGAGCTGAAAAGAGTTAGGGCCTTGTTGCCAGAAGAGGCTTTTACTTAAGGGAATATAGTGGCTGCCTTGATCATCTATCTAGACCACTAAAACTTTCTCAATATGAATATGGCTGTTTTGCTTTCTTATCATTTAGTATTCAAAGGAGTGGCACTTTTTTCATTCCTTCAAGAACTTTGTCTCCCACAATTAATTTGGCTAACTGTTTGATGCAAGAAGTTTAACTTTCAATCTATCCTGACTTTTGAAATGCCTTCTTCACTAAGCTTAGTTATTTCTACCTTTGATTTAATGGGAGATGTACAATACTTCCTTTCACTTGACCACTTAGAGGTCATTGTAGACTTATTGATTGGCCTTATTTTGGCATCATTGTATCTAAGGGAATAGAGAAGCCTAAGGAGAGGGAAAAAGATGAAGAATGGTTGGCCGGTGGAACATGTCAGAACACATGTAACTATTATTGAATATGTTCACAATCTCATAAGGGTGTGGTTTTGGCACCTAAAAATGATTACAACAGTAATATCAATCTTGGAACAAATACCATCATGAAAGATACAATAATGGTAAAAAGCTTGAAATAACAGAAGCATTAATAAAATGTGATACAGAGACACAAAATGACCACATGAGGTTGGAAACACAGTACTAATAGACTTACTCAACACATGATTGCCACTAAACTTCAATTTTTTAAAACTAAAATATCTGTGGAACATAATAAAAAAACAAGAAGGAATAAAGTGGGATGTGCCTGTACATAGTGTCACCACCCAGATGACTCTATGCCTCATGAAAATTCAAACTTCTCAAAAATGTGCAAGATGAAAAAAATTTTCTGTTTTCCAGCCTCTCCTAAAAAAATAATCAAGTTTCTTATGATTCTTTCATTAAAAATAGCCTGTTACTTGGGCAGTGCAATGGTGGCTCAGTGGTGGAATTCTTGTCTGTCATGCTAGAGACCCAGGTTTTATTCCCACAGCCTGCCCATGCCAAAGAAAAATAATAACCTTTCACTTATATCTATATATACTCTATTTTTTGCATTGTGCTTTTATTCATAAGAAGGAGTAACAGCATTATATAATTTGCTCTTTTAATGCACCATTCCTCCCTTTCCATAGCAGCACTAACAAGTGAATCTACATGAATCTAAATAGCATAAACCTGGGGCTCTCACAATGAATGGCAAACACAAGACAGAACTTACCAGAAAGCAGCCCTCCCAGGGGAAGTCAAAGCAATTGTCAGTGTGAAAAGGTGAGATGATAATGGCAACATCCAATGTTCATGATTGAGCTTGTAGTTAAATGTTTGGGAGGTAGATTAGGACAAATGAATTTATGAAGATAATCTAAATTCTGATTAATACAATCCATCCATTTAATTAAAACCCTTTGAAGATAGCTTGCCTCCCAAATATATTCTATGGCCTTCAGGAATTGTATTTTATTTACTTTATTTTTCTTTTTTACTTTTATTGAAATAAGATTTCTTTACTGAGTTGGAAGGTGCAAAGTTAAATCAACTGCAGAATCATCCCTAGGAAAGTGTGCAGTCATATTCTCCATACACTCCATATCTAAAAATAATATTTGAAATTAAAGTACTTTATTTATTGCAGTAATAATCCCCACAACCATAGTTGATATAAGTGACATTTATCTTCATTTGCACATTCTTGGTCAGCCCTTCAGTTTGTTTGGATTTTTAATTCATGGGATACTTATAAACATGATCTCCAAGATTCTGAGCTAATAGTTGCCTTGTTTTTGTTGGAATATGATTGTCTATTCAAAGTTATCATTGGGTGTGCAAAGACTAAGACATGCTTTGGTGAAGCTTCTGTGTTCTGAATATACCTGGGCCTGTCCCACTTCTATAATAGCATTCCTTAAACCTCATGATAATCAGAATCAAATGCCCCAGCCAGAAGAGTAACTCTTATTTCCTGCTCTTTTACTGGTATGAAAAGCAGAAGATGTTGTTCCTCTTCAGTGGAACCCCTATAGTGTCCCCTTAAGTTATGTTATTGTCTCCAGAAACCAGGACTTTTACTTTAGTGACTTTGACGACTGAAAGTGGAGCTAGATTCTCACTTAGAACCTCCCTTAAAATACATAAACATGCTCACAATTTGAATTTAGTGTTGTGAGACACATCACACTTCCAATTTACAGAACTGTAAGATACAATTTTGCTGTAATCTGCTGCAGAAGCATTAGTAAATTAATACAGCTATCATCTCATGCATGTTTTAAGGAGCCAGTTAAAGATGTCCTTATCAAAACAGTAAACCTCAAGTCATATATGAGTTGCTTTAGGTAAAATATTCTTCAATCACTTTACTTATATTCAAGATCCCCTGCCCCATAGTAAAGTGCTCCCCTAGATCTCCCTGTATTATTTAGCCTAGTCTACAATTTCACCATAAATGTAATTTCCTCTTAAAGCAAGGATTGAACTTTCATGCTTGGAATTTCCTAATACTTGCCTCTGGTTAACTGCTCTGGAGGCAATAAGTGATGTATGAGGAAGTTCTTCAGAATAAATATCACTGTATGGAAACTTCTTCAGATGAGGTAATGTAGCACAGTGTCTCAGCAAGGGAAAACTTTTCTTGCAAGAGAGAGAGAGGGAACTAATTATGGCAACACAGAAGATTCAGGATAATTTACTTTTTCATGATTCTTTCTATATACAGCTGTCCCAATTATAGTTCTCAGAATACACTCTTTTCTTATCAGGACATTGACTTGAATGAAGGAAATATGAATTTCAGTCTTTTATTCAGTTCTGCCATCTTTATTATAAAACCCTTGCTCTGGTTTATGGGACTATCTCTGCCTGTGGGAAACATAAAAGCAATAACCATAGAGGTTCTATACTGTGTGTATATACAGGAGATAGATTAGATGGGGGGCTTCTGAAAGACACCAAAATTGGATCCACCCCTTTCATCTTTTCCATGTCAAGAAATAAAGAAGGATTGCCATACGACCCAGCAATACCATTGCTGGGAATCTACTCAACGGAATTAAGGGCAAAAACTCAAACGGACATTTGCACACCAATGTTTATAGCAGCGTTATTTACAATTGCAAAGAGATGGAAACAGCCAAAATCTCCATCAACAGATGAGTGGCTAAACAAACTGTGGTATATACATACGATGGAATATTATGCAGCTTTAAGACAGAATAAACTTATGAAGCATGTAATAACATGGATGGACCCAGAGAACATTATGCTGAGTGAGTCTAGCCAAAAACTAAAAGACAAATACTGTATGGTCCCAATGATGTGAATCGACATTCGAGAATAAACTTGGAATATGTCATTGGTAACAGAGTCCAGCAGGAGTTAGAAACAGGGTAAGATAATGGGTAATTGGAGCTGTTGGAATACAGACTGTGCAACAGGACTAGATACAAAAACTCAAAAATGGACAGCACAATAATACCTAATTGTAAAGTAAGCATGTTAAAACACTGAATGAAGCTGCATCTGAGCTACAGGTTTTTGTTTTGTTTTGTTTTGTTTTGTTATGTTTTTACTATTATTACTTTTATTTTTTTCTCTATATTAACATTCTATATCTTTTTCAGTTGTGTTGCTAGTTCTTCTAAACCGATGGAAATGTACTAAGAAACGATGACCATGCATCTATGTGATGATGTTAAGAATTACTGATTGCATATGTAGAATGGTATGATTTCTAAATGCTGGGTTAATTTCTTTTTTTCCGTTAATTAATAAAAAAAAAGAAATAAAGAAGGGACCACCTAGAATTCTTCCCCTGGAGCATATTTATGTGTAAACATTTTAATAGCAGAATCTAACTATAGTTGCTGTGCTCAATGATGAATTGCTGACCCGACCCGCGGGACAGACGAACCTGGACCTGAGGGAGGAAGTGAGAATTGGGGGGACAAGAGACACAGAGAATGGAGACAAGACAGGATTCTGATCAAGTCTCAATTTATTAAGGGCAAATCCAAGGTTTTTATCCAGCGGGACGGGGGAAGTGCCTTGTATCAGGCATTTAGCAGGTGATAGGCATTGCACGGTGGCTAGGCCAATCCGGAGAAACTAATCTTAGCAAACTAATTTAGCAAAGGCGGCTCAGCCGAGGCTAGTCAGCAGATTTCTGTGCAGAGCAGAGCAGACATGAGAAAATAGAAATTTTACTTGAGATAAAAACTTAACTTGAGTTAGTATCCAAGATGGTGTTGGACCACAAGGTGGTCAGTAGATGGCGCCAGACACCAAGATGATGGCCGGCACACTGCCGGTGCCATAAACGGCTCCCCACAAATTGCTTAAGATGGATTTCACCATGACATCACAGAATTTTAAAAAGCAAGGTGATGTATGCATGTTGGTGTTGGTCATTGTGGAATTCACTACTTTTCATGCTCATATGGAGAAATAGATGGTCATTTTCTCAAATTTGAAAGTGCCTTGTACTATTGTACAAAGTTAATAATTTTAGTACAATTAGCAAAGTATAAACATAAATTGAAGTCTTCAATAAATAAAAATCATCATGCTTTATATCTGCATGGATAAAAGTACAAATTAGAAAGTAAATTGAATTTAGAAATTTTTTTTGCAGAAACATGTTTCAGACAAACTTCATAGTCCTCTCACGATGAAAAGAGAAAAGGTATTTTCCTTTCAGTAGTGTATTAAAATCTCACCAAAGATTTATAATATGATATATATGTTTCTGCTTCAAAGTCTAAAAATCCTCCCCTCATTATCATGTTCTTTTATCTATTTACAGTTTCAAATTTCTTATATCAACTGTTTGCACACCGTGTTTTTAGTTCATATAAATATATTAAATTATATAAATATAAATACTATTTTTATTGAATGCTAAACCTGATTGTGAAAGGTATACCTTAATTTGCACCATTTGTTTTACTATCACAAGAAACATATTATGAAAAAATTATTTTAATAAATTATGATCTGTGAGAAGCCTTAATATCTCTCTCTCCAGCAAAAAACTTAAGGGAACACATTAGAGTGCAATGTAGGTTTTTAAAAGAGAAAAATATTAATACAACCCAAACAGTCAAAGTCTTCCTAAGATAAAAACTCCATGAGATGTATAATTTGTTCTGCCTCTGTTTTAAAAGGATCTAGGTAAACACATAGTAAGGATTTGGAGTATAAATTTGAGAATTAGAAGGGAGATCACCTAGACTATATATATTCTCTCTTTCAATGTGGAATTTGCATGATTATTTGAATCCCATACTTTCTTCTAAGCCCTAGGACAAAAATACTGAGACTGAATTGCCAAATAAAGGAAACAGATTGGAGGACAGAAAACCTTCCATTCTGGAGATATAAGTATATAGAAGGATACCTACAAGCAGAAAACACAAGACATCAACATGAAGAAGGTGAAAACACCAAATCAAACCCAAGAGTGGTACTAGGCAGGCATGGTAGCTAGGCAGACAACAGTGAACAACATCTAAGTTAACAGACCTCACATATCTGTTTGTACCTGGTGCTGTCTCTTCATCTAAATAGAACTGACTCAACACTAACTAGTGTTTGTGTTCACATTGCCTGTTTTCCTGAATGAACTAACTCTCATACTCTAAAATAAGATTATATTAAAACCACAATGAGAAGAAAATATTTTCTATTAAATTTTATAGGTCAATCCAAACTATGATGATGGATTTGAAATGTCCATTCATCTTTTGTCATGACATCAACATCTTGTTCCATAGCTTTCTCATAGCATTTTTTACTTCTGCATTCCTCAGTGTATAAATCAAAGGGTTGATCAAAGGTGTGCCAATTGTGTAAAACACAGTTATCAACTTATCCGTGGGAAAGGTGATTGCAGGATGTGTATATATGAATATGCAAGAAACAAAGAACAGGATGACCACAATGATGTGAGACATGCAGGTGGAGAGGGCTTTTCTCCTTCCTTCAGCACTGTAGTTTCTCAGAGAATGCAAACTGATAACATAGGAGAACATCAGCATGACAATACTCACTGTGAAAATTGCCCTACTGATTGACACCAATAATAAATTGATCACATCGGTGTCTGCACAGGCAAGTTTCAATAAGGGCTGCAAGTCACAAAAATAGTGATCAATTACATTGGGACCACAGAAAGGTAAACTTAAGGCCAGAGAAATCTGAGTTAAAGAATGCACACAGGATCACACCCAGGCCACAGCCACCAACACACTGCAGACCCACCAGTTCATGGTGGCCATGTAGTGCAGGGGCTTGCAGATGGCCACATAGCAACCAATGGCCATGAGGATAAGGACAAAGATCTCCAGGCAGCCAAAGAAATGTAGTGAAAAGACTTGGATTATGCACTCATTGAAATAGATTGTGGTCTTCATTGAAAGGGCATCTATAATCATTCTAGGGGCTATGGAAGTACAGAAGCAGGTATCCGATAAGGATAAATAGAAAAGGAAGAAGTATATTGGACTCCAAAGTGCCTGACTGGTCTTGATAGTGACAATAATCAGTAAGTTACCCAGCAAGATTCCCCAAGTAGAAAAATAAGAAAACGACAAATAAAACTTTCTTTTTTAAAGGATCCTGGGTCAACCCAAGCAGAACGAACTCGGTCACATTGTTATGCAGCAGCATGATGCATTGAAAGAGAAGTTATGGGTGCAAAATGGTAAATCTGCAAAAAATAAAGGAATTAATATATGATGTTATATGATGTTATGGAATAATATATAAAAATAATTAATGGAGCTGTGTAACATAGACTATTTTAAGCAAAATAAATTTACTTCATCAAGGACATTATTCCTTTGGTTTCTTTTTAAGTTGCTTCAACTTTTTATACTTCAATTTTTAATAACACTTCATAAAGCCATTAAGACCCTCAAATAAGCTTACAATGTGAAACTTTCCTGAAACACTTTTCAAATGCTACCTATTTTTAGCTCTGGCATGATGCTGTGCTATTATTTTGACCTATTTGATGAATGTAAAGTATAGAGACATGGCTTCAATTCAATATTTACTTTATGTTTTCATATTCAGTAAACCTTGGAACCCATGTTATGCATGGACTGTTGCGCATTTAGGATACATTGTTAGGCTAATGTAAAATCCAACATCACCCCATCCCCATAAAGAACTTTCTATTTAAGCATATCTGAATATATATATATATGCACAATGCATAATAGTTATGCATATTTATACTAACTATAAATGTATAATATTTCCCACTTCTTCACTGCATAATCTCTTCCATATATTCCTACTGAAAAAGAAAAATAGGAAATATTTATAGCCTCTACTTATCTTTTTCTAATTTCAAATACTTTATTGATATTTAGTACTTGACATATATTAAAACAGAAATGAAAGCTACTTTCTAATTGGTAATAAGTCATCTCAAATATCAAATATACTCATTTATACTTTCATTTTCCAATCATTAAAACACCCATTAAAACACTCAAGAGTCACTAAGGTTACATTTCTAAATGAAAGAGCAGAGATTTTCAATCAATAGTTCATGTTTTTGCATTCAGTTTTAAATTAAGTATTTTAGATCTGCATTGGTGGGTGAGAGGGGATGTCACTGGGAAGATGCCTTAGGGCCAGTATAGGGTCAGGTCATGATTCTAATCTCCATTATTTTTTTTTAATTCAGGTATCTAAAACCTCATGTTTCTGGAACAGAGCAGGGAAACAGAAGACAGAGGAAGATGTGGTTTTAGAGAAGAATAGTAAGTGGTTGGCCACTGAGTTCTTTATTCAATTTGTTTTCTGTTCTGTAAAATCAATGATTATTGAACTTTCAAATGCCACTTATTTAACAAGAATTTTTGTTTTTAAATTTAGAATGGAAGGTTGCTATGGGTTTTACATCCAAGAAAAAATTTGTTCTATAGATCATTCTTGCCTGTATGACATTTGAAGGGGCACTATATGAAAATAAAAATATAAAATGAAATTTTATATATTTAATTATATTATAGAAAATTTACTGATTTTATTGTGTTCTTCTCCAACCCTTTACATAGCCCTCCAATCCATTAACTTGAAGGTTGCAATTTGGCCAAAGTCCAGACCATAATGGAAGAAAATGACACAATTCCCTGATATATTTTTCCCTCTCCCTTGAAAAATTTTCATCTCCTCAACAGATGTAAAATATCCATTATCTTCCTCCAAATCAAATCTGCTCAGGGAAAATATCTGATGAAGTTATTCACTTTAGGGTGCCAAGAATAAAAGATATTTCTCTTTGGACTGGGTCATTTTTGGCAAGGATCTTAAACAGTAAAGAAATTGTGTCTTGGTATCTTAATCATTGCAATAAGTTCATTATTTCCTTTATTTATTTAAAATACTAATCCACTATGATTTTTGTATTTGGAAATATGGTAGGCATTTGAGGCAAGGTAACATGGAAGTCTCTTTCACCTCTAACAGCCCAAAGTTTCTGGTCACTCCTTTACATAATTTTTGAATATGCATTATCAAGCCCAGAACACAGTTATTTCTAGAACAAACATGTTTGTTTATATATTTGGACATATTTTTTAAAGATAAAGTAAGACATAAATACATATATGACTTCATTTACTTTTTAGTAAGTTCTGGATCCTCATCACATATTTAATCAACAGTTTTAGGATGTCATTAAATATTCCAACTAATATCTGCAGTCTTAAATCCCATTTATATCCATTCATGTTCCAAAGAAACCTGACTACTTTAATTATATATTCATTAATTTCTTTCAGTCATTTTCTCTGCCCTCATGTATATTTTTACTTTTTTTTTTTTTTTTTTTTTTTTTTTTAGGGAAGGAAAGACAGAGAAGGAAGGAAGGATGGAAGGAAGGAAGGGAGGAAGAAAGGGAAACATCTTTAAACATTTTCTTGTTTTATTATATTTTGTTTGTTTGTTTTGTTTTTTACATGGGCTGGGGCCGGGAATCGAACCGGGGTCCTCCGGCACGGCAGGCAAGCACTCTTGCCCGCTGAGCCACCGCGGCCCGCCCTATATTTTTACTTTTGAACCAAACCTTTTAAAACCATTTTTAATCTACTAAACCTCATGATCTAGAAAAGGGAGAACATGGTCATCAAATTATTTTTATTGAAATCTGCATAATCAGGGTATGTTCAAGATGCAATGGGAGCACAGAGTAAAGATTAGTAAATAGATAAGATGTGATCTTTATAATGGAAATAATATGGTAGCTAAGGGTTGCAGGTAAAAATGGATGGCTCTCCAAACTCATATTTCCCTCTTACAACCCATGTTTATATTTTTTTAATTTCAATTTTTATAATGTAAATTCACAGCCACTTGATCTGTGACACATTTGGAATCCAATTTCTAGAAGACAAAAATAGACTGCTTTCCTGTGAAGGAAAGAGAGCTTCTTTGATGGCAGAAAAACTTCCTCCTACTTACTAAATATTATTAAAACATCACCTAGAAAATTAAATTAGAGGTAAATGATTGTGCTTTGATTAATGAGTATGACATTTATAAAAATATTTACATCTACTTTCTCATGCACACATTCATACTCTTCTTGATTCCATAACTTTTTAGGCAAATAGTTAGGAAGGACTTGCAGGAGTTAGGAGAGGCATGATAATGAAGAATCTTAGAATTATGCATGAAGTAATACAGTTCACTGTTTCCTAGAATATAGTCAGGACTCAAAAGGCTGGCCAAATAGAAGAACATCTTCTGCTTGTAAAATTAAAATGAGAAAGCATCATGTTTACTTTTACCTATTTATTAGCTGAAGAAATAGATGAAACTCCAGGAACTTAAGTCTCAAGTTGACTTTATTCATTCTAATGTCAGACTGTGAATTCAGGTGCTTCCACCAAAGTATAGGACTCAAAAGACTGCACAATCAAAGATAGATTTATATCCATTCTATTTCATACTTTAGAAAACTAATATGATTTATTCACAGATATATGGAGATTTATATGCATATGAAAAGTGTTTCTCTAAGGTGAAATTTCTTGTATTTTTTAGGTATATTGAGATGATGAGGAGGACATATTTTTAGAAGAGCCCTACTTAAAGATCTTCTGGAACACTAACACCTGCATTCAGCTCATGAAGTGGAAAGGTAGAAGTGAATTCCCTGAGGTATACAGCAAACTGTGGGCAATGTCTGCTTCCCACATGGCCTCTTTATCTCTAAAGCTGATGCAATGGCTAAATTATTCAGAAAGCTTGGTTCCAAAAAACATTCCACACTAACCAGGTATTGTTGTTTATCAATTCCCCAGTGATAACGTCTAGTAGCCAATAGTTTTCTGGCAAAAATTTTGAAGCTCCATCCTACTATTGAGCTGCAGAAAATGGATCCTACAAGAATATTTCAATTTCCTCAACACAGTGAAATAGCCTCTGAGACATCACATCAGCTGCCTTGACTGATTCTTCTGTCTCCAATGTTGTGCACAATCACTAACAGTAATTCAGACCTTCTTCCCTTCTCTCCATCCATGAGTTCATGCCAACTCACAACCTTTTCACCTAGCATATTCCTGAGACCCCCTTTTTCTCAACCTTCCTGACATTCAGAGCATGTCACAGCTCTATCTTCACACTCAAGACTTGTGCTTCTCACTGAAGTTTGCATTGTTCATATATGTGGCACCTGAGGGTACCATTTCAGTGTGTAGACTGTTGTTTCTTAAAATTGAAGACTTTTAAATAGCAATTGGCTGAAAATCAACTTCAGCCTTGTGAGTAAGCCAAAATCACATATCACCCTAGACTTGAGCATTCAGTATGTCAAAGAGCTGAATGCCTACTCCAGAGCCATTTCTGACATCTCTTCCCCTCAAAGCTATGATTGCATATGTCATTATTATGTCAAATCTGCATAAAAGCATGATTACAAATTAATCTTGGTATTCAGATTTATCATTTATAGTAGATTTCAAGTGCTAGTGAACATTATAGATATAACTTGCAGAGAATATGTCTTTCTTTGTCTTGTTTCCACTTTGGTTTTTTTTAGAATGTCAAATATTAATCAGATTGACATCCTTATAATATTAATAATTATAGTACAATTCTCTTCTACAAAATCTAAACATAGACATGCAACCAAAGTTGCAGCTGACAGAAAATCACTTCAAGAACAAGGATGGAAATGGTGACAAAGCAGAATTAAAGTGCACAATTTTTTCCTTCCTTCCTTCATTCTTTTTAACCTAACACCTCATTGGTAGATAATGGGGTCATTCTTCTTACATTCCCTGATTCAAAATAGTATTAATAACAATTTTATTATTCTGTAGTAGTTAATTGTTCACATGTGCTTTCTAAGTGCATACACACTAAAGAAAAAATTTAAGATATATGAAATTCTTCTTTTAATATTTTTACTTTTTGTTTGGTTTGGGTGCTTGTAGAAAGTGATGATCTTTGGATAGGGTCTGGGTAAGTTCCTCCAATGATATGTGAAGAATATTCCTAGGATAGTGCTGGAAATAGAAAGGGGAGGAAAAAAAATTAAGAAGTTGGGTACTGGATCCAGTTAAAAATCCTGTCTTTGGAACAAAGGTAAATAAGCTCTTTATGTGGCCACATGGGGGTGGTGGATGCTTTAGGTACTGCTTCTGATACCCATGAAGATTCCCAAAATGATCTCCCTGGATTGTTTCCCAGCAGAACATGCTTCAAAAGAAATTGATGTATGGTTTCTAGACACCCAAAGAGACTGAAGAATTAACAATTTGACAATATTTCTACTCTTGCTTTGTGGCATGGGAGAGAAGATGCCACCACACCTGAATATATAGGGAGTCTGCTGTAATATCAATAGTGTATGGTTAAGTGAATGAATCATGGATGATATCTTGAATAAGCTCCATTGGGCACATTGTTTAGGGACTGAGGTCTCAGGGCAAGGAGATCAGAACTTTTAATGAGTCATAGGAATACATAATGAAACATATTTCCAGATTTGAATGGACATTAGTAAGATTCAAGGTAGTCTTTAGTTTGTTCTTGGTCATCTTATTATTTGCTTTGGTAAAACCTAGCATCAGCATCTGTGGATTCTTTAGATAGAAGGAAATGCCATTCAACATAAATATTGCTATTTCAGCACTTGCCTCAGCATGTAGTAAAACCAATGGATTATTTAAGCTTGATAAATGACCTTAGTTAACTTACTTTTTCTAACAGTTTTTTTTTCATACTCTGTATTGTTTATTGCATCAGAATTTTTTAAATATTGATTTACTATGCATGTTGTTATATATATATATATATATTTGGAATTTGTTTCCTGATATTTGAAATGACATTGTAGACATACTGTTTTTAATCCATCATCATGTAATGTGAAGAATGTTTCAGACTGATTTTTCTTCAAGCTATCCTGACTTTAAAAAACTAAATATTTAAAAATAAAATAAAATTCTTAAAGGTTATTTTTTTGATATTACAAATTCTAAAAATAAAACTTTTGCATAAAGACTAGAATTTTGGCAAATATCCTTTCCCATTATTTCTATTTCCATAACCCAGTAAATTTTTTGGAATCCAGTTCACATCACCCTCTTCTCCACATGCCTTCTTCCACATTACATCTCACCCCAGACTCCTAGAGATTTGAGCAAACTGAGGAATGCAAAGGTAACTATAATCAAGTAAATCCTCAAACATATCACTTAAGAATCCAGGCTCCTCTGAGAACATGACATGAAACATTCTTGAGCTGTCCCATTTATTCACAAAGTCTAACAGGTCCAGAAGAGTTTCCAAATATATAAAGCACAGGCCATTATCTTCACCATAATTTCAAGAAAATTTGCTCTTTTACTGTATTCTTTTCCTTCTCATTTATCTTCATCCATTAACTTTCCCATCTTTTTAATCTTGTCTTGAAATGCTCTCACTTCCAGCTGCTCTTGTGCCATTACTAGAAAATTCTTATCCACTGAAAGGTTGTAAAGTGATGTTGACATGCTTTTCTCTATTAAATTTGTAGATATTCTTACATTAAAATTTTTATCTGTCTCCAATAAAGGGCTCCAGGAAATGAATAAGACCCACCATGAATAGGCAGACTTAAATTTCTATGGAAATAATCTAATGAAAATGCCCCATTCAACAATAGGTCTTCCCTCACAGGACTGGATAAAAAGAACATAAGCTTTTCTGGGGTACATAACAGACTGAAACCAGTGAAACTATGTTTAGATTTTCTCTTCTTTTTTCTCCTCCCTTTTCTTTTCTTCACTTTTTAAACAATAAATTTCCAAGGTCATCAGATGAGATTCAAAAAAGTAATTTTCATAATACTTGGACCAAGCGGCCCAGAGTAGTGTGTCAAAGTCTAAGTGATATGAGGATGTTGTCCTTAAAGTATGGAAGACCAGGGGCTGTAGTTGCCTCACACGGGAGTCATAGGCTGAACAAGGTGAAAAGGCATTTCAGACATGGGAATGGCTCACAAATTTTAGTTGTAAACTAAACAGATATAGACAGTCAAAATTGAGTTTAACAGAAGTTATGTCTGGAAATGGGCATGTTTCTTCCTCTAACAGGCCATTATTGTAGGAAGATAGCAACTGATTCAAGTTCATTTTGTCATCATATATGTTGTTGGTTTTAATTGTTGCTGTTCTTACTCTGGTAACAGTAACATAGATGTCAATTTTGGTTTGGACTGCTATAGAGAATTTATCATTGTGCCTGTTTCACTCTCACTTTTAGTTTTTTCCTTAAGGATCAACATCTCAGAGAATGTCTCTCTCCATGAGTTTATCATTCCTTCAGGTGTAGATAGTGTTATTATTGTAGGACTCTTGGTAGCCTTATGGTGGAGACCAAAAATGGGGGTGAGGAAGAGGGTTGTACTTCTTTAGCCTCCTATTTTGACCACTCCTATGTTCTTAGATGTTGAAGTAGAACTTTATCCATGATCTTGGCTCTCTTCCCTGTGGCAGCTAAAGTCTGCCAAGTATCATTAGCAAGTCTTGTGTGCCAAAGATATTTGCACCCATTCCCAGTTGTGGAGGATCTCTAAAGTTTTAGGCCCAGGATTTTTCCTGGCACTTCCCCACAAATGGCCTTGTTTTTATTTTTTGCTTTTTAAAAATTTTTTTTTTTACTTTTCTCCATTTGTAATGGGTTCTTGCCCTGGGGGGATTGTTTGTCTCTCTCAGTTTCTTAAGGATTTTGTTCCACACTGAAGATAGAGAAGAAACAAGAGTGTGAGGGTTCATACCTTTTCTGCACTGGCACCTACTCAGATCTATCTCTTTTTTTATTATTAATTTTAAAAAATTAACTAACACAACATTTAGAAATCATTCCATTCTGCACATGCAATCAGTAATTCTTAATATCATCACATGATGTATGATCAGATCTATCTCTTATACCCAGGCTTCCTCAAATCATTTTGAGAATGCCTGGTAGAGATAAGCATGGGGAAATTGGATGAAAACTCTCTTATCTCTGCAGTTCATAGGGATTCTATATGCTCATGCAAGTTCTCACTTGACCTTTAACAATTTCTTTAAATTTTTACTTAAAAATGTTCTACTTGGTTCTATTTCAATCCAATATTCCTCTGTTCTAGTTTGCTAGCTGCCAGAATGCAATACACCAGAGACAGATTGGCTTTCAATAAAAGGGGATTTATTTAGTTAATATGCAGTTC
This sequence comes from Tamandua tetradactyla, assembly GCF_023851605.1. Classification (NCBI taxonomy): domain Eukaryota; kingdom Metazoa; phylum Chordata; class Mammalia; order Pilosa; family Myrmecophagidae; genus Tamandua; species Tamandua tetradactyla. Next base: position 95,022,350 of record NC_135330.1, on the reverse strand, counting down.
TTCAGAAGAAAAGTAGTAACTTTCAACTGAATTTCTTTCTTACATGGGAAGGCACAGGGTGATTTCTGCTGGCCTTCTCTCCAGGCCTCTGAGTTCCAACAACTTTCCATGGGGTGATTCCTTTCTGCATCTCCAAATGCCTGGGTTGATTTGCAAGTGCTAAGATGAGGTATGCTGAGCTGCTTTTGCTGTACTGTGTTGAGCTCTCACATTTAAGCACTAGCCAATTAAATCAAACATCATTCATTCCAGCAGGCATGCCTCCTAGTTGACTGCAGGTGTAATGAGCAACTAATGAGGTTCACATACCATTGGCTCTTGTCCACAGCAACAGAACTCAGCACCTTCACCTGACCAAGTTGACACCTGAGCCTAACTACCACATCCTCCCAAGATTTGTTCCAGGTAAGTCTACAACTTTATGCCCAGCTTTATTAGAGGCACATGTCTTTTCTGAGATTTCATGCTACTTGATATCCCTGTTCACTGATAGGTACAGATATTTATAGTTTTGTTTCAGTGTTGTATTAGTTTCATATAACTGCTGTCATAAATCACCACAGATTTAGGAGCTTAAAACAAATGAAGTTTATTCTCATAGTTTGGGAAGTCAGAAGTCTGAAGTTGTTCTTTTCAAACTGAAAATCAAGATGTGTGGAATGCATTCTTCTGTCTGGATGTTAAATGAGACAATCTATTTCCTTGCCTTTTCTAGCTTCCAGAGGACACCCACATTCTTCAGTTTCTAGCCACTTTCTCCAACTTCAATGCCAGCAGCATGGCATTTTCAACTCTCTCTGACTGATTCCACCATCACATCTTCTTTTTGAACTATTTTAAATGCATGTGTGATTACACTGGGTCCACCACAATAATGCAGGACAATCTCCCCATTTTATGGTTCTTAATTTAATCACATTTGTGTTATTCTACCTTATTGTTTTCTTGTAGTTAGGATGGGAATGACTTTCTACTTCTTAAGCAAAATCCAGAAATGTTTCCCTATAACTGTTTTGAAATTCATTTTCACACTAAGAATTTAGAGTCATTTTTGTAATTTGGACCATCAGATGTTTTTCATGGCAAACTGAGAGATGAATGGAGAGCAGAAAATAATAATTCTCTACTAATCCATTCAAATGAAAGCCAAGCTGAAAAATAGTTTAGGCTTAACTTCAATTTGATTCCTGGACTCATATTTTTGCAATCCAAGTGAATCCAAGAAAAATGGTTGATATAGACATTCAGACTGTAAATCTCCTCAGATTTGTCATTGGTAGTTCATTTTATATTAGAATAAAGGTTATTTTGTCCATGGAAAGCATTTGTGATTAAATGCTATAAACTCTCTGAAAGGCCAAATAACTCATGCTTTGATTGATTTCAAGAGACTAACAATTGTGCATGTACATTTGTATGTATGTTTGTGTGTATTTTGAATCTAAAGGTTCCTAGAAGAATTTTTTAAAAGAGAGACAGATTATTATTAAGTATTCAAAAAAAATTCATAGCTGAATTCTCAATCAGTTATAGGTAACCTCAAAAGACAAATAAAAACAAATTGCAAAAATGAAAAAGCAAAAGTAAGTCTCATTAATTTCTCTTGCATCAGTTCAACAAGTAGTAATGTATCTGAATATTTTGTTTCTAGCCAAGGTGGAATTGAAGATACTTGATTTATCTTGCCATCTGAGACAACTAAAACAACTGAGAAAATATATGAAACAGTACTCTAGGACATTGGACATCAGGCAGTGCATAACAATGATGCCTACAAAAGGAAAAACAAACAAGGTGAGGGGTACTATAACCATAGTTTATTACATTATGTTTTATCTACTGTCATTATGTCTAATGAAACACAAAACTACGTGATTTAAATCAAAAGCAATTTATTACCTCACAATTTTGGAGTCCAGAAGTCCAAAGTCTAGGTGTTGGTGAGCCATGATTCCTCTGAAGTCATTAGGGTTCTTGCGGAGGCTAGCTGGTTTTCCATAACATAACTCAATCCCTGGTCACACGACCATCTTCTCTCTGTCTCATACTAATTGTGTCCAAAGTTCCTTTCCTACATAAGAATACCAATCAAGTTGGATTAGGACACCTTATAATCCAGTTTGGTCTCATTTTAACCAAGAAGATTTTCAAAATCTTCTTCCAAACTGGATCACATTCACATGAGAAGTGGTTAGGTATCAAACTTTTTATGTTTGTATGTGGATTCACAACTCAATTCATCACACATGAAAAGAGTTTCCTGGCTTCAAAAACAGAGAAGACATCTGTGTTGAACCTGGTAAACTCTTAAGTGAAGAAAGAAATGGAGTTGGGCATTCAAGGAAGCCAATACTGTTTGAATTAATGGGGCAAAATAACAGAGAGGAGAGATCTCCAGACACATCTCCAGAGAGAGCTCCAGAGAGAGAGAGAGATAGAAAGACACATAAAGACAGGAAAAGAGAGAGAACATACAGAGAGCCCACCCTGAGACTTCAGTTGAATATTCACCACCATATTCATATAAGGAAACTAACTGAGGCCAGGGAAAGAACCATTCCAAAGGATTCAAGGGAAAAATTTCTGAAGATCACACAAAATCAGGAATAATCTGAGTTTCTCCTCAGCCAGGATAGAAAACTTATCATAGGTCATAGGTCATTAGATAGCACATTCAGAAATACATTGCCTCCAAAATGAGGAAAATTATTCATAGACTAAATTTCTCCCTGGTCCACTTAATAAAGTTCAAGAATAATTATAAGAATGTAAAAATATCCAGCATCCAACAAGGTAAAATCAAGATGTTTACCATCCAATGACAAATTAAAAATTATGCAATAAAGCAGGAATATTTAATTGAAAATGAGGATTCTACTTTATATGTCTGGCCACATATCAAATGGCTGTGTCCTTATAAGAAAATGAGAAAAGATGACAAAGGAGAAGAGATGAGAGGGGAGAGAGAGAGCAAGCAAGTGAGAGAGAGAGAGAGAGAAAGGGAGGGAGACTAAGTGAGAAGATCATATGAAGATGGAGGCAGATATTGGAATGTGTTTAGTTTGAGCAATATACTAGAAATGTGTTGGCTTTTTCAATTGGAATTTACCAGATCCACATTTACAGTTCTAGGGCCATGAAAATTTCCAGATTAAGGCATTAAGAGGAAGATACCTTTTTTGTCAGAAAAGCAGCTCTCATCTGGGTTTTCTCTGTCACATGGGAAAGCATATGGTGACATCTGCTGGTCACTCTCTCCTGGCTTCTGATTTCAAAATGGCTTTCTCCCCAAAATGTCTATGGGCATTTTCTCTCTAAGCATCTTTCAGCTGTATCAGTTTCATATCTTTTATTCTCTCATAGAGGACCCCAGCAAGGGATTAAGACCCACTTTGAATGGTGTAGATTACATCCTCATAGAAACAACTGAAATAAAAGGTCCCACACAACAATAGAACCACTGCTGAAAGATTGTATAAAAAAACATGGCTTTTCTGGGGTACATAGCAGATTCAAACTAACACAGAGTGATGCAACTAGAAGCCAAGGAAGCCATAAATTTCTGGGAGCCACTGGATGGTAGAAAGAGAACTGGGAAGATCCAGCACTAGAGTCTTTAGAGAGAGCATAACACAGCCAACACTTAATTTTGGACCTCCAGAACTGTGGGTGAATAAATTTTCATTATTTTAAGCCTAGACTTTATCATATTTTGTTATGGCAACCCTAAGAAACTAATACATTCTCTGCTGGTTTGAAACTGTTATGTATCCCCAGAAAAACGTTGTTCCACAAATCCTGATTCAATAGTGTAAAGTGGAATATTTTTATTAGGTTGTCCCCATGGAGATATGACCCATTTGACTGTAAGTGTAAACTTATGATTAGTTTACTTCCAGAAAGGTGTGAAACACACAATTGTGGGTGTGGTCTTTTGATTAGATGGAGATGTAACTCTGCCCCTTTTAGGTAAGTCTAGATTAGTTTATTAAGGTTATTTAATCCCTTTTGGAGATGTTTCAGAGCTGACAGAGACACAGACATTTGACAATACAGAAACTCTGGGAAATGCCAAGAGCTCCAAGCATCAGAAGTTAAACAGGAACCAGAGCTGCCATAGACACAAATATATGGAGATACCTGGAGTACCAAAAGAAAGAACACATGCCTGGATACAGAATTTTTTAGATACAGAGTTCAGAAGCTCTTGCATGTGCCTTCCCATTGGATGCTAAGGAAGCCTGAACCCAGATATTTGCCCCAGGGAAGCAAAGTGAAGCCTCTCAGACATTTATAGAGGAAGCTACTGGAATCAGAAGATGGAAGCAATGGAAGTAGAACAAGTAGCAGCAGAAGCCAGCTGCATACTTTTGCATGTGACAGACATTGGTCTTTCTTACACCAAGGTATCTTTCTCTGGATGCCTGAGTTTGGATATTTTTATGGCCTTAGAACTGGAAATTTGTAACTTAACAAATCACCTTTATAAAATCCAACCCATTTCTGGTATATTGCTTTCCAGCAGCTTTAGCAAATTGTAACACACTCCACTGCCCATTTTTCTCCACCATATAAATGTTTGTCTAAATGGCTCTGGTGGTCATGGACTGACATCACTTAACAGTTATTAAAAATAATTCTAGAGCAAAGCCTGTGTATAATCGAAGAGAGTTAGTTTCTAAAAATTGGGATGATTGTTCCAGCTCTCATAACCTTACAAGTCATTGAAGATGAAATAGTTGATGTGAATAAAATTATTTTATAGAGTAGAGAAGTAATGAGATCTATTAACTGTCATTTAAAATATGGTAACCTGATATTACTTGAAAATGTCATTTCCTAAGAAAAAAATAATAATTTGAATAAATGTTTCTGCATGGACAAGTTTTTCTGACTATAATGGTGGCTTCCATGAGTCAGGTAAGACTCCTGTGTGGGAGATGGAATCTAGAGATGGAATGTAACTCCTTTTTCTTCCTGTTCATATTTTTCTGGCTCCTTTAAGTCATAATTAAGGAAAGTCATAGTACAGGGATAAATGATTAAATAGATGATACTGATATCTAGGTTTCTGCTTGTGGAGCAGCTTGTTAGTCTTGCCCCAGTGACAGTCTGCCCTGAAGAAACTATATTATTAAACTGGGTTGCTAGGAATTCATTGGTTAGGGATTAGTCCTTCAGTCAGTGAAGAACCAGCCTCAGAGATTGAACTAGAATGATGCAAGCTGGTGCATATATCTCAATTATTCAAACAGACACTCTGCATATTATAGTCAGGTCCTTCACCCAGAGGAAAATGTTATATTTATGATGTGTCATCTAAGAATCTGAACAAAACATATTCCTATTCAAAATGGTAAATATTTTGTAAATATTTGGTAATGCTGAATTATTTGATGAAATTTCTAGCTAGCTATATCTTTAGAAATCCTTCTTAATTGCAGAGAATTTAAATCTCTATGTAGACCAGAAAAGTTATTTCTTCCTTAGGCTCATAGTTACTTAAGGTTTCTGCTTTAAATCTCTCTATGAAAACAATTTGTAGAACTAGGGTCTTACAAATATGTCCAATGTTTAATGATTGTTGAATTCTCCCCATTTATATCCCAGATGGTTTGCCTCCACAGTTAGAAAATCCAAGCTGGAATAATTTCATCTGGTTCCTGAACTCTATGACTAAGTTGCATCATGTAAATAAATCTTGTATGGAATAAGATATTGGTTAACTTGTGATGAACTCGGTAGTACCCTTATTTGTACTTTCTACTTTGACATGTTACAAGAACAAAGCTATAAGAACCATCTTTATTATTCAGTTTAATATTTAATATGTAGGTTTTAGTTATTATATAGTTATTACATAGAAATCACTTTCAAAATATTGTAATTGTTATAAAATTCATTACATTCAATAAGTCCATATATGCTACTTTGAAAGTATGCCAATAATTCACACTTGACACCTGCTTGTTTATTTGTAACCATCATTTATATTCTTGATATAAAAATAGTTCTAACAAGCTAGATCAAGGAATTTCACTTTCTCTACTTTTCTATCCTTTCATCAAATTTTCTAAGATTGTTTGAAATAGGCCCTATCTTAGAAATGAAATCAGAAACTAAAAATACATGTATAGTTTTCAAAAACATGCTCATAAACAGCAAACAAGGAAATAGATAATATATACTGAAATAGTTACTAGGGAATTTTCTGAGGCAATTTTTGTCTCCAATTTCACTTAAATCTCTCCCATCTCTGACTCCTTTTTGTCTCCTCTCTCCCCACCCACCCTGTGAGTGTATATGTATACATCTGATATTTCTATTTCTTTTATTCTCTCTCTTCTTTGCCCTAGACCCCAAGACATTTTCTCTCTTTCCTTTCCCTCTATTGGTGTCCATTATTTGATTAGGAAAAAATGATTGTTCTTTATTAAAATTTGAAATATTTAGTGAATTATAGTTTAGATTAATGATTTGAATTTAAACATAAGTTAAATATTTATGTTTTGCTATATGGTAAAAATGATTACTAGGAGCAATGATGCTGATGGTGACAGTGATATGCTGGCAGTGGCAGTGATGAAGCTGCTGGTAGCAGTGGTGACAGAATTGGTGATGGTGGCAGTGGTCATGGCAGTGGTTATGCTGCTGGTTTGACAATGTGAGGATAGAGGTAAGTAAGAAGCATTCTGTAAACATATTATTAAGTTATATTGTACATCCCAAATTATAAAAATTACCATATGATTTTCTTTTTAACTGTGCAAAATTCTAGTGCAGTTAGTTATGCTCCCAATAATTAAGTCCTTAGTTTTATGAACAGAGAAAGGAAATGGAATTATATTTGTACTAATAGGGTTATTTTGACATTCTTCAATAATAAGAAATAAATCTAGCTTAATGTTCAAAGAGACATGCTCTGAATCCACTGTCTCCACATAAATTTGACAATCTGACTACAATCACTAGAAATATCTTAGTGTTTGATTTTCATTGATTAAATTACATGTAGCCCAGAAAGAATTAAGAAGGCAAAATCACCTAGACCATCAGACTTCCTAAGATTTCAATCCAGACTCTACCACTCACATACTCTGTGACCTTGAGCGAGTGACAAACTCACCATTCCTAATAAATACTAACTGTTGTTATTAGGATTATTATTTTGAAAAGAGTATATTGACAATCTTAGATCATGAACATTGTCTTTTCCTTATGAAATTATCTTATCAGTTTATTGTAAATTCTTCTGAATTATGCCATGATTATTTTATAATGCAAAAACATGCCTATAAGATAATAAAGATAAAGGACACATAATACAATTGAAAAGGAATAAATAGACATGAAGACAATTGAATGATAACAAGAAAAAATCAAATATATTATTGATCAGAATAAAAATTTGGAAGGATAACATCTACATCTATCCAAGTGCAATGGTTCATACCTTTTGATTCTGTAATTCTACAGTAAAAATTTTCCTATAGATATACTTAAATGTGTATTCTTATATCTATCTGTATCTCAATGTAGAAACAGATATATAAAGATAGTACTTTAATATTATTGTAATTTAGTAAAGTGGAAATAAGATAAACCTCTATATACTGATATGGGATGCAAACAATGATAAGTTATTCATTAAAAGATAAATCAGGGTATATATGTGAATGTATGTAACATCTCTTTGTATTAATTTATATTATTTAAATGCATGCATAAGTATACAAATTCAATATTTCTTAATACAAATGGGCACCAAGAAGATTAATTTGCACTTAATTAATCACACAGCTAAAAAGACTCCTGAAGTCTAAATTGTGAGCTGGTATATAAGACTCTGAGGCCTTTATTTTCTAGTCTATGCTGCAACACTTCTCTTATTCCCACATCTGGGCTTTTATCCCTGCAGTTCCTTCTTCTGTGAAAAGCCTCAGGTCTTCCCTCTCTTATGCCCTGTCTATATTTAAGGCTAAATCATTTACTTTTCTTCTATTTCTTCAGTGCACACTTCTTCAGTGACTTCAATTGTCATTTTAAAAATGTATTAGACCTGTGTCTTATTTCAGGAAAAGGGCCACATCTAACATTTGTTTTGTATTCCTTAAATTTGCAACATCCACTGAGCTTTTGAAATGTTTGTTATCTACTTAAATAATTAGGGTAAGTGACAGAAGTAGACTGGCAAAGAAAAAAGAGAAAGAATAACCGAACTTGTCCCTCAGTGGAACAGTTGAACAGTCTTCTGAAAAATGATACCTTCTGACCTGCTGTGGAGAGAGAAAGGAAATATCACAAAGGCAAATATGGTTGTCCATCAAGAAAGACTTGGAAGTTTGGGTACTATTTGGTTCTTGGTTTGGCTTGAACATGTGTGAAATATAAATGGGATAGATTGCAACAAGTAAATGGCATCAGTGGTATGGTTAATAGGGAAGTAGTGACCAGACTGTGACAACAGGTAAATTCTCAAATCAGGAATACAGGCTGAATCAGCTTTACTTGTGCCCCACAGTTCATTGTAGTTTTATTCCAAATAATAAAATATCTTGCATTGCATTCTTTCCCACTGTGACTTTTTTTTTCATGGGCAGGTACCGAGAACTTGCCTGCTGAGCCACCATGGCCCAATCCCCTCTGTGTCTTTAATAGCTTAGTAATAACTTTGGCAAATGTAAAAGAAATAGCAATCCTCAAACATCTTCTTGCAGAAAATAAGAAAACTATGAAATAACAAAGTTATACAGAATACATTTCTTAGAAATAGATGGAAAACACATCTAGGGTAGTAAAAGTGATTGTAGGCATTGGGGAGGAAGGGAGGCATGGAGGAGGACTGGTGGTGGGTTGGTGATTGTAGAAGGCAGAGACAGAGGCAATAGGCATGTAGAAGCTTATATATAAAATGGAATGATTGTGAGAAACATATGGATACCACCTTCCAGTTTCCTTATGTATATTACCTTCTTGAGCCCTTACAGCCTTTCTTTGAGTCAGGAAGTGCAGAAAGCTGAGCCATGAAGCATAATAGTTAATAGCATATGCCTGAAAGTAATCACATCCCTGCAAAGAAGGTGTGAGGAAGTGATGCAATTAACTCTCATTTGTTTTCCAGAAAATCCACACAGTCATAATACTTATTCAGTAAGTTGTTTGTGACATTCACTGATAAAAATTCCATTGTTGATTGCCCACAAGTTATAAGCTGTACATACATGTTACCTGTGATTTCTTTTTCACTAATCATATTGTGGCAGAAATTGAGGTTTGGAAAGATTAGGTGGCAAAGCTCACAAGTCTCCCAACTGTTCCATCCAGGTAGGTATGCTATAGGTGGACCCAGGGACATTCCTGGTAGATGGAAAGGTTTCCATGAAAGAAACTGAATGTGAGTCAGGGAGGATGCAGGAGGCATTGACAATAGAATAAATAAAAAGAGGAGAACAAAGATGCTGTTGAATAAGTGAAGTGGAGATGGACTGGTAAAGAGAGTTGAATAGCAGATGGGAATGTATAATTTTGTCTGTGTCAATAAAGATTCACTCTAAGTTCTAGAGTCCTACATCATAAGGGCTGGCAGGACATTATATATTATCTAGAGCTGTAGCTGTCAACCTTTTTTTCTCTCTCTTTCCTAACAGGAAGTTAACCATCCCTTAAAGAAATTACACCCAGAGTCTTAAAAAATTAATGTAAATAAAAACTAAGCATTTGTGTTTGAAGAGCACTGAATCTTTTGGCTCACATTCTGATTCTTATCTAGTAGAACTATCCTCACTCTGCAGCTGAGGAAGCTGAGGCTCAGAGATGCCAGTAACATGTGCAAAGAACAGATTAATTAGTGATGCAATCTGGAAACAAAACCAGTTCTCATTTCCTGACTCCTGACCCAGTGTTCCTTATACTTAGCTAGCCCTTTACAAGAAACCCCTCAGCTCCAGGGCTAGGATGGAGGAGGGTGGGCCTAAGTCATATGAATATAAGGATACTTCCTCACTTCCTTAATACTGTGGTCCTTCTCCACTTCCTGCAAGTAGGGCTGAGGGTAGGGGGTGGAGAAAAGCAAGTGTGACATCTCTGCATTCAGAAGGTTGTATAATAAAAATACAATTGGAAGCCATGCTCTTTGCAAAGTACCTACCACACAGCAATCAGCCTCACTTAAAATCTACCAGCCATGTAAGTCATCTTTTCAGTGGAGCTTTTCTTCTTCTTTACAGTAGTAACTCATATGAAACACAAATAATCTGTTTTTCTCTTCAGCTATAGAACATTGGGGTTAAGAATTTGAGTCATGTAATCAACGTACCAATGCCACACGCTATACTATATAGATGTATTATAGACACATATGCTGTAGGTGTATATTATTAGACTAGGCATTTAACTTTTAAAGTCCTCAGCTTGCCCTTCTTTAAAATGGGAGAAACCATAAATATTTAATGGGATAAACAGGTATCATACTTGACACAGTGCTCAGAAATATAGTTAGTCAAAGTAAAAGTGAATTGTTTCACTGTTGTAATTATTATGCTCCAAAATTCTATGTTCATTTAGGGAAATAGGAACTGCTGAAAAGAATGACTTGGGTTGATTCAGGTTCATAAAGACAGATGGAATCCGTTATATTGTGGGTCTGGGTCTGTATTAGTTAGGGTTCTCTAGAGAAACAGAATCAACAGGGAACACTTGCAAGTATAAAATTTACAAAAGTGTCTCATGTGACTGCAGGAATGCAGAGTCCAAAATCCGCAGGGCAGGCTGTGAAGCCAACTATTCTGATGGATGGCCTGGATGAACTCCACAGGAGAGGCTCACCGGCCAAAGCAAGAAATGGGACCTATCTCCTCTGAGTCCTCCTTAAAAGGCTTCCTGTGATTAGATTTAGCATCATTAATTGTAGAAGACACTCCCTTTTGGCTGATTACAAATGGAATCAGCTGTTGATGCAGCTGACATGATCATTACCTAATCCTATGAAATGTCCTCATTGCAACAGACAGGCCAGTACTTGCCCAATCAGATAAACAGCTACCACAACTTGGCCAAGTTGACATGTCCTTAACCATGACAGGGTCATTGCTGAAGCATCAAGGTCAGTAATCATCATTGAGCAAACTGTTAATCAGTAATTATATAATCATTAGTTTCTGCTGTACTTTGACCATTCAATAAGTAGAAGCAAAGCGCAAAATTTCAAAAATAATTACCATATTATTTGCAAAAGACCACATAAAAAAGAATCAATTTCACTGGATTGTTTTGAAGATGAAATGGTACAATCATTGTAATATTCTCAGCACAGTGACTGGTAAATAATAATCTCATAATAAAATTACTAGAGAAGCAACATTGATGTTTAGGGACACTGATTCTGGAGTCAGAAAATATGGACTGCATTCCAGCTTCACCACCTACCAGGTGTGTAAGCTTTGTTGAGTTTCTTAAGCTCTGTAATAATCATCCTTCATCTGTAAGGGTGAGTAATCATAGGATTAGTCTAGTGCCTGGAACAAGGTAGATGATTAATAAAAGTTACCTATAAAGAATGACAATCATATAGGGAGAAAAAGGAGGAGAAACCTACTTTACATAGAATGATCATTTGAAAAAAGATGAGAAAACACAGGTTGGAAACTGTGCAATAGTGAATTATCAATGCTTTAAGTTCCTTAGCATAGCTAAAAGCTAAAGGCTAAGGTACTGAGTGAGTGAATGAATTAAAATTAAAAATAAAAAAATAAAAAAACTTTACTGAATTCTTGGAAATAGATGAAGTAAATTGATAGCTAATTGTAAATCATATTTGCTTTTGTTTATGTTTACCAGCTGTCATCTGGAGCTCACATGAGCACCTATTAAGTGGGAAATCAAAACAATATGACAGAATTTATTCTTTTAAGTATTGCAAGAATCCAAAGCTGTGAAAAAATAGTCTCTAGTTTCTTTCTAATCATTTATTTGGCCACAGGGATGAGAAACCTGCTCATTGTGTAACCATGATCACAAGTCAGAGTCTGAGATCACCTATGTATATCTTTTATCCCTTACTTCTCCCTCACAGATGTCACCTACTCTTCTATTATTACCCCAAGATGATTATGGAATCTCTCTCTGAGGTTGCATGACCTCAGAGGTTGCATGACCCAGCTTTTTGCATAGTATTTCTTTGACAGTATGGGGATCATCCTTCTCATTGTCATGGCCCATGACTGCTACATGGCCATAGGTAAGTCCTTGCACTACAGATTATCATGGATTCTTGGGTGTGCTGACTGCTTCTGGGAACAGTCTGGGGGAAGGGAACTATGCAATGATATGACTTCTCTTTACATACCAAATACCCTTTCGTGGCCTCAATGTCATTGACTGCTTTACATGTGGATTGTTTCCATTGTTGAAAACCGGCCTGCATGGACACCTGTGCCCTGGGATTCCAAATCATCTTCAATAGTGGGGTGATGTGTATACCATCTTCTTTATGCTCATTGCTTCCTCCATGGTCATCCTCTGTTCCCTGAGGTCTTGCAGCTCTAAAGGGTAGTACATTGCCCTCTCCACATGTAGTTCTCACTTCATCATGGTTGTCATGATCTTTGTGCAATGTAACTTCTTATACATGAAAATTGTGTCCACTTACCCCATAAACAAGGTGATGGCTGTGACCTTTGCTATTGTATAACCCAAGTTAAATCCCCTGATCTACATTCTGAGGAATACAGAAGTGAAAAATATCATGAGAAACCTTTGGAAGAATCAGGGGACTTCAGTAGGCAAGTAACTGTCATGCTGAGAATACCATGTGTTTTCCATAAAAAGAAGTTATCCTTTTAGAAATATGGGAGAAATAAAACTTTCCATTCTCTGTGAGAAGTGAGGGGGATCTTTTGAAAGTATCAGTCTGATTTATGATTTAAAGTGTTTTGGGATTCTAATACTCTCCTGCTTTTTACCCTTCTTTGGCTCCCCATTGCATTTAGAAACATTTTGCCTTCTCTTAGAATTCCCATGTTAATCTAATTACTCTCTATACCTCTCCAACCACAACTAAACTCCTCAACCTCTTCTTTACCATGTCCATGCTATGTTGTTGTTTTTTTAACCTGTATTCAGAACAATCCAAGCCCTTCCTAACCTCAGTGCCTTTGTGTCTGTCTGTTCATCCCTCTACCTGAAGTGATCTTTAGTGCTTTATATCTTTCTAGACTGAAAGTCTGTGAGGGAAGGAATTGTATTATTTATGTTTGGCCCCAATTAGGTTTCTGTGGAATTATTATACAGTTCAATATCATTTTTTCCAAAATAGCCAAATTTTGATGGTTAGGGGAAAAGGAGACACTCACTAAGCAATTAAAATTAAACAAAAATGGCAGAAATTGATCATTAGAACATTTCATGGAAAAGAAGTGCTGTGATTATTTCTGGGAAATTGCTTCATATTCCTTAGTCAATTAAGGGTTCTATAATTAGGTAATGTTTCAAGTTGCTTTTAATTTTGCTGCAATTTCTTTATGAAAAGTGATCAAATGTATTAATCAATAAGATTCATGATAATGACAAGAAGTGATAATTGATGAAAATCAAAAGGCAGTCTTCATGAGATGAATCTTCTGATTGGAGAAAACACACAGGGAAGCTCTGAAATAACTTCCATGATGTTTTCAAGGAATCATTAAAGAAAGAGTGGAGAGAATATAATGATCTAGGTAGATAGTACCAAGGGGATGAGAGTTACTATATGACCTGGCAATACAACTTGTAGGTATATACCCAAAAGGATTGAATGCAGGGATTCAAAGAGATATTTACACACATATGCTCATAGTGATATTATTTACAATTACCAAAGTATGGAAACAACACAAGTGTCCATCAATATATGACTGGATGAACAAAGTTGGCTGTACACATACAATGGAATATTATTCAGTCACATAATGAAATCTAGTTTTGATACATATGACAACATGAATGAACCTTGAAGACATCATGTTGAGTGTAATAAGCAGATGCAAAAGGACAAATATTGTATTATCTCACTGTCATGAAATAATTGGAATAAGCAAATTCTTAGAGACAGAAACTAGAAAACAGGTTGTGCTGGTTTGAATCTGCTGTGTACCCCAGAAAAGCCAAGTTCTTTTATCCTCATTCAATATTGCTGAATGGGAACTTTTTTATTGTTTCCATGGTGATGTGGCCCATGCAAATGTAGGAGGTAACATTTGATTAGTTGGTTTCCATGGGGATATGTCTGCACTGATTAAAGGTGTGGTTGCTTACTGGAACCCTTTAACAGGGAACCATTTTGGACAAACCTCAGTGCCAAAAGAGTCCACACGACCAGAGACCTATGGAGATGAAGAAGGACAATGGCTCTGGGGTAGAGAAAACTAGCAGACCATGTGTCCTTCCAGCTGGGAGAGAAACCCTGAACTTCATTGGCCTTTCTTGAGTGAAGGTAACCTCTTGTTGGTGCCTTAATTTGAACATTTTCACCACATTAGAACTGCAAACTTGCAACTTAATACAGTCCCCTTTCCAAAAACCATTCTGTTTCTAGTATATCAGATTACAGCAGCTTGCAAACAAAAACACAGGTCATGAGGGGTTGGGATCAGGGTAGGAAATGGTAGTTGATGCTGAATTTGTCCAGAGATTCTGATTGTGGTAATAAAAAACTGTGGTGAAAGATGCTGGCAAGAGTAGTGTAGCATTGTGAAGGAATTATCAGCACTGAGTTATAAATATTTATTTGAATGTGGTTACCAGAAGATATTTTAGTATTTAAGAATAAAAATTTAAAAAAACCTAGAAGCAAAGAAGCATAGCCCAGCACAATGCAAACAGTGAATCCTAATGTAAACTATGGATTATAGGTAATAGTAGAATTATAATATTGTTTCATCAGTTGTAACAAAGCTACTACACTAATGCAAAGTGTTTATAATAGGGAAATCTGCATGTGTTGGGGGTATATCTTACTCTATTTTCTCTGTGCTTTTTATATAAACCTACAAATTATCTAATAAAAATTAATATTTATCTCCCCCCTTAAAAAGAAAAAAGGTGCTAACTATCAGTACATTTAAAGAATTGGATGAATCCCTGGGGAATTATGCTGAAAGGAAAAGGCCAATCACCCACAATAACTTACTGTATGATTCCAATAGCATAATAATTTTGAAATAACAAAAGCATAAAAATAAACACAGATTAGTAGTTGCAGGGGGGCAAGTAAGTACATTCTGTTTTGTTTTGTTATTTTTTTTAGATGCATGGTCTGTGCATTGAACCAATGTCTCCTGCATGGAAGGTGAGCATTTACCACAGAACCACCAATGCACCCAGGTTTGATGTCAAAAGATCAAAAGTAGCAATTCTTGCAGTGTTGGAACTGTTTGCTGTCTTGACATTGGTGGTGGATTCACAAAATGTAATAAAATTATGTATAAACAAATATACCCACATGAGCAAGTACAAACAAAGTGGGAAAATATTAGTAGGAATAATAGACTTTGTCAATGTCAATATCTTGGTTTGACATTATATCATCATTTTGCATAATGTTGTCATTGGTGGAAACTAAATTTAAATGTACATGAGATCTCTCTGTATTATTTATTACAACTGCAGGTGAATCTACAATTATCTCAAAAAAGTTTCAATATAAATCACATATATTCATGGATACACAAAATTCTACAACCTTGATATTTCTCAGGTTTTGAACATCACCACAAAAATCCCAACAAAAGGCTGAACCCATATGTAGGAACTTCACCTTAATTATTAGTCATTTTAAATAACTAATGCTTTTGGTAGATGATAGTACACAGAATATTTAATAACTAGACCTAGATTTCAAATTACTCATCTAACTACCTCTATATACATATTCTTTAACTTGACTCATTCCAAAAGTACAGAGTCAAATAAATGAATTAAAATCTTACAGAGATTATAGGATTATATAATACATGTTAAAACAGAAATTTTGATTAGGCAAGGTAGAGATGAAATAAATGTGGTCCAAGGAAATTCATGAAGATTTTTGAGTTTTTATTCAAGGACTGATAAAGAGTGTCTTCTGTATTCAGTTTGAATGAGTACAGGAAACAAGAATTAAAGTTTTGTTTCTATTATGTCTTACTTAAAAATCAATTATACTTAAATATATTCTTCACATGATTAGATTCAAATGTTTAAAAAACAGAGCACTAAGACAGAATTAGGAAAATTGTGAATGTTCATTTGGAGGAATATAAAGCAAAACCTCAACCTGTGAATATGATACTGACAGCTCTCATAAATATCCTCTTTAAGACTAAAATATTTTTTATATCACTAGTTTTCTATACAGTATCTTAATTATTGGAAAACTTTTGGAATGATGCAGTGACATTTTGCCTTCAGTTAGCTGAAATGTTTCAGTCACTTATGAAAATCATCTTGTTATCTTCTCAGCCAACATGAGTTATTCTAGCATTTCCTGGTGCCAAGGTGATTGGAATCAATGCAACTCCTGATATAGCATGTCATTATTTGATTATGATATTATGAGGTGATGTATATTTGTGCATGAAGCATGGTTATACTAGGCTACTTTCACCATGGAAACATGCCTTTTGAAACAGTCTAATATAAAACCAAAAGAAACACTAGAGCTGAATTTACACTTCTTTGGTAATCAAAAAATCAGAAATTTTTTCTACCTAAAGTTTCTATTAGGAGCAAAAATATTTTTATTTCATAATTCCTGATATCTTTTAGGTAGGTAATCTGGTGGAACCTAAAGTAGAAATATTTTGAAACTTCATTTCTCCCTGCAAACATGGTCATATTAAAAATTGAGTCTTGACATATAAGGAATATGAATTTCCTACTTAATTCTGAAGAAAAGTGTCACTTTTATTTTTTGTTTCTTCATCATTTATTGTCCTGTAGTTTTTCTTACGCTTATTTAGCTACCAAATAGTCTCACATTTTCCTTCCTCCCCTTTGTGAAGAGCAACGTGAACATCCAAGGAGGGCATGCTGAGATACTCAGGAAGGCACAATGGCTGATACTGGTTAAGGCATCCAAATGTAAGACTCTTCCATCACCATCCACAGGATGTTTACACTTTTTCAGAGAAAATGAACTTTGCAAATTTTATTGAAGGATAAGGGTCTATCTATATAGAATCCCCAGTTAGGCAGTCTTAGACTAAATTTCCAAAGTAGTATTTTCCAGGGCTGTCTTATCTACTCCTCAAGTTAGCAAGACAACAACTTGATTTTTTAATTGACCTGCTTCAGATTAGCTCATGTTGATAAATTCTGAAAAGGAATAGAATAAAATCTAGAAAAGAAATTTGGTGGCCACATAAATATTCACACACAATCATTCACTGTTAACCAAAACTTTACTTTCTGAATAAACATACGAACAGGAAGCTAAATCAACATGTGACACTGCCAAAAAGTCAATAGAATTCAATTGCATCATCAGGCTTTGTTCAAATGATTATGGGGCATGGACATATTGTTAATTATTTCTTGGTAAGGATATTTAATCTTTCCTCTCTATATAACATAAACTAAAATGCTGAGGAAATATAAACAAGATGCCCCATAAGTTATTCATCTGCTGAATTTTGTTTCTTTTGATATCATAACATTTTCATGGCATTTTTCACTTCTACATAACTCAATATATGGATCAGAAGGTTCAGCAAAGATGTCCCAGTTGGATAAAACACAGTCACCATTTTGTTCCCTGGAAATGTGATAGGTGGTCATGTGCTTATGAATATACATAGCCAAAAAATTTGACAACCTCAGTACCTTGGGATGTAAAGGTGGAAAGACCTTTCTGCCTATCATCTGCACTGTGGTTTCTCAGGGAACATAAAATAATTTCATCAGATATAAGCAATATTATGGAACTCACCATGCATATAGCTCCAATATTAGACACAACTTGCAAATTTATCAACAAATTTATTGTTGAAAGGCAACAGTTTTCTTTATCATTGTATGTTGGAGACATTTTAACAATGATTGTCAGGGTATATATATATTTCAGGTTATTATGTTTAGAGTTTGTTGAACTTCTTGAAGGTGAAGATTAATGTTTTTCAACAATTATTGAAATTTTCAGCTATTGTTTCTTTGCATATTTTTCTGCCCCATTTTATATCTCTTCTGTTTCTCAACTTTGTGCAAGTTGGTGTACTTTCTCCAATGTTCTGTTATTTACTTTCACTTTTTTCTTGAAGTTCTTCAGATTTCCTAGACCCTAATGACCTATTGCCATGTTTGCATACATTTCCTTCTGCCAGCTCTATTCTAATGCTATGTCCTGTTTGTGATTTTTTTTCAACTATTTCAATTTTCACCTACATTATTTTTATTTTGGTTGTTTTTATAATTTCCAACTTTTTTGATAGTCTCTACTTGTTGAGACATTTTCATCACATTCTTCTTTAACTCTTCAGGTATTATTCATTAGAAATCAATTATTCTTTTAATTCTTTAAATTTTTGAACATCTTTACTGTTTGCACTGTTTTTGTCAGTTAGTGCAATATTTGGGCTCTTTCAAAGAAGTTCCTATTGCCAGATATTTTTTCTTTCTATGTCTCAAACTTTCCTATTTCTTAGAATGTCTTATAATTATTTTTTCTTGAAAACTGGACATTGGTAAAAACCTATTGTATAAATTGTGGCTCATTATTTTCCTACACCTAAGAGGTTAATATTTATGTTAACTTGATTAGTCACTTATTTTTAGAGGCTTACTTGTACTGTCTTTGTGAAGTCTCTTTCATAGCAGTGTGCAGACTGATGATTGCATTCAGACTTTTGTTTTTTTCATTATCATTTTGCTTGATAACATAGGGATAACCTGTGGGTCAGCATAAGCCACTTGTTCAAAGATTCTGTTTAAACCTGCTTACGCCTTCTTAGTCAATTGGAGTTTGACAATTTACCATTGTGTGAATGCTCCCAAATTTATGAATTTATGTTGTTTCTTTTTCAGCAAGGTACTATAGTAGCTTGGATTTTCCCTTTCTGGTTGCTCTTAATAGGGTGCAGCCTTGGGTAAGCACACAATTTTTCAGACTCTCAGAGATGAATGTCAGTTTACTTTTAAATATGACTTCATGGGATCTATTCCTGTCTCAAAGATTCTTATTGTTCAATGAGTGACTGTGCTCAAACTCCTAGCATTAAAGAAGTTTTGACATTTTATTGATTGATTCATCACTATTGAGGAATGTTTTGATTCTTCCCAACATCTAATCTTAATTACTCTTGTGTAGGTACAGACTTACCAAATTCCTTCCACTTAATTACCTCTCATTTGTTTGTTTGTTTTTGGTAATATTTAGTAGTTTTCTATGTATAGTCTTTTACATCCTTAGTTAAGTTTATTCCTAGGTATTTGATTAATTAAGGTGTTATATTTTCCAGGTTAGGAAAACAGTACCAACAAGATATGTGTATTTGTCACTATTATATAAATGTTATGTAAATATTATGAGGTTTCAATAGAAATTGTCTTATTTGGCTGTGGGATGGGCAAGTACAACATAAAGTAAGTCCTGAACTAGGAACTCTTTTGAAAATGTTCAGTGAGTTCCTAAGTGAAGATGGCTGACTGAGTAGAGGTGGAAGTTCTCCCTTGTGACCACTGAAATAATCACTTCTCTTAAATCCTTCTGCTGATTGAATGACAATTCTTTCATTTTTGATGTCAATTTCTTCAGTTGTTTGTAAATGTAATTAACCATAGATGTGATCAAATTACTGATGATGTAAATCCACAAAACTATCACCACAGTAACAATCAGACTACTGCTTCCCTTGACCCCACAACTAGGCCCCATAACCTGGCAAAGTTAAAAACAAAGATATTTGCTTTATATTTATAGACAAACACTCATAAAAAATTGAGGAAGAAATATTCATAAACATTATACTCCTTGTTTATACAAATGGTCACATGTTATAGCTCAGATTTATAAATACCTTCATCCATTATTCATTCCATATTCCCTTTATATTCAGCAGTCACCTCTCCTGGCTTTGTTTCTTTTACTGATATGGTGGGCCAAACCTTCACTCCTGAGCTTTCTGGGGATTTTAGTTATTCCTGGAGTGCGTTGTTGCAATTTTCCATTAACTAATCACAAGGTATTGTAGTAGTGAGCAACACCTTAGGGGATCTTCTATATTTAAAGTAAGCTCTTCCTTACCTCCATTGTGAGTTTCAGTCCTATTTTCCCTTGATCAGGATCAATCACCTCAGCCACCGTAGTCAGCTCATTCTTTGCCTGTTGATCCAGAAGCATGAAGAACCCAAAGTGATTCCATGGTAGTCTTAACTTCTAGTTCAACTGAATAATTATTTTACCTTCTGGCGGAAGCATTCTTCCTTTTGGAATTAAGATTGAGTCTGATCTGCATCATTGATGTTTTCTGGATTTGTATACATTTCATTTGGATTAACCATAATTTCCTGCTTCTTTTTTATCTTTCAATATTTTTTTCACTCTGTTCATTTTAGTATTTCAAAGTGTTAACTCTAGGACTTAGTCCCTGAACTGCCTATTTCTTGAGTTTGTATCCTGCTCTTGTTTTTTCTTGAATTCCAGGAGTGAACAATACCAAACAAATCAATGTAAAATGAACATTTCTCATTTTTTTGCAAATTAGATTTGTGTGGGCTGGTGTCCTCCTCCAAAATCAAGCTCTCCAATCAAAAAGTCCATCCCCAGGTGAATGTGAAGTGAAGCCTTCCCTTTATTTTTTGGGCACTGTGACTTTTTCTGAGCTTTTGTTTGCTACTGGCCTTAAGAGTTCTTTTGTTCAACTGAATTTTAATTTATTTTTACTGTCTATGAAATAGACTTTCTCCCTCTCCTTGGAGCTCTGTTATAAGATTTAAAACAAGGAAGCCTTTGTTCAGGCTGTGTGACTTAATTATTTCTTACACTGCTTTAGCTCTTCCAGAGTTGCTTTCCTTGGGAGAAAAATTTGAGCAAGGGAGCATGATGTCTAAAAGAGGTCAGTTTTTCCCAGCCATACAAAGTCAGAGAACAGCAATGGGAGCCCAGGCTGACAACATAATATACTGGATCGGGCATGGGTGAGAGCCCCACTAAGGTGCCAGGAGAAATTCTTATTTCTACTAAAATTGTGTTTTCTTGATTCAACACTTGACCAATTAGTGCATCCTTTAACTGTTTTCTGTAGTTCTAATGAAGGGTATTGTCTTCAATACAGCCTTCTATTCTTTTTGCATGAAGGCCTTTGGAAAAATGGCCACCTATAAGTTAGGGTCCAAGAGCTAAAGCAGCTGATCAAAACTAGTGATCAGTGATCTGACCACACAACCCCCCACTAGTCTTGGAGTATTAGCATTACATGTCCCACTCAGGCATACTTTCTGCCATGATGTTATGGGATGAAGTATGGTAGCTACTGCATAAAGAGTGAAATTCAACTCTATTTACCAGCATTTGTCAGCATCTTCATCCAGGTCTTCCCAGCATGCTTTAAGTGTTCTATTAGATTTGTGAGTTCAAAATAGTTGATTCAGACTGTTCCTCCCAGTTCAATAGTTGTTTTGGTGGAGGAACTGATTCCTAGAGATTTTTACTCTGCTATCCAAATATCCTCTGCCAGTAACCCACTACTATGAAAACTAAAATATTTGGGAAGAATTTGCAGCTGGTACTACCTTGATCAATTATCCATTATTGACTGAGGGAGCAATTACATCATTCACATAAAATTTTACCATGGTGCCAACAAACTAGACAACTTAGAAAAGATGGACAAATTCCTGGAAACACACAAACAAGCTACACTAACTCAGGAAGAAATAGAAGATCTCAAGAAACCAATCACAAGTGAAGAAACTCAATCAGTCATCAAAAATCTTACTACAAAGCAAAGCCTAGGGCCAGATGGCTTCAAAGGGGAATTTTAGCAAACATTCCAAAAAGAACTAACACCAATCCTGTTCAAACTTTTCAAAAAAATTGAAGTAAAAGGAACTCTACCTAGATAATTTTATGAAGCTAATATCATTTCAACACCAAAACCATGTAAAGTTATAAGAAAGAAAAAGTACAGGCCAATCTTCCTAATGAACATAGATGGAAAATTCTCAGCAAAATATTATCAAATCAAATCCAACAACATATTAACAGAATTATACACTGTAACCAAGTGGTGTTTATACCAGGAATGCAAGGATGTTTCAACACAAGAAAATAAATTAATGATATACAGCACATTAACAAATCAAAAGGGAAAAATCAAATGATCACCTTGATTGATGCTGAAAAATAATCACCAAAATTCAACATCTTTTTCTGATAAAAACACTCCAACATATAGGAATCAAAGGTAACTACCTCAATATGATTAAGGGAATATATGAAAAACTTATAGCTAGCTTCATATTCAGTGGAAAGAGACTGAAAGATTACCCCCTCAGATCAGGAATGAGATAAGGATGCCCACTGTCACCACTATTATTCAATATTGTGCTAGAAGTTTCAGATAGAGCAATCAGGCAGGAAAAGTAATAAAAGGCATCCAAATTGGAAAGGAGGGAGTAAAGTTTCATTATTTACAGATAGCATGATAGTATGCTTGGAAGATCTTGAGAAATATACAGCAAAGTTACTTGAACTAATAAAAAAATGAGCAAGGCAGTGGGATATAAAGTTAATATGCAAAAATCAGTAACATTTATGAACACAAGCAATGACCTAGCAAAGGAGTCAGTTAAGGAAAAAAATCCACTCAAAATAGCAACTGAAAGAATCAAGTACTTAGGAATGAACTTAACTAGGGATGTAATGGATTTGTACACAGAAAACTACATAACATTGCTAACAGAAATCAAAGAAGTTAAAAATAGGTGGAAAGAAATTCCTTGCTCATGGATTGGGAGGTTATGTAGTTAAGATTTTAATTCTACCCAAATTGATTCACAGATTCAACACAGTACCAGTTAAAATTACAGCAATATACTTTGAGGACTTGGAAAAACTAATTAGCAAATTCATCTGGAAAGGAAAGAGACTCTGAATAGCTAAAAGCATCCTAAAAAGGAAGAACAAAGTGGGAGGATTAACACTCCCTAACTTTAAATCTATTATAAAGCTCCAGTGGTCAAAACAGCATGGTACTGGCACAAGGATAGAAGTATTGACCAATGTAATAAAATTGAGAGTGCAGAAATAGACTGCCAAATCTATGGTCAACTGATTTTTTAAAAGGCCCCCAAATCCACTGAACTAGGACAAAATAGTTTTTTCAGTAATTAGGTGTGGAAGAACTGGATATCAATAGATGACTGAAGGAGGACCCCTATATTACACCCTACATGAAAATTAACTCAAAGAGGGTAAACACCTAAATAGAAGAACTAGCACCATAAAGCTTCTAGAATAAAATGTAGGGAAACATCTTCAAGATCTAGTGATAGGAGGTAGCTTCCTAAACTTTATACCCAAAGCACAAGCAACAAAATAAAAAATAAATAAATGGGAACTCTTCAAAATCAAATGCTTCTGCACCTCAAACACTTTGTCAAAAAGGTGAAGAGGCAGCCAACTCAATGGGAGAAAATATTTGGAAATCACATATCAGACAATGGCTTGATATACTGTAAAAACAAAGAAATACACCTCAATAATAAAAGGACAAACAACCCAATTACAAATTGTGCTAAAGATATGAATAGGCATTTTTCTGCAAAGCAAATACAGATGGATCAAAAGCACATGAAGAAATGCTCATTGACTATAAGGGAAATGCAGATCAAAAGTACAATGAGATATCACCTCACACCTATAAGAATGGCTCCTACTAAACAAACAAGAAACAATAAACGTTGGAAAGGATGTAAGAATTTGGGGCACTTGTGCACTGTTGGTGGGAATGTTAATGGCACAACTACTATTAAAAATTGTTTGGCAGCAGCAAGATGAAATGACATCCTGAAGCACATGCCAAGAAGGACGAACCTTGAGGACATAATGCTGAGTGAAATAAGCCAGACCCAAAAGGATAGATAATGTATGATTCCACTTTAAGGACCAGTATAAAGGTATAATCAGAGGTTCATAATACAGAATATAGGGAATTTAGAGATACACAGAAGCTAGAGATGGGTGAATGGTTAGTTAATGAGGTTGAACTCCAATATGAGGCAATAGATAGAAGTGAAAGAGGTTCTCTAGTGGGCCTATAAGTAATATTACCATATTGGGGATGAACAAAATTGAAAGGGGTGTATAGATGTAAGTGCCCCACTGATTAGCACTAGAAATATGAGCTAGTTCCTTTAAAATTTGTACCATCTGCAATGAAAATCCAGTAATTTCTTTATTCTTGTATATATCTGATCTGTAGAAAGTCAGTTAGACAAATAGTATATACATGGTAGAAATTTTGAATATGAAGTTTAACAGTCTTCCACTGATCATATTCTGCTGAAACATGTTCCTAATTCTGCCAGTTCTTATGAAACATATTAGAACTATATATCTATACAAACATTTCACAGTATGTAAGTGAATTTTTATTCCCAAGAGACAAACAAAAACACAGTTGAAATTAGCAAGTAGGGTTATGGAAATAAAGACTCAGAAAACACATTAGGAATGAGATGGTCAGAAATGTTTCTTTATTGTATCTACTTCCTTCAGTGGTGGGCAAGTTGGCTTAGTTTAATTACAAAGCAATATGGGAAAGGAGCTGATCCTCAGGGAGAGAATATTTCCTGCTTAAAAACTCCTATTTTTCTTGCAATAGTATGCATTTTAGAAGAAGTTTAGCTTCTTTTTCAAAATATAAATTATATAACCTTGAGTCTTTTCCTCATTTTATCTCTGCCTTTTACATCAGTCAGTTAATGTAAAGTATGACCTTTACCTCAAACCAAACAAATAAGCCTGAACTTAGTACCAAATCTACTTTTATATGTAACTGTATTTTTAAGCATTAGCAGAGGACATCCAATTCTAGCAAATGAAAAATCAAATCCTCGAATTTTTAAAATTTCAAACACTGTTTCAGACATTGTTTGTACTTTTCTGAGGTCATTATTAGGAACAGATGAGAACAAAATATAAAACACTTTATAATATAAAGGGCTAGTACGTGAGAGATTGTCATCTTAATTGCTGAAATGTATTGAGTGATTTGACACATTAAACATGTGTTTAAGTGTTTCAAATGTATTAAATCAGTAGATTGTCTCTCATGAAAATCAAATTATATCTAACTAATGAGCATGATAGTGACTAGACATCATTGATAAGGTTGCATATATTACTAGTTTTAAAGAAAGTCCTCACCCATTAAGAATTAAGTTCCATGGCAAACAGATGTGAAAATATTGGAGTAATATTGATGTGTTTTTATTTTTATCTTTAGAAAATTCTTCTAATGAAAAAAGCAAACTTTCTCAGCTTCATTTGCTAATTTCTGAATATTCTTTTCTGCCTTTAAATTCATTTTTTCCAACCTTCTCTGAATATAAGCAGCATATAAATTGTCATAATGTTTTTGTAGCTGATAACATGGTCCTTATTTCAAGGAGAATCATTTTCTTTGAAATTGAAGAAAATCATTATTTCACCAGGGAGACTAGAAAAATAAATATGAAGTATTTGAATGATTTGAATGAATAAAGTTACCAACATTTAACTGAATCATCTAGTTGTTTTCATTCTGAGTTTTATTGAGTAGCTTCTAATGATTTCCAGCACTCAGCAGCTGTTAAGTTACATGACTGTGGAAAATTTGTTTGCTTATTTATCCATTGGAGGGGTGATGTTTAGAAAGGAAACACAATTTAGTTAGGATTAAAATATTTCCAATTTGCACCCATTTTCAAAATGATTGTTTCCTTGCAGAGAGGGAAAAAAATTGAGACAATAAAAGAGGCTAAATTACATACCTGATTGTAAGTTCTGCTGATGATGCCTTGATTTACTAATTGATTTTTATCATTTATTTTCAAATACATTGCCCTCCTTGGAAAGTGGAGAATAATGTTGAGAGGGTATCTAAGGATGGGACAGGAGCTATGGAAACAGCAGGCACAATTAGGAGGATAACAATTTTGACAGCTGTAGTTACATCATCAAAGGTGAGGTACATTATACAAACAAGTCTATAAAAATTTGGAAATTCATTCAACAATAGATTGTATTACATAAGTGACAAAACACATTTATAATTTTGTAGCATTGTGTTCTAAAAAGAATCATGACTTGTATAGTCTAAAACACTTGGAATCATATCGTATCTTTACTGATTATCTACTGAGTTCTGAGTTCTATCTTTGAGTTTATGTACTTACTTTTTAGCATTCCTTACAATCAAATTTTCATTGTAAAAGAGTATAAAATAATGATTGTGGAAGTTTAAATATCTTTGTTTTTTTTTCTTTTTGCATGGACAGACACTGGGAATTGAACCTGGGTCTCCTGCATGGCAGGTGAGAACTCTACCTGCTGAGCCATTGTGGCCTGCCCTTAAATATCTTTGGTACTTCAGTATTTACTCAGAAATATTGTAGATGATAAATGAAATTATTATTGAATTTCATTTTTTTCAGTCACAGAGAATCCTCAGGATGTCCCAGTTTTCTGTAGGCATTGCCCCTGCCCACACGTGTTTACTGTTTTTGCAACCAAGCTCTTAGCCATCATCAACCCTTAATGTCCTTGGCCCAGAATTTTGGGTGTGTCTCCTCTGTGCAGTGAATCTATGCATTTCAAATTAGTTAACACATAATATGATAGTAATCCATCATATCCTGAAAACAATGAGATAATATGCTTCTTTGGCAAAGGTGAATGTAAACAGTATAATTCCTGTACATACACACCACACATAGGCAAAATTAACTCACGCTTTTACTATTAAGGGAGAGAGTCTAAAGTTTGGGTTGAAATTGTTCCTTACGCTTTGAGAACTGTTCCAGAAAAACAAACAATTCAATTCATTTGTAATTTTTCCAAAAAATTGTGAATCAAATTTTATGGAATAAATATAATATCCATCGCATAAAAGTTAAAGAAAATGCTTTAAAAAACTTACACTCTAGATGGAGAAATAAGAATAGTTCAAGTTAAAGATTGATAATCACACCCCAACACAGCCATTTTGTGCACACATTCACAAGTGCTCAAGTTAAATATAGAATGGCAAAGATGAGATCATCAGATAAGTAGTAACTAATGAAGATGTGGATGCATTGGAGAACTCTAGGAGATGAGTTGTAATGGAATGCACTTTTTACATAATAGAAGTGTAATTCAGAATAAAGATTTCACATTCTGATAGAAATTGTTTGTTTCAGTATAGATGCTAAGTGAACCTAATTTTGATCTTTTGAGATTTCTTGGTCAGGATTGTAATCTTAAAAATCCTTTCTCTCCTGCAACAAAATCTGAATAAAATGTGTGACTTATGACTTCACATATCATCCATCCAAATGCAATGTTGTTTAAAAGATTAAATGGCATGCCATATTAATTTATGGTGAGCTCTTCTTTTTTTTATAATAAAATAGGCTAGAGATGCAAGATAATCAGATCTTTAGAGATAGTACATGAAAGCCAACATATTTTACTGCCTATATTTGGATGCTTCATCCATGAAATTATTTTAGATGATTTAGAAAAAATTTACCTGTGCAATAAAATTAATTTTAATTGATAATATCAGAAAACATAATGAAGAGGAGATAGGCATGCCAACTGAAATAATAGATAATTACTGGAACAGAACATAAATTCAAATTTTTAGATTTCAAGTGTTCAGATAGGAAGTGAAATTTAAAATCCCACATTTCATCATCAGAAACAAGGAAATATAACAACTAAAGGTTTTTTAATGGAACAAACATTTTTATTATGGCCATGTAGAGCCATTGGCAGTTATAATGTTTTTTGATAGTGTTGGAAAAAAATGGAAGACATACAATAATAAGATAATGCATGAGAAGACAAGAGCCAAGGAAAGTAAAGTAACTTGTACTTCTGATTAAATCATTCCTACAGATGAAACATGAAAAAAAATGCAGAAGACAATGTTTCCACAATGGAGCAAATTGTACTCCTGGGATTTTCTGAACTTCCAGATCTCCAAGGGTTCTCTTTGGAGTGTTCTCCCTGATTTACATAATTATTTTAGTGGGAAACAGTTTGATCATCATAATAACCAGGCTTGACCCTGCACTACAGGTACCCATGCATTTTTTTCTAGAAAATCTTTCTTCTTTGGAAATCTGTTATGTATCTATCACTCTACCCACAATTCTTGTAAACCTCTGCACTCAGAATAGAAGCATTTCTATATTGAACTGTGCCATTCAGATGTGTTTTCTCCTTATACTTGGAGCCACTGAGTGCTTCCTCCTAGCTGTGATTGGTGGCCTATGACTGTTATTTGGCTATCTGTAACCCTCTGCACTATCCTCTAGTCATCAACCAAAAGATGTGTATCCAGCTGGCAGTTGGTTCCTGGGTCAGTGGAATTCCTGTTCAGATAGGGCAAATATGTCAAATTTTTTCTTTGCATTTCTGTGATTCTAACCAAATTAACCACTTCTTCTGTGACATCCCCCCCCCAATCTCAAGCTGGCCTGTGGGGGTACTTCTGCACATGTGCTATCTGTCTATTTTCTAGCAATGGTGTTTGCTACAGTCCCCTTTATGTGGATAATTGCTTCCTACAGCAAATCATTTCCACCATTCTGAGATTGTCAACAGCCCAAGGTCAGACTAAAGCCTTCTCCCCATGTTCTTCCCACTTGCTAGTTGTTACTTTGTTTTTTGGATCTGCCGCAATCAACTATTTAAGACCTAAATCCAGTCATTCTGCAGGAACTGACACACAGATTTCTGTTTTCTATACCATTGTGACTTCAATGTTTAATCCCATGATATACAGTATTAAAAACAAGGATGTTATAGCAGCACTAAAAAATTATTATTTAAAAAATAGCATTGATAATCATAGTTGTTATTACTTTGTAACACAAAGAAATATTTAAATCTCTACATTACCACTTTGACAAGACAATCACTTCTGCCTTATAATGTACTTTTAGATTTATAGCTTGAAATTTACTGTGCTTTAATATATAATAGGAAAATTAACTTACTTTCAATGTCCCATGTCTAAGAGATAAACTTATTGCATATATAAAATATCAATTCACATCACACATTTAAATTAAAATCTATGATAGTGTCCAAGCTTTTAAGAAATTTGACTTTAATATAATGGCAAATATATAAGGTTAGTTGGCTTAATAACTGCTTAAACCTTCACATTTTATTAACTAGCATTCTTCTCTGATTATACAGCACAGAACGGCCACTAAGTGAATAATGAGCATTTTTGAGTGAATGATTAAGTGGCAGAATGGATAGATATTATCCATTTCAATCAATATCATTATTACCTTCAAACTCCTGCCAAAATCCAGAGATTTGAAAGCATTGTAAGTACTGGAAGCATATTTATTTTACTTATGTAGCCCCTATGTTGAATTACACAAGGTATATTCCCCCAAAAATCTTACTTAGCTTTCTCTTTTGTATGTTCCTGACAGAGCACATGATATAATAAAAAATTCCTACCTGACTCAGTCAATGTATTTTATGCATATTTCTATATTATTCTTAGTTATTGTAGTCTTAAAGTAATATGTTTTGGATTGCTTTGTCTCTTTTATTACTTCACTCCCAAGAGATACATTCACAATCCATTTTGGATTAATGCTGCTGTGTATAAAATATTGTCTCTTTGCTTCCCTTCTAAATGGCCAATTATACATTGTTTCATTTAATAATAGTAACATCTTTGAAATAATGTCACCCTAAAGAAAGTATATTTGAAAACACAGAATAGTTATACATGATACAGTGACAGCAATTAGAAATTGCAAAAGATCATTTCACCAGAAATGGTATGGCAATAGAAACATCATGAATATTGAGATAGAGAGTTCAACCTGAATTATCTGTGTGGGCCTAATCTAATCATAGGTGCCAGTGTCATTAAAGTAGGAAAAGGAAGAGGAAAAGGGAAAATGAGTATGTCAGAAAGGTACCACAACGGAAGAAAAATCAGAAGAGATGAGGCACAGTTCTTTTCCTATATATTTCTGTTTTCAAATCATTGATTCCTGCTTTAATTTTAATTATTTCCTTTCAACTGCTTGTCTCAGATTTACATTGCAATTATTTATCTAATTTCTGAAATTGGAAACCTATATTATTGAATTGAGAAATTCTTTTCAAATATACATATATATGTATCCAAATATACATATATGTATATATATTTCAAATATACATATATATGTATATGTATATATATATTTTATATATATGTCTGTAACAAGATTTTGATTTCTCTCACTCTTTGAAAGAATTGCAAGGGTAAGATTTGTATGGTAGCTTCTTGTTATTATCAGGGAACCATGCTCCAAACTACCTGTTCTGTTACCTCTGAATATGTCTTACATCCTTGAGCCACTCTAGGATTCAAGCTGGCTATTGGAGCTTCTAGACAGTAGGAATAATAAAAGACCTTCACTAAGGTTTTTCTCAACAGAGATAATGGCAAATTCACCTGTATTTGTAAAAATATCTTCAAATATTTTTCCAATTTTCTGATGGATTTCCTTATTTACTTTTGAGAGTTTTTGCAGTTCTAGATATAATCTAGATACTATTCATTCATTGTATATGTGGCTAACAACAGATTTCTCCTAGTTTGTAGCTTGTTTTTCATCCTCTTTCAGAAAGTAAGATATTTAATTTTTATGAGGCCCAACATATAAAAATATTCTTTTAAACTCTTTTCTTTTGTGTTAAATTTAAATATTTTTTCCCTAGTCCTAGACTCTAAATATTTTCCTTTTCTGAAAGTGTCACATTGGAATATTCCATTTAATACTGTGGTACATTTTGAATAAATTTTTGCAGAAGACATGAGATTTTAGTTTATATTGATTTTTCCTATACTTGCCCAACTGCTCCCACACTATTTATGGGAAAAAAACTACCCTTCCACTAACAAATTGATTTTCCAACTTGGTCAAAATAAATTGATTCATTCTTCTGTGGTAAACATGGTCATTTTCCAGAAAAACAATGACAATTTAGGTCACAAACTGTCAATAAAGTTGAATATATGAAATCATACAATGAATCTTCTACCACAATAGAATAAAGCTAGAAATCAATAAAATTGGGGATAATGGAAAATTCTGCAATATCTGCAAATTCATCAACACACTCCTGTAAATTCAATGAGTCAAATAAGAAATCAAAAGGTAAATTAAAAGGTCAGCCACAGTGGATCAGCAGGCAGAGTTCTCACCTGCCATGCCAGAGACCCAGGTTCGATTCCTGGTGCTTGCCCATGCAAAAGAGTAAAAAATGGTAAATTAAAAAATGATGTAAAAGAATATGAAACTGTAACATACTAAAAATTATGGGTACAGCAAGGTAGTACTGAGAGGAAAACCTATAACCTAAATCCTTGCATTACAAAAGAACACATACCTCAAACCGGTGTTGTAACATCACAACCAGTGGATCTAGGAAACTAAAAGCAAAATAAACCCATCAGCAGCAAAAGGAAGGAAATAACAAATATCACAGTAGATACAAATGATGGAATAATTAAAACAATAGAATCAACAAAAGCAAAAGTTGACTGTTTGAAAAAATGAATGAAATAGACAAACATTTAACTAGACACAATGTAAAAATATAAATGGTAGACAGGAAGAACCCTAAGCAGAAATGGAAAGAGGGGCAATAGCTACCAATTCAACATAAATAAAATGAATATAATATGGCTCTCCAGAGAAACAGAACTGTCAATACACACACACATACACATATTTATGCTATAAATAGATAAATAGATGATAAATATAAATTGATGGGTCACGCAAACCACAGGGATGGGCACATCCAAATTCCATATTACACTTCTATCCTTGCTGAAAGCAATTTCTGTTGTTGATTGTAGATGTAATCAACCATATATGCAATCAATTGATTGATTATTTAAATCCATGAAATACCCTGATAGTAACAATCAAGCCAGTGTTTTGTTTAATGAAAGCCAGTCATATTTACCTAGTAAAGTTGACACAGGAACTTAACCATTACAGTCCATCTCTTCTCAAATTTGTACCCATAAATATTTTCTTAAACTGCACTTCATCTCTAAATAAAAAAAATCACAGACATGCATTTGCCTTACATAATTCAACTATCCTTTTTTGCAACTATTAACACACTAACCCTCTCCCCTGAAGAAGGTGCAAATCCTTGGGTAGCATATTCTTAAGCTTAATATTCTGTAGCAAATACTATGACCCAAAATTAATAAAACATGATATATGATAAAGAGTTAAGATAAGGGGGAAAACAAATATATTTGCTTTATGTATCCATATGAACATATAACAAAACACCAAGAAATACCCATAACCATTATATCCCACATTTCTGCAATGAGTGCTCATAGATTGCATTTATAACTACATTCTTCCACTATATATCCCACATTCCCTTTAACCTTAGGAAGAATCACCACTGGCTGTGGTACTTTGCTTGTTGGTGTGACCAAAAACTTCATTCTTGACATTTCTGGGTCATTAGTGGTCCTTCCTGCTTTGGGTTGCTTTAATTTTTTTTTTTTTTCAGGTGCAGCTTCATTCAGTGTTCCAACCTAGTTACATTACACTTAGGTATTATTGTGCTGTCCATTTTTGAGTTTTTGTATCTAGTCCTGTTGCACAGTCTGTATCCCTTCAGCTCCAATTACCCATTATCTTACCCTGTTTCTAACTCCTGCTGGTCTCTGTTACCAATGATATATTCCAAGCTGATTCTCGAATGTAGGTTCACATCAGTGGGACCTTACAGTATTTGTCCTTTAGTTTTGGGCTAGACTCACTCAGCATAATGTTCTCTAGGTCCATCCATGTTATTACATGCTTCATAAGTCTAGTCTGTCTTAAAGCTGCATAATATTCCATCGTAGGTATACGCCACAGTTTGTTTAGCCACTCGTCTGTTGATGAACATTTTGGCTGTTTCCATCTCTTTGCAATTGTAGATAATGCTGCTATAAACACTGGTGTGCAAATGTCCGTCTGTGTCTTTGCCCTTAAGTCCCTTGAGTAGATACCTAACAGTGGTATTGCTGGGTCGTAATCCATTCTGCCATTCTATGTCTTTTGATTGGGAAATTCAGTCCATTAACTTTTAGTATTATTACTGTTTGGATAATATTTTCCTCTACCATTTTGGCTTTTGTATTATATATATCATATCTGATTTTCCTTCTTTCTACACTTTACTCCATACCTCTCTCTTCTGTCTTTTCGTATCTGACTCTAGTGCTCCCTTTAGTATTTCTTGCAGAGCTGGTCTCTTGGTCACAAATTCTCTCAGTGACTTTTTGTCTATAAATGTTTTAATTTCTCCTTCATTTTTGAAGGACAATTTTGCTGGATATAGAAGTCTTG
This sequence comes from Tamandua tetradactyla, assembly GCF_023851605.1. NCBI lineage: Eukaryota > Metazoa > Chordata > Mammalia > Pilosa > Myrmecophagidae > Tamandua > Tamandua tetradactyla. Next base: position 94,988,747 of record NC_135330.1, on the reverse strand, counting down.
GTTGGCAGTTTTTCTCTTTTAGTAATTTAAATATATCATCCCACTGTCTTCTAGCTTCCATGGTTTCTGCTGAGAAATCTACACATAGTCTTATTGGGTTTCCCTTGTATGTGACAGATTGTTTTTCTCTTGCTGCTTTCAAGATCCTCTCTTTCTCTTTGACCTCTGACATTCTAACTAGTAAGTGTCTTGGAGAACGCCTATTTGGGTCTATTCTCTTTGGGGTGCGCTGCACTTCTTGGATCTGCAAATTTAGGTCTTTCATAAGAGTTGGGAAATTTTCAGTGATAATTTCTTCCATTAGTTTTTCTCCTCCTTTTCCCTTCTCTTCTCCTTCTGGGACACCCACAACACGTATATTTGTGCACTTCATATTGTCATTCAGTTCCCTGATCCCCTGCTCAAGTTTTTCCATTCTTTTCCCTATAGTTTCTGTTTCTTTTTGGAATTCAGATGTTCCATCCTCCAGTTCACTAATTGTAGCTTCTGTCTCTTTAGATCTACCATTGTAGGTATCCATTGTTTTTTCCATTTTTTCTTCTTTGTCCTTCACTCCCATAAGTTCTGTGATTTGTTTTTTCAGATTTTCTATTTCTTCTTTTTGTTCAGCCCATGTCTTCTTCATGTCCTCCCTCAATTTATTGATTTGGTTTTTGAAGAGTTTTTCCATTTCTGTTCGTATATTCAGCATTAGTTGTCTCAGCTCCTGTATCTCATTTGAACTATTGGTTTGTTCCTTTGACTGGGCCATATCTTCAATTTTCCGAGCATCATCCATTATTTTCTGCTGGTGTCTGGGCATTTGATCAGATTTCCCTGGGTGTGGGACCCAGCTGGTTAAAAGCTTTTTCTGTGAAATCTCTGGGCTCTGTTTTTCTTTTCCTGCCCAGTAGGTGGCGCTCGTGGCGCTCATCTGTCTGCACGGCAGTCGGCCCGGGAAACCGCGCGTGGAGGCGGGGGTCGCTGGCCGCCGCAGCTTGGGAGAGTGCCAGTCCTAATTGCCCAGCTGGCCCGAAACGCCAAGCGTGACGGGAGGGCCCCGCTATCCAACATTCCCAGTCAGACCGGGGAGCCACGTGCGTGGAGGGGACCCCAGTCGCCAGCCGCCCCGGCCGGGAAAACGCGCGCCCCTGGGTATCTCACCGCAGCAGATTCTCCCTGCCCGTTCAGCTGTTCCAGAATGGGGTACGCTGTCTTTTTGGTCTCTGTCGTGACTCTGGGAGCTGTTTCGTATTGTTTCTGTTTCTTTAGTTGCTTTTCTGGAGGAGGAACTAAGACCCGCGCGTCTTACTAAGCCGCCATCTTCTCCGGAAGTCCGGGTTGCTTTAATTTTTATTGACGTTAATCAGAGGGCATGGTTGTACTAAGAGACACCCTAGGGGAACTCCTGTATTTCAGGCAAACCCTTCTTTACCCCCATTGTGTAGTAACATTTCTATTTCCGTTTGAGAGTCAGGATCATTAACTTCAGTCAGTAAAGTGATTTTCTTCTTTGTGTGTTGATTCAGAGGCATGAGGAGCCCTAGGTACTACTTGGGTCCCAGTATTAACTTCCAGTTCAATGGAATCACTATTGTTTATTTGGCTCAAAGCATTGTTTCTTTTGGAACTAAGCTATGTAGACTTGCAGAGCTTAAGATTGTTGGGAAAGAAAAACTCTTCTTGTGGGTCACAAGGGAAAATAGTAAATGATGACCCTCCCATTCCCATCCCTCAATTCCTGCACCCATGAATCCTGGCTATTGGAGTATAAGCACTATAAAGTAGATTCAAAATTGCAGCATATTTAGCCTTAGAAATGTCACCCCAGTCCTACAAGATATAGCCACTTAGCTAGTATTATAATTGAATTTTCAAAAGGTCATTCAAACTTTCTTTCATATGAGCAGTTTCAGGGTGATTGGAAATGTGGTAAGACTAGTGAATTTCATGATCATGTGTCCATTCCAAAACTTTGTTTATTGTGTAGTGGGTTCTGTGATCAGAGGGAATTCTGTGTGGATTGCCTGATAAATCCACAAATGGTAGTTTTGGTATTAACATTGTGTGCAGGAAATGCAAATTGGTATCATGAGTATTTGCCTTTTCCTGTAAGAACAAAACCTTGCCCCTTCTATGATGAAAGTTGTTCAATGTAATTAACCTTTCATCAGGCAGCAGGTTGATAAACTTCAAATGGTTTCATATCAGGGACTGAGTGTTCGTCTCTGCTCCTGGCAGATTTGGCACTCAGCAGTGGTTTAACCAGGTTGGCCTTGATGAATGTTGCTGAACCCATGCATTATCTGCCTCCCTGTGGCTGTGGCCTCTTTGGTCATGAGCCCTGTGAGCCATGACGGTACTTATAGTGGTTTCCAATAAGTTTTTCCTATCATAATCACCCTGATTCTACAAGTCCAGACACCAACATTGTGATTTTGTCATTTACTGATTTTTATTGCAATTATGCATTCCCAAACTGGGGAAATGATAAAATGGGTCTTAGTCTCACCAACCTACTGTGAGATAGATATCAGTTAAAGCTTAACTGATCCTCTGACTTCTAGAGGCCCTACTCTATCTGGCGGTCACACAGTAATGCTTGAGGCTCTTGGAATGAATATCATTTCAGAGCCAACATCAAATAATCCCTGAAATGTCAGATCATTTATTTATCCTTGATGCAAAATATCCTTGGTTAAAAACCATAAAACCTTTTGGGGAAACTTGGAGGAAATTTTACAGTATAAATGTGTATCCATGTAACCGGGTCCTTCTCTAAGTGTACTAACATTATACTCAGTTCTGTGTCTCAGGTCTTGGAATTGATTGAAGGCTGTGACTATCCATTTTTGTGATTCATATGTTAGGCTTGAATTAGAATACATTTGCATATATATATATATCCAGTAAAAATTTAGTATTCTGCCCATCTATGTCATCCCATGATCAACTAGTTTACACCATGAGTACCAGCAAGTCAGAATATTCTGATTACTGCTATGGCACTGCTGTTTGTTACAGGAGCCACACCTTCCTTGTTTCTGGTAATTGGTGTGCCACCTAGCTTTTGCCAAGCCAGAGTGTGGTCATCACAAATGTGTTTAAGAATCTAAGATCTGTGGCGGTAGTTCCACAGTAGTGTCAGACCTACAGAGAAAAGTGAACACAAAGTTCTTCAGACATAATGGAGCTGTTGTCACATATTCCTCACACTATACAGGTGAGATTTTTATCCTATATACATTCCTGGGAATTGTGAGTTGTACTTATATGATAAGTACTTATATGATAAATCCATTCTAATATTTCAATATCTCTAAGACTTTGTATCCTCCATATATATTATATTATAGAAGGCTTAGCATTTAAACTTCAGATGTAGGTCATCTTCTGTATATGCATCAGCCAACAGGTCAAAGAAACAGTTAGAGCTTTTTCTAACCAATCTATAACATTAAATCCAGAATCTGAGCTCAGGTGCCTATATAAATAAATTCAGCCACATTCAACTTTAACCTCCTTCCATCATTATACCACAAACTTAATATCCATTTCCACAAATATTCCCCTGATCTATTTCTGTGGAAATTGGAGAAATCATGGAGTGCTTTGGAATGTAGCACACATCCTCATGTTCACACCTGTCTATCCAGGGCCTATTGGAATTTCAGTCTAGTTACAGGCCTGGAAGAAAATAGGGCCAGTTGAAATGTATCATGAGAGGAATTAGTGTCTGTCAAGCCATCTACACAGGATACTCCATTAGAGTTTAACCTGGTGAAATGGGATTAATGTCTTCAGACTCAAATAGGAAAGCTATTTTTTCAGGTGAGGAACTTGCAGGTTTATCAGACATAGCAGTTTAAATCTCTTCAGTTGACAAAAGAAAAGGCACACCATTACAGGTTTATCTGGCAAGAACACTCAGAAAATTCTAGGATTTCAAGCTTCTACTCTCATAATTATCAACCCATATGTCTCCATTCTAATTTTCAGGATTCCAATCCTTCCCAACATATATCCTCAATTTAGAGCAGATACTCTGCAAGGTTGGGAATTCAATTTATATTTTAATTAAGAGTCTCACTTGAACAATGAAATTCTGGGTCTTCTTTTCAGAAAAATCAAGTGGTTCCCTAAAAGAAATAACAATTTATTTCAGGGCACACATAGAAAGTTTTAGGTCTTCACATGGCACTTGAACTGGGAATTGAAACATTTCTCTTATCCATTTACTTAACAGATGAATCCAACATATTTAGAAATGAATAATCAATATCATTACACTTTGTAATTCCACAAAAGGCCTTTAAAAAATCAAATACACTGTCTTTCAGTGGCTTGCCTCTTGCAAGCATTTGAGCATCAATATCAAATGATGGTATTTTGTGTATCTCTATTTCAATTCATTCCATGAAATAACAATATGATCTTGATCATTAGTGATGTAGTCATTAATGCATTTAGATTAGAAAACTGATTCCAAAAATTCTCAGAACCAACCCAAGAAACTCATGTAAGATTGTTTCTCAGGAACCACTCTTGGTGAAAATATAATTAACAGTCTGGGTTCTCTAGAGGAAAGGAACTCACTATAAATATATGTGAATATTAAGAAATTTATTATAGGTATTGCCTCATGAGACTACAATGATTGATAAATCGTTATTCCATAAGGCAGGTTATAAGATAGGAATTCCAGTGAATCTGTAGAATTTCCCAGGAGAAGGTGGCTGGCTTAAGAAATTCTCATTTCTGACAGATGAAATACTCAATCTCTCTTTACAACATCCAATTAATTTAATGAGACTCTCTCATTGCTTAGGGCAATCTGTTTGTTATATATGTAATCATTCATAGATGCAAGCAACTGAATAATTATGTTACATGAAACTCCTTCAGCATAACAATCAGGCAAGTGCTTGCTTTATCAATATTTGGACATCATAACCTAGTGAAAGTGGCATGTGAACTTAATAATAGTAAGAATATTACTAAGACCAAGTGTATGCCTACAAATTAGATAACTTAGATGCAAGGGTCCAATTCCTAGAAACTTATAAACTGCCTACATTGATTCAATAAGAAATTAAAAATCTTACAGCTTTACAACAATTGAAGTGATTGAATCAGTAAGCAAATGTCTCCTACCAAAAAAAAATCCCAGAACCAGATAACCAGATAGACTTCACTAGTGAATATTATTAAATACTAAAAGAAATAATACCAATCTTGCTTAAAACCCTTCAAAAATTGCAAAGAAGGTAAGATTTCTCATTTTTTCTATGTACCACCATCACTCTAATACAAAGCCAAGTAAAGGCATTATAAGAAAAGAAAATTACAGACCAATATCCATTATGAACATACATGCAGATATCACCAACAAAATACTAACAAGCTGAATAGAAGAGTAAATCAAAAGAGTTATGTACCATGATCAATGTAATTTATATCAAGTATGCAAGAATGGTTAATCTTACAAAATAAATTAATGTAATACACCACACCAATAAAATGAAGGAAAAGAAATACATGATCACATTAATTGGTGCAGAGAATACATTTGACAAGCTGCAACACCTCTTATTGGTAAAACCACTTAGAAACCAAGGAATTGAAGGAAACTTCCTCAACATGATAAAGAGTATACATGGAAGGTTCACAGTTCATATCATTGTCAGTGGTGAAAGGCTGAATGTTTTCCCTCTAAGATCAATAACAGTACACATATGTCCACCTACACCACTGTTTTAATGCTGTACTAGAAGGTCTAGACAAAGCATTTAGGCAAGAAAAAAAGGTAAAGCATTCAAATTGGAAAGGAAGAAGCAAAACTATTCTTAGTTATGAACTACATATCATCTTGAAAAAGACAAGGAAAAGTTATTAGTGCAAATAAATATATTCAGAAAATTGATGATATACATAAGAAAGATGCAAAATTCATTAGTGTTTCTACACACTAGTAGTGAATTATCTGAAGGGGAATCATAAATTAATTCCATCTATGATAACAACTAAAATAATGAGATATCTTAGAATACATTTAACCTCAGATGTATTGGACTTATACATGGAAACATACCAGATTTTATTTTAAAATTGATAAAGACCTAAAGACCTAAAAATGGAAGATATCTCATGTTTATGAATTTAAAGACTAAGTATTGTTTTATGTCATTTCTGCCTAATGTGGTTTACATATTCAATGTAATCTAAATGAAAATTCCAAGAGCATACTTTGCAGAAATTGAAAAGTCCATCATCAAATGTAAGAGAACTCCAAAAACCAAAATATGTTGTAAAAGAAGTACACATTTGGAAGAGTCACACTTCTTATTTCATAAATTATTAAATGCTAAAGTGGTCAAAACAAGATAACACTGGACTAGGGAAGACATAGATGATTGGAAGGGATTTGAGAGATCATAGAAATAAACTCCAAGGTCTATGGCAAATTGAATTTTGAGTGGTACATTCACTTAATGGAGGCAGAAATTTCTTCATCAAATGGTGCTGGGAAATCAGGATATCATATTCAAAAGAATGAAGTTGGGCTCCTAGCTCACACCATATACAAAAAATAATTCAAAATCAATTAAAGTCCTAAAAATAAGAACCCAAACTATAAAAGTCTCAAGATACTTTGGGGCCAGCTTGGGAGCCCCTCTTTTCTCAGAAAGTCTCCTTAAATAGTAAAGATTTTATACCTTCATGGGATGTGCATGGCATAATTAATATCACTATCTGATTAAATTTTGGGGAACTAGGAAATCCATCCTGGTTCTGTTGAGTGACCCCAACAGGATGGATAATTTGGAGTGCAGCAAGACAAGAACCCAGAATGTACGGCTGAGAGCCATGGAAAGCATTCCAAGGCCTTGAAACCTGAGAACATTCTTGACTGGATTTCAGATTTGCTAAGGAGCAGTGACTCTTTTGTACCTCTACTTGAATAGGTCATTCTAGAAGACACTTCCTCTTGCTGGATTTGATGAAGAAGCTCATGATTAATTTCTATTATGGGTAACAAAAAGCTTTTTTCAACAAAATATGTTTAGATTTCCTGAAATGTATATCAAGTAGACTGATAAAAATAGATTGTTTTTGTGTACAGAACAAATACATGTGCTTTCCCAAGTGTTTGGTCATAAATCTATCATATTTGTTTTCAGAGAACCAAAGCCAACTTATGCACCATTAAACCAGTCTCATAACCACAAAAGCTACTTACTGAGAAAGGAGTCATTTCCTATATCCTACATGAATAATTTCACCAATAAGCCAAGTTTGTTTCATGCACTCTCATGATTTGGGAGAGATAATAATTGAAGGATGTCAAATGTAACAATTTCTAAAGGAACATTAGTGAATACTTAGCAGTTATTGACAATATGTATGCATTTCTCTCAAATAAGTTATGCATAATTATAAAAGAAATACTGTTAGGGATAATTCATCCAGAAAATCTCAGTTTTAAAAATATTGTAGTAATACTCACTGACACCTAGATGCTTAAAAAGAATGCTTTCAGTGATGATTATTTACAAATAGTTCAAATATTTAAAAATATAACCATTAAAATTAAAATTATTGGAAACCTTATAGAAGTTCAAAATATGTTAACAGTTATTGTTAATACTGGATATTTTTAAATAATTAAATAAATTGGAATTTCACAAAATGCCTTATGAAAATACCTATTTCTTTTCCCTAATTCGTCACTTCAGAGAGTCAACTGATAAATTTAACATTCAGATATATGATCAATTCATTAGAATCTGTGGGCAGAGACCCAACATCTGAGACTTTTTATGAGTCCTTTCTCTTGAGCAATAGTAGCTTTGTCTCTGCAGAAAAATAATTGTAATTTATCCTCACTTCCTGGGATTTTGTACCACTACTAATTGTGATCCTAAAATTTCCCTGACATTTTATCAAAGAGATAGAGGATAAGAAATCATTAAGGCAAGTGGAAGCCAAGCAGTCTGGAAAAGTCTACTTGGTGGGCATTGTGTAGAGACTTAAGTTTTAACATGAGATCTGATGGTATATAGTAAGCATGATATCATTTCCAGGTTTACCTTTGAGTTTTCAAAGAAGATCCTTTAGATAATATTGTTATGCTACATCTACCTCTATGTTTCTTTATGTCAAAAAATGAAAGAGATCAGCTTTGGCTTTTCAGGCAAATGTTTAGGTTTTCTCCTTGTTTAGAAATGACAGACACATAAATTACATTCCAAGATTCTTTGAGTTCTTTGCCTCATTAATTCTTACTGCTGTTTCTTCCAATTATGTACTATTGTATCTTGATCCTTACCAATCCTCATAAAACATTTACTTTGATAGAACTTTCTTAAATCAAACTTTCTACCCTTAATCAATTTTGACCTTGCCTTCCTTGGTCTAAAATACTTCCAAAGTTTTGTGAATTGATGATCTTTATTACAAAAGGAATCAATAAACTCAGCATCATTTTGTCAACTGGTTGTGTTGATTATACTAGAGGGGTCAGCTTTCACATCATATTTTAAAAATATGGGCTAGGTGGAGCAATTCAAAAGAGGGTATAACTATTTACAGATAATAAATATATTACAGATAATAAATATATATTTATATTTATTATATATATAATAAGCTCTGTATATATATAATAAATAAAAATAATATTTATTATTATAAATAATAAAATATATTTATAATAAATACATATATATATTTATTATATATATATATATATACACCAGCTTTGAAGGTATATATATATATACCTTCAGAGCTGAAAATCTGAAGGTATCCCTGGAGGCACTCACCAAGTGCAATTGTGGATAAGAATCTGAGAATACTGGCTTCACCAAAATTTAGGCTGTGACTCAGTACTACACTGCCAAAACCAGAGAAAGGTAGGACCTCAAACAAATCACAGATTTCCTCTGAAAGACATTTTCTAACTTCCAAAGCCCTAGCATGCAATAATCTAATGGCATTAAAAACCCTGGAAAGGCAACATGTAATTGATTCCAATCACCTATGCTAAGGATATAAAAACCTGGTATTGATTTGGATTCTGACAATGAGAGAGGAGTAGAAAACCCTGGAAAGGACAGCTATTTGACACAGAAAATCTATAATTAATTTTCCTTGAGAATAATTGCTGATCTGGGCACATATAGTACCTAAGGACATAGGTATCACCCCAAGGAATGGGCTGGAGCTGGGCACAGGAAAACTAGCACAACTTTTGGTGATTATACAGAACTAGAGCTCTTCCTATTGTCAAGAAAGCAGCCAGGAACATTCTTGTAGGCATCTGCTTAGTGAGAGTAGATACTGACAAACAGTTTTCCCAAGAGGTTGAATCAGTTTTCACTCCCACTAACAATGTGTAGAAAAAAATAAAGCTCAACCTCTACCTCGTGCCATATACAGAAAACCAATTTGAGATACATCGTAGACCTAACTATGAAAATAAAGCAATAGAACTTATAGAAAAAAAAGCATAAGAGGTCTACATGATAGGACAGGAAAGAACTTAAACAGGACACAAAAGGCATTGCCCATAAAGAAAAAAAATTGATAAATTGGACTTCTTTAGATTGAGAACTTTGCTCTTCAAAACATGCTAAGAGAGTGACAAGGCAAGCCCATCTGCAATAGATATATGCACTGCATATATCCAACAAAGGGCTCTTACCCAGACTAAAAAGACTACTAATCACTAAGAAAATGACATGCAATTCAATTTTAAAAAGTGGTTGAAAGGCTCAAAAAGGAACTCCAGGAAAGAGAGTATTCAAGTGACCTATTAACATATGAAAAAAGGGTCCCCATCCCTACATGCCAGAGGGGGTACAAAATAAAACCACGATGATGAGATTCCCACTACATAAAACCACCCAGAGGGCTAATATATATATATATATAATTTATTTATATATTTATATAAATATATATATTTATTTATTTTGCAGGCATGGGCAGGCTCCGGGAATTGAACCCAGATCTCTAGCTTGGCAAGCAAGAATTCTTGCCACTGAGCCACCATTGCACTACCCTAATATATATATATATATATATTTTTAAAGCTGACTTAACCAGGTGTTGGTGAAGATATAGAGCAAGGCCAACTCTCATGCATTGCTTGGGGGAGTGCAAATTGGTACAATAATTTTGGAAACTGTTGGGCTGAACATATATATGCACACCCCAGATCCACACTCTTACTCCTGGGAATATGCCCAATGATGCATACCTATGTGCACCAGAAGACATCTACAGAGCTTGTTGCCACACTATTTGAACAAGTCCCAAACTCAAATGTCCAACAATAGTAAAATAGATTTCAAAAAAGTGCAGCATATCCATACAATGGAATATATTCAGCAACATTGATGAACCTCATGAAACACTGTCATGCAAAAGAAGCAAGACCCAGCAAAGTACACGCTGGACCATTATGTGTATGTAAAATCTGCAACAGGCAAGACTAGTGCAGGATGATAGAGGTCAGGACAAGTGTTGACGACTATGGGGAAGGGGTTGTATGCCTTGACCTGGGCCCGAGCGGTAGTTATCCAGTTGTGCTCACTATGCAGAAACCCTTGGAACTATCTGTTCACATGTGTACTCTTTTGGATGTATGCTGTTATGGGTTGAATTGGGTCCCCAGAAAAGACATGTTCAAGCCCTAACCCCCAATACCCCAGAATGTGATCATATTTGGAATTAGGGTCATTACAGATGGAATTAGTTACATTAAGATGAGGTCATACTGGAGGAGGGTGGACTCCCTAGGGAGGACTGATGTTCTACTAAGAAAGGGAGAGACACACCCAGAGTAGAGAAGACCACATGACGGTGGAGGCAGAGATTGACGCGCTCTTGACTGCAAGCCAAGGAGCTCCAAGTACTGCCGGCAACCATGGGAAGCTAGGAAGCACACAAAGTAAGGGGAGGCAGGGAGGCAGAGGGAGGGGCCAGCCTTGGGAAAGTACCCCTAGGGGTGAGGCCCCAGCACCTGAAGACCCAGCATGTGGAGGGCAAGGCAGCTCTTCCTACATTCCAGACATTGTTCTAAGCACTTTACAGATATCCTTTAATCCTGACAACAGCTCTCTGAGGTGTTCCGCTTTGTAGATGAGGAAACCAAGGTACTGGGTATTTTGCTCAAGGTCATACAACTAAGAGCAGAGCTGCTAGCTTATGAGTCCAGGTAGACTGGCTTTGAGCCCATAGTCCTAACCACCAGACTATGCTGTCTTTCTGTTTACCCACCTGGGGGGCTTTGGAAAATAGAGCTAGAAGCAGCTTCTTGGCAGGTCTGCACCTGGGAGCCCAGGAGATGGAGGGCCCTGCCTGGGAGAAAGGTGATCTAGTCTGTACAAGTACTGGAGACCCTTTAGAAAGACCAGAGGGCCCCTGTGGACAGGTCTCAGTCTCCTCAAAAACATAGGAACAGGAGTGCCAGGCTGCAATGCTCAGCCCCTACACACATCATTCATTCATTTCTTCACTCAACAATCCCTTCCCTGAGCACTTACTGTCTACCAGCCTTGCAGACGCCAGGGGCATATCACTTAGCAGTGGTACTGGTGAGAAGGAGGAAAGCATTAAATATACACATAGGTTAATTACAAATTGTGATAAGAACCCTTAAGGAGAAAAGCAGAAGGACATGAGAACATTTGGCAGTAAGGATGACCTAGTCTTCCCCTGGAATAAGATGCCTTCCACCTGAGGTTTTCAAACAGAGGTCCATAGAACCCTGGGGCTCTATGGGAGTTGTTTCTGGAATTTTCTAAGCCTTTGAGTTAAATTTGATTAAAATATATAGGTATGTATGCATAAACTATGTTTTTTAAAATAGTAACATAAAAGCACACTTTTTCAAATGTTCTATATGCAACATTGGAGATGGCTCGCTCATTCAAGTACTGACAAATAACCTCATTGTTGTTTTCTGTCTGTTTGTTGGTTGGTTTGCTTTTTGATGAGAACCTTGGCATCAAGTTCTCCAGTCATTGCTATGCATTTATTGGAGTTTATTATAAATGTGTCATTAATCAAGGAGGATGCCCAACATTATTCTTATGTCATTTTATTTTTTAAAATTCAGGTGTGCACATGTTGGGCAACATTGGTCAGTGCCACTTATTTTTATGAATCAAGATTTTCCTGCTTCTTGGACTGAATATAAAAGCTCAGAAGTGGACAGCACAATACTACCTAACTGTAATACAATTATGTTAAAACACTGAATGAAGCTGAATGTGAGAATGATAGAGGGAGGAGGGCTGGGGGCATAAATGAAATCAGAAAGAAAGATAGATGATAAGGATTGAGATGGTATAATCTAGGAATGCCTAGAGTGTATAATGATAGTGACCAAATGTACAAATTTTAAAAATGTTTTTGCATGAGGAAGAACAAAGAATGTCATTACTGCAGGATGCTGAAAGTAGATGGTAATTAATACTTTAAAATTTCAATTTATGTGTGAGACTGAAGCAAAAAATGTTTATTTGGTACAAAGTTTATATTTTGACTAGTGCATTTCCTAATATAACTTACATAGATAGCTTGATTGAACACTATAAGTACTTGGAACCTTGGGTAGGACATCAGATTTTGTTGGTTTGTCCAGAGTGATGCCCTGATGAATACCAGAGTGATTTGATCAGTGAGTGGAAAAGTATTTGCAAAGTCCCCCTTGGGGAATGGTGAGAACGAGAAGAAATTCAACTTTCCCAAGTTGAATTCTTGATATTCTCACAAGCAGTGTGTACAACCAAAGCTATAGGCTGAGCCCCCAGTCTTGGGGTTTGTTCATATGAAACTTAACCCCACAAAGGATAGGTCGAGCCTACCTAAAATTAGGCCGAAGAGTCACCCCCAAGAGAACCTCTTTTGTTGCTCAGATGTGGCCTCTCTCTCCAGCCAACACAATAAGCAAACTCGCCACCCTCCCCTGTCTATGTGGGACATGACTCCCAGGGCTGTGGACCTTCCTGGCAACATGGGACAGCAATCCGAGAATGAGCTGAGACTCAGTATCAAGGGATTGAGAAAACCTTCTTGACCAAAAGGGAGAAGAGTGAAATGAGACAAGTGTCAATGGCTGAGAGATTCCAAACAGAGTCCACAGGTTATCCTGGAGGTTATTCTTATGTATTAAATAGATATCAAGTTATTTAAGACATAACGGAGAGTCTGGAGGGAACTGCCTGAAAATGTAGGGCTGTGTTCCAGTAGCCATGTTTCTTGATGATGATTGTATAATGATATAGCTTTCACAACGTGACTGTGTGATTGTGAAAATCTTGTGCCTGATGCTCCTTTTATCTACCTTATCGACAGATGAGTAGAACATATGGAATAAAAATAAATAATAGGGGGAAAAATGTTAAAATAAATTTAGTTTGAAATGCTAGTGATCAATGAAAGGGAGGGGTAAGGAGTATGGTATGTATAAATTTTTTTTCTGTTTTCTTTTTATTTCTTTTTCTGAATAGATGCAAATGTTCCAAGAAATGATCATGATGATGAATATGCAACTGTGATGATATTGTGAATTACTGATTATATATGTAGAACAGAATGATCAAAATGGGAATTTTGCATTTTCCTTGTGTTTTTTGGTATTTAAAAAATTTTCAAAAAAATTAAAATATATATATATTCCTGCTTCTCTGTGGCCAAAACAAAACACAGAGGTGTACTGAATGTGGAGAACAAGGCTAGACTTCAAGAGTCATCCATGTCTCCAGTCATTGTTTTTATTGTCTCTTTATTGTAAGTACATATTTCATAGGTGAACTTGCTCATTATCTGCTCTATATGTATTTTAAATACAGATATTCTGGGAGGAATTCAATTAAAGAAAAAACCAAATTTGAAGATGCCTTTCTTGGAAGTGTTGGAGACCTGAGCCGGTCTCCTGGCTGCTGCTTCCCCAGCCCAATCTCAGATCCCCCAACTCCTGCCCCACACTCCCATGGGCTCTCATTCCCTCATGGCCTCTGCCAGAGCCTTGTGTTTTTTTGGGGGGGGTATGTTGTATGGTAGGGGTCACATTTCATTCTTTTTCCATGTGAGTATCCCGTTATTGCAGCACCATTAGTTGAATTTTTGTTGTTTGTTTGTTTTGCTGGGTTTTGGGAAGTGCATGGGGCAGGATTTGAACCCAGGTCTCCTGCATGGCAGGTGAGAATTCTACCACTGAAGTAGGGGGCCTAGAATGTTTGACAGACAACCCAGCCCTCCTGGGGACAGCATGGCCTGAACAGAACTGGGGCTGAGGCAGGTCTCCAAACCAGGCGGAAAAGGCACCAAGGCCCAGGGGTCTTGGCAGCAAACCCAGCACACTCACCCTTCTTGGTGGCTTCGAAGCTGTCATGGAAGTGAATTCTCTGAATGTCATAAATTAAGGTTGTGTTGGGCAGAAGAGTCCTGTTCCGGTTGGTGATGTTGGCAGAAAATCGAAAGGCATGTTCCTCGGCGCTCATGATCTGTACATTGGGGCCGTCCACGTACTCGAAGATTCCACCTGCCAGAGAAGGTGTAATTGTGGGGGGGAGGGGAGGGAGAGCTCCAACAAAGATACTTGGCTCACAAGGTTTTTTGGGCAAGATTCCCCCCACCCCAATGTTCAATAACACCCTTGATGATTTCCATGCACAGATATTGTGCTGAAACATAGGAAATAAGAAAATTCTCCTAGCTCATTTCACTCAACTAGCAAATTCCTGATCACAGAGCCTGAGAGAGATGTTTTCCCCAAAACAAAATTACTAACTTATTAATATAGCTGTGAAAATTCTTGATAGAGTGCTGACAAATAGAATCTAGCAGAATATCACAAGGATAACATACCATGACCACACAGCATTCTATTCCAGGAATGTAAGGGTAGTTCAATACAAAAAAATCTATCACTATCATTCTGTCAATAGTTCACAGGAGAGAAAACATAAGACCAACTCACAAAATGCAAAAAGGCATTTGATAAAATCCAATATCTGCTGCTATTATGAATGCTTAACAAAGTAATAACAGAAAAGATGCTTCCTCGAAGCATGTTTGGCTCAGTTTCTAATATCACACTCTTGGGCAAACACCAGAGGCATTCCCACTAAAGAATGCAAATCGAGAAGGGTAAAGATTCACACTCACACCATTAACCACTGAAATAAGAAAGAAAAAGAATTGAGAGTCATGACAATTGGAAAGACAAAATTCTTATTTGCAAATCATATAAATACTTCCTTATGATCCCTTAAGAAAGTCCTCTAAACATGAAAACTGGTGAGAGCTAGTGGGAACGAGTCAAACTAAATGACCAGTTAACATGAATTGATATTTCTTTATATCATGCATACAATGTTTCTTTAGATCAGCAACAACCAGCAAGAAAACTTAATGGCAAAAGGAACCCCCTTTCATGATCAGCAAAAAAAAAAAATGTTAAATAACTAACAATGAACACAATAAGTAACGTGCACTTCCAGTGATTAAAAAAATGTCAAAAGGGGAAATGCCTTTAGTGAGAGACATCACAGTGAACTAAAATAAAATGGTGTGGCAGTTCCTAGATTGTGAGGTTCGAGGGTAGGGTGTCAATTTTTTCCAAATTAATTTTTCAGCTGAATGCAATTCTGATCAGAGTCACAGAGGGATTTTTCTTTTATTTGACAAAATGTCTTTAAAATGTTTCTGGAAGACTAAACAAGAGATAACAGTCAAGACATGCTTTTAAAAGAATGATTAGAGGTGATTAGTACTGCCAGATTTTAAAATACATCATAAAGCTGAAATAATTAAATGTTGTAATGATGTTTGAAAACACAGACAGATCAATGGAACAAGATAAAAGGCTCTCAGAAAGAGACTCAAGAAGAGATAAGTATTTAATACATGATAAAGGTGGATATTTCCATGCAACTGGTTAGACATAAATTTATTCCTCAATTTTGCTGAGTCAATTATCCAATGGGGGGATGAATTTAAGTTAGATTTCCCTCTTAATTCATATATCAAAATAAATTCTAGATGGATGAAAGATTAAATATCATGAAAAGTAAGAGGAGGAAGGAAAACCCTATGAAAGTGCCCAAAGAGAAAATATAGGTGAATAGTATGCCATATTTGGGCTGTGGAGGCTTTTCTAAGTATTTCAATAGAGACAGAAACCATAAGAGAAAGATTGATTAACCTCATAGAAATAAAATAAAACTTCTATGTCATAACTACCACAAACAAAATTAAATTGCAGACAACAAGCTTAGGAAAAAATATTGGTAAAATACAGGGCGGTATAAACGTTGACATTCTTATTTCCAAAAATGCACTTAAAACCGAACAAGAACAAAGATAAATACACCATCAGAAAAACATGCAAAAGGCAAGTTTGGATGTTTCACACAAGAAACAAATAATACAAATGAGCTAGTAACATATGCAGAAATGTCTAACCTCACTAAAAAGCAAATAAATGCAACTTAAACCAACAGTGAGATACCATTATTTTTGCCCACCCAACTGGCAAATATATAAAATAAATCATAACACCCAGCTTTGGAGAGGGTGTTCACAAACAGATACTTGCTTAACTGTTGGTGGAAGAGAAATTGGTGCAACCAAGCTCTCATGATGGCAATTAGAAATGTATCAAGAGCTTTAAAACTGCTCATGTCTTTTAGTCAATACTTAGGTTTTCTAGAAATTGAATCCATCAGCAACAATGGGTACACATCATATGCTGCAATCACGTTATTTATAAAAGGGTGGGGATGGGTGACTAGTGAGACCTTAAATGTCCATCAGAAGGAAAACTGGCAGCTGCTAAAGAAGACGTCGTAGGAGGGAATTTAATGACGGGGGAAATATTTGTGATAAATTTTTAAGTGAAAAATGAAGCCTACAAAGCAGGAGGCGCAGTTTGACCCTACCCTAGACAAGGATGAAGAGGGCATGGAATTTATATGCATTGATATAAGAATAGAAGGATACATTTCAAAGCAACGCAAGTGAATAATCCTAGGTGGTGGACTGTGAGTCATTTCTATATGGTTCTTCATGTTTTTCTATATTTCCCAAATTTTCTAAATAAGGTTCTACTCTTTTTTTTTTCACATGGGCAGGCATTGGGAATCGAACCCAGGTCTCCGGCATGGCAGGCAAGAACTCTGCTTGCTGAGCCACCGTGGCCCGCCTGCCTCTATTCTTTTTTAAAAAGCCAGTTTACTGAGTATTATTTAGATGCCAGGAAATTCACCATTTTTAAGTTGGGCAACAACTTTTAGTAAATTTGCTGAGTTGAGTGACCATCGTCACAGGTCAACTTTTGAACATGTCCATCACCCAATCAGATCCCACATGTCTGCTTACGATTATTCACCATTTTCACCTCCTGGTTCCAGGCAACCACTGATTTCCTTCATGTCTCTAGGGGTTTGACTTTTCTGAAATGTCATAAAAAAAGGAATCATGCAACTGTGCTCTTCTGCGTTTGGCTTCTTTCAGGTCATATAATGTTCTGAGGTTTATCCATGTTGTAACATGTATCTGTAGACCACTTCTTTTTATTGTTGAATTGTATTACTTTGTATGGGTGCACCACATATTATTTATCCAGGCTGGTGATGAGTATTGGGGTTGTTTTAATCTTTTTGAAATTAAAAAGAAATACTGAATTTTTTTAAAGCAACAAATAAATCTGCCCCTCCCCAGTGTGAGACAGAAGGCTTACAATTGCACAGCATTAGTGTGTTTGCACACCAGGCTGAGTGCACGTGCGTGAACAGGCTGAGCATATGCAGGAAAACAAGATGGGAAGAACGCACGGCAAAACTTGAGTGGTTGTCTCTGAGTGGTAGGATTACGGGAGACTTCGATTTCCTCCTTTTTGCTTTTCTGTATTTTCAAAACATTCCGCAGTGAACATGTGCTATATTTCTAATCAGAAACTCATGGGATTGTGTGTATGTGTTTAAAGGAAAATAAATGATCAAAATGCAAAATGACCCAGTAATTCCATTCTAGGATTATAAATTTAGAAAAAAAAAAGGAAGTATATAAAGACACATGTACAAGGATATTCGTTTCATAATATTGGGGAAAAAATAGAAACAACCTAATATCCCAAAGCGAGTTATGCTATATATTAAAACTCACCCACATGGTGGCACAAACTGCAAGCTTTGACAATCAAGGTACAGGATGACATGCTACGGTGTCCCGGGATTTGCATGGAAATCATGCGGGAGGGGCGGGGATATGGAGAAGATGGAGAAAGATAGGTCCTGGGGTGATGTTTTCTGGGGCCCGGTAATGGAAACATGGCTGGGTCATTATACTGTTCTTTTCTACATGTGTATTATTATTATTCTCCATAATAAAATATTCTTGAGTATATGGTATAACTAAAACTAATAGATCATAGATTGCCAGCAGAAAAGAGGTATTATTGATACAATATGCATATGCTTATTATTGTTCCCTTAAAAACTCAAGAGAATCGGGTGACAACCTAGGATAAACTAAACCAAGAACTCATTGAGGGGCCAGCATAAAACAGAAAGACATATGGCCTTCCTCCACAGCAGCAATAAAGACTTAAGAATTTTAATGAGGAAAAAAGAAGAGACCTTGTCACAAAAGCAACAAAAAAAAATTAAAAACTTTACAATAAATGTGCAATTCCTCTACCAAGAAAACTACAAAACTTTACTAGGGGACAAAAAAGAAGACTTGAATAAATGGAGAGACATAACTTTCTCTTGGAAGGGAAGGCTCAAAACTGTAAAGATGTCAGTTCTCCTCAAATTAATTTAGAAATTTAATGCAATTCCAATTAAAATCAAAAAGGACATACCAGAAGGACATACACCAAAATGTTAACAGAGATTCTCTCTGCAAAGTAAAAAGATAATGGACTGCTTTGGCTTAGCGATTTTCTATTTTCCAAGTTCTGTGCAATGAGCAAGAGATGGTAATAAGAAAAAGTTAAAAAAAAAAAGCTCTTAAAGAACACTTAATGATGTAGGAAATGCTCAGTCTCCCCTCTTCAGAAAAAGGCCACAGAACAGTCTTATAGTATGATACCAAGTTATCAAACCAACAAAATTCCACCTATTTATATTTACAGAAACCAGACCGGAAGGATTTGTACTAAATGTTAGCAGTGAATATCTTTGGATGGAGGGGGTTTGGGGATGATTTTTATCTTGTTCTTTGTGTTTTCCTGATTTATCCAAATTCTTTACCATAGATATGTATAATTTTCTAATTCTAAAATGTTGAAATTTAAGATCTATATTTGAATATATATATATTCAGGCACCATCCATGACCTAGTGCAAACCCTGGCTCTACCAACTGCAGGAAGTCACTCCATCTCTCTGGGACTCAGTTTCTCCATCTCCATGAAATGGGGTACATCCTTCAAAGGGATGATTGTTGGAAGGAAGAAATAGAAGTGTGGCTGAATGATTGACACATGGTGCTTTCTTAATAAGTGGTAGTTAATAGAGGAAAAGGAACACGATATCATACAGAAAACCAAAATGACTTTTGAGCATCCACATTTTAGGGCAGAGGTCGAGAAACATTTTCTACAAAGTACCAGATAGTATTTTTGACTTTTCAGGCCAGAGAGTCTCTGCTGCCAACTCTTCTACTTTTGTGGCATGAGATCAGCCAGTCAATATGTAAATGAATGGGCACAGCTGTGGTCCAATGAAACTTTATTTACACAACAGGGGTGATAGTTTGCTGAGCCCTGCTCTAGGGAAAGGGCAGCCTTTATCTCAGAGGTGGGTGATTCTTTCCCTAAGAAAAGCACTGGAGGGCTTGGATGGGAGAAAATACTATAACAACTAAATGGCTGTGCAAAAGAGGTAAAGAGGGGATGCTGAATGTTTGACTGGGGAGAATGGGAGCAGAAGGGTAAAGGGTCTAGTGGAAGGAGAAGCGATAGGAAGTGAGCCCAGAAAGGAGGAGGAGGAGGAGGAGACTAATCGAGGTCCCCAAGTTGGGCAAGGTCAGCAAGGTGGTGGCCAGGGAATGGTAACACAGCAGTGCCTGATCATTAGTTTTAAGTTGAGCCTGTGCAGTGCTGCACTCTTCTTTCCTTACAGGAGGCTAATGGCTTAGCAAGGTCTGCTGCCCAAAAATGACAGCAGCTGGTGCTTCTATGAGGGAGTACAGGAAAGTGGACAGTGTTCAGCACAGGAGGAATCAGGGCAGAAAGGGGACAGGAGGTGGGGTGAAGAGAAGCAGCAAGAGGAAGTTGAAGCAACTAGGAGAAATGGAAGCCCTAGAACATACTCAGAGATACTGGGGGATAGGCTGTCACCCCAAACATAGCACAAGGGTGGGAGTCATTCTACTTGAACATGTAAGGGCAAGGGGACACAAAAGTTGTGTGTGTCCTGGGACACGGAGGCAGCAGATATTTAGGTTCTGCACTGAGGTTAAGAGAGTGGGTTCTGGGCACAGGCAGACCTGAGTTTGAATATCAGTTCCACCACTTACTGACTCTGCAGCTTTGATCAACTCACATGACCCCTGTTTGCCTTAGTTTCCAGAATGATAAATAGGCATAATAATATCTGCGCTTATCAGCTTGGGTACTATTGACATCTGGGGCCAAATAATTCTTTGTTGGAGGGGGATGTCTAGGGCATGGTACGATGTCAGCAGCATCTCCGGCCTCCACCCACTAGATGCCAGTAGCACTCCTCATCCAGCTGTCACAACCCACACTGTCTCCATGCATTGCCAAATGTCCGCTGGGGGGTAAAATTGCTCCCAGTTTAGAACCACTAAAATGAGATGGCACAGGCAGAAAATCATACCATGCCAGACACATGGTAAGCATTCAATTATTATCATGTTTAATTTTTTTAAATTTCTGTTTATTTTTAATTTTTATTCTCACAATTAGACTAAGAGGTGAGGAGGATGCATGGGTTGCTTCTAATTGAGAGATGTTGGTTGGTCAGCATCAGGGTGACCTGGGGAAATTTGGCTCTTCTGCCCTAATCTTTTTGGAACTTTTCTTTTCTGAAAGACAAATGACTCACTGTGGTAGAGAAATAGCTGCCCATCAAGTCTGTGCCCCCACCTCTCACTCCATAACACAAAGTTTTTACTGGAAAGATGTTTCCCAGCCCTCCCTGCACCTCTTTTGAGCCAACCGACTGGTTCTTGACAATGAATTGTGAGTGGAAGTGCTGTGCATATTGCTTCTGGGCCAAGGCATGTAAGAAGTGAGTCATCCCTGTCTGTGCTGCTTGCTGGGTACAGAATGCTAGGAGGGTGTAGAGGTAGGCAAAGCCACACGACGGGGGGTGCCTGGGTCCCTGCCTGCCTACCAGGAACATCTGCATTGCACTCTGTGATAAGCAAGGAATGGATTCCATTATGTTAGGCCACCGAAATTTTGGATTCTATTTGTTAGAGCAGTCAGCATTACCCTAATTTATTATCCCTTCCCTTTCTGTCTCTCCCTCCTCTCCCATAGGTGGCAGCCCCTTCTTCCTTCTTCTTTTCTGCCAAACTCTGCTCTCAAGAGAAGAGCCTGAAATGTTCTGTCACCCACAAAGTGTTTACAGGGAATGAGGCAAAGCCTTAACTAAAATGAATACCTCCCAAGTAGCAGAAGCACAGGCCTCAGCAAAAGGATTCTGGGTTCTTGGGGCAACTGAGGATTCTGAGGTTACATCACACCATGGTCAAAGCCCTCAAGAAGTTTTGTCACCTTATGCTCTACAGAGGGCCAGGTTGAAAAAGAAGAGTCCCACCTGACAGGAGATGAGTGGTCTAGGAGGAAGCAGTGGGTTGAACCCAAGGAGAAAGAACTTAGAGCTTTTCTCCAGATCCTGCATCTTGTTTGCAGGGCTCAAGTGCTCTGGGGGTATCAGGGACCATTCTTGCCTGTTCAAGCTGCTGCTACTTTCGTTGGAGGTTATGATCACCTTATGCTTTCCAGTGACCCTCAAGGTTTATTTAGGGGGATGTGGGAGACTGAGCTACTAGGAAAGGGAATCAGCACCATCCAGTGCCACTCAGTGTGAAGGGCTGTGAGGCCACAATCAGACAGTGGTCTGCCCTCACATGGAGCAAAGGAGACTAATAGCTACCCCCCAAGAGCTGTGTGCCCTCTCTTCCAGTTATTGTTACCTGAACATATAGCTTCACAGAATAAAGATGACATTTTCCAGCCTCCCTTGCAGCTAGGTCTAACTAAATTTTGGCTTTGAGATATGAACAAAGTCTTGTTTAGCAGCTACTGTGAAGCTTTCTTAGCAGACAGCTGGCCTGTACTCTTTGCCCTTTTCTTCTTCTTCCCTTCCTCTATCCTGCTTCCTGGAATGAGGATGCAATAGCTGGAGCTTTGGTGGCCACATTGGACTATGAGGACATGGGATATAACCTGAAAATATCAAAGCAGTTAGCTTGAGGGCTTCAAGGACCAGAACCTCCATATCAGCTCTGCACTTCTTGCCTCCTAACTCTAATTTTATGTCAGAGAGAACTAAACTTTTAATCTATTTAAGCTACTCTTTTGGGGGAATTTGCTACTCATATTGAACATAATCCTAACTAACAGTCATGTGTAGGTGCCACATACCTTCTACACAGCTTTTCCCAGAGAAGAGGCCATTCCTAGTAGTTCTGTCCCTGGTCCTGGCTCATGAAACCCAGCGTACTCTGATCCTCTCCTGTAGACCGTGGGTCAGAAGCACAGATGGAGAATTACCCTTCACAGTCTCCACTGGGATGCTAGGTAGAGGGGCTGCCCAAAACCATTTCTTGAATGATTAGCCCCAGAAGGAGGGGGCACCAGATGTGAAATGTGCCTCCAAAGCTTAATTCTTGAGCTTTGGTAGAGTCTTAAGATTGCTGAGGCCTCTGCAGCCCTGGGCTCTTGGTTCTATGTCTAGTCATTTGCAACCATCAGAGGAATGCTGGTGATACTGGAGTACAGGCTTTTGGGGCATCCATCTTCCTAGAATATACTCTTGTGTAATAGACACGGCAGGAGTGGTGGCATAGTGGGAAAAGCTGACTTCCTGCCTCATAGCTCAATGCAAGAAGACAGAGTTTCCTTGGGATCCTCCTGGACAAAAGGAGGAGGCCATGGAAAACATAACTTATCTGGAGGCAGACAGACTGCATCTCTTGGGTCATAGGGTCATTTTGTTGGAAAGAAATTTCAGGACATCTATCAAACTATTAGGGCATACTGCTCTGCCTCCCTAGCAGGTGCAGGAGAATGGTGTTTCCATCTCTTTAATTCACTGTAGTTGGAAGTTAAAAGGTCTGGCACTCCCTCCTGTGCTCTAATCAATAGAACTGACCAGAAAGCCATCAGCCAAATGGACCTCAAAGTATCATCTTCCTTATTGCTGGGCATCATCTTCCAACACAGGACTCTCTAGTTCCAACTGCATTGGAGAGAGTGAGGTGGTACCTGGGCATGAATGGGTCTCCTCCCTGCCCCCAGTCTAGTCTTTTGGAGCCATTTGCTTCCTGGGTCTGTGGAAGAGCTGTGACAATTCAGCATGAAGCCACTTACCTGACAGGCTTCCCCTCCCAACCTTGCAGGGGGGTGTGGGGGTTGACCAGGTAAGCTTATAGTATGGAGGTGGGAGGCATGAGGACCATGTTACCTGGTCCCACAGGTGCAGGAGCATGATGCTGGGCTCCCCATGCTCAGAGCCCTTTTTTACCACATCTGCACCTACTAGGACAGTGGGTACTGGATTCCAGTCCATGAGGAAGGGATGCATGCACAGCAGAGAGAGGGAAGAAAGGGAAATCTCCTACTTCAAAGAGACATGGAAAGAGGAGACTCAGAAATGTCCACCCCCATAACATGTAAAAGTAAACCTGGGCAAGCAGTGGGTACAGCAGGCGCTGCTGGTGCCTCATCAGATGCCCTTTATCAGGTCCACACACTCTGTCACATATTTTTTTTAGAGAATTGTCCTCAGATGGAGAGAGCAGCTTTGCCCAAGTGGTTATGCCACCCACACTGTTTTGGGGGTAGCTTGCAGCTAATGACTGACTAGTACTGTGGTTCAAGAAGGGAACCCCCTTGCCTTAAGGTAGGAACAACTCCCTGTGTTCCAGAGGCCCCTCCCTGCCCTCCACCATGCATCAGGCAAAGGAACAGCTTTGCCCAACCCTGGAACCTTCCCTAGCCCACTTTGCTCATGTCTCTGCAGGATATTTCTGAAGAGCACTCTGCCCCTCATTAAACCCCAAGAACCCAAATCCTTGCTTCAGTCTCTGCATCTAGGGAACCTAACCTAAGAGGGGTGACATTACTCAGGGGAGGGGCTGTCAATTCTATTTACATTGTAGTACTTTTGGAGGGGGGGAAGGAGATACTGATCCACATCAGCTGATGAATTATTCCCTCTAGACTCCTACTTCCTGGTCTTCTTGCCCCTTTTTCCTATCCTGTAGGCAGCATCTACAGAGCTGAGAGCTCTGATTCAGGCATGGGCTGAATGGGGCTCTAATCAAACTCTGCTTCCTGGAAGAAAGGCTGCTTGGGGTCTGAGCTTCTGGAGCCAGCTCCCCACTCTGCTAGGAGGCAGTTCCCCCTTTCCCTAACTGGCTCCCTCTTCATTTTCTCCCTTCCCATACATTCCTCATGATCATTATTTAAAGAGGCTAATAAGTAGGTTGGCACCATTGATTAATGCATAATCTTAATCATGATTGTGTAGTGTAATTGGCATTAATTTGAAGAGCCAGTTCATTATGAAAATAATTGTCACTGCTTTCAACTTTAATAAAATGGAGCAGAGATGCCAGGGCTGCCGAAGAAATGGGTGGTGGTGGTGGTGGTGGTGTGTGCACGTATGTGTGCATGCACACACGGGTGTGTGATGGGTCCCAGAGAATGTGAGCATGGATGTAGCAGGGATGTGGCTGGAACACTGTCTTCAAACAAAACCTTGTGTGGAAGCCAATGGGTAAAACAAATAACAATAGTAGTAATAATCATAGCAGCAGTTGATTAGGAGTCAGGGACGATGCTGAATTCTTTCCCTCCATTTCATTTAATACTCACAAAAACCCCATTCCCTATCATTACCCCATTTTAGACAAGAGAAAACTGAGTCTGGAAAGGTCAAGGATGTTGCTGAAACTACTAAATGGCGAATTCTTTTCTGCAACCAGAGCCAGTGACGTGTAGGACTGGCTAGTAACAGCTTGCAAGAGATAACTGTTAAATTTTTAGGAATTTTGAAAGCCAATTATTAAACTGTTGGCAGCTTGAAATTGGCCATAGTGGGAGTATTTACACAACAGGAACCAGCAAATGCTACGTATTAGAATTGCTTTTTTTTTCTTTGAGAACTGCTTTACCAGCTCCCCACTGCCCAAGTCTGTCTCCATCCTCTGGGCACCACTTCTCCATGCCACAGCCCCTGCCACAGCTCCACAACCCCCCAGAACTCCACAAAGCACAGAATGAAAGTAACTTGTCAACTTTAACTCATCATCTATAGATGGTGAAACAGAGCCAAGCAGAGGGGAGAACTATGGGTCAACTGGAGCCCACTCCTGCTTGCTCCATCCACTATGATATGCTTGCTATGTTGCTAGAAACATTTTAAATATTCTAAGCACAAATGCCCAGATTTTTGAGACTGCTTTTCGTACCTCTGGAAGTGTGCCCAATGGTGGCATCCCTCTGCTTCCTAGGTGGGGATGCTCAAACTGAGACTCTAAAAAGTTCCCTGCACTAGGTTTGCCTTCCCGAAACCTATACTTCCTGGAGGGTTCTTAGGTCAGATAAATCCTGAAACCCAGAGGGATCAGCCTCTCCAAGATTATCAGTTAATTATACCCCCTTATCGTTTAGTGTCAACACCCCTTCTCAACATGAAAAAATCAGAACTGGCATTGCTCAAAGATCCCTATAGACTAGGTAAAGGAATAAAGAAGAAGGAGGTATAACAGAGAAAATAGGATTTTCCAAATGAGTATGACTGCCAAATCATTATATTTATATTCCTTCTAGCTTCCAGTGTTTTGGAGCAGCTAAAAGAAAAAATCTGAGATGGTGGAATGGTAGCCCATGACAAAACTCTGGGATCTGTTCCGTAATTTATTGAAGTAAGCTTTGAAAATTGTTTTTTTCTTTCTTTGTTTTGTATATATGTTGCATTTTACAATTAAAAAAATGTTAAAAAGAAAAAAAATCAGGGGGAAGAAATTCAAATCAGGGGGAAGGACTGCTGCCCTGCCATGCCTCATCAACAATGGCAAGGGTCTTGGAGGTGGCTCCCCCCACCCCACAGGTTCCCACTGAGCCCTAGAGACCCCCCAAGACACAGGATTTCAATAGGGCAGATGGGGGCAGAGGGCTGTGTTCCTTAAGCCACTGACCTAACCGCTGTCCAAGGATGGTCTGAGTCTGTTGAGATTTTCCTTTCTCTTGAACATCTTTACTCTCTTGTACTTGGTCCTTGCAAGACCAGACCGGCCAGCCCAGACCTGGATGCAGGGAGCATGGCAGCTCAGGCAGGGCCTGCAGTGTGCTGCTGTCCACCCTGCAGCCTGGTCCCCCGAGGCACTCATGTTCCCAGCAGGAGGCCCCAGCATAGTCTGTCTTCCAGGACCTGAGCCATCTGCTCCTTTTTTCTAGTCTGCTTTGTTCTTTTTCTGAAGTTTCCAATGTGTTGTGGAGATTAATTGAGATGCTAATGAGTGAGATTGAGGCTAACAGCCTCTTCCTGGGCCCCACCTCCTTATCTGTTCTGATCAGGGCTCTCTCTTCTCCCTGCCAGGGCCCCTAAGGCTCTGCACAGTCCGTGGGTGGGAAGAGCCAGGGCTCTGCTCTCTTGCACCTTAGCTAGCCCTCCAGGGGTCCAGGTGGAGCCCTTGAGCTTGTGTCTCGGCTTTCTCTGTGCCCCCATCTCAGCAGGAAGAGGAGTCAGGGCTCCGGGAGAGAAGCTGGCTGGCTTTTCCTGCTGGACACAGTATATGTGAAGGGTAAGCAATGCCTGGCAGAAAAGGCTCAGGGATGGTCTTCTGAGGTTCTGGGCAAGGAAGCAGGGACAAAGAGCATGTGTGTCTCCCTCTCATTCATTCATGCACCCACACATTCTACAAGCAGTTACCATCTATAACTACAAACAAAGTACCATGCCGGGCACTGGATGAGTCAGACACAAAGCCCAGCTCTTCAGGAACTCACATCCAGGGATGAGAGATGAAAGGAGGGACACAAATAACACTCTCCATGGGATAAGGACAGGAAGATGACTGGGGAGATTCAGGAGAGAGCATGATGGAGGGCTTCATGGAGGAGGCAATACTTGATTCGCTGAGCTGTAAGCAGGGCCACAGCAGCCAGTGGCAGGGACCTGGCCTTGGGTGGATCATCACGGTGACAAAGGCTTGTGTTGCAGAGGGCCACTGGGGATGGGGATGAAGGGAGGGGACTGGGTAGAAGGGGAGCTGCAGAGCTGGTTTTCCAGAGTCAATGACAAGATGAGGAAGGGGTGTGGGGACTGGGAAACAGCAGCATCAAGGTGACCCCAAAGTCTAAGGGAGGGTGGAGGTCTGACTAAGCAAATGGAGTGTGGGGCCAGGCTGCCTGGGTGTGAATTCTGACTCCACCACTCCCTACTTGGGCAAAGCCCCTAACTGCTCTGTGGCTCAGTTTCTCATCTGAAAATAGGGATACTAATAGTACTCACAACATAGGGATATTTTGAGGGTTAAATGGCATAAATCATCTCAACAGATTCCTTGGCGTATTGCTAGCCCTCGATAACTAAAGTTATTGCTTCCCACCCATGGGAGTTGGGGGCGGAGTGTCTTTAACTGGGACAGGGGCATCCAGAGAAGGAGCGAATTTGAGGAGAGGCTGTGCGCTCCCAGGCACCTCCCTGGGGAAGGGCTCCTGATTGTGTTCTGGGGTCTGGTGGCAGTTGATTTAATTGATCTAGTGATATGCCGGGTTTTGTCTGTTCAACTCAGGGACATGTGAGCCAAATATGGCAGAATCGACTGTGTTGGGAGGATAGCTGGAGGCTCTCTCACTGTCCAGAGACCCTGATGAGGGATGGGCTGTCATTAGGCAGGATGAGCAAAAGCTGGGCTGCGGGTGGGGACGGTGAAGGAAGCTGCAGAGGGGAGGGGGCGAGTGGGCATCCTTGCCGGAGGAGTGAAGGCATGGAAGCCTGGAATCAGCACAGAGGTCTCTCCAAGCAGCCCACCCTCACACGCGCCCACCCATGAGCAGCAGGAAAGCTAAGCCCCTTCACCTACATACTGGGGTGAATGGTGTCCCTCCAAATTCATGCCAACTTGGAGCCTCAGAATATGCCCTTATTTAGAAATAAGATCTTAGCCAACATAACTAGTTAAAATGAGGTCATATAAGATTAGGATGGGCTCTAAATCCAATGACTAGTGTCCTTATAAGAAGAGAGGACACAGAGACACATAGACGAGAAGGCCAAGTACACAGAGAGGCAGAAATATCCTGCCAAGGAGAGCTGGAAACCACCAGAAGCAAGGAAGGACTCTCCCTTAGAGCCTTCATTCAGAGAGAGTGCAGCTATGCTAACCCCTTGACTTTAGCCTTCTGGTCTCCAAAACTGTGAGAGAACAGATCTGCTGGTTTAGCCTATCCACTTGCTGGTCCTTCATTAATGGCAGCCCTAGCAAGCCTTCTAAGCCCTTCCCAGCTCAACCTGACCTCTCTCTCCAGCCTTAATTCCTCTCTACAACCCAAACTCCATCCACATTGCATTTCTCACTATTCCCTTCATGCCTCTCTGTCCCTCCACTCTTGCAGTTCCTCTGCCTGGCTTGCCTTTCCTTCTTTATGTGAAAAACTCCTATTCATTCTTCAAAACCCAGCTTAATTGTTTCTATCTTGAGACTTCCATAGCAGACAAAGTCCTTAGCCCCTTAGCCCCTTAGCCTAGCCCAGAGGCACCCTGCTGTCCTTTCCTCTATACATCTTTAACTTGCTGTGTCTCTGCCTGAAGACCCTCTTTGGCTGATGGAGCAGGTTTAACCAGCATTGGGACAGGCCACATGAGACCAGGGAGTTAACAGTGCAGGAGCAGCTTCAAACAAGGAGGGATGGGAGCTGGGGGATAAATGCTCCAGCTTCTTTGCCCCTCAGAGGCACAATTTCCAGGCATGTCCCATGTCATCTCAAAGGACCCCAGCAGGACTGAACTCCAGTTACCCACGGTGAAACCCACCCCCCACCATTGCCATACCTTTTGTTGGCTTTCTTCTCTTCCCTCCATCCTCACTGTGCTTCTTGGTTCACCTCCCAAATAAATGGCTGGCACCCTAACGCTTGTTATTGGCCTGCTTCTGGGAGTCCCTGACAAAAGCATCCTCCCTGGGCTCCAAGTCCTTCCTCCTCTGCTGTCTGACACGTGGTGTGATGCATCCTCAGTGGCACTGCTAAGCAGGCTGCAGGGTGATGGACCGTGTGTCCCCTCACTCCCCCAGAGGCTGCGGTCTCCTGAGGGGGGGGAGGTTCACCTTAGACATCTTGGCATTTCTTTCTCTCCCCCAGTACCTAACACACTATCTAATGCAGATGGAATGTCAAGATATATTTGTTAAATAAATGCATATACACATGCATATGCTTGCAAGTGAGTGTGCATCCATGCACACATTTGTTTTAAGAAGCTAATTCCAGTTCAGAACTTTGCTATTTAAGTAACAATGCAGAAGCCCTATGCATATCCTTCAGACCATCTTCAAAGAACATGCACCTGCTGAATTTTCATAGCCCTCGCTTGCACTAATTGGCTGTTCTTAGACAAGGAAACTGAGGCTGAAGCCCCCTCAGTTAGCACCCTTCCAGATCCATTGCACGGATAGCTAGACCACTGTCTGCCTGATGGTGTGGGCTGGGCAGCTGTAGAGAGAGGACCTGTATGGTTCTCCCCTGGCTATGGACAGATCTTAACATCAGCCCTAACTGGAGACCATCTCCCGACCCTGGGGTGTCTGCTCCACAGTGGTGCCAGCAGCAGAAAGACAGCCCGGCCCTCACCAGTCCCTCTGTCCCAGCCTGTCTGCCCAGGGACCTTCCCTGAGAGCACCAGGGGCCTGATCTGAGGCCACTCTGGAAATGAGAGTGGGCAGAGGCAAGCATTCAGGAGAGCAGAACCTGGGAACATTAGTGGAGGAGAAGGGAGCCCACTCTGCATTATTGCTCCCATCCTTGTCTGTTTTAAATATCAATTGCTATGCAGGTTAAACACTTATTCAGATGCCTCTTAGCTTAAAAGCAAGCTAATTGATCTCTGGAGATTGTGAGTGAATAGTGAAGGAACTGCACTAATTATAGAATCAACTTCCACTTCTCTATTTTGTTTTGTTTCTTCCTCTCTGACAATACTGCTTGAGTGTCAGGAAGAGACCTGACAGAGCAAAAACACATATTTTTATTAGGTGGCAACAACAAAAGTTTCCCCACATGTTCCGAATGTGCCCTGTGACTGTCTGTCCTGCTCTCTGAGGGGGATCGCTCTGATATACTTCTTCCAAAGAGGAATTGCTAAAGGCAAGCTTTTTAAAGAACCTTTCACTGTGGGCTTAAAATCCACCAAAGCTGTCTGCTCTCAGCCCACCCACCCAGCAGGCCCTACACGTGCACAGAAGCTAACACACCTGCCCCAAAGTGGCTCCAGGTCTGCTCCCTGCTCACCTACTCTGACCTCCTCTGGGGTCTCAACCTCTGACTTGGCTTCTGAAAGGACCCTTGGCCCTGGCCCCCTGCTGTTAGATGGACCAGCCCAGCTTTGGCCTTTGCATTCCTCTGTCTTTGTTCACCAAGAAGCTCCCCCCCACCCCCACAGCCCCATGCTGGCAGGACCCCTCTGCCTGGGTTTTCCCCTCTAGTCATAGTAGCATGGAGCCATACCCTCCGCTCACTCTCTCTTGGGGAGATATGTCACTTCACTTTCCTCTATCATCTCTGTCCAGCTTCTGTCTCCATCTATGATCTTGCCTGGGGTAGAACAGCCCCTCTGGCTTGATTGCAGGGAAAATTATATTATTGCCCTATCAGTGATATGGGAAAAATGCATCAGTGTGCAGGGCAGCTGAAGTCTCCCTATAAGTTTGGGAAACCAGAAGTTAACCAGGGTTGATCAAGGGCCTTATTTTATCCTGCTGGACTTCTCTGAACATTTACCCTTCTTGTAGGCATGGTGAGCCTCCTGGAGGTGGGGAGAGTAAGCACCATTCACGAACTTATGCAACAGCCATGGAAACCTTTTCTGGCCAAGCATCTCACTGGAAACATACTTTGGGAGTCACTAAGTTATAACAATTTGGGAAAATTCCTTTCTTTGTGAGACCAGAGGGCCCGGGCAAGACCTTCCATTTCTCAGTCTGGCCCTCATACCCAGTCCCCAGCTCTGCGCATTCGAGGTACCTGATAAAGGATGAAGGAAGTTCAGTTGGCAAAAGCATTCAATCTACAGAACCCCCAGGAGCCGAGTGTGACAGATTTTGCTTTTCACTGGATTGATTCCTGGGCATCAGTGACAGGCTGTTTTAACAGAGCCTTAGAGGTGTGATTACTTTGCTAAGCTCTCATTACTGTGTGTGTGTGAAAGCACCTGGGCAGGTGTGGGCACACATCTCACCATGGGTGGGGACACAGCAGGGAGGGAAATACGGGGATCCAACTCATCAGCCCCGCTGTTTCTTGCCTCTCTCCCCAAGGCGCTTGGTTGAAATAAGAGATTCTGACTTAATTACGATCATTAGCAAATGAGGCTGCTTGCATCTTCACAAGCTCGAGGCTCAGACAAAGGAATTGGAGTCACCGGGTCCTTCAAGGAATTGGATGTTGACGCTTATAGCCTCAGCCCTTCCTTCCCTCAACAAACTCGCAGGGGGCACCCTGTAGAAGCCAAGAGTTTAAAGCAAGACCTACAGAATTTGTTGCAAGCTGCTGGCCTCGGGATGGCAGCGGTAAACTGTGGAGATTGTTATGTAGAGCAGTCTGGGAGGAAGAGAATGTTTACCCAAAACAGTTATGTTAAGTATGAAGAACACTGTGAGATAAGAATCTTGCTCCCTCAGGAAATGCCTGCATATCTATTGACATCCTGTGGTATATATCAAGGATCTGGTTGAGAATAAAGTTGTCTGAAGTCTGTCTGAAGTTAACTCAAGCTTCAGACCCCCTGAGCCCATCTGTGTCTTTCTTTCTTTCTTCCTTTCTTTTTTTCTCATCATTCCTTAATATCCTTCGAGCTCCGTTTCAATAGGAAG
Organism: Tamandua tetradactyla; assembly: GCF_023851605.1. Classification (NCBI taxonomy): domain Eukaryota; kingdom Metazoa; phylum Chordata; class Mammalia; order Pilosa; family Myrmecophagidae; genus Tamandua; species Tamandua tetradactyla. The sequence continues at coordinate 94,956,449 of NC_135330.1, read as the reverse complement.
CAACAGCACCCACCATGTGTTGGGCCCTGGGCTTACAGCAGAGAATCAGTGGTGGAGAACCCTGCCCCTGGGACAGCTGTTTACTTCCCCAAAGCTTTTAATGAAGACTGAAATCATCTCAGATATCTATGTGTCATCCAGTTGGTTGTCTTCTGCCCTCACCACTAAGACATAAGCTATTTGAACATAGGGATCTGTTGTCTATTGGGCACCATCTTATTCCCAGAGCCTGGCACATCATAGACTCTCCATGAATTCTCAAATATAAATGAGTGTGTAGGAAACAATCAAAGGCAAACAAGCATGAAATGGCCAAAGAACTAGACTCTGGGGAGGTGAAAAATGGACAACTGTCTTTAATCAGAGCTGCTGCCTTGGAGTATTGGGAAGGGGACAGCACAAGAAACAAGAAATTCATGCAGGACTTTTAAATGGCAAAAGACTCCTTATAGGAGCACCCAGATCAGAAGGTTGATCTTTTCTTGTCAAAAGCTAGAAAAATTCATAAATCCCCTCTGGTCACAGCCACTCAGAAAGCCAAGGAAGTTTATAACAGGAAAGACAGCAGGTGCATTTCCAGAACTGGAGAAGAATTGCAGTCCGAAAATGCACATGTGCTATCAGCAGCAATGGAGAAAAGTAGAGTGAATTTTTAAAAATACAAGTTTAAAGACACTGTCCCCTAAACTCTGAACTTTGAACAAATGCAAAGGCAGAATTTTCTGAAGAACCATCTAGTGGTTTAGCGAGGGGACCAAAAGCAGTTCAAGAGTCCTAAGAACAGTGATAAGACAAGCTAGCATCTATTGGACCTGGATTCCAAGCCTTATCTGCAACTCATCTCATTTAATTCTCATAATAACACTCCAAGGTGAATTCTACAATCCCTTTAGTTTTACTGAGGAGGAAATCAAAGTTCAGATAAGTTGGTGGTTTGTCCAAGATCACTCAGCATCTGTGGATCCACGCCATGGTCTGTCCAGCTCAGGAGCCTGAGATGGTGAACAGCCACATGGGGCGATTGTAAGAATTCGAGAGTTTTGCCATGCAAAGGAGGACTCCAAGAGACATTCCTCATGTAACACACAAGGGGTTTATTTACCACACATGCGTGGGGCTCACTGAACACGCAGGAACAGAGAGCCCCTAGCCTGGGTTTGGGGAAGCTTTTTAAGGGGGAGGAGGAGGGGGGTGGGGGGTTGAGCATGGGTCACAGGTGTTGCTTCATGCAAGAAGCAGGTAACGATCATTTTCACAACAAGCATTTCTGGTGCAAGGAGTCATGGGGGTTGGGAGAGGCAGATAACCACCCCGGAAGGTCCAGAGTTGTTTTCTTAGCCTGATGGGGCCCATAACTCTTTCCTTTACAATCCTTAACTCACACCAAATGCATAGTAGTGAATATAAAATGACACAAATCCTTTTGCTAGATATTTCTATCATTCAGAAGCTAAAATACATGTAAATAGCTAAATTAGGCAAGAAAAGTTAGCTACTGCTAAGTTTAATAAAATCCTTCTTTACATAAGAAAAGCTAGCTACTGTTAAGCTTTATAAAATCCTTCTTTACCTAAGAAAAGTTAGCTACTGTTAAGCTTTATAAAATCCTTCTTTACATAAGAAAAGTTAGCTACTGTTAAGCTTTATAAAATCCTTCTTTACCTAAGAAAAGTTAGCTACTGTTAAGCTTTATAAAATCCTTCTTTACATTCCCCACTCCTTTTTGTACATATCTCTAATCTTAGAGATTTTCTGGGTTATTTAATCTGAGTACTGTTGTCTGATGAGCATTAATTTGACATTTCCAATCTGCCTTTGTAAAAACTGTATAATTCTATTTAGAATATGTGGTCCTATAGTTATTATTAAAAGTAACACAATTAAAGGCCCAGCGAGAGCAGATAATAGCGTTGTCAACCAGGGGGACTTAGTAAACCAAGATTCAAACCACACCTGTTGCGCCTCTCATTCTTTTTGTCTTTCACGAAGGCGCTCTCTGAGTTTTGTCATGGACTCTTTAACAACACCAGAGTGATCTGCATAGAAACAGCACTGTTCTTTTAAAGCTGCACATAGTCCCCCCTCTTTAAGGAAAAGTAAGTCAAGTCCTCACCTATTTTGCAGAACTACTTCTGAAAGGGAGGTTAGAGAGTTATGAAGGGCTGAGACAGATCTTTCTATTTTGTTTAAGTCTTGATCTATCGCGGCCTGTAATTGACTGGTTTGTTGATTGCTATGTACAATGGCAGCAGTCCCTGTGTCTATACCGGCAACGGCGGTTACCCCCATAAGAACTGCCAGGGTTATTGAGATTGGTTCCCTTCTGTATCTGGTTAGGCTTAATAGTGTAGTTTCTAATTCTGTCCCTGAATGATAGAGAATTCGGGGGTATATAAAAACCAACACACAATAGTTGACAGAGTTGTTAAAAACCTTTGTAGATACACAAGGGGTAATTCCAGTGTTACATGCCCACTTTAAACCTGGGGGAGGTTGAAGGAATTTATCATTATCTTGGGTTTGATTAATGGTGGCACATAAGATTTTAACGTGGGGAGGAGGGTTACCTATACAAGTTCCTTGTCCTGTAACCTCAGACAGGGTGAGTTTATGGTCGCTGTCCCAGTTGCAAGACGTGCCATTAGGGAGGATGGTATATGACTTATTTATAGCTATTCCTTCATAATAGGGCAGCGAAGCCGACAGGCAAAGCCAGCATGACTGGGTGAGATTAGCTCGGGAGTGATTGAGGGCAGAAAAGGCTCCTAGAATTAGGTTGTATAATCGGTCACCAGGAGTCTCTGGATTGTAGGGAGAAGTACTACTGGGAGTCGGAAGGGGGGAAGAAGTGGGAATTAGGGAGCTATTGCTAGGCCTTCCTGGGGCCTAGGCTTTGCACGAGGCCCTGGGTTTTTCATAGTCAGAACAGGGATGGGGCCTACCCTGATAGCTTTTTGGGGAATTTCTTCCTTTTTAATTAGTATTAGCCTCCCCCTGTCTGTGCCAGTTTCGTATAATCTGGCTCCCCAGGTTTTTCCAGTTATCCAACTATTATCTGAGGGGTTAGTGATATTAAGCCAAATTTTAGCGCAAGGGTTTTGTGAGAAATCTGTTGTAGGCCTACCGCCGGTCATGAGTGTTCCATGGTGGGCCCCGGGCCATCCATCAGACCCACAGCTTCCAGGATTAGAACAGGTTTTCTGGTACCCTATTTTGAGGAAGGGGTCGCCTAAGGTTGTCCATTTTGAAGCTAAAGTCTCACAGCCCCAGTAGGCACAATAATAGTGTCCTGGGCTGTTACAGTAACTTTTTCCCTGGTTGGATGCGGGACATAGGTAGATGGGGGTCAGGTCGCAACAGGGCTCGTTCCCCAGAGTGGTAAGATTACAAGGGGTCACTAGAAAAGAAGGCTCCCCTGCTCCCTCCCAAGTTTTTATAGTCTTCCCATCATCCCTTCTGGTTATTGTCCATTTCCAAGGCTTATGCGGGTTGGAATTGGGTTCCCCTAGGGGAAGGAGGAGAAGGAGTAGTAACCCTACGAACTCGCAGCTTGAGAGGATTGTCAGTCCTTTCCAGTTTCCACTGGGACTCAGAGGGCGAAGGCGCAGGTTTGAGATGAGACGCATGGATCCAGGATGCGATGCCGTCGACCTTGACTGTGGTGGGGGTGGTCAAGAGTACCTGATACGGTCCTTTCCAGCGAGGTTCAAGAGTCTGTACCTGGTGGTGGCAGACATAGACGAAGTCTCCCACCTGATATTGATGTGGAGTTCTGTTGTCTCCTGGCTGGTAGGAGGTGGAGAGCTGCCGCCACAGGAACCGCTGGGTTTTTTCCAAGGCTCGCAGCCTGTCAAGCAAGGGGGTATGGAGGGAATTATTAATCTCTAGAATGGAGGACATGTATTTGACTGGAGGTGGTGCTCCATACAAGATTTCATAAGGGGTTAGATTACACATGAGAGCAGAAGGGGTATTTCGGGCCCTGAACAGGGCATAAGGCAGGAGCATGGTCGAATCCTTCAAGCCAGTCTCTATAGCTAATTTGGTTAGGGTCTCTTTAATTGTCCTGTTCATTCTTTCTACCTGTCCTGAACTTTGGGGTCTGTATGCGCAATGCAATTTCCAATCAATCCCCAATATCCTGGCCACACCCTGACTTACCTGGGCTACAAATGTGGGTCCATTATCTGACCCTATTACCTTTGGTAGACCGAACCAGGGAAAAATTCCTTCCATAATCTTCTTGACTACGACCTGGGCCGTTTCTCTCTTAGTTGGGTAGGCTTCAACCCATCCTGAAAAGGTGTCTATAAAAACTAGTAAGTATTTAAGTCCATATTTTGCAGGTTTAATTTCAGTAAAGTCAACTTCCCAGAACTGCCCAGGTTGAGTTCCCCTTAGTCTTTTTCTGTTAGGAGCTTTGGTGGGGTAGGCGTTCACAATTTGACACACCTGACATTCTCTAGCTACGCGATCTGACAGTTCTCTTCTTTTTGAGGCTGCCAGAGTGTACAATTCCCTCTGGTCTTGCAGGAGCTGCTGTAGTTTCCCTGTCCCCAGGTGAGTGAGCTGGTGGACCTGCTGTATGTAAGCTAGGGCTTCCGATTCTCCTTGGGGTGTAACCTCAGATAGTGTTTCAGGGGGTTGCTGGTTTTCTTTGGTTATTAGGACCAAGTTTACAGGGTCCCTTAATGCTGCCGCTTTTGCTTCTTCATATGCTCGCTTATTACCCATGGTTATTGGGTCCGAGCCTTTTTGGTGGCTAGCACAGTGGACAATGGCTAGTTCTTTGGGAAACATGACTGCTGCCAGGAGTTTAAGAATTTCCTCTTTGTGTTTGATTTCTTTACCAGCTGAGGTTAATAACCCTCTTTGTTGGTAAATTGCCCCATGTACGTGGGCAGTAGCAAAGGCATAACAGCTATCTGTATAGACAGTCGCTCGTTTTTCTTTTGCTAATTCTAGAGCTTTTGTGAGGGCAATTAGTTCAGCTTTTTGGGCAGATGTTCCCTCCGGGAGGCTAGAAGACCAAATAATTTTTGTCCCACTGACTACCCCTGCTCCCGCTCGCCTCTTACCGTGTTGGAGAAAACTGCTTCCTTCTGAAAACCAGGTTACCTCCGAGTTAGGTAATGGTTGGTCTTTTAAGTCTCTGCAGATTCCGGTCTCTTCAGCTAATATCTCTTGGCAAGTGTGCAGCACAGGTCCCGTGGTCTCGTCCGGGAGCAGGGTAGCTGGGTTGAAAGCTGACGGGGCCCTGAAAGTCACCCTGTCTTTGTCTAGGAGGATGCTCTGATAGTGGGTAATTCTGGCATTTGACATCCATCTATCTGAAGGCTGGCAGATTATGCTCTCCAGGGCGTGAGGAGCTATTATGGTCAGCTTCTGACCTAGAGTGAGTTTGTCTGCATCTTTTGCCAGGAGGGCAGCTGCCGCGATGGCCTTGAGACAGCGTGGCCATCCGCTGGCAACTGAGTCTAATCGTTTGGACAGATAGGCCACCGGTTTCTTCCAGGGGCCTAAAGCCTGTGTTAGGACCCCTCTAGCCATGCCTCTCCTTTCCTCTATGTAGAGCGTGAAAGGTTTATTCACGTCTGGGAGGGTTAAAACTGGAGCTGACAGGAGCGCTTTCTTAATGCTGTTGAAGGCCTCCTGCTGTTCTATTCCCCACTGGAAATCAGCGCTCCCTTTGAGCAAGGGGAATAATGGGGCAGCAAGGGCTGCAAACCCTGGGATCCACAGCCGGCAGAATCCCGCTGTCCCTAAGAACTCTCGTAGCTGCTTTCAGGTCGTGTGCGGGGGATATCTGTGTTACAGTTTTCTTTCTAGCCTCGGTGAGCCATCGCTTTCCATTCTTAAGAGTATATCCTAGGAAGATTACTTCCCTTTTACAGATTTGGGCCTTTTTGGCTGAGGCTCAGTACCCCAGTGTGGCTAGCTCACTTAACAGTTTTCGGGTTCCATACTCACAGTCCTCCTTAGTGTCTGCTGCCAACAGTAAGTCGTCCACATATTGTAGCAAGGTGACTCTGGGATGCTGAATTCTGAAGGAGCTTAAGTCTTTATGAAGAGCTTCATCAAAAATGGTGGGGGAGTTTTTGAACCCCTGGGGCAAGCGTGTCCAAGTCAGTTGGTTCGAGGATCCCGTCTCTAGATCGATCCACTCGAAAGCGAACAAGGGTTGACTGTCCTTATGCAAGGGCAGGCAGAAGAAAGCATCTTTTAGATCAAGCGCAGTATACCAAGTCTTTTCAGGAAGGAGAGTGCTGAGTAGGTTATAGGGATTTGGCACCGTAGGATGTATATCCTGCACTCTGCTATTTACTTCCCGTAAGTCTTGCACCAGTCTATAGTCTCTAGTCCCTGGCTTTTTGACTGGCAATAAGGGAGTGTTCCAGGCTGATTGACAGGGCTTAAGTACTCCCAAGCCAAGGAATTTCTCTATATGGGGCTTGATTCCTTCCCGGGCTTCCTTGCTTAAGTAGTATTGTTTTACCCGAATTGGAGAGCTGGTGGCCTTTAGGGTCACTACTACTGGGGGCTGATTGACTGCCAACCCTAATCCGGCAACTTCTGCCCAGGAATTAGGGAATTCTTCAAGCCAGGCCTGAGGAATAGAACTGTAGAGCTGTTCTGGTTTTACATACAGCTGATATTCTTCTTCGACTGGCAAGGTGAGGGCAGTTATTACAGGTTGGCTTACTGGCGGGTTTAAAAATTCCACCTTTGGCCCCTTAGGATTGAAGGTGATTCTCGCCCTTAGTTTAGTTAACAAGTCTCTTCCCATAAGCGGGGCAGGGCACTCAGGGATAACTAGGAAGGAGTGTTGAACCTTCCCCTTCCCCAGGTCCATGGTTCTTTTGGTAGTCCAGGCGCGGTAGCGACTGCCATTTGCTCCCCGCACTAAGGACCTTTTTGTAGAGAGCGGGCCTATAGGTTCTTGGAGGGCCGACACTACTGCTCCTGTGTTGACTTCAAAATTAATTGGTACCCCCTCCACATTAAATTTTACCCTGAGCTCAGGGAGGGGTGCCGAGCCCTGACTCCCCTAGTCTTCACTTTCTAGAGCCAACATGGCCGGTTGTTGCCAATTTGGGGGCCTAGTACCCCTCCGTTTTTTCGGACAGTTTTTGGCCCAGTGCCCAGTTTCTTTGCAGTAGGCGCGTTGGTCTGGACTAAGAGGGGTATGATAACGCCGGCCCGAGGGATTTTCTCCAGCTCGTCCTCTACCTTCAGTGTTTCTTTCAACTACTGTTGCCAGGATCTTTGTTAATTCTTTCGTTCTCCTTTTCTCTCTTACCAACTCTTTTTCCTCTCTCTCTCTCTCTCTCTCCTTTGTTCTTTTTCCTCCTCTGTTTCTCTCTTATAAAACACTTTTTCAGCTTCTTTGACTAAATCTCGCAAGGCTAGTTCCTGCAGCCCCTCTAAGTGCTGCAGCTTGCGTCTAATATCTGGAGCTGATTGGCCGATAAAGGCCATGGCCACTGAGGCTCTTTGATCCTCTGATTGAGGGTCAAAGGGAGTATACCTACGGTATGCTTCCATTAGTTTTTCTAAAAAGACTGAGGGCGATTCGTCCACTCCCTGAATAACCCCTCTTATCTTGGCCAAATTGGTGGGCCGGTGTGCGGCTGCTCAGAGACCCACTACTACAGTCTGGCGATAGATGGACAGATGCTCCCTACCTTCAGGGGTGTTCGGGTCCCAATTAGGGTGGTGCAGCGGGAACCAATCATCAATGACATGCTGGAGTTGGGTGGGTCTCCCGTCTTGTCCAGGAACTTGCTTCCTGGCTTCCAGTAGGATCCGATCTCGCTCCTCCATGGTGAAGAGAGTCCCCAGGAGTTGTTGACAATCATCCCAAGTGGGCTGGTGAGAGAACATAAGGGACTCCACCAATCCAGTCAGCCTAGTGGGAGCCTCGGAAAAAGGAGGGTTATTATTTTTCCAGTTATATAAGTCAGAGGAGGAAAAGGGCCAGTATTGTAGAGCGGGCATTTCTCCCCCATGTCCATCATCCACTGGAGGCCCGTACGGTCTGAGGGGGAGAGTGACTGCCACATCAGATGGGCTTAGTGCTCATCTGCTTCTTGTACTATGTGCCGGTCCTGCTTCATCTGGGATCGTCTGTTGGTGAACCTGCGGAGAGGAAATGGAAGAGGGCAGAGAGAGAGAAATAGAGAAGGGAGAAGGTGAGCTAAGAGAAGGGGGGTCCTGTACCAGAGCTGAAGGGTAGGGAGGAGGAGAAGAAGGACCTGCGTCGAAGAGGAGTAGATCCAAGTGGGATTCTGGTAGGACTGCAGGAGGCAAAGAAGGATAGAGTTTCGGAGCTTGAGAAGGACCCGGCACCTTGATTGGGAGTACAGAGGGAGAGTCATGTTGACCAAGAGGAGTAAGAAACGGCTTTACCCATGGAGGTGGGTTTTCACACAGGTCCTGCCACACCATGATGTAGGGCTGCTGGTCCAAGTGGCCATACGGGTCAGGGCGGAAGATGACTGACTTGACGGCCCGAATCAAGGGTAGATGAAAAGCTCCTTCACGAGGCCATTCCACATTAAAGGAGGGCCACTCGGCCGAGCAGAAGGTCTGCCATTTGCCTTTCTTTACAATAAGAGATAGATTCTTACCTCTTTCCCTGACCTCCGACCAGTGTCTTAAGGTCAGAGAAAGTGGAGTCGACATTCCCTGACCCATCTTCTGTAAAACAAAAACAATTCCCAACACACAAATACAGACAGACACACACAGAGCCGGCACACCACGTTTACACGGTTTCAGAGACACAACTTCGACTGGCCTGATGACTGTGATCGAGTCTCCCCCCGTCAGAAGGGAAACAGAATCAGAGTCGGCCCTGTAGGAAGCCTCCAGGCATCCCTGGAGGCCCCCCAATCCCGAGGCGTCCCTCAGGAGAGTGACCTGCAACCCCTGGACACGTCTGTCGGTTGCGGTCAGGGAGTGCTCACGCGACTCTCCGACAGTCACTGCCAGTCTGACAGATTAAGCGATCGCACCTCAGACAAAAAGGCCTTACTTACCCCGAGAGAGAGGGCTGTTGGAGCCTTCCCTTATGAAGAGCCAATTTCAGTGGGACCTCCAAATGTAAGAATTTGAGAGTTTTGCCACTCAAAGGAGGACTCCAAGAGACGTTCTCTCATGCAACATGCAAGGGGTTTATTTACCACACATGTGTGGGGCTCACTGAACACGCAGGAACAGAGAGCCCCTAGCCTGGGTTTGGGGAAGCTTTTTAAGGGGGAGGGGGGGCTGGGGGTCGAGCATGGGTCACAGGTGTTGCTTCATGCAAGAAGCAGATAGTGATCATTTTCACAACAAGCATTTCTGGTGCAAGGAGTCATGGGGGTTGCGAGAGGCAGATAACCACCCCGGAAGGTCCAGAGTTGTTTTTCTTAGCCTGATGGGGCCCATAACTCTTTCCTTTACAATCCTTAACTCACACCAAATGCATAGCAGTGAATCTAAAATGGCACAAATGCTTTTGCTAGATATTTCTATCATTCAGAAGCTAAAATACATGTAAATAGCTAAATTAGGCAAGAAAAGTTAGCTAATGCTAAGTTTTATAAAATCCTTCTTTACATAAGAAAAGTTAGCTACTGTTAAGTTTTATAAAATCCTTCTTTACATAAGAAAAGTTAGCTACTGTTAAGCTTTATAAAATCCTTCTTTACATAAGAAAAGTTAGCTACTGTTAAGCTTTATAAAATCCTTCTTTACAGGACAGCATGTAATATATTCTGGTGCTGATATATTCTCTATAGTAGGTCATTGGTAAATTCTAGGTTGAACTTTGCTGCTCCATAATAATGTCATTTTATGGTTGACACCATGAATATAACACAAATATAACATCCACGCCTTATTTGTAGAACAATTAAACCACATTGAAGAAGGTATGGACCAAATAAATAAAGACATGAGAGAAGCAGAAAAGACTTTAACGGAACTCAACAAATGCTGTGGACTTTGTGTCTGCCCATGTAATAGGTAAGTTGACAAATCAAGACCTTTTTAAAATTAATTTAAAGTGAAAGCATCTCCTCTCTCCCCCACCCTTAAATAAAGTCAGAAGTGTGATTGGGCCTAAATAAGGAACTTTGTTAAGTAGACTTAAGCTACTTCTCCTTTAGACACACTGAGCTTTTCATGTGTAAATAGGCACGTCCACTGTAAACCATGGCTGAAATTTGACAAATACTTGGGTGAAGTCCCAATTTCATTTTCTAATAATAATATATGAAAAGATTGGAAAATATACATCTGGGTGACAGGCAGAATGGAGTTACTGTCTTTTCCTTCCAGTGAGGAATATTAACAAAATATATATTCTGTACTATGCATATGCAGGATCACCAGAGAGTAACAGAATTGGACTCTGTCTTCAAAAGGCTTCCTGTGTAGTTGGATATATGAGAAAGAATAGCAAAGAATAAAAGATGGTATGTAATCTAGTACTAAATCATTGATAGTGACTAAGCCTGAGGGTACAGAACTAACAAAAGCTTGGGTTGGAGAATATCTAAAAGAAGAGCTAGAACTTGAGTTGGGCTTCTTTGAATGATTAAAAGGATTGAGAGAACATGAAGAACATAGGGCATTTCCTATGGAAGATCAGCATAAACAAAGATTAAGAAGGAGTGTGATATAACTGAACTGCATAATTTATATAGAATGAGAAGTGGAAAATAAGATATAGGTAGGTGTATTAGTTAGGGTTCTCTAGAGAAACAGAATCAACAGGGAACACTTGCAAATATAAAATTTATGAAAGTGTCTCACGTGACCGTAGGAATGCAGAGTCCAAAATCCACAGGGCAGGCTGCAAAGCCGATGACTCCAATGGATGGCCTGGATGAACTCCACAGAGAGGCTCACCAGCCAAAGCAGGAATGCAACCTGTCTCCTCTGAGTCCTCCTTAAAAGGCTTCCCATGATTGCATTTAGCATCACTAATTGCAGAAGACACTCCCCTTTGGCTGATTACAAATGGAATCAGCTGTGGATGTAGCTGACGTGATCATGACCTAATCCTATGAAATGTCCTCATTGCAACAGACAGGACAGCGCTTGCCCAATCAGATGAACAGGTACCACAACTTGGCCAAGTTGACACCTGTCCCTAACCATGACAGTCCACCCCTTGTCAACTTGGCACACACACACACACACACATATATATATATCACCTTAGACCATACTTAATTTCCAAATGAAAACAAATAAGCACACATTTTTTCTTTTACCTGACAATACTCAACTGTCCTGCATATAACTGGAAACACATTAAATCTCTCCAGAATAGCGTGCAAATCCTTGGGCAACATTCATTCTTAAACTTGATATCTTACAACTTAAATGGTATAACACAAACAAAACAGAATTACAGTCCTCGTTTCTGTAACTGATCACGTGGTCGAAGTTCATATTTATCACTGCCTTCTTCCACCACCCATTCCATGTTTCCTTTCCCCTCAGCAAGCACTTCAGCTGGCCGTGGTTCTTTGCCTGGTGGGATGACCCAAACCTTCATTCCTGAAGTCTCAGAGCCATTAGTGGTCCTGCCTGGATTGTGTTGTTGCAGTTTCCATTGATTTTAATCACAGGGCATGGTAGTACTAATAGACGCCCCAGGGGATCTCCTATATTCCAAGAAAACTCTTCTTTACCTCCATTATGTAGTTGCAGTCCTACTTCCTTCTGATAGTCAGGGTCAGTTACCCCAGACAATAATGTAATCCCCTTCTTGGTGTGTTGATCCAGAGGCATAAGTAGCCCAAAGTGGCCAGGTGGCAATCTTAACTTCCAGTTCAGTGGTATCACTGTTGTTTCTCCTGGAGAAAGCACACCCTGTTTTGGAACTAAAACCTGTAGACCAGCAGAACTCAGGGTAGCAGGGACAGGAAGCAAAAATTTTCCTAGTGGATCACTAGGAGTAATAGTGAGTGGTACCACACCCATTTCCACCCCTTGGTTCCTGGACCCATGGATCCTGGCTATGGGAGAAACAGCACCATACAGCGGACGCTGATTCAGAGCATACACAGCTTCCTGGAGAACATTACCCCAGCCTTTCAAGTTTTTGCCACCGTAATTGAGTTTTCAAAAGGCCATTCCACCGTTCTATCAATCCAGCTGCTTCTGGATGATGGGGAACATGGAAAGACCAGAGAATTCCATGAGCATATGCCCATTCCCGCACTTCATTTGCTGTGAAGTGTGTTCCTTGATCCGAAGCAATGCTATGTGGAATACCATGATGATGGATAAGGCATTCTGTAAGCCCATGGATAGTAGTTTTGGCAGAAGCATTGCGTGCAGGGAAAGCAAACCCATATCCAGAGTATGTGTCTATTCCAGTTAGAACAAATCGCTGCCCTTCCATGAAGGGAGTGGTCCAATGTAATCAACCTGCCACCATGTAGCTGGCTGGTAACCTCGGGGAATGGTGCCATATTGGGGGCTGAGTATGGGTCTCTGCTGCTGGCAGATTGGGCACTCAGCAGTGGCTGTAGCCAGGTCAGCCTTGATGAGTGGAAGCCCATGTTGCTGAGCCCATGCATAACCTCCATCCCTACCACCATGACCACTTTGTTCATGAGCCCATTGGGCAATAACAGGAGTTGCTGGGGAAAGAGGCTGACTGGTATCCATAGAACGGGTCATCTTATCCACTTGATTATTAAAATCTTACTCTACTGAAGTCACCCTCTGGTGTGCATTCACATGGGACACAAATATCTTCATGTTTTTAGCCCACTCAGAAAGGCCTATCTACATACTTCTTCCCCAGACCTCTTTGCCACCAATTTTCCAATTATGGTCTTTCCAAGTCCCTGACCATCCAGCCAAACCATTAGCAACAGCCCATGAGTCAGTATACAAACGCACCTCTGGCCAGTTTTCCTTCCAAGCAAAATGAACAACCAGGTGCACTGCTCAAAGTTCTGCCCACTGGGAGGATTTCCCCTCACCACTGTCCTTCAAGGACACCCCAGAAAGGGGTTGTAATGCTGCAGCTGTCCACTTTTGGGTGGTACCTGCATATCGTGCTGAACCATCTGTAAACCAGGCCTGAGTCTTCTCTTCCTCAGTCAATTCACTGTAAGGAACTCCCCAAGAGGCCATAGCTCTGGTCTGGGAAAGAGAAGGTAATGTGGCAGCAGGAGTGGAAACCATGGGCATTTGTGTCACTTCTTCATGTAACTTGCTTGTGCCTTCAGGACCTGCTCTGGCTCTATCTCGTATATACCATTTCCACTTTACAATAGAGTGCTGCTGTGCATGCCCAACTTTATGGCTTGGTGGGCCAGACAACACCCAACTCATGATAGGCAACTCAGGTCTCATGGTAAATTGGTGGCCCATGGTTAAGCGTTCAGTCTCCACTAAAGCCCAGTAGCAGGCCCAAAGCTGTTTCTCAACAGGAGAATAGTTATCTGCAGCAGATGTTAAGGCTTTGCTCCAAAATCCTAAGGGTCTGCATTGTGATTCTCCTATAGGGGCCTGCCAAAGGCTCCAGACAGCATCTCTATTTGCCACTGACACTTCCAGCACCATTGGATCTGCTGGATCATATGGCCCAAGTGGCAGAGCAGCTTGCACAACAGTCTGGACCTGTCGCAGAGCCTCCTCTTGTTCAGGTCCCCACTCAAAATTAGCAGCTTTTCTGGTCACTCGATAAATGGGCCGGAGTAGCACACCCAAATGAGGAATATGTTGTCGCCAAAATCCAAAAAGACCAACTAGGCGTTCTGCCTCTTTTTTGGATGTGGGAGGGGCCAGATGCAGCAATTTATCCTTCACTTTAGAAGGACTATCTCGACATGCCCCACACCACTGGACACCTAGAAATTTTACTGAGGTGGAAGTCCCCTGTATTTTTGTTGGATTTATCTCCCATCCTCTGACACGCAAATGCCTTACCAGTAAATCTAGAGTAGTTGCTACTTCTTCCTCACTAGGTCCAATAAACATGATATCATCAATATAATGGACCAGTGTGATGTCTTGTGGGAGGGAGAAACGATCAAGGTCTCTGCGAACAACATTATGACATAGGGCTGGAGAGTTGATATACCCCTGAGGTAGGACAGTGAAAGTACATTGCTGACCTTGCCAGCTGAAAGCAAACTGTTTCTGGTGGTCCTTACTAATAGCTATTGAGAAAAAAGCATTTGCCAGATCAATAGCTGCATACCAGGTACCAGGGGATGTATTGATTTGCTCAAGAAATGATACTACATCTGGAACAGCAGCTGCAATTGGAGTTACCACCTGGTTGAGTTTACGATAATCCACTGTCATTCCCCAAGACCCATCTGTTTTCTGCACAGGCCAAATAGGAGAGTTGAACGGGGATGTGGTGGGAATCACCACCCCTACATCTTTCAAGTCCTTAAGAGTGGCAGTAATCTCTGCAATCCCTCCAGGAATATGGTATTGCTTTTGGTATACTATTTTGCTTGGTAGGGGAAGTTCTAGTGGCTCCCACTTGGCCTTTCCCACCATAATAGCCCTCACTGCACAAGTTAGAGAACTAACGTGGGGATTCTGCCAGTTGCTCAGTATGCCTATGCCAATTATACATTCCGGAACTGGGGAAATAAGTACAGGATGGGTCTGGGGGCCCACTGGACCCACTGTGAGACGGACCTGAGCTAAAACTCCATTGATCACCTGGCCTCCATAAGCCCCCACTCTGACTGGTGGTCCAGAGTGACGTTTTGGGTCCCCTGGAATTAATGTCACTTCTGAATCAGTGTCTAATAATCCCCGAAATATCTGATCATTTCCTTTTCCCCAATGCAAAGTTACCCTGGTAAAAGGCCGTCGGTCTCCTTGGGGAAGACTTAGAGGAAGGTCAACAGCATAAATTTGTGGCAGTGTAACTGGTTTCTTCCCCATAGAGACCTGGCCTCCCCTTCATTCAAGGAGCTCAGGGTCTGTAAACTGTTTCAAATCTGGAAATTGATTAAGGGGCCGTGACTCTGTGTTTTTGTAATTCAGGTTAGACTTCTGTTCCCTTGACCTAGAACTCTTTTGTTTATACAGCTGCAACAAGAATTTAGTAGACTGCCCTTCTATTGTATTTCTAGGCACCCCATGATTTACTAGCCAATGCCACAAATCTCTGCGTGTCAATAATTTTGATGTCTCCTTTGAGTTTGTTGTCTATTATAATACCCGCGTCTACCCTGTCTTCGGTGATTAAGTGCTGCCACCTGGCTTCTGCCAACTCGGGATCCTGTCATCCCCATTGTGTTTAAGGTTTCCAGCTCAGTGACAGCAGTTCCTACAGTAATATCTGACCTACAGAGAAGTGCAACCACAGAGCTCTTGAGGGATGATGGTGCTAGTCTCACAAACTTATTTCTCACTGTTCTGGTAAAAGGTGCATCCTCTGGACATTCCTGGGGTATAAGAGCAGGCTTTGCATGATAAATCCACTCTAACATCCCAATCTCTCTAAGCCTCTGGATCCCCTCATCTACATTATACCAGGACAGTTCTGGCATTTCAACCTCAGGTAATGTTGGCCACCTTTTGATCCATGTTTCAACCAACCACCCAAACAAGCTGTTAACACCTTTTCTAACTGCTCTAGCTATAACATTGAATGTAGAATCTCTGCTTAGTGGGCCCATATCAATAAATTCAGCCTGATCCAGCCTTATATTCCTCCCACCATTATCCGACACTCTTAAAATCCATTGCCACACATATTCCCCTGATTTCTGTCTATATAAATTGGAAAACTCACACAGTTCTTTTGGGGTATAACGTACCTCCTCATGTGTGATAATTTGTACCTCACCTTTAGGGGCCTGTTGGGACTTTAGTCTAGTTATAGGTGTAGAAGAAATGAGGTCATCTGATTGGGCAAGTGCTGTCCTGTCTGTTGCAATGAGGACATTTCATAGGATTAGGTCATGATCACGTCAGCTACATCCACAGCTGATTCCATTTGTGATCAGCCAAAGGGGAGTGTCTTCTGCAATTAGTGATGCTAAATCCAATCATGGGAAGCCTTTTAAGGAGGACTCAGAGGAGACAGGTTGCATTCCTGCTTTGGCTGGTGAGCCTCTCCTGTGGAGTTCATCCAGGCCTTCCATTGGAGTCATCAGCTTTGCAGCCTGCCCTGTGGATTTTGGACTCTGCATTCCTACGGTCACGTGAGACACTTTCATAAATTTTATATTTGCAAGTGTTCCCTGTTGATTCTGTTTCTCTAGAGAACCCTAACTAATATATCTTGGTACCAGGAGTGGGGTGCTGCTGCAGTTTGCAAATACCAGATATGTTGGAACAGTTTTTGGATGGCTAAAGGGAAGACTTTGGAGGCACCGTGGAGAGAATGATGGAGAAGTCCTGGAGGGCTTGCAGAGACTGTTGGTGTAGATGAAACCACCGCCAATCTTGACAAAGGAGGACACAAAAGGGAGAGATTGGAGTTTGCAGAGTGAGTACCATGGAAGTTCGGGTCTGAAGCCAAGAAACCTCGGCAAGGAGAGTGGACCCACCCATATACATGGAGAGGGTGAGTTTACCCTGAAGGGCGAGGATGAGTCCCCCTCTCATTGCAGTGGAAGAGTTGTGCAGCCTTGGGCCTTGGAAAAGGCATAGCACGCTCCTTGGGGGACTGGGGGAACCTGGCTGCCACCATGTGGAGGTGTTGAGCGTGTTCCCCAGAAATGGCAGAGAGCCCAGGGGTGGCCCTGATGCCTGGAGAGAGTGGAGCCCAGAGGTGGTCTCCTTGATGTTCCCCAAGGTTGATTTGGAAAGAGGCCGGCCACTGCATAGGCCCTTGGAAGGGGTGGGACTGCCACTTTCTACAGCTGAAGGATGAATGACTTTCAGACTGTGAAATCCCACGGCGCTTGCCCTGCAGGTTTTACATCTGTGTTTCTTCCAATTTCTCCCTATGGGAATGAAAATTTGTATCCTTTGACTATCCTCCTTTGCACATTGGCACCGGACTTATTTTGAGATTCACAGGTCCACAGCTAGAAGAGAATATTTTGCACCTGTTTAAGGTGATGTGAGTAGCTGCCAAGTTGACAAGGGGTGGACATGTGGTAGTTAGATTCAGTTGTCAACTTGGCCAGGTGAAAGCACCTAGTTCTGTTGCTGTGGACATGAGCCAATGGTAGGTGAATCTCATCTGTTGCTAATTACATCCACAGTCGGCTAGGAGGCATGTCTGCTGCAATGAGTGACGTTTAACTTAATTGGCTTGTGCTTAAATGAGAGAACGCAATGCAGCACAGTCTAAGCAGCTTGGCATTCCTCATCTCAGCACTTGCAGCTCAGCCCAGGCAGGCCCTTGGCGATGGAGAAAGAAATCACCCCGGGGAAAGTTGTTGGAACCCAGGGGCCTGGAGAGAAGACCAGCAGAGACCATCTTGTGCCTTCCACGTAAGAAAGAACCTCAGTGGAAAGTTAGCTGCCTTTCCTCTGAAGAACCAACAAAATAAATCCCCTTTTATTAAAAGCCAATCCGTCTCTGGTATGTTGCATTCCGGCAGCTAGCAAACTAGAACAGTAGGTGATAGACGACTTTCAATGCCAAACTAAGGAGTTGATGGATTGGAGTGGAGTATATAATTGCACAACAGGAGCTAATTAAGAACCTTTTGTAATCTACATTGTGAGGTAGGATTTTATCAGTGAGAGTGGAGAAAAAAGAGTAAGTCAAAGAGAATTCATGTAAAATCAACTGACTGAATATCAGACACAAAGAAGGAAGAATCAACAAATACTGAAGATGTTGCATTCTCTAATACTAGAAGATGAAGGGTATCCCAGTAACAAAAATAGTAGGGTTGAAAAGGAAGGGGAAGGTAAGATTTGAAGAGCGAAAATAATTGGATTGGTAAAGAGGGTTACTTTAAATATAGCATATTATGTAGTATATTCTACAAACTATTTGTGAATAGTGTGTGAGATTATGCTTGACACAAATGAATTCATTCTAGTTGGTGACTCCATTGTGACTATTTAAATTCTCTACTTCTCTATGGGTGACCCAGACTTGAAGATGTTGAAAAATATTATATATGTTCATATTACCATGAGGTTTGGACTAAGGCATACAAAGATTTACAGACTGTTAGAGCAGTCCCCTGGTTCCTGTTGACCTATTAATATGTTTGTGGACTATCTGAAAATCCATATTTCAATAACTATAACTTGTCAGTCTGGCTCTAGGAGATTAATTATAGAGGTTATAAATGGTACAGATTACTAGATTCAAATTTTTAGCTATGTTTTGGAAACTTGTTGTACCTTTCTCCTCTGTTCATGTTTCTTAGAAGAGAAAGAGAAAGTAGATGAATTTCCTTGAAATCAGATCTAGGAGAAGAACAAGAAGGAAGATAGAATCAGGGAAGCTGCTATAATAAAACAATTCTCTGATGAGAGTAGAGTAATATCCCTGGTTAAGTTGTCTGATTTTAATTGCCTTCCTCCATCTCACTCTTCTTTATACTGTAAAGACCTTGGTCTCTATAATACATCTTTCCTCAGTTCTTCCTCTTATCAATGCTGCCAGTAGGTTGATCTTTCTAATATCGTCTGCTAATCTGTGTTTCAGTTAGACTGTTCACATAAATAGCCATAACATGAGTTTCTCAATGGCAGACCTAGAGTCAATTCTCTTTGATAAGGCTAATACTAGTAGCAACAATTCAACTCAGTTCAGAAATCTAAAAAGCTCATCTCTGAAATCCAAAGGTTTTGCATTTTTTTACTCCATAATTTGTTACCACAGTACATTAGGCTGCAAATTGTGACTTGAACTGTAGCTATTTATGATCTTTACCACACTTAGTGTGTAAGTATTAAGTTGTTCCACTGAAGTATTTTTTAGTGTTTTTGATGTTTTGTTCCAAGGGTTTTTTTTTTTTTTTTGGATGAGGTTTGCTGGCCTGTATAATAATTTAAGCTCTTATAATCTAAGCACTCTAAATTTAGCCCTCACAATAACCTTAATATATGATATTCTCTTATTATCACCATTTTACATATAGAGAAACGAGACACAGGGAGGCTACATAGCAAGTGAGAAAGCTGAGATTAAAAAACAGGCAGATTGCCTCCAGAGCCCCTGCTTTTAGTAATATACTTCATTAATATGCTACATTGCTGACTTTGGCAAGGAGAGAATGTACCCTTTTGTTATTATATTATTGCTGTTTAGAAAATGTTTTGATTAGATTTGTTCTTTGAGATTTCTTTTGTTCAGTAAAATTAAAGAACCTGGTTAGCAGATCTTTTTTTTAATGAGACATGGAAATAGCTTTACTTAACATAACCCTGTATAGAAGGAAACTTTATTTCTGAAGGACTACTGAAATTTACTAAGAGACTACTGAGATTAAACTTTAAAATTGTAAATAAATGTCATTTTGTTAGCTGCTATTTGAATTCTCAAAGCAAGATAACATATCCTTTAACAAAAAATCCTACATCTTTGACAGTAAAATTTGATAAGCTATAATTTTAATTAATAAGAGTTTTAAATGAGACAGGTTTAAAATGGGAAAGTCTTAAAATTAGTAAACAGCCTGAAGCCTCAGTTTAACCATTCTTAGACAAGGTTTTCCTCTGACTTAACTTGCCTCTCTTCAGACTATGCTTATAACATGTAACACTGCTACATAGTTTGAAGGCAAATTTGTATTTCTGAAACACTAGAGAAGCTCAAAACAGTTACTATGGGGTTTTTATTATTCCAGTCTCATGAGATACTGAAGTATAAAAATTCAGCTCTGAAGGTTTGAAATAAATATAAATTATATTTCAGCCAACATTTGAATGCTCCATCCTACTTACAGGGCATACGAAGATGAATAAGACATAGCTCTGGCCCTGTTGTATTTATCATTGCTTTTTTTTTTTCTTTTTTGCTTCATGATATCTGATTCACAGTAGGGGCTTAGAAGCTTGTTGGGTGGTAGGAGAGTTAGACATGTAAACAGATATTTTTAAAATCATAAGGCAGATAAAATGCATAATAGAAGAAATTAAGAGAAATCTTTAATTACCAAAGTAGAAGTAACTGGCTAGGAAATGAAGAAGCTTTACTACCTCTCCATTAGTATTTACATTCCCTTCATATTAATTTAGAAAGAGTATTATAACACTATCATTCTTAGGAAAAATGAAATGTGCCCTGATTTGAAAACTTGTTGTTTTTTCTCCTTCAATATAGAATCTCAGAAATGTGATTGCTTCTGTGAAACCAGGAAAAAATTTAAATGTATTATGTTTTAAAAACTCTAAAACCTGCTTCTTTCCTGTTTTACTGGCATTTACTATTTTCTGCATTTCATTCTCTCACCTAATCTTTTCCTTTCTAACCTGCTTACTAAAAATGAAGATTTAACATCAGAAGCCGGGCTCAAAGGGGAACATTAAGATGCAGTCTTGTGGCGCAGTTTGGGCTGTTAAGCAGCTATATAAAGGTGATGCTTCAAATGGTATTTCTATGCATGTGCATGAATTTTGTGGATGGTGGAGATTGTCTTAACTGTGCTGTGGTGTGTAATGTAAAGTGAATTTGTTCTTGATGATTGATATATGCCAAAAAATGAACTTAACTAAAGAATCTTAACATATAATATCACCCATTGTCTAATGGCCCTGGTAACTAAGCTTTTACTAAATACCATTTCAGATTTCCAAAATAAAAACATCCCTTCAGTTCCCTAAGAAGTTTTTAGTAGGTTGATCTTCCTAGAGTGTTGCTGTAGTCTAGTCCTGATCAAAAGTAAAGGAAATCTGGCTAACTGAATCTCTCTTCACAGGACTTACTTTCATTTCAGCAAACTGTCTTCTATTAAGTTTCTCTACTCTATTCCAACTCCAGAGTCAGGATTTCCTCGATTAAAATGTTGCTTCTAGTGATTTGAATTCATATAACTTAGTCTACTACCGATCTAGGAATTAAATGCCTGGCATGTCACCTTAAATCCCATTTCAACAAGGTGGAATATAATTCAAAATATTACCCTATCTGATATCTTGTTTTTTTAAATAAGGGTTCCCCTCTCTATGTATGTTACAATTTGTTTCAAAATTCCTACTATGTCATGTGTTACCATTAATTTCATTTCAGATTTACATGGAGCTAGCTAATCTTTGAGGTGTATGTTAGAATTATGAGGCATATAATTGAATATTAGAAAATTGTCTTTGATTTCTACCCTTTGTTTCCTGCCTCACTTTTTCTTCTTTCCTATAGACTGACCTTCCAGAACACCCACACAGGAACACACACATGCACATGTACGCACATTACAATTGGTATTTGTTTTGATTGATATTTTTTCTCTTCGAAGAAAGAATAATAGTTGATACTTGGCTTGCTTCTTATTGTTTTTATTCAATTATTATTAATCTTGACAATCAGAATTGGAAAAAAATTGTTAAAAGTTTTTGTGTTCATATCTTGGTCCTTGTTTTTTTCTACTGTTGTAATAGCAGCTTCATAACAAATTGATTCTGGTATGTTTCAAATTCTTATTCCACACATTTTATTTTTGAATGAGAGACATTTATAGAAAAAAGAGAAGGCAGTGCAATAAAAAGAATATTTGGTTACAGATTATTAGATTTCTCAAGAATGAAAGAGATAAATCAACTTTCTATAAGGAGTTCTTAATCTCATCAAAATCAGAAGGATGATTTCTTCTCAGAAGGGTGGTAAATTTTATTATGCACAAAGTTCTGTCTCAGATCAAAACCGTCTCTTTCTCACTGTAGACTGAAACAGCCTGAGGTTAGATGTGGCTATATTCTTATAGTACAACTGTATCCAACTAGATCTCAAAGTTAGTGAGTGTTAATGGGCCAAGCATACTAGTAAACATACCAGTAGGTGATTACTGCATTAACAAGGCATGAGCTGTTAACTGAAGGATCAGCTTGAAGTTGAAGTCAGTGAATCAGAGCATTTATATGATGTTTTATATTCATTATTGAAAGAACTGTTTTATGCTGTGAGATATTAAATATTGTTATTATGCTAATATACATATAATGAAAAGAATGCTCAGAGTTTGATGTTTACTTAAGGTTCTGCAGCCACTGAGGAATAGGTCTAGGATTGGGATTTAGGTCATTTTATACCAATCATGTGTCCTTTTTTTTTTTAATCTCAGTGTCTCCCTTTGCTTCCTCCAGATTAACAGTTCTTAGCCTATAGAAATACTAAGTTAAACTACTGCCAGAGTAGCCTGAAATATTCTTTCTACAGCTGGCTGGAAGTTTCCAAACTGTCCAGTTTGGAAGTAATTACCCTCGATATCTGGGCCTTTTTTTTTTTTTTTTTTTTGCATGGTCAGGCTCTAAGAATCAAACCCAGGTCTCTGGCATGGTAGGCAAAAATTCTGCCACTGAGCCACCGTTGCACTGCCCCCCTATTTTTTTTTTCTTATTTCACAGTTTTAGTTGATCCTTTGTTTCCCACACTTTAACCCACTCAGTCTTCTTTCTCTTCCTTCCCTTATCAACCACTGAGTTACCTCCAAGGATCCTCTTACAGCATTCCAGAAAACATTTCCTAGAGGATTTTTTGTCTAATGTCCATTAACCTCTTTTCTGGAGAGTATCAGAGGCTAAAAGAACCTGGAGAATCAATAATTGTGGTTTTCTGCTTTACAGCTTGGTGAAGATTTGATAAAACGTGTATTTGAGCCTTTAAAAAAATGTTCAGTGGGTTTATGTAATTTATCTTTCTCCTATATCTTATTGCCATCGGTAATAATATAGAAATCTAGATCTAACTGTATGCAGTTTTTCTGCTAAGGGTACTAGAGTCATCTTCAAGGTATAAGCACTAATAATTACAACTATCCCTTCCTTTTCGCTATTTCCTTACACTCCTGTCTCATCTCATGTAGGACAAAGAACTTTGAGTCAGGTAAGGCCTATAAGGCAACATGGGGCGATAGTGGAGACAACTCATCTAGCAATGTAATATCTAAGCAGCCAGGCCGGGTGACAAATGGCCAACCTCAGCAAGCAGCCACAGGAGCAGCCATGGGTGGATACATTAAACGGTATACTAGCTTTTCCTGATATATATATTTTTCTAAATAAATGCCTCACTCAGAAGGCTGGGTCCACACATGAACTTTTAACTCTTTAAGTAGAAATAACATTTCTTTCATTAAAAAAATATGTTTTAAAATCTGTCTTGTGACAGAATGTTGATAATTGTTGTTACCCGTGGATAATAGGATTAATGTTTCTTTATACATTTATTAGTGCTTTCTAAATTACTAAAGTAAGCATGTTTTACCTTGGTAAACAGTAAAAATATATTTAAAATGTATCATCTAGCGCAGGGATCGGCTCACTTTTTCTATAAAGGACCAGGTGGGAAATATTTCAGACTTTGCACATCATATAATCTGTCCTAACTACTCAACTCTTGTAAGGCAAAAGCAGCCATAGATAAAATGTAAATGATGAGTGTGCTGTGCTCTGATAAAACTTGATTTACAAAAATGGTAGCAGGTCAGATTTGGCCCTCAGGCCTTAGTTTTCCAACCCCCGTTTTTAGAATAGAGGTTCTCAAATATAAGTGTGCATCAAAATCACCTGGAGGGCTTATTTTTAAAAAACACAAATTGCTGCACTCCACCTCCAGCTACTGATTCAGTAATCTGGAGTAAAGCATGAGAATTAGCATATCTGACAAGTTCCCAGGTGATTCTTGGAAC
The DNA here is from genome assembly GCF_023851605.1 of Tamandua tetradactyla. Lineage (NCBI taxonomy): Eukaryota > Metazoa > Chordata > Mammalia > Pilosa > Myrmecophagidae > Tamandua > Tamandua tetradactyla. The sequence goes on along the minus strand of NC_135330.1, from coordinate 94,932,696 downwards.
CACACTTTTAAAACCACTGTTCTAAAATGGTTTTTTAACCTCCTTTTTACCTATCTTTAAGACATTGTGTTCTCCTTGGTAAATTTTTCCATTTTTACTATAGAATGTTCCCAACAATAGTAACCTACATTCCATTGGTCTTAACACTTAACATAAAATATAATTGATGTTGAAAAGTGCTGAGAGCATTTGAAAATCTGGTTACTTACTTTTGTAAAAACTAAATCCAGACTTAGTCCTTTTATAACTCATCAAAAAGTACTGAATTAACTATCTTTTTTTAATAGTGTAACTAATGATGCCAGGGAAGATGAAATGGAGGAGAACCTGACTCAGGTGGGCAGTATCCTGGGAAATCTAAAAGCTATGGCCTTGGATATGGGCAATGAAATTGAGGCTCAAAATCAACAAATACATCGGATCACAGAAAAGGTAAAAGCTTCTTATTGCCTTGCCACAAGGGAATAAGATATCCAATATAAAGTTTTAGTAATGGGCATCTGTGCTAGATACTTTGGGGTGAAACAATAGAAAGATAAAATTCTGTCCTCAAAGGTTTGGTGAGGTGGCAAATCTAACATTGAAAACAATAATCAAGGCCTTCCATCTCTTGCTCAGTTGGTTCATTTTAAAACCACAACTGTGGAATAAAGTAATTTTGCTTAAACCTTCACACATAAAGCTTAGAATCTACTCTGACCTTGGAGTGCACTATCTCTTATTTTCCCAGAACACAGCAAGTTAGCTTTTTGATTTTTATTTTGTTAATACCAAATTAGGGGCAGGCCACAGTGGCTCAGCAAGGCAGAGTTCTCGCTTGCCATGCCAGAGACCCGGGTTCTATTCCCGGTGCCTGCCCATGCAGAAAAAAAAAAAATTAGGTTTCAGAATCCTCATTTCATGAAAGTTAATATGTAAAAATCAGTTATGCAGTTATACAGAGTGGTTCTTATGGTGTCGACATACAAAATAGAGTCCTGAGTAAGGGAAAAGTATAATACCTATTTTTTTTTATTTCACATAATAAAAAAGAGACTTAAAATGAAATTGTTTTTAGTATTTGGGTATGTCACTTCTGAAAGGTATTCTTTATTGCTATTTCATTAAAATCTCAGTGTACTTTAAAGGAGGGGGTGAGTTTTTGAGTTTTGTTCTCTGTTGAATCACTTTCAATAAATTTCATTGAGCAAACTGTGGTTCATAAGCTGTTTTCAATGCTGTAACCTGGGTCTAGGCTACTTACGGCCCATCATTTTAATTCAGATATTGGTATAAGTGTTACCACATTTGTTCCAGAGATCTCTGGGAAAGTTAGATCTTGTATAGTTCCAGATAACATTCTATGATTTAGTTTTAGAGGACTTCCACAAGGTCCAGATCTGTAGCAGAGAAAAACATTATTATATTTCATTGGGTCTGAAATGCCATAGATAATAAGAAGCATCCCAATTTTGGAGATGTTAATCTATGAAAAAATATGTTTTAGGATTGGTGAAATACTGTCAAGTTCCTCTGTTGTGCCTTTCTCATATTTATACACCAACGCTTTTCAAAATGAATTTCATATTGCCACATTTTGCCCAAGATGAGTTTTGTAATGTAACTTTTGAATTTTCTCAGTGTGTCATTACTCCAAGGGTATAAAATATATCTTTTATCACAGTGACTAACCTTGTGAATTAATGCTGATGTCTTTTCCTTTTTTTCAGGCTGACACCAACAAAGATCGTATTGATGTTGCCAATGCCAGAGCAAAGAAACTCATTGACAGCTAAAGCTACTGCTGTTCTTCTTTATCATTTATTCATTTCCCTAGCTCCTCCTTCAAAGTTACTACCTTTTTAGAGTTTGAGATTTTTGTCCCACACTCTTATAATCAGGAGATAATGTGGAAGAAGGGCCAAAACAGCCCCCCTACTTTTTTAGTTTCTCTTTTTCTCTTGAGTAGACTGTACTGCTTCCTTCTGGTATGTTCTTTCTCAGTTCAACTTCTTAGATTGATTTTCATACATACCCATAGTGTTGTTTTCCATTCTAATTTACTTTAGAAGGCTGTCTTGCTTTCAGGATTTGGAAGAATTGCCAAAAGCAGTCATTAAGTAGGAAGTTAGTTTTTTTGGTGGGGGCTGGGGGGCATTGGAGACAGAGGCAGGCAGAGCTAAGGGGCTGTTACCTCAATAAAAACCTGCAGGCCTGGAAGCAAAAGTTGCAGAGTCACAGGAAATGTTTAAGTGCATTTAATTTTTAATTTAAGTTGCAGTTATTCCCAATTTAGGCTCATGTTTGGTTTTGGAAATTTTATATGCATTATTTTTGTTGTACATCACAATTTTGCAATGTCTGCTCCAAAATGAGGAAAAGAATGAGTTTTCTTGAAGTGAGCTTAATTTCTGAACTCTTAAGTGATTAATGTATATACCCAGATTCTTTGATCCCATTTCATATTGTATACAGAAACACTTTGTATAAATGAATGGCTTTTTATTTTCACATTATTAGTAGTATCATGTTCCCATTACAAGTCTACAACCTCATAAATTTGTCATTAGTCTTGAAGAAAAACATGTAAATATATAGGTGTAACATGAGAGATTCTTTCTTGAGTAGATCTTAAAAATTTTTGGAGAAGTTTGACAAATTTTATCAAGTGAATTCAGATTTACCTCAGTGTTTCTAAATAAAGAATTATGTTTAGATAGGAAAAAAGAAACTTAATTTTATCTCAGGTAGAAAAATAGATTGCTTTAAACTTTACATATCTTTAGGTTTGTTTTTTTAAAGCTAGACTTTATTGTTTAACTAAAAGTGATTTGAAAAAGAATGCCTTTGGTTTAATTATTGATGATTGCACTGTCATTCTCTTAGCTTTATATATAGAATTATGTCCCAATCACATTTATTTAGATCCTGAACAATGTTATGGGAATCTGATCAGTATTTGTCGCCTTAATTTAGAAATCAACATCTGCACATTTCATAGCTATTTGTGTGAACTGGTTTGACCAATAACCATTGCTTGATCCTTACAATTAAATTTTGTAATTAACCAATGAAATTATTCTTTGAAATAATTAACATATTCCTGTGACTATTATTTTGGGGGCAACAATTTTATCAGCCCTTGTTTAACAACTTGAATAATGCCTGGCAAATTGAATAAAGTGAAAGTCTGTAAGTCAAGAAGCATTCCAGTAGAAAGAGCTACATTTAACACATTTCCAATTTTTATTGAAATTGACAGATTTTCTTTTTGATTTCTCATGAGGCTTGTTAAAACCATAAGTAGTCCTTTATTCACTTGGTCTTAAATACCCTAGAGACTGAAAGGAACATGTTTATAAGTGAGAATTATAACCCTCTTCCTGGAGGAGAAATAGTTAACATGGGAACTTTCAAAGACTGAAGAGGAAAGTACTTTTTAAAGTGAGACTCAGGTTCTCTGTGATAGAAATGCTCCATGCCAGAACAAGTAGTTTCATCCTTAGGATTAAAAGGCTAACTTAATTTTTTTCTTTTGCTTATGTGTGTCTAATTTTCTTAACCTATTACAAGTATTTTCTGAGTATCCTATCTGGAATAGTAGGCACACATTCAAAGACTTGGTCAGGTTCTGAAATTCAAATTCTTTCAGGGGTCAGGCAGGTGATGGTAAATGTGTAAAGTAAGAAGGTGTATAACAATGGGAATTATGCTATACCAAATCCCTTTTCTGAAACATTAAAAAAAATTTTTAATACTTACCTGGCTGAAGGAAATATTCCTGAGGATATCAGTATTCTGCCCCCACAATTAATTTATTGGTTAGAAGCTTTAAAGTACCCAGTCATCTAGATATACTTCAGCTCTACCACTTGCTGGTTAATAGTAAACCCATTTCTGTGCCCCACTTTCTTGTCTGTAAAGTAGAGATTAATAATCTCTGCCTCATAGAGATTTTGCAAATACTCAATATGGGAACACATATTAAAGCAATTAAAACACAGCCTGGCAAACATAAGAGCTTAATGAATAATAGCTACTGTTCTCTCTAGAATGAAGACTTTTTTTTTAAACTTTTTTTATTAATTAAAAAAAATTAACAAACAAAACATTTAGATATCATTCCATAGAATGAAGACTTTTTGGTTCAAGGTTCCCTCTGTGATTTTGATGGAAGATAACACAGCCTCTCTTCCCAAAGAAATTAGGCCTGCAAACGTGAATCATGCACAAATGACAATCATGTAAACCCAGCCATGGATACCAAAGTTACAAACTTTTCCAAAGTTTCTGCTACTGGGAAAGAAGAGGGGTAAGGATATTAAAAAGGCCCTTATAAAAAGTGGGTGTATTAGGCCAATAGTGCCCTAGGAATAGAAGCTGTTGATTTAAAACCTTTCTGATTTCTTCTATGACATTATCTGGAAGCTTGTTTGCAATACTTTTAAATGATCGTAACTCAGGTAGTTAAGAATACAAGCTCTGGAGTCAGACCATCTGGGTTCAGATTTTTGTTCAGTCATTTACTAGCTGAGCATAATACTGACTTTTCTGAGCTAGTTTCTTTGTTTCTCCAATGGTGGGGGGTCTAGTGGGGGTGAAATACCTACTTAACAGAGTGGTTGGATTATATAACAAAGTACACTTAAATTGGTATTTAGGACTTAGTAATGATCATTAAGTGAAATATTAACTTTTATTGTTATTGTTATTTTGAAATAGCTAGTTGGTATAAAGTATCTTAAAGTCTAATTCATTCTTTTTGGCTTAATATTTAGAACATCTTCCTTTCTGCCAAGTGTTACAATCATCAGAATCGCAGGATAAGATCTAATTGTGAATGAAGAAGTATAAAGGCCAGAGAAATTATAGTAATTAAAAGCTAGGAATCTATTCTCCTAGTTATAACTTACATTGGATCATTCCAGAACATTGCTGGTGTTGATTACTTTTTCTGAGACATGTTCCAGGGCTGTTTAAATGTTCTGTTTAGGGTGTATATAGGAGTGGATCCAGACAGCTTGAGTATGTGACTAAAAGATATACAAAGATATCCTTGTGTATCTTTGCTGATAACCTACCTCCTTTCTTTAAAGAAAGTAATCATTCAGCTTAATCCTCCTAATTTTTTTGTATTGTGAAAAATAACATATACACAAAAAAAGCAATGAATTTCCAAGTATATTTTAACAAGTAATTATACAACAGATTTTAAAGTTTGGTATGGGTTATGGTTCCACGAGTTTTCATTTTTTTCTTTTAGCTGCTCCAAGATACTGGAGACCAAAAGAAATATCAATATATTAACTCAGCAGTCACATTCATTTGTTAAATCCTATCTTCTCTACTATATTCTTTTTGTGTGTGAAAAATAACATATATACAAAAAAGCAATAAATTTCAAAGTACATTGTAGCAATTAGTTGTAGAACAGATTTCAGAGTTGGGTACGGGTTACAGTTCCAAAATTTTAGGTTTTTATTTGTAGCTGCCCCAAGGTTCTGGAGACTAAAAGAAATATCAATAAAATAACTGATTTAGGACTCATACTCATTTGTTAAACCTGAACAACTCTCTGTATAATTCTATCATCACCTTTTTTAAAAATTTTTTTATTGATACAACAATGTACAAGCACATATATTCTTAACATACAAACATTCCATACATGGTGTACAATCAGTGGCTTACAATATCATCATATAGCTGTGTATTCATCACCATCCACCATCACCTTTGATCTTTCTCTCATTCTTTAGGGGGATTTGGGCTCTGCCCATTCTAAATTTTTCTCATTGGAAGGGGCTGTCAATAATATGGAATAGGGGGATGAAAGTAGTTGATATTCTGGAAAAGCTGGCTCCTCTGTATTTCATGGCTTATCTGGTCTAGGGACCCATCTGAAGGTTGTAGGTTTCTGGAAAGTTACCCTATTACATGGAACCTTTGTAGAATCTTATATAATGTCCTAGGTATTCTTTAGGATTGGCAGGAATGGTTTTGGTTGGTGTTTGGCAAGTTATACAGTAACAATATCTAACTGAAGCTTGTGTAAGAGTGACCTCCAGTGTAGCCTCTCAACTCGATTTGAACTCTCAGCCAGTGATTCCTTATTGGTTACACTTCTTTTCCCCCTTTTGGTCAGGATGGCATTGTTGATCCCATGGTGTCAGGGCCAGGCTCATCCCTGGGAGTCATCTCCCAGGCTGCCAGAGACTTTCATCCCTGGATATCATGTCCCACATATGGGGGGAGTGCAGTGGTTTCACTTGCAGAGCTGGGCTTAGAGAATGAGGCCACATCTGAGCAACAAAAGAGGTCCTCTGGAGGTGACTCTTAGGCATACCTATAGGTAGGCTAAGCTTCTTTACTCTATATATAAGCTTTACAATTAATCCTCTAATTTTAATATCCTTGTTAATGGTATAGAAAAATTACAAATCAAGTCAGTCATTCCAGGTTTGGCTCTAATTAATAGATGTTTACAAATAAATGGTTATTGCAAGCTGTCATTCATAGCTGTTTGGAGCCACTCAGAAACCTATGATTAAGAAATTATACAGTATTCCCCTCCCCTACTGTATTTTTTTTTTAACAGTGATCCCCTTTCAGGGTCCAGTCTTATAATAATAATCTTTATTCCTATATTGGTCCTATTTTTTTTCACATTTTAATTTATCCTTTGTTTTTATACTCAAACTCTAGATCTTTCCATGTCACACGTGGATTATGAATCTCCCCTTAAACTCCTGCTTCCTAGCCATTCTATGTTCAATTGCAATTGGTTTCTTTAAATTGTTTTCTTTAGGTCATTCTTTACTAAAATTTTAGGTTGCCCCAATTACATTACTAATTAGATTCGTATTTCTGAGATTATCAGGTTACTTTACTTCTGGTCATTTGTTTATCATTCTTTTTTATGTAGTGTGTACCCTAAACCTTCTGTTTATTTCTGTACAACTTGCTAAATTTACTTTCATGTCTCATAGATATAAAAAATGGTACCATTTATTTACTGCCTGCTCTGTGCTAGGCACTCTGCTTAGTGCTTTTATGAACCTTGTCACCACATCCTTATAACATACCTGAGAGGTATAAGAGGTATCCCCCATATTATAGCTGAGAGAAAATAATATAAATTAATAAAGCTATTAAATTTATAGTTGATAAAACTTTGAATACAAACCTAGATCTTTGACCCCAGGAGCCATGATCTTACTCAGTGTACTAAACTGACTTCTAAATCAAACTCTGAAGAATTTAGGAAACTTAGGGCTTGTGGCCAAAGTAGAATCTAGGTCTCTAAATGATGATGATAATTATGAAGATGATGGTGATGTTAGCTCATATTTAGGTCTAAATATTTGTGCATTATAACTTTAGGCTTATTATTTTACATAGCCTCTGCCCTTAAGGGCTCTGTCTAGCAAAACACAGATAAAGAATGTGAAAACTGCTACAGTAACAGTTGGGGGAAGCAATTAATTTGGCTTAGACATAGGGACATGGATGCAGAGGAGGAGCATGTTAGTGAGAGAGAACATTCCTAAGTGAACAAGGTAAAAGTAGTTAAAGGAGAGAGACAATTGAGTGAAAAAAGTATACCTGGAAATAAGGCTGGGTCCAAGTTTGACAGGTAATAGTCACTGATTATCATAGGGGTCGGGGTAGATTTTTAAAATTTCAGTGAATAAATGTCTGAGGACATTTAAAGTGTTAAGTGTGTAAGTTCTGGTTTATTATGCAAAGTACTGATGAAATATTTAGAGCAATTTTAATTGTTCAGTGGACTGATGAGATTAATAAATTAAGCATTAAAGTTTATAGTAAACAAAACTACTCAACTGATACCAATAAACTAGCATCCTTTTTTTTTTTTTTTTAAAGGAAAGACAGAGAGAAGGAAGGAAGGATAGAAGGAAGGAAGGAAGGAAGAAAGGGAAACATTTTTAAACATTTTCTTGTTTTATTGTATTCTGTTTCTCCGTTTTTGTTACATGGGCTGGGGCCGGGAATCGAACCGAGGTCCTCCGGCATAGCAGGCAAGCACTTTGCCCGCTGAGCCACCGCGGCCCGCCCAAACTAGCATCCTTTATCCCTCCCTAGTCTGAGAATCAGAAATAATATATAGGAAAAAAATGCCTATATATTTTTTATATACATTATGATATATATATGTATTATATATATAAAATATAAAAATATTAAAAAACATATTTTTACTCTACATTATGGTTAGAGAGACCTCCTCACATAGATTAAATAAAAGGCTCTAGTGCTTATTCAACCTAATGGTTCAACCAGGTTTGTAAAATGAGAATTACAGTTAATTATGGCTCCATGGCTAGAATAAAACTTCAGGAAATAACAAAACTGATAGCTTTCAAAACGGTTGTCAGTGATGATCTGATGATCTGAAATCATCTATCATTGTACCTTCAAATTCTCTTAATAAGCATGGTTCATGTACTGCAGAATGTTTATCATCGGTCACATGAAAGCTTTTCACCATACAACTTGATCAAAGAGCATGAAATTTTCTTCCTTATCAGTTTATTTTCAAACTTAAAAGATCAAAGAACTACTTACAGGATAAAGTTCTCCTGTCTTCTTCCTTTTAAATGATTAACCTCATTTCCAGCCAAAAGTTCATTAAAAATTCTTTATTTAGTATATTCTCTTAGCCAGAGAAAAAGCTTGATAAACATAAGTTGTTTTAAAATATTGTAGCAATGGTTTCTTGGTAGATAATCTAATCAGTAGCATTATAAATATAAAATGGGAAAAGGGTTACCAGAAATAAGACATTATTTGTAACAAAGCTTCAGGAAAATCTTGATTATTAAAATTCCTTTTATCTTACAAGTGTTGCATATACAGTTTTACTCTTCAGAGACTTCTACCAGTAAGCTCCTGCAATAATTGCTACTGCAGCCCTAGTGTTGTTTTGGTGCTTCTCTCACAAAGCACAGTTTTAATCAAGACACAGTCATATACATCCAATTGAATTGATGGACTGGAATAAAATAAATCCTTAGATTAACCATAGCAGCCTCTCACAAAGTTTGAATTTCATAAAAAATAAAAATATGAAGTATAAACACAGAGGTGGAATGGCAGTTGACTTTATGGATGTACACACATTGAAACTAAACAAATTGAAAGCTGTAGTGGAACTATTTTTAACAGGCAACAATCCCTCACAATATAAAGAACAACTAACTGGTTTCTTAAAGCCAAACTAATGATGGTTTTAAAGATCAACATTGTCCAGTGCTCTCTCCATGGCTCAAAATGGAGGACTCTTCCTATACCTTTTCTTTTAGCTTATTTGAGGTGAGCCCTGAAAAGGAAAAAGATCATTGAGTGAAATATCTCCTGGAGTATAGCCTCCTTATTTCCAATATCCTTGACAATGACAGGAACCTTTGATTTCACCACATTCCAACAGAGGATCCAAGTTGGTGTCTTATAAGGCTCCCATACTCCTGGAGAACATCATGCAAACTTCTTCTTGGTGGCTGTAAACCTCTCCATGTACTAAAATCATGAAAGAAGAACACATATATATGGTATTTTGGCATTGGCAAAAATAAGTCAAATAGTTGTTACTTAGTTGTTATATGATTTTTTTTTCATTGTGGTTTTTATTGGATATAGCCATTTCCTACAAAATCCTATTCTTGGTTTCCTATTTCTTACAGAAACTTAAAATTGAAAATATATGGTTTTTGTTTGCTTTTTTTTAATAGGAAACCTATAAAAAGACAAAGATGCTTTACAATAAGCCCTCAAGGAAAAAAGTCATCTTGTTCAGTACCCTCACATTCAGCTGATTCTTAGAACCAACTTCCAAAATAGGAAAGTACAAATCCAGTTGACTTTAGCCATGAACATTCATGTGGATTATTTCACCATTCTTTTCTCTGGGGCAGTGATTGGAAATACTGACATGCACTAATACATACCTTATCATAGCCTTCCAGTTCTCGAAGGTTCTTTATCTCAAAAAGATTGCCTTCCATAGCAAGCAGACAGATCTGGGAATCACTGAGGATACTCCGTGGAAACATACTGAGCTCAAGACAGTTTTCTTCCAGGCGAAGAACTTTTAGGTGAGGACAACAAGATATCTTCACTGATCTGAGATATCTGTTGAACGAAGAAAGAATAGAAAAAAATATAAACACAATAAAGGCTACTTTTTACTGAATTTTAAAAGCACAACAACCCTTACTTGACTCACTATTTGTCCTAGTTCTCATTTTCTTTTACCGCCTCCATTTTCTCACTACCCACTCACTCCAGAAGTCTCTGGTTATCAGACTTCTGTCACTACTCCTCCACTAAAACTACTTTTTTGAAGGTCACCAAAGCTTTGGAACAAAGTTTTCTAAGAATAAAAACAAGTTTGTTTTTTTTTAATTACCTGTAATCCCAGTACCTAAAAATAACTACCATAAACATTTTAACACATTTACTGCCAATCATTTATGTGTAAATACACGCTGACTGGCCACTTTACTGCTAATTCTGCATTTGACTGTACTATCCCTTCCTTGAAACTTCCTATTCTTGTGCCTAAGTACTTGGCTTTTTTCCTACCTTTCGAATTATTCATGTTTGCTTTTTTTTGGCTTCCTTTCTTGCTCCTATGGGCATTTTTCAAGCAGCAGTCCCTCATACTTCATATCTGATCTTTGCAAGCTTTCTCAAAGAAAAGCTCATTTTTTAAAAGCTGTCACTTCTGTTATGATCACAAAATCTGTATCTACATGTCTGCTCACTGCTATTTCACTCCTGTCTCCCATCTTTCAGTAAAACATTTCTTTTTGATAACTCACCACAATCAATGTGTCCATTCTCAACAGCACAGCCGTTCTTTTAGGCTCTCAAGCTCAATATCAAGCAGTCTTCTTTGACTCATTAACCTTTTTTGCCCTCTAAATGCTGCAAATCACTCTTCTATTGACTATTTAGCATCATCTCAGTCTAGGGTCAGTGGTTTTCAAAGTGTTGTCCCATGCCAGTACCTGGGAAATTGTTACAAAGGCAAATTCCCAGATCCAAAGCCATACCTACTGAATCAGAAATTATGAAGGTGGGGGCCTAGCAATCTGTTTTAACAAGTCCTTCTGGTTATTCTAAAGTCAGAACTATTGACTAAAGGCATCAACAGAGCCAAATGTGGAAATGCTCAATAATTACGCATTAACTGACTGGCATTTTTCCCTGCAAAAAGCTGAAGAACATACAATAATGTTCACTTTGATTTAGAAAAAAGGTGGATCTCCTCAAAGACTGAATTTCATCATAATATAAGGTCACTTGTTTTCAGGAATGAAAGTTGGCATGCTTCCCTTTTCTCAAACTAGAATCATATAAAGACTAACATTTCATGGAAACTAACATTACTTACAGAAAAATCTGTACATGCATTTTATAGAAACATTACTTAGAAAAATCTGTACATGGCACGGTTTGGGCATGCAAAAATGCCTAATACACTGCTTTAGAGTTTATAACATGCCTCCATCTAAAGTAGACGTGAACATAAAACTGAAAAGCTATAATCGCCATTTTCTAAAGTTTCCCATAATGTACTCACAGTCATCTCATTCAATCTAGAAGTGTTGTCCAATAAAACTTTTTGCAATGACACAAATGTTCTGTATCTGTGCTCTACAACACAGTAGCCACTAGCCACATGTGACAGAGCCCTTGAAATACATGGCTAGTGCAATCAAGGAACTGAATTTTTTTATTTTATTTAATTTTAATTACATTCAATTTCAATAGCTCACATGTAGCTAGTGGCTACTATATTGGACTGTACAGATCTAGAAATAAAACTCTAGAAAAATAAAAGGCCACTAAGTCTCGCTGTGCTTCATGTTTTATCATTCATACTTTATTCCTAGACCAAGATTTTTAACAAAAGCAGGATACTCACTTGATAAAGAGAGCAAAGAAAATAACTGAATTACCTCTGATGTCTGTGAATGTAAGTCTCTTTCCATTCTTTATCTTCCTGACATAAACTCCTTGCTAAATTACTAGGGGCATATTTGAGGAAGATCTAAAGAACTCTTCAAGATTTGTGAGATAGTAGCTTTAACTGTTACAGTCATCTCATTTGTTATCCCACCCTCCAAAAAATACCTACAAAACACATACCCAGTGTCCCAACTAACTCCATGGCACTTTGTACTTTGACATTAGTCTAGCCCATAGAGTACTCACTAGCCTTTGACACCTACCTCTCCATGATTACAGTTTAGGGAATGAGGGCTTATTCAGGAAACCATAAACCCACACATATGCTTTATATAAAAATCTTAAGCTCTAGACCTGGTTCTGATTGAGGTTGAGTTCGATGACCTGCAGGTCTCCCACTATGTCAGGTATACTCCAAATCTGGTTCTTGGAGAGATCCACAACATCCAGGTGCCGTAGAATACAAAGTTGGGGTGGTAGTGCCCGGAGCTGGTTCCCAGAGAGGCTCAGGGTCTTCAGGGCAGAGAGTTGCCCAAAGGTAGATGGCAACTCCAGTAGGTGATTGTGTTTAGGCTTAGCATATCTAGTTTTTTCAGATTGCATAATTCATCAGGCAGAGCAGCTGGCAAAGAAAATTTTTAAAACACCTGAATTGGACACAGCTGAAAAGCAACTTGATGAAGTTTCTAAAGACTGTGGTAACCTGATTCATCTCTTGGAAATATATGCAGAATTCCTACATGTTGTGCCATTTATAAGTATTGCATTTTACCAATGTAGTCTTCAGAAGGTGAGCGTGTCATCAAAATGCAGGACAGCATTATGTATATAATGGGCTCCTGTGCAAAGGAGCGGGGGTTGGCACAATTTGACAGCAATTTTGTGGGATTCAGAAGGTCCTCCCCTTCCCATTCCACCCCCCTCCCAAATTAGATGGCTCTGTTGTCATTACATCTCAGAGAAAATTCTTGCCTTTCAAATCCAACTTGACCCAGAACCAATCATTATGCCACCCGAGGAGACTGTGTCTGAAATTACAAGAGGGAGAAAGCTTCAAGGACTTCCACATTCTCCTGTGTCTTGAACTCTCTGAACGGTCTCATAACAACAACAAAATCAGCTTGTAAGAGAAAACCACCCTTCTTAACAGCTGATCACTAGCAAAAGCTTCCCAGGTGCAGAAGCCATACTCAGTTTGTTGTTGTTCAGGGAGAGGCTCTTCAGCAGAGTGAACTTTCCTATCAGCATAGGCGGTAGGCTCTCGATCTTGTTGTTGGACAAGTCGATGGTCCTGAGATTGATCGTCAGCTTCTGCAACTCTGAAGGGAACTGAAGAAGGGTTCCCAATGTGAACCGATTAACTTCATCGCCCCCCAACGTCTCTCACCCTGTAAGTTCCCTGGTCGGATCCCTCACAGTCTCACCTCGGTCAGCCCACGGTCCTTGAGCTGAAAGACACCCGTTTTCTGCGCGGTTTCTACATGAGCGCGAAGGGCACTGTTTCCCATCCTAGCGCCGCGGCGGCTCAGGTCCCTGCGGGAAGGAAGCCCAGCTGTCACCACCTGCTTCAGCATCCGGCCACCCCATCGGCCTCCCGGATGGGTCTCATACCCCAGATGCCACCCCCGCTGATGTCTGGATCTTGGGGCCAGCCCAAAAGTGGCAAGGAAAGGAAGGACAGACAGCCCGGTCACCAGGCCCTGTTGTTTTTGCAGCTCTTCCGAGGCCAGGCGCCGCTGGGAGGCTAAGAGGATCAGGGAGTCCTGGACTCTCCTTACTTCCCTTCAGTTCACAAACAGCTCGGCAGAAGACGCGTACCCGCGCTGGCCAGGGATGCGCTCCCCGAGCTTCCGCCCGGGAGAAAACGCCCTGTGATGTCATCGGGCAGCGCCGCGCATTCGCCTTGCGTATTGCTCGCTCTCGGCGCCACCAAGAGAAATCCGTTGGTGCCATGGCTTCCGCGAACCCTTGGGACCCCGCATCGGCGCCAAACGCTGCCGGACTACTGCTGGGCCGTTTCCTAGCTTCGGGTCTGGTTACTCAGGTGCGTGCGGGCAGCGATGACGTTACCAAGGGGTTGCCCACGGTGGTGATAGAAGACGGCTAGGAAGTTGTGATGCTGTCTGCCGGAGGGGGTGTGAGGGATGCAGGCTGGAGGCGGTATTATAGTTGAGGATTGACCCCTTCCAGGCAACTGCTGTGACCGTGGTGCGACTTTTTTCGAACGCGACTCTCTGGAGTAGATGGTGTTTCGAAGAGCCGGTGTTTCAAATAACCGCAGGCCAGTTATCCCTGCCCAGTTTGTGGGAGATAAAAGAGACAACTATTTCCCCGCCTTTTTTTCACGATACCACATCTAGATTGCAGTGGGCGACGGGATTGGGAAGTACAGGTAGATAGTTTAAAGAGGCTTTCCCAAACAACTCTCTTTGTGGAAAGTATTGAAGCGTGTTTGGGGCGGGAGGCACAGCGCACAGGAGAGCGTCGGAGGAAGGAAACATCTTTTAAAGACAAAAAAAAAAAGTATTGGCAAAAAGGACTTGAAAGACCTTGGAAAGTGAATGGAAGAAGGGATTACATTTGAGGTGGAGAAGAGAAAGACTAGTCCAAGGAGAGGCAGTTTTAATTTGTTCAGGAAGAGCATGCTCACAGTCCGAAGGGAAAAAGCCAGTAGAGGGAGAAATTGAAGATGTGAGGAAATAATGGAATACAAGTGGTAGACGTGACAAAAGGGAATGGGGACAATGAGATTAAGGGCACCGAGAATGAGTGAAAGAAGGGGGAAAATTTTTGAGATAAAGAGGAAGTTGAGGAATTCCACTAAAGTGGAATCTGAGAAAAGTTAAAAGTTAAAATCATCTGCAGATATTAGCAGTACCAGCATGATGGAAAATATACATTTGTTTATACTTAGAAGAACTGTTATTTGGGGTGTTGGCTTTTTGAAAGGCAGTATTCCTAGTGTCTCTCAACACTAATTAGACAGTAAAATCTGGCACTCCTAACTCCTTATGATCCTCTTGGAATTTTACTGAACAGCAAGACCCAATGAGGAAGCTATTTACAGATTTTGTAGTTGATCCTACTTTATGCAAACTTTACATATGAAAACCTATTTTTTTATTAGAGGAATTTAGCATCTATTCTTTGAAAATGATTTGTTACATGATCCCTATAAACTGTTCATCACTTTAGTGAATATCATCCCACATGCATTAAAAATGAAGAGTATGTTTCAGTGGTAGAATGCTCACCTTTCATGCGGGAGACCGGGGTTCCATTCCTGGACCATGCATTCAAAAAAAAAGTAGGAGAATAATGCCTAAGATTGAATTTCATACAACTTTACAGAAAATATAGCTTATCTGGGCTTTGTTCTGATTTGATCTCTTATCCATTAGAGAGTGATTGGAGGAGAAAAAAAAGTAGGGCTAATTTTCCATAGAATAATGGGGTATTTTCTTTGGTTTGTGACCCTTAGTGACCTTAATATCCTAGATATTTTTCCAGCAAGCCTGAGTGAATCATGAATTCTGATCAAGCCTCCCACTAGTGGTAATTCATAAGATGAATATCTGAACCTACGGAAGACTCAGGAAATTCTCAATCTATGTCCTGTCATTCTCTGTGCCAGCTCCCCAACTTCAGAGCCTCTGCTGCTAGCTTCTCTGATAAACTGCCTCCCTTTTAAAGTCCCTCAGCTAGAATTCAGTATGAAGAAAGGATGTCCATAGATTGCAAGTTTATATGCAGATGCACACACACACACACACACAAACATACAGTGTTACCAGAATTTTTATATTAAACATTAAGGTTCTGAATTTCAGCTTCTTACTGTGCATAGCGACAGAGTAAGCAGAATCCTTTTTCTCAGGATCCTTTCATTAGCAGTTGCCCCAGTGGCATGTAAAATATTTAATAGATAATGACAATAGCCAAAGATAAAATCTTTTCTGTTTTCCCTAATTTCACCTTTTTTTTAAGGTGTAGGACTACTCACAAACTTCAAATACATAGAATTTTTATTTACTAGTTGCTCTTTATTTTTTTTTCAAAATTTTACAAAATTTTAATTTTGGTTGCACTTTCTGTCCTCTTCCCTTTTTGACTCAGCTTGTTGAACATTCTTTTCCCTCTGGTTTCTCTTGCATATTCTTGGCTAAGCTCCATTACCCTGTTGTTGAACCCAACAGTTTACAAGTTTACCAAATATACCAGTAAGATTAGAGTAAACATATGGAGGCTTAAAGACATACCAGAGAGTGGGTGGGTTACACTGTGAGATGGGAGATGTTTTGCTGTCATTTACTTTCTATGGAAGACAGAGCAAAAAGAAAAGCAAAAGAGTCAGGCTGATATTATAAAAAAGCAATGAAGTAGATATATTCTTATTTCTGTCCTGACACATGTTAGCTGTGACAAAGTTGTACTAATACTTAACCTCCCTGGTCCTCAGTTTTGCCAGCAGTAAGTAAAATATTTCATGTTATCTACCTCAGTGAATGACATAACTGTTCACCCAATCACCTAAAGCAGAATCCTTGGAGTCAATGTTGACTCAACTTTATCCCTTACTCCCCATATCAACTAGGACTTGTCAATTCCATCTTCACAGGGACTCATATTTCTACCTTCCTTTTCTCCATCTCTCCCCCCAACTTTTTACTTTGAAATATTTTCAAACTTAGAGGGCAATTAAAAATATAATGCAGATGGAATCCAAGATGGCGTCTTAGTAAGGTACATGCGTCTTAGTTCCTCCGACTCCAAATCAACTAATAGGTGAACAGAAACAGTACAGAACAGCTCCCGGGGCTACAGCAGGGAATGGACACACAGCGTAACCCAGTCTGGGCTGGTTAGTCTGACTGCGAAACTTGGCTGCGGTGAGTGAGATCCCCGAGTGGCGGGCGATTTCCTGAGCAGCCGCAGCAGCGGCGGTCCGAGCTAATCCCTCCCTCCTTCCCGGGCTGGCTGAGGGACGCGGAGAGACAAGCTTCCCAGCCAAGGCGGCCGGCGCCACACTTTTGCGGGCAGCTTCGAGTCTCGGCTTCGAGTCCGCGACTACGAGTCTCGCATCAGAGGGCTATCCAAAGTCTGGGCTGGCAAGTCTGACTGCGAGACTTGGCTGCGGCGAGACCCCCGAGCGGCCGCAGCTGCGGCGGTCCGAGCTAATCCCTCCCTCCTTCCCAGGCCGGCTGGGAGATGCGGAGAGACAAGCTTCCCAGCCAAGGTGGCCGGCGCCACACTTTTGCGGGCAGCTTCGAGTCTCGGCTTCGAGTCCGCGACTACGAGTCTCGCATCAGAGGGCTATCCAAAATCTGGGCTGGCAAGTCTGACTGCGAGACTTGGCTGCGGCGAGACCCCCGAGCGGCCGCAGCTGCGGCGGTCCGAGCTAATCCCTCCCTCCTTCCCGGGCCGGCTGGGAGATGCGGAGAGACAAGATTCCCAGCCAAGGCGGCCGGCGCCACACTTTTGCGGGCGGCTTTGAGTCTCGGCTTCGAGTCCGCGGCTACGAATCTCAGATCAGAGGGCTATCCAAAGTCTGGGCTGGCTAGTCTGACTGCGAAACTCGGCTGCGGTGAGACCCCCGAGCGGCGCGTGATTTCCCGATCAGCGGCAGCTGCGGTGGTCCGAGCTACTCCCTCCCTCCTTTCCGGGCCGGCTGAGGGTATTGGAGAAGCAAGTTTCCCAAGCCGAGGCAGGCGGCACCCCTCTTTTGCGGGCGGCTTCGAGTCTCTGCTTCAAGTCTGCGGATACGAGTTTCGGATAGGAGGGCTATCCAAGCCGCGGTAGCCCCCCCCCCACGGGAGGCTTCCTGGTCCGGTGGGGAATCCCCCAGGCCCGCTGCGGCCCGCAACCAGCCACAGGGTCCCCTCAAGCCGCGGCAGCTGACGCCTCCACCACGCGCGGCCCCTGAACCAACGGAGAGAATTGGATCCGAAATCCCCAGGCCATGGAGATCGGTGACTGGGGGAGACCCATTCCAAACACTTGAGACAAACGTGCGCCACGTGCGCCACATACTGGGCAAGATAAGAAAAACAGATCCCAGAGATTTCACAGAAAAATCTTACAACCTTGCTGGGTCCAACACCAAGAGAAATCTAAATAAATGCCCAGACGCCAGCAGCAGAAGATAACTGTCCACGCTCAAAAGATTGAGAATATGGCTCAGTCAAAGGAACAAACCAATAGCTCAAATGAGACACAAGAGTTGAGACAACTAATGCTGAATATACGAACAGAAATGGAAAACCTCTTCAAAAATGAAATCGATAAAATGAGGGAGGACATGAAGAGGACATGGGCTGAACATAAAGAAGAAATAGAAAAACTGAAAAAACAAATCGCAGAACTTATGGAAGTGAAGGATAAAGTAGCAAACATAGAAAAAATAATGGATAGCTACAATGATAGATTTAAAGAGACAGAAGATAGAATTAGTGATTTGGAGGATGGAACATCTGAATTCCAAAAAGAAACAGAAACTATAGGGAAAAGAATGGAAAAATTTGAACAGGGTATCAGGGAACTCAAGGATAATATGAACCGCACGAATATACGTGTTGTGGGTGTCCCAGAAGGAGAAGAGAAGGGAAAAGGAGGAGAAAAACTAATGGAAGAAATTATCACTGAAAATTTCCCAACTCTTATGAAAGACCTAAAATTACAGATCCAAGAAGTGCAGCGCACCCCAAAGAGATTAGACCCAAATAGGCGTTCTCCAAGACACTTACTAGTTAGAATGTCAGAGGTCAAAGAGAAAGAGAAGATCTTGAAAGCAGCAAGAGAAAAACAATCCATTACATACAAGGGAAACCCAATAAGACTATGTGCAGATTTCTCAGCAGAAACCATGGAAGCTAGAAGACAGTGGGATGATATATTTAAAATACTAAAAGAGAAAAACTGCCAACCAAGACTCCTATATCCAGCAAAATTATCCTTCAAAAATGAGGGAGAAATTAAAACATTCTCAGACAAAAAGTCACTGAAAGAATTTGTGACCAAGAGACCAGCTCTCCAAGAAATACTAAAGGGAGCACTAGAGTCAGAACCGAAAAAACAGAAGAGAGAGATATGGAAAAGAGTGTAGAAAGAAGGAAAATCAGATATGATATATATAATACAAAAGGCAAAATGTTAGAGGAAAATATTATCCAAACAGTAATAACACTAAATGTCAATGGACTGAATTCCCCAATGAAAAGACATAGATTGGCAGAATGGATTAAAAAACAGGATCCTTCTATATGCTGTCTACAGGAAACACATCTTAGACCCAAAGATAAACATAGGTTGAAAGTGAAAGGTTGGGAAAAGATATTTCATGCAAATAACAACCAGAAAAGAGCAGGAGTGGCTATACTAATATCCAACAAATTAGACTTCAAATGTAAAACAGTTAAAAGAGACAAAGAAGGACACTATATACTAATAAAAGGAACAATTAAACAAGAAGACATAACAATCATAAATATTTACGCACCGAATCAGAATGCCCCAAAATACGTGAGGAATATACTGCAAACACTGAAAAGGGAAATAGACTCATATACCATAATAGTTGGAGACTTCAACTCACCACTCTCATCAATGGACAGAACATCTAGACAGAGGATCAACAAAGAAATAGAGAATCTGAATATTACTATAAATGAACTAGACTTAATAGACATTTATAGGACATTACATCCCACAACAGCAGGATACACCTTTTTCTCAAGTGCTCATGGATCATTCTCAAAGATAGACCATATGCTGGGTCACAAAGCAAGTCTTAACAAATTTAAAAAGATTGAAATCTTACACAACACTTTCTCGGACCATAAAGGAATGATGTTGGAAATCAATAATAGGCAGAGTGCCAGAAAATTCACAAATACGTGGAGGCTCAACAACACACTCCTAAACAACGACTGGGTCAAAGAAGAAATTGCTAGAGAAATTAGCAAATACCTCGAGGCGAATGAAAATGAAAACACAACATATCAAAACTTATGGGACGCAGCAAAGGCAGTGCTAAGAGGGAAATTTATTGCTCTAAATGCCTATATCAGAAAAGAAGAAAAGGCAAAAATTCAGGAATTAACTATCCATTTGGAAGAACTGGAGAAAGAACAGCAAGCTAACCCCAAAGCAAGCAAAAGGAAAGAAATAACAAAGATTAGAGCAGAAATAAATGAAATTGAAAACATGAAAACAATAGAGAAAATCAATAAGGCCAGAAGTTGGTTCTATGAGAAAATCAATAAGATTGATGGGCCCTTAGCAAGATTGACAAAAAGAAGGAGAGAGAGGATGCAAATAAATAAGATCAGAAATGGAAGAGGAGACATAACTACTGACCTCACAGAAATAAAGGAGGTAATAACAGGATACTATGAACAACTTTACGCTAATAAATACAACAATTTAGAGGAAATGGACGGGTTCCTGGAAAGACATGAACAACCAACTTTGACTCAAGAAGAGATAGATGATCTCAACAAACCAATCACAAGTAAAGAAATCGAAGCAGTCATTCAAAAGCTTCCTAAAAAGAAAAGTCCAGGACCAGACGGCTTCACATGTGAATTCTATCAAACATTCCAGAAAGAATTAGTACCAACTCTCCTCAAACTCTTCAAAAAAATCGAAGTGGAGGGAAAACTACCTAACTCATTCTATGAAGCCAACATTACCCTCATACCAAAACCAGGCAAAGATATTACAAGAAAAGAAAACTACAGGCCGATCTCTCTAATGAATATTGATGCAAAATCCTCAATAAAATTCTAGCAAATCGTATGCAACAACACATTAAAAGAATTATTCATCATGACCAAGTAGGATTCATCCCAGGTATGCAAGGATGGTTCAACATAAGAAAATCAATTAATGTAATACACCATATCAACAAATTAAAGCAGAAAAATCACATGATCATCTCAATTGATGCAGAGAAGGCATTTGACAAGATTCAACATCCTTTCCTGTTGAAAACACTTCAAAGGATAGGAATACAAGGGAACTTCCTTAAAATGATAGAGGGAATATATGAAAAACCCACAGCTAATATCATCCTTAATGGGGAAAAATTGAAAACGTTCCCCCTAAGATCAGGAACAAGACAAGGATGTCCACTATCACCACTATTATTCAACATTGTGTTGGAGGTTCTAGCCAGAGCAATTAGACAAGAAAAAGAAATACAAGGCATCAAAATTGGAAAGGAAGAAGTAAAACTATCACTGTTTGCAGACGATATGATACTATACGTCAAAAACCCGGAAAAATCCACAACAAAACTACTAGAGCTAATAAATGAGTACAGCAAAGTAGCAGGTTACAAGATCAACATTCAAAAATCTGTAGCATTTCTATACACTAGCAATGAACAAGCGGAGGGGGAAATCAAGAAACGAATCCCATTTACAATTGCAACTAAAAGAATAAAATACCTAGGAATAAATTTAACTAAAGAGACAAAAAACCTATATAAAGAAAACTACAAAAAACTGCTAAAAGAAATCACAGAAGACCTAAACAGATGGAAGGGCATACCGTGTTCATGGATTGGAAGACTAAATATAGTTAAGATGTCAATCCTACCTAAATTGATTTACAGATTCAATGCAATACCAATCAAAATCCCAACAACGTATTTTTCAGAAATAGAAAAACCAATAAGCAAATTTATCTGGAAGGGCAGGTTGCCCCGAATTGCTAAAAACATCTTGAGGAAAAAAAACGAAGCTGGAGGTCTTGCACTGCCTGACTTTAAGGCATATTATGAAGCCACAGTGGTCAAAACAGCATGGTATTGGCATAAAGATAGATATATCGACCAATGGAATCGAATAGAGTGCTCAGATATAGACCCTCTCATCTATGGACATTTGATCTTTGATAAGGCAGTCAAGCCAACTCACCTGGGACAGAACAGTCTCTTCAATAAATGGTGCCTAGAGAACTGGATATCCATATGCAAAAGAATGAAAGAAGACCCATATCTCACACCTTACACAAAAGTTAACTCAAAATGGATCAAAGATCTAAACATTAGGTCTAAGACCATAGAACAGTTAGAGGAAAATGTAGGGAGATATCTTATGAATCTTACAATTGGAGGCGGTTTTATGGACCTTACACCTAAAGCAAGAGCACTGAAGAAGGAAATAAATAAATGGGAACTCCTCAAAATTAAACACTTTTGTGCATCAAAGAACTTCATCAAGAAAGTAGAAAAACAGCCTACACAATGGGAATCAATATTTGGAAACGACATATCAGATAAAGGTCTAATATCCAGAATTTATAATGAGATTGTTCAACTCAACAACAAAAAGATAGCCAACCCAATTACAAAATGGGAAAAAGACTTGAATAGACACCTCTCAGAGGAGGAAATACAAATGGCCAAAAGACACATGAAGAGATGCTCAATGTCCCTGGCCATTAGAGAAATGCAAATCAAAACCACAATGAGATATCATCTCACACCCACCAGAATGGCCATTATCAACAAAACAGAAAATGACAAGTGCTGGAGAGGATGCGGTGAAAGAGGCACACTTATCCACTGTTGGTGGGAATGCCAAATGGTGCAACCACTGTGGAAAGCAGTTTGGCGGTTCCTCAAAAAGCTGAATATAGAATTGCCATACGACCCAGCAATACCATTGCTGGGAATCTACTCAAAGGAATTAAGGGCAAAAACTCAAACAGACATTTGCACACCAATGTTTATAGCAGCGTTATTTACAATTGCAAAGAGATGGAAACAGCCAAAATGTCCATCAACAGAAGAGTGGCTAAACAAACTGTGGTATATACATACGATGGAATATTATGCAGCTTTAAGGCAGGATAAACTTATGAAGCATGTAATAACATGGATGGACCTAGAGAACATTATGCTGAGTGAGTCTAGCCAAAAACTAAAAGACAAATACTGTATGGTCCCAATGATGTGAATCGACACTCGAGAATAAACTTGGAATATGTCATTGGTAACAGAGTTCAGCAGGAGTTAGAAACAGGGTAAGATAATGGGTAATTGGAGCTAATGGAATACAGACTGTGCAATAGGACTAGATACAAAATCTCAAAAATGGACAGCACAATAATACCTAATTGTAAAGTAATTATGTTAAAATACTGAACGAAGCTGCATCCAAGCAATAGGTTCTTGTTTTGTTTTGTTTTGTTTGTTTTGTTCTTATTATTATTACTTTTATTTTTTTTCTCTATATTAACATTCTATATTTTTTTCTGTTATACTGCTAGTTCTTCTAAACCAATGCAAATGTACTAAGAAACGATGATCATGCATCTATGTGATGATGTTAAGAATTACTGATTGCATATGTAGAATGGTATGATGTCTAAAAAACAAAAAATGGTCAGCACAATACTGCCTAACTGTAATGTAATTATGTTGGAACACTGAATGAAGCTGCATCTGATCTATAGTTTTTTTTTTGTTTTTTTTTCTTTCTCATATATTTTTGTACTTTTTATTTTTATTTGTGTTTTCTCTGTGTTATCACTTTATTTCTTTTTCTGTTGTCGTGCTATTTCTTTCTCTAAATCGATGCATATGTACTGAGAAATGATGACCATACACCTATGTGATGATATTAAGAATTACTGATTGCATATGTAGAATGGATTGATTTCTAATGTTGTGTTAGTTAATTTTTTTGAATTAATAAAAAAATCAAAAAAAAAAAAGAAATGCAATTATCCCAGAAAAAAATATATATATAATGCAAACTCTGTACAGAGAATCCAGCATACTCCTACCTGCCCCAATATATTGAGATCCACCAATGTAACATTTTGCCACATTAGCCGTGGCAAACAGCTAATTTTGCCACAGTCCATTTTCTGAACACCAGAGTAGGTTGTATGCATCATACTCCATGAACGCTTAATACTGTTGTGTACATTTTCGAAGAACAAGGATATTTACTATTAACCACCTTAAGTGCAGTTAATCAAATTTAAGAAATTTAGCATTGTTATAAAGCTTACAGTCTGTATTCCAATTTTTCCATATATCCCAATAATGTCCCTTTGAGCCTTTTCTCTTCCCTTTAGGATCCTGTCATGGTTAGGGACAGGTGTCAACTTGGCCAAGTTATGGTACCTGTTCATCTGATTCGGCAAGCGCTGGCCTGTCTGTTGCAATGAGGACATTTCATAGGATTAGGTCATGATCACGTCAGCTACATCCACAGCTGATTCCATTTGTGATCAGCCAAAGGGGAGTGTCTTCTGCAATTAGTGATGCTAAAAGCAATCTTGGGAAGCCTTTTAAGGAGGACTCAGAGGAGACAGGTTGCATTCCTGCTTCGGCTGGTGAGCCTCTCCTGTGAAGTTCATCCAGGCCATCCATTGGAGTCATCAGCTTCGCAGCCTGCCCTGTGGATTTTGGACTCTGCATTCCTACGGTCATGTGAGACACTTTCATAAATTTTATATTTGCAAGTGTTCCCTGTTCATTCTGTTTCTCTAGAGAACCCTAACTAATACATCTTGGTACCGGGAGTGGTTCTTAAGGAACAGAATCTTAAAAATGGGTTTTTATGAATGGTTTTCTACTCTGACTGGGCTCAGAGACACTAAGGACTCTGATTCCCGTAATCAGAGTGACACTCCCAATCCATGGACTGAGTTGGCAAAGGAGATAGTCAAAATATCATCATTCGATTCTCCTAATGCTTCGCTTGTACGAAGCCAGACTCTGGGGGATCATGTTTTTGACACCTTTACAGAGTTTTGTAGAAATAAGAGTTATAGAGATGTTGGTTGGTTGTTGTTAGATACACTGTCTACATTAAAGGATGAAAGGGATGGGCTTAAGGCTTCAAACAAGAAGCTTAAGTGCCGTCTGAAAGATGTAGAGGTTTCTATGAGTATCCTGAAGGAAAATTTTATTTCCTGTAGCTGTAGACTTGAGATCTCTGAAAATCAGAATCAGAATCTTATTGTTAGAGTAGCAACTTTACAACGTAAACTGAAATCTCAGTCTTGCATGGTGTCTGCCGTTAAAGTGAGGGCATTGATTGGAAAGGAGTGGGACCCTGAAAAATGGTATGGTGACATATGGATTGATAATGATGTTGGGGGTGAGGTTGAAACCCTAGACCATGCTGAGCCTTCTTTAGATAACCCTGTAATAGTCTGCCCTGAGGACATAGCCGCCCCACCTCCAGCCTGCCTTGAGGAATTGGCCACCCAACCTCCTCCTGAAGGGATTAGCCCTAGAGTTATTAATCCTGTTTCACCAGATGAAACTGCAAATGAAAGCCCTGAAGCAAATGGCTTGGAAGATATCTCTAATTCTTTTCATGACCCACCCCACCACCCCTCATTTCTTCTAGACCTATAACTAGACTAAAGTCCCAACAGGCCCCTAAAGGTGAGGTACAAAGTATCACACATGAGGAGGTACATTATACTCCAAAAGAACTGTGTGAGTTTTCCAATTTATGTAGACAGAAATCAGGGAAATATGTGTGGCAATGGATTTTAAGAGCGTGGGATAACGGTGGGAGGAATATAAGGCTGGATCAGGCTGAATTTATTGATATGGGCCCACTAAGTAGAGATTCTGCCTTCAGTGTTATAGCTCGAACAGTTAGAAAAAGGTGTTAACAGCTTGTTTGGGTGGTTGGTTGAAACATGGATCAAAAGGTGGCCAACATTACCTGAGGTTGAAATGCCAGAACTGCCCTGGTATAATATAGATGAGGGGATCCAGAGGCTTTGAGAGATTGGGATGTTAGAGTGGATTTATCATGCAAAGCCTGCTCTTACACCCCAGGAATGTCCAGAGGATGCACCTTTTACCAGAACAGTGAGAAATAAGTTTCTGAGACTAGCACCATCATCCCTCAAGAGCTCTGTGGTTGCACTTCTCTGTAGGTCAGATATTACTGTAGGAACTGCTGTCACTGAGCTGGAATCCTTAAACACAATAGAGATGACAGGATCCTGATTTGGCAGAAGCCAGGTGGCAGTACTTAATCACCAAATACAGGGTAGACGCAGTTATTATCATAGACAACAAACTCAAAGGAGGCATCAAAATTATATGACACGCAGAGATTTGTGGCATTGGCTAATAAATCATGGGGTGCCATGATTTATCGAGTGACCAGAAAAGCTGCTAATTTTGAGTGGGGACCTGAACAAGAGGAGGCTCTGCAACAGGTCCAGGCTGCTGTGCAAGCTGCTCTGACACTTGGGCCGTATGATCCAGCAGATCCAATGGTGCTGGAAGTGTCAGTGGCAAATAGAGATGCTGTCTGGAGCCTTTGGCAGGCCCCTATAGGAGAATCACAATGCAGACCCTTAGGATTTTGAAGCAAAGCCTTACCATCTGCTGCAGATAACTACTCTCCTTTTGAGAAACAGCTTTTGGCCTGCTACTGGGCCTTAGTAGAGACTGAACGCTTAACCTTGGGCCACCAAGTTACCATGAGACCTGAGTTGCCTATCGTGAGCTGGGTGTTGTCTGACCCACCAAGCCATAAAGTTGGGCATGCACAGCAGCACTCTATTGTAAAGTGGAAATGGTATATACGAGATAGAGCCAGAGCAGGTCCTGAAGGCACAAGTAAGTTACATGAAGAAGTGGCACAAATGCCCATGGTTTCCACTCCTGCTGCTACATTACCTTCTCTTTCCCAGACCAGAGCTATGGCCTCTTGGGGAGTTCCTTACAGTGAATTGACTGAGGAAGAGATAACTCGCGTCTTGTTTACAGATGGTTCAGCACGATATGCAGGTACCACCCGAAGGTGGACATCTGCAACATTACAACCTCTTTCTGGGGTGTCCTTGAAGGACAGTGGTGAGGGGAAATCCTCCCAGTGGGCAGAACTTCGAGCAGTGCACCTGGTTGTTCATTTTGCATGGAAGGAAAACTGGCCAGAGGTGCGTTTGTATACTGACTCATGGGCTGTTGCTAATGGTTGGGCTGGATGGTCAGGGACTTGGAAAGACCATAATTGGAAAATTGGTGACAAAGAGGTCTGGGGAATAAGTATGTGGATAGACCTTTCTGAGTGGGCTGAAAACATGAAGATATTTGAGTCCCATATGAATGCACACCAGAGGGTGACTTCAGCAGAGGAAGATTTTAATAATCAAGTGGATAAGATGACCCATTCTATGGATACCAGTTAGCCTCTTTCCCCAGCAACTCCTGTTATTGCCCAATGGGCTCATGAACAAAGTGGTCATGGTGGTAGCGATGGAGGTTATGTATGGGCTCAGCAACATGGACTTCCACTCACCAAGGCTGACCTGGCTACAGCCACTGCTGAGTGCCCAATCTGCCAGCAGCAGAGACCCACACTCAGCCCCCGATATGGCACCATTCCCCGAGGTGACCAGCCAGCTACATGGTGGCAGGTTGATTACATTGGACCACTCCCTTTGTGGAAGGGGCAGCAATTTGTTCTAACTGGAATAGACACATACTCTGGATATGGGTTTGTTTTCCCTGCATGCAATGCTTCTGCCCAAACTACCATCCATGGACTTACAGAATGCCTTATCCATCATCATGGTATTCCACATAGCATTGCTTCGGATCAAGAAACACACTTCACAGCAAATGAAGTGCGGGAATAGGCACATGCTCATGGAATTCTCTGGTCTTACCATGTTCCCCATCAACCAGAAGCAGCTGGATTGATAGAACGGTGGAATGGCCTTTGAAAACTCAATTACGGTGCCAACTAGGTGGCAAACACTTGAAAGGCTGGGGTAATGTTTCCAGGAAGCTGTGTATGCTCTGAATTAGCGTCCGCTATATGGTTCTGTTTATCCCATAGTCAGGATCCATGGGTCCAGGAACCAAGGGGTCGAAATGGGTGTGGTGCCATTCACTATTACCCCTAGTGATCCACTAGGAAAATTTTTGCCTCCTGTCCCTGCTACCCTGAGTTCTGCTGGTCTACAGGTTTTAGTTCCAAAACAGGGTGTGCTTTCTCCAGGAGATACAACAGTGATACCACTGAACTGAAAGTTAAGATTGCAACCTGGTCACTTTGGGCTACTTATGCCTCTGGATCAACACACCAACAAGGGGATTACATTATTGTCTGGGGTAATTGACCCTGACTATCAGAAGGAAGTAGGACTGCAACTACATAATGGAGGGAAAGAAGAGTTTTCTTGGAATATAGGAGACCCCCTGGGGCGTCTATTAGTACTACCATGCCCTGTAATTAAAATCAATGGAAAACTGCAACAACACAATCCAGGCAGGACCACTAATGACTCTGAGACTTCAGGAATGAAGGTTTGGGTCACCCCACCAGGCAAAGAACCACGGCCAGCTGAAGTGCTTGCTGAGGGGAAAGGGAACATGGAATGGGTAGTGGAAGAAGGTAGTGATAAATATGAACTTCGACTACATGATCAGTTACAGAAACGAGGACTGTAATGCTGTTTTGTTCGTGTTATACTATTTAAGTTGTAAGATATCAAGTTTAAGAATGAATGTTGCCCAAGGATTTGCACCCTATTCTTGAGAGATTCAATGTGTTTCCAGTTATATACAGGACAGTTGAGTATTGTCAGGTAAAAGAAAAAATGTGTGCTTATTTGTTTTCATTTGGAAATTAAGTATGGTCTAAGGTGACATATATATATATATATATATATATATATATATGTGCCAAGTTGACAAGGGGTGGACTGTCATGGTTAGGGACAGGTGTCAACTTGGCCAAGTTGTGGTGCCTGTTCATCTGATTGGGCAAGCGCTGGGCTGTCTGTTGCAATGAGGACATTTCATAGGATTAGGTCATGATCACGTCAGATACATCCACAACTGATTCCATTTGTAATCAGCCAAGGGGGAGTGTCTTCTGCAATTAGTGATGCTAAATGCAATCATGGGAAGCCTTTTAAGGAGGACTCAGAGGAGACAGGTTTCATTCCTGCTTTGGCTGGTGAGCCTCTCCTGTGGAGTTCATCCAGGCCATCCATCGGAGTCATTGGCTTCGCAGCCTGCCCTGTGGATTTTGGACTCTGCATTCCTATGGTCACGTGAGACACTTTCATAAATTTTTTATTTGCAAGTATTCCCTGTCGATTCTGTTTCTCTGGAGAACCCTAACTAATACAGGGAGATTGGTGTTTATTTTTCAATTTACACATATTTCACATTTACTTTATGTTTGTCCAGTCAATACTAGCTTGTTAGAATCCCAGTCTCTTGAGTGATTTATAATTTACTTAGGCACATGACATTTTTAACATGAATCAAAACTTCAGAGAATTAGAAATTACAATTCACATACACAACTTCTGTCAATTCTGTCATAGTCAAAACATTGCCAGCTGCTTCTGAGATGATATCAAGTGGCAATTAAAATAGCACCAGTAATACTGAGCTATGCTTAGGTACACAGAATATTTTATCTGGTTAAAGCATGAACTATATTTAGGTGATTAAGATTTATGTCTCATATGAAAAGAACAGGTGCTCTGAAGTTTTATTCTTTGGTGCCATCCTATCTATTTGTTCATGATGTTGGACAAGATGGGGCTCACATGGGCCATATGCCTGCCTTGTCCAATGTTAGTCTTCTCAACAGTGGTCTCTAAGTGTCTACAGCAGACTGCTTGTTTATAGAATTCTAACAGGTGTTCTGTGAAAAATGGATTCTATGGTCAAAGATTTGGGGGCATTAAATTAGTCAAAGTTGCACATTTTTCTCTAGTATGGAAAGAACTGTCAGACTAATATATACTTATGTTTTATGGATCTTATATAGGAAATTCATCACTTCCCCTGAATTATCTATCTACAGAATATGTGCTAGAATAACTACTAGGCAGATAAAATGCATGTTTGGGACACCAGCAAAATCAAGAAGAAAAAAAGGTTTAATTAATATTTAATATTTTTTAAAGGATAAAAGAAGTAACTTCCAGAAAAAAAAATTGTTTTGGACTTGTCACATTTATTCCACAGTATGATATGCTTATTTTGGTATGCAGGGTGGGTGTAAATATGAAGTGTTTTAGTGCTTAGTGCCTTGGTTGGTACTGATCCAGAATACTTTTCTCAAGGATCATCTACTGGGGTAAATGTTAAACTTCTAGAATTGTTATTTTAAATCCCATTTACAACGTTTTTCTTCTGCTCATCTTAGGATAATATAACACTTTCCCTGCTTGGGACCTTCTGACACTAATAGTTTCCTCGTGATAACTTTGAGTCTGATGTGACTGCCTCAGTTTTCTCAGTGGTTAAAGAAGGATTCAACCATCTTCTCAGAATATATCAGTCCAAAGGGCAATTCAGGACACAGTATGATACTGAAGAGGTTGCCTGCATTGATCAATTCGAGGCAATGAGGCAAGGTGACCAGGGTTCTATTTGAGGCAAGGATTCATGCTAGGCATTAGCACCAAACCAAGCCAAGAAAAGCAAAGCAGGTGATTTATTTTTAGCAAACTCTAGTTCAGTGTCCTTTATTCATACCCCAATCTTGCTCTTTGGAATTCTCATGCATCTCTTATTCAGACCCTTCTTACTGTAAGAAATTTATCTCCCTGATTAGTTGGTGGTGTTTCTCTGCTCCCTCTTCAAATACTCAACTAAATTACAGTATATAATTTTTCAAAGATTTTATCACATAAGAAAAAAAGTCTTGAGGTGAGACAATATCATATATATATACATATTTTTTAATTTGCAATGTGGAATATATAAAGGAGAATCATAATTGAGTTAACAAAATGGATAAAGTTAACACTTAAATTCCTCCAGAGATTCATGTCAAAGGTAAGCAAAGCAACATTCCCTAAAGAATCCACAAAAAGCTCAAATCCTAGAGGCAACATCTACAATTTCAGTGAAATATAAAAATGCTACTTCTATGCTGCTTTTTCTTTTCCTCCTTTTGTGATATTATTGTTACATATATTACATCTATAAATGCTACAAACCCAAGAAAGCAATAAGTTATAACAACATCAAAACATGAAGCAAAAATTGATAAAAATGAAAGAGGAAATAGACCATTGAACACTAATCACTGGGCATATCAATATCCCACTTTCAATCATGGAAAGAATAACTAAGAAGGATATCAAGAAGGAAATAGAAGACTTCCACAGCATGGTAAGTCAATAAGACTAACCCAACAACATCAGAATATACATTCTTCTCAAGTTCACATGAAACATGCTCCCAGATATACTTCTATATGCTAGTTCACAAAACAAACCTCAATAATTTAAAAGGATTGAAATAATACAAGGTATGTTCTCAAATTACAATGGAATGATGTTAGAAATAACTAACAGAAAGAAATTTGGGACACTTTAAAATATGTAGAAAGCAAACAACATGGTCCTAAATAACCATGTGTCAAAGAACAAATTAAAAGAGAAATTACAGAATGCTTTGAAATGAAGGAAAATGAAGATACAACATACCAAAATTGATGGGATGCAGTAAAACACTGCTTTGGGTGAAATTTATAGCTGAAAATGCCTGTTTACAAAAGAAAAAATCTCTCAAATCAACAACTTATCCTTCCAACTTAAGACAATAGAAAAAGTAGGGGGTGAGGGTAGTTCAGTGGTAGAATTCTCACCTGCCATGCAGGGAACCCGGGTTCAATTCCCAGCCCATGTACTTCCCAAGCAAACAAAGAAACCAACAAAAACAAACAAAGAAGCAAAATTCAACAAAAGCATACCAAAAAAAGACAATGAAAAAAGGAGACAAAACTAGACCAAATGTGAACAGAAGAAAAATAGAGAAAATCGATGTAATTAAATGTTTGTTTTTTGAAAAGACCAAAAAAATTGACAAATTTTTACCTAGACTGACCAAGTCAAAAAGAGAGAAGACTGAAATTACTAGACTTAGAAATACAAAAGCAGGTACTATTAAAAATCTTGCAATAATAAAAATTATTATGAAGGAATGCTTTGAACAGTTGTGTACCAAAAATGAAATGGAAAAATTCCTAGAAAGATACAAACTTGTGAGGGTGACTCAAAAAGAAATGGTCAATTGGAATAGGCCTATAACAAATAAAGATATCAAATTAGTAATTTAAAAACTACCCACAAAGAAAAGCCCAGGCCCAGATGTATTTACTAGTTAATGCAACCAAACTCTTAAAGATTTAATGCCAATTCTTCACAAACGCTTGCACAAAGGTGAAGAGAAAGGAATACATCCCACCCCATTCTATGAGGCCAGTATTACCTTAATACCCAAAACAGACAGACATCACAAGAAAATAAAGCTCCAGACTGATATCCCTCATGAATATAGACACAGAAATCTTCAACAAAATACTAGCAAACTGAACACAGCAACATATAAAAAGAATTATACACCATGACCAATTGAGATTTATCCCAAGAATGCAAGATTGACTTAACATCTGAAAATCAATTAAAGTAATATATCATATCAAGAGAATAAAAACCCGAACTCATGTGATTATCTCAATAGATGCAGAAAGAAATATTTAACAAAATCCAACACCCTTTCATGATAGAAATACTGAAGAAAAAAGAAATAGAAGGGAGCTTCCACAATCTTGTAAAAGGTTTCTATGAAATACCCACATAGCTAACATCATGCATAATGGCAGAAGCCTGGATCTGTTACCCCTAAAATGACTCACAAAGCAAGGTTGTTCACTCTTACCAATTCTATCCAAATTTGTACTGTAGATTCTAGCCAGGGCTAAACTATAAAGCTCTGGAGTGAGGGATAGGACAATAGTGCACTTTTCTCCAACTGACACCCTTGCTTTGGAGCTGGGTGAGTGGTGAACAGGGGACAGTAGCCTCAGGTCTTCTCAGCTTGCCTCTCTCCACAAGGAAACTCCACCTTATAAACTAGAGCAAAGGTGATCAAGACCTTTGTATCCTCAGCAGCTTCACACTGAGAGTAGAGCCTCCATCCTACAAGTGGGACTGGGAAGAACTAGGAAGCCTCCATCTCTTAACCACACTCACCCAGTACTTACCCCAAGAAACAGGCCAATGAAAAGTACTGAAGTCCTTTCCTCCTGGGAAGATCAACTTTTCACTGGTACCTGGGGAGGGGAGAGGGAGTCCTATGTGTTTGGTTGCACCAGTCAAGTGTGGGCTTTTTATCATGCTGAACTGGAAGGGACAAGGGAGAAATTGGGTTTTGATTCATATCCTATAAACTCTCACTGTTCTGACCAACTTTTAGTTTAGTTTAGTTTTTTCTTTTTCATAAATGTTTCATTTGCTGCAGGTCCTTAGGACCATTTCCAAGGACTTTAAATAGTTGTTGTTTTTGAAAAATAATTTTCACGTTTCTCACTGGTAAGTCTCCCAGAGTTCCAAATGCTATCATGCTGGAAGTAGGTCTCCTCTAACCAGCTTCTTTTTTAAAGAACATAAACATTTATTTAACATGATAAAAAAAATGAGATGTGAACATTTGCGTTTAAACAATAGTAAGTAGCCTTTAATCTAACCAGCTTTTGATTTTATCCAAGAGACTCCAGTTCTCTTACACTCAGCCATTTTTTTCTTTAAAATGAAAATGATACTACCTAATTATGAAATTTGTTAGTATTAAATAAAATATGCATATGCATTATCTGATATGATATTTCTCACATAGAAGGTATTTTTATAAAGAGGAATTATTATTGTCCTTAATCAAAGTGACCATATTTCCTATACTCATTAATCTACTCAATAAATATTCTCTCTCTCTCTATATATATATATATATATATATTATGTTTCTAAATGTGATTTTTTGAAATGTATTCACATATTATATAATCATCCAAAGTATACAATCAGTGGTTCACAGTGTCATCATACAATTGTGTATTCATCTTCACAATCGATCTTTGAACATTTTCATTATCCAAAAACAATAAAAATAAAATGAAAAACAACTCCCAAATATCCCATACCCTGTACCCCTATTATTTATTTATTTGTTTGTTTGTTCATTTTATTTATTTTTGTCCTTAGTTTCTTACTCACGTGTCCATACACTGGTAAAAGGGAGTGTCAGTCACAAGGTTTTTATAATCACATGGTCACACTGTAAAACTCATATGGTTGTACAATCATCTTCAAGAATCAAGGCTACTGTTCTAGTTTGCTAGTTGCTGGAATGCAATATACCAGAAACGGAATGGCTTTTAACAAGGGGAATTTAATAAGTTGCAAGTTTACAGTTCTAAGGCCGAGAAAATGTCCCAATTAAAACAAGTCTATAGAAATGTCCAATCAAAGGCATCCAGGGAAAAGATACCTTGGTTCAAGAAGGCCGATGAAGTTCAGGGTCTCTCTCTCTCTCTCAAGTGAGACGGCACATGGCGAACACAGTCAGGGCTTCTCTCTCAGCTGGAAGGGCACATGGCAAATATGGCATCATCTGCTAGCTTTCTCTCCTGGCTTCCTATTTCATGAAGCTCCCCGGGAGGCGTCTTCCTTCTCCAAAGGTCACTGGCTGGTGGACTCTCTACTTTGTAGTGTTGCTCTCTCTGAATTGCCTAGAATGCTTTGGAGAGACTGTTGGGAGAAATGTGGACTCTAAAGATACCTTTGATGAGGCCTTAGAAAGATATGAGGCACGTGTTATTGAAAACTGGAAGGAAGGTGATCCTTGTTTTAAAATGGCAGATAATCTGGCAAAGTTGACTAATGGTATTGGCTGGAAGGCAGATTTTAAAAGCCATGAACTTGGATATTTAGCAGAAGAGATCTCCAAATTAAATGTTGAAAGTGCAGTCTGGTTTCTCCTTGCAGCTTATAGTGAAATGCGACAGGAAAGAGATAAGCTGAAAACTGAACTCTTGAGTAAAAAGAAACCAGAAATTGAGGTCCCGGAAAATTCTGGGCCTACAGAAAGGGAGACTACAGAGTATAGTGTGGATTTCACCAAATGTGGAACTAGCGAGCCATTTCAGAGAAAGTCAGGATCGGACATGGAGTTATCCAGGAAAGATTTGTGGAAACTCCTTATGTCTGATGGGCATGATCCAAGGCTACTGCATAGAAAGCCAGTAAGAGTGCTGTGGGACCTGTATAAACAGAGCCGCTGCCAGTCTGGACTGAGGGGTTCAGAGAAGGGACATAATGGAGGAAAAATAACTTTAGAGGCAAAACCATGGAGGCTGAGGTATGAAGTCAAGAAACCTTGGGCCAGGAGAGTGGACCCACCCAAGCCCGTGGAGAGGGTGAGTTTGCCCCAAAGGCAGAGAATGGGCCTTCCACGTCGTTGCAGTGGGAGAGTCATGCTGCCTCAGGTCTTGGAGAGAGTGAAGCACGTTCCTTGGGGTTTGGGGGGAGCCTGGCTGCCACCACATGGAGGGGTTGAGCGTGTGCCCCGGAGATGGCAGAGAGCCCGGGTGCGGCCCCAATGCTTGGAGAGGGTGGAGCCGAGAAAAAGGTGGTCTCCCCAATATCCCCCAAGGTTGCATTCAGAGAGAGGCAGGCGTAGGCATTTGGAAAGGGTGGGACTGCCACTTTCTAAAGCCCTGAGGATAAATGAGTCTCGGACTTTGAAATCTAATGGACTTTGTCCTGCGGGTTTTCAAAATTGTATGGGTCCAGTGACCCCTGTGTTTCTTCCTCCCTATGGAAATGTGTACATGTATCCTATGAATGTTCCTCCTTTATATGTTGGCAGCAAATAACTTGTTATGAGTTTTCAAAGGTCCAGAGTAAATGGAAAGAATTTTGCCTTAGGACAGACCATGCCTGTAACTGATTTGATGAGATTTTATACTGTCTCTAATTTGATACTTTGTTTGTATTGCTACTGAAAGGTTTAAGGATATCTGATATTGTTATGAAATTAATGTATTTTGTATATGGGAAAAACATGTCTTTTTAGGGGCCAGAGGGTGGAATGTGCTGGTTTGAAAGGATATATGCCCCCTAAGAAAAGTCATGTTTTGATATAAATCCCATTTCTTAAAGGTAGAATAATCTCTATTCAATACTGTATGTTTGAAACTGTAATGAGATCATCTCCCTGTCTGATGTGATTTAGTTAAGAATGGTTGTTAAACTGGATTATGGGATGACATGCCTCCACCCATTTGAGTGGGTTTTGATTAGTTTCTGAAGTCCTATAAAAAAGGAAACATTTTGGAGAATGAGAGACTCAGAGAGAGCAGAGAATGCTGCAGCACCACGAAGCAGAGAGTCCACCAGCCAGCGACCTTTGGAGATGAAGAAGGAAAACGCCTCCCGGGGAGCTTCATGAAACAGGAAGCCAGGAGACAAAGCTAGCAGATGATACCGTATTCGCCATGTGCCTGTCCAGCCGAGAGAGGAGCCCTGACTGCGTTCGCCATGTGCCTTTCCAGATGAGAGAGAAACCCTGAACTTCATCGGCCTTCTTGAACCAAGGTATCTTTCCCCGGATGCCTTTGATTGGACATTTCTATAGACTTGTTTTAATTGGGACATTTTCTCGGCCTTAGATCTGTAAACTAGCAACTCATTAAATTCCCCTTGTTAAAAGCCATTCCGTTTCTGGTATACTGCATTCCAGCAGCTAGCAAACTAGAACAGCTACTGGATTAGTTCAACTGTTTCAGGTATTTCCTTCTAGTTATTCTAATACACTAAAAACTGAAAAGAGATGTCTATATAATGCATAAGAATAACCTCCAAGATGACCTCTCATCTCTATTTGAAATACCTCAGTGCTGAAACTTTATTTTGCTTCATTTCTCTTCTCCCTTTTGGTCAAGAAGTCTTTTTCAATCTCATGATTCCAGGGCCAGGCTCATCCCTGCCACTTATGTCTATGTTGCCAGGGAGATTTACACCCCTGAGATTCAAGTCCCACAACTAATGAATTGTCTCAGAGAGGCTACATCTAAGCAACAAAAGTGGTTTTCTGGGGGTGATTCTTAGGCATAATTATAAGTAGGCTTAGCTTCTCCTTTGCAGGAATCAGTTTCATAAGGGTAAGCCCCAAGATGGAAGGTTCACAGTGACTAAGAGATTTCAAACACAGTCAAGAGTTTATCCTGGAGATTATTTTATGCATTATATAGATATACTTTTTTAGTTGAGTGTGTAGTGGGACGGCTGGGGGGAAGTATCTGAAACTGTTAAGCTGTGTTCCAGTAACCTTGATTCTTGAAGACTATTGTATAAAGGTATGACTTTTACAATGTGAATGTGATTGTGAAAACCTTGTGTTTGATCCAGAGTATGGACAGATGAGTAAAAAATATGGATAAGAGTAAATAATAAGGATGAGAAGGGATAAAATAAATTGGGTGGGTAGATGGAAAGACTAGTGGTCAATGAGAGGGAGGGGTGAGGGCTATGTGATGTATGAGTTTTTTCCTTTTTCTTTTTCATGAGTGATGCAAATGTTCTAAAAAAAATGACAATTGTGATGAATATACACCCATGTGATGATATTGTGAACCACTGATTGTACACCATGTACAAGTCTTTAAAAAGACTTAAAAAATGGGAAGCATGACAAGCTTATTGTAGAAGTTCTTTAAAATGGCTATACATTTTCCAGTGTTATCTTTTGTTAAATATCATTCTAAAACCCTTTGCATTATTTTGCAACTTAATTATGAAACTTAAAGATATTGATCATAATACTTTACAAATGTACCTTATTATGGGTAAAAGAATATTGTCCAAACTTTATAGTGCCCTCCTATTAATGAAGTTTACTTATAGTTGATTTCTATTTTCAAGACTCTAAACCATTTTGGAAAATGAGCATTTGTCATCATTTGATGATATTTTTTAAAACATTAAAAGTGGTAGGCTATCAAGTGAAAAAGTAAACCAAATTGTATCTTGTCTTTGAAATAAAATTACATATATGCATAGAAAAGAAATAGGGGAGAAATTTAATCAGAAATAATATCAGAATTTTAATAGTGGTTATCTCTTATTGTTGTAAACATTTTTGTATTTTCCAAATTCTTTATAATCATCTCAAATTTGTATCTGAAAGTATTTCCTTTAAAGAAAAAATGTGCCAGGACTCCAGCCTAAACCCAAAGCAACTTTGTAAAGGTTTATCAACTAACAAGACCATAGTTTTAGTGATTGGGATGAGACAGATGATGTTTCATAATTGAAATTCAAAAATAAATCACCCCTGAAGATAAGATATATTTGAGTGCTATCAAAAGATGGAATTAAAGATGATTTGTGTTTTTTTCAGTTAAATCAAATAAAGGCAAACACACTTTTAAAAGTTAATTTGTGAAACAAAGTTGACTTGTGAAATAGAAAGAAATTTAAGAAAGAATTAGAAGGGCATAAAGGACAAAAATAATTAAAATGTGAGAAGTAAATTTGAAAGAAAATAGGAATGTCAGGAAATTTTGGTCTGTCACAGGCTGTGTGGTCCATTATTTGGCTGTGCATTCTTAAACAGGTCATATAACATCTCTGTGTCTCAGTTTCTTTATGCATAAAATCAGAGGGTTAACTAAAAGAATGATCATTTTTAGTGCTAAGGTTTTATGAATCTAGACTCTCAAAGGAAAAGTTTGGATTCCTGAAATCAACATACAAATGGGTCTATTAAAAAAAAGATCGAGGGCTGTGCCTATTAAATTGGTAGTCCCTAATGCTTCCAAAAATATCAGGTCTTCCCCAAGTGGAGAAGTTTAATATTTTCACATTTTTGAGAGGGGTAATATTGATAAAAATTCATTACTAGTGAAATGAAAAATAAGCAGGTGAGGGAGACCATGTTGAATAACCTCATCTGCCTCAATAAAGGGGAAGACACCATCAGTGACTAAGTGGGCAAAGGGAAAGGGGACTTGAGTCATGGACATCCACCTCATGAGAGAGCTCTAGGAAACAAATGGAGACAATTAAGACTTACCGAGAATCAGAAGGTATGGCCATGGTTAGATAACCCAGAGGTTTCTTAGAACCTCGCTGAATCTTCCCTACTTTCTGTAATAGAACCCAGCAGAGAAAGTTACTCAAAGTCAACCTCAGAATTGTCAGAGAGAGTGACGTCAAAAAGAGAGTGAGCCACTCTCTTGGGCAGGGATGGAACTCCATTAAGAGGGAGTTCCAAAGAGAGTTTTGTTTATTTGCTTTCTTAGGCAAATTTAGTTGTATGTTAGCTATAAGGGAAATCATATTAATAACTTACTCTGGCCAATAATTGGTGTATATTGTAATCTTTGAAGTTATGCTAGTGTCTAATTTAATTAAGAAAAATAAGCAACTTTATTAATTGTGACTCCAATTATAATTCATAAAGGATAAGGATGCTGTGGTAGTTAGGAGCTGGTAGGTTCCCCAGAAAAGGACATGTGTTTTTTAATCCATTCCTGTGGATGCAAACCTTTTGGTGGTGGGTGGAACACTTTGGTTATTTCAATTGAGATGTGATCTGTCCTATTCATGGTGGGTGTAATCCTTTTACTGGAGTCCTTTATGAGAGGATAAAGGAGAGAAAAAGATAAGAGAGCTCAGGTAGAAATACCCAGAGAAGCTAAGAGAAGACCCACAGAAGTACAGAGAGGAGGCCTCTGGATACAGAAGATGAAAGCTATGAAATCCAAGAGTGAAGAACGAGAAGATGCCAGACATGTGCCTTCCCAAGTAACAGAGGAACCCTGGGTGCCAGCAGCCTTGTTACAGAGATGGTATCTTCCTCTTGATGCATTTGTTTGGGTATTTTTCATGGCCTTAGAACTGTAAATTTGTAAGCTAATAAATCCCCATTGTAAAAGCTAAACCATTTTTGATATATTGTATGCTGGAAGCTTAGCAAACTGAAACAGACACCTGGGATAAAATCTACCCCATGCCTTAACTATATAAAAAAAGAATATTTGACACCAGCATATTATGGAACGTCTTTCATCAACAGTCACCCCTAAGTGGCAATAATGGAGGCAAAGTGGTGAATATAAATGGATTATAGTCTTTATAATAATTGTAACTTGATCTCATAAATTAATCACCAGATTGCTTTTGCTTGTTTGGAGCATTAACCAGGGTTTGGCATTCAATATTGAGATCTAAAAAACAGGGTAAAGCTAAAAGTTTGGATATTTCCATCAAAAGGGACTTTGACTCATCTTCCAATTAGTTACTGACTTCTCCAGTAAGCCTTCTTTGATTTCCCATAATCAGCTAAGTGTCTTTCTACTGGGTTTCAATACTTCACCATGCCTACCTCTATGTTAATTGTATTTTTAAAATACATTACCAAATTGCCAGTTGTTTTTCTGTCTGTTACT
Organism: Tamandua tetradactyla; assembly: GCF_023851605.1. Lineage (NCBI taxonomy): Eukaryota > Metazoa > Chordata > Mammalia > Pilosa > Myrmecophagidae > Tamandua > Tamandua tetradactyla. The sequence goes on along the minus strand of NC_135330.1, from coordinate 94,892,446 downwards.
GTCTTTGGTGATCTTCTATTTGACTTTTTCCAATTCCTTCTATCTTTCAAAAGATGTCATTACCGAGCCTTTTTAAAGTATGAGATTGACTGTTTGCATCCAGAATAGGGAGCTGTTATGAAAACTCGATATTATTCTCTTCTATACATTAATATAGGGAATTATTTAAATATGTTCAAAAAAGGTCAGATGAGGGAAAGCTAATATTCTCTTGACCTACTGATACCATTTGAGGGACTTGGTAGAGGCAGTAGTAGAAAGTGGAGGCATTCCAATTCTGGATCTCAATTCTCATACCAACGTTCACCAACTCAGATGGGCTGAGTGCCTAAGGTCTTATATGTTTGCATTACAGAGAATGCTCTTGAGATTTTCTAGACTAGGTTTGCAAACTTGGGTCATTTCATCCCAGTTCCCAGGTGAGGAACTGAAAGCATGTACTCTAACTGCTCACACACAGTGGTTAACATTGGTGCCCAACACAGGTCACCATGGCAAGACAGAGGAGGTGGTCTCTTCCAACTTCTCTGTTCTCCGTTTTTATTAAAACAAATAACACTGCCTGGCCCACCCTTTACCTACTTCCTTTATGAGGAAAAAAATGCCCTGAAACTTAACAAGCCCAGAAGTATCTTTAGGTAGCTATTAAAATTTTCTGGACACATTAATGATCATGCAGTACTTCCAGTTGTGTTGAAAGCAGCATAATGTACTGGATTTTACTTAGTGATCAGTTTCCTTGGATGTAGGTGAAACACCTTCCAGGTAAAGCGTTATTAAATTAAGTTAAGCAAAGTGGCTGTTGACCATGGTTTAGGAACTCTTCCTTAGCCATAGACAGGAGAATCGTAGAGCATTTAAAGTTCCAGGTGCTCTCATCACCTGGTCCAACAGACTTCAAATCTGATAGGTAGAATGATGTGTGAGACTACCACATCAGGCCTGGGGTCCATGACTTCAAGATAAGTGAAAACTCCTGGAATTGTGGGTGTCACAGAATAATTATGTGAGATTTGCTTTCATTTGTGATGGAATAGGACAGCAGGTTTCTGGGTTGGGCAACGTCATTGGAGCTGAGTTGGGATTGGAGGAGGGTTTTGGCCCTTGGTTTAAGCAAACTAAATGACAAACCTAAGACTTCATGAACTAATTTTGGAAAGCAGAAGCAATTTAAAATTGCCAGGTCTATTAGTGTGAGATAAATGTTATATAATCTAATCTAAAGATTTATGGTGCATATCTATGTTTTTATCTGCCTAGGGGCATATCTCCTCTTTCTGAGAGGAAACAAGCCATAGTGTGGGCACGTGATGCAAATTGGGTCAAACGTTTCTCTTCACCACTAGTCACCAGTGCAAGCAGGACCACTGCTAATGTGTATGGTACATTTGTGTGAGTATGAAGATGTCACTTCCTAAGAAAAACTGATTCCACTTTTAGAAATTGATCATACATACAGATTTTGGAAGAACAATTCATTTAACTACAACCTACTAAAAAATCATGGTAATAAATATACAAATCTATGATAAGAATGACACAACTATAACAGCCCTGTTCTCTATAAGCTTATTCTAATCATAGCTATTGATTAGTATTAGTACATGACCTAAACAGGACAAGTCAAGGCTTGATGTGATGAGCCCTTTCTTTTTCAGGTGGAGAGTTATGAGGATGTGAGCTTGAATCTACCAGTGGATAAGATTCAACTTTCCTGTGAAACTGGTCTAAGAGAAAGAAGTTAATCCACAAAAGGGTAGTGGGTTGCCAGGTACAAAAATAAATCATTCCAATTGTACTGGTTTGAAGCTGCCATGTACTCTAGAAAATTCATGTTCTTCTAATCCAGTCTTGTAGGGGCAGGCTTATTGTTGGACGGGACCTTTTGATTTGGTTGTTTCCCTGGAGACGTGACCTCATCCATTCAAGATAGGTCATAATCCGCTTACTGGAGTCCTTTAAGAGAGAGACATTTTGGAGAAAGCACAGATTCTTGGAGACAGAAAATGCCCTAGGAGATGCTAAGCTAAGAGATGAAATCCAGAGTTTGCCCCAGAGAAGCTAAGGGAGGACCCACAGATGCTTAGAGAGAGGAGAACCCTGGAAACACTAAAGAAGTACCACAGAACACAGAAAGTCACTGGAATCAAAAGTAAGTACAGGGAGCAAGGATCAGCAGATGCTATGTGCCTTCCCAGGTGACAGAGGTGTTCCAGATGCCGATGACCTTTCTTCAGAGTTCAGGTATCACCCAGTTGATGTCTTAATTTGGATATTTTCATGGCCTTAAAACTGTAAATTTGTAACCTAATGAATTTCCTCTGTAAAAGTCAATCCATTTTTTATATATTGCATCCCAGCTGCTTTAGCAAACTGAAACACCAATAGTCTTTGATTTCCTGGTTCCAATCCTACCTGAAGATAACTCTTTATCTTTCCATGGTTTGGCTGTCAGCTAATTCCTCTTGTTGAGTTGAGCAAATGTTGCATTTCTACCACATGGACAGATTATTGTGGCAGTCAAGCAAATTAACAGACTAGAAGTAAGAAAGAGGGCAAAGATAAATCCTCTGAGGTAATCCTGCTTTATATGAGTCATGTGGGAAATTGTCTAATCTCTCCTGGTGCAGGACTGGGACTCCGACTTTCCAAACCTAGGGATACCCCTATTCTATACCATAGATTCTTGCCCAGTGAAGCTCCTTAAAAATATATATCAAATTGAATTAACTTCAAAACATGTAGAGGTAGACAACATTTCATCTATTCCTTTGCTCTTAATTTGTCAAATATTTATTGAGCAATTACAATGTGCTTAGACTCAGTCCTAAGTACTTAGGATACTACAGTGAGTATTTGCATTTAAATTTCCAGATAACATGTAGTTCTTTTCCTTTTTTACCAATGCATATCTATAGGATTTATTATGGCAAATTAGAGCAAAAGTAATTGATACATATAAAAGAGACATTGTCTAGACAAATGGACATGACTCAACATGTGTGCACTAACATGGAGTTCCAGCTCTCAATCATTAATTAGCTGTGCCTTTTCACCTCTCTAGGCCTTAGTTTTCTCATCTATAAAATACAATGACATAACTAGATGATGTTTAAGGCTTATTCCAGCTCTTGACTCTGCGATTTGAGACCATGATTCAACAAAATCCGTATCTGCTTGCTACTTAGAGGAACACTTTGAAATAATTCTAACTAAACTGGGATACAACTTAAGGTTTTTTTTTTAATCTCCAAAACCATTGGTTTCCAAAGTGTGGTTCCTGACCAGCAGCCCTAGCATCATCTAAAGATTTGCTAAATTTGTAAGTTGTGAGCTCCACCCCAGACCTGTACCAAATCAGACCTCTGTTGAGGGGCACAACCATCTGTGCTTTAACAGACTCTGATGCTCACTAGAGTTTGAGAATCACTGCCTATATATAGAGATAGAATAAATTTAATAGTCAATACATATGAAATTTTTTTTTAGTTTTTCTCATCTTCATTTCCCTAGCAAACGTCTCTCTTAGACTTTCTCCATCACTCCTCAGTGGAAAACGTTTGGATCAGAATAAAGGTTTTCTTTATTTCACATTTACAGATAGCTCCAATGACTTTACCAGTTATACAAACAAGAGCAAATTCCAGCAAAAAGAAAGAAAGAAAGGAAAACAAAACTTTCCTTTAAGAGTGATATATTACATGCATCATTTCTTTGAGAATCAATAAGGATTATAATGATAGTGTGTCAATGACAGCTGCTACCATCAAAATTAGACAAAATATTTTGGGAAGATTTTTGCACCCTCTGAATTAAGAACTATGTTAATGTCACAGGGTTTGCTAATGCAGGTTAATTATCAGAGACCGACTGCTGTGGAATAAACACACACACACACACACACACACACACGTACATATAGACAATTGGCCAAAGTATCTGGTAAGAGTTTGTAACTGAAGAAACAACAAACAATAGATGATCTCCTATAATCATCCAACCTTGCCTGTTATAAAACTCAGAAAATGCTGGATAAAGAGAAAGCAAGAATATAATCCTGGGTATACAATCACTTCTATAAATAAGTAAGACCCTCTTTCTCTATTTGGACATCTGTAATCCTAGCCATGTTTATAAGTAATGTGGTTAGGTTGTATACTTATTTGTAGCTGTCACTAATGTATAAACAAATGTAAAGGTAGATTCATCAGGAGTTTTATTAGGTGTCACTTTTGCTTTTGGTCCCTGTAATTTGGCTCTAAAATATCATATAATATTCATCACTGAGAGAGTTCATGATGAGCCAAACGAATGAATGATTTTTCCAAGAAGGTATAAAAAATTTTAAAAGGAGCACAGAAAATTGATTTAAACTCATGCATCCTTTTCATTCTGCCTCCTTCCTCTCAGCATTTTTAACTCACTTATTTCTATTTTTTTCTTTGGGATATTTTACCAGTGCTTGCTTTAGGTGATCCTTAGCAGCAGGAGGACAGGTGGACTGCTGGACGATTATCAGCATTCTCAGTTTAAGACTGGAAGCCAATTTTGACATTCCCCCCTTGAGTTAACTGCAACTTGAATATAGATATAGATTGGTGATACCTATTACTTAATAAATTGTGCTGGAGGTGTGTGTGATGTTTTCAGAGTAATAGTTATATCTGATATTGAGCCAGAACACCAATTCTGGAGCAGATATGGATATAAGAGGGGAAACAGTTGGGTTTTTTTGTTGTTGGCTTGTTTTAAAAAACATTAGTGAAGGAAATTCAGAGTGGCATGGAAATATTCTTATACTGCGGGAGGGTTATTTTGTCAGGTCAGGGGGAAAGCACCACTTCCTTTCCTCTTCCCCAATATTCCATGCCTAAAATCACTAGACTTTGAATTTTAGGGACTTCCCTATTGACTCATCCACCATTGAAATCCAAAAATTCATATCGAGGAAGCACCACCTCCTCTATTTTCTCACATTAGGTTTTGCCATTTCAGGCCATTAATCTTTCTTCAGATAGAGTGTTGTTAAACATCAGTGAAGTTCAGTGAAGGAGTTCATAAACCTGATTTAATTACTTTTACTGCTACATCTTTATAAAATAAAGACAAATCTGAAAAGATAGGTGAAGGAGAAAACAACATCTTTTCTACCTTCCTCAGAGAATTCAAGAATATTATTCACTTAACATTTCTAAATATCTTTTCTCTTTCTTCCTAATTATCTCTCTGCAAACTGGTTCTTTAATTCTTTTCTTATTCAAATTATTTTCCAGCAACTTCTGTTTTCTACACTTCTTGTTTGTTCCTCTGATTTTTTCCGTGCTATTATATCTTTTAACCAATCTCTGTGTATTTCTTCTTTTACTTCCTCCATGTTCCAAATGTGACTTCCAATGAGTTGTTTCCAAAAGATGAATTTTGAGAGTGAACAGATTGTTTACTAGGGACTTGAGGAACTGGAATCAAGCAATAGTAGGACCAGGAGAGCTGCCAAGATTTTCCATCATGTATACAGCATGTTGGAGTTACCTGTGCTATAAGAAGCAGGAAAGGGAGAGCCCTGCTATGGCATGGTGGACACGGGTAGCCTATTAACAGGATGAACTGGGGTAGTGTGCACTGAAGAAAATGAAGCCTGCCAGGTCAGTAGTTAATAGCCCGTGGGTTTGCTACTAAGGAAATTAAAACTTGAGCTAAGAGCCTGGTAACCACCCACTGAGAAAGAAACTCAAGGTTTCCTTTAACTCCCCCGACCAGGACTTTTGATGGGACAGTTAGAAAATTATTTCCTATTTGTTTTGGTGGCAAGAACTTGAAGTGGAAGCAGAAAACTGATGGAAAAGAAATTGGGGGTATACTCTCACTCAACTCTCTCAGAATCAGACCCAGACAGGCTATTTACTCCATAACACTAAAACACCTATCAGTATAGGCTATGAAAAGAGGAAGGACACTTAAAAAAAAAAAAAAGCTGGCCTAGATAAGAAGTATAGCCAAGATGACTCAGTGTCCTGGGGGTGGAGTGGGGGGGACTTTTGGTGTAAAGATTTAAAATTAATAAATATGCTATTCGTTTTGTGGAATCAGCAGTTTTAGACTGACTTTTTGAAGAAGACTGGTTGAATTTCATGATTCCAAGGGTGGGGAGGGTGAGGGGTCGCTATTACGCACCCATTCTCTCTCTCTCTCTCTTTTTTTTCCTGAAGAAATAAGAACACGGCTGTTAAACTCGTGTTAATGTTTGGAATGAACTGGAGACCTTTTGGGACATCATTCAGTCCTGGGTACTCATTTAGGGTTGGATTACTGACCCCCCAAATCAACTGCCGATCCTCTCGCTCTTATTTATAAATATAAATCGATCAGAGAGGCTGGTGGAGACCCAGGTCTCCCGGCAGCTAGTGATGCCGAAAGAACCCTGGCTAGATGCGGGCGGCAGCGCAGCAGGCTGGGCTGGTGGGGGAGCGCCTCGTTACCAGGAGGAGGGGTGGGGCGGGACACCAACTCGCCTCCCAGCACCCTGACACTGAGGCAGTGCGGGGGAGAGACCCCAGAGGGATGCGCGGCCGCCGCTGACGGCCCTCCGGGCTGCAGCCCAGCGCCGCGCTCTGGGTGAACGAGCAGCCAGAGCACCACCGCTGCCCGGGGAGCGCCCAAGATGTGGGGGGACCGGGACGGCAGCGGTCGCAGCAGCCTGCCCTGACTTGCCTCCACTGCCCCCAAAGAATGTCAGCCAAGTCCAAAGGGAACACTTCCTCGTCCTTTCCAGCCGAGGGGCCGCCGGCAGTCTCCAAAACCAAGGTGAAGAAACAGATAAGGATCATCGTGGAGGATCTGGAATTAGTCCCAGGCGACCTGAAGTACGTGGCCAAGGAACTTAAGGAGGTACAGAGGCGCGGGGGCGGGGGTGGGTGGGTGGGGGTGTGGAGAGGGAGCTCGGCGCCCTTGGCTTCCCTCGGGGGCGGGGGTGTGTGTCTCGGGTCCTGTTTTCTCTGGGCACCGCCGGATTTCTCAACTCCTGGGAAACTACGGAAAGACGCCTGCAGACGGGCTTTCTCTGCTCCTGCGACTCCCGAAAAAAGTTCTTGCACTTTCTTTTTTTCTAATCAAGAAGAGATCAACTAGTGTTTTAAGCGATGGACCTGGGATGGCGGGGGCGGTGACACGTGCGCGTCTATCCGTGTGTTTGTGCGAAGGAGTGGGGGGAGCATGTAAGGAACGGGGGAGTAGGGTTTTGAACCGGGGGTGTGTCGGCAGAGGCAGAAATGAGGAGCCGGACCGGAGTGTGCGCGTCGCTGTTCTCCTGCCCCCTGCTCTCCACCCCACCCCACCCCCACCCCCCACAGAGCACCTCGGCAAGTCCGCTTCTCGCTGGCAGCCGCCGCAAGCCCGAACTGCAGGGGGGCCGGGTTCCGGGCCACAGGCCAGGCCGGGGAGGACTTCCTGGGGGTGGGGTGGGGAGTGGGGGGACTCAGTTCCGGCTCTGCTCATTGCCTGCCGAGCCCCGCTGAGAGGAAGGCGACCAAGGCTGCGGGCAGGAGAGCCCAGAGCCTCGGGATCTGGAGCGGGTCCGGGACTTTTCTCACTTTTGCAGTTCCTGAAGCATCCCCAGGTCCCCTGCACACGTGGCTCGCGGCAACTCCGGGCCTTCTCGTCACCCTACCTTCCTCCCTTTCTTCCATCCTGTCGCCGCTTGGTTCAGGCGCCTCTGTGTGTGTGTGTGTGTGTGTGTGTGTGTGTGTGTGTGTGTGTGTGAGAGAGAGAGAGAGAGAGAGAGAGAGAGAGAGAGAGAGAGACAGAGACAGAGACAGAGACACAGAGAGAGAGAGAAGCGAGCGCATCGGAGTCTTGCTACTTGCTCCCTGGCTTTTTGGAACTGGGAATGTTTGGGTTCTCCCCGCCACCACCTCCCACCCCCACCGCCCCCCCCCCCCCCACCCCGCCGTCCCACGCCGCTCCCTTCTTCTCTCCGCGAGTTGTCAGGGAAAGAGGCAGTGTCAGTGGTGTCAGGCTGAAGCTGCGCGACTCAGGCGGCTCCGGGCGGGGGCGGGGGCGGGGTCCCGGCTGGGTGGGGTGGGGTCCAAGCGAGCGGACTGGCAGCTGGTGGCGCCACGGAGCCGGTGGCAGAGCCCCGGGAGCGCTGTTCTCGGTGCAGGAGGCTGCACCCGCAGTTGCCCGCCGGCTAAGAATGTAATTTCTAAGGTGGTGGCGGCCGCGGCGAGAAGGGAAGGGGAGGGGCATAGTCTAAATTCAACATTGTCATCCTATTTCTGATGCCAAGGAGTAGGAGATTGAAGACTGGTTGACAGGTTTCCACAGATTAATACCTGTTCTATCCAATTTCCAATGCACATTTTAGGAAAGACTATTCCCATCCCCCATTACCTTAATGAACTGAACTCTGCATTTATTTCCTAAAATGCAAGTCTGTTCAAAAGACTCAATTCATTGGAACGGTTCCCTTTACCAATGACAATTCTTGTAGATTGCTCCGCAGGCAGAACATAATTAATACTACTAAGGTCCAGAGAGTGGTAGCTATATAGATGGAGAGATAAAACTTGTCCTGTTTGCAGGACTTCTCTAGGATTCTTATCACACAACTGGGCTGACAGATGGAGAGAATGGAGAGATTATGTTTTGAAATTCAGGTCTAAAGGTGCATTTCGTTTGCGTGTGTGTGTGTGTGTGTGTGTGTGTGTGTGTGTGTGTTTTATTTGATATCTTTGGCAGGCTGTATTTTCATCTGAACCATTATGACATTTTAAAAAATGAACAAATTTGAGCGTGTTCATTTTGGCAGAATTGTGTTTCTTTGTGGTAAGAGATGTGGGAAATCTACAGCAGAATAGTTGTGTATTTACTGTCTTCAGGAGGTTGAGATTAAGAGGATAATATTTGAAATTCTGCATCCATGGGCACATACTTCCTTATGTGATGATGTGCCCTTCTGCTTCTTGTTTTGGCAGAATAAATTACAAGGAATCTTATGTGGAGCTTGTGCTGCTTTGCTTCATCATTCTATCAACATTTGGAGACCAGGTAGATATACAGTTAAATGTCTAACCTCCTTTTAGCAAGTCTTGGTTGGAATCCCAAAAATGTAAATCAGGGATTCTATAGATCTCTCTCTTTCCATTTGGTCCTCTTCTTTATTTACGTAAGGATTTTAAAGGGGAATAAGTCAAGTAGTTTATAAAAGGAATAGAAAAAGCACAGAAAATGTAATGTGCAATGAAGTAGATAAACAAACAAACAAAAACCCTGTCTTCAGGTAAACACTGTCTAGACCTAAAATTTTGACTTGATGCTTTGGAAGCTTTGCTTGGCTATCAGCACCTATTTGTGTAATAAACTTACTGTGAGAGTAAAATACATGATGTGATATGATGATTAATTACTTTCATGTGGGTTTCAAACTGGGTTAGCATATGAAACTCAACTATGTCTGAATCTTAAAACATTGACCATTTATATAATATGAATGAGAGTATTTGAGAACAAACTATTTAAGGGGTTTCTTTCACCTATAACATTTTGCAGTTATCCAGCATTCATTTATTTTTTTTTAAGAGAATGTCACACATATGACTGTCTTTGATGTAGTTTTGAATGAAAGAGTAATAGAAGATGTAAGTTGCAAAGCTTGTTGGGGCCTATGTAACTATGACTTGTGAATATCAATGTTGCTATTAATTCATCAGTTGTCACATGCAATATCCTGGCAGTTTATAATTGGTATATAATGAATATAAACTGATACATTAGAATTATAATTCCATTATTGGAAATATCATGCTTTTAGACCATACTATGTTTTGCTATAGATTAGAACAGAATTTATTAACTTGAAACAGAAATAAAATTTTAAAAAGTGATTATGACCAAATCACTATGTCAGTAACCATGTGGTATTTGATTTTATTTTCTGCTTCTTCATTTTTAACTAAACCACAGTATTTCTTTTTCAATATTGTCATTTATCTTTATGTAAACTGTGTGACAAGAATATTGGTTTTTCATTTGAGGTTATTCTGAAACTGATTTTCTTTGTGGAAGTTTTCTGGACTTTAGTCATCTGAAAATTCAGGTAGGAGGGTAGATTCTGGTATAATAGGAGAAGCCTGAGGTACTTTAATAATCAGTAACAAAATCCCCATCTGTTCAGCAAGAAGTTGGCATTATGGCTGTCTTTTATGATTAGTTATCTAGATTCATGTGTCAGTGTAAGTGTGGAAGGCAGCTGTGTCAGCATCTCTCATAAGAGACTGAAAGGACTGGGGTGACTGAAGATCTCTATTCAGAGTTACATAGGAAGAAGATCAGCAGGACTTCTAGAAACTCTCAGGACTGTTGTATTCTACTGTTAGAAAGCAGGAGAATTGGAATAACTTGATATTTCAGAAATAATGTGCAATGGAAAACCCTTAAATATAATTCAGCATATTATGTCAGCACCTGGTATGTGTCATAAACTGTACCATCCTTTTATTGCTATCAAAATGGAGAAGTCATAGTCTCTGGTCTCAGTGAGCTCAAAAAGTTAAGAGATGTTTAGTTGAGCCCCTCTTTCAACACTAATGACTTCAAAAAGACATCACTGCTGTTAGTAGCCACTCTCATTGTGAGCTAAACAGCCTTGGGGAAAGAAAATGGGTATATGCTAATTTATAACCCAGTACTTACTATACAGTGTGTTACACCTTGGGTGAAGTGAGGTAGAGTTTAAAAAGAACATAAGATGTGAATTTGAAGAAATTTACAGTTTATTCAGATAGTCATGATTAATGTAAATGGATAAATGATGTATACATCAGACCACATATCCAAATATTAGAACTAAATATGGGAGATTTCCAGGAAGAGAAAATCATTCGGGACAATGGAAAGTCAGAAAGGAAGATTTTGAATCTCTCCTTCAATTGTGAATCAGATGTGAAAAGGCAGATAGGAAAAAGCATTAACAGGAAATAGCAATGAGATATAAATTTACACCATGTTGCTTTTTTTCACATACCCCCAAAAAAGAAAGAAAGAAAAAATAGTGGTGAAACTCTAGACTTTTAAGGATAAAGTTAACCATAACTGGTATAGCAGATGTGGAGTGATCCTTTTCACTAGAAGTATAGAAAAAAGAGCTATTGCCTTTTAAAAATGGTTTTCAAATAATCTCACATATTTAAATAGTAATATATTGTTTTTTTTTTCAATGAGAACTGTTTTGCACCAAGTGTTGGTGTTAATATGGGACCACAGCTCTTGTTGATTAGAGAGAGAATGAAATTTGTAATGAGCTTCGTTTTATTTGGAAACAAAATTCATTGTTGCTTTAGCTGTATTTTCTTTTCGTTTAGATTGATTGATTTTAACATTGATCTTCTTTCATAGTGTTTCATTTTATGATTTTAAGTAATAAGAATATTACATGTGTTGAATGCCTTTAAGGAGAGAATGTTTTTATGAGACTTTTTAAAAGTAGACATGACACTCAACCAATTAAAATGAGTTTTTCTGTCAATATCCAGAAATCACTCAGTGATTGGTTTCCATGTGTGGGAAGGCATGTCAGCATTGTGACTGTGGATTGGAAAACACCCATTTTTAAAATATATAAAGCCACGTATTCTAATAGATTAAGCTTCAGTATTTTGAATTTGAAAAACCATAGGAAATGGTTTTATTTGTGGCTGACTAAAACAGAATTAACACTTATTTGCAAAATAATTTTGGTTTTAAATATCTTTCTCCTTTTAAATGGCTTATCCACTTGAAGTTCTGTAGTTTACTGCTTTGGGAAATTTGCTGAATATATTTTTGGTTAATGAGTCCCTTGCATATAAAACTCTTTAACTGGGAAAAATTATATAGAATAATCTCTGGAGTATTTTCAAAGATCCAAAGTGATAAGTGAATGGCATTTAACAGTTCAATTGTACCAATGACTGTACTTTTACCACTGTATATGACAATCTGCATCCCCAAACTGGGGAACATTTACCAAATGTTAAAATGCTTTTTGATTTTTCTTTTCTTAAGCATAATGGCTTAGCATATTACTGAAAGAGAAGAATGACTCTGAAAAAAATAGAGAGAGTCAGCAACCATTCCTCACTGTCTTTTTATTTCCAATGCATTAAACCATTCAAGACTCAGAAAATTAGCTGATAAGGGATTCCAGCAGCCTTAAAATAATAGACAGTTTGCTTCAGGCAACATTGGGGTAATAGATAATAAAACTAATGTCATAAGTTTCTTTGTTCCCTGAATTATGTTTTTCCACCTCTGTTGCTTTGAGGATCTTAGATGATTAAATCAAAATATAGGAATGGAGATAGAAATGCAAGTTTGAGTAAAGCATATTTTTGCAAACAAATTCATCTACAGAACCTTCTATAGATACTATGAAATCTATGAAAAATTCCAAAAGCAGTTTTTGAGAATTAGTTTTTGGGAATTCAAAGTTATGTGATCTAGTAGGTTGCTGAAACAATTTCTGATTTGAATGTGCATAACTGACATCAAACTACAAATAAAAGAATAAACCACAAGGAGTAGTATTTTTTTTGAGACAAGTCTCCCTTTTCTGGTTCAGACCTTATACAGTATATGGATATTATAGAAAGTTTGGAACAAAGGAGAAAATAAAAATGATCCTTAATACCATGCAGAATAAGTGTTGAATATTTTGCTGCATTTCTTTCCATTTATTTCCTGTGGATGTTTAACATAGATGAAATCATATGAAATTATACTCAATTAATATATAATTAACTTGAATAATATCATATCATAACCATTACATGGATCTGTTATAAGTTTATTTTACACTTCTCTTAAGGTTGGACACTCTATTTTTATTTCCAAATTTTTGTAGTTATTAAACATTGCTTTAAAAGCAGCTTTGGCAATAAAAATAGCTAACACAGATAGGTTTTACTCTGTGCCAGGTGTTCTTCTAAGTGCACTTATTTATGTTAAATCTTCTACTCCTCAGAACAAGCATATGATAAAGATGCTATTGTTACCCCATCCTACAGATGAGAAAACAGACAGTGCTAGAGCCCAGACATTCCAACTGGCTAAGCTCTATAGTTAAAAAAAAATTAAGTAATTTAGACCTTGCAAATTGAATCTTGCAAATGCATAGGTACTGCTATGAATTCCCTTTACCTGATTTAATCCTCAACAAAAATGTTAATGTTGCATAACTTTTATATGATGATTTAGAAAAAAAGGGAACAACTAATATGGGTGCTTGCTCATATCTAGCATTATATGCACTTATTTCAAATGAATAACATGGGATACTTTTATTCCCTTTGATTGTTATCAAAGTGCCTTAGAAAGGAAACATTATCCTGAGGTTTTTGAGATGTTTGGGATTTGACAGTTGTTTCATTCTCTGCTATGACTGATGAATAGAGAAGCTTGTTGAATTTTTTTACCAAGTCCAAAATTAGTTAACTGGATAATGATGTCACATTTATTTTATAATTAGATTTCTTATGTTAACTTCAGTGCTGTTGGAAGTAACTCCACCCACCCCCACCCCTGCATGTAAGAGGTACAAAAAATGGCCTTATTCTAAAATCTCATTTTTAAAAAAATTTCAGGCTAATAGGAATAGAAGTGTTTTCATTATAATGAAAATTAGTTCATTAGGGAGGGGCACTCTAAATTAAGATTGCCCAAGGTGGCATGTCAACTCTGGACAGATACTGCATTACATGGCAAAAGCTGTTTGTCTCTTGGAGAGGAGGGGAGGACATGAGGATCCCAAAAGAATTAGGCACCTAAGTTCCACTTTCAAGTAAGAAAATATTAATATTTTGGAGTCAAAACTTTTATTTATGATCTTTGTTTTCCACCTTCTGCTTTGCATATGCTACTTTAGTTTGGTGTTTGAGATACATGTTTACTTGTAGAATAACTTAAGTATATTACATGACATATCCATGTACATTGATTCAGTTATTCAAGTATTTGGCATGCTGTGAATGGATTTTCAACTGCAGATATAGGAAAAATAAAGTTTATGATTTTTAACAGTTTCTTTTTTATTATGACATAAAAGCACACAGAGGTATGTTGGTATATATTTGTCACTTTAATCATATCAAATCTTATCATGAAATACAAACTGCATGTTTATGTGTTAGAAAAATACCAGGTTAAAAAATATTGGTCAAATTAATTATCTTCTAACAGTAATGTTTCTTAATTGTTTTCCATGACATAGACCTCTTCAAGAATATGACAAAAAACATGAACATTTCTCCTGGAACAAATGTTCATACAAATGCATGTTTTTACACATCTTCAGATCGTCTTAAAGGGGTGGGAATGGAGTCAGGCCCAGTAAACATGTGATTGGTTTTTAAAGAAAAATTTGAGCTAGTTATTTGAGATCCAGCTCTGTCATTTTCAGAATCAATATTCCTGGCTATTCAAAAAGGGAAAAAAAAGTATATATGTCAATGACTGGAATCTAATTATATTTATTCCAGAGAACAAATGGATCATTTATCAACAATTTATATCTCTTAGAAGGGCTCTCAAATTAGAAAAAATTATAGTTGCAATTCATTCTTCAACAAAAACTGTAGAAGTCTTGTTTGTGCCTAAAGTTTAGCTGTCCCGTTTGTTGTTTCTCAGGATATGTGCCACAGTAGTTATTACACAGGACAAACTATTTCCCAAGTTGTTGTAAAGTAAGCATGTTCTTTCTTCTTAAAACTGATCCCAGGACAACATTTAACTTTGCCTACTTCCATTGTTTTTCTGACCTCTTCAGTGTCTTCAATGCATGAATTTACTTTTAAAAGAGTTCTTGATATGTGTAAGACACGCTGCTGAAGTCTGTAAAGGATGCAGAGTAAATAGACTTAAGGAATTGTCCTTGAAGAACTTTACTTTTCTCCAGGTGGGTGAACTTCTGTACTAGGGTGCAAGAAGCAACTTTAATGTGAGGTAGAGTTTTTTTTCTCTCTATTATCGTTTTAATTCTTATTCTGTTGTCTTTTTATTTCTTTTTCTAAATCGATGCAAATGTACTAAGAAATGATGAATATGCAACTATGTGATGATATTAAGAATTACTGATTGTACATGTAGAATGGAATGATTTCTAAATGTTTTGTTAATTTTTTAATTAATAAAAAAATAAATGAATAATAGAGGGGAAAAAAAAGAAGCAACTTTAAAGCAATAAAGAATGTGTAAAGGGCCATAAAAAATTACACAGAGAATTCAAATTTGGAAGAAGCATTAATCTCACTTTCCATTTTAATTGATTTCTCTTTGAATTAATGTATTTTAAATATGGCTTAATGAGATGTGTAGTAACTCCTGTGATAATACATCATAAATTGAGGATGTGAGAGCAAGCCTTTCAAACTCAAACACGTTGCTTTGCATTCTACATTAGAACATTATTCTTAAGGATATGTTAATATATTCTAAAATTCCACACATATTACTAACCAGAAGTTGCTTTTATGAAATGATCCTTTCTCGATGAGGAGCTTAGTTCCAGTGAAGTGGGAATACTTTTGAAACAATCAACAAGTAAGTTATTGTTCTTTTTTAAATCTGTTAAAATAAGCCATTAATGTTTTACATACATTGCAACAATTAAGCTTTCATAGGCTTATGATTTCTACATTTCAATTTAACATAAATAAAATATCTGAAATATTATAATAATTATGGCAAAGATAACTATTTTCCTTTTCCTTTTGATGATAACAGTATAGGACAACCATTGTGAATTACAAATAACTGCGTTATTTTGAAGCCCAAATGTCGGAGATAAATTTATGCTTCTTTAATTATATGCAGAGTAAAGTATAAGTTTTATTATTGCTTTATTGCATGGAGCAATGTCTTTGATAAAAGTTTGGAATTATTATTTTTATTTATTTATTTATTTATTTATTTATTTTTTTTTTTTTAAAGGAAAGACAGAGAGAAGGAAGGAAGGATAGAAGGAAGGAAGGAAGGAAGAAAGGGAAACATCTTTAAACATTTTCTTGTTTTATTGTATTTTGTTTCTTTGTTTTTTTGTTACATGGGCTGGGGCCGGGAATCGAACCGAGGTCCTCCGGCATAGCAGGCAAGCACTTTGCCCGCTGAGCCACCGCGGCCCGCCTATTTATTTATTTTTAAAAGGGTAAATTTTGAGGCTCTGTTTCACAATAATGTGACACAGTATAGAAGGCTAAGATCTCAGACTCTAAAGCCAAGCTGCTTTGGTTCAAATTCCAGCTCTGCCACTGACTAGCTCTGAGATAAATGGGAACATTATCTAATCTCTCTCTTCCTTAATTTTCTCTTTGAAGTTGCAATGATGATATAGGGAGGTTGGTTATAAAGATTAAATGAATTAATATATATGAAATATTTAGAACAATCCCCATGCACAGAGTGAGTGCTGTGTATGTATTGTCATTACTGTTATTATCATATGAATTTTGCTGAACCCCTTTATTTGTTTACTCAACAAACACTTATTTAGCACCTATTGTATGCCAGGCTCTGTTTTAGTGGTGAAAAAAATGGACAAAATTCCTTCATGGAGCTTGCATTCTAAGTGGAGAAGGGGAAGACAGGCCAACATTATAAAAAATAAACAAATTATATCAAATAATTCAAAGCAACACATGCCATGAAATAATAGATTATAAAAGGATCAGCAGTGTTAGAGGTGAGGTGCCATTTTAAATAGACTGATCCAGAATAAGCTTTCCTGAGAAAGAGACATGGCGGCCTGGAAAAGCTTGAAGGAGAAGGAACAAGCTTCATGAATATGTAGGGGAACCATCTCCATGCAGAGGGAAGAGCTAGTCCAAGTACCCTATGATGGACAAGTGTCCCAGGTATTTACAGAAGGACAAAGAGGTCAATGTGGCAGGGGTGGAGTGAACAGAATAAAAGATGCTGGAGTCACAGAAATACATTTAAGGAGTTTGACTCTTATTCAAGGCAAAATGGGGACTTTGGAGGGTTTTGAGCAGAAGAGTGACTAGATCTGATCTACTTCCATCTCTTCCTCTTCTCCTTTAATCTCTAGCTTAGGGTTTCTCAGCCTCTATGCTATTGGTATTTTGGGTGTGAGAATTCCTTGTTATAGGGGACTTTGCTGAGCATTTTAAGATATTTAGCTATGTCCTTGTCCTCTACCCACTAAATGTCAGTGGCAATCAAAAATGTCATTGTGACCCCCAAATATGTTTCCAGAAATTGCCATATATCCCCTGGGGAACAAAATTAGCCTGGTTGAGAACTACTGCTTTAGTACTTCCCTCTTATTCCATATTATATAATATTGCTTTCTTTACCCATCTTTTTATTTCCATGTGTTTTTATGCTGTATTTATTCATCAAGCATCAGAAGTTTATTTTTCCTTCATTTTTTTTTTCTGTTTTATTCTCTATCTTGTTTTTGCAAACCATTATCTGTTTTTTTCTTACTTTTACTCGATTCTCTTTCCTTTTACTCAAGCTACTTTTAAAATGCATGTTCCCTCTTCCACCCATCACTTCCACAGTATCATTTTCCATCTATCACAATGAAATAAAAATTAAACTGAAGACTTGTTAGGAATCTGAGTGCAGATGTACTATAGGATTTGGGAAAAAGAAAGGAAACTCAGAAAGAAACAGTAGGAGTCCCAGAGGCTGAGGTGCTTGGCTTTTGCCCATTTTATTTCCCACATGAGGTCAGTGACATCCTTGGCTACAATGACCATCTTTGTCTCAACCATCAATCTTTCTTATGCTTCTCCTGCCTCTTCCATTTCTGAAGAGATAGGAGGGGGGTGAATGTTGCCACCACTCTATGGTATGGCACAAGTAATAGAAGAAAAACATCTGGTGATGGTGATGATGATGGTCATCATGATTAATATCTGTCTGCTGAGTGCTCATGATGTACCGGAACAATGTTCTGGGGCAACTCATTTAATCCTCACCCTCTCCGCTTGAGGTTATTGTGAGTATCCTACAGACAAAGGATTTAAATCAGAGAAATTAATGGCTATAGAGAGCTAGTGATGGAACTGGAGGTTTCTCCCCTTAAACCATTCCCAATAAAGAGCTTCCCCATTCTGAGCAGCAATATTCTTGCCTTCCCATTTTCCATTCTTTTCACTTTAAAATAATCTCTTCTCTTCCTCCACCTCTACCTCCTCTACTTCTGCAATTTTCTCCATTCTTCTTCCTCTTCATTTTCATCTCTTCCTCTTTTATCTCCTTTTTTTGCTTCCTCTCCTCATCAGCTTCTTGGACATACTACCACATCTTATTTCCTGACTCAGGGCTTTTATTTGAATGCAATCTTTATGCAGGGCACTCTGCTAGGCTATGCAGATGCAATAGTGGGAAACACATATGTGGTCTTCAGCCTCCAGGAACTTACATCCTAGCGGGGAGAGTTCTATTGAATTTATATTCAAATAATCATAGAACTAATATTTATTAAGAAGTGTTAGGGGCTAAACTTAAACAAAAATAATTTTAGGGAACCTTTGCCACTAGTAACTTTTAATATTTATTTCCATATATAAACTACACCATATCTCTTGATGTGGGAACATCCTTGTGGAAATAAACCTTACATAAATTTCTTCTGTAATTTCTAAGTTTAGACTAATTGTATCTTATAATAATGGAAGTTTTGCAGAAGAAATATTTGATAAATTATCATGACTCTGTAATTCTTTACCATACCTTACTTTAAGAAGTTCTTTCAGCTTTTTTCTGCCTCCGCTGCTGCCATGGCGCCCGTGAAAAAGCTTGTAGCGAAGGGGGGCAAAAAAAAGAAGCCGGCTCTGAAGTTCACCCTCGACTACACCCACCCCGTAGAAGATGGAATCATGGATGCTGCCAATTTTGAGCAGTTTCTTCAAGAAAGAATCAAAGTTAATGGAAAAGTTGGTAATCTCGGTGGAGGGGTTGTATGTTGCCTCCTGGCCAGAGGGACATCTGTACCTGGGAATAAAGTAATTCCCCTATTTCCCCTATCAGTGAGAAGTTGCAGGCATTTATGAGGTTAATGTTGGGCAAGCTCTTTTACAAGCTCTGTTAAAAGCTCTTTTACAAGCTCTGTTACAAGCTCTTTTACAAGCTCTGTTGAGCAAGCAGCTAACAGATGTCCCAGTTGATTTGCAATCATTTACCCTCCGGCCGAGGGAGTGGAATTTCCTGGATCATTGCATGCAGAAGTTTCTGAAAACAATACCCCCTGTAAAGGGGGGTAGAGAAAAAGCGGGTATGACCTGGGGGAAATGACCCACTAGAGATAGTACTACAAGGTTCCCGCCGGGACCTTCCCGCGTGAACTCCCCACCAATTATGTAACCAGCCCTTCCCGCCGGCGCGAACTCCCTCCTATAAGGGAAGTTCTGAGGATATAAGAGGGAGGCAAGAAAACATAAGACTACGACTACTAAGATGGGGAACTACTAAGAAAGAAATAATAAAGAGAGCTCACTCCCAAGAAGCAGGGGGCCTGAGTGATGGAACCATACTTGTCTCCTGAGTGCTGATTTCTTAAGTTAACCTCGACTTCCCTCTCCCAACTCAGCTTCAAGAGCCGGACGTGGCAGTCGTAACCATTGAAAGGAGCAAAAGCAAGATTACTGTAACCTCAGAGGTGCCTTTTTCCAAAAGGTATTTGAAATATCTCACCAAAAAATATTTGAAGAAGAATAATCTACGTGATTGGTTGCGCGTAGTTGCTAACAGCAAGGAAAGCTATGAATTACACTACTTCCAGATCAACCAGGATGAAGAGGAGGAGGAAGATGAGGATTGAAACTCGCTTTTCCTGGAATGTTTTATATAAATCCTTGAATAAAGCTTGGGAACCAAAAAAAAAAAAAAGAAGTTCTTTCACATCCATTTTCTATTGATTTTTAGAGTCATCCACTGCATATTGATAGTGAAAAAAAGATTAGAACTCAAATTAGGAAACCTGATTTTTGAGCTTGCCTCTGCAACCATCCAGTTAATAATCTTGACTAAATCTTATTAGCTTTCTAGGATTACACAGTTCAGAGAATGGGCAAGACTACTGATCTCAGAATCCTGAAATAAGACTGCTTTCTTTATAGATGGTGCAGAAATTTTGAGTGGTTAGTCAAAGGCAAATTTGACTAGGCAATAAACCTAAAAATATATTCCAGGTTATCTGACCATAGTTTCAGTACTATTTCCACAATACCCAGAAATCATGGAGAATGAAGAAAATTCTACATTAATTGTTGTTATATCATGTTATCTGTTTTAGCAAAAAATGAACTATCATAGGAGCTACATACAGAGATTAATATTATTGTAAATTCTAGATAGACTTATTATTGAACAATGAGCTGTGGATATTAAAAATTGCTTTGATAAGCAGTTTAGATCAGATTACACTTATTAAATTTTGGTAGGATTAATAAACATCCAGTTAATGACTACTTCCTCCATACCATAACTTGATTTAAGTAAGACATTTGCTAGAATGTCGTGTGATATCTTATTTACCCAGGAGGATTATCCTCAAATTCAGTGATGAAGAGTTGCTTCAAGTTACTGCCCAGGGTGTATGAACACATAATCATTTGAGATAAAAAGGAATGCAGACCTGAGTACAGGCAGCTTCTTAGTTTTGTTGTGAGGAACTTTCCTTGTCTTCTGCTTAATCACTTGATTTCTTGACTTTCAAGGGGAGTATCATGCTCCATGGGGTTCACAATGCATTTGCAAGGTCACTGGAATCTTTTTCCACTGTATTCCTTCAGGAAGGTTTTAAGACAATACTCATGATAACTGCTGAATTCCTTTCCAAAAACTCAAAGTCTCATTAGGTTTTGAGGTACTCAGTAGTCATTACTCATATTTACAGGCATAACCATTATCTATTATTTCTGCAGTGCTTCTAATTAGTGTGTTTCATTTTTCTCAACTCTTTACACCACAATGACACTATAAGTAGAGATAATAATTACCAACAAAACAATCATGCTCAGGTAATTTTAATTAATAATTCTTTCATTAAAGGAAATAACATATAAAATAATTCCTAGCACATACAATAGGAATTCAGTTGTTTGTTGTCAATTTCATCCAGCAATCAGGATCTTCTCAAATAAACTTCCAATGACCTCTTTGGTTTATTTTGACTTCTTTCAACCCCTCTTCCTTATATTGATTAAATCAATACAAGTAATAGTAACTAAATTTTCAGATGATAGAAAAGTTAAAAGGTAATAGCAAACATATTGCACTTTAGAATCAAGTTTTCAAATGATGCTGTCTTGAACCATGGGCAGAAATTATGAACAAATCTAACAGAGAAGAATTTCAAGTATTGAACTAATATTTTAAAAATTATGTTGTATAATTATAGAATGGGAAATCTTTTCTTAAACAAAATTGGGTATGAAGGAATTTGATTGCTTCATTAATACTCAATGAAGATGTGAGCCAATGAAATAGAAGTGCAGAAATTGAGGGGTAGGAAGAAAGGTGATAATAAAATTCATATTGCAACTTGGTTCAGTTTGAAAGGTAATTCTTTCTATTTCCCACCTGGGGGCAAGACTGGGAGGGTAGAGATAAGAGAACAAGCATTTATGAATAATTTCAGAGATTCCATATCATAAACTTCACATCAGCCAAGATTCTAAACTTCACAGATCACCTAAGTCAGATATCATTTTAATATAATGGTAATCTGAAGCATTGTGGGTTAAATTGAGAAAATAAAGAAGGAACATATTATAACACCTATGACAACTTTGTGAAGAGTTCATTAAGAATGCAAAACAACACAAGAAAGATAGCTAAGCACAGCAGAAGTAGATATAGCATATTTTTCTTTAATTCCAGTTCCCACTAAGGTGCTTGTTGTGGCAGTGACATTCCACATAATTGGAATCCTGCTGGAATTGAAGATGAAGTCAAATTCTTGCTGAGTTACTACCTTTTTATTATGCAGGTTTATATTTCTATTTGGGGTGAATTTATGCTAATTCATATGAATTCTTTCAGAAGCTGGCCCAATATAAGAAAATAAATACAGCACATTAATAAAAAGGAAAAAACCCACATGACCTTCTGATTGATGCAGAAAAGACCTTTGACAAAATCCAGCATCTTGATAAAAACATTTGAAAATTAGCAAAAGAAAGAAAAATCCTCAATATGATAAAGGGGATATATGAAAAACCCACCACTGACATCACACTCAATGGTGAAAGACTGAACGTTTTCTCACTGAGATCTGGAACAAAGCAAGGATGCCTACTGTCACCTCTGTTCTTCAGCTTTGTACAGGATGTTGTGGCCAGAGCAGATAGGCAGCAAAGACATAAAAGTCTCCAAAATGGAAAGAAAAAGTAAAACTTTCCTTATTTTCAGATGACATGATCATATATACAGAAAATCCTTAAAAATCCACAGCAAAGCTACCAAAGCTAATACCTGAATTGAACAAAATGATGGGTACAAGATATCTATTGTCTCTTTACATTAGTAATGAACAATCTATAGAGGAAATCAAGGAAACAATTCATTTACAATAGTAACTGTGCTGGTTTGAAGTTGTAGTTTCCCCAGAAAAGCCATGTTCTTTAAACCTGATTCAATATTGTTGGGTGGGATCTTTTTGATCAAGTTTTTCCATGGAGACGTGATGACCCAATTATGGGTAGGATATTTTAATTAAGTGGTTTCCATGGAGAAGTGTCTTCACCCATTCAAGGTGGGGTCACTTACCGGAGTCCTTTAAGAAGGAACCATTCTGGAAAAAGTTCAGAGCTGACAGAGCCAACATAGGACCCAGACATTTGGAAGTGCAGAAAGGAAAGTCCCTTGGGAAGCTGTTTGAAACAAAAAGCCGAAGGACCAGAAGAAGCCAGTCATGTGCCTTTCCAGATTGGCCCTCCTTGAGTGAAGGTATCTTTCTCTGTGTGCCTTAGTTTTGAAATTTTTACAGCCTTTTAGCTGTAAGCTTGCAACTTAATAAATTCCCTTTATAAAAGCCATTTCAGGTATATTGTATTCTGGCACCATTAACAAGCCAATACTGTAACTTAAAGAATCAAATATTTAGTAATAAATCTAACCAAGGATATAAAGGATGTACACATTGAAAACTAAAAATCATTGCTAAAAGAAATTCAAAAAGACCACAATAAAAGGAGGAATATTATGAATTCATGGATTGACAGACTAAATATCATTATGTTGTCAATTCTTCCTATAATGATTTACAGATTAAATACAATCTCAATCAAAATGCCAGTGGTCTACTTTGCATAAATGGAAAAGCAAATTATCTAATTTATTTGGAAGAATAAGGGACCATGAATAGCCAAAATCATCTTTAAAAAACCCCACAAATTTGGAGGACTCACACTTTCTAATTTTTAGGTTTATTACACAGCTACAGTAATCAAAGCAATATGGTACTCATGCAAGGAAAGTCATGTAAATCACTGGAATCAAATTCAGAGTTCAGACTTGCATCAATGGCTAACTGATTTCTGACAAGGGTGCCTCATTCACTGAGTGGGGAAAGAATAGTCCCTTCAACAAATGATCCTGGGGAAATTGGATCTCCATTTGCAAGAGAATTAAGATGGACCTCATGGCATATGTGAGAATTTACTCAAAATGAGTCAAAGATCTAAATATCAGAACCAAAACATAAAACTCCTAGTGGCAAAAACATAAAAGTACAGCTTTAGGACCTCATGTTAGACAATGGTCTCTTAGACTCCACTCCAAAAATTTTGAGCAACCAAAGAGAAATACACAAATGGAGTTCATAAAAAGTAAAAACATGTTTGCACCAAAGGTCTTTATCATGAAAGTAAAGATGACAACTTATAGATAGACCAAAAGATTTAGAAGCCACATATCAAAAAGGTTTCATATCCCAGAATACATAAAGAAATACCTCAATTCAAAAGCAAAAACATAAACAACCCAACTGAAAAATGAGCAAAAGGCTTGAATAGATATTCCTTCAAAGAGGATATGCAAATGTCCAATAGCACAAGAAAAGATATTCAACATCATTAGCTGTTAGAAAAATGCAAACCAAAACCATGAAGAGACACTATTTCACAGTGACTAGACTGGATAATTTAGTCATTATGTAACCAGTGTTGGAAAGGTTG
Organism: Tamandua tetradactyla; assembly: GCF_023851605.1. Classification (NCBI taxonomy): domain Eukaryota; kingdom Metazoa; phylum Chordata; class Mammalia; order Pilosa; family Myrmecophagidae; genus Tamandua; species Tamandua tetradactyla. The sequence goes on along the minus strand of NC_135330.1, from coordinate 94,868,270 downwards.
TTGTAAAATAGTAATACTTGTTCATTTTTCATGGACGTGTAAAATGGTGCAGCTGCTGTGGAAAAGAGTTTGGTGGTTCCACATAAAGTTAATTATAGAATTACCATATGGCCCAACAATCCCACATCTAGGTATATACCAATAGAAATGAAAGCAGGGATTCAAACAGATATTTGCACATTTGTGTCTATAATGGCAATATTTATAACATCTAAAAGATAAATGCAACCCAAGTGCCTATCACCTGATGAATGGATAAACAAAGTGTTGTGTGTATATGTATATATATATATATATATACATATACACATGTATATATATATATATACAATGAAATATCATTCAGCTGTTAAAAGGATTGACGTTCTGACTAGGGATGTGACAACATGGATGAAACTTGGAGACACCATGTTGAATGAATAAGCTGGACATCAAAGGACAGATATTGTATGATCAGTGATATGAAATAATTAGAATATGCAAATTCATAAAGTCAGATTCCAAATACAGGTTACCAGGGGATGGATGGAATAGAAAATTGACAGTTAATGCTTCATTGGAACAGAGTTTCTGGGTTATGGAAACATTTTTGTGACAGATAGTGAGGACGGTAGCACACACAGTGAATGTAATTTACACCACTACATTATATATTTGAAGGTGGCTAAAGGTGGAAATTTTAGGTTGTATATATGTTAGAAGAATAAAAACTTAAAGAACAAAACAAAGCAAATGATCATACTGAACAACACAAATGGTGAACCCTAATGTAATTATAGTGGATTATAGTTAATTGTGTAATTATAATAATATTGTTTCATAGGTTGTAACAAAGGTAGCACAGTCATGTGAGTAGTGTATAATGGAGGTGGGGTGAGGAGAAGCACACATAGGAACTCTGTATGTTCTACATGATTTTCCCATAAAACTAAAACTTTTCTAATAAAAAGTGAAAAGAAGAATCAATTTTAAAAATACTGTTTTGACTGGTGGTAGACTGAGTTATATATGCCAGAAAAAAATACATTCTTCATCTTAATCCATGTAAATAGGAACTCATGAAGGTGTTACTTCAGTGAGGGTGTGCCCATCTGAATCCAGATGAGTCATCATCCTATTTCTGGTGGCCTTATGAGGTAAAACACACCAGGGGGAGCCCTTAGCTGAAAGTCAGCAGGAACTCAGAAAAAAAGAGAATATTGCCATATAATGGAATGCCCAAAGAATCCAAATATTGCCCACCAGCCAGAATGCTACTGATCCCAGAGGGAAGCAAGACTTCTAGCCTCTGAATAATAAATTGATTGCCTAATAAATTCCTAATGTTAAGTCAGCCCATTGTATGGTATTTGTTTTAGAAACCTGGTAAATTAAGACAAGACCTATCTATAAAATGGGCAACTTCTTCATTCTTTCAAAATTTAGAATCAATCCTTTAGATAGCCATATAAAGTTGTATTTGTTTGAGTGTCTCATTCCCTTCTTTTTATTCTTTGAAGGGAAGTGAGGATTTAGTTTACAAAATACAGTCCTGATTATTGCCACATTTTGTTGTCCCACCAAAGAAAACTGACTTTTAAAAATAATGACTTCTTGTTTCCATGAATAGGAATTATATATCAGCCAGGTCATATGCTTTGAATATTTTAACCAAGTTTTTTACCAATATTATCATGAGATTCAGAGTATTCTGAAGTAGAAAGTTCAGTTTAAATGTCTTATAAAACTGTTTCTTAATTCCCATTTTTATCCCCATCCTATGCTGAAAGATATGTTTTGAATCCAGAGAGAAACTTCAGTAAACAGCACAGCTACTCTCCCATTAACAGTAAAAGCTTTCAGTAATTGCTATACCAGAACTAATTTCATTCTTTTGTTTTTCATCATGTTATACAAATGGATATTATTAACCAAGTCTATCAAATCATTGTTTATCTGGAGCTCTGTGACCACTGTAACTTGTGCAGTTACTTTCCGAGTAAAGTCTTGCTCATACCAAACAGGAGCCCATGAAGGCTCTCATGTTGATAATTTCTCTGATCAAAAGCCCCTAGTTCAGGATCATCATATCTGTGCTTTCTAGTGCACATCTCTGGGGTTGACTTGATTTGTTTCAGGGATTAAATAGCTCAGGAGCTATTTCCCAAGAAAAACCCTGGTATAGCCTGTATATATTCATAAATACTGTCATCGATTAAGGCAGGAGACCAAGACAGGCTCTTCAATTTTCAGTACAATTCATCTTTGCCACACTTGTACAGTGTACCACTAACATATATTCTGAATGCTTTTGTGCAATTTAGTAGAAAGAGAAAAAGGAACCCCCTCTGGGTGGATAAATTGCAAAACCCCTCCTCCTCCCAGCTGAGCAGCCAGTTGCACCTTTGGAAACTAGAAGGCTGGATGGATTTCAACACTTACTCGCCCTTGAACATGTAACCCTATTCAGGGCACACACTTTAAAATCTATGATTCAGTTCTGCCTATATCTCTGCTCTTTTCCATGAATAGCATTAAACAGATCACTTTCCAGCTCTGAATTGTCTACTGACAGCTCCTGGAGAGAGCTAGCCCCCCCCCCAGCTGCTACATGAAGAAAGATCTTCTAGAATATGTTTGTTTTTTAATTTTTTTAACTTTTTATTTTGTAATACTTAAAGGACAGTTACAAAAATAATACCAAATCTCATATAGAAAACTCCACCATACCCTCATCCATCCCCATCCAGATCCACCAATTTTAACATTTTGCCACATTTGCTGTATCATTCGATCTATCTATCCATCTGTCTGTCAGTCTATCAATCAATCCATTTCCTGAACACCTGAGTGTAGATTGTGTTCCTTGAACACTTAATACTGCCATGTGTATTTCCCAAGAACAAAGATATTCTTTACATAACCACCATAAGAATGGTTATCAAGTCCCAGAAATTTAACATTGATCTAAAGCTACAGTCTATATTCTAATTTTTCATATGTCCCAATAATGTCTCTTTGAGCTTTTTTCCTCTTCCTTTACTAGTTGCCAACCAGGATAACGTACTGCATTTAATTGTCATTTTCTCCTTAGTTGCTATTTCTTTTTTTTAATTGTGGGAGTAAATATACAACATAAACTTTCCCATCACCACTACTCCAAAGCTTAGTATTCAATAGGATTCATAGCCTGCACAAAATATTGTAGGACTCTCACCCCCTTTATGAAAACTTTCCCATCTTTCCAAACAGAAACCCTACACCCATTAAATAATTCACCATTTCCCCACCCTCCACTCCTGGCAACCTGTACTTTATTTTTTGGTCTCTATGTGAGTGCATAGTCTCCAATATTTTCTTTGTACTTTTCATGGGCTTAAATTTAACATCCTAAATTATAAATATCTCATTTTCTTTGATATCAATTTGACTCCAATAGTATACACAAACCATGTTCCTATAATCTGCCACCCCCACTTTTCTGTACTTATTGATACAAATTACATGTTTGTAAGTTATGAATCCAAAAGCACTGATTTATCACCATGTTTTATGTATTTGTCTTTTAGATCATGTAGAATGTAAAAAGTGGAGTTACGAACAAAAAATACAATAGTACTTGCATTTATATTTCCCCACTTTGTTACCCTTATCAGAAATCTTATTTCATTGTGTGGCTTCAATTGTTTTTTTTCTTTCAATCTAAACTCTTTTTAGCATTTCTTATAAGGCCAATCTAGTGGTGACAAATTCTCTTCACTTTTGTTTATCTAGGAATGTCTTAATCTCTCCCTCATTTATAAAGTAAGTACAGTTTTATCAGATATAGAACTATTGGTTGGCAATATGTTTAAATATGTTGCTACTTTAAATATGTTATCCCACTGACTTCTTCTCTTCATGGTTTATGGTGAGAAGTCATTACTTAATCTTATAAAGCCTCCTTTGTAGGTGGCACATTGCTTACCTCCTGTGGCTTTCAGAATTTTCTCTTCATCATTGTCATTTGACAGTTTAATTCTAATATACAGTGCTGTAGGTCTGTAGGTGTATCCTGTTTGGAGTTTGTTGAGTGTCTCGGGTGTGTATATTCATGGCTTTCATTAATTTTGGGAAGTTTTCAGCCAATATTTCTTTGATTATTCTCTCTGCCCCTTTGTTTCCTGTCCTTCTGGGACTCTCACAATATGGATATTGATATGTTTGAGGGTATCCCTCTGGTTCCTCAGGCTCTGTTCACATGTATTTTAGCAATGTTATTTAGTTTTCTGTGTACAAGTCCTTTACATCCCTAATTAAGTTCATTCCTAAGTACTTGATTCTTTTAGTTGCTATTTTGAATGGAATTCTTTCTTTGACTCCTCAGCTAGGTCATTGCTTATGTATAGAAACATTACTGATTTTTGCACATTAATTTTGCATCCCACCACTTTCCTGAATTTGTTTATTAGCTCAACTAACTTTGCTGCAGATTTCTTAGGAGCTTTCAAGTGTAGTATCATATCATCTGCAAATAATGAAAGTTTTACTTCTTCCTTTCCAATTTGGATGCTTTTGATATCTTTGTCTTGCCTGATTGCTGTAGTTAGACCTTCTAGCATAATGTTGAATAATAGTGGTGACAGGGGGCATCCTTATGTTGTACCTGATCTTAGGGGGAAAGCTTTCTGTCTCTCTCCATTGAGTACAATGCTGGTTATCGGTTTTTCATGTATTTCCTTTATCATAGTGAGGCAGTTACCATTGATTCCTATCTTTTGGAGTGTTTTTATCAGAAAAGGGTGTTAAAGTGTGTGGAATGCTTTTTCAGCATCTGTGGTAGTTAGATTCAGGTATCAACTTGACTAGGTAAAGGCTACTCCTATTGCTGTGGACATGAGCCAGTGGCATGTGAACCTCATCTGTTACTGATTACATTGGCAGTTGGCTAGGAGGTGTGCCTGCTACAATGAATGATGCTTGATTTAATTGGCTGGTGCTTAAATGAGAGAGCTCAATGTAGCACAGCCAAAAGCAGCTCAGCATACTTCATCTCAGTACTTGCAGCTCACCCCAGGCCTTTGGAGATGCAGAAAGGAATCACCCTGGGGAAAGTTGTTGGAACCCAGAGGCCTGGACAAAAGGCCAGCAGAAATTGCCCTTTGCCTTCCCACATAAGAAAGAACCTCAGCTGAAAGTTAGCTGCCTTTCCTCTGAAGAACTATACACTAACTAAATAAATCCCCTTTTATTGAAAACCAATCCATCTCTGGTGTGTTGCATTCCAGCAGCTACCAAACTAAAAAGCATCAATTAAGATAATCATGTAATTTTTCCCTATTTGTTAATGTACTATACTATGTTAATTGATTTTCATGTGTTAAACCATCCTTGCATTCCTGGTATAAACCCCACTTGGTCATAGTGTATAATTCTTTTAGTGTGTTGTTGGATTCGATTTACTAATATTTTATTGAGAATTTTTGCACTTATGTTCATTAGGGAGATTGGCCTGTAATTTTCCTTTCTTACAGCATCTTTACCTGGTTTTTGTATTAAAATGATGTTAGCTTCATAAACTGAGTCAGCTAGAGTTCTTTTTTCCTCAATTTTTTGTAAAAGCTTGAGCAGGTTTGGTGTTAGTTGTTTTTGGAATGTTTCTTAAAATTCCCCTGTGAAGCCATCTGGCCCTGGGCTTTTCTTTGTAGGAAGATTTTTGATGACTAATTGAATCTCTTTACTTGTGAATGGTTTGTTGAGATCTTATATTTCTTCCTGAGTCAGTGTAGTTTGTTTGTGAGCTTCCAGGAATTTGTTCACTTCACCTAACTTGTCTAGTTTATTGGTGTATAATTGTTCATAGTATCCTCTTGTGATTTCTTTTATTTCTTCATGCTTGTGGTTATACACCCCTTCTCATTTCTGATTTTATTTATTTGCATCTTCTCTCTCTTTTTTCTTTGTCAGTCTTGCTAGTGGTCCATTAATTTATTGATTTTTTTAACAACCCAACTTTTGGTTTTATTGATTCTGTCTATTGTTCTTTTGTTCTCCTACTCATTTATCTCTGCTTTAATCCTTGTTATTTCTCTTCTTCTATTTGCTTTGAGGTTAGTTTGCTGTTCTTTCTCAAGTTCCTCTAGGTATGCTGTTAAGTCCTCAATTTTTGCTCTTTCTTGTTTTTCAGTATAGCATTTAGGACAATAAATTTCCCTCTCAGCACAGCCTTTGCTGCATCCCATAATTTATGATAAGGTGTATTCTCATTTTCGTTCATCCATAGATAGCTACTGATTTTTCTAGCCATTTCTTCTTTGACCCACTAGTTGTTTGAATGTGTTATTTAATCTTCATATATTTGTGAGCGTTCTCTTTCTTTAGTGGTTATTGAGATCCAACTTCATCCCATTGTGATCAGAGAAAGTGTTTGGAATAACTTCAATGTTTTTAAATTTATACATATACTATTTTGTGTCCCAGCATATGATCTATCCTGAGATATCCTGGAGAATGTTCCATGAGCACTAGAGAAGAATGTATATCCTTGTGCTTTGGGGTGCAATGACCTATATATGTGTGATAGGTCTAATTCATTTATCAAGTCCTTTAACTTCTCTATTTCTTTGATGATCTTCTGTCTTGCTGTTCTATCTATAGAGAAGAGTGGTGTGTTGCAGTCTCCTGCTATTATTGTTGAAGCATCTATCACTCCCTTCAGTCTTGCCAATGTCTGTCACATGTACATTGGAGCTCCTTGATTGGGAGAATAAACATTTATGATTGTTATATCTTTTGGGGAAATTGACCCTTTAATTAGTATATAGTATCCTTCCTTGTCTCTTAGGATGTTTTTACATTTAAAGTCTGTTTTGTTCAATATTAGTATAGCTACTTCTGCTTTCTTTTGGTTACAACTTGTGTAGAAAATCTTTTTCCATCCTTTCACTTTCAATCTATTTGTATCCTTGTGTCTAAGATGAGTCTCTTGTAAGCAGAATATAGCTGGATTATGCTTCTTAATTCCTTCTGCCAATCTGTGTCTTTTAATTGGTAAGTTTAGTCCATTAACATTCAAAGTTATTACTGAAAAGGTGTTTCTTGAATCCACCATCTCATCTTTTTAGTTTTATTTGTCAGATGTATATATTTTTTTCCCTCTTTCTCTCTGTATTCTTTTAATTACCCTTAGTGATGTGCTTCAATTCTGTGCCCTCCTCCAGACCTCCCCATCCTGTCTCTTTTTTTCAGGTGACAGAACTCCTTTTAGTATTTCTTGTAGGGCCAGATTCTTTCAGGGCTTCTTTGTTTGCAAAAACTTTAATCTCCCCCTCAGTTTTGAAGGACAATTTGGCTGGATACAGAATTCTTGGCTGGAAGTCTTTCTCTTTCAAGATTTTGAATATATCATACCACTCCCTTCTCACCTCCATGGTGCTAGTTGAGTAGTCTGAACTCAGACTCATTTGGGTTCCCTTGTATGTAGTAGATTGTTTTCCTTTTGCTATTTTCTGCCACTCTTCAACATTTGACAGACTGATTAGTATGTGTCTTGGGGAAGGCCTATGTGGATTTATTCTGTTTGGAGTTTGTTGGGCTTCTTTGACTTGTATATTTATGTCCTTTATAAGCACAGTGAAATTTCCTCCTTTATATCCTCAAATGCTCTTCCTAGCCTTTTACTCCTCTCTTCTCCTTCTTGGACACCAAAATGATTCTTGTATTTGTGTGCTTTGTTTTGCCTATCATTTCTCTGAGTTCCAATGAAAACTTTTTCATCTTTTTTGCCATTTGATGTTTTGAGTCTTTGAAGTCAGTTATCCTGTCCTCTATATCACTTAGTCTTTCTTCTGTCTCTTCAAATTTGGTGTTGTGTGCATATAATATGTTTTTTGTTTGGTCAACAGAGTATTTAATCTGTGATATCCACTTTTTTCTATTTATTCTTTCAAATTCCTCTTTATGCTCTTTTACTGTCTTCTTGATCTCTTATGTCACTTGCTATCCCACTTATTTTATTAAGCAGAGTTGTATGAACATCTTTGATTGGTTGTCCAAAATCTGTGTCTCCTCTGGTGTTTTAATTTGGTCATTAGGCAGGGCTTTATCGTCTGCATTGTGATATACTTAGTGATACATTATATAAATATCTTGATTGATTTACTTTGGGATTTGATTTCTTTCAGTAGTCTAAGGTCTTGTGTTTATGGGATGGTTGTACAGCAGGGAGCAGGGTATGGGGTGGGGCACTGAATGTGGTGATTTGTTTCAGGGCAGGTGTGGGCACAGGTTGGGGATGTTATGCTGATGCTTGTGGATATGGGTGCCCAGTGGCCAGGGAGGATCTAGCTGTGTGTGTGCACTGGTCTGGGGGGCATTTTCTTGGTGTGCACTGGTCTAAGGCATAGGCACCTTTGTGCACATCCACAGAGCTGTGACATCAGGTCAGCATTATGCCTTCGTGGATTCGAGGCAGATATGACCCAGCTATGCAGGTCAGCACTTTATCAGAGCTGGGAAATGTGGCTGAGGGTCATGCACATCTGTGGGTCTAGGACTGCTGTAAATTGTGGTTCCCAGAGCTAAAAGGCATGACTGGGAACCCATGCACATGCTCAGTTCTAAGACTTCTGTAATCTGAGGTTCCCAGAGCTGAATGACGTGACTGGGGACCCATGCATATGTGTGGGTTTAAGAGTGCTGTAAACTGATACACAGAGCTCGGGGGGGATGGGGGATGAGTGGGGCTGTGTGACACTATGTGCAGGGGGGTAGCCTGGGTATGGAGGTTAGTGCCTGCAGCCTTTATGTATTGGCAGCAGCCTGCAGGCAATGGGGAGGTGGAGGTGGTGCTCAGGAGGTATGCAGGAGAGGTGGGTTGATTGCAGTTGTGGTGGGGGTGTGGGGCAGGCACATTCACTGGGGGCTGGTGGGGTGGGGGTGCCTGGAGCACAAGGAGTGGGAGTGAGTGATTGGGGTTCTTGTGCATGGGTTGTGGGGTGAGTTGCCAGTCACAGTATTATGCTGATGATGAGAATAGCATGCCCAAGGAGTGCAGCCTGGCTTACTTCCTAGTCCCCAGCTCCTGTCCATGAACTCCTGCAGGCTCTGCACCTCCATGCCAGGTTCCAGCTTTCTGCCTCTCAGTTCCTCTTCTCTGCAGCCAGGGTCACCTCATGTGGTGCAGAAGGCTCTCCCTGGTCAGCCATACTCCTGAATCACCACCTCATTCACCCTCATATCCCTTCTCTAACTTTTCCATGGAGCAGGGCTAATCTCAGGCTACTCTGTTTGGTCATCATCCCATAAGTCCCTATAGGGAATTTTCAATTTCTGTTACTGTCTTCATTTCTGCTTGGTTCCTTTTCCAGCTCTCTTTTGATAATCTTTTTATGTTCATCCAACATTTTCCTGATATTGTTTAGTTTTTTGTCCATGTTTTCTTTTGGCTTTTTGAACATATTAAAGATGATTTTTAAAATAACTTTGTCTTGAATGTCCCAGGTCTGGTACTCTTCATTGATGGCTTCTCCTTTGTCTGGGCCATCACCTCCTGTTTCTTTGAATGTTTTGTTACCTTTTATTGAAACCTAGATGTTTGAATATTTTAATGTGTTGTTGCTTGAATTTAGACTCTGAGGCATCTGCTATTTAAACTTGAATCCAACTAGTGTTATGGCAGAGTTCTCCTTGAATACCAGGACCTAGGAAAAAGGAAAAAAAAGAAGGGGAGGGGAAGGAAGAAGAGGAGGAGTAAAAGAGGAAACCTTTTCCAGTTTTGCAGATTGATCTATGCAGGTGCTCTCCAGGGATTATCTCTACAATGAATTTAGAGGATAACTCAGGCCAACACATAAGGCACCCTGATCCTTTTTTGTCTCTGTGTCTTAATTTAGGCATGGACACATGACCCCAGTTTACATGGACACCAATGTACCTTCTTCTCTAGGAAGCAGTTTCCTCATGGTCCTGCACACTGCACTGTACATCTTATAGCCAGAAATCCTTTAGCCCAGGCAGTAGAACTTGACCGCTTTCTTGCTGCATTCTGTAGGAGAGTTTGGTGATCTTCCTTCTATGTAATACAACTTCTGAGATGGCAGGTTTCTCAGGCCACTTCCAGACACATTGGACTAGACATACATGTTCCCATATGTGAATAAGTGTACCCTGCTCCCTCCAGAATAAAGACCAGGGATCCACACACTGAGCGTGGACTGGCTCTGCATTTAACTAGTGAAGAGTGGAGGATAGCCAGCCACAGATCCAGGAATTCCTATCACTTCTATGTAGACCTAAGGGTTGGTTGTATGCAAAACATTGTGAAACTAGTCCTGTGAAGTAACTTTATTAATCCTAAAGTGTTTTTCATATCTTAGTAGTTATTTTCTAAAACCCAAACCTGTAAAATATTCAATTTCATTGTTTTGAGTTTTGGACTTTTTATAAGTGCAATTAACTTTATAATTGCATCACCTATGGATTTCTTTCACATTATTTTGACAATTCAGTTTATTCTGAATAATTTCTCTCTGAAGTTTCACAGGACTGATTGAGACTATTCTTACAGGTCTCTTAGTGTATTCTGTGTTCAAATGTTTAAACCATTGCATGGTTGACTTAAGTATCTGACTCTCCTCCTGCCCATTCCAGTGAATGTTTCCAAAAGAAACACTTTAATGCCATGTACTTCTGTATCTTGTTGAGCTTTACATAGTTTATTTCTTTTTGTTTTCATCAAGAGTCTAGAATTTGTTGGCTCCACCATTATTTGACTAATATCTTTTGTAGGCTGTTCTATTGGCCGACAGATGTGGTTTTGATCACTGATTTCAGAGTATGGTTTTATCTGTGTATAAAAAAGAAAATGAGAAAATGAAGCAATCATCTTTTATTTTAAAATTGATTAATTTTTAAATAGCTTATAGATGTGCATGCTATAAAATTTCAAAGTTTCAAAAGGGCAGATGCACTACAGTAAACTCTCTTCTATGTCTGTCTGTAAGCAACTCACCCTTCCTCCTAGGAAACAGTAACTGTTAGCAGTTTATTGGATAACTTCTCAAACATATTCTGGAAACAATTTTCTATGAATTCAATCAGAAAGCTCTTTTACCTAACCCAGTCACATCATACTTTTCTTAGGTTTCACTATAGTATTTGACATATTGCTCTTAAATTGGGAAAAATGGTAATTTTGTTATGGATCTCACAAAGTTATATCAATTGCTTTTCCTTTCTGTTCCTAAGGCATACTCAGCTCCTGCTCAGTTTCTAAGTACACAACTTTCTGGTTGTTTGAGTTTGGTTTTTCATGCTTATCAGATCAGTTTGTGCTGTACTTTTATTTTTATCATGTCTTTTAAATTGGTGTAGAAGAATAAATCCAGTGTCCTAAACCTCATATCTCATGTATGCCATTTAAGCCTGAAATGGTTCTCCCATGTGTACCAAATTGACAATTTTGGCCCTTAACTTAAAAATACATACTAAGACTGTTTTGCAGGCTTTCTGTGCAATTCCTTTTTTCTGAATCACAATCTGCTTGCCTAAGACTTTGACAACCTGCTTAACTCTCATGGACTGAGAGAATGGGCCTGGCCTTGGTTCTCCTATTGACTTTGCTGCCACTGGGCTTTACTTATAACATTCAGCCTATTAATTTGGGACACCTACTTAGAATAGACAGACTCCATTGAGCCCAGTAGCATGTTTTCATTAAGACAACTTTCTACTTTCTAAGGGCCAGCCCTGTGTGATAGATCTGTTATTTTGGACCAGGCTCCATCTTATCCAGGTTTACTCCTCTCTCCACTGCAGTCTAGCATGTCTTTTGCATGAGGCTGCAGAACAGATGACAGCTGTAGTAGCTTTATATGGTTGCTAGCTCATTCCTAACATGATATGACAAAAGCTTTGATTTTAATTAAAAGAAGGTACTGCAATCCTGCATTGGATCTGTGGTCATTGATGTGTTATCAGTACCTGTAGGACAAGGGAAGCTTTATGCTGTGATGTAATTGCTTCTGCGCTTATCAGTCATGTCCTTATTAAAAGAGGGACCCAGAAGGGGCCAAGCAGTGTGAGACAGTAGCAAGGATCACAAATGCCCATACCTGGACCCTAATCTGATTTTTGAAAAAATATAGGTTTCCAGGCCCCACCCTGGGAAACACTTGATCAATAGAACTGGGATACTGCCCAAAGATTCCATGCTTTTCAGAAATTCTCTAGGCAGTAAGATTGTACAGATAGTGGGGAATTAGTGAACTTTCTGTCACCGGTTATGGTCAGAAATATGGGTTATTTATGGGAAAGGTCTTTTCTTGAAAGAAACCAAAATAAAATCATATATGAAGTAAAAAATAACTTTTTAATGTTTGATGCAAAAAAGAATATAAAGGACCAACTCTTCTCCCATAATTGCTTAGTGCTTTCTACCACCTGATCACAGGAACCCACTCCAAATAGAAAATAATGTTCAATATTAAATAAATGTTGACCTATTGTCTATGTTGGGTGGAAATACATATATGTTATAAGTTTTTAAATTTGCAATGAACAGAGTTACCAAAAACTGAAAATTGCACATTCTTCAGTAATCATAGATTACACAAAAACATGCAAAAATGAGATTGTGGTGTAGTATGGCACACAAGATTGCACCTTAATTGTCCATTGCAATAGGTTAGCATGTCAGAAACATCTGAGTGAAGTTTTGTGAAATGAATTTAGCTGGTTTTAGGGAAACTGTGAGGTATTTTTGGAATGCTGTCATTATTGGTTCCTGGCAAACACAACAATGCAATCAACACCACCTCTGCGAGCTTTGACACTTGGTCCTTTTTCTGGTACCTTGACTTGTGAATATTTTATTTATCACTCTGAATGATATGAGATCACTTCACTCATTTATATATATATATATTACATGGGCAGGCACCAGGAATCAAACCTGGGTCTCTGGCATGGCAGGCAAGAACTCTGCCCTTGAGCCATCATCATTCTGCCATCATTTCATTAATGTTTTGATGGCTCCATCCTCTACATCCTTCTCACTACTCTCACACTTTTGAGGGGGTGTTGCTTTCCATTCTGTTTATAAATGTTTATAAAAATTTTGCCGGATGTGCTAAATTTTTCTGTTGCATCCTCATAAAACACTTTTTATCAATTGCTTATCCTTCTTAAGTGTTATGGCACTTTATTTTTTTTAATGTATTCACTAATAAGCATGCAAATTTTATACCTGTAAAAACTCATACAAGAATGGTGCACAGACTGTGAGAGCATCCACTGTGATATTTTGGGAGAGTCCCTTGCTAATCAAGGGTTAAGAAAACTTCATTGCTTCAGTTTTAACAGTGATAGTGTTTTGGACTGTCCCTTCAACACAGAATTTTGTATCTTGGAAAATGAAATACTGGAGTCAGAATTTTACTACACACAGAGAAAACATGGATGCTTTAGAAAATGTGCACATTTAATATGGATTCACTTTCTTGGAAGAGACTATGAAATAAAATCTGTAGTCCCCAAATTTTGAAAGCTTTTGAGTAGGGCAAGGGGAAAAATGGACATTGAAAATGTTCATTGGAAGAGAGGATTATAAAAGACCATAAAAGAGACGGGAAAAAGATGGAACATTATCCCACAAAGAAGTAACAGACAAGTGCTATGATGTCCTTTGACTCCTAAAGTGCATGGGGAAGGGTTCATAAATGAGACATAATAAAGCATGGCTTTGAGGAGTAAGGTAGAGGCTGCTAGAAGAAGGTAGAAGATAATGAATGCCAGGGGAGTGGTTGGATTCAAGGAAGGTGACTGGGAAGTGTCAACTGATAAAGGGTTAATGTAAAGAGTAATTGGAAGTAAAATTTGGTGAATATTATGACTTCTGTGAGACCAGTAACAAAAACTCCAACCTTGATTCAAGAAAAAATGGTGACAGTTGTTGGATAATTGTAGCTTAAAATTCCATAATAAGATTCAGTTCAGGAATGGCTTATCAGGTCATGAAGAGGTGAAGAGGACCTGTTTTTTTCCTGTGATTATTTCTTAACTCTGTGTCCTCAGGGTTTGCTCTGTTCTCATAACACAGGTTTTATATCTTCCACCACCAAATCCAAGGAATGAGGTCATCTTTTTGGTAAATTCCATAGACGAGAAATAAAAGTCTTCCTCTGAGAAGCTCTGGCAAACATCTCTAGATGCCTTACCTGGCACTCCCTGAACCAATCACCATGGTTAGAGAGGAAGGGTTTTATTGAATGTTATGCCAAACACTTCCATCCCTAGAGTTGATGTTTTGCTACATTCCCATGAACAAGAGAAAGAAGTGAATTTATTAAGGGGAAATCAGGTTATTATTGATAGAAGACAGGGAGAAAGAGGCTGAAGAGGCAACCACAATAGATAGATATACTGTGGCAGATGTACTGTGTAGGGTTTGAGGAAGCTGAGATGATTTTCAATAGAAAGAGTACCTAATGCAGAGAGTAATGAAAAAGTATAATATTCAAATGCCCCATAACATAAAATTTCTATCTCTAGGTACATTATGAAGGGAGACTTTTGTACCTGTACAGTATAAAGCATGCACAATAGTGTTCTTAGTGGAGCTATTCATAATAACAAATATGAAAACCATCAAAATGCCACTTAAGACAAGAATGGATGAGTAATTTGTGGTATATACACAAAATAATACAAAATGAATAAACTGTGGCAGCATGCAAGGATATAGACGTCTTAGCAAAAATAAGTAGATTTTAAAGATAATATGAATGCAATAAAATTAAATAAAAGGGGAAGAGAAAATATACAAACAAGTCAGTAATTTAGATGCCAATATTATATGATTTGGGAATAAATGAAGCAGTGTGAAATGATAGAATGTGCTGAGGGGGGATGACTATTATTTTAAATATGAGCATCATCAAAATCTTTACAAAAGGTGACATTAAAGCAGACAAAGGATGGAAGTGACGGAGTGAGCCATGTGGCTGATGAGGGAAAGAAGTCTGTTCTGAGAACAGAGAAGTGGTTGATGCAAATCCCCATGTGGAGTGTGCTTGGTCTCTTCCACGAACTTCAGTGAAACTGGTGTGTGTGAAATGTAGTAGGTACAAGGAATAATGGTAGGATAAAGCTCAAAAGGAGGTTTATAGAATGTAGGACTATCAAAGCCATTGTAGATCCTGGCAATTAAGCTTAGGGTGATAGAAATCCATTAGAGGGTTTTGAGCAGAAGGATGAAATAATTTTTTAAAGGATCACTCTGATTGCTTTGTTGAAAAAAAGGATGAGAGGGCCAAACTTGGAATCACAGATCACTTAGACAGCTTTAAAGTCATCCAGTATGGCATGATAGTAACTTGGGACAGAATCATTGCTTTGATTTTTTATGACTTTGGCACAAACTACACCAAAACATATATCTCCCAATTTTGTGAGTCATGCATGTGGGCAGGGCTTTCATCTGGGCCATTCACATTCTGTGGAGCCTGTTAGGCTCATCTGAGGTCATCAGTTGGTGGTTGGTTTGGTCTGGAGGATCTAAGACAACTTCACACACTTGTGTGGTGCCTTGGAGGGAGTATTGGAAGATTTAGTTGGGTCCCTTTCTCCTTCCTTCTAGTAAGAAAGCCTTTCCACATACTCTTTCCAGCTTGGTAGCCATAATGCTTACATGGCAGTTCAGGACTCCAAGATGGAGTCTCCAAAGACAGGAAGTGGAAGCTGTCAAAATATTAAGGTTTAGATTTAGAAACTGGCACAGCATCACTTTTATCATATTCTGTTGGTCAAAGCAGTCACTGAGTTCATCCAGATTTCAGCCAAGTGAATTTAAACCTATCTCTTGATGGAAAGGCTGTCAAAGAATTTGTATCCATCTGAAACCTGCCATACTACAAGAGGTTCGTTGTGAAGAGTGGTTGAATTTAGATAAATTAAATGGATAGCCTGTAGGTTTGTCTAAAAGATTAGGTATAGGGTATGAGAAAAATGAATTAGGAAAGGTCCCATGGTTTTTTTATCTAGACAACTGGAAGAGTGGAGTTACATATCCTGAGAAAGAGAAAACTGAAATTCCATTTATTTGCATGCTAAATTTCAGTTGTCTGTTAGATATCTAAGTGGACACATCAAGTAGGCTGTTAGATATTAGAGTTTGGAGTTCAGAAGTAAGGTATGGCAGAGAGCTATTTGCATATAGATGGAATTAAATTAATGCGACTGGATGAGATTCATTTAGGGAGGAGTATTGGTAGATGTGAGTAGAAAGATCAAATTACTGAGTTCAAGGGAAGTTCAAATGTTAGCCATTACAGTAATGAGGAGGAACTAGCAAAGAATCCAAGAAAGAATAGATTTTAAGTAGGAGAACCAAGAGAAGGTACTGTCAAGGAAGCCTCATGAACATATTTCAAGTTCCTTTTGTTTGAACTGTAGGTACCAAGGGTTAAATGTAGTGGCTCCAAGAAAGAATGTGAGGGGAATAAGTGGAGAAAGGTACTATTGGCTAAATCCAAAATACACTTCCCAGCACATCTCTGCTTTGCCAAAATGAAATGCCTCTATTTTCACAATTGGTCTCTGTGTCTGAACAGAAGATCCCGGCAATAGGAGAGCATCAGAGCATATATATCAGCTTAGGGGCAATTGCCAAACTAAATGTGGAAAATGCTGCCTGGTTCCTTGTATAAGTGTCCCACATGAGGATTTAAACAAACTTGGAAACAGCCAACCATTTCAGAGAAAGCCAGAATTGGAGATGGAGTTATCCAAGAAGGATTTCTGCTAAGTCCTATAGTCTTATGGTTTTGATGCTTACATACTAAATAGAAAACCAAGAAGAGTGTTGTGGTATCAGTATATTCAGAAACAATGCCAGTATGGACAGAAAGGGACAGAAAAGGACAAATGGAAGGAAAATTGACTTCAGAAGGAGAACCATGGAAGTTAAAATCTGAAGCAAAGAGACCTTGGCCCAGAAGGGTGGACACGCCTATCCACACAGAGAGGCTGAGTTTACCCAAAGGCAGAAGCAGGCCTTCTGCCTCCAAGAGTTTTGGTGTCTCAGGCTTGTGAAAGTGTGGAGCATGTTCCCTGAGAATTAGCAAGAGCCTTGTTGCTGACTCACTGATTTGAGGGGTTGAGCATGTGCCTAGGAGAGGACAGAGAGCTGGGGTGCTGCCCTGATAATTGGGGATGGTAAAGCTGAGATAAAGTTAGTCTCTCAAGTGTCCCACAAGGTTGCATACCACATTCCAGGGCTTGGGGTGAGAAAGGTTGCTGTATAGGCTTTTAGGAAGGGTGAGACTGATACTTCCTAGAGCCCTGAGGATAATTGACTCCCAGACTTTGAAACCTAGTGGAGTTTGCCCTGCAGATTTTTTTAAATTGTTTGGGACCTGTGTGTACTGTGTTCTTTACAATATCTCCCTATAGAAATGGGTATGTGCACCTTATGATTATCCCTCCTTTATAAATTGGCAGCAGAAAATTTCTGAGTTTTACAGGTCGAGAGTTAGAGGAGAATTTTTCTTGGGAAAGTTCATGCCTATAACTAACCTTGATGAAATTTTGTATGGGACTTGACTTTGTATCATATTTGTATTGTTACTCAAATGGTTTAAGGGTTTGGAACATTGTAATGGATTGAATGTATTTTGTAAATAAAAAGAACATGTCTTTTTGGGATCCAGAGGATGAAATGTGCCAGTTTGAAACTATTATGTACCATAAAGAAAAGCCATGTTTTTAAATTGTCATTCAATAATTCTCATTGGGATCTTTTGAATAAGTTGCTTCCATTGAGATCTGACACACCCAGTTGTGGGTAGGACCTTTTGAATAGGTGGTTTCCACAGAGATGTGTCTCCTCCCATTTAAGTTTGGGTTGTCTACTGTAGGACTTTAGGAGGGAAGAATTTTGGAGAAAGCTTCAGAACCCATGCAGTCAGAGACTTTTGGAGATGAAGAAAGAAAATGACCTTAGGGAAGATGCTTGAAATTAGAAGCTGAAGACTCCACGAGATGCCAGTCACATGCCTTCCCAGCTGACAGAGGGGTTCCAGACCCATCAGCCTTTCTTGAATCAAGGTACTGTTCACTGGATGCCTTAGTTTGGACATTTTTATAGCCATAGATCTGTAAATTTTCAACCTAATAAATTTCCTTTGTAAATTTTCAACTTAATAATTTTCCCTTTTAAAAGCCATTCCATTTCTTATATATTGCATTCTTTCAGATTTAACAAACTAAAACAGGGTATTTTATATAACTCTTACAAATTTTATTTTGGATTCATTTATACAGATAAAAGTTGTGCTTGCTTTGCCTTATTTACCTTCTTCTGTGGAATGAATTAGGTCCTACACAAAGATGTTCATGTCCTAAACTTTGTCCTTTGAAGAGAACCATTTGTAAATAAGATCTTCAAAGATCCTATTACTTAAAGTGAGGGCAAGTTAAATCAGTGTGTATTTAATGCAATATTACTAGAGGTCTTATAAGCAAAATAAATTTGTTAGAATGGAAATGAGAGGGAGAGAAGTATTCATATGGCAAAGGCAGAATTTGAGTCATATAACACTGGAATTCCACAACCATAATTCTACAGCTTTAAGAGAAAGTGTGATGCTGCCAATAATTTTAATTTTGGACTTATAGCTTCCAAACATATACTGCTTTGTATTTTATTTTAAAATGCCTAAAATTTTACATTTTCTGCCTCAGAATCATTTATATTTTTTGATTGAATGCATGCCTCTATTATGATTTCACTACCTAAAATAAAACAGCATTTGAATTAGACAGATATGTTGAAAAATATGTTGAACACCTTACATAAGTACTATGAAATCCTTCAAAGTTAACATTTTTGTCAACTTTGTCTAAATAATGAAATCACAATCATTTTTAAAAGTTAATAAAATATATTTATCTCAATATTTTGATTTACATTTATTTTATCACAGTTACCTAGGATTTTGCTGAACTGTGATTTTATCTTTTTGATTTATTGATTTTATTTTTTCCATTTTTATAAATGGATAAGAAATTTCATATTAACTATTTTATGCATTCCCAATATATTTTTAGAACTGTAGATAAACAAACACAATAAACAGTTTTCTCTACATACCAGAAGTCTATATAATAAATATATAATAAAATTGCTATAATTTGAATTTAGACTGTGTGCCACATACTTAAAAATTCATTTAACAAATGAAAAATGTGAAAACACTTGGTTAAAAATATATGAACAAAAAACAAATGTGGAGATAATTGGCCACACAGATTTGAAAGGCAAATATGTGGAACTTGAATAAATTGAAGTAGTTTATGATTAAACAAAAGACTAAAAAATGCAATTTCATGTACATACACACACTTACACACATGTGCAAAATGTAAGATATAGCAAGTTAATAATTATGGACAATAGAGAATAAAAGAAGAAAAAATGGCTATTTCCTTAAAACTATAAAACATGTGAATCCATGTGTTCAGAAACAGAAAAACGTTTCAATTAGGTTATAGAAAAAGGAATAAATATCTGGTGTGTAAACATTTTTGTTTACTCTTTCAAAGCTACCTTTTGTCTTTCTCAAGTCTTCTTTGTTACCTGGAGCCTAAACAAATTGGACTGCATCAAAGAGCTTTCCACTCTTGGTTTTGTTGAATATAGACAAGAGGTGAATACTGGTTTGAAACTGTAATGTACAGAAGAGAAGCCATGTTCTTCTAATCATGTTTTAATCTTGGAGGGGCAGGCCTATTGTTTAGAGTGGAACCTTTGATTAGGTTGTTTCTCTGGAGATGTAATCCACTCAGTTGTGGCTGTGAGCTTTTGATTAGATTATTTCCATGGGATTGTAACTCCACACATGCAATGTGGACCTTAGTTTACTAGAATCCTCAAAAGAGCCAACACAAGGAAACATTTGGGGAGGAAGACCAGACACAGACATTTAGAGATGCTGGGAGTGCTGACACAGATGCTTGGAAAGTCATTAGAAGCCAGATCCTAACAAACATTGCCAGGGGCCCTCCCTGAGATGCTAAGCAACTCAGAACTTGAAGAAAGCCAAAAGAATCTAAGAGAGAGCCTCCAGATACTTGGAGAGGAAGCCACTGAAATCAGAAGCACAATGCAATGAACCATGAGCAAAGACCTCAGGCACCAACCACATGACTTCCTAGTGGACAGAGAAATCCTAGACACAATTTGGCTTTTCTTCAGGGTCAAGGTATCTATCTCTGGATGCCTTAGTTTGGACATTTTTATGGACTTAGTACTGTAAACTTGTAACAGTAAATCCTGTTTAAAAAAGCCAGTCCATTTCCTGTATATTTCATTCCATCAGCATTAATAAAGAGGAACAAGGGGTCTTTCACAAAATCAGATGGAAGGAAATGAGTGTTTTCAAAAGAATTTATTCTCAGTTCTTATTTTGTGGATGACCCTGAGGCTGGTAGACTTTTAACTGAAGTTCACTGCTCTTTTCAGGCAGCCCATCAATCTACCTCTCACCTCTTATTTCCTTTTTACTTCTTTTTCCTTCCACTCAGCATTCTATATTGATGGATATTCTGCAAAATAAATGGCCTACACTCTTCAAAATGTCTTTGATGAATAAAGACTCTGCCTTTTCAAGATTAAAAGGATATATTCATTGAATGATTGTTTATTGGATATTAAAATGCATATAGACATAGACATAGATATAGATGAAAATGTAAATATAGATATAAATTTGTTATTGGAATATTTTGCAACATCCACATAAGGTATGGAAATGTATAGTAGTGGTGAATCTAGCATTTATCTCTTTATGTTATTACTTGCTTTTCAATCTATTGCTATTAATTTATACTTATTCAATCTAGGTTACATATATTCAATCTGATGGCAGTCACATTCCTTTTTTTTCCATGTGAGTATCCTCTTATTGCAGCACCATTTGTTGAATTTTTGTTTGTTTTTTATTTCTTTGTTTGCTTCTTTATTTTAGGAAGTGCATGGGTGGGGAATTGAACCTGGGTCTCCTGAATGCCAGGCAAGAATTCTACCACTGAATTATACTTACACCCATTTCAATCTAGGTTTTTATGATTAATTTAATTTTATTGCTTTCTTATCATGCTCAAACACTGTTACTTTGAGTAATAAGGAATGTTTTCAATCATTTTCATGCTTTCTGCTATTAATTCAATTTTTTATATGAATATTTGTCAATATGTATCTTAGAGTAGGAAAGTTCTGTAACTACTGGAAGGCTGGCCTTTGTTCTGAAACCTTCAAAGTAGGACAACAATTTTATCATTGCCTTCACAGTCCAAAAAGTTCCATCATACTTTCTATTATTTTTTCAGGACTCACAGTATGTGTTCTCTGTCTCAAAGCCATTGCCTGAAAATAATTTTCTCCTATATTTTGTTCATTATAAATTTTGCGAAATGATATACATGTTTGAAGAGTTTGCACTATGATACTGTTTATGTTGCTATGTCTAGATGTGCAAGTCCTTACTTTGTTTTAATATAAAATATAATGTTTTGTGCATTAGACAAGAAAAGTACAAATGAAATTAAACAAAATATATTGTTACAATGACATGTAAAACACATTTATCTCTACTTTTTCCCTTAAAGCAATAAAATGAGAATGAAATTAGATAAAAGATGTCCCTACTAAGCCAAAGAAAAGGAGGAAAGAAGCCACTGCAATGTGGAAATAGCAGGTGCTTTGTATGATAAGAGAATTCATACAAAAGGGGATAAAACTACACCTCTGATCTCCACTTCAAGATTGAAGAAATGACTATCTCCCAACAGAATTGGTGGAATGTAGGGGCTGCAAAGGCTGAAGTAGAGAAGCATCAAACTGGAGAATAAAAGGCACTGCAAAAGTTGGAGGTGGGAATGAGAGCTATACATTTCTAAGGGTATTCAGATATTTAATAATGTGGTGCATTAATTTCTTCTAAAGATGGTTCATCAAATTCTGGTGGTGAACCCTCCACAGGCAGAACCTTGGACAATCCCTTTCTGGAGGAAATGACTCTTTGGAATAATTGATGTTTAAAACCCTTAAAATTTCTGCAGCATTGGTCAAAGAACTTGAGCTGTTCACAAGCCCAGATGATGCTCATTCTACCACAAATAAATGTCCTCCTCTGAAAAATAATATTGACAGAATTAAAAATGAAGAGGAAACAACCATTCCACATAACAGAAAAAAACTAAAACCCATATTAAATGTTATCATAGGGAAAATATATTAAATTATCCCTCTAATGACAGTAAATTTGATCTAGTTTTAAATATGTGAAACTTCTCTCTTAGAAATAAAAGTATCCTTTTTAATGCTGGAAAAGGTGTTTCACGTTCCTAAATGTTATATAATAGAGAAATTGAAAATTTAAGAGAATCGTTTTGACAATGCTAACAATGAAAACCAACTAATAAAATTACAAAATGAGGAAAGAGAAAGGAGAGAGAAGAAAACTATCAAAAAATAAAATAAAAAGATCATTTCTCAGAATGAAATAAATGCATTTTAAAAAAGGGTGTAAAAACCCAGAGCCATAAATTAAAACAGAAATAAAATTAATATACCATGGCATATCCTTGCAAAATTCCAAAGTACTGTAAATATAGAGATGCTGCTAAGATAATCAAATAAAAATATGTAATATAAGTGAAAGTGAATTTATGTAATAAGCCTTGTCTGGGTGGAGGAGAGAGGAGAAACTTGAAAATTTATGGAAGAAAACAGTTATTTGTATAACCAAAGAAGCAATTTATGAGGAGTTGGAATGCTTGCATATTTAGATGGTGTGTTTATTGATTGTTTTACCCTTCTAAATTGTAATATTATGATTATAGAGTTATAGGAATAAAATGAATTTCTTTCAAAAATGAAAGCTAAAAAAGTAACACCTTAATCTGAATGGTTTAACCCAAGATTTTATGGTAGACTAAGTAAATAAATAAACAATAAATAAGTTTTAATGATGAAAAATATTTTATGCTACATAATGAAATACATGCCCAGAAACATTACTCCTATCCCACTTTTCCAGTACCTGACTGTCCAAGACCATCAAACTCATAACCCCACAACAAGAGTACTGCAATAGCTTTCTGTTCTCCTTGCCAATCAGTTCCCTGGACAGTCTGTTTTTGTCAGAGAGTGATCAAGTCCAATACAAGTGTGATCATATCACTTCTTTGCTCATGGTATCTGTAGTTCCTTCTGTCATTTAGTAAAAATTAAAAACACATCCCATAAATGGCAGTGTCCATGATGTTATCATCTCTCCTCATTTCCTCTCTTGTTCTCCTTACTCATTCCCATGGGGCCGCAGTGCCCTCTTCTGGTCACCTGGATCCTGCCTACCTTGGGGATGGGCTTTTTATGAACCTTTTGCCAGTCAAATTCTCCCCAAGTAGGCTCCCAAATCTACACATTCAAACCTCTGCCTTCCACCAAAGCAAAATCTGGTAGTGAGAGCATTGATATTTCCAATTACATCTGGGGTTTGACTCACTGCATTGATTCTACTGAAGCAGAGTCATGGAAGCTACTCAAGAAGACTAATTGCAAGGTATAGTTATTTATAATTCTAACTATAAATATGCAAACACTGACAAAAATATGACACACTGAACTACTAAATACTCAGAAAGATTTTATTATTGATTGATACCAATTAAAACAGACAATGGAGACAAAGTAGCCTATTTATTTTTAGACTAAATTTCATATCATAGTCAAAAGTAGTTAAAATCCTTATATAAGCAGTTGTGAAAATAATAAAACAAATCATTAATATTCAAATCATATTATTGTCTGGTTTCTGAATTATTCAAGGCAACAGAACCAGATTTTCCTAAGGATGAAATTCAGTGGATAGGAATGTTAAATTTGTCTATTTCTTAGTTTAGATATTCCAAAAAAGATTATGTTTTTTAATATTCTTGGCATATTTATAGCATATTGTCTCAGAAATGTATATAATGAGTAAAGTGCATGTCATTTAGCTCAATAAGCTAAAAGTGTACTCAATTTTAAAACCACAGTAATTAACACAATAACCAATGAAAGATATATAATAAGTTATAAAGAAAAAATCAATAATAATGATATGTTCTAAAAAGTATTACAATTTTTAGCCCTATAGTAACATTTGTTGGTAACTGAGTCAGTTAGAATGACCAAGTAACCTGTCTTAAAGTACTTTTCCTTGTATTATTTCCTTCTCACTAAAAGCACAGATAAGTATGGATAAATTACATATATGTATACATATGATCTTGAACATTTTTTACTCAAAAACTGAAAGGGAATGAGTGATTTTTATTATCAAGAATTCACAACATTTTTAGAAATCACTTGTTGCAAAACAGTAGGTCAAACTTTTTATTATTATACATTTTTATATCACTCAAGTTGTTTACCTACTGAATGGAATGTATACTTTGCTGATTTGAAAGTATTATGTACTCTAGAAAAGCCATGCATTAATCCTAATGCAATCTTGTGGGAGTAGCTGTTTCTTTTAATCCTGATTTAATATTGTAGGTTGGAAACATTTGATTAGATTTTCTCCATGGTCATATAGCACACCCAGTTTTAGGCATGATCTTTTGATTAGATGGCAATGTGACTCCTCCCATTCTAGGTGGGCCTTGATTAATGTACTGAAATCCTTTAAAAGGAAACATTATGGAGAAAGTAAAAAATGACAGAAACCTCTGTTTGAATCAATCCAACATGACATGAGTGCTTATCATTAGCATTACAGCAAAAATAAAACTTGAATCATATTTTTCAAACATTGTTATTCAATATTCCTTGTCTTGCATGCTCTGTCATGTCAACTGCCAGAAAAAAGTCTCCATATTTTACTCATTTTCTGTATTTATGTTGGAAGAGCAACTCTGGCACTAAGGTCCAATTTTCAATAGCATGTATAAATATACACGTATCTATTTATTTTAGTTTGCTAGTTGCTGTAATGCAATATACCAGAAATGGAATGGCTTCTAAAAAGGGGAATTTATTAAGTTGCTAGTTCACAGTTCTAAGACTGAGAAAATGTCCCAATTGCACAAGTCTATAGAAATGTCCAATCAAAGGCATCCAGGGATAGATACCTTGGTTCAAGAAGGCATATGAAGTTCAGGGTTTCTCTGTCAAGTGAAAAGGCACATGGTGAACACAGTCACAGTTTCTCTCCTGGCTGGAAGGGCACCTGGTGAGCAAGGTGTCATCTGCTAGCTTTCTCTCCTGGCTTCCTGTTTCATGAAGATCCCTGGGAAAAGTTTCCCTACTTCCTCTCCAAAGGTCGCTGGTTTGTGGGCTCTCTGCTTCTCATAGCTATGTCATTCTTCTCTGAATCTCTCATTCTCCAAAATGTTTCCTCTTTTATAGGACTCCATAAAACCAATCAAGACCCACCCAAATGGGTGGAGACACATTCCCCTAATCCAGTTTAACAGCCACTCTTGATTGGGTTACATCTCTAGGAAGATGATCTAATTACATACAGTATTGAATAGGGGTTATTCTGCCATTATGAAATGGGATTTTGATTAAAACATGGCTTTCCAAGGTATACATACATCCTTTAAAATCAGGACACTATTTTATTTAGTTGCACTATTAAAATATTTTGTGTGCATTAAACAAGAAAAATACAAATGAAATTTAGCACAAAATTAGGATTACAAGAACAGATTTAAACATTTATCCCTACTTACTCCACAAAGACAAAGAATGGCTAAATTATGAGCAAATTTTATATGTATAAACACAAACACAACAAGGAAAGAAGTCACAAAAGAGGGGACTCATTATGTACTCTGTATGATAGAAGTGTTTGTACACAAAGGGATTAAAATTCCACATGTGTTCTACCCCAAAAGTGAAGAATCTACTACCCTCCTAGAAGAAATAATGGATTGTACAGACTGAAGACATTGAAGCAAAGAAGCAACAGGCTGGAGATAAAAGGCACTGTATAAGGGAAATGGGAATGAGGGATCAAGGAAATGAAATTTTTTAGTGAATATAGATAATATAAAATGTGAACCCCTTAATTATTCTCAAGAGCTTTCATGTGATGCTGTTAACAATCATCACTCAACTGGAACAATATATATATTTTTTCTGGAGTAACTGACTCCTTGAAATCCCCTTAAAATCTTCACATACCTTTAACAGTGAAGTTCAGTTCATCAAGGTCCATGCATGTTGCACTTGTAACATACTTCCTCTTCTTAAATATGAATTTGAAGCTGAGGATTCTCAGACGCTTGTGGATGATCTATAATTTCAAAGACAGAGAACAAAAGAAAATAATATTGACAAAATACCTTAATAAGCAGAGACAGTGCAAGTAAGAGAATTAAACATTAACACAAACATGCAGAAAAATGTTTTATGGCAAAAAAGAGAAACCCTCTATAGACTACTGGTTAAAATACCTCATAAAAGCAAACAAAGTTCTTTATATTTGAAAATATTATAGAAGATATGAAACCATATATAGAAACATGGAAGAAAATGTTAGGTAAATTCCCTAAAGAGTAAAGGTAAGAAATGGAGAACTAGAATATTGGAGACAAATGATAGGAAACAATATCAATGATGGAAACTATACTTAAATAATTCTAGATAAAGCAAAGAGAAAGGAAAGGAAGGGTAATTTTATTTTAAAAATTACAAAATTATTCATCAAAATGAAGGAAATTAATTTAGAAAGAAAGGACCCAGACCCAATAAATCCCAGAGAAGTAACTTAGAAAGAAAAATAAAAACCTAATGTTGTGGCAAAATCTTGTGGAATTCTAGAGCACCAAAAGCAGAATTTTATAAAATAATCAAATTAAGGAATCAAAAGAAGGAAAAAAAAGGGTGAGGGAGACAGAGAACTGAAAGAGAGAGAGACATTTACATTTAAATGCTGTGAGATTATCATGGGGAGATGATTCATTAACACAATTGCAAATTACTAGTGGGCAGAGGCAAGAAACATCCAAAATATAAGGAAAATCAATTTTCAAATTAGATTTCCTTGCACAAACAAAGCAGCAAATTGGGAGATGCTAGAATTTTTTCATATTGATCATGTATTTGTTGTTTGTTTTGGCCTTCCAATTTGTAATACTATTTCGCTGCTTATGCATTTGTTGGGTTAAATCTAATTTCTTTCAAAAATTAAAACTCATTAAATATATCTTCACTTGAATAAAATATTCAACCCAAGAAAATAGGATTAACATATTGTTGTAATGAGCTCAAATGAAAAGAAAGAGATGGCAGGCTGAATGCTCTGTGAGACAGAGGGCTGAAGCTCATTAAGGCACGCAGCAGTATTAGCTTGCTCTACATAACTTTTATTGCTTGTAAGAACAAAGAGAAAGTGACTGCTAGTAAAACATAAGCTAAGCATGTGCTCTTAGCTACTGTTTTCTCCAAGAACAAAACAGTGTGTTCCTTGCTATTCTTTTTAATATCTGAATGTTTAAGTGATTTGGCATCACAAGAAAAAGTTCCAAATTGAGATAAGAGTTTCAGGAACTGTTTGCTGTACCTTGTCCTATCACAACCCGATTGCAGGCATGTGTTAGGAAACTCCGTTCACGACCTTAATTGAACTCATTCTTGAACATGGCCACTACATTTCCCCCTTTTTGTTTATAGTCAAATTGTGCATCATTACGGAGAAAATAGCAGTCATTTGCTCATTTATTCTTTGTCTGTTTTTAGTTCTTCGGATGACTAAATATAAAATGAAAATTAGCATTAATACAATACAAAATGATCCTGCAGTAGTTCCAAAATATCCCTTAAAATATTCAATCTGATTCAACTGGGATAGTCCTTCCATAAGACTATCAAACAATTGGTCACCTGCTAATTTATCCAATTTTTAAAATAAGTTTCTTGAAGTTTTTTTGCAAATCTATGATATGAACAGTTACATTATCACGATTAAGTAAATGTTTTTTTGGCTTTTTCCCATGGAAATTCTGTTTCATTATAAGGAACCGTAGTAACATAAAACGAAGTATGATTCCAATCACATTTCATAGACATTTGTCTTTTTAAACTAACAATTTGATCACCTAGCATATTAACAACTTCAGTAATATCGGCAATTTTAGCTTGCATTTCAGCATCAATTTGTCTTTGAGCATACCATAATT
This sequence comes from Tamandua tetradactyla, assembly GCF_023851605.1. NCBI lineage: Eukaryota > Metazoa > Chordata > Mammalia > Pilosa > Myrmecophagidae > Tamandua > Tamandua tetradactyla. Next base: position 94,840,079 of record NC_135330.1, on the reverse strand, counting down.
GTTCTGAATCTTTATGCCAATTTTACACAAAATGAGAAGTTTGAATACTTTCTTTTAAAGAAATACTAGCAGCGACCACTGTAGTTACAATCAATATTAATCCTACTATAGCAGCTATGATTAATCCCAACACTCGCTTTCCTCTAGTAATTAATTTTTTAGCTATCTGATTAAGCATATATGTTGCACTACTATCTTGCCAAGGTCTGTTTAATTGTACAGGTAGCCATAATCCTGTTCTAACCCATAAAATATAAATACTTTCCACATTTTCATTACAAGCAATAGTATTATTTAAGCATGTGTACAAAGAACAATTTGTACATTTGATCTCTCCTGTAATGAAATTCCATGCAATAATTCCTTTTAATAATAAGGTAATGGAAGACAAATTAACACAGGATGGGTAAGATTTCTTGTAAATTTAAGAGACAAAATTCCAGTATTATTTTCCATATTTCCTATCCAAGAACTCATAGGATAAAATGTATTAAGAATTTTCCATAAATGAGTCTGTGCTGAAAACCCAGGTAAATAAGGACTAGGAGCACTAAATCCCCCTCCATGCCACATAATAGAATGATTACTTTTTGTATAAATACTAAAGCTATAGTTAATAATATTTCAACACCATCTTAAATCACCTCCAATGCCTTTGGCTCAAGCAGATCCAAAAGGACCCAATCTATGACATTTCCATAGGAATTATTAAGTAAAACTCGGCCAGTATCTCTCCGACAATGGCTCCAATGAATCCAATTGGCTTAATGAGTTACTATAGGCAATTGACAAGGTATTACATCAGGAGCGGATTCATTAGTTAACTCTTTCCATCCAAACCCATATGCTGCTAAAAGGTAAAGCTTATGCATATGTTCCTTTTTGGTTGAATTTCACTGTATGGATAACCAAGCTTGCATTTTATGCTTTAAACAATGATCTCCATTTCCAAAATATATAGAGGGACCTATTACTCCTGTTGAATAATTAACTTTCATCCCTTCTTCTTTTGGGACTAAAGACCCATGACCATCATAAGGTCCAGGCATCCAAAAAGTTTCATTAGAATATACAGGAACCAGGGAATCATACAAAGAAACTCCCCTCATTAATGGGGGATTAAGAATATATGCCCAATATGTATAATTATCCGAATTACCCAAACACACCTACATAGTCACAGTGGATAACATAGCCAAAAACAAAGTAGATGTATTTTTAGGAGTTCCTGTATGCTGAAGCACTTGTTCAGCTTGTGTAGTTAATTTCTTCAATTGACCCCATGTAGGAGGAATCGCCTTCCTAGTTGATTCTACTGGTACTCAGAAATGTATTCTTTCATTCCCCAACCAGATCATCTTGATGCCTTCTCTAATTTCTTCCACTTCTTCTCTTTAAGCTGCCATGGAGTTTCAGGCATTTATCAGGTACCCACAGCTTTTCAGAACCTTTTGAGACATAAGCACATCCACAGCCCCATCTAACAACAGTCACCGGGATCCATTGATTAGTTTGTAGATCATGGTATAATGCAGGCTGCTCAATATCCTGGATTTGCTCAGAACATTTCCAATGACGTTCTGCTGCAGTACTATCATCAATACCTATATCCAAAAAATTTAATTTAAATAAAGCTTTCATTATTTGCCCTTTGGGTACATCCACATATTCTCCCCCCTTTTTGTTTAAAAAGAGCATCTTTTAAAGATCTGTGTTTGCATTCAATAATCACTTGGCCAGTACTATTATAAGGAATTCCTGTAATATGCTGATTATGATAATTTTGAAAAAAATGCTTACACTTAAAAGCAGTATATGGGGGGATCCAAGATGGCGTCTTAGTAAGGTACATGCGTCTTAGTTCCTTCGACTCCAAATCAACTAATAGGTGAACAGAAACAGTACAAAACAGCTCCCGGGGCTACAGCAGGGAATGGACACACAGTGTAACCAAGTCTGGGCTGGCTAGTCTGACTGCGAAACTCAGCTGCGGTGAGTGAGATCCCCGAGCGGCGGGCGACTTCCCGAGCAGCCGCAGCTGCGGCGGTCCGAGCTAATCCCTCCCTCCTTCCGGGGCTGGCTGAGAGACTCGGAGAGACAAGCTTCCCAGCCAAGGCGGCTGGCGCCACACTTTTGCGGGCGGCTTCGAGTCCGCGACTACAAGTCTCGGATCAGAGGGCTATCCAAAATCTGGGCTGGCAAGTCTGATTGCGAGACTTGGCTGCGGCGAGACCCCCGAGCGGCCGCAGCTGCGGCGGTCCGAGCTAATCCCTCCCTCCTTCTGGGGCTGGCTGAGAGACTCGGAGAGACAAGCTTCCCAGCCAAGGCAGCCGGCGCCACACTTTTGCGGGCGGCTTCGAGTCCGCGACTACAAGTCTCGGATCAGAGGGCTATCCAAAGTCTGGGCTGGCAAGTCTGATTGCGAGACTTGGCTGCGGCGAGACCCCCGAGCGGCCGCAGCTGCGGCGGTCCGAGCTAATCCCTCCCACCTTCCCGGGCCGGCTGAGAGTATCGGAGAAGTAAGTTCCCCAAGCCGAGGCAGGCGGCGCCCTTCTTTTGCGGGCGGCTTCGAGTCTCGGCTTTAAGTCCGCGGCTACGAGTCCCGGATCAGAGGGCTATCCAAAGTCTGGGCTGGCTAGACTGACTGCGAGACTCGGCTGCAGTGAGACGCCCGAGCGGCGTGCGATTTCCCGATCAGCGGCAGCTGTGGTGGTCCGAGCTACTCCCTCCCCCCTTTCCGGGCCAGCTGAGAGTATTGGAGAAGCAAGTTTCCCAAGCCGAGGCAGGTGGCACCCCTCTTTTGCGGGCGGCTTCGAGTCTCTGCTTCGAGTCCGCGGATACGAGTCGCAGATAGGAGGGCTATCCAAGCCGCGGAAGCCCCACCCCCACGGGAGGCTTCCTGGTCCGGTGGGGAATCCCCCAGGCCCGCTGTGTCCCGCAACCAGCCACAGGGTCCCCTCAAGCCGTGGCAGCTGACGCCCCAACCACACGCGGCCCCTGAATCAACGGAGAGATTTGGATCCGAAATCCCCAGGCCACGGAGATAGGTGACTGGGGGAGACCCATTCCAAACACTTGAGACAAACGTGTACCACGTGCACCACGTACTGGGCAAGATAAGAAAAACAGAACCCAGAGATTTCACAGAAAAATCCTATAACCTTGCTGGGTCCAACACCAAGAGAAATCTGAATAAATGCCCAGATGCCAGCAGCAGAAGATAACTGTCCACGCTCAAAAGATTGAGAATATGGCCCAGTCAAATGAACAAACCAATAGCTCAAATGAGACACAAGAGCTGAGACAACTAATCCTGAATATATGAACAGAAATGGAAAACCTCTTCAAAAATGAAATCGATAAATTGAGGGAGGACATGAAGAGGACATGGGCTGAACATAAAGAAGAAATAGAAAAACTGAAAAAACAAATCGCAGAACTTATGGAAGTGAAGGATAAAGTAGCAAACATAAAAAAAATAATGGATAGTTACAATGATAGATTTAAAGAGACAGAAGATAGAATTAGTGATTTGGAGGATGGAACATCTGAATTCCAAAAAGAAACAGAAACTATAGGGAAAAGAATGGAAAAATTTGAACAGGGTATCAGGGAACTCAAGGACAATATGAACCGCACAAATATACGTGTTGTGGGTGTCCCAGAAGGAGAAGAGAAGGGAAAAGGAGGAGAAAAACTAATGGAAGAAATTATCACTGAAAATTTCCCAACTCTTATGAAAGACCTAAAATTACAGATCCAAGAAGTGCAGCGCACCCCAAAGAGATTAGACCCAAATAGGCGTTCTCCAAGACACTTACTAGTTAGAATGTCAGAGGTCAATGAGAAAGAGAGGATCTTGAAAGCAGCAAGAGAAAAACAATCCATCACATACAAGGGAAACCCAATAAGACTATGTGTAGATTTCTCAGCAGAAACCATGGAAGCTAGAAGACAGTGGGATGATATATTTAAAATACTAAAAGAGAAAAACTGCCAACCAAGACTCCTATATCCAGCAAAATTATCCTTCAAAAATGAGGGAGAAATTAAAACATTCTCAGACAAAAAGTCACTGAAAGAATTTGTGACCAAGAGACCAGCTCTGCAAGAAATACTAAAGGGAGCACTAGAGTCAGATACAAAAAGACAGAAGAGAGAGATATGGAAAAGAGTGTAGAAAGAAGGAAAATCAGATATGATATATATAATACAAAAGGCAAAATGTTAGAGGAAAATATTATCCAAACAGTAATAACACTAAATGTCAATGGACTGAATTCCCCAATCAAAAGACATAGATTGGCAGAATGGATTAAAAAACAGGATCCCTCTATATGCTGTCTACAGGAAACACATCTTAGACCCAAAGATAAACATAGGTTGAAAGTGAAAGGTTGGGAAAAGATATTTCATGCAAATAACAACCAGAAAAGAGCAGGAGTGGCTATACTAATATCCAACAAATTAGACTTCAAATGTAAAGCACTTAAAAGAGACAAAGAAGGACACTATATACTAATAAAAGGAACAATTAAACAAGAAGACATAACAATCATAAATATTTACGCACCGAATCAGAATGCCCCAAAATACGTGAGGAATATACTGCAAACACTGAAAAGGGAAATAGACTCATATACCATAATAGTTGGAGACTTCAACTCACCACTCTCATCAAGGGACAGAACATCTAGACAGAGGATCAACAAAGAAATAGAGAATCTGAATATTACTATAAATGAACTAGACTTAATAGACATTTATAGGACATTACATCCCACAACAGCAGGATACACCTTTTTCTCAAGTGCTCATGGATCATTCTCAAAGATAGACCATATGCTGGGTCACAAAGCAAGTCTTAACAAATTTAAAAAGATTGAAATCTTACACAACACTTTCTCGGACCATAAAGGAATGATGTTGGAAATCAATAATAGGCAGAGTGCCAGAAAATTCACAAATACGTGGAGGCTCAACAACACACTCCTAAACAACGACTGGGTCAAAGAAGAAATTGCTAGAGAAATTAGCAAATACCTCGAGGCGAATGAAAATGAAAACACAACATATCAAAACTTATGGGACGCAGCAAAGGCAGTGCTAAGAGGGAAATTTATTGCTCTAAATGCCTATATCAGAAAAGAAGAAAAGGCAAAAATTCAGGAATTAACTATCCATTTGGAAGAACTGGAGAAAGAACAGCAAGCTAACCCCAAAGCAAGCAAAAGGAAAGAAATAACAAAGATTAGAGCAGAAATAAATGAAATTGAAAACATGAAAACAATAGAGAAAATCAATAAGGCCAGAAGTTGGTTCTATGAGAAAATCAATAAGATTGATGGGCCCTAAGCAAGATTGACAAAAAGAAGAAGAGAGAGGATGCAAATAAATAAGATCAGAAATGGAAGAGGAGACATAACTACTGACCTCACAGAAATAAAGGAGGTAATAACAGGATACTATGAACAACTTTACGCTAATAAATACAACAATTTAGAGGAAATGGACGGGTTCCTGGAAAGACATGAACAACCAACTTTGACTCAAGAAGACATAGATGACCTCAACAAACCAATCACAAGTAAAGAAATTGAATTATTCATTCAAAAGCTTCCTAAAAAGAAAAGTCCAGGACCAGATGGCTTCACATGTGAATTCTACCAAACGTTCCAGAAAGAATTAGTACCAATTCTCTTCAAACTCTTCAAAAAAATCGAAGTGGAGGGAAAACTACCTAATTCATTCTATGAAGCCAACATCACCCTCATACCAAAACCAGGCAAAGATATTACAAAAAAAGAAAACTACAGACCAATCTCTCTAATGAATACAGATGCAAAAATCCTCAATAAAATTCTAGCAAATCGTATCCAACAACACATTAAAAGAATTATACATCATGACCAAGTAGGATTCATCCCAGGTATGCAAGGATGGTTCAACATAAGAAAATCAATTAATGTAATACACCATATCAACAAATCAAAGCAGAAAAATCACATGATCATCTCAATTGATGCAGAGAAGGCATTCGACAAGATTCAACATCCTTTCCTGTTGAAAACACTTCAAAAGATAGGAATACAAGGGAACTTCCTTAAAATGATAGAGGGAATATATGAAAAACCCACAGCTAATATCATCCTCAATGGGGAAAAATTGAAAACGTTCCCCCTAAGATCAGGAACAAGACAAGGATGTCCACTATCACCACTATTATTCAACATTGTGTTGGAGGTTCTAGCCAGAGCAATTAGACAAGAAAAAGAAATACAAGGCATCAAAATTGGAAAGGAAGAAGTAAAACTATCACTGTTTGCAGACGATATGATACTATACGTTGAAAACCCGGAAAAATCCACAACAAAACTACTAGAGCTAATAAATGAGTACAGCAAAGTAGCAGGTTACAAGATCAACATTCAAAAATCTGTAGCATTTCTATACACTAGTAATGAACAAGCTGAGAGGGAAATCAAGAAACGAATCCCATTTACAATTGCAACTAAAAGAATAAAATACCTAGGAATAAATTTAACTAAAGAGACAAAAAACCTATATAAAGAAAACTACAAAAAACTGCTAAAAGAAATCACAGAAGACCTAAATAGATGGAAGGGCATACCGTGTTCATGGATTGGAAGACTAAATATAGTTAAGATGTCAATCCTACCTAAATTGATTTACAGATTCAATGCAATACCAATCAAAATCCCAACAACTTATTTTTCTGAAATAGAAAAACCAATAAGCAAATTTATCTGGAAGGGCAGGGTGCCCCGAATTGCTAAAAACATCTTGAGGAAAAAAAAACGAAGCTGGAGGTCTCGCGCTGCCTGACTTTAAGGCATATTATGAAGCCACAGTGGTCAAAACAGCATGGTATTGGCATAAAGATAGATATATCGACCAATGGAATCGAATAGAGTGCTCAGATATAGACCCTCTCACCTATGGACATTTGATCTTTGATAAGGCAGTCAAGCCAACTCACCTGGGACAGAACAGTCTCTTCAATAAATGGTGCCTAGAGAACTGGATATCCATATGCAAAAGAATGAAAGAAGACCCATCTCTCACACCCTATACAAAAGTTAACTCAAAATGGATCAAAGATCTAAACATTAGGTCTAAGACCATAAAACAGTTAGAGGAAAATGTAGGGAGATATCTTATGGATCTTACAACTGGAGGCGGTTTTATGGACCTTAAACCTAAAGCAAGAGCACTGAAGAAGGAAATAAATAAATGGGAACTCCTCAAAATTAAACACTTTTGTGCATCAAAGAACTTCATCAAGAAAGTAGAAAGACAGCCTTCACAATGGGAGACAATATTTGGAAATGATATATCAGATAAAGGTCTAGTATCCAGAATTTATAAAGAGATTGTTCATCTCAACAACAAAAAGACAGCCAACCCAATTACAAAATGGGAAAAAGACTTGAACAGACACCTCTCAGAAGAGGAAATACGGATGGCCAAGAGGCACATGAAGAGATGCTCAATGTCCCTGGCCATTAGAGAAATGCAAATCAAAACCACAATGAGATATCATCTCACACCCACCAGAATGGCCATTATCAACAAAACAGAAAATGACAAGTGCTGGAGAGGATGCGGAGAAAGAGGCACACTTATCCACTGTTGGTGGGAATGTCAAAGGGTGCAACCACTGTGGAAGGCAGTTTGGCGGTTCCTCAAAAAGCTGAATATAGAATTGCCATACGACCCAGCAATACCATTGCTAGGTATCTACTCAAAGGACTTAAGGGCAAAGACACAAACGGACATTTGCACACCAATGTTTATAGCAGCATTATTTACAATTGCAAAGAGATGGAAACAGCCAAAATCTCCATCAACAGAAGAGTGGCTAAACAAACTGTGGTATATACATACGATGGAATATTATGCAGCTTTAAGACAAGATAAACTTATGAACCATGTAATAACATGGATGGACCTAGAGAATATTATGCTGAGTGAATCCAGCCAAAAACTAAAGGACAAATACTGTATGGTCCCACTGATGTGAACGGACATTCGAGAATAAACTTGAAATATGGCATTGGTAACAGAGTTCAGCAGGAGTTAGAAACAGGGTAAGACAATGGGTAATTGAAGCTGAAGGGATACAGACTGTGCAACAGGACTAGATACAAAAACTCAAAAATGGACAGCACAATAATACCTAATTGTAAAGTAATCATGTTAAAACACTGAATGAAGCTGCATCTGAGCTATAGGTTTTTGTTTTGTTTTGTGTTGTTTTGTTTTGATTTTACTATTATTACTTTTATTTTTTCTCTATATTAACATTCTATATCTTTTTCGGTTATGTTGCTAGTTCTTCTAAACCAATGCAAATGTACTAAGAAATGATGATCATGCAGCTATGTGATGATGTTAAGAATTAATGATTGCATGTGTAGAATGGTATGATCTCTAAATGTTGGGTTAATTTCTTTTTTTCTGTTAATTAAAAAAAAAAGAGAAGGGATAATTGGAGATGAAGGGATACAGACTGTACAACGGGACTGGATATAAAAACTCAGAAATGGACAGCACAGTACTACCCAATTGCAATGCAATTATGTTAAAACACTGAATGAAGCTGCATGTGAGGTATAGGTTTTTTGTTTTTGTTTTTTTTGGTTTTTTTTCTTTCTATTATTGTTTTAATTCTTATTCTGTTGTCTTTTTATTTCTTTTTCTAAATCGATGCAAATGTACTAAGAAATGATGAATATGCAACTATGTGATGGTATTAAGAATTACTGATTGTACATGTACATTGAAATGATTTCTAATTGTTTTGTTAATTCTTTTTTTAATTAATAAAAAAAAAAAAGAAAGTAGAAAGACAGCCTATACAATGGGAATCAATATTTGGAAATGACATATCAGATAAAGGTCTAGTATCCAGAATTTATAATGAGATTGTTCAACTCAACAACAAAAAGATAGCCAACCCAATTACAAAATGGGAAAAAGACTTGAATAGACACCTCTCAGAGGAGGAAATACAAATGGCCAAAAGACACATGAAGAGATGCTCAATGTCCCTGGCCATTAGAGAAATGCAAATCAAAACCACAATGAGATATCATCTCACACCCACCAGAATGGCCATTATCAACAAAACAGAAAATGACAAGTGCTGGAGAGGATGCGGAGAAAGAGGCACACTTATCCACTGTTGGTGGGAATGTCAAATGGTGCAACCACTGTGGAAAGCAGTTTGGTGGTTCCTCAAAAAGCTGAATATAGAATTGCCATATGATCCAGCAATACCATTGCTGGGAATCTACTCAAAGGAATTAAGGGCAAAAACTCAAACAGACATTTGCACACCAATGTTTATAACAGTGTTATTTACAATTGCAAAGAGATGGAAACAGCCAAAATGTCCATCAACAGACGAGTGGCTAAACAAACTATGGTATATACATACGATGGAATATTATGCAGCTTTAAGACAGGATAAACTTATGAAGCATGTAATAACATGGATGGACGTAGAAAACATTATGCTGAGTGAGTCTAGCCAAAAGCTAAAAGACAAATACTGTATGGTCCCAATGATGTGAATCGACACTCGAGAATAAACTTGGAATATGTCATTGGTAACAGAGTTCAGCAGGAGTTAGAAACAGGGTAAGATAATGGGTAATCAGAGCTGATGGAATACAGACGGTGCAATAGGACTAGATACAAAAACTCAAAAATGGACAGTACAATAATACCTAATTGTAAAGTAATCATGTTAAAATACTGAACGAAGCTGCATCCGAGCTATAGGTTTTTGTTTTGTTTTGTTTTGTTTGTTTTGTCCTTATTATTATTACTTTTATTTTTTTTCTCTATATTAACATTCTATATCTTTTTCTGTTATACTGCTAGTTCTTCTAAACCGATGCAAATGTACTAAGAAACGATGATCATGCATCTATGTGATGATGTTAAGAATTACTGATTGCATATGTAGAATGGTATGATGTCTAAAAAAAAAAAAATGGTCAGCACAATACTGCCTAATTGTAATGTAATTATCTTGGAACGCTGAATGAACCTGCATCTGATCTATAGTTTTTTTTTTGTTTGTTTTGTTTTTTTTTCTCTTATATATTTTTGTACTTTTTATTTTTATTTGTGTTTTCTCTCTGTGTTATCACTTTCTTTCTTTTTCTGTTGTAGTGCTATTTCTTTCTCTAAATCGATGCATATGTACTGAGAAATGATGACCATACACCTATGTGATGATATTAAGAATTACTGATTGCATATGTAGAATGGATTGATTTCTATTGTTGTGTTAGTTAATTTTTTTAATTAATAAAAAAAATAAAATAAATAAATAAAAAGCGAGGGGTAAGGGGTATGGTACATAGTTTTTTTTCTCTATTATCATTTTATTTCTTTTTCTGTTGTCTTTTTATTTCTTTTTCTAAATCGATGCAAATGTTCTAAGAAATGATGAATATGCAACTATGTGTTGATATTAAGAAATACTGATTATATATGTAGAATGGAATGATATCTTAATGTTTTGTTAATTTTTTTTAATTAAAAAAAGTTAAGAAAAAGCAGTATATGCAGGTGCATTATCTTTTTTAATAATAGAAGGAATACCCATTACACTAAAAGCTTTTAATAAATGTGTAATAACAGCATCAGCTTTTTCAGAAGACATAGCTGAGGCTCATGAAAATTGCGAATATGTATCAACAGAATGATGAACATATTTTAAACAACCAAATGTGGAAATTATAGTTACATCCATTTGCCAAATTTCCAAAGGTTTTAAACCTTTGGGATTAGTTCTAGCTGAAAGAGTTTTTTGGTTAATCATTTGAAATTGTTTACAAGACTGTAGAATATAATGAGCTTGTTGCCAGGTAATATTATATTTCTGCTTTAATGACTTAGCATTACTGTGAAATTGATTATGTTCATCCACAGCTAATTTTACATTGCCAACTAGATGATTAGCCAATTCATTTCCTTCTGTTAAGGGCCCAAGTAATAAACTATGAGCTTTGATATGAGTAATAAACAATGGATTATTTCTATTTCTTAATAAAGATTGTAATAAAAGAAAAAGATTATAGAACAGTCGCTGTGGCTACTTCCTGGAAGATGGCGGCTTAGTAAGACGCGCGGATCTTAGTTTCTTCTCCAGGACACCTACTAGGGGAGTAGAAACGATACAGAAAGCGCCCAAAGCCACAACAGAGATAAAAAAAGACAGCGTACCCCATCCTGGAACGGCTGGCTGGCTGAGAGAAGCAGCTCGGGTGAGATCGCCGAGGCGCGCAGGCCTTACCGGGCGGGGTGGCAAGCGGCCGGAGTTACTCCCTTCCCCCTTCCCGGGCCGGCTGGGAGAATTGGAGAGGTGGTCCCCTGAAACCAAGGCGACTGGCGCCCACACCACGCGCAGCCCCCGGACCAACTGAGAGAATTGGATCGGAAACCCCCAGGCTGCGGAGAACGGTGACCCCATGACTCCTGGGGAACGTGCACTCTCTCGGGCAGGCCACTGCCGCTGGTGCCCTCCCGCCATGCTTGTTGCCCAGGGCCAACTAGGAAATTCGGATGGGCTCTTTCCCTGGCTGCGGCGACCAGCAACCCTCCCTGCGTTCGGACCCCGGGCCGGCTCAAGCCGCTTTGGCTAGCGAACCCCCAGGACGGCGAGAGTTTTCCAAAGTTTAAGGTCCCACAGCACCTTTTACTGGTGGGACCCGCAGACAAACGTGTGCCACGAGCGCCACCTACTGGGCAGGATAAGAAAAACAGAACCCAGAGATTTCACAGAAAAATCCTACAACCTTGCTGGGTCCAACACCAAGAGAAATCTGAATAAATGCCCAGATGCCAGCAGCAGAAGATAACTGTCCACGCTCAAAAGATTGAGAATATGGCTCAGTCAAAGGAACAAACCAATAGCTCAAATGAGACACAAGAGCTGAGACAACTAATGCTGAATATACGAACAGAAATGGAAAACCTCTTCAAAAATGAAATCGATAAATTGAGGGAGGACATGAAGAGGACATGGGCTGAACATAAAGAAGAAATAGAAAAACTGAAAAAACAAATCGCAGAACTTATGGAAGTGAAGGATAAAGTAGCAAACATAGAAAAAATAATGGATAGCTACAATGATAGATTTAAAGAGACAGAAGATAGAATTAGTGATTTGGAGGATGGAACATCTGAATTCCAAAAAGAAACAGAAACTATAGGGAAAAGAATGGAAAAATTTGAACAGGGTATCAGGGAACTCAAGGACAATATGAACCGCACAAATATACGTGTTGTGGGTGTCCCAGAAGGAGAAGAGAAGGGAAAAGGAGGAGAAAAACTAATGGAAGAAATTATCACTGAAAATTTCCCAACTCTTATGAAAGACCTAAAATTACAGATCCAAGAAGTGCAGCGCACCCCAAAGAGATTAGACCCAAATAGGCGTTCTCCAAGACACTTACTAGTTAGAATGTCAGAGGTCAAAGAGAAAGAGAAGATCTTGAAAGCAGCAAGAGAAAAACAATCCATTACATACAAGGGAAACCCAATAAGACTTTGTGTAGATTTCTCAGCAGAAACCATGGAAGTTAGAAGACAGTGGGATGATATATTTAAAATACTAAAAGAGAAAAACTGCCAACCAAGACTCCTATATCCAGCAAAATTATCCTTCAAAAATGAGGGAGAAATTAAAACATTCTCAGACAAAAAGTCACTGAAAGAATTTGTGACCAAGAGACCAGCTCTGCAAGAAATACTAAAGGGAGCACTAGAGTCAGATACAAAAAGACAGAAGAGAGAGATATGGAAAAGAGTGTAGAAAGAAGGAAAATCAGATATGATATATATAATACAAAAGGCAAAATGTTAGAGGACAATATTATCCAAACAGTAATAACACTAAATGTCAATGGACTGAATTCCCCAATCAAAAGACATAGATTGGCAGAATGGATTAAAAAACAGGATCCCTCTATATGCTGTCTACAGGAAACACATCTTAGACCCAAAGATAAACATAGGTTGAAAGTGAAAGGTTGGGAAAAGATATTTCATGCAAATAACAACCAGAAAAGAGCAGGAGTGGCTATACTAATATCCAACAAATTAGACTTCAAATGTAAAGCACTTAAAAGAGACAAAGAAGGACACTATATACTAATAAAAGGAACAATTAAACAAGAAGACATAACAATCATAAATATTTACGCACCGAATCAGAATGCCCCAAAATACGTGAGGAATATACTGCAAACACTGAAAAGGGAAATAGACTCATATACCATAATAGTTGGAGACTTCAACTCACCACTCTCATCAAGGGACAGAACATCTAGACAGAGGATCAACAAAGAAATAGAGAATCTGAATATTACTATAAATGAACTAGACTTAATAGACATTTATAGGACATTACATCCCACAACAGCAGGATACACCTTTTTCTCAAGTGCTCATGGATCATTCTCAAAGATAGACCATATGCTGGGTCACAAAGCAAGTCTTAACAAATTTAAAAAGATTGAAATCTTACACAACACTTTCTCGGACCATAAAGGAATGATGTTGGAAATCAATAATAGGCAGAGTGCCAGAAAATTCACAAATACGTGGAGGCTCAACAACACACTCCTAAACAACGACTGGGTCAAAGAAGAAATTGCTAGAGAAATTAGCAAATACCTCGAGGCGAATGAAAATGAAAACACAACATATCAAAACTTATGGGACGCAGCAAAGGCAGTGCTAAGAGGGAAATTTATTGCTCTAAATGCCTATATCAGAAAAGAAGAAAAGGCAAAAATTCAGGAATTAACTATCCATTTGGAAGAACTGGAGAAAGAACAGCAAGCTAACCCCAAAGCAAGCAAAAGGAAAGAAATAACAAAGATTAGAGCAGAAATAAATGAAATTGAAAACATGAAAACAATAGAGAAAATCAATAAGGCCAGAAGTTGGTTCTATGAGAAAATCAATAAGATTGATGGGCCCTTAGCAAGATTGACAAAAAGAAGAAGAGAGAGGATGCAAATAAATAAGATCAGAAATGGAAGAGGAGACATAACTACTGACCTCACAGAAATAAAGGAGGTAATAACAGGATACTATGAACAACTTTACGCTAATAAATACAACAATTTAGAGGAAATGGACGGGTTCCTGGAAAGACATGAACAACCAACTTTGACTCAAGAAGACATAGATGACCTCAACAAACCAATCACAAGTAAAGAAATTGAATTATTCATTCAAAAGCTTCCTAAAAAGAAAAGTCCAGGACCAGATGGCTTCACATGTGAATTCTACCAAACGTTCCAGAAAGAATTAGTACCAATTCTCTTCAAACTCTTCAAAAAAATCGAAGTGGAGGGAAAACTACCTAATTCATTCTATGAAGCCAACATCACCCTCATACCAAAACCAGGCAAAGATATTACAAAAAAAGAAAACTACAGACCAATCTCTCTAATGAATACAGATGCAAAAATCCTCAATAAAATTCTAGCAAATCGTATCCAACAACACATTAAAAGAATTATACATCATGACCAAGTAGGATTCATCCCAGGTATGCAAGGATGGTTCAACATAAGAAAATCAATTAATGTAATACACCATATCAACAAATCAAAGCAGAAAAATCACATGATCATCTCAATTGATGCAGAGAAGGCATTCGACAAGATTCAACATCCTTTCCTGTTGAAAACACTTCAAAAGATAGGAATACAAGGGAACTTCCTTAAAATGATAGAGGGAATATATGAAAAACCCACAGCTAATATCATCCTCAATGGGGAAAAATTGAAAACTTTCCCCCTAAGATCAGGAACAAGACAAGGATGTCCACTATCACCGCTATTATTCAACATTGTGTTGGAGGTTCTAGCCAGAGCAATTAGACAAGAAAAAGAAATACAAGGCATCAAAATTGGAAAGGAAGAAGTAAAACTATCACTGTTTGCAGACGATATGGTACTATACGTCGAAAACCCGGAAAAATCCACAACAAAACTACTAGAGCTAATAAATGAGTACAGCAAAGTAGCAGGTTACAAGATCAACATTCAAAAATCTGTAGCATTTCTATACACTAGTAATGAACAAGCTGAGGGGGAAATCAAGAAACGAATCCCATTTACAATTGCAACTAAAAGAATAAAATACCTAGGAATAAATTTAACTAAAGAGACAAAAAACCTATATAAAGAAAACTACAAAAAACTGCTAAAAGAAATCACAGAAGACCTAAATAGATGGAAGGGCATACCGTGTTCATGGATTGGAAGACTAAATATAGTTAAGATGTCAATCCTACCTAAATTGATTTACAGATTCAATGCAATACCAATCAAAATCCCAACAACTTATTTTTCTGAAATAGAAAAACCAATAAGCAAATTTATCTGGAAGGGCAGGGTGCCCCGAATTGCTAAAAACATCTTGAGGAAAAAAAAACGAAGCTGGAGGTCTCGCGCTGCCTGACTTTAAGGCATATTATGAAGCCACAGTGGTCAAAACAGCATGGTATTGGCATAAAGATAGATATATCGACCAATGGAATCGAATAGAGTGCTCAGATATAGACCCTCTCACCTATGGACATTTGATCTTTGATAAGGCAGTCAAGCCAACTCACCTGGGACAGAACAGTCTCTTCAATAAATGGTGCCTAGAGAACTGGATATCCATATGCAAAAGAATGAAAGAAGACCCATCTCTCACACCCTATACAAAAGTTAACTCAAAATGGATCAAAGATCTAAACATTAGGTCTAAGACCATAAAACAGTTAGAGGAAAATGTAGGGAGATATCTTATGGATCTTACAACTGGAGGCGGTTTTATGGACCTTAAACCTAAAGCAAGAGCACTGAAGAAGGAAATAAATAAATGGGAACTCCTCAAAATTAAACACTTTTGTGCATCAAAGAACTTCATCAAGAAAGTAGAAAGACAGCCTTCACAATGGGAGACAATATTTGGAAATGATATATCAGATAAAGGTCTAGTATCCAGAATTTATAAAGAGATTGTTCATCTCAACAACAAAAAGACAGCCAACCCAATTACAAAATGGGAAAAAGACTTGAACAGACACCTCTCAGAAGAGGAAATACGGATGGCCAAGAGGCACATGAAGAGATGCTCAATGTCCCTGGCCATTAGAGAAATGCAAATCAAAACCACAATGAGATATCATCTCACACCCACCAGAATGGCCATTATCAACAAAACAGAAAATGACAAGTGCTGGAGAGGATGCGGAGAAAGAGGCACACTTATCCACTGTTGGTGGGAATGTCAAAGGGTGCAACCACTGTGGAAGGCAGTTTGGCGGTTCCTCAAAAAGCTGAATATAGAATTGCCATACGACCCAGCAATACCATTGCTAGGTATCTACTCAAAGGACTTAAGGGCAAAGACACAAATGGACATTTGCACACCAATGTTTATAGCAGCATTATTTACAATTGCAAAGAGATGGAAACAGCCAAAATCTCCATCAACAGAAGAGTGGCTAAACAAACTGTGGTATATACATACGATGGAATATTATGCAGCTTTAAGACAAGATAAACTTATGAACCATGTAATAACATGGATGGACCTAGAGAATATTATGCTGAGTGAATCCAGCCAAAAACTAAAGGACAAATACTGTATGGTCCCACTGATGTGAACGGACATTCGAGAATAAACTTGAAATATGGCATTGGTAACAGAGTTCAGCAGGAGTTAGAAACAGGGTAAGACAATGGGTAATTGAAGCTGAAGGGATACAGACTGTGCAACAGGACTAGATACAAAAACTCAAAAATGGACAGCACAATAATACCTAATTGTAAAGTAATCATGTTAAAACACTGAATGAAGCTGCATCTGAGCTATAGGTTTTTGTTTTGTTTTGTGTTGTTTTGTTTTGATTTTACTATTATTACTTTTATTTTTTTCTCTATATTAACATTCTATATCTTTTTCGGTTATGTTACTAGTTCTTCTAAACCAATGCAAATGTACTAAGAAATGATGATCATGCAGCTATGTGATGATGTTAAGAATTAATGATTGCATGTGTAGAACGGTATGATCTCTAAATGTTGGGTTAATTTCTTTTTTTCTGTTAATTAAAAAAAAAAAAGAGAGAAGGGATAATTGGAGATGAAGGGATACAGACTGTACAACGGGACTGGATATAAAAACTCAGAAATGGACAGCACAGTACTACCCAATTGTAATGCAATTATGTTAAAACACTGAATGAAGCTGCATGTGAGGTATAGGCTTTTTGTTTTTGTTTTTTTTGTTTTTTTTTTCTTTCTATTATTGTTTTAATTCTTATTCTGTTGTCTTTTTATTTCTTTTTCTAAATCGATGCAAATGTACTAAGAAATGATGAATATGCAACTATGTGATGTTATTAAGAATTACTGATTGTACATGTACATTGAAATGATTTCTAATTGTTTTGTTAATTCTTTTTTTAATTAATAAAAAAAAAACTAAAAAAAAAGGATTTTGAACGGTAAATATGTTTATTAGTATATCCAGCAATCTCTAACTTATTTGCATCTGTAAAAAAGGTATCAACATTATCAATAGGATAGTTTGTAACTACTTATGGTAAAATCCATTGAGGTAGCTTTAAAAACTGTAATAATTTCAATTTTGGGTAAGAATTTGTAATTTGTCCTAAAAAATTATCTAGAGATATTTGTCATTGATTAGACAAAGCAAATAAATCCTTAATTTGAGTGGTAGTTAATGGGACAACAATAACATTAGGATTTAAGCTAGTAAGTTGTCGACAACAAAGACGACCTTTAACAATTAGTTGACTAATTTTGTTGGTATAAACCTGCAAAGATTTTGAATGTCTGTTAGATAAAAACAGCCATTCAATAAGATAAATATGTTGTAGTAAAAGTTCTGTAGGAGAATGTGCCATATGGATAATTACCAAATGAAGATTATCAATAGATGTGATGCGTTGTAGTTGAGCACTTTGAACTTGTTGTTCAATGAGCTGTAGTTCATTTTCTGCTTCTTTAGTAAGATGTCTAGGACTATTTAAAGCAGGATCACCTTCTAAAGTATGAAACAAATGTGTTAAAGCATAGGTTGGGATACCTAAAGAAGGCTTTAACCGATTAATATCCCCTAAAAGTTTTTGAAAATCATTTAAAGTATTAAGAGAATCTTTTCTAATATGAACCTTTTGAGGAACAATGGAAGTTTTAGAAATTTTATATCCTAAGTAAGTAATTGGTAATTGCCATTGTACTTTATTTTTGGAAATTTGTAATCCTAATTTTAACAATTGAGATTCTGTTTGTTGATATATACACTGTTTATCTTCTGTAGGAGGTCCTGCAATTAAAATATCATCCATATAATGGATGAAATGTATATTAGGAAACTATTTTCTTAATATATCCAGTGGTTGGTTTACATAGTGCTGATATAAAGTAGGACTATTCATCATTCCTTGAGGTAAGACCCTCCATTGATATTTCTTACTTGGAATTTTATTATTTAAAGATGGAACTGTAAATGCAAATTGAATACTGTCCTGAGGATGTAAAGGTATTGTGAAAAAACAATTTTTAAGATCGATGGAAATCAAAAACCAGCCTTGAGGAATTAATACTAAGTTTGGAACTCCAGGTTGTAAAGCTCCCATAGTCTGCATGCATTTATTTATTCGTCTTAGATCAGTAAGCATTTTCGATTTCCCAGTCTTCTTCTTGATTACAAAAATTGGAGAATTCCAAAGACTAGAACTGGGAATTATATGACCAGCTTGTAATTGTTTGTCAATAATTTCATAGAGCATCAACAATTTTTCTTTTGTAAGGGGTCACTGCTCTATCCATGCAGGGTTATTATCCAACCAGGTTATTTTCAAACATAGGCGCTCAATGACAGGGCCCCCTAATAAAAAGGATTAGTCATCTCAGTAGTGTTTGTGTATTTATGCAGACAATGTTGTTTAAAGCCATCGGCTAGAGTGGGTATTTGAATAGAGTCTCCCCATTGTTTTAATAAATCTCTTCCCCAAAGAGTAATGACAGTGTCAGCAACATAAGGTTGTAATTGTACAGACTGTCCATAGTCCTCAACAGGATAACATATTTACACTCTGCTGTATATTATTTAATTGTCCTAGACCAGTAAAAGTAGCATTAACAGTTTGCAATGGCCAAGAAGATGGCCAATGTGCAAGTGAAATAATAGAAACATCAGCTCCTGCATCTACCAATCCCTCAATTTTAACATCAGGAGAAAAATATATGATTTTTGGTCTTTGATTGGTAATTAATGAATGCCAGAAAACAAAATGATTAGTACTTCCAAAACCTCCCTCATATTTTATAGGAGCTGCATGAGATCAAATATAAGGCAGCAATAACAATTGTGCAATCCGGTCTCCTTTTTTCCAGTGTTTCAATTTAGAAGATGACATCGTTACTAAAATTTCACCATCGTAATTAGAGTCAATGACTCCTAAGTGTACATTTATGCCATCAATTGTTAAATTGCTCCTTCCAATTAATAGTCCAACTGTTGCTGCCAGAACAAGGCCATAAATATTAGTACCAACTTTAACAATACCATGTTCAGGAGAAATTGTAAAATCTTGTGGAGCAGGAATATTTAAAGCAGCACTCCCTGATGTTGCATGCATTAAATCAGTAATTTTTAATTTCTTCACTGTCCATTGACTCAGTCCTTGGATACTGGGCAAGAAGTACCTGATTCGTATTGTTTTTCAGGTCTCAAGTTGGGCCCTTCATCAAGTTTCCCGACTGTGAATTGCTAAAAGGCAGAATACTATTTCCCATCCTATCTTTATTAGATCTACACTCATTAGTCCAATGTCTACCTTTACCACAGTGATGACACAATCCAGGAGGCTGTGCAGGGTGAGATGAAACAGATGAAGTATTATTTTGCCCTTTGTGGCACTCTATTTTTAGGTGTCCCAACTTCCCACATTTATAACATTTAACTTGTTGCTGTTGCATTCCTGTTTTTAAGGCAGATGCCATTGAAGAAGCCAATAAATTAGCCTGATAAGAACTAGATCCAATACTTCTGCAGGCTTTAACATATTAATCTAAGCCACCTCCAGCATTTTTTATTGGAATTTTAGCCTTTTTATAATCAGCATTAACATTTTCATAAGCAAGTGTCTCTAATAAAATGGCTCTTGCACCATCATCAGCAATAGATCTCTTAAATGCATTTCCCATTGAGCAATAAAGTCAGCATATGGTTCCTGATTTCCTTGCATAATTTTAGCAAAAGATTGAGAAGTTTGACCTGAAGATTTGATGCATTGCCAAGCTCTCAAACAAATAGATTTTATTTGAGCTAAGGCAGCATCAGGAAGGCCAAATTTCTGTTGCATAGTGGAAAATTGACCAGTTCCAGTTAAAGCATCTATATCAGCTCCTCCATGAGAAATGTTGAGTCTAGCAACTCTTTCTGCTTCTTCTCTCCACCAGTACATTAATTGTATATATTGAGGAGACTCTAAACAAGCTTTGGCAATAGATTCTCAATCAAAGGGGATTAAAACATTTGCGGTCAAGCGTAGGCATTTAATATACCCACTGTATAAGGTGAATTTACACCATAAGTAGTGGCTGCACTTTTTAATAATTTTAACAAAGGAAAAGGAACAGGGTTATAATTTTCCTGAAAATATTCTCTGGGATTTTGATCATTAGGAGGCATTCTCTGCCAAACAAAAAGGAAGGCCATTAAATCATTAGCAAGCCCCCTGCTACCACTATTAACAATAGGATCATTATCCAATAAAATTTTAACAATTTCTGAAGAAAGAACAGGCACAGTAAATGGAGTTCTGCCTGGAATAGGCAATTGATTAACAGGTATTTGCTCATCTCTGGGAGGAGCAGAAGGTACCACTGGAAAAGCCTGAATATTACACATTTGAAAAGCATGTAATCTTTGCTGAATAACATTAAGCTGTCATTGTAAAATCGAAATTTCAGGCATACTAGAGGCATGTGGGATATCTGGAGATAATTTTTCAGGTTTTAAAGGCTTAGGAAAATCATCAGCATTTTCATAATGATCAGAGGAGGAAAATGACTTAGTATGCTCACTCAATTTAGAAATTTTTTTCCCTAGTTTTTTTCCAAATCGGATAACGAATCAAGTGAGCCAAGCATCGGTTTATAAGGTTTATCCTCATGATCAGAATAAGAAATTTTAGGCTTTGTATCTGAATTTTCAGAATCCGATTGAAAAGGTTGTAAGGCTAATGAAATTAAATTAAAAGCAGCCCATTCATCAGTTGACGTACAATCTCCTCTTTGATGAGCTCTATGCAAAGCTTTTCCAACTTGCTGCCAATGTTTCAAATTAAACTGATTTATATTTTTGGAGTAAACCAGTAACATTGTTTCTGAACGTGATGAAGCACACTTCACAAAACAGCATCTTTAACTTTCAAAACAGAACTTTTTAATAAGGATTTTAAAACATTAACATAAGTATCCATTACAGAAGAGGAATTCTGTGTGTTCTCCCTTACACTGCCCCTTAAATGCCGGGGGTTTTGCATTCTATCACACAGCCACTTCTCTCCCAGTTCAGTCCATTCCCAAATCTTACCTTCCTCAAGCCCCATGTTGGGCGCCACTTGTTGTAATGAGCACGAACAAAAACAAAGAGATGGCAGACTAAATGCTGTGTGAGGCAGAGGGCTGAAGCTCATTAAGGCAAGCAGCAGCAGTAGCAGCTTGTTCTGCATAACTTTTATTGCTTGTAAGAACAAAGAGAAAGTGACTGCTGGTGAAACATAAGCTAAGCAATGTGTTCTTAGCTACTGGTTTCTCCAAGAAAAAAATGGTGTGTTCCTTGCTATTCTTTTTAATATCTGAATGTTTAACTGATTTGGCATCACAAGAAAAGTTCCAAATCGAGATAAGAGTTTCAGGAACTGTTTGCTGTTCCTGGTCCTAACACAACCCATTTGCAGGCACATATTAAGAAACTCTGTTCATGACCTTAATTGAATTCATTCTTGAACATGGCCACTACAACATATGCTAAAACAGATACCTTTTTCAGCTGGGAAAGCAGACAGGAACATCTGCTAGCTTTCTCCCTTGACCTCTTTATGAGGATTTGCCAGTGGCATTTTCCTTTTGCCTCTTGGTCATAGTTTGTTAAGTGCCAGAAGGTGATATACCAGAAGCAGAATGACTTTTACGTGGAAGAATTTATTAAGTTGGAAATTTACAGTTCTAAGGTTGTGAAAATGTCCCAATTAAAGCAAGTCTATAAAAATGTCCAAAATTAAGGCACCAACAAGAGGTTATCTTCACTCAAGAAAGGTTTATGAAGCTCAGGATTTCTCTCTGTACTGGAAAAGTACATGGTGAGCATGGTGATGTCTGCTTTCTCTCCAGGCCTCCTGAGTCATGAAGCTCCACCAGGGGCTTTTCCCTTTTTCATCTCCAGAGGTCACTGACTACATAGGCTCTCAACTCTCATAGATCTCATAGCCCTGTAGCTCTTTCCAAAATGTTTCCTCTTTTAAAAGATTCAAGTAAACTAATCAAGACAAATCTGGAATGGGTGAAGTCACATCTCACTCTACACAAATGAGTCTGTCACATTTCCATGGAGGTAATATAATCAGGCTTCTAACCTACAGTGATGAATATGGATTTTTTTTTTAAATGGCTGCCTCCACAAGATGGATCAGGATTAAAATACAGATTTTCTAGGGTACATAATTCTTTCAAAATGACACATTCCACCCTCCGGACCCTAGAAAAGACATGTTTTTTTTCCCCATAAACAAAATACATTAATTCCATCACAATTTCAGAAATACTTAAACCATTTCAGTAACAATACAAGTATAATACAAGGTTAAAACCAGTACAAAGTTAGTTACTGGCACAGTGTGTCCTAAGGTAAGATTATCCTCTGGCTCTGGACATGTAAAACTCAGAACAAATTATTTGCTGCCAATGTATAAAGGATAAATAACCATAAGATATATATAGCTATTTCAATAGGGAGGAGTTGGAAGGAACACAGGGTTCACCAGACACAAGTAGTTTTAAAAACCTACAGGGCAATATCCATTTGATTTCAAAGTCTGAGAGTCATTTATCTTTGGGGGTTCAGAAAGTAGCTGTCCTGCCCTTTCCAAGGGCTTATGCAGTGGCCCACATCTTTCTCAATACAACCTTAGGGGACATTGGAGAGGCCAACATTTTCTCAGCTCCACCCTCCCCAAGCATCTGGGCTGCACATGGGCTCTCTGCCATCTCTGGGACTTATGCTCAACCCCTCCATGTGGAGCAGCCAGGCTCTCCCCAATCCCTAAAGAATGTCCTCCAAACTTTCTAAGGCCTGAGGTGGAACAACTCTTCCAATGCAAGGAGATGGAAAGCTCACCCTCTGCCTTATGGGCAAACTCACCCTCTCCTAGTGCTTGGGTATGCTGCTCTACTGGACCAAGTCTTCTTTACTTGAACCCCAACCTCTATGATTCTTCCTCTGAAGACATTTTACCTTCACTTTGTCCCTTTCCTGAGTTTCCCAGTGAGACTGGCAACAGTCCCATTTTTACAGATCCCATAGCACTCTTACTTGCTTTCTATGTAGTAATCAAGGATCATGCCCATCAGTCAGAAGTTTCCACAAATCTTTCCTGGATAATGGCATCTCCAATTCTGACTCTTTCTGCAATGGCTGAATGGTTCCATATTTGGTTAAATCTTCTCTTGGACACTATTCCCTATTATCTCCTTTTCTGGAAGCCCAGAATTTTTGAGAACATAAATTATGATTTCCTTGTACCCAAGAGTTCAGTTCTCAGCTTATCCCTGTCCTGTCATGTTTCACTATAAACTGCAAGGAGAAACCAGGTTGTACTTTCAACATTTAATTTGGAAATATCTTCTGCTAAATATACAAGTTCATGTCTTTTAAGATATGCCTTCCATCTAAAGCCAGCAGTCAGTTTTGCTAGATTAAATGTCATTTTTAAATAAAAAGTGCCTTACTTCCAGTTTGCAATAACACATGACTCATTTCTCTATGGAGCCTTGTCAGAGGTTCCTTTAGAATCCACATTTCTACCAATAGGCTCTTCACAGCACTCTAGGCTTTCTCTATCAAGCTCCTCACAAGTTCTCCAAAATCTTCCCCTTATCCATTATAAAAAGCCATTCCAACATATTTGGTGCTTATAAACTGAAACACCCCACTTTTCTGGTACCAAGATCTGTTCTAGTTTGCTACCTGCCAAAATGCAATATACCAGAAACAGAATGTTTTTTAAAAGGGGAACTATATTAAATTGTAAATTTACAGTTCTAAGGCAGTGAAAATGTCCCAAATAAAGCAAGACTATAAAAATGACCAAATTAAGTCACCAAAAAGAGTTTACCTTCCTCAAGAAAGGCCAGTGAAATCCAAGGTTTCACTCTCAACTAGAACACATCAAGCATGGCAATATCTGCTGGCTTCCTCTCCTGGCTCCTTGTTTCATGAATCTCCACTGGGGCATTTTCCTTCTTCATCCTCAAAAGACTCTGGCTGTGTGAGCTCTCAGCCAGCACTCATGGATCTCATGGCTCTGTACCTCTTTCCAAAATGTTACCTCTTTTAATGAATTAAAGTAAACTAATTAAGATCCACCTTGAATAGGTGGATTCATATCTCCCTCTAGGCAAAGGTTAATACCCACAAATGCGTATGTCATATCTCCATGGAGATAATCTAATCAGGTTCCCAACCTACAATATTGAATAAAGATTAAAAGAAATGGCTGCCTCCACAATGTAGATCAGGATTAAAACATGGATTTTCTAAGGAACCTAATCCTTTCAAACTGGCACAATCTCCAAAGATCTCTGGCTGTGTGGGCTCACAAGCTGTTTTGAAAATGATTCCCTTTTAAAGAACTTTAGTAAGCCACCCCACCTTGAATGGTTATAGACCCATCTCCATGGAAAACACTTAATCAAAAAGTCTCAAGAAAATTTACGTGTGTCACAGCTCCATGGAAACAATTTAATCAAAATGATCCCACCCATGCTTGCCTGTCATGCCCGAGGACCTGGGTTCGATTCCCGGTGCCTGCCCATGTAAAAAAAAATGATCCCACCCAACAATATTGAATGAAGATTTAAGAACATGAATTTTCTGGGATACACAACAGCTTCAATCTAGAACACCATGTGATAGATATCAGACTTTCTTGAGTCTAAGTGTCTTTCTCTAGATGGCTTACAGAAAGTTTGGACATTTTTATGGCCATAGGGCTGTAAAACTGTAACTTACTTAATTTCACTTTTAAATCTGTACCCTTTTGAATATATTGCATTCTAAAAGCTTTAGCAAGCTAAAACAGAGATTAAAGAAAAAATATGTACAAATAGGAACCATCAACCAGACACTGCTAACAGAATTGCCAACTGACTGATTTCCTGAGACTAGTATCACGTGAATTTAACTCCAACTCTGAGTCATCCCTTCTCCCCTGCTAAATAATTTGATTTAATCTTATTGGAAAGGTAAGTGTCACAGGGATGGTGTATAGTTAATGTAATTAATATGAACTCTTATATAAAATTTATTAATTTCAGATGTATAGCTAATGTATCATGCATTATTCATTTTAATAATGTGTGAATATAATGAAAGAAAAAATTAAGCACATGAGGAAAACAGAATTATTTCTTTTATTAGATATTGTAAAACAAGAAATGGAAAATAATAAAGTAAATGTTTTAATGAAAATAGAGGGCAAAACTTTAGCTTTTACATTGGACATTTTTGTTAGCTTCAGTAACCAGGTTGTGTCCTATAAAAAATTGCCTATAAGATGATAAGAAGGAGAAAAAAGCCAGCTGTTAGATAAATCCTTTTCTGAAACTTCCAAAATATGACAACAGCTCTAAATAGCATTCTTGAGAGAGCAATAATGCTATACATTTTACAAAGTAGATGAGGAAAGTTAGTGATAGCTCAGTATTATTATGATAATTTTCACTGTTGGAAGCTGTGCAGAGTCTTAGATTGTGTTAGTCATGGGAGAGAATATAGGGACAGACAGATAAAGTCACAATTTAGCATTTTTTAATTGGCAAACTTGATTTATCAAGAAGGTATAAAGGCATTTCTAAGGGCAATAGAAATATTAAGCCATTTATCATCTTCAACAGCATATATTTGGATACTAACAGATTTATGTGAACTGAAACAAAATTAGTTCAATAAAACAAAATAATAATGAAATGCTCTATGATCAATAAACCAAAGATGATGCACATGGGAGTAATTTTATAGGTGATTAATTGATTGTGTGATTACCATATGCAGGCACCCATTATAGGTTAAATATTCAAAAATGTTATATTGATGTTTTATTCCTCTCTTCAATGTTTTATTGATTATGACTGTAGTAATGACCAATCTCACACTTGACTGTGAGTAAATATTTAAATATATTTACTTTCTGATGTGCTTTCCTTTTATCCACATGCCCAGAGCCATCTTCATTGACCTTATTTCTTAGCCTGTCTATGATGGGATTCAAGGTTGGGGGTACCACAGTGTGGGACACAGAAATTACAATGTCAAAAATAGAAAAGGATGTTGATGTTGGCCTTAGTAAGCAGTGAAGCTAGTGAAGAGAATAAACACAGCCACCAGAAGGTGTGAAAGGCTGAATTAATAGTCATTGGATTTTCTGCCAATGAAAATGTGTACACTTTAGATTCAGCACTCTTATGCATTTAGTTGTGGAACCTGAAGGGGAATGTCCTGATCATCATTATCACAAATTTATATGAGCACCTTCACACCCCTGTCCAGTTGTTCCTGAAGAATTTATGTTTCCTGGATCTCTGCCTCATTTCTCATAATCCCCAAATCCCCAAGGAGTTTTCAACTCATTGACCCACAACAACTCCATCTGCTTCCTTGGATGTGTCATCCAAGTCTTCTTGACAGTTTGTAAGGCATTTGCAGGGCTTTTCTTATTCACAATGTACTATAACTGCTATGCTGCCACTTGTCAACCTGTGCAAGGTGAAATCATCATGAACATGGGCATGTGTGTGCAGATGGTGGCTATGTCTTGGGTGGGTGGGAATCTGAATACTGTGATGCACCCAGCTGATACCTTCTCTTTATCATTGGGGTCTAGTGTGCTCAATCAGTTCTGAAAGAATATCCAGGTATCAGCTGTTTCTTGTTCAAAATACTTAGTAGGAGAAATTGTGCCCATCTTCATTACTGTGTTTGTGGAGTCTTGCTTTGTTAATTTCATTGTCATTTCCTCTGTCTATAACTTCCCCAATGTCAAGAAGATTTCATCAAAAGGCCAGTTAAGAACCTACTCCACTTGCCTTTCACACATTCTGGTGGTTGTATTATTTCTCTTCACTAGCTTCACTGATTACTAAGGCCAACATCAACATCCTTTTCTATTTTTGACATTATAACTTCTGTGTCCTACACTATGGTACCCCCAACCTTGAATCCCATCATAGACAGGCTAAGAAATAAGGCCATGAAGATGGCTCTGGGAATGAGGACAAAAGGAAAGCACATCAGAAAGTAAATATATTTCACTAGCAAATATAATCTACAAATATTGATGGTTTATTCATTTTTCCTCCTACTTTTACAAATAAATATATACAAAGAAAAAATGGTCATATCCTTTATAAGGAATTTTCACTGGGCACAAATGTCATTATTGTTATTCTATAATTATGCAAGGCTTTCTAATTCCTAAAGTTAAATGTACATTTGCTAATTCATTTTTAGTTGTATTCATAAGAAGAATAAAGCTATTTTTGTATGATATAAAGAAATGTCATTGCTTGGAAATCACTACCATATATTGCCAATCTTTACCAATCATTCAAAAGGAAGAAACAAAAAACACCCCAAACTCCCACTGTCTTATGATATGACATGCTCATTCAAATAACTAATATATTGTATAGCCTTTGTATTTATTAATATTATTCATTCTTTGTATTAGGTTAGTTATATAAACACACTATAAGGGACAACATTTCAAAATTGAATGTAGTGATCTCACCCACCAAACTTTCCTTATAGGAAGCTATCTTTCACTACAAATTCGCATTTAAGAGTTTCAGTAAAATGACAAATGGGAAAAAAATTGAATTTTTTTCCAGGAACAGGTATCAGAATCCAAAAGAAATAAATGAGCTGTGATTCACAAATATTCATTCATTCAGTTTTCTTCCAAAGTTTACAAGTAGGTATTTGAAAGAAAAAAGAGAGTAATGCCTCAGTAATTTTCATTAGTCAGAAAAGTTACATTTTCTATTACTATGACAACTCAAGAATTCCTAGTTCTTGAATTATGGATCTTGAGTTATGGATCATTTTTCTAACTCTTGTCTTATGGGGAATTTTGTAAGCTGAATTCTACCTTTGTTTGGTGCATGGTCCAGGAATTGAACCCAGGTCTACTGCATGGAAAGTGAACATTCTACCACTGAGACACCCATGCACCCATAATTCTACCTATTTTCATATGATGTACAGAAACATGTTTGCTTAGAAAGCATTAGCACACATTACCAATTATTACCAAAAACAAAAAAATTTAACAAAAGCAATCCAATCCTTCTATCCTATTATCTCACCAAATCAATGCATTACAATCTTTTGGGATCCTTTGGCATATTTGTATTCATTCACTGTACAAGTTTGAAAAGATTTATGTACCCTAGAAATGCCATGTTTTAATCCTAATCAACCTTGTGGGAGCAACCATTTCTTCTAATCCCTATTCAATACCATAGGTTGGAAACTCGATTGAGTTGCCTCCATGGAGATGTGACTCACCCAGTTGTGGGTATTAACCATTCAATAGAGGGAGAGGTGACCCCACCCATTCCAGCTGGGCCTTGATTACTGTACTTGAAACTTTTAAAAGAAGTATTTTGGAGAAAGCTTGAGAATTATGAGAACAGCAGAGACACAAGAACTACAGAATCCATCAGCCAGTAACCTTTGGAGATGAAGGAGAGTGCCCCATGAGAGTGCCCATCATGAAGCAAGAGGCCTTAAGAGGAAGATAGAAGATGATGCCATGTTTGCCATGTGCCTTTCCAGTTGAGAAAGAAACACTGAACTTCATCACCATTTCTTGAGCGAAGCTAGCAAACTAGAACAGATTTTGATAGTAAGTGTGGGATGCTGCTGTGGTTTGCAAATACCAAACATGTTGAAATAGCTTTGTAAAGGGATAAGGGAAAGACTCTGGAAGATTTGTGAAGAACTTGATAGAGAAGGGCCTAGAATGATTTGAACAGACTGTTGGTAAAAATGTGTATGCTAGACAGAAATGAGGCATGTATTATTGCAAACTGTAAGACAGGCAATCCATGTTTTAAGATGGCAGACAATCTGGCAAAATTGATGAGTGATTTTGACTGATAGGCAAATTTAAAAAGCTATAAACTTAGAAATTTAACAGCTAGATTTCCAAATTAAATGTTAAAAAGTGCAGTCTGGATTCTCCTTGCAGCTTATAATGAAATGTGACAAGAAAAAGATAAGAATTGAACTCTTGGGTACAAAGAAACCAGTAATTGATGATCTGGAAAATTCTGGGCTCCCAGGAAGGGAGACCCCAGAGAATAGTGCCCCATGTGAGAATTTAACCAAATGTGGAACCAGTCAGTCATTTCAGAAAATGTCAGGATTGGAAATAGAGTTATTCAGGAAGGATTTGTGGAAACTCCTGCTGTCTGATGGGCACAATCCTTGCTTGCTACAAAGAAAGCCAACAAGAGTGCTGTGGGACTTGTATAAAAGGAATTGCTGCCAGTCTCAACTGGGGGGGGGTGCAGAAAAGGGACAAAGTGAAAGTAAAATAATTTCAGGAGCAGAATTATGGAAGCAAAATTCCTGAGTCAAGAATCCTCAGGCCAGGAGAGCAGACCCACCCAAGTATGTGGAGAGGGTAAGTTTGACCCAAAGGCAGAAGAAAGGCCTTCCACCTTGGTGCAGTGAATATGTCCTTCAGCCTCAGACCTTGGAGAGTGCAACACCTTCCTTGGGTGATTGGGGAGAGTCTGGATGCCACCACATGGAGGGTTGAACATATTCTCTAGAAATGGCAGCGAGCCTGGTTGCAGCCCAGATGCTTGAAGAGGGTAGAGCCAAGAAAAAGGTGGTCTCCAAAAAGTCCCCTGCATTCAGACAGAGGCAAGCTGCTCCATGCATCCTTGGAAAGGGTGGCACTGCCACTTTCTAAAGCCCCAAAGATAAATGATTTTCAGACTTTGAAATTGAATGGCCATTGCCCTGCAGTTTTTCAAGACTGCTTGGGTCCAGTGATCCCTGTTTTCCTTGCAATCTCTCCCTATTGAAATGGCTATATATATCTTATGACTGTGTCTCCTTTTTATGTTGGCAGAAATGAATTTTTACACACCCAGAGCCAGAGGATAATGTTGATTTAGGACAGACCATGCTTGCATTTAACTTTGATAAGACCTTGTAATGGTTTAGATCTTGTATTACATTTGTATTGTTGCTGAAATAGTTTAAGGATTTCTGATATTGTGATGGAATTAATGTATTTTGTATATGGAAAAACACATGTCATTTTTAGGGTCCAGAGGGTGGAACATGCCATTTTGAAAGGAATATATGCCCTAGAGAAGCCATGCTTTAATCCTAATTAATCTTGTGGTAGGAACCAATTCTTCTAGTTCCTATTCAGCACTATTGTTTGGAAACTTGATTGGGTTGTCCTCATGGTAATGTGACTTACCCAATTGTAGGTATTAACCTTTGAACAGAGGGAGATGTGATTCCCCCCATTCCAGGTGGGTCTTCATTACTTTACTGAAATCTTTTAAATGAAGAAGAATTTTGGAGAAATCTTGAGAATCATGAGAACAACAGAGACATCAGAACTACAGAATCCACCAGTCAGCAATCTTTGGAGATGAAGAAGAATGCCCCTGTGGTAGTTTCATGAAGCAAGAGGCCTGGAGAGGAAGCTAGAAGGCATTGCCATGTTCACTATGTGCCTTTCCAGTTGAGAGAGAAACCCTGAAATTCATCAGCATTTCTTGAGTGCAGCTAGCAAACTAGAACAGTGTCACATTTATACATCACTGTGAGGGATACATTTGTTAAAAATTAAATATGGTGTCCTTGCTCACCTCATTCTACTGACGTGATGTTATCTTTCATTTTTATATTCATTACCAGTTTTCTGTGAAAGGGAAAATTAGAAATGAGTGTTAAATGATTTTTCCAGAGATAGTTATCAGAACAAATGGGAATAGATAAACTATTATTAAAGTGTCATAAGTAAATGAAAATTAATTTGGGTTATGTTTTCTTTTTATCTCAACATAACTATAATTTATTGTATCTGATATAAAGAATTATGTAAATGTGTGTGTGTGTGTTTGTGTGTGTGCATGTTTGGTTTGCTTAAGTTCCTGGGATACAACATACTATAAATGGATTGGTTTTTACAATGAGGATTAATTAACTTAGTTACTATTCTAAGGCCATGAAAATGTCCCAATTAAGGCATCAATAAAATGATACCTGAACTCTGAAGGCAAAACACTATCATCTGGTATAACTCTGTAATTGGAAGTTAAATGATGATGTCTACTGGTCATTCTCTCCAAGATTTCCTTGCTTCCAGATTCTGGCTTCAGTGGCTTCCTCTCTGAGCTTGTGTAGGTCCTTTATTAGCTTCTGCAGAGCTTTGCTCTATATGCTTCTCTGGACTTTTTCTGTTTTTATTCCTTCATAAAGGACTCCAGTAAAGGATTCAGACCCTCCTTAAGTGGAGTGGTCACATTGCATTTGAAGTAACTGAAACAAAATGTTCCACTTAGAGCAGGTCTGTATCATCAAGAATGGATTAAAAGAATATGGGCTTTTCTGGGGAATATAACAGCTTCATACTAGCAAAATCATTGCAAAAAATTTTAAATCATTTTTGTACTTTTTAAAATAAAGGTAAAATTTTAAAACACTTCATTTTGATTATAATTGAGGATCTTCCTTAATCATAAAAATTATGGCTTCATGTCTGATTGACATTCTACTAGATATTTTAAAACTTCTTCAGTCATTCTCCTATAATTGTACAATAGTTTTATTCTTGCATTAGAATATTTGGTTGAATTAATCATAAAATGTATGTAGGTGCTTTTCTTGAATCATTTAGTAAAATTCACAAGGTTCTCATTATTGATCATGTGATATGAAATTATTCCTCCAGAATATTTCATAATTTTTAATATATTTTATGTCAGCAAATATTTTCAAATTAATGAATTTCTGATTTTACAAGGATAGATTACATTTGATTCTTTAAGTTTATTCCAATTTTGATATCTGTCTCTAGTGCTCCCTTTAGTATTTCTTGAAGAGCTTGTCTCTTGGTCAAAAATTCTCTCAGTGATTTTTTTGTCTGAAAGTCCTTTAATTTCTCCCTCATTTTTGAAGGACAATTTTTCTGGATATAGAATTCTTAGTTGACAGTTTTTCTCTTTTAATAATTTAAATATATCATCCCACTGTCTTCTTACCTCCATGATTTCTGCTGAGAAATCGACACATAGTCTTGTTGGGTTTTCATTGTATGTGATGGATTGCTTTTCTCTTGCTGCTTTCAAGATTCTCTCTTTCTCTTTGACCTCTGACATTCTGATCAGTAAGTGTCTTGGAGTACGTCTATTTAGATCTATTCTCTTTGGGGTACACTGCACTTCTTGGATCTGTAATTTTAAGTCTTTCATAAGAGTTGGGAAATTTTCAGTGATAACTTCCTCCATTAGTTTTTCTCCTCCTTTCCCCTTCTCTTCTTCTGGGACGCACACAACATGTATATTTGTGAGCTTCATATTATCATTCACTTCCCTGAGTCCCTGCTCATATTTTTCCATTTTTTCACTATAGTTTCTGTTTCTTGTTAGATTTCAGATGTTCCATCCTCCAGTTCACTAATCCTATCCTCTGACTCTCGAAATCTACCATTGTACGTTTCCATTGTTTCTTTCGTCTCTTCTATTGTGCCTTTCATTCCCATAAGTTCTGTGATTTCTTTTTTCAGACTTTCCATTTCTTCTTTTTGTTCATTCCCTGCCTTCTTCATATCCTCCCTAAATTCATTGATTTGGTTTTTGATGAGCTTTTCTATGTCTGTTCGTATATTCTGAATTAATTGTTTCAGCTCTTGCATCTCATTTGAACTTTTGGTTTGTTCCTTTTACTGGGCCATATCTTCAATTTTCCTGGTGTGATTTGTTAATTTTTTGCTGGTCTTTAGACATTTAATTCTCTTAATTAGTTTATTCTGGAGATTGCTTTCACTTCTTTACCCAGGGTTTTCTTGCTGGATGAATTTGTGGTCTATTTGTTCTTTAATATTCAGTTCAGCTTTATCTGGACCTCTAGCTTAAGTATTGTTTAACAGAGGAGAATTTTTCAGTTCTTGTTTTCTTCTTTCTTGCCCTGCTTGTATGGTGCCTTTCCCCCCACACACTTAGGAGGGTCTACTTAGGTTTTATAGACCCCAGCCAGGTTTTCCCAGACCAAACTGGCCTCCTATCAGGAGGAAAGAGTCACCTGAATTGATTTTCCCTGAGGGTGAGACCCAGCAGGTTAAAAGACTTTCCTGTGAAGTCTCTGGGCTCTGTTTTTCTTATCCTGCCCAATATGTGGTGCTTGTATGCCTGCAGGTCCCACCCACATAAGATGATGCAGTATCTTTAACTTTGGCAGACTCTTCCTGTTGGGAGTGTGGTGGAGACAGGGGAGAGGTTGTAGGCTGGTTTTAATGGCTTCAAATTACCAAGCCCTGGGGTCTGAATTCTTTGAGGGAGGGACTGCACCTGAGTTGGGCTTCACCACTCCCCTGGGGAAGGAATAAGCCCCAGACAAGCCCTCAAACTAGCTTGTTTCTGCCTAGGCCTGGGGCAGTTGCTGCCTGAGAAGCCCTGCCGCTGTATCCAAAGGCAGCCAAGCCTTTGTAGAAACACAGCCACAAAAACCTCTGTTTCCTTCATTTTTTCTTCTTTTTCCATCAGCCCTGCCCCCTTGGTGCCAGGGCAAAAATGAGCAACCTCCACTATGACCAGGTTCACCTGAGCTGGAGGCCTATTTTTTAGTAGTCAGAATTTGTTAATTAATTCCACAATTTGGCATTTGGTTGGGCTCCACCCCTTCTGCTGATAAAGTCTCTTTCCTTCCCCTTCTGGGGAGCAGCCTGTGAGGGAGAGGCACTGGCCACCATGGCTTGGGGAACTCACAGTTCTGGGGGGGCTCACAGCTGGTCCAGCTGGTCCAGGCTGCAGTACACTGTGTGTCCAGTCACTGACGTGGCCCCAGGAGCTGTTCTGTACCGTTTTGGGTTATTTAGTAGTTGTTCTGGAGGATGAACTAAAATGCACACATTGTTAAGCCGACATCTTGACCCAGAAGTCTATTCCAATTTTCATTCAGTATTTTTTCACCATGGGGTATAACAGAGGGATTGTTGCAATTGATTGCTCACCATGCAGAGGAACATGCTTATTTACTGTTTACTGTTCTGTACTCTAAATCATCTATTCATTTATCTGTGGAGTCATAAAATGTATGGTTAACTTGAATGTGCTTTTTTTTTAAAATTTTTTTATTAACAAAAAAAGAAAAGGAATTAACACAACATTTAGAAATCATTCCATTCTACACATGCACTCAGTAATTCTTAGTATCATCACATAGCTGTATGATCATCATTTCTTAGTACATTTGCATCGATTTAGGAAAAGAACTAGCAAAACAGCAGAAAAAGATATAGAATGTTAATATAGAGAAGAGAATTAAAATAATAATACTAATAAAAATATATATATATAAAAAAGGAAAAGGAAAAAAAACAAAAACAAAAGATACAAACAAACAAACAAAAAACTATATTTCAGGTGCAGCTTCATTCAGTGTTCCAACATAGTTACATTACACTTAGGTATTATTTTCTGTCCATTTTTGAGTTTTTGTATCTAGTCCTGTTGCACAGTCTGTATCCCTTCAGCTCCAATTACCCATTATCTTACCCTGTTTCTAACTCCTGCTGGTCTCTGTTACCAATGATATATTCCAAGCTGATTCTCGAATGTCGGTTCACATCAGTGGGACCATACAGTATTTGTCCTTTAGTTTTTGGCTAGACTCACTCAGCATAATGTTCTCTAGGTCCATCCATGTTATTACATGCTTCATAAGCTTAGTCTGTCTTAAAGCTGCATAATATTCCATCATAGGTATATGCCACAGTTTGTTTAGCCACTCGTCTGTTGATGGACATTTTGGCTGTTTCCATCTCTTTGCAATTGTAGATAATGCTGCTGTAAACACTGGTGTGCAAATGTCCATCTGTGTCTTTGCCCTTAAGTCCTTTGAGTAGATACCTAGCAGTGGTATTGCTGGGTCATAATCCATTCTGCCATTCTATGTCTTTTGATTGGGAAATTCAGTCCATTAACTTTTAGTGTTATTACTGTTTGGATAATATTTTTCTCTAACATTTTGCCTTTTGTATTATATATATCATATCTGATTTTCCTTCTTTCTACACTTTACTCCATACCTCTCTCTTCTGTCTTTTCGTATCTGACTCTAGTGCTCCCTTTAGTATTTCTTGCAGAGCTGGTCTCTTGGTCACAAATTCTCTCAGTGACTTTTTGTCTATAAATGTTTTAATTTCTCCTTCATTTTTGAAGGACAATTTTGCTGGATATAGAAGTCTTGGTTGGCAGTTTTTCTCTTTTAGTAATTTAAATATATCATCCCACTGTCTTCTAGCTTCCATGGTTTCTGCTGAGAAATCTACACATAGTCTTATTGGGTTTCCCTTGTATGTGACAGATTGTTTTTCTCTTGCTGCTTTCAAGATCCTCTCTTTCTCTTTGACCTCTGACATTCTAACTAGTAAGTGTTTTGGAGAACGCCTATTTGGGTCTATTCTCTTTGGGGTGTGCTGCACTTCTTGGATCTGTAAATTTAGGTCTTTCATAAGAGTTGGGAAATTTTCAGTGAAAATTTCTTCCATTAGTTTTTCTCCTCCTTTTCCCTTCTCTTCTCCTTCTGGGACACCCACAACACGTATATTTGTGTGCTTCATATTGTCATTCAGTTCCCTGATCCCCTGCTCAAGTTTTTCCATTCTTTTCCCTATAGTTTCTGTTTCTTTTTGGAATTCAGATGTTCCATCCTCCAGTTCACTAATTGTAGCTTCTGTCTCTTTAGATCTACCATTGTAGGTATCCATTGTTTTTTCCATTTTTTCTTCTTTGTCCTTCACTCCCATAAGTTCTGTGATTTGTTTTTTCAGATTTTCTATTTCTTCTTTTTGTTCAGCCCATGTCTTCTTCATGTCCTCCCTCAATTTAATGATTTGGTTTTTGAAGAATTTTTCCATTTCTGTTTGTATATTCAGCATTAGTTGTCTCAGCTCCTGTATCTCATTTGAACTATTGGTTTGTTCCTTTGATTGGGCCATATCTTCAATTTTCCGAGCGTCATCCATTATTTTCTGCTGGTGTCTGGGCATTTGATCAGATTTCCCTGGGTGTGGGACCCAGCTGGTTGAAAGGTTTTTCTGTGAAATCTCTGGGCTCTGTTTTTCTTTTCCTGCCCAGTAGGTGGCGCTCGTGGCACTCGTCTGTCTGCGGGTCACACCAGTAAAAGGTGCTGTGGCTCCTTTAACTTGCCAATCTGAATCTCGCATTCGGCCCGGGAAACCGTGCATGGAGGGGGCGTCGCCGGCCACCACAGCTTGGGGGAGTGCCGGTCCAAATTGCCCAGCTGGCCTGAGACACCAAGCGTGGCGGGAGGGCCCCACTATCCAGTCAGACTGGGGAGCCACGTGCATGGAGGGGACCCCAGTCACCAGCCACCCCAGCCGGGAAAATGTGCGCCCCTTGGGTATCTCACCACAGCGGATTCTCCCTGCCCATTCAGCCATTCCAGAATGGGGTACACTGTCTTTTTGGTCTCTGTCATGGCTCCAGGAGCTGTTTCGCATTGTTTCTGTTTCTTTAGTTGCTGTTCTGGAGGAGGAACTAAGACCCGCGCATCTTACTAAGCTGCCATCTTTTCCGGAAGTCCCCGAATGTGCTTTTTTATGCTGTATGGTGAGGTCACATTTCACTATTTTCTATATGAGTATTCCATTATTACAGCACCATTTGTTGAAATGTTTGCTCATTCTGCTTCTTTTTGTTTTTTGGGAAGAGCACAGACTGGGAATCAAACTTAGGTCTCCCTCATGGCAGACAAGAATTCTACCACAGAACTACTCTTGTACCCCCTTGAATGTGCTTTCAAATGGTATAGATACTAATATCTACTCCATGTAAATTTTGTCCATCTCTTGGAGTCCCTTTAATTAATATTTTGTTAACTTTTTACTTAACAGAACTTCTAAGAATTATATAATTAAGTGTGTCATATTGTTTCCTTGTGATTTTTTATTACTTCAAAATAATAGTTATTAATCCATTGCATTTAATTCACATTATTTAACATCATTTTATATTGCATACACAAAGATGACTATCTGTGTACTGAGATCAAAATGCTTGTGAGATTTTTTTGCAATAGTCTTAAAGAAAAGCAGGAAACATTTTTCATGTATGCTGAAAAGTATTTCTCAATTAAGTCCATTTTTATTTGCTTAATATAAACAACAAATTCCATGTTTTTGAATAAAATATAAAACCATAGGAAGTTTAATAATTACCTTTCCATATCATGTAGTGCATATCATAACCCAAGAGAGAAATTGGCCTTAGTTTACACTATTAGCTGCTGCTCCATTTCTAACCTTCTCTAGTAAACATTTCTTAAGCATAGAATTTTCTTACTCAGCACAATATTCAAATTTGTTAAAAGAGAAAAACTGCCAACCAAGACTCCTATATCCAGCAAAATTATCCTTCAAAAATGAGGGAGAAATTAAAACATTCTCAGACAAAAAGTCACTGAAAGAATTCGTGACCAAGAGACCAGCTCTGCAAGAAATACTAAAGGGAGCATTAGAGTCAGATACAAAAAGACAGAAGAGAGAGATATGGAAAAGAGTGTAGAAAGAAGGAAAATCAGATATGATATATATAATACAAAAGGCAAAATGTTAGAGGAAAATATTATCCAAACAGTAATAACACTAAATGTCAATGGACTGAATTCCCCAATCAAAAGACATAGATTGGCAGAATGGATTAAAAAACAGGATCCTTCTACATGCTGTCTACAGGAAACACATCTTAGACCCAAAGATAAACATAGGTTGAAAGTGAAAGGTTGGGAAAAGATATTTCATGCAAATAACAACCAGAAAAGAGCAGGAGTGGCTATACTAATATCCAACAAATTAGACTTCAAATGTAAAGCAGTTAAAAGAGACAAAGAAGGACACTATATACTAATAAAAGGAACAATTAAACAAGAAGACATAACAATCATAAATATTTATGCACCGAACCAGAATGCCCCAAAATACGTGAGGAATACACTGCAAACACTGAAAAGGGAAATAGACTCATATACTATAATAGTTGGAGACTTCAACTCACCACTCATCAAGGGACAGAACATCTAGACAGAAGATCAGCAAAGAAATAGAGAATCTGAATATTACTATAAATGAACTAGACTTAATAGACATTTATAGGACATTACATCCCACAACAGCAGGATACACCTTTTTCTCAAGTGCTCATGGATCATTCTCAAAGATAGACCATATGCTGGGTCACAAAGCAAGTCTTAACAAATTTAAAAAGATTGAAATCTTACACAACACTTTCTCGGACCATAAAGGAATGATGTTGGAAATCAATAATAGGCAGAGTGCCAGAAAATTCACAAATACGTGGAGGCTCAACAACACACTCCTAAACAACGACTGGGTCAAAGAAGAAATTGCTAGAGAAATTAGCAAATACCTCGAGGTGAATGAAAATGAAAACACAACATATCAAAACTTATGGGATGCAGCAAAGGCAGTGCTAAGAGGGAAATTTATTGCTCTAAATGCCTATATCAGAAAAGAAGAAAAGGCAAAAATTCAGGAATTAACTATCCATTTGGAAGAACTGGAGAAAGAACAGCAAGCTAACCCCAAAGCAAGCAAAAGGAAAGAAATAACAAAGATTAGAGCACAAATAAATGAAATTGAAAACATGAAAACAATAGAGAAAATCAATAAGGCCAGAAGTTGGTTCTATGAGAAAATCAATAAGATTGATGGGCCCTTAGCAAGATTGACAGAAAGAAGAAGAGAGAGGATGCAAATAAATAAGATCAGAAATGGAAGAGGAGACATAACTACTGACCTCACAGAATTAAAGGAGGTAACAACAGGATACTATGAACAACTTTACGCTAATAAATACAACAATTTAGAGGAAATGGACGGGTTCCTGGAAAGACATGAACAACCAACTTTGACTCAAGAAGAGATAGATGATCTCAACAAACCAATCACAAGTAAAGAAATCGAAGCAGTCATTCAAAAGCTCCCTAAAAAGAAAAGTCCAGGACCAGACGGCTTCACATGTGAATTCTATCAAACATTCCAGAAAGAATTAGTACCAACTCTCCTCAAACTCTTCAAAAAAATCGAAGTGGAGGGAAAACTACCTAACTCATTCTATGAAGCCAACATTACCCTCATACCAAAACCAGGCAAAGATATTACAAGAAAAGAAAACTACAGGCCGATCTCTCTAATGAATATTGATGCAAAAATCCTCAATAAAATTCTAGCAAATCGTATCCAACAACACATTAAAAGAATTATTCATCATGACCAAGTAGGATTCATCCCAGGTATGCAAGGATGGTTCAACATAAGAAAATCAATTAATGTAATACACCATATCAACAAATTAAAGCAGAAAAGTCACATGATCATCTCAATTGATGCAGAGAAGGCATTTGACAAGATTCAACATCCTTTCCTGTTGAAAACACTTCAAAGGATAG
This sequence comes from Tamandua tetradactyla, assembly GCF_023851605.1. Classification (NCBI taxonomy): domain Eukaryota; kingdom Metazoa; phylum Chordata; class Mammalia; order Pilosa; family Myrmecophagidae; genus Tamandua; species Tamandua tetradactyla. The sequence goes on along the minus strand of NC_135330.1, from coordinate 94,799,963 downwards.
GAATACAAGGGAACTTCCTTAAAATGATAGAGGGAATATATGAAAAACCCACAGCTAATATCATCCTTAATGGGGAAAAATTGAAAACGTTCCCCCTAAGATCAGGAACAAGACAAGGATGTCCACTATCACCACTATTATTCAACATTGTGTTGGAGGTTCTAGCCAGAGCAATTAGACAAGAAAAAGAAATACAAGGCATCAAAATTGGAAAGGAAGAAGTAAAACTATCACTGTTTGCAGACGATATGATACTATACGTCGAAAACCCGGAAAAATCCACAACAAAACTACTAGAGCTAATAAATGAGTACAGCAAAGTAGCAGGTTACAAGATCAACATTCAAAAATCTGTAGCATTTCTACACACTAGCAATGAACAAGTGGAGGGGGAAATCAAGAAACGAATCCCATTTACAATTGCAACTAAAAGAATAAAATACCTAGGAATAAATTTAACTAAAGAGACAAAAGACCTATACAAAGAAAACTACAAAAAACTGCTAAAAGAAATCACAGAAGACCTAAATAGATGGAAGGGCATACCGTGTTCATGGATTGGAAGACTAAATATAGTTAAGATGTCAATCCTACCTAAATTGATTTACAGATTCAATGCAATACCAATCAAAATCCCAACAACTTATTTTTCAGAAATAGAAAAACCAATAAGCAAATTTATCTGGAAGGGCAGGGTGCCCCGAATTGCTAAAAACATCTTGAGGAAAAAAAACGAAGCTGGAGGTCTTGCGCTGCCAGACTTTAAGGCATATTATGAAGCCACAGTGGTCAAAACAGCATGGTATTGGCATAAAGATAGATATATCGACCAATGGAATCGAATAGAGTGCTCAGATATAGACCCTCTCATCTATGGACATTTGATCTTTGATAAGGCAGTCAAGCCAACTCACCTGGGACAGAACAGTCTCTTCAATAAATGGTGCCTAGAGAACTGGATATCCATATGCAAAAGAATGAAAGAAGACCCATATCTCACACCCTATACAAAAGTTAACTCAAAATGGATCAAAGATCTAAACATTAGGTCTAAGACCATAGAACAGTTAGAGGAAAATGTAGGGAGATGTCTTATGAATCTTACAATTGGAGGCGGTTTTATGGACCTTACACCTAAAGCAAGAGCACTGAAGAAGGAAATAAATAAATGGGAACTCCTCAAAATTAAACACTTTTGTGCATCAAAGAACTTCATCAAGAAAGTAGAAAGACAGCCTACACAATGGGAATCAATATTTGGAAACGACATATCAGATAAAGGTCTAGTATCCAGAATTTATAATGAGATTGTTCAACTCAACAACAAAAATATAGCCAACCCAATTACAAAATGGGAAAAAGACTTGAATAGACACCTCTCAGAGGAGGAAATACAAATGGCCAAAAGACACATGAAGAGATGCTCAATGTCCCTGGCCATTAGAGAAATGCAAATCAAAACCACAATGAGATATCATCTCACACCCACCAGAATGGCCATTATCAACAAAACAGAAAATGACAAGTGCTGGAGAGGATGCGGAGAAAGAGGCACACTTATCCACTGTTGGTGGGAATGTCAAATGGTGCAACCACTGTGGAAAGCAGTTTGGCGGTTCCTCAAAAAGCTGAATATAGAATTGCCATACGATCCAGCAATACCATTGCTGGGAATCTACTCAAAGGAATTAAGGGCAAAAACTCAAACAGACATTTGCACACCAATGTTTATAGCAGCGTTATTTACAATTGCAAAGAGATGGAAACAGCCAAAATGTCCATCAACAGACGAGTGGCTAAACAAACTGTGGTATATACGTACGATGGAATATTATGCAGCGTTAAGACAGGATAAACTTATGAAGCATGTAATAACATGGATGGACCTAGAAAACATTATGCTGAGTGAGTCTAGCCAAAAGCTAAAAGACAAATACTGTATGGTCCCAATGATGTGAATCGACACTCGAGAATAAACTTGGAATATGTCATTGGTAACAGAGTTCAGCAGCAGTTAGAAACAGGGTAAGATAATGGGTAATCGGAGCTGATGGAATACAGACGGTGCAATAGGACTAGATACAAAAACTCAAAAATGGACAGTACAATAATACCTAATTGTAAAGTAATCATGTTAAAATACTGAACGAAGCTGCATCCGAGCTATAGGTTTTTGTTTTGTTTTATTCTTATTATTATTACTTTTATTTTTTTTCTCTATATTAACATTCTATATCTTTTTCTGTTATAATGCTAGTTCTTCTAAACCGATGCAAATGTACTAAGAAACGATGATCATGCATCTATGTGATGATGTTAAGAATTACTGATTGCATATGTAGAATGGTATGACGTCTAAAAAAAAAAAATGGTCAGCACAATACTGCCTAATTGCAATGTAATTATCTTGGAACGCTGAATGAAGCTGCATCTGATCTATAGTTTTTTGTTTGTTTGTTTTGTTTTTTTTTCTCTTATATATTTTTGTACTTTTTATTTTTATTTGTGTTTTCTCTCTGTGTTATCACTTTATTTCTTTTTCTGTTGTAGTGCTATTTCTTTCTCTAAATCGATGCATATGTACAGAGAAATGATGACCATACACCTATGTGATGATATTAAGAATTACTGATTGCATATGTAGAATGGATTGATTTCTATTGTTGTGTTAGTTAATTTTTTTAATTAATAAAAAAAAGAAAAAAAAATAACTCTATCAGTGTCACAGTCCATGAGACACACCCTGACTACATGTACACTTAATGTAATCAGGACTCAGATGCTCTAAATGGATTTGCCAGATGCAATTTTAAACCCTCATAAAATGCTGAAGAATAAAGAGATATTTCACATTCTGAAAGGCCATTTAAAAGTGCATATTACTTAATTTATTCAATAAATACTTGTGAAAGAATTCTTTAAACCAAGAAATACAAATTCAAGGAGAAGGGAGAGAATCAGGCACACACACACTATGGAAAAAGACCTAGAATTTTCTACAGGAAATCTGGATTTAAAACTAAGGTAAAATGCCAAGTGTGAAATTTATATGGACATAAATGTTGGGATTAAAGATGGTCATATTACTTAGATGGAGAATCAAAATAGAATAAGGCAGAGGCCACAAGATAGGTTTAGGATCCTAACTCTGAAAGGAAACAGGAAGCCAATTTTTTACTTAAATTTTCTCATTTTGCAGGGAGAAAATAAATTAAAATTTGAGGGCATACAAATGTACTTGATATTTTCACAGTGTCCTCAAGCAGAATTAAAATGTTTGAGTGGAAATGAACAATTTTCCTTTTTATAATCTTTTATAATTCCCCAATTTTAGTTTTATTTTGTCTGAATATTACTGCATAACTTTACTAGAAAAAATAGGTTAGAAAAACTGAGCTTTGAGGGAAAAATCAATTGTTTTTAGCTTTTTAAGGCTTATATTTCCAGGCCCAGCAAAATGTTGCATTTCTGATGTCTTCCTCCAGCATTTAAACACTGAAACCATAAAAAAATGAAGAGAACAGAAGAGAAAGTAGCTTTATTTTACTAAAATAAATGGAAATATTGTGTTTGTGACTGCCTCCACATTTGCAAAGATAGATGTTTCCCATGTTGAATCACAAACTCTAAGGTAGTGGATATCACTTCCATCTGCATTTTTAAATTATCAGGGGGGAGTAAAAATACTGATTAGATTCTGATTTAATTGTTCTGGTTTTGCTCTTTGCCTTCACTGGTTCAAAATATCCTCAGGTGATACCAATAAGTATCAGTTTTGGGGAACTCATTCTGTAATCAGCACAGACCTGCCTTAGGACATTGCCATTCACAGTGAAGGGCCATGGGCCAGGAAAACCAATTAGTACTGGGAGCTCAGCAGCAAAATGTAATCAAAGGCTTCATCAGAGCAATGTGGAATGAAGGTCCTCATTCTAACAAGATCTCTAGGAAAACATAGGCCCACATAAAGATGAGAAACACTGGTTCTGAACTGCCTTTTAGATTCAACACCATGAATGAAATCTGTGCCAAAAAATTCCTTACTACCTTGCCTCATTCAGTTCATAAACAAATACATCTCTGCAGAAAAAGGAAGACATTGCTAATTAAGGTTATCCTTTTTCTTCATTTTAAGAGTTGAAGTTCCCCTCTCCTATGTTCTAAGCCACTCATTTTCCAAAAGTATTATCCTGCTGTCTTGATTGGTTCAAAATGAAGTGATCTCAGCTTAAAATATTGAATAATGTAGCAGAGCATTGACAAGCTACAATGTGCTGCCTTGTCCACATTTTCACTCCCACTTTTTGAAGGTAACTCTTTCTAATTATTTAATTCATCTGATGTATATCTAGAGATGTTGACTGTGCATGTTCATTTTAAAATTTTCTATTTCCCAATTTTTATTCAACTTATTGCCTTCTTTATGGCACTCCTACAAAATATCTGCTGACTTCTGAACTCTACAATATTCCAAAACTATTATATCGCAAATTATATGAATTAATTGTTTATATCATTATCAATACAGTATTATTCTTAGGTTTGTCTTTGTAAAATTTCTTGCTTATATGATTATTTTCTTGGAAATAATAATGCATTATATTCTCATTTACTTCATTTATTTTCATTGAGTATTTCTGACCTTAATTTTCCAAAAGGCTCCTACATCATTCACGTTTTGAAGTTTCACCTAGGTTAACTAATCTCAAATCTACTATGACCAAACTCTGCCCCTACATGTGTCTTTTGAGACATGTGTCACAGTCAAATCCCAGCTTCACATGACTTTTATTACCAAGAAACAAGGGGGTTGATTTTCATCTACATTTCTCTTTTTACTTTTCTCAGTTTTCACTGCTTTCCTGTGAGATTGAAAGATGTATTTTTAATTACTATCAAAACCTAAGTATGAGAATCAATTTTGTATACCTATTTGTACATTCCAGACACATGAAAGTGATTTAATACTTTTAAATCAATTATCTATCTATACAATAAAATCATATTAAAATTTACATCAGCTATCCTGAGGAAATTGCCAACTTTGTTCTGAAGATTTTTTGAAAGACAAAATTCCAAGAATACATCATCATTTCCATTTTTTGGTGCATACCTCCAAGTGGAATTTCAGGGTCATATACTAATTCAATATTTAACTTTCTGAAGAACTGCTAAACATTTTACATTCTGTTTTTTTTTTTGCTAAAGTTGATGAAATGTAATATAAAAGTAAAGACAAATGGGTTGGACTTTACAATGGGGATTTATTGATTTATTTAAGTTTACAGTTCTGAGGCTGTGAAAGATGTCTAAATCAGGGCAGCAACAGGGCTTCTTCTAGAATCACCACCACAATGAGAAACCATTTCACACCTAGGGAATTCTGTTAGTAAAATAAAAAATAGTAGTAATAATAAAAGAATAAGAAAATAAATGTTGGTGGAGTTTCAGAGACATTGGAGCCCTTGTAAACCCAAGACTGGGACTCCTCCTCACCAAGGAAGGCACAAGATAATGTCTACTGGTCCTTAGCTCCTGGATTTAATTGCCTACAACCTCTAGCTTTTCTCTCTCAGTTTCTCTGTGTATTTTTCTGTTTCTCTGTGTCCTTTATCCTGTTATAAAGGACTCCAATAAGAAGATTAAGCCACACCCTGAGTGAATAGGTCACATCTCAACTTAAGATTCTACTCACCAAAAGATCCTAGTCAAAATAGATCCACACCCATAATGGGTCTATACTGACAGGAATGGATTAGGTGATTTTTTTGGAGCATTGTGGTATCTGGGGTATAGGCAATTTCAAACTATCACAGTTCCTTCCAACATTTTACAAGGGTTCCAATGTCTCTGCAACTATTGGATATGTGGTCTCCAAATATTTTTATCACTTTGCAGATCATCTTTTCAATTTCTTGATAATATCCCTTTATATATAAAAGTTTTTTGTTTAGATGAAGTCCAATTTATCCATTTTCCTTTGTCTCCTGTTCTTTTGGTGCCATATCAAAGAATTCATTGCCAAATAATATCTTGAAATTTCCACAAGTTTTTTTTGAAGAATTTTATGATTTTAGCTTTTTATTTAGGTGATCGTCAGCTGTTGAGTTAGTGTTTTTTGCATATAATGTGACAGATGAGTCCAACTTCATTCTCTTTAACTTGGATATGCGGTTTTTCCAGCTCCATTTGTTGAAGAAAATATTTTTCTCATTGAAGGAACCTAGCATCCCTTGTCAAAAATCAACTGGCCTTGCTTGGGCAGTGGTGGCTCAGTGGCTGAGTTCTCACCTGCCATGCCTGGGACTTGAGTTTGATTCCCAGTGCCTGCCTATGAAAAAAAAAAATCAACTGGCCTTATTTCTGGACTCTCAATTCTATTCAGTTGGCTTAGAGATCTATCTTTATATCAGTACTGCACAGTTTTATTAGCGTATCCTCAAGTTTTGAAATCAGGGAGTATGAGTCCTCCAACTTTTTTCAAGTTGATTTTGGTTGTATGGGGCCACTTAATTTCATAGGATCTCAGCATCTGAAAGAAATGGCTCTTGTAATATTGATAGGGGGTGTATTTGGGAATTAGTCACATATTAACAATATCAGGTCTTCCAATCCTAATGTCATTCCATTATTTACATCTTCTTTTATTTCTTTCAGCAGTTTTCTTTTGTACATGGTGGTTTCCATGTACAAATCATTCACCCAATTGGCTAAGATTACTCTAAGATATTTTTCTTCTTATAAATATTATTTTAAATTGAATTGTTTCAAAATGACCTGTTTAATTTTTAAATGTTAATTTTATACCCTAAGATTTTTCTGAATCAGTACCTGTGTTAGTTAGATTCAGTTGTCATCTTGGCCAGGTGAGCATACCTAGTCTTGTTGCTGCGGACATAAGCCAATGGTACATGAACCTCATCTGTTGCTAATTATATCTGCAGTCAGCTAGGAGGCGTGTCTGCTGCAATGAGTGACCTTTGACTTAATTGGCTGGTGCTTAAATGAGAGATCGCAATGTATCACAGCTAAGCAGCTCAGCATTCCTCATCTCAGCACTAGCAGCTCAGCCCAGGCCTTTGGAGATGCAGAAAGAAGTCACCCCGGGGAAAGTTGTTGGAACCCAGGGGCCTGGAGAGAAGACCAGCAGAGACCATCTTGTCCCTTCCACGTAAGAAAGAACCTCAGTGGAAAGTTAGCTGCCTTTCCTCTGAAGAACCAACAAAATAAATCCCCTTTTATTAAAAGCCAATCCATCTCTGGTGTGTTGCATTCTGGCAGCTAGCAAACTAGAGCAGTACCTTTCTTGTGCTCTTTGGTATTATCTACCTGGAGGATCAGATCACCTGCAATTAGAGTTAATTTTACTTCCTCCTTTCTGTGATGGTCAGGTTCTGGTGTCCACTTGGCCAGGTGATGTGCCCAGTTGTCTAGTCAAGCAAGCACTGGCCTGATCATTGCTGAAAGTGTATTTTGTGGCTGGCTGATATGCTGAAAGGCTGGATTATTAAATCATCAGTCAGTGGATTGCATCTGCAGCTGATTACATCTGCAACCAGCTAAAATGTGTTCCCTCAATGAGATAATTCAATCAGTTGAAGTATTTTAAGGAATAAGAGAGAGTCTTTAACTGCTTCTTCAGCCAGTGATCCTCTCCTGTGGAGTTCACCCAGACCATTCATCAGAGCCAACAGCTTCACAGCCTGATCTGCAGATTTTGGACTCTTCCATTTCTGTGGTTGCATTAGACATCTTTATAAATGTCATATTTACAGATCTCTCCTGTTGGTTCTGTTTCTCCAGAGAACCATGAATAATACATTTTCCAATTTGGGTGATATATAACTTCTTTTTTTCCAATTACTTTGTTAGTCTTCTGTACAATGTTGAGCAGTGTTGATCAAAAAAGCATCCTTGTCTTGTTCCTGATTTTAGTAGGAGAGATTTCAATCTCTTACAATTGGTTAAGATGATAGTGCATGTTTTTCACAAATGTCCTTCATTCTTTTGAAGAAGTGAACTTCTGTACTTTTTTAAAAGTGTGTTTTAGTCATGACAGTGGTGAATTTTTTCAAATTACTTCCAATTCAGTTAAGACATTTTTTCTTTTCATTGTATTAATGTGGTGTGTTATATCTACTGAATTTCACACATTGAACCACCCTTCCATTCTTCAAATATATAAATCCTTTCATTTTTCAAAGAATTTGACAGGAGTTGGTATTAGTTCTCTCCAAATATTTGGTACATTTCACCAGTGAATCTGATTGTTCCTGTACTTTTCTTTGTTGGGAGTTTTGTATTACCTATTCAATGTTCTGTCAAAGATCTGGTGAGATGTTTCATTTCATCTTGAACCAATTCTGACAATTTACATGTTTCTAAGAATGCATCCATTCTATCTGGATTATACAGATATTTAAGTACAATTGTTCATAGTATTTTCTTCCAATAATTTTTATATTTTTAATTCTGTAAGGTGCTGATAATGTTCCCACTTTCATTTCTGATTTGTTTTTGGTGTTCCATCATTGTATAAATGTTGTAAGTCTGCTAAAATTCTATCAATTTTGTTGATTTTTCATGCAAAAACCTCTGAGTGTGTGGTTTATTTGGCTTTATTCTGTGTTCCATTTATCTCAACTCTATTATTTATGATTTCCTTCTTCCTTTGGTATGTGGGCTTACATATTTAATCTATTCTACTTCATTAAGGTAAAAATTTATTTCTTTTAATGATCTCATAGCTTTCTTTTTTAAATGTCAGCATTTGCACTTATAAATATGCCACTTAATATCACCTTCACCACAACCCATGGGTTTTGACGTTTTTTCACCTTTGCTTTCAATAATTTTTTAATTTTCATTGTGGTTTATCCTTTTATGTATTGTTGTTTAAGAATGTGTTTTTTAATTTATACACATTTACAAATTTTCTTATTTGACTTATTGATTTCTAGTTTCATTTTATTAATGCTATAAAACAGATTTTGTACAATTTCAATCCTTAAAATTTGTTTATACATTTTTATGACTTAACATATGGTCTCATCTTTAGAAATTAGATAGAAATTACATCTATCTCCTGCTGATTCTGTTTGTGCAATTATAAGAATTACAAGAATTGATGATTTTTACAGTCCATATACAATCAACATTCAGTGATAGCTAAAATCATCATCCCTAAAAAAGGATTTCCTTCTCAGTGATAATACCCTCCATCAGTTCAATCTGAAATTTCAAACTTGCTCTTTCTTTATTTTTCCCACAAAATATGTTATATCCCTATATTCTTCTTTGACAGTCTTACCCAATATCATGGTTTTTACTTTCACCTCCAGACAACTGACATTAGAATGTACTCCATCCTTCTGCTATGAATCTCCCGTTCCACATTTCCAGGTATCATCTGGAACTTTCACTGAGACAGAGATTAAAGAGTCAGCTTTAAGGTCAGGCTTCATGTGTCAACATTTCAACTCTGCCACTTACTGGATGTTCAGTATTGGTGAAGTTGACTAACATCACCATCTTACTTTCCTAATACATACAAAGGCTTGATGTGAAGAGTACATAATTTATGTAAAGCTCATATAACTAAGCCTGATCAGAGTAATAATTCAATAAATGTTAGATACAATTTATAATTATTATCCCATATCTGTATTTCTTCCTATATAATCTTAATTATATATTTGTCCAATTACTAAAAGTAAGAAGTTAGGAAACTCTTTTTAGTGCCTCAGAAATATAATCATTGGCCAAGTCTTGCCAGATGTTTCTGCAATATAGTTTTATATCAGCTCACCTTTCCTTTCCACTACCATAATAAGGCCCAAGGTCTTCTTACCTTCCAACTGGACTGTTTCACCATATTTCTAACTGGTTTCCCTTGTTTTGGTTTCTTGAATTCTACTCACTTCAATTGTGGGAAGCCATTCACCTTTTCCTAAAGCACATATAAAATTATATCATACCACTACTTTAACCCTTTCATTCTTTGCTACATTCTAAGAAATTAAATTCAGAAAACTTAGATAAAATTATATCACACCACTACTTGAACACTTTCAATCTTTGTGACTTTCTAAGAAATTAAGTTCAGAAAACTTAGTTTGATATTCAAAACATATTCCTTGGTAATAATAACCCTCCATACCAATCTTATCTACTCAAAAAATAGACAATATTCTAGGCAAATTAAACTATTGGCAGTTCCCAACCTAGTCTACTTTTCCATTTGAATTACCCCAATAAATGAATTTAATTTGCCAATTAGTTGAAATGATATGTCCTCCTTAATTTCACAGTCTAAAGTTTCCTCTTCCTCCATGAAAAGAAAGAAAGGATGTGGAACTCCAGGAATTGCAAAGTGTGGAAGTCTGCAAATCTCCCCAAAATGTAATGATAAAATTGAACAACTGATGAAACAATTTATGGTTCTGAAAACTGACCAAAGACAATCAACAAATTGAAAAGCATTTATACAAGAAAAACTACTGAACATCAAATAAGAAAATGGAGAATCTATGGCATTTAGCTTGGAATTCACTCATCCCCCAACTTCACCAATCAGTTACACTGGAAAATCAAGAGCTTCCATATCAAAGTGGGGTCATTCAGTTTTTGAGTGTTATATGGAGAAAACTTATGAGTCAGGGCATTGTTGAAACCATAACAATCTTGATATCAAATAATCAGAAAAGGTCATGTCAGAAAACCTGAGGTTGCAATACAAGTTTGGTCAGGCAACAGACCAGAAAACTAGTCAGAAACTTACAAGGGGATCTGGAAAATCAAAAATCCACAATGAGTCTTGATAAACTCCCATAAATCCATGATGGTCTAGGAAGATGTACATGCAAACAAAGCTATGCACATATTCAGGAAAGACTTAAGAGGGTTTTAGCTAGTTAGACACTCCAGATTCAATATAATGCTTTACACAATCATGGAGATGTGAACTGACCCCTCAGAATGCAAAAGCCAGGGCAGACTTAACTGCTTGATTTTTGAGTAAGTCCCTCCACTCACTCATAGATGCAACAAAGAATAGAAGACTTACTGACTCAAGACATCTAAATGCAAGCTCTGAACAATCACTGCTGACCAGTATGCTATGGTAATTCAGAAGAAATCCTTAAGAAACAAGACTTAACAATAAAAATATAACAAACAAAAACAAAAATAAGCAGACATGCCAGTGGTCACAGACTGTGGGGAGATGGTTTCTCCAGGGTAGGCCATCAAGCAAACATTGAAACAAAAACAAACAACAACAAGCACTGAGAAAGATCAGACTCCAGAATCGCAACACTATGATGTCAATAAATGTCCAGGCTTCAACAAAAACAGGAAAAAAACAATCAATAGAAACTACCTCTGAGGCAAACCAAGTGTTAAGGATCAGCAAACAAACATTTCAAACAGCTATTATATGTTCAAGTAACATATTTATAATGGTAATTGTACCTTAAAAAGTAAAGGAAATATGATTGCATTGCTTGATGGGTAAAAGTATTAATAAATAAAAATTCTAAAAGAGAACCAGAGAAATTTTAGAGTTAAAAATATATAATTTAAATGAAAAATTCACTAGTGGGACTCAATAGCATATAAGAGCAGGTAGAAGAAAGAATCAACAAATGAAGGTAAATCTATAAAAATCATTCAAACTGAACAATGAGAAAAAATAAAGATGAAAAGACCTCAGATTAATATTAAAAATATTAATCCACACATCTGAGAAGCCCAATGAACTCATTTTAAGATAAAGCACAGAAATTCATTCCTGGACTCATCATAGTCAAATTTTTGAAAGACAGAGAAAATCTTGAAAGGAACAAGGAAAACACAACTTATCATGCATAAAACAACCACAAAAAGTTAACAACTAATGTTTCATCATATTCATATGAAGGATATTTAAATATGAAATAGAAACTGCCAATGAAGAGTTTATATCCAACCAAACTATCCTTCAAAATTGAACTCAATAAAAAGATAATACCAAATAAGCAAAGACTGAGTAATCAATTGTCAGCAAATGTGTCTTAGAACACTAAAGGAAGTCCTTCTAGCTGAAGGGAAGTGAAATCTGATGGTAACGTGAACCCAGATAAAGAAATAAAGAATGACAGAAATGATAATTATCATGGTAAATATAAAAGACAGTATATACATTTTACTTTCTCTTTTCATTGAATTAACTTATTTGAAAGAAAACTGCATGAACAATAACCTCATAAGTGTATTGTTGGGTTTATAACATATAAAGACAATAACAGCACAAAGAAGGATAGAGAAAATGGAGTTATTAGAGCAAAAATTCTATATTTTACTGGAATTAAGTTAGTATTAATCAGAAGTAGACTGTACTAAATTAAGATGAATGTTTTAATCTAGTAATAAAATAATTCATAAATATGTAGTACAAAAGTGAACAAAGGAATCATAATGCTATTTAGAAGTTATCTGTTTAAGATGAAAATAGCATAAAGGATATGAGACATAGAGAAAAAAATACCAGTGAAATTCCAACCATCAAAATATTTATTACATGGCAATAGATTAAACAGAAGGCACACATTGTCATGCTGGATTTAAAATAAAAAGATGTAATCATATGCCATCTATCAGAGAAAAACTCTAAATTCAAATACACAAATAAGTTGAGAGTAAAAGGATGGAATGAATGAGAACAGTTACCATAAAAGAATAGCCTGGCTCTACATATGTCAGAAATAGGGACTTAAGGGCAAAAGAGATTGCTATAACATAAAAGGACACAGTGTAATGGTAAAGGGTCAATTCATCAGAAAAATTTAATAACTGTAAATACATAAACATAACAACTGAGACTCAAAGACATGAAGTAAATCTTCATGACAGAATTGAAAAGAGAACATACAATTCAATAATAAATACTAGAGAATTTAATAATGCACTCTCAGTTTTTAATAGAATAAATTGGTTGAAAATCAACAAGTATATAAAGAATTTAACTCTATCAACAGCTGATGCCCATTATTTTCAAGCACAGACCCAGAAAAGACCATGTACTGGGTCCTAAAACAAATCTCAAAAGATCTAAAATGATTAAAGCCACATAAAGCTTATTCTCCAATGCCAACGGAATAAATTAGAAACCAAGGAAAGAAAGAAATCTCGGAAGTTGACAATATTCAAAATTTAAGCAACACATTTTCAAATAATGTATTGGTCAAAAATGAATCACAAGGGAAATTTTAAGAAGTATTTTGAACTAAATGAAAACAAAAACATGTCAAACAAAACAGAAAAAAGCAGTGCTTAGAGCAAAATTATCACTTTAAATGTCTATTTTAGAAAAGAAGAAATATCCCAAACCAATAATCTAAGTTTGTAATTTAAGATACTAGAAAAAGAAGAGCAAACTAAGCACAAATCAAGTTTGTTTATTGTTATCAACATTAGCGTGAAACTGATGAAACAGAAAAAAGAAATCCAATGGAGAAAAAAGGCAATAAAAAATTTTCTGTGAAAAGATAAAAAACATTGATGAGCATTTAATTAAATTGACAAAGAAAAACTGAGCGTACTCATGAATTACCAAAATCACAAATGAAAAGGAAAACAGCACTACCAAACAAGACATAAAAGGATTATTAAGAAATACTATCAGAAATAATATGCCAGCAGATCAGATGAAATGGACAGATTCCCAGAAAGACATTCTATCAAAATTGCCTCAAGAACAAAGATAATCCACATAGACTAAAACAAGTAAACAAATTGAATTAGCAATTAAAAATCTTACCACGTAAAACCTCCAAGCCTCAATGGCTTTTACCCATGAATTCTATTAGACATCTGAAGAAGAAATAACATCTATCCTTAGTAAACTATTTCAGAAAACAGAAGAGAGGGCCATACTTTTCCACAGATTCTGAGGTCATTAGTACCTTAATTTGAAAGCCACACAAATGTATCACAAGAACAGACTATGATAGAACAATATATCTCATGAATACTGAGGCAGGAATCTTCAAAAAAATATTAGCAAACCAAATCTACCAATGTACAAAAAGCAATTTACAATATGACCAATTGGGCTTTATTCCAGGCCTACAAAGTTGGTTTACATCTGAAAATCAATTAATTTACTATACCATATCAAAAGAGTAAAGAACAAAAAACCCATGAACATCTCATTAGATAAGAAAAAGCATTTGACAAAATTCAGCACCAACTCATGATAAAAATGTCAACATTAAAAGGGTATTTATGGAAAATGTACAGCTAACATCATATTTAAATATAAAGGACTAAGATTAGGAATAGAGAAGGTTTTCTGCTCTAAAAGTTCTGTTAACTACTGTACTGAATCGAGGTTCTAATCAATACCAATGGAAGAAAAAGAAATGAAATTCATCTAGATTTTAAAATGAAGTAAATTTGTGTTTATCTGCATAATATGACTTGAAGAGAAAATCTTAATGGATCCAAAAAAACTTCTAGAACTAACAATTGAGTTCAGCAGGGTTATCATTTACCCAATCAATAAATAGAAAATGAATTTTATTTTTGTAATTAAAAGGAACATCTGAAAATAACATTTGGGAAAGAGGTTTATTCACAATATCATTAAACTCAATAAAGAATTTTTTGAAAGAAAATTAACAAGAGAAGTACAAGATTTGTAAACTAAAACTGAAAAAATATGGCCATGAAAGATTAAAGCAGATTTAAATAAATGGAGATACAATTGCTTTGCTAGTGATTTTGAAGGCTCAATATTGTGAAGATGGCCATCCTCTCCAAACTATCTATAGATTCAACAGAATTCTTATCAAGTTCCTTGAAACCTGTTTTGCACAAATTGAGAAGCTAATCTTGACATATTATTCTGAGGTAGAACCTTATGTTCAACTGATTTTTCAATAAAGACAACAAGATAATTTAATGATGGAGAAATAATCTTTTCAGCAAACTGTTCTATGTAAATTGCATATTCACATGCAAAAGCATCACCTCACAACAAACTCAAATATTAATACAAAATTACTCATAGTCCTAAATTTAAGAGCTAACTCTATAAAAATTTTAGAAGAAAAGAGGAAAAAATATTGATCTTACATTATAGTTATTAGAAACAATACCAAAAGCAAGAACCTTAATAAAAAGTTGCTAAAGAGGATTTCAACAAAATTAAAGGAGATGCTATTAATAGCATCTAGGAAGACACTTTGAAGAAAGTAAAAATATTTGTATATTACATATCTGATAAAGAATTTTTATCCAGAATATATAAATAGTATTTAAAGTGAAATAATAGCAAGTCAAAAATCTAATTAATAAATGGCTCTAAGATTTGAAGAAATACTTCAAAGAAAAAATATAGATGGCGGTTCAACATCATTAATTAGGGAAACACAAATTAAAACCTCAATGAGGCACTACTTTATGCTCTACAAAATTGGCAAGGATATGAAGCTCCTGGGACGTTCATACATTGCCAGTGGCAGTATAAAATGGTACACTCTGAAAAAAAGTTGGGTTGTTTTTAAGGAGTTAAGCATTAGTTTACCACACAACCTAGTAATTCCCCTCTTAGATAACTAACCAAGCAAAATGAAATATATATACCCAAAGACTTTTATAAAAATATTCATAGCAACATTTTTCTTAATAGCCGAAAAGTGGAAACAATCCAAAGTCCTTCAAATGCTAAATGGAGAGACAAAATGTGACATTCCTACAATGAAATACTATCCATCATTAAATGAATGACCTCTTGATAGATGCTACAAAATGCATGAAATTCAAAAACATTATGCTAAGTGAAAGATGCCAGATATGAAAGACTCTGGAATTATATAATTTCACTTACATGAAATGTGCAGAAAAGACAAATCTATGAAAACAGATTTGTGGTTCACTGAGGGTGGTATGGTAATATTGGTTACAAATTGCATGAGGGATCTTTGGGTGATGGAAATGTTCTAAACAGGATTGTGGTTACATAGCATTATAAGTTTGCTAAATATAATTGAATTGCACACTTACAATGAATAATTTAATGTCATGCAAGTTATACTTCAATTTTTATAGAATTTTAAATAATTAAGATAGTGGGGGAAAAGTTCTGGAGGAGATGAGTCCTCAAAACTGGATACCCTCACTATGGTAGGCAGGAACAGTGGGAAACCACTATAATAACATGTTGAAAGTGACAGGTATATTGATTATGCTAAGGGTTAAGCTGCTGTAAAAGCACAACCCAAATAGAATGGGATTAAATAAAATATATTTGTATTACTCTCACACATGGCAGTCGAGCCAGAATAGCTGTGCTCTACAGAAGATCCAAGTTTCCTCTCTCTTGTTGCTTTGCTTATCTGCGTGGTCAAAGCTAGATCACTGTATGCCAATATTCCAGCTCTGGAAAGGATGCAAGTTTAATCCTGAGCAAGGGGCTCATCATTAAGTTGGAGATGACTTTAAAATTGTGTCCACTTCTACTCACATCCCATTGGTCTTCATATAACTAGAATGAAAGCTGGGTGGTGTAGTTCTATTTGGGTTGCCATAAACCCACTTACAACTGTTATTGTGTAAGAGGGAAATGATATGATTTTTAATATAATTTTATTAGAGTGGGTGAAAAATGTATTGAAATTATGATAACCAATAATATTGATAATCCACATGAACAGTTGATATTGATAACTCCCAGCATTAAATACATAGCAGATGTGGGTCATTAGGCTGTCTTCTTGAGCCTAATGACACAGATTCTGCATAGGAAGAGGAAGGCAAATGTACTGCCTCTGTAGTATGTGAAAAGGGGTAGCTGGGCACTAATCCTGGAGCTGGATTTCAGATTTGGAAATCAACCTACAAAATGAATTTACAAAAACAGGGCAGGCCTGGAGATATAAGTGACTGAAGATACTTGCTGGGCTAAACTTAGACAGTATTCCAGAAAATAAGGTGAGTACACAATGAATGGAAATCAGGTATAAATGTGGTTCTGAGAAAACAGAAGAATTCCAGTTATGAGTACCACTACCAGAGCTTATTGCACTCTCTGCCTTCCTCATTGATATCTACCTTATTTGCTCCCTTTCATCTTTCAGGTGAATGCTGAAAAGCCATCCTCCTCTGAGCACTTCATTTCAAATGAGACCCCTCATTTATCATCTCAAACTCCCTTATGCTCCTGCATTTTTTTCCATACCAACTATTAAGCCTGAAATTATATATACTATTTCATCCTTATCTGGAAGGTAAATTCCAAGACAGAAGCTAATGTGTGTTAGTCACAGCTACATCATCAGTAAACATTTAATAAATTTTTGTTGAAGTAATTTAATAAAGGAACACAGATAGGTTAGCAATGTAGCAGGGTTAGCAAAAAAAACTGAGATGATGTTAAATTAACTTAAATGGATTCTAACATTTGATATCAAATATTAGAGTCATTCTGGGCCTGTGAGGGATAAGTAAGTATTGTTGAAAGGGGAAAAACCAGGAATAGGAAACCAACAACACCCATACTCCTTGAAATCCCATAACACTTTGTCTTTAGTGCTATTGAGGACTTCATAATTTATAGTATTTTGCATAGTGATTGTTTATACCTGTTATTTTTATTTATGTCTGTTACTTGTTAAATGTAAGATTCTTAAAGCTAGAATCCACATCTGATGCATCTGGGTATCCCTCTCAGCACTACTAGAGTATTTTTCAAATGGTAAGCACTCAGTAATATCTACTTAGATGGAAGAATAAATAATAAATAAATAAGAAAATATATTGATTTTCACCAGTATCAGAGCATTTTTTTTAATTCAGAGTAATCAAGCTTCAATGGCTGCTTGTGATGATCAGATCAATACCTTTAAAGGTACAGCATTGACCCTCTCACTAAAGACAAAGAGTGAACATAGACTATGCACACATAAGAACCTCAACCAGTGATACCATTCATCTTTACCTACTTCTATCCAACTCAGGAAACAATCTGTGTTCTCATGTAGGAGTACAGTGCTGCGACACACTCAGATCTCACAATGCCAAATGTGTAGGAAAAAATCCTTTGAGAACATTACTTGATGCATATGCATAACACTTTTTATACAATAAAACTGGGGTGCTTGTCTCTATAATGTGAAAAGCAGTTACTCTGCTGTATTATGTGAAATAATTACTTTTACAATATCACTTACTCTTAAAATACGGTGAAGGCATTGTGCCTTTGAAGCAGCATCTTTGAGCACAAATCATTTTCATTACTTATGTTACATTTTAAAAGAAATTCTCAGACTTTGCTATATGAAGACTGATGTCATTGTTAATGCTTTTATTACTTTTTCATTTTACTTGATGAATCATGACTCCCCCATGTGGAATTCACTATTCTACCAGTTGCCTTCGAAAGAAGTGACTTTGAAGCTGGGAACAGGGTACAGATCTTGGCAGCAAAAGTTTCCATTTGTGTCTTTGTGGACTGATGTTCCCGTTCTCATCCTCCACACCCTCCCCCAGTTCACATATAGTTCCACCATTCACAAAGATTCATTTCTGAACATGCCTGCTTCCTCAGTAATGTCTTTTCTCCTTGCAGTGCAAAAAGCATGACGTACTATTTTTCCCTTTCTTCTTCCTCAACTCACCATCCTTGCTGTAAGTCATCTCTCTGTCCTGAACTTGTACCACATTTTGTTCCTCTCATATGGAGCTGCTATATATTGCTTTGCAATCATGGTATATACATGTATCAAACTCTCTTTAGTAGTTTACTGTTCTTTGAAAATGCAGAGTGCTTCTAAGTTACCTCTGTGCTCACTGCTGACTTCTTATAGTGGGATGCCAAATAATGCCTGAAGACTGACACTATTCCTTCTCTCCTGCCTGCTCAGCCATCTGCTCTCTGGACAGATACTACTCATTAGCATCCTTTAAACTGGTGAGTGTGGGAGATAAAGAGATAGAATTCAAAACCATCCTTTTATAACTTGTTCATTTCTCATTTTT
The DNA here is from genome assembly GCF_023851605.1 of Tamandua tetradactyla. NCBI lineage: Eukaryota > Metazoa > Chordata > Mammalia > Pilosa > Myrmecophagidae > Tamandua > Tamandua tetradactyla. Next base: position 94,780,943 of record NC_135330.1, on the reverse strand, counting down.
ACCCTTTACAAGATTATAGGTAACAGAAAATCTTGACTAGGCAATATATCAACAATAATTTGTGGCCCTTCCTTATTTTCCACACTTTAACAGGGAGCTTAGTTTTGAAGGAAAACAGCCCTACAAAGAAGAGAAGAAAATAAAGGGCAGAAATTTTCCCCAGAGAGAAAAACATCAACTGTTAAAGAATTTGTGAACTGATTCATGAGCTTATTTAATGTAAGTAGGGAATTTGTAAAAAGAAACATTTAAAATATGTAACTTGAATGTTAACTTTCATAATGTTAGCCTGTTTGTCATATTATTTTAAATCCAAGTCATCATGGTTCTGTAAAAGGCAACCATTCTACTCTGCTGTTGGACAAATATCTGGAGAGCAGTCTTATTTCTGGGCAGAACTAGAACTTTTCTGAAGCCATGCATAACAGCACAATCTCAACTCAGCTTTTAATCTCACCCTCTGTCTCCTCCCTCCCACTGATATCCTGCTGAGGCTTCCAATTCATTAGCAGACCTAAACAAAACCCCCAGTATTCTAGGCTCTCTTCAACTTTCAGACAAATTACCTAATCTAGATAAGTCCTGGTCTCCCCATCTGTAAAATGGCAATATGAAGACTAACTACCTCATAGCTCATGAAGCATTGTAAAGATTAAGTCTGAAAACAAGAAGCATAGTTCATGGAATATACCATTAAAATAAATGTGTTACTTTTTACTATTGAGCTTTTCCAATAAGACTCTATTGTCAGTATATAAAAACAGCAAATACAAAAACCAAAAAAGGGATTTCTTCTCAAGGAATAGATATTAATAACTTTCTGTGCATTACTCTCAGACCAAAAGAATTGAGTAAAATGTTTTGTTTCTCATGCTTTGATTTGTTTCATATTCCTGGAAGAATGCCTCTTAGAAAAGCCAAAATGCTTCCATAACTACATTCAAAAATCAGAGCTACAGAATTTCAAATACAAAAATGATCCAAGAATGGGTTGCCTCACCCTGAATGTCAGTGAGACCCAGAAGACCACCAGGCTTTCCTTTGGGAACATCTTCCATTTACAAAGGGAAATGCTGAAGCAGCTTTGGGTAACAAACTCATGAGTAATACTGTTACCCTAACAGGTAATATTCTCATTGATTAAAATAAACATTTGTAAAGCAACAGAATAAAAACTGAGTATAATCTAGTTTCTCACATACAGCAAGCCCACACCTCCAAAAGGCTTTCTCAGATACAGTTTCCTCTGCTCAGAATGTTATTTCCTTTTATCATTACATAACTGGCTATTTCTCAACCTCAAATCTTGGCTTCTTATATCTTCCATGATTACACCCTATTAAAAATAACTGAGTGATTTTAAATCACACACACAATTCACCTGTTATTTTCTTTCATCACTTGGTTTTCACTAAACTGCATCTATCCACTAAAAAAGTAGAATATTTATTAGCTTCTTTAGTTCTTCTTGCTATGTCTCCCATTTAAATGGTAAAATTCATGGATGCTTGGGTTAAAGCTGCGCCATTCATCTACATAAACTCATTTAGTGTGTAGTCAATCCATCAAAGTATTTTACAAATAAGCACATGACTGTAATTCTGTTATTTGAAAGGATAACATATTGTTGTTGGTGAGTCTTACTTTTCTGCCAGTTGGTCTCCCCTTTGAGTATTTTAGCTTTAAGCAATTTCTAAGAAAAGAAAAGTGGAGCCATGGCATGAATTTAGGATAAGCTAAGAGATGCTGTATTGACAGCAAATCTGCTCTTTTTCATTTTGACAGACTAATTGTTCTCAGGGTTTTTCAATTACTACTTGAAAAGGACAACCAAAGAAGTGATTGGTGAACACACACACACGTACACACACATATGCATATATGCTAGGTAATATAATTATATAGTTTTATGTAGTGTGTATCTATATATGTGTATTTATTTGCATGAATATATACTTAAATTCAAAACAATAAAAAGATGAAACTACTAATTCTAAACAACAAAGCCTGTGGGACAAGTAAATATAACAGAATAAGATTTGAGAGCAGGTAGAACAAGGCTGTGACAAGTAAAAGTTTTTTTTTATTCCCTAGTTACTTTCTCTCACCTGAACCTTCTAGATCTTGCCCTCAATTTTAATAATGTGAATGAGCATATTGGCCCACCTCAGAGTATTCTGTCTGACTTTAATATCACTGTAAGTGAAAAATTGAAGTACAGAGAACATTTTTGAAAATTTAGTCATTCTATTAAAAAATTCTCTGCACTAGAATTTTTTATGACTTAGGTTTGTATAACAGTTTTTTCCCAAAGAAAAATATATTCTGAAGATAGATATTTATTTTTCATTTTGGAATAGATTTCTCGTACCCAATAGACATTTCAAGTCTTTTCATATGAAAATGTAGCTTAAGGAATGAATTTTGGCAAGCTTCAATCAACTTATATTAATTTATCAAGAGAAAAATAAGTATTTCATGAAGTGAGGCATCAATTCCTGAAAAAGTAACACAATATCACATTATCAGAAAAGAACAGTACTGGATTCTCTTTTTAACAATTAGGTTTTAATATTTGCTCATGTATAGTTGGAAAGGAAATGTGCAAAGCATGGAAAGGTAATCTTTTAAACAATCATTTCAGAAATAAACTCAAAATACCAGAGATGATGCATCTTTCAAAGCATAAAGCTTCCCCTTGAATTCAATTCTATATTTGACCTTCACATGTATCACTCTTCTACAACATCATGCCTCTCTCTACTCCTGAACCCCATTCAGTTATGACTCAGTGCTTTATTTACTTCACTGATTGTATTAAGCCCACACAAATCATCATAAAGCTTTAATTTGATCTCTGAAGGTTTTCTCAACTTCCCAGAAATGATAACAATATATTTTAAAATCTTCCCAACTCTAAGTATACATGTTGCAACATCATTATTATTTGCCAAATAAATTACTCTACAAATACAATTCATATCTTCCTGTGCTGACTAGCAGAACTAATCCAGGAAGGGAGGGGAAAAAATCAAAAGCATTTTCCTATATTTTCACATAGCATTTGGGATCTTGAAAAAGAAAGACTTAGTTGGGCAAATAAAATAAAATAAAAAAGATTCTGACCATGCAGATTATAAATCTAGACTTAAAAGTCAGCATGGGAATCACCAGTACACATTGGTAGAAGATGCTTGGTAAAGAGAGGTCAGAGAAGGATGAGAATTAACTAATGGACATATGCAATGGTGCTAAATCATTATGTATTTCACTGCTATTAAAAGTATTTAGATTAATAGAGAATCCCACTGATAATAATCACAAATCCATGTAATCATAATACAAATCATATAGCCATAGTAACCCCGTGGGGTATAAATTTTTCCTCATTTTACATATGAGAAAAATGAGACCTAAAGACATTAGGTAAGTTGCTCAAGGGCAGGTTTATCTAATGCCACTACCCTCATACTTAATTTCCATGCTTTCCCAAGCAAGATGAATGGCATCAAATTTATGACAAGTATAGACATACTAGGTCTATACTGTACAATAAGGAAGTTCAAGTATTAAAAGTGAGCTGGATGAGGGGTTAAAAAGGCATTATCATCAGAATCTAGAAGAGGTTTTCAAGGGACAGGGTGAGGATAAGGAATGGAAAGTTAAGGCTTCAAATGTACAGGGTTACTGTTTGGAACAATGGAAGCATTCTGGTAAAGGACAGCAGTAATGGTAGTGCCATAGTGAGGGTAATTAACAGCACTAAAATATAGGGGGAAAGTTAGGTTGTATGTATGATAACAAAAAATTTTTTAAAATCCATGGAACTATACTACACAGTGAATCCTAAATTAAACCATGGTTATCATTAATAATACAGCTAGAGGCATGTGTTTTCATCCATTGTAGCCAACATTCCACACCAGTGCAAGGCGTCAGTGGGGAGGTGGCATGTGAGAAACCCGTACTTTACAGGTGATTGTTCTAGAAACCCAAAACTTTTCTAATAAAGAAAAAAGGACATTATAAAAAAAGGGCAAAATGAAGAGGTGTATATATAGGCCAGAGCCTAATACAAGACAATAGGATAAAGGTCAAGCCAAGCATGTAAGACTTCAGGGCAATCAGTAGAGAGCATAGTACTGCACAGAAGAATTAGCTCAAGGGTGAACACTTACAGGCACCCAAAAGTACTTGCAGATTCACTCTAGCTTCCAAGAATATGTAATTTCTTATTGCACATTAGCTTTGTGTGTGTTCCTTTCAAAAGTGGGTGTTTGAAATGGTAACTCTTTTGCAAATTACCAGATAACATAGCAAAAATATCACAAGTACTAAAAGACTATGCATAGTGTGTATGCTGGTTTGAAAGGAAGTATGCCCCCTAAGAAAGTCATGTTTTAATATAAATCCCATTTCATAACAGTAGAATAATCCCTATTCAATACTGTACATTTGAAACTGTAATGAGATCATCTCCCTGGTTTATGTGATTTAGTTAAGAATGGTTGTTAAACCGGATTAGCGGATGACATGTCTCCACCCATTTCAGTGGGTCTTGATTAGTTTCTGAAGTCCTATAAAAGAGGAAACATTTTGGAGAAAGAGATTCAGAGAGATTCAGAGAGAGCAACACTACGAAGCAGAGAGCCCACCAGCCAGCGACCTTTGGAGATGAAGAAGGAAGATGCCTCCTGGGGAGCTTCATGAAATAGGAAGCCAGGAGAGAAAGCTAGCAGATGATGCTGTGTTCGCCATGTGCCCTTCCAGCTGAGAGAGAAGCCCTGACTGTTCGCCACGTGCCTTCTCACTTGAGAGAGAAACCCTGAACTTCATCGGCCTTCTTGAACCAAGGTATCTTTCCCTAGATGCCTTTGATTGGATATTTCTTTAGACTTGTTTTAATTGGGACATTTTCTCAGCCTTAGAACTGTAAACTAGCAACTCATTAAATTCCCCCTTTTTAAAAGCCATTCCATTTCTGGTATATTGCATTCCAGCAGTTAGCAAACTAGAACAGTGTGGTTTCCATAAACCTAACAGCATTTGCCAGGAATATGCAAAATCAAGTTTTAAATGTTAAAATAAAAGTCAAGATATTCTATGTTTTCTTAAAATTAAACAGGTGAATAGAATCATTTAAAAAATTGGACATCAATAGCACTTGTAATGCTTAAATTCTGAATATGGTAAAGTCTTCTTTGGCTTATTAACATGAACTTAAACTATTTTTATGACTACACAAAGGACTCTCATTACCACTGCAGAATGTAAGTAAGTAGGGCTTTTAATCTAATAGATGATATATTCAGAGTTACTTTAAGACATGTAGGTGATTCTTTTACCAATTCAGTATCATAAAAGACCTATTAAAAACTGGATTATGCTGCTATAATCATGCACTCTCTCTATATGGCCAGAAAGAGAACAGAAGAAAGTAGTGCATTGTTATTATGAAAAAAAGGATTGGTAAGAAGAGAGAACACTACAGTGACAACAAAAGAGCAAATTGTCTACTTCCTTTAAACACACCTTTCAAAGGAAGCTGTTAAAGATTTTTCTGCACAAAACAAGATCCAGGGCTGCACATATTGCTAAAATATATTTTTTATGAGGTCACTTACACAACAGTACACAATTGTAGATCATGAGGTAAAAAACCTTCAAGCAGAAAGGCTATAAAATTATGATATAGAAGTCTGTAAACATGTGAATTTCAATCTACTTTCAATATAAGAGACCTACGACTCTAAGAGTGTGGTATTGAATAAGATAAGGGAAAGTCTTACAGATACAAGAATGCAAAAATAAGTCACAGAACTAAGAGATTACAATGTGCAATTTGTATCTTCATTATGTAACATTAAGAAGTCAATGAAATGAATTTCTTTAAGGAAGAAATTATCTCTCTTTTCCAAAAAGTAAATGTTTAGCAGATAGAATGATTGTCTCTTTTGGCTATTAACACAATTAAATACTCACAGTACAGTAGGAAAAGCAACAATGTATCTCTTCCTGTGCTAAAATTCCCCAACCCTCCTCAAGATCATATTTACCTTTCTGCAGTCAGACACTGTGTCCTTTACTTCGTTTGCTATCTCCCATTATAGCTGGCCTGATCTCAGAATACTGCTAGGCATTGAATAAGTACTTGGACAAATTGACTTTACTAATTCTCAAGATTGGAATCCAAATACATTATCTTAAGTCCTCTTAGTGGACAATGCTTCAATGGAGACAAATACTGTGAGATGTTTGAAAGAATGCATGTTGATGTTCTTCCTAAAAGATATACAAATCTTTATATTATAATATTATATCTTTGATTCTGGACCTCACGGTCCAGTCCTTAGAATATGAAAGGGGAGGAGGCAAAAGTGAGCTAGAGCCTGGCAGCTGGCTGGGGAGATTGCTGGGGAATAGCCAAGCCAAATATTTCAGACTCATGGAGGGAAACTGGTGAACCAGATAGTCACTAAATGTACAAACAGCATCCCTCCCTGAAGCATGGCTATTTAAGAATGGAGGTGTCATCTACAACACTTATTACCTCCATTACCTCACACAGGTAGGTGAGGAAGGGTTAAACATGAGCTAGAGATGGGAATTTAAAGGGCAGCTCTTGTCTTGATGTGGAGAAGGAAGGAGGAATGAATATATGAACAAATAAGTGGATGAGGCAAATTACATCTCTATGATGTGCAGTTTTCTCTCTTGGCCGCTGGAGGAAACACTAATTCTCAAGTTTAGTTTTATTGTTAGCCAACCAGAAAAGACAGTAGAATTGGAATTATCAACATGGAGCAAGTAAACATTTGGGGCCAGACTGATGAAGAACACTCACTGCAGGCTGAGGCTAGGAATGCTGCAGAATCCAATCTAAGCACTTTGGAAGTAAGCAGATTTTTTTACCATTTTTTTAAACATGGGCAGGCACTGGGAATTGAACCCAGGTCCTCCAGCATGGCAGGCAAGCATTCTTGCCTGCTGAGCCATCGTGGCCTGCCCAGCATATTTTTATCATAGTAAAATGTCCTATTAAAGCAGAGAGGAATATAAGCTATGAGATTAAGCAGTGTATAAAATATCAAATAGTATGCCCACATAAATCATTCTTTTACATTGTCTTTGAACCAGACTATCAGATTTAGATAATGGTACCAGAAATGTATTGACATTGAAGGGTGATGTGTTTTGGAGAAGTGCTTCTTCCTAGTTACACTGCTGCAAACTCTTTCTGGCTCTGTTACTTTCCTGTTTTCCGCTTTATACACATTAAATGAATGTGAGTGTATTTTACAAATAACTATAAAGAAATGAGACCAATTTTACAAACCATTATAAGAAAGCAGCCTCATTTTACAAGTATATTTCATATAGCTGCAATCATTTTATTTTGGAGGCTATGTGAGGCACAATCAACTGAAAATGTCACTGTAGTGAAGTGAGATGTCTACTTTTTTTATGAGGCTCTTTGAGCGGCATCAATACACATGCGGAGGCAGGCAAAGGATGACGTTTAAGTGGACCAAGATGAAATTGGGATGGTAAGCAATTTTATCTATGATTGCTTTTTACATTAAAAGTTACTTTTATTTTATGCCCATGTTTCTAAACTTAAATAAAACTCCAATGAATGCCACTACCAACAATTTTAATAAGGAGTTCTGTATCTTACTTTGATATATTGATTTGCAGTTTCATGTTTTAAAAACAAAGGGTAGCGCGCTGGGCGCCGCGTCCTTTCGGTTCCGGCGGCGCGACCCTCCCGGCTGCCCGCACTCGCACCTGGCCCTGCAGCCATGACGGAACAGGCCATCTCCTTCACCAAGGACTTCCTGGCAGGCGGCATCGCCGCCGTGGCCCCCATCAAGCGGGTCAAGCTGCTACTGCAGGTCCAGCACGCCAACAAGCAGATCGCGGCGGACAAGCAGTACAAGGGCATCGTGAACTGCATCGTCCGCATCCCCAAGGAGCAGGGCATCCTCTCCTTCTGGAGGGGGAACCTGGCCAACGTCATCCGCTACTTTCCCACCCAGGCCCTCAACTTCGCCTTCAAGTATAAGCAGGTGTTCCTGGGCGGCGTCAACAAGCACACCCAGTTCTGGAGGTATTTTGCCAGCAACCTGGCCTCTGGCGGGGCCGCCGGAGCCACCTCCCTTTGCTTCGTCTACCCGCTGGATTTCGCGAGAACCCATTTGGCGGCCGATGTTGGGAAATCGGGGGCAGAAAGAGAATTCAAAGGCCTGGGAGACTGTCTGGTGAAAATCACCAAGTCCGACGGCGTCCGAGGCCTATACCGGGGTTTCAACGTGTCCGTACAAGGCATCATCATCTACAGGGCCGCCTATTTCGGCATGTACGATACAGCCAAAAGTATGCTCCCTGACCCCAAGAATACCCACATTGTGGGGAGCTGGATGATTGCCCAGACGGTGACAGCTGTCGCCGGTGTGGTCTCCTACCCCTTCGAAACCGTGAGGCGGCGGATGATGATGCAGTCTGAACGCAAAGGAGTTGATATCATGTACAGGGTCACTGTCGACTGCTGGAGGAAGATGTTCAAGGATGAAGGTGCCAAAGCATTCTTCAAGGGTGCTTGGTCGAAAGTTCTGAGGCATGGGTGAAGCCCTCGTGCTGGTCCTGTACGACGAACTGAAAAAGGTCATCTAAGTGTGTCTATCTTAACTAGAAACGGGTACAAAGAATCATGTAGAATCCTTCCGTAACCATTATGGACCACTGACCTTCGAGAAATTCCTATTGTTTTTACCTAGGCAGATCAAATCTGTAGAGAGCTAGGGAAAGCTCTAGAAAAGGGGATCATTGTGATTACATTGGGCCACTGACTCTGCTGATTCCATCTTTTGATTACTGGGGGGCGGGGAAGGGGAATCCTGACCATCCTTGTGAGTCCCTGGGTAAGGCAGCTCAGCTTACACAGACCTAGAAACCCTCGAGTCCAAACGCTTGTAGGACCTTCCGTGGTGTTTAAGTATTTATTTAAAAAGAAATCATGTCTCCTATTTGTACTTAAGCACTATCTCCTTTTGCACAGCTGGACATTTGCAATTATGTTTTACATTGGGAATTGTGCTGCAAAATAATAAATGAGCAGGACACTCTTAAAAAAAAAAAAACAAAGGTTAATCTTCATAAGCCTGGTTTTGCTAATTATAAATATACAGTTTATAATGGATCATAATGATACAGCAGAAAGAAGAATAATTATGAGAGTTACTTCTGTTTTCAAACTGAGTAATGAGAGTACAATTCTGTCCTTATAACTTCTCACTGTGCATTTAATTTTTAGAATACAAAAAAACATTTCAAAATGTGTTAGCTGTATCTTGACATTCAAAATCATTGCATTCCTAAGTGCCACTGCATGCAAGAATTATGCATAAACCCATATTCTGCATTCATATTCCAATGTGGATATATTTTGTAAATGCACTACTCTTTGTTTTCTTGTAAATTTCACCTTTCATGACCTATGGTGAGTAGTGTTGATATCTGTGAAGAATTAAACAGCATAAAGAATGACTACGGCTTTCAGCAGACATGGTAGTATCTCTCACTGACTTCAAAACATCTCTGTTATAGCCAGTATATAGATGTCACAGAGGAAAGAACCTATAAGAGAGGAGCAAAGAGACACATGTAGCAATAGCTGCTATTATGATCCAGGCCAATTAAACCAGGTCTCCATTCCTTTACCCTTTCCAGCCTAAGCCCTTTCTGGATTCTGATGATACTGATGAGCTCTTCAGCTATAAAGAATACTTGGATGAGGAAACAAAATAAAGGACAAGTCCCATATACCTTTTTACTTTGTTTTAAAGTCAGCAGCAGAAGAACTAGGAGGCAATTTCAGCAATATAAAGTCCTCTTTGAAGAGAAATTAAGCAATTATCATTTCTATGGTCTTTTATGGTTCTAGATCCTGGAAGTACATTCTAAACAGTCATGGAATCATAGAATGGGAATTGATTAAATATACATCAATTCATATTTAAATTCCTTCATTTACTACAGATGAGTAAAATCAAGAACAAGAGCAGCATATAGAGGTACCAAGCATGAAGATCACCTATAGAGGTTTTCTACTATTCCATGCCATCTAGAACACAAGCATGAGTGTTATATATGAGAACATAAGTCTGTTATGGTTTTCATTCCCCACAGTGCTTACTGAAGTCCTAGAATGCACTGTGCTCTCTGTGGGTGTCATCTCCCTCTCCCATAAAAATACCACAATCTGACACTTACAGTTCAGAGGAAAAGATAGCCAATGTGGTAAGAAGACTACTCTAACAGTGGTGTAAAGGTTGTGGCTTTGTCCTTTGCTACACACTTGCCTGGTGACCTTTAAAAAAACTTAATAGAGTTACTTAACCTCTCTGAGTCTTGAATACTTCATCTGTACAGTGAAAGCACTAAGTTAGTTTCATATAATTTCCTGCCTTTATAAATATCTAGGTTTGTGAAATACTCCATATGATGTTTTCTTCTTCATAAACAATGCTCCATCTCAGCTCCCAAAATGTATTAGAAAAAAAAAAGTGTCCCCCACCCCAAGGAAAAAATTCTTCTGTTAAAGAATAAAATATTCTTTATCTTTGGTTCATATTCCAAAACTGAACAGACAAAAGATGAAGAACAAAGACTTATCAACAAAGATAATTTAAAATAAAGGAAAATATAGCTTGAAATAAGTGTTTCCATTCCCGATTGCTTCTATGAAGGCAAAAATGCTTTTTCTATAGTTCATTTATCTAAGAAGATAGAAATTAATGTTACTGGATAATGAGAAAGATGAATAAATATGGGCATCAATCTTGAGAATGGAATATTGATTTTGTGTTATTTAATTGAGATATCTCCTTCTAGAAGCCCACCTTAGGAAGAATTATTAATTACTATCCCAAGCTGTATTGTTACCAAAACTACAAATGAAGATTTTAATAGTACCAATACAACTTATAACTATATATGCATTAAATAAGCTGTTTATTTCCAAATGCCTCTCTCTTATTAGAAGTATTAACAGTAGAAAAATAAAGTGATCAGAAATCTTAGTTCTAAAAGAATCAGCAGCTGTCAGATTTGGTTGGTTAAGGAAGTTTTCAATGATAAAATAAAGTGAGGATTTTAGACTATTAGATTTCATTTATCTATTCTTGGATTCATATCATCATTCATTGTTATCACCAAACTATCTACATGTTTGGCAGTGATGTTTATTCACTTGAAATTTTGAAATTTGAAAGGACCAGACTTCCAAATTCAAAGAAATAAATAAAAAGAGATAGCAAGAACCATGTATTTTCTTACAAGTAAGCTGAATTAGGACCCTCTCTACTATACATTTTAATGGAATTGCAGTAAAAATCTGAATATAATAAAAATGACCAACTTTGAAGATGCACCTGAGACTTTCTTTCTCCTAAATTACCCCCTTAAAATATTTTTTAAAAATAGTACTTATGAATTGTTTCTTGTTTTCTTTCATTGGGTACTTTCCCCTTATTTTGGAACCAACCAGTTGAAAAAAAATAATCATAGGATTATTTTTACTTATAAAAATCAACCAAAATCTTTCTTGACATTGAATGGAGAAAAATTTAATCGTCAAGAGCTTCCTGGAAATTCATTACTAAGAGAAGATAACCTGTGTTAATTTATGAATCTATAGCTCATCCCTCTTTCTTGAGAAATATCTAGTGGTCCCTGGGTGGGAAACTTTTATTCCTTCTCTCCTTTTATTTCCAGTACCACAATTATTCTAAGTCACAATGGTTCTTTTGAGAGATAGTTTTGTTTCTAGAATTTTGCTGGGAGCAGAATGGTTGCACAAAAGAATATATAAACAAACTAATTGTGGTATTTAATTCTTTTTGCAAAGCATAGTCTCTTAAAAAAGACAAATGGTATATTTATTCTGATTTTATAATTTTCTCCCACTCATTGAGTTGTCTTCATTTATTTATCTATTACTTTTTCATTCAATCAAGGTGGGCATCTTAGCATGTCTGTGAAGTTAATTTACATTTATTGAAACGCAGTTACTCAGAAGATAAGTAAAAAAAAAGTGGTCCTTATCTTTTCCAACTCTCATTCTGGTCCTGATAAATATCAGCAATAAAACTGAGAGTCAAGAAAGAAAACAATCATAGAGATTGTGCTAAATAATTGCATATGCTTCCTATTATCCAGTTATATTAAGAATATGTATGCATCTCTGTCATATACTATTTTTTTATTTGAAAGACTCCATGAATCCTAGTATTAATTTATTTGATTTTTTAAATGTTTCTCAAGAAAATGTATCAGCATATTCACCATTTAAACTCAAAATACCAAATTCTTACTGTCAAATGTAAATAAAACAACATTTCAAACTAATTTCATGCACTGATATTTACTCATTAACATAAAATTCTATTAAATTATTATAAACATTAATAGCTATTCTTCACCAAATAGTTCTGCTCATTTCATTAAAAATAACATTTTTTCACTCCAAATTAATGAAAAACAAAAACTTCCAGACCACTAATCATTACATCAATTCTCTAATTGACAGAACTAAACATAAATATCAATAGTAGCCAGTTCTAATGGTCAAAGACATATTCCAATAAGGGTAACATGTATATATATCATGTGGAAACCACAGTAGATGAAAAACATAATTCAGACATTTATGTATATTTTGCTTATCTCCTTTCATATTCATATTTGTCTTGTAAAAGTTTTCTGCTAATATTACTACATAGAATATTGTATTTGTCTTCTTTCAAATCCTCCTTTACTGTATAATGAAGCAATCATTTCAGTTGTATTTCTTATTGGTAGTTCTAAATATATTACATAATAAATTAAAAAATAGATTAGCAACAAATAGCTCCATGAGCAATGAAGACTTCAGTAAAGGGGATAAATATTTACTTAAATTGATAAAATAAAAAATGAAATCCTATTAGTTTGATATCTTTAAATTAAAACCTTCATTTGTAACAATAATCAATCCCCCCAAATACCATTAAAATAATTTGTCCTTGAAATACTTTGTACCTTTGAAAAATTTTAAGACTTTCAAATGTACAGGGAGAATGAAGAAAAGTACTTGACTATTTGTCACCTAGCAAAGAATAAAAAATATATATAGCTACTATGGTATGTTAGGATTCCAGTGCAAAATCTTTGATTTATATGTAGTGTCTAAAGGTTTCCCTTATAGCAATATATTTGTCATGAGTACAACTGAAATGGCATCGCTAGTCATAACAACTCAAAGTGGCAGTTATCCCAGAGAAACCCAAAGTGAAAATCTGATAAAAAGTCACAATTGTAAAGAATGTTTCATTTACATAAAAATACTGCAAAGCTATTAATAGCAAGTATTTATGTCCCTTTTCATACATATTTCATTCAAAACAATAACTCCCATGCCTGACCTTCAAGGAGTGAACTTAGACATTAACATCTACAAAAACAGCTGTTTAGAAGAAAAGCAAAAACCAGCAACAGCAAAACATGGAAAAAAGATGTTCAAGCTTAAGGGCTTTTTCCAAATCTAATTTTACTGGCATTTGAGTCAAAAATACCTCAAAAACAAACAAACGAAAAACCACACACAAACAAACTTCAACATGAACATGTATGGAACTTACTTTCTTGAACTGCTTGGGAAGGATTGTTGCCATCAACAAATGTCACCAAAAATGTGATTTTCTCGGTTTGTAAGATCTCTTCTTTCTGATTGAGGTCGCCAAATGCTGTGTGAAACACCTGTGTAGGAACCAAGGGTTAAAACAAGACCTGAAGAATTTGTTGGGAGTAGCTGGCCTCAGGGTGGTGGCAGTAAACTGTGGAGATTATTATGTAGAGCAGTCTGGGAGGAAGAGAATGTTTACCCTGAATGGTTATGTTAAGTATGAAGGAAGAGAGCACTGAAAGATAAGCTCTGTGTTCCCTCAAGAATTGCATGCATGCCTTTATTAAGCCTGCAGTATATAAGCAGGATTTGGATAAGAATAAAGTTGTCTGATGTCTGTTGTTTGTTAAAGTTAAGCTTCAGACCCCCTGAACCCGGCCTGTGTCTGTCTTTCTTTCTTTCTTTCTCATCATTTCTTAATATCCTTCAAGCTCCATTTCATAGGAAACAACACACCTCATCAACCTTTTTGGCTGATTCATCAAATATTGCTCCTAGGAAGAAAGGAGTATTGCCCTTGGAAAATGACATAAATATTCATACCCTCTTAAAATACACCAAAAAGACTTATGTTTTGAAAAACATATAATTTCACTTGAAGCATGCTTTTTATTTATTACAGAAACACAGTGTACTAGAAGCAGTGTGATAGTTGAGCAGAAACGCAGTTATTTCTTCAAGATGGAAATGACAATTAGTATCTTAAACTATTATGACCAGGAAAGTACTGCACTGGGAAGACAATATAATGAGTATGAAATGCATTTGTAGCACAAATGGCTAATACATCAGACGTCTTATATCATGGCATCTTTAGGAATTCATAGTTTAATTTTTTTCTGACTAGTGGGAGATACAGTAAGAAAGTTTTCTGAGAGACTTTTCACACAATATGTTGTGATTTAACCTCTAGCATGATTTTATTTCCTTCCTTACCTCATTTTTTTTCTCCGTTTCCCCCCCTCCTTCTAGTCTTCCCTTCTCCCTCTTATCTTCCTTCCTTCCCTTAGGAAAGGAGTTTCACTAATCTTTTTCTTCTTTTAATTGATTTTTTGATATATGTTATATACTCACATACCATGTAGCCACCCAACATATACAATCAATGGTTCACAATATACCATCATATAGCTGTGCATTTATCATCACAATGGACTTTTTCTTCTTTTTTGTAAAAAAACATACAAAAAAACATATATACAAAATAAATTTCAAAGCACATCACAACAATCATTTGTAGAAAAGATTTCAGAGTTTGGTATGGCCTACAATTCCACATTTTAAGGTTTTTACAATCAGTGGTAGATGAGCTTCACATGCCAATGGCTCATGTCCACACAACAGGACTAGACATCATCACCCCACCAAGTTGACATCCAAACCTAAACACTGCATGTTCACCCTTTATCATCTTGGCAACTATATACATCACCTTAAGTGATATAAAATGGCAAAAGTTCTCCTCTAGCTCTGGACCTATGAATCTCAAAACAAATTATCTGGTGCCAATATGCAAAGGAGGGACAGTCACAGGATAATATTTTCATTTCCATAAGGAAAAATTGGAAAGAAGACAGTGGTCACAAAACGCAAACAATTCTAAAAACCTGCAGTGAAAATTCCATTGGATTTCAAAGTCTGAAAGTCACTTATTCTTTGGGTTTTAGAAAGCAGCAGTCCCACCCTTTCCAAGGGCCTATGCAGTGGCCCACCTCTCTCTGAATGCAACCTTGCAGGACACTGGGGAGACACCTTTTTCTTGGCTCAACCTTCTCCAAGCATTGGGGCCACACCCGGGCTCTCTGTTATCTCCAGAGCACAGGCTCAACCCCTCCATGTGGTGGTAGCCAGGTTCTCCCTGGTACCCAAGGAGTATGCTGCATCCTTCCAAGGCCTGAAGTGGCACAACACTTCCACTGCATTGAGGTAGAAGGCCCATTCTTTGCCTTCAGGGTAAACTCACCTTCTCCACATGTATGGGTGGGTCCACTCTCAGGCAAGACTTCTTTCTTGGCTTCAGACCCGAGCTTCTTTGGCTCTCACTCTGCAAGCTCCAATCTATCCTTTTTCTGCCCCCCCTTTATCCAAACTGGCAGTGATTCCATTTACACCAACAGTCTTTTCAAGCACTGTAGGCCTTCTCCATCAAGCTCTCCCAGTTCCTCCAGAATCCTCTCCTTATCCATCTAAAAAAGTGTTCCAACATGTCTGGTATTCACCACAACCCACTTCTCAGGAACCAAATCTGTTTTAGTTCACTAAAGCTGCCAGAATGCAACACACCAGAGGTGGATTTGCTTTTAATAAAGGGAGATTTATTTAGTTAAAAACTTATAGTTTTTCAGAAGAAAAGCAGTTAAGTTTCATCTTAGATTCTCTCTTACATGAAAAGGCACAGGGTAATCTTTGCTGGACTTCTCTTTGGGTTTCTGGGTTCCAACAACTTTCCCTGGGGTGATTCCTTTCTACATCTCCAAAGGTCTGGGTTGAGCTTCAAGTGCTGACATGAGGAGTACTGAGCTGCTTGGGCTGTGCTATGTTGATCTCTCTCATTTAAACATCCAGCCAATGAAATTAAGCCTCACTCAGTGTAGGAGGCACCTCCCTCAGCTGACTGCAGATGCACTCAGTGACAGATGAGTTTCACACGACAATGTCTCATGTCCACAGCAACAGAACTAGGCACCATCACCTGGCCAAGTTGACACCCAAACCTAAATACCACACATGGAAAGACTTTATTGTAAATCTAGGAGACTCCATCTGGCCATACATAGCTTGTTTGTATTTGTTCTGTCTCTTCTGGTTCTAAGAAGGCATACCTTTTAAAATCATTTTCCCTTTAATTACAAATATTTGGATCAAAGTACTTTTGTTCTTTTGGATGAACTGAATGAAATCCCTCCTGCCAAAAAGGACATACACCCCAGGTTTAATAACATGATAAAGGAGTGATGATTTTTCTTTTGCCACCTGCATATCCTTATGGATATATGTTTCTTGTGTATGTCTAAACATAGATGTATTTCTAGATAGTGTAAACATACAGAAATATTTATATATGATGATTGAAAAGGAAACACTTTATATCTTTCAGATTTCTTGATTTTGTACATTTCTACAAGCACCAAGACATCTAACAAGAGATAGATCAGAATATTAAACATATATAATAATTGGTTTTTTAATCAATTTTATTTTATATGGCTTCATCATAATTAAAATCAATTCACATTAATTTATGCTTTCTTTGTAAAACTATTTTCTCATAGCATCATTTCTTCTAGTATAGCACCTTCCATATAAGCAATATATTACAGTGTGAGGTCCTATGTGAAATGTAGAATTTCAGTCCTTTTTTAATCAAATGAACTCTTGGTTCAAATGCATTCTTACATGAATGCCTGTATGTTAACTGAAATTAGAGGTGTTCTATTAGAAGCAGAGGTGCTGGGGGGGGGCCTGGAGTGCTGACCCCTCACTACTTGTCTCCTCCAAGAACACTTCAGGCTCACTAACCTCTCTGTGTTCCCTCATTTGTAAAATGGAAATGACATCTATCTATCTTCATGTCTGGTTAAGAGAGGTCTGCTGCTAATGTTCTCTTCCTAGTCTCTTTCATTATAACAATTATGCTGTTTGTTATGGTGCACAAACATCACAGGTTCTCCTTGTGATGAGCCAGTTGGACAGATATTTTGATTACCAGGTGATTAAGGATTTAATTTAGAAAATATGGTCACCATAAATACTGTGCTATACACACCATTGTTTAAAATATTCATTAAAATTACTAAAGCTATTTACTGTCTCTGCCAAAAGTGACAAAAGATTATCCACAGGATAGCATTGCTGGAGGACCAGTTTTTGTAAATGTACTTAGAGATTTAAAATGTAACTATGCCTAAGTATCACTCACTCAAACCTGAATTCTTATTAGAATATATTTTAGCTTCTGGGTTATTCCAATGTAAGCTTGTTTTTTCTTTATTGGAGAAGTTGTGGGTTCACAGAATAATCATACATAAAATACAAGATTCCTATCTTGTATTTTATGTATGGGGTGATAACCTATCACCCCATCACCATAACTTGTACTGATGTGGGACATTTGTTATAATGGATGACAGCACATTTTTTAACTGTACTATTAAGTACAATTTTATAACTGTATTATTAAGCTCCTAGATTAACTTAAGGTTCACTGTGTAGAGCAGTCCCATGAATATTTTGTTATCATTTTTGTTGTTAAATATACAACCTAGCTTTTTGACTTTCAACTACTTTCACATGCATCCATTCTTCAGTGTTGCTAATTGCATTCACAAAGCTGTGCCTCCATCCCCACCATCCATCACCAAAACATTTCTACCATTCCAAATATGAACCCTGTACATTTTAAGCCTAAACTTCCCATTCCTCATCCCCACCCTATCCCCCGGAAACCTATATTCTAGATTCTGACTCTATGAATTTGCAAATTCTAATTGTTTTTAAAACAGTGAGATCATACAATATCTATCCTTTTGTTTCTGGCTTAGCTCACTGAACACGATGTTTTTATTATTATTCTGTGCATGATAGAGAGTAAGAGTGAAGCTGTGTCAGGTTCTGACAGGTGCGGCAGGTTACTGGGGCCTCTCCACCCTGACACAGCTTTGCCATAGGAAGACGGTCTTTAATTTCTCTTAGAGCAGGCAGTGTGCAGTGTCCAAGAGGCATGCTGTGCACCAGGCATCCCTCAGCACTGCTGTTTTACATTTGCATTAGCTGATAGACTTCCCCTAAATCCAGCCTTCCATTTCCAATGTTACTTAAAAGCCTGCCCATGTCTGAAAGCATGGGAAAAACATAAAGCAAAAAAGAAAATAGTTGGCATATAAATTGAGAACTTTCTGATTATGTTATAGATAGCTGCTATCCAGAATATTATTTTATGAACATAATTAAAACATAAATATACACAGTACAGACATATTTTAAATCTCTCTTGTCATTTCTGAATCAAATAGAATTCTGATTTTGAAACTAAGTTTCTATGAAAATATTTAGGAGATAAATATTACCTTTATCTTGCTGATTTTTATAAACATTTGATAATCTTATGTGAATCTAGATTAATAATTACATTGAAATTTATGACTTTCAGACTCTGATATACTAATCTTACTAGGAGTTTTTTAGGTAGCATAGTCTAAATTTGCTGCGATTGAAGCTAAAATAACCAATTCATTTTAAACCAGAAAATCTAATGTCTGTTCACAAAGAAGTGATGTATGTTTATATAGAGATGTTACAGCTTGTCCTGGATTCTAAATGGGTCTTTTAAAAGAAGAGTTTCTCCCCAACCTTATTTTATAGTGGGTTATGTTACTGATTTCTGCTGAGTATTGGTAATACATTTTTAATGGAGACATTTTTACTATTACTTGACAGAACACTTAAAGTTGCCTTAAACATTAAACCTTGTTTAATAAATGGCAGAAAACTGCAAAAATGAGAGAAAATTAGGCAAGTCTGTGCTAAATTAAGATCTACTGAAAAGAAGTGAACAGAAGAAGCACTTCATTTTTCTGCAAACAGCAAGGAGGTACACAGAAGTAACCGTTCATCTTACTGCAAACAGCATAACAAAAGAAGAGGAAATCCTAGCCAACATTTCAAATACCAGTTCTTTATTTACTTTTTTCTTTAACTGTAAAATCTCATATTAGTCTGGCTTCATATCAAAGAATCACTTGCAGTAGGTTGCATTAAATCACACACATCTGAAAACAACCCAGTGAGATCCACATTGGAGAACCTCAGAAAAAGAATGTCCTTTATTATCTCATGCTCTTCCAACAGTCACAGCAAATTAATCTCTTTATCTCTTATATTAATGCATACATAGTACCAGTTTAATCTGATTTCATATACCCCAGATTTAGTTTATTTGCACTAATAAAGTTTTTTAATGCAACACTCATACCTATGTAGCTAACTTGATGACACAGCACCTAGTTACTCCAAGGATATATTTATTAGCATATTTTAACTGTAAGTTTTATTTTATAGCCCTGAGTTGAAAAGCACATTGTGCTAGATAAAATAATTCTTCTACCACTTACACACACACATACACACACACAAGACTATTTCCTTTACAGATTATACAGAAAATGCTCTATTTTTGACAGGCCAATCTGAGAGGAGAATAATCAAGCAACCAAGCAGAAAAGGACTACTTCTTAAATATTCCTATTATACAAATTTGTCATTTGTAATTAGCCATTCCATTATTGGGGTTGATGTCTGTCTGTGCCATGGGGGGAAAAGGATTTCTCTTATCCTTTTACAAACATAGAATAAGTGGGTACAAATACATGCTTTTAAAAACAAATATATATTTTAAGTACAAACCACACCATGTTTGTCTTCTTATACCTTAGAAAGAAAATTCATTATATAAGTCTGTGCCATATATAATGCTGCTGAATTCCCATGTAACTAATATGCAAAATTGCAAGCATATGAACAAACACCAAATTTTAATAGAGACTTACAAAAATAAATGTAATTGGGGAAATAATCTTAGTTTATAATAATATCACAGACTGCATTAATGCTCTCATTTTAATATGTTACAAAGTGTCATATCTAGAAGTATATGCCATTTGGAAATTGATCAATTAATATATAATTCAATTTAGCAAGCTGATAAATAACTGACAATCTAAGACACTTCTGGTAAATGAAATGGAATTATGTTTGAGAAAAGATATGTAAAATTTCCCACAATGCACATATCTACTTACAAGTGTATTCTTTTAAATGACAATTAATCCAAATTCCAATTTTTTCTATAAGCATGATATATATATATGTAATATACTTGTGTGTGTATGTGAATACATTTTGTGCATTTAAAATAAATTGGTACTTTAGACCATAAAAACATTTCACATAAATTCACATTTGCAAATAGACCTACTAAATAAAACCTTAAAAAGAATTTATTAACTTGAGTAACTCAGTAACTCTCAAAAACATTCCAAGATTTTCCACCTACATGTCTTTACCCTTGGGGTTGCCTCCACTATGGTGGTATTTTTGTCTCCTTAGTGGAACATAATTTTCTGGGCAGTGGAAACTATTTCATATAAATACATGCATTTTACTTTAGAGTGTCTATAAGTGGGCCTGAATATATTAGATACTTAAGAAACATATACATTGATTAGTCTTTTCCTATATTAATTTAGGCATAATCCTTATAAAATATAATATCTGAATTAGAATTTCAGAGTACAATGAAAGTTGCAACCAACCTTAAATTAAAGCAAAGCAAGTTTGCAAACATATGCTAAACAGCCTATGCCTGTGAATTTATTATTGCAATTATTATCATAACTCAAGAAGACCCAAGTTATTCATGAGGGCACTGATCATATATTTTATTTTTAGGCTGAATATTTGTATTATTTTTTGTCATACATATGAAAAGCAAGTGGAGGAAATGTTGCTTAGAAAGAAAGATACTGGAAGAAAGAAAGTGTCTTTAACTTAGCATATCCTATGTAAATAGTGAGATGGGTCTTGACATGTTCCTTGAACAAATTTTCACACTTTAAGGGTCAGCAGACTCAAGCTGTATATATCTCACTTCAATAATTAACACATGAAATAACTTTTTAAAAACTTATTCTAAAAATCAAAAGCAAGCATGTATCAGCACATCTACACTACCCTTGTACAATTAGTTTCTCTTTAAAACAGTATCTTCTAAAAAGACATGTACAAAACAACTGCCCAAAACTGTAAGGTCAGATTCAAAATTGCAAATAAAACTCAAGACAGCTAAGTTTTCTCCAATCACAAAATTTAAATTCTTTGCCTCATCTAATTTTGCCTAATGCATAGGTACATTCTTTATGTTAAGTAATCTTAAAAAGAATAAATTTAAAAGAAGTATGACTATTATATGCTGTGAATCTCTAATTTCCTTTGAGATAACAGAGTTAATTCTCTTCATTTTTCTCTTGTGTTTTTCTCTCCTCTTCTCTCTTTGTCTACATGCTCTCATGCATCCATACATTCATTCATCCATCCATTCAATCAATATTCCCTCAACACAGATAAAACCATCAAAGCCAAGTCATTTTGAATATTCTTGTGTCTTAACAAATTATTTGTTGGCAGGGCAGTTGAAATCAATTACATGTTGAATCTGATCACAGTAGAAGATGCCTTGACAAAATGACAATAGGAATATGTAGTTTTCATAGACACACAGCTGAAAGGAATTTTAGACATGGTATAACCAAATCAGCACATTTTTCAAAAAAATGTAGGGCAATGATTTTACTGATTTGTCCAAAATTACACAGCCAAAATTAGAAAAGGTGGGGTAGGAATTCAAGTTTTCTGGTTTCAAGTTTGGAGCTATTCTTTCTATATTACACTTTCTTTTCTCATGTCTGCAAACTTGCTGTTTATCCAAATGCATACATCTATATATTTATAAGTGATCAAGAACCGGTACTACTGTGGTGATTAGAATATCAAATTCATTTATTATGAAGCCATGAAGGATTTAGAAAATGATGAATTGTTACAAACACCTGAATGTTAAGCTGATGTTTTTACATAAAATTTACTCTTTTCCTTAGAAACTTTAACAATTTTAATCTGATAGGCTGAAATAAAGACAAAAAAATTCAATTCTCTCCCTTGGGGCAATTTGTCAGTCATGGCAGGATTTGTAATTCTACAGAACCATTCAGAATTAAGTCATCATATATTCCTACTGTTTTCTTTATCATTTAGCATTGGAGGTGAACTCCTATTTCAATGGCATTACAATACAGTGAATGATATATTTACAATACATTTACATCACATATACATGTGTGTTTGTGCATGTATGAGTATATGATGTAAATGTTTTCTGACTAAATAACATTTGTTACATTGAGATTTCCTCCATGAATAAATTTTGTATTACAAATGTTTTCACAGTCTCTTCTTGTTCAACAGAAAATTTCCTAACATTCTCTAAAGTAATATCCCCACAGTCAGGAAATAGCATGTTCTAAACTCCTTCTCTTTTCATTAATGGGTATATTTTCCTTAGTCACCTTATTTAACCTTTCAAGAGCACTCTAGGGCAGTAAACCAAAACAGTTACTGTGTGTTGAAAAAGAGGTACTAGATTAGCATCAAATTCATGACAATTGGGCAAGTACTTTTTGATTTACAGAAAATTGCATTCTGTTGTATTTCTCTCCAATTCACAATAACTGAAAGAATAACAGCAATAGTAATTAAAATTTATTAGTACCAAACAGTGTGCTAATTCATTCACAGGCATTATTTCATTTAGTTTTGATGAAAATCTATTGAGGGAAATAAAGCTCAATTTAAACAACTTTCCCAAGGTGTAAAGCTAATAATTCTTTCAGCAGAATTCAGTGATTTTAGTTTCTAAACAAAGTTCCTAAAAAAAATGGACTTATAATCTGGCAACATATTAACTGCAACAAATTTTTATGCTTTTTAAAATTCTCATAGTTATTGCTATGTAATTTTATTTGTATGTTAAAATTCTCAAACAGATTTTAATCTTACTCTTTGATAAATTTTTGTTAACTAGATCTGTTTTACAAAATTTCTAAGTAATGATTTTTACATACATCCCTGATAGATGTAAATCAATACATTAAATAATACTATATTTAAAAAGAAGTTAGTAGTTTACCTGAAGCATTTACACATTTTTTTTCTCAAACTTATGTTAAGACCTGGTTTTGGGCTAATTATCAAATGCATTTAAAGCTTTAAATTGATGAAAATTTCCATACTTTAATTTCAACAGTTATTTTAGGATAAGTTGTTTTTCAATAACATGTACTGTGGTATATTTTTAAATACTGAATTCAGAAGAAAACTCTAGCTCATCATTTTTAAAGGTTTTTTTTCCTTTCACTTTAGTGACTAATGATCCTATGAAATAATCTATGGATTAATCTATGGATTATGGAATAATCTATGGATCCTATGGAATAACTCTATGGAATAATCTAATAGGGATCACTGAGCTTGGCGATTTAAAGAGATCTGGATTCTAATAGCAAATATGCTACTAAATCCTCTGTGACCTTGGGGCAAGAGTTCTCTACAGGGATCAATTTTGACCTCAAAGGGACATTTGGGGATGTCAGGAGACACTCTGGTTCTCACAACCTGGAGGCACTACTTGCTTGTAGATGGTAGAGACCTAGGATACTGTTAACGTCCTAAAATTCACAGGTCAGTACACTGCCACAAATAATTACAGGTCCCAAAATGTCAACATTGTAGGCAAAGCTATTAACACTCTTGAGCTCATTGTACTCTTATTTTAAATGAAGAAAAGGTGACAAATAACTTATAGTTTTCCTTTTCCATTAAATGATTCATAAACAAATCAAGATCTTCAATAAATTTCATACTTTAAAGTAAAGGTCACACACATGCATATAAATACATATGTAGAAATTTTACATGCCAAATGGAAAACACACCTTGTTTTTGAACATGCATGAAATATTTACAGACCATATACTTGGCCACAAAAGAAGCCCTAGTAAATCTGAAAACTCATAAAATGTAGATTACTTCCTGAATGAAATGCAAAATACTAATACTAATAAAAATAAAAATTATCAAAACAATAATAAGTATAAAATAAAAGTATCAAAATATTGCCTAAGTTTGTGAACTAAAAAAATCTTATATTATTTAAAACAGAATGATAATTTTAAAAACTGTGTAACAAATGTAAGGCAGGGCTAAAACAGACTTAGAGAAAAGCATAGCTTTCAATTATATTTATCATTAAACTAACATTAAAAAGTTTGAAAACAGACTAATATGCAACTTGATGAGGGCAAAGAGCAAAAAAAAAATCTCAGAGCATAAGAAAAGAAATAATGTCCAGCATAGAAAAGAATGAAGTAATCATCAAAAATAACAGGAAAAATTATCAAAGTCAAAAGCTGATTATTTAAAATGTAGATAAAATACATAGACCATATGCAAGCTGCATCAAGAACAATGCAAAATGACACAGCAGAAAAACGAGAAAGGACCAGTGTGCAATAGAGAGTAAAAATAATTTAGGTGTATTTATATTTATACATGAAGATTAAATGACAAGAAAGGCACAAATAAATCTTGAATCAAGTATGGGTATGTGTCCCGACCCGTGGAACAGACGAACCTGGACCTGAGGGAGGGAGTGAGAATTGGGGGGACAAGAGACACAGAGAATGGAGACAAGACAGGATTCTGATCAAGTCTCAATTTATTGAGGGCAAATCCAGGGTATTTATTCAGCGTGATGGGGGAAGTGCCTTGTATCAGGCGTTAGCAGGTGATAGGCATTGCACGGTGGCTAGGCCAATCCGCAGAAACTAAGATAGCAAAGGCAGACCAGCCGAGGCTAGTCAGCAGATTTCTGTGCAGAGCAGAGCAGACATGAGAAAATAGAAACTTTACTTGAGATAAAAACTTAACTTGAGTTAGTATCCAAGATGGTGTTGGACCACAAGGTGGTCAGTAGATGGCGCCAGACACCAAGATGATGGCCGGCACACTGCTGGTGCCATAAACAGCTCCCCACAGGTATGTTAGGTAATATAACTTCATTTAAGCAAACATATATCAGACAAATAAGGTAAATAAAAAAAGCCTGGGTTTTCACCCACACAATTTTCATTTGGGTTTTATTATCTTTCAATATTTAAGATTTCAGGAAGCACACACAATATTTAACTTACTGTTCCCTTTAAAATCTAAGCACATAAAATGCTTCATTCATGCAAACATCAATACAAAACTGACTTTATAAGGAATTAAAATATGTGATACTTGAATATTGGATATTTCATTCTTAGGTTTTCTGGATATTATGAAGGATATTATGCAATATATAAAATATAACATCACTGTGTACCTAGAATGTACACCTTTGTATTTCTCCCATTATTGACTCTTCTTTTCCTTAAAGTTTTTTATAAAGCTCATCCTGAAACCTTTGTTGAATAACACCCATCCTAGAGTGATTTTTCTCTCCATCCAAACAAATATATATAACTTCTACCACTCAAAATTTGTAGTTGATTAAATATGGTCTTGAATGATTTTTCAGTGGAAATACATTCTTCTCTAAGCAGGCCCTCCTTTTGAAGGTTGAGTCAGAATCTGCTGCTTTCCTTTTAGATTTCCCATATACCATTAAATAAAGCTAGGCAAATAGAGGGTCCTTAATTAATGTTCTTCCCCTGAAGGAAACATTTTCTTATGCTTTTACTTTTATATACAAATTGTAAGTCTCAGTTTTCCTAAATGCACTGTGATAAAACTATTTAAAAATGAGAAAGGAAAGTCATGGACCAAGGAGCCAAATTTTCAATGATTCTTTCCAGAACTTTCAGAGGAGGGCATTTATGTTGCAGTGTGACATTCCATCACATTGAAAGTAAGTCAAATTCATAAAGGGGTTTTTCCTTTTGACAGAGGCCTTTTTTTGTAAGCCAAATTCTCCAATGACTTTGAATTCACTGGAATTTCTATATAGCTATCCAGAAACCCAAAGTGCATTTAAGCTCATAACACCATCATTTGAAATATCTGACTTTGCTGTAAGTCCCTCAGAGGTCTGTGGGGGAAATGAAATGAAGGCTGCTTAAGGAGCAGATAAGCTGATTTCTCCATGCAGAGCATATTAAGAGGCTAATATTTACAATAAAAATTTTGTGTTGGGACACAGATCATCTCCAAATAGTCTGCATTTTCACCTCAGCTTGGTGTTTGGGAAATAAACATTTTAAAGATCAAATCTTCTAAGGAGAATTATTTGTAATTTCTTTCAAGAATGCTAGATAACAAAAGTTCAATAACCTGAGATTTTAAAAAATGCAATGGCATGCTTTAACCTTTAAATTATTTTCAGTCTTTTCAGATTGACTGTATGATATATTGCAGAGCTAAGTATCCCATGTTGCAGATTCTTCCCACATGTCCTGCACCTCATTAAAGCAATGTGCCATTGTTGCAAATTAACTTCCATGACAAGAAAGACAACCAAAAAAAAACTACTTTGAGAAAAGAGGCTTTAAACACTGTGCAGCCTTTCAAACTCTTCCCAAACTGACAGAGTGCACTTTAAAAAGAGGAATAATGTAATAAGGAAGCTTATGATATTTTTGGAAATGTTTACAAATAAAATGTTTTTCCTCCTCCAGCAACTTAGTTGATGTTTTTAACATTACCCTAAATTTCCATGAAAAAATGTGAGAAATGATACTATAGGTAAAATCAGATGTTATATTTGTATGGAAAAAATGTGAATGTTATTCTTTTAGAGTCTAACACACTTTACACACAAATTCATTTGGCTATCTTCCTATAAGGTAAAAAGTCTAATTTTATGCATAGGACAAAAGTTTACTCTGCTTATTGGTAGCAATTCATTTTGCTCTTCTCAACTGACTTAATTAGAAAAATGCTAAGTTCAAAAGTGTTTGAAAGTAAGCTTGAAATTTAAAACTTCTATAAAATACAGTCTTCATTTATAAAGAAAATGAAGGTATCATGTGGAATAATTCAGGTAAGAAAAAGCTATCTTTCTGATATCAATCTCAAACTTCATGGTTTCATTAGCACTGAAATTTCTAGTAGTTTTTATCTTCTTTTAACATTCCTTTTCAATTAACAAGTAAGCTAAATTATGTATATATATTTTTCCAGTATGCCATATATTATTCTAACTGTTTCATATACTAAATAAAGAATTATGTTGGCATGTAGTATATAGTTTTTTTTAGGTGTTTGCTCTGCAAAATATTTTGTAAACAGGGAGACAAAACAGCAGTTTCATTATAACTAAAGGACAGTAAAAGACACAGTTTTCTCAGGAAGATGACATTTTAAAGGTATTTTATTAGCTTTATATGCATATATATGGTTACAAAATTGACCCAATTTCCTCAATCTATCAATAAAATATATGCAAGTTAAATACTTAAGGAAAATCAACTTTCAGAAACTATTTTTAATGTCAACATGGTGGAGAATAAAGTTCAGGAACATTGTCAAAGTTCTGTATGTATGCCACTGTATGTTTTATTCTTATAAAAATAAAAGGAATAACATTTTTAAATTTTTAAATCCTGAGGTGCCTCTCTTTATCCCCTTATATTTACAGTTTACAGATGAGGATATAAAAAAGTAAATGAGATAGGACTTGAATTTTGAACTTTCTATGTACAAAGTATAGTTTTTGTACTATATAAACTGTATTCACACCTGAAACAAAATATTCTGCTTTGGGAATGATGTGCAGAAAGATGAGACAAGATTGATGCCTTCAAACTGAGCATTTAATTCATTTCCTTAAGCAGTTTGACTCTATGATGTGGTATGTGGTCTTACTCTGTTGGAGAAAAGGAAATACCATCTAGAAATAAATGATAACTTAAATGAGCTGTGGTTTTTATTAGAAGAAGTAACAGGGAATTCAGACTGTGGTCTTTAAAACCCCTTTAAAAATGCTGTAAAAATTCAAAATCCAGACAATAAGAATATTTACCTATGATATTTGACATAAAACAATTAACTCCAGTGTATGTGTTAAAAAGAAAAAAAATGTCAAAAAAATTCTAATGCACACTGTTGTGGGAAATAGTTGGCATACATGAATAAAAGATAGTAGACATCTTAAATCTTGAAGCTAAACCTCAAGAAATCATTAAGTCTTTTTTTAAGGCAAACTAATTTTCTTCCCATTAACAAAAGATCTAAAGCAAAAGTGAGAAAAGATATATATCTGTGAATTCTAGTTTATGGGTATACTGATGTATGTTTGCTATGTTGAGATGTTGTGTTCAGTACTTTTCAATATTTTGAGAAATTGCTCATGATTTAATAATGTAATAATTAAAAGGTAATTTTTTGAGGCAAAATTTGAACAAAATATATGTATAATGTAATCCAAATTATGATTGAAAGAATTTAAATATCCATATTTATTTTAAGAAGTTATATAAAGATATCATTTTCTTATCTCCTTTGTTTATTAAGAGATTAGTTCCCTAAATTTTGACCAACCAGAACTGAGAGGTTATAAGAAATTTTTCAATAATCCCCATTTCAAAAAACAGAAGTTAAGTCTTGAAAAGTTTCAATAATTCATTCCAGGACCCTAATTGGAGCTTAGAAAAATACCATTTAAGAAACACTGAGGTTTTCAATGAGACCTTGAGTCCATCTGATCACAATGTGATTTTTTATCTCTGGAATTTTTGATTAGTGCCAAAAATATATGTCTCTTTAGCCAATTATTTCATTTTTGTTCTTTTTATTCGTTTATTTATTTATTTTTCTTTCCTTTGACTAATCCCTCACTGTTCCCTTCTCCCCTCTACATTTCCACAAAGTCTATTGTTCTCTCTTCTGCTCATCTCATCCATCCCACAGTAACCACATTCCATTAATATTTTCAACCCCTTTATGGGAGACACCCAGCATTGAACAAATCCTGGCTTTCTCTAGAGAACAACACTGTCTCTGAAATCCATTGAACTGGAGATTTATTTTCAGAAACATGAGATTCTGAGAATAATTTCAAAGCATGATTTCTCCAATGAGTAAAATCATCTCTTCTGCAACCCTTTTTATCTGGTTGTACCACCCTCTAATCCTTCTCATCGTTGTCACCAATCATCTCCTGGCCAGCCAAGCAAATTCAGTTATGAAACTGAAAACTGGTTCAGAATCTATCACAAGTCCTGCCATCACCCTGGGTAATACAGCATACATGCTGATGTCCTATCTAGTAAAATAACACAGTTCTGTGCTTTCTTAACCCCAATGCCTATTACCTCCACTAACCCACAGTTAATAGCTGGTTGCTGACATCTCCTATACTTCCATTATGTGAGGAATCTTGAAATCTAATATCTTATGCTCTACACAGTTTTTCCAGAATATTTGACTCAGGCATTTTATCTGTGCTTCAGTCTCACAGAGACTGCCAGTTCCCTCACCACTAAGTCAATGAAGGTGGTATTTTCCTGAAATGGTGATAACCAGAGGAATAATAGGTGAATCCAGAGTTTACTCCCTTTGAAAATGTTCACTTTCAGATGTCTATTAAAACACAGGTGGAGAAGTCAAGAGTGTAATCAAATAAGCAGAAAAGGAGTTTAAGACAAAGAAGTCTGGGTTAGGAGGTTTACATTTGAGTCACTGGGAATAAAATCCTGAGACTGAATATTATCACGCAAAGAGTACAAATAGTGAAAATAAGAGGGACCAGGACAAATTCCAGAGAACTGGAAAAGGAAGACTCTTAATTCAAAGCAGTTCTAGAAGGTACCACTATTGACACAAAAAAAGGAAAACCAGGCAAGAATGGATCAAAAAGCAAAATGAGTTTTGTTTTGTTTAATTGGGAATGTTCAACCATATGAAAGCTTCTCAGAAAATGAATCATGTCAGGAGACTGTCAGATATTTTAGTAACATCAATTTCAATGGATAGTAGAAACTAGACTGAAATGAGTTAAGAAGTAAATGGGAAGTGAAGAAATAGAGGCAACCTTTTGACACACTTTTAAATAATTAGCCTGACATAAAAGACCCTGTATTTTACTTCTCCTTCATTGTGCTATAAGCTCCAAAAAGGTATGCCTAATGTTTGTTTGGTTTTTGCATGGGCAGGCACTGGTAATTGAACCTGGGTCTCTGGCATGGCAGGTGAGAACTCTGCCTGCTGAGCCACCATGGCCTACCCTAATGTTTGTTTTTCAATGATATTTAATAGTCCCAGTGTCCAGCATGGTATCTTTCACACAATAGGCACTGAATGTTGCTGACTGTAGTATTGAAAGAAAAATTCTTTGACTTAGTCATATAACTCAATGGGTAAAAGAGCTTTGAAAACTCCAAGGATGCCTTCTCAGATATACTGAGCCTAAATCTCTGGGATTAGTAGCTGGCCTCCCACTGACAACACTTTCTAACTTTCTTGGTAGTCTGGTGTGTTCAATTAGTGTGAGTGTAAGTGGGATGTGTGCCAATCCCCATCCCAGGGGCTAAGAATCAAGTGAGTCTCTCTATGGTCTTTGTCCCTCCATCTTTTTTTTTTTTTTTTTTTTGGCATGGGCAGGCCAGGAATTGAACCCAGGTCTCTTGCATGGCAGGTGAGAATTCTGCCTGTTGAGCCACCATGGCCCACCCTTTCCCCCTTCTTTTGTCTCCATGTACATGAGATCTGAGGGGATGGTAAATTCAAAAGGTACAGGAATCCTGGATTCTTGGATCACTGTGTAGAAGAATTTTGCTAAAGATATCCAGGGATATATTACCATAAGTGATACATTTTCCAAGACAGAAGTCATTTTAAAAAGCATAGAGCAACTATAAAAATCTCAACATATTTAGGTTTAGAATAATGGTTCTTAAAGAAAGTTAATTGGAAAAGCAGCACCAGCATCAACTATGAAATGGAGTGGGGACCAGCAATCTGTTTTGAACAAGCCCTCCAGACAATTCAAATGCAGGCTAAAATTTACAAACCAATGTATAAACATATATATTATTATGTTGAGGATTTAAGCCTATGTTATTGCCCTATGTTCTTTACAGAGGGGAATGTAATGAACCACAGGTTGTTTCACTCAGTCTGAATTCTGACTTTTAATTCCTTTAATCTTATTGATGTTTCTTATGGTTTTTATCCACTTATTGCACACTCAGGCTTTGAAGAGAGAGGCATTAAAGGAAGAAAGATCCAACACCCATGGAGAGTGATCATCATCTATTGATGGATTTAGCGGTCATTAAGGTCTGCTCTGAGAATGTTTTCTCCAAGTTTTCTGATTATAGTTAAAGAATTTGCATTCTCTCCATGTATTTTTAAATTGCCTCATTTTAGTTACGTATTCCATGGTGACTTCCTACCATCCTGAAGAGTTCCTTCTTGTCAAGTCACCATTAGCCTTAGAAAGGAAAACTCAATTCCCTGACAGCCCAAGATGGTACATAACTTTGAGAAAAAGTCATAGTTTGATGATCAGCAATTTGTTTATCATAGGTGGAAAGACAGAAGAATTATAAGCCATTGCTTTTTTTGTCTCTTCCAGGATTTAATTCTGTACTCTGTGGATATAATCTATGCCACTCTACAGATTTAATGAGTAAAATTTTATAAGAAGGTGTTACTTAATATAAGAAACATTTTTCAGCTATGTAAACTGTCCCCAAAACATAATGCACTGCTTCTTGTAGGCAGGTAGTGTTTAAACAGAAGCTGAACACATTAGAATCTATATACTAAGAAAAGACAGAGTAGATAATCCTTAAGAACCAATCCAAGTCTGAAATACTAACTTCTCCAATTGTATTTCAAAACAATTTTAGACTTCAACTTTGTGGCAAGATGATGAGCTTATAAAGGCCTCTGGTTCCCCCAATAAAATCATATATCAAGAAACAAAAGAAGAGTAAGGGTAGCATGTAACATGTATCTGAGGAACTGACATAAAAGTATAAGAAAACCTGGAGCAACAAAAATGGTTTCAAAAACTAGTATGTGAGAGGGAGCCTAGAATGGGGATAGGGAGATAAACAGAGAAGGAGGTTGATTGATTGAGGTACAGTCCAGATGGAACCTAAGTTTGGATTTCCTTTCCCTAAGGCTTTCCTATGAAAGCATAACCTGATGGGGATCACCAGTAGTTTCCTCCTCATCCTGGTACAATTCAAACTAGACCTTCAAATCATGATGTCACATAAAACTAAAGCCATTTGCAGATACTTTGCTATGTTAAGGAAGTTTGTTGCACAATCATAATGAAAGGAATAACTCTATGTATTCTTCAATACCAAAGGTAGAAGAACAATTTTCTACCTGTCTTTATTTTTACCTCTTAATTTGAGTTGAACAAATGCAAACCCACATTTCAATTTGTGATGTATAGAGGACATTTCTTATACTTATAATATTTTTCTTGGTCCTCAGTTATACTGGGGGAAAAGTGCAGAGACTGAATTTATAATTAGATGAGAAAGAAACCAGGCTGCTGTGAAGCATTTACAAATCTATGACTTCTGAGACAATGTTTTAATCAAATATGGATCTGAATGACATTTGGATGCATTTCTAATACAGTATGGCTACATACATTATTACCAAAGTATAGTTATTCATTTATCCACATAAACCATCTTCTTTTTTTTTCCTTTTCAAACTGAATAACCTATGTTAGGCACTGCACAGATTCTTTTTGAATTTTCTTGTTTGATTCCTGGTCTACCCTCTATTTTGTTCCACCAAAATAGAGTGAATGCAGATACTGGCTCTACCAGGCATCTCCAAATTATGAACTATGTACTATGGAGTTGTGAACTCAGCAGAAATATATGTAAATAATATATAGATTGAATTTGAATAGAAGCTGAGCCTTCTGCTCTAAAATGTAACCTAAGTGCCATAATTCCTATAGCAGTTTCAAGAATATTCTTTAAAATGTTTAAGTGGAAGGCACGAGTACAGCAAGTGCTAATGCACATACTTATCTGTACATTAAAAAATCTAATAAATAACAATACTCTATAGTTTAATTTCACACATTCCAAAAACTTTCCTGAAACTATCAAACCTCAAAATTTTAAATGTGCCTAAGAAATTAAGATTCCACCTTTCAGCAGAGCTAGATGGAAACATTTTCAGCATGGAGGGAGAAACACTCCTTTTAAGAAGTAAATGGGGACAACAATCAGTATTTTTAAATAATCTGTGGCATTCTTATGTCATTTATTTACTTATGTATCTTATTAATTGTCTTCCCTATTGGAATATACTTTCCATGAGGGTAGAAAATTTTTGACTATTTCATTTACTGTTGTATCATCCTCAGAGAATAGAATGGTTGAGTATAGGGAATGTAAGGTAATGTAATAAATATTTTTTGAATGAATAAATAAATGAATAGAAGTGTTACACTTGCTATTGCTAATTAACTCAGACATATGAAATCATCAAAAAATCATTTAAAAAATTTAAAACTTAACAGATTCATTACTTGTACAGGAGAAAATTTTCTTTAGGAATAAATTTTCTAGCCTTAAATATATATATATATATTTGGAAGCAATATTTCACTTAGATTTTTCATTAAAAATAAAGACTTTTTTTTAATGATCCATTGCAAATATCTGAACTACATAGAGTTTGCTGTCAATTAAATATTTATTTTCTACTTGCACATTAATTCTATTTTTACTCTATCTTCTCTTAGTTTTTACACTCTAAAGTTTTGCCTAAGTTATGTATTTCAAAATTTTCAGAAAAGAGTAGTAGAATTAAGAAACATAAAGCAGAATCTCATACTTTCTGTTGAGAGGAATAAACACCAAGATAAATCTATTCAAATGTTTGCTCAAAGCATCTGTTTCTCACTACATTTAACCATAAAAATTGAGAATTAATATTAAATATAAGATTCATCAAAGATGGGATGTCAGAAGAGGATTTAAAATAAAAATGATAAAATTGAAATGATTAGGGTTATTGGTTAATTTGGGATTTTCAAAAGCCCTTTATCTAGGTTTGGACTTTTATTTGAGCACCCTCACTATACATGGGTATTAATTTTTAATTTCAATTCTGAGTCTCTGTGTTGAGGCAAGTCAAGAAGAGAGAAGAGTCCCAGAGTAAATAGAAGGATGAGAGGAAGTAAAAGAAATATGAGTGATAGTAAATCAACTTTCTACTGTTGCATCTCTGGAGGTTGTTATCTGCCAAAGCGATCCTCTATTTTTAAAAAAAGTCAGATCATGTCACTCTTTCACTCAAAACCTTTTAGCATCTCATCGCAGCTGGAGAAGCATTCCAAGTTCTTCCAGTAGTGTAAAGGGCCCTCCATGATAGGATCCCTCCTTAACTTTCAAACCTAAGATAACTAGTATTCACCTCTTGCTCACTGACAGCCAATCCACTAGCCCCTTTGCTGTTCCTCAAACATGCAAGAGGTGTTGCCACCTCAGCCATCTTGTCCCTGTTCTTCCTCCTGCATGGGCTACTCTTCCTCTTAGACACCTGCATGTGTGGCTTCCTCAACACCTTCAGTTCTTTGCTCAAATGACATCTTTTCAGTGAGACTTTCCCTCATCATCATACTTAAAATTGCAACTTCTACCTTCATTCTCTGTTCTACATTCCTGATTTATTTATTTTTTGTACATATCACCAACAAATAGACTAAATGTGTTTTTTATTTCTTTAATTCTTTGTTGTTTCCCTCTATCTGCAATGTAATTTCAATGAGGGCAAGGCACTTTCTTTATTATAATCATCCATGTATTACAAATGCCAAGAAAAGTGTTAATATTGAACAATGAATTAATATCTGTTAAATGAAAGAATGAAATGTGATTATATCATTAAATATTTTTAAAGCTCATACTAATAGTGTATAAATATTGTGTGAAATCTCTGACTACATATACCAAAGTCTTGTGTCAGAGCTATTGCTCAAATTTCCATAACAGCTTCATTCCCCCTATGACTTCACTGTGGAAGGCTTTTATAAAACACTTAAAACATGAAGAGAAGATTCTGAAAAGTTTCATACTCCATGGTCCCATTTTTCCCAATAAAATCTTGCTGTAGTTCCCTAAATGCAATTAAAGATACATTTGAGTAAACATTTAATACATTCCAAAGGGCCTTCTTGAATTATGAAACATCAAACAAAACAGGAGAAATAACCATAGTTAAGCAAGGCT
Organism: Tamandua tetradactyla; assembly: GCF_023851605.1. Taxonomy (NCBI): domain Eukaryota; kingdom Metazoa; phylum Chordata; class Mammalia; order Pilosa; family Myrmecophagidae; genus Tamandua; species Tamandua tetradactyla. The sequence continues at coordinate 94,745,405 of NC_135330.1, read as the reverse complement.
AACTACATTTTCAAATATGCTATAAACTTACAGATTCTTCTATAGAAGGTGAAAATACAAGCTTAGCACCTTTTGTGTAGAGAGTTTTCGCTAAATCTGGAAACCCATCAGATTATAAAATAAAGGGGAAGAACTCCATGGCATTATTTAATTTGGAAATAAGGACAAATATCATGTAGATAAACCATTTGCATGTCATACAAACCGGTCATATTCTGTATTGTGAGAAAAATAGACAAATATAATTTTTAAAGCTGAATGAATCAGATGGAATTATGTGGGAAGTAAAAGAAGAAACATCATTACAGAGTTTGTTTTGTTACTGCCAATTGAAAGCCATTTAATCTGATGACTGTGGTGGCATTTGAGGCATTTCACACACCAACAAGCATTTTATATTTGCATAATATATTTTTAGCCTTCAGGAAGTGGTGAGAATGTGGAGAAATTCAACTTCCCCAAGTTGCATTCTTTTTTTTACTATTAATTTAAAAAAATTAACTAACAAAATATTTAGAAATCATTCCATTCTACATATACAATCAGTAATTCTTAATATCATCACATAGTTGCATATTCATCATTTCTTAGTACATTTGCATCGATTTAGAAAAAGAAATAAAAAACAACAGAAAAAAAATAAATGATAATAGAGAGAAAAAAACTATACCTCACATGCAGCTTCATTCAATGTTTTAACATAGTTACATTACAATTAGGTAGCATTGCCTGCCGATTTCTGAGTTTTTGTATCCAGTCCTGTTGCACAGTCTGTATCCCTTCAGCTCCAATTACCCATTATCTTACCCTATTTCTATCTCCTGATGGTCTCTGTTACCAATGACATATTCCATGTTTATTCACTAACGTTGGTTCATATCAGAGAGACCATACAGTATTTGTCTTTTAGTTTTTGGCTAGTCTCACTCAGCATAATGTTCTCTAGGTCCATCCATGTTATTACATGCTTCATAAGTTTATTCTGTCTTAGAGCTGCATAATATTCCATCATATGTATATACCACAGTTTGTTTAGCCACTCATCTGTTGATGGACATTTTGGCTGTTCCATCTCTTTGCAATTGTAAATAATGCTGCTATAAACATTGGTGTGCAAATGTCTGTTTGTGTCTTTGCTTAAGTCCTTTGAGTAGATACCTAGCAATGGTATTGCTGGGTCGTATGGCAATTCTATATTCATCTTTTTGAGGAACCGCCAAACTGCTTCCACAGTGGTTGCACCATTTGACATTCCCACCAACAGTGGATAAGTGTGCCTCTTTCTCCACATCCTCTCCAGCACTTGTTATTTTCTGTTTTGTTGATAATGGCCATTCTGATGGGTGTGAGATGATATCTCATTGTGGTTTTGATTTGCATTTCTCTAATGGCCAGGGACATTGAGCATCTCTTCATGTGCCTTTTGGCCATTTGTATTTCCTCTTCTCAGAAGTGTCTGTTCAAGTCTTTTTCCCATTTTGTAATTGGGTTGGCTGTCTTTTTGTTGTTGAGTTGAACAATCTCTTTATAAATTCTGGATACTAGACTTTATCTGATATGTCATTTCCAAATATTGTCTCCCATTGTGTAGGCTGTCTTTCTACTTTCTTGAAGTTCTTTGATGCACAAAAGTGTTTAATTTTGAGGAGCTCCCATTTCTTTCTTTCTTTCTTCAGTGCTCTTGCTTTAGGTGTAAGGTCCATAAAACCACCTCCAGTTATAAGATTCATAAGATATCTCCCTACCTTTTCCTCTAACTGTTTTATGGTCTTAGACCTAATGTTTAGATCTTTGATCCATTTTAGTTAACTTTTATATAGGGTGTGAGATACGGGTCCTCTTTCATTCTTTTGCATATGGATATCCAGTCCTTTAGGCACCATTTATTGAAGGGACTGTTCTGTCCCAGGTGAGTTGGCTTGACTGCCTTATCAAAGATCAAATGTCCATAGATGAAGGGTCTATATCTGAGCACTCTATTCGATTCCATTGGTCAATATATCTATCTTTATGCCAATACCATGCTGTTTTGACCACTGTGGCTTCATAATATGCCTTAAAGTCAGGCATCATGAGACCTCCAGCTTCGTTTTTTTTCTCAAGATACTTTTAGTAATTCGGGGCACCCTGCCCTTCCAGATAAATTTGCTTATAGGTTTTTCTATTTCTGAAAAATAAGTTGTTGGGATTTTGATTGGTATTGTTGAATCTGTAAATCAATTTAGGTAGAATTGACATCTTAACTATATTTAGTCTTCCAATCCATGAACATGGTATGCCCTTCCATCTATTTAGGTCTTCTGGGATTTCTTTTAAGAGTTTCCTGTAGTTTTCTTTGTATAGGTCTTTTGTCTCTTTAGTTAAATTTATTCCTAAGTTGCAATTGTAAATGGAATTAATTTCTTGATTTCCCCTCAGCTTGTTCATTGCTAGTGTATAGAAACACTACAGATTTTTGAATGTTGATCTTGTAGCCTGCTACTTTGCTGTACTCATTTATTAGCTCTAGTAGTTTTGTTGTGGATTTTTCTGTTTTGTATAGTATCATATCATCTGCAAACAGTGAGATTTTACTTCTTCCTTTCCAATTTTGATGCCTTGTATTTCTTTTTCTTGTCTAATTGCTCTGGCTACAACTTCCAACACGATGTTGAATAACAGTGGTGATAGTGGACATCCTTGTCTTGTTCCTGATCTTAGGGGGAAATTTTCAATTTTTCCCCATTAAGGATGATATTAGCTGTGGTTTTTCATATATTCCCTTTATCATTTTAAGGAAGTTCCCTTGTATTCCTACCCTTTGAAGTGTTTTCAACAGGAAAGGATGTTGAATCTTGTCAAATGCCTTCTCTGCATCAATTGAGATGATCATGTGATTTTTCTGCTTTGATTTGTTGAGATGGTGTATTACATTAATGATTTTCTTATGTTGAACCATCCTTGCATACCTGGGATGAATCCTACTTGGTCATGATGTATAATTCTTTTAATGTGTTGCTGGATTTGATTTGCTAGAATTTTGTTGAGGATTTTTGCATCTATATCCATTAGAGAGATTGGTCTGTAGTTTTCTTTTTTTGTAATATCTTTGCCTGGTTTTGGTATGAGGGTGATGTTGGCTTCATAGAATGAATTAGGTAGTTTCCCTCCACTTCAATTTTTTGAAGAGTTTGAGCAGGGTTGGTGCTAATTCTTTCTGTAATGTTTGGTAGAATTCACATGTAAAGCCATCAGGTCCTGGACTTTTCTTTTGGGGAAGCTTTTGAATGACTGATTCAATTTTTTAATTGTGATTGGTTTGTTGAGGTCATCTATTTCTTCTTGAGTCAAAGTTGGTTGTTCATGCCTTTCTAGGAACTTGTCCATTTCATCTACATTGTTGTACTTATTAGCGTAAAGTTGTTCATAGTATCCTGTTATTACCTCCTTTAATTCTGTGAGATCAGTGGTTATGTCTCCTCTTCCATTTCTGACCTTATTTATTTGTGTCCTCTCTCTTCTTCTTTTTGTCAATCTTGCTAAAGGCCCATCAATCTTGTTGATTTTCTCATAGAACCAACTTCTGGTCTTATGATTTTCTCTATTGTTTTCATGTTCTCAATTTCATTTATTTCTGCTCTAATCTTTGTTATTTCTTTCCTTTTGCTTGCTTTGGGGTTAGTTTGCTGTTCTTTCTCCAGTTCTTCAAGTGGACAGTTAATTCCCAAATTTTTGCCCTTTCTTCTTTTTTGATATAGGCATTTAGGGCAATAAATTTCTCTCTTAGCACTGCCTTAGCTGTGTCCCATAGGTTTTGATATATTGTGTTTTCATTTTCATTCACCTTGAGATATTTACTAATTTCTCTTGTAATTTCTTCCTTGACCCACTCGTTGTTTAAGAGTGTGTTGTTGAGCCTCCACGTATTTGTGAATTTTCTGGCACTCTGCCTATTATTGATTTCCAACTTCATTCCTTTATGATCCAAGAAAGTGTTGTGTATGATTTCAATCTTTTTAAATTTGTTGAGACTTGCTTTGTGACCCAGCATATGGTCTATCTTTGAGAATGATCCATGAGCACTTGAGAAAAAGGTGTATCCTGCTGTTGTGGGGTGTAATGTCCTATAAATGTCTGTTAAGTTTAGCTCATTTATTGTAATATTCAAATTCTCTGTTTCTTTATTGATCCTCTGTCTAGATGTTCTGCCCATTGATGAGAGTGGGGAATTGAAGTCTCCAACTATTATGGTAGATGTGTCTGTTCCCTTTTCAATATTTGCAGTATTTGGGGCATTCTGGTTCGGTGCATAAATATTTATGATTGTTATGTCTTCTTGTTTAATTGTTCCTTTTATTAGTAGATAGTATCCTTCTTTGTCTCTTTTAACTGTTTTACATTTGAAGTCTAATTTGTTGGATATTAGTATAGCTACTCCTGCTCTTTTCTGGTTGTTATTTGCATGAAATATCTTTTACCAACATTTCACTTTCAGCCTATGTTTGTCTTTGGGTCTAAGATGTGTTTCCTGTAGACAGCATAGAGAAGGATCCTGTTTTTAATCCATTCTGCCAGTCTATGTCTTTTGATTGGGAATTCAGTCCATTAACATTTAATGTTATTACTGTTTGGATAATACTTTCCTCTATGATTTTGCTTTTTGTATTATATACATCATATCTAATTTTCCTTCTTTCTACACTCTTCTCCACACCTCTCTCTTCTTCTTTTCATATCTGTCTCTAGTGCTCCCTTTAGTGTTTCTTTCAGAGCTGGTCTCTTGGTCACAAATTCTCTTAGTGACTTTTTGTCTGAAAATGTTTTAATTCCTCCTCATTTTTGAAGGACAATTTGCTGCATATAGAATTCTTGGTTGTCAGTTTTTCTCTTTTAGTAATTTAAATATATCTTCCCACTGTCTTCTTGCCTCCATGATTTCTGCTGAAAATCTGCACATAGTCTTATTGGGTTTCCCTTGTATGTGATGGGATTGTTTTCCTATTGCTGCTTTCAAGATCCTCTCTTTCTCTTTGACCTCTGACGTTCTAACTAGTAAGTGTCTTGAGAACACCTATTTGGATCTATTCTCTTTGGGGTGTGCTGCACTTCTTGATCTGTAATTTTAGGTGTTTCATAAGAGTTGGGAAATTTTCAGTGATAATTTCTTCTATTAGTTTTTCTCCTCCTTTTCCCTTCTCTTCTCCTTCTGGACATCCACAACACGTATATTTGTGCTTCATATCATCATTCAATTCCCTGAGCCCCTACTCAAATTTTTCCATTCTTTTCCCTATAGTTTCTGTTTCTTTTTGGATTTCAGATGTTCCATCTTCCAGTTCACTAATTCTAGCCTCTGTCTCTTGAAATATACCATTGTAGGTTTCCATTGTTTTTTCATCTCTTCTACTGTATCTTTCATTCCCATAAGTTCTGTGATTTGTTTTTTCAGAATTTCCATTTCTTCTTTTTTTCATTCCTTGCCTTCTTCATGTCCTCCCTCAATTTATTGATTTGGTTTTTGAAGAGGTTTTCCATTTATGTTCATATATTCAGAATTAGTTGTCTTAGCTCCTGTATCTCATTTGAACTATTGGTTTGTTCCTTTGACTGGGCCATATCTTCAATTTTCCTGGTGTGATTTGTTATTTTTTGCTGACATCTGGACATTTAATTACCTTAATTAGTTTATTCTGGAGATTTCTTTCACTTATCTTGCCTCGGGTTTTCTTGCTGGATGAATTTTTTGTCTATTTGTTCTTTGCCCTTCAGTTCAGCTTTTTCCAGGCCTCTAGCTTAAGTTTTGTTTAACAGAGGGTAATTTTTCAGTTTTTGTTTTCTTGTTTCTTGTCCTGCTTGTAAGGTGCCTTTTCCCTCCCCACCCTTAGGAGGGTCTACATAAGTATTACAGACTCCAGCCAGGTTTTCCTGGACTAAGCTGGCCTCCTTTCAGGGGGAAGGAATCACCTGCATCCATTTTCCCTGAGTGTGAGACCCAGCAGGTTTAAAGACTTTCCTGTGAAATCTCTGGGCTCTGTCTTTCTTATCCTGCCCAGTATGTGGTGCTTGTCTGTCTTCGGGTCCCACCAGCAAAATATGTTGTGGCTCCTTTAACTTTGGAAGACTGCCCTTGCTGGGGCATGGTGGAGACAGAAGAAAGGCTGTAGGCTGGCTTTAATGGCTTCAAATTGCAAAGCCCTGGGATCTGAATTCCTTGAGAGAGGGATTCCACCTGAGTTGCATTTTGCCCCCCCATGGGGAAGGTTCAGGTGGTAGATAGCCCTGAAAGCGGCCTGTTTCTGCGTTTGGGACAGTTGCAGCCTGTGTAATCCCAGCTGAGTCCAGAGACAAAAAGCCTCTGTAGAAACAGCCACAGAAGGCTCTGTTTCATCCCCTTTCCTCCCTTCCAGCCAGCCCAATAAGCAACTTTCACCCCAATCAGTTTCACCTGAGCTGGGGGCCTATTTTCAGTAGTCAGAATTTGTTCATTAATGCCACTATTGGTGTTCAGTCAGACTCAGTCCCTGCTACTGTTGGAGACCCTCCTTTCCCTCCAGGAAGCCACCCATGGGGAGTGGCACTGGTCACTGGCCACCGCGACTTGGGAACTCGCTGTTCCAAAACTCACAGCCAGTCCGGAGACTCACACCCAGTCCGGAAGCCACCTGTGGGGGAGGGCTGGTCACTGGCCGCCACAGCTTGGGAACTCATTGTTCTGGAGCCTCACAGCCAGTCCGGGAAGCCACCCTTGAGGAGGGGTGCCAGCTGCCGCAGCTTGGGGAAGTGCATGCAGCTCAGGGAACTCACTGCTGTGGAGACTCACAGCCAGTCCAGCTGGTCCAGACTGGGGCATGCTGTGTGTCTGTCTCTGTCAAGGCTCCAGGAGCTGCTCTGTATTGTTTCTGGTTATTTAGTAGTTGCTCTGGAGGACAAACTAAAATGCGCACACCTGACCAAGCCACCATCTTGGCCCTCTCCCCAAGTTGAATTCTTAATATTCTCACAAGAAGTGTGGACAACCAAAGCTATAGGCAGAGCCCCCAGTCTTGGGTTTGTTCATATGAAACTTAACCCCACAAAGAATAGGTCAAGCCTACTTAAAATTTAAGCCTAAGAGTCACCCCCAAGAGCCTCTTTTGTTGCTCAGATGTGGCCCCTCTCTCCAGCTAACACAACGAACAGTCTCACCACCATACTCCCTCTCTATGTGGGACATTACTCCCAGGGTGTGGACCTTCCTGCCAATGTGGGACAGAGATCTTGAAATGACCAGAGACTCAGCATCAAAGGATTGAGAAAAACCCTAGAATGAGCTGAGACTTAGCATCAAGGGATTGAGAAAACCTTCTCAACCAAAAGGGGAAGAGGGAAATGAGACAAAGTGTCAATGGCTGAGAGATTCCAAACAGAGTGAGAGGTTATCCTGGAGGTTATTCTTATGCATCAAGTAGATATCATCTTTTTATTCCAGATGTAATGGAGAGGCTGGAGGGAACTGCCTGAAAATGTAGAGCTGTGTTCCAGTAGCCACGTTTCTTGAGGATGATTGAATAATGATACAGCTGTCACAATGTGACTGTGTGATTGTGAAAACCTTATGTCTGATGTTCCTTCTATCTACCTTGTCAACAAAGGAATAGAATATATGGAATAAAAATAAATAATAAGGGGAACAAATGCTAAAATAAATTTAGTTTAAATGCTAGTGATCAATGAAAGCAAGGGGTGAGGGGTATGGTGGGTATAATCTTTTTTTTTCTTTCCTGTGTTCGTTCTATTTCTTTTTCTATTGTCTTTCTATTTCTTTTCTGAATTAATGCAAATGTTCTAAGAAATGATGAATATGCAACTAAGTGATGATATTGTGAATTACTGATTATATGTTGTTTTATTTAGTTTCTTTATTTTTTTTAATTAATAAATAAATTTTTTAAAAAAATATTCTGGTCCTGTGCTTCTATGCAAAGGATCTGCAAGGTATTTTCAATGATGACAAGACATCAAGGCTTTTTACAGGGTAGTAAATGTGCACAAACTTACAAGGAATACTTACAATTTGGTTTTATCTCAGCTATTTAGGTATAGCTTTCAGAATTTCACTTGATGTCTTTATTCTTTAGTTTATTAAGATACTTAGTGTAGAAGTAGGCTTGGAGGAATTCTGAGTCTTTTTATAATTTTATGATGTGATATATAAATACACATTTTCTGTACCATACAAACAAGAAATTTACTTTTTGATTTATGTGGTGTTTTTTTACACTATTCAGAGCAGGAAAAAAACTAATACAAAATGGAAAGGTCTTCTTGGATTGTAATTAATTCCATTTTAGAAAAAATAAATATATATCAATATTATTAAAGATCTAAATTTATAAGTTATAATTGTGATATTCCCTGTTTTTCCATGTATTGGCAGATCTCTTTTATTGCCATTTTCCTGACTTGGAAAAGCAGATTACCATTACTTATCTAAGATAATTATAACAAGCTTTTATAAAATTAAATATAAAAATATCTTATTTTATACATTTTAAATATGATCAATTCTTGTAGTTAACAGGTATCTAAACTAGAATTTATTTATAAATCTAGTTACTTCTGTGGCAAGAACCAATGACATTTTCTTTAAAAAACAGTAAAAGCTATAATTTTTGAAAATTCCATCTTTTTTTTGACACTGCTCTTTGCTACTGACTATTTCTCATAGTTTTTTCTTTGCAGAGATATATGTAAGTAACTATGAGGTCAAGAGAGCTTATTCTCAAATGAGTAATGACAATAAATGTAGCAGATCATCAGAAAGAGTCAACAAGGAAAATGGCTTCCTTGGCTGTTGGAATAGCATGTACTTCAGGTCCAGCTTAAATTCACCAAGAGACTGTATCTCAGCCTCTCTAATTGAGCAGCACTTTTAGTCAGAGCTTTCAACATCTTACCAATGCCACCCAGATTTCTGCTCACTAGCAGCTTAACAGGTGATATGTCAGATTCTATAAAGCTGAAGCAATTCTTATGTTTCTTTATCTTTAAAAAAAATTCTCCAACTACATCATTTGCAGAAAAAAACCTTTAAAAATAAAGGAAAGGTATTATGAACAACTAGAATACGGATTTTTTTTAACAAACACTTTTTTGATAAAATGTCATTATATTTTCCTGGTAATGAAATAGGCAACATCAGGTGGAATCAGAACAGAAAAATGCTACCAGCCATGGGATTGAAGTCAAACAAAAGAAAAAAACACAAATTAATTAAAAAATACAAGAGAAAAGAAAAAGAACTACCACACTTTCCTTATAAAATTAAAATCACACTTCCTTGTCTGTGTTGGACAGTTATTGGTATAAATTACAACTTTCAAAAGTAAAATTTTCTAATTAGTAAAAAAACAATTTTTATTAGGATAGTAAATATAGTAAGTATCCCCTAAAATGGCTCCCCATGACTCCTATGTCCTTTGTGTAATTCCTGACTAGTTGGGTATGGACTTGGTGACTTGCTCCCAATGAATGGAAATAGTGGTAGGATGCCACTTCTGAGTTTGATCACTCTCTTTCTGGTTAGCTCATTATCTCAGGGAAGCTTACTGTCATGTTGTGACTTCCCTATGGAGAGGTCTGCTTGACAAAATGCAATGTCTCCAGCTGACAGCCAGTGAAGTCCTGGGGCCAGCAGACATACGTGGGTACTTGGAATTGGATTCTCCCTAAACTGAATCTTGAGATGATGGCAGCCCTGGATGATAACCTGACTGCAACCTTGTGAGGTTCCCTGAACTAGAGCCACCCAGCTGAGTCCCATCCAGATCCCTGCCCTACAGAAGCTATGATATAATACATGTTTGTTGTTGTAACCACTAATCTGAGGATAATGTTAGGTAGCAGTAAATAATGTATATATTACACAAGAAAAAAACCAAATAATCCAATTGAAATTAACATTTTTTGTCTTGTCTTTCATTTAACATAAAACACAACTATTTTTCTTTTTAAGTTGAGTATATCTTTCAAAATATTGAAGGACAGAAGTATTTATATATCTGTGTGTATGTACCTCTAAAATATGCTTTTAATTTTTGAACTAAGCATTTTGAGAAAGAAAAAAACAACTTTTGATTATGCAAAGAGGATAAAAAAATAGGGTTTAAATTTTGGAAAATATTTGGCACCATATGTACCATTTATTTTGTGTTCTGTTATTAGAATTTGATGACTCTTCAGGGAAACCCTGTTTCAAATGTTTTTACGATTGTTGTCTGTTTGCTCCCCTTAGGAAATATAAATTGTTCCCTTTGGGCTCCATAAGTTATAGGGCAGAGAGGCCAAAGAATTTCAATTATAGAAGTGAGGTCAAGAAGAGGGTTCCTTGTAACCTAGGGGTTCTCCAGGAGTCATTCTTGAGAACCATCTGGTAAGAAATCTGAGCTCACTGTGGCAATCTCTGACAACTGAGGGAAAAGTGAGAAGGGAAATGCAAACTTTTACGAGAAAATAAAAGCAAAATAATAAAAAATCTTTATAGAGATGAGGAGCATCTGTGGTCCAACATACAACATCACACCCCATATCCACAGATAACTCCACTCTCAACATGACTTGGGAGTCAAATCTGAGAAAACAGGAAATGTTTAAAGCCATCATAACTTTTGACAAACTACAGATGAAAGGTAAAAAGCCCCAAGAATTTGCCAAAATGCAATTAAGCAAATTTCATCCCAATATTTTAGAAAGTTTTCTCTATTTGTCTTCATTGCCAAACTTCTGGAAGACAAGCAGCTGCCTTCGTTTTCTCACTACCTTTCTATCCTATTCTTTTTCAATCAGATAACATCCTTAAGACTACCCTCAATGAAATCTTAGTTAAGTTTCTATTTCTCCTCATGTTTTACTCAGAGCCAATATGGACCTGACTCTGCAATTCTCTCTTCTACCTAAGAATGTTCTCCCTTAACTTTACAGCTTTGTATGGTATAAGTTTCTCCCATAACTCCAAACATTTCATTTCTTATTGCTACTTTACTTCAACTCAACTGTAATTGTGGATATCTCTCTTTTGACTTACTCTGGATCTTTATTTCTCTCTCTCTCCAGTCACTGTCAGAAAAAGTATGCCTTCCATACCATCAAAATATTAGGCACATTAAGATTGCACGGCTGAAAATTGAGAAGATCGTCAAGCCCTGCTTCAGTCACCCCCAGAAGCTGACTGATATACACACGGCCGAAGCTTGAGGAAACCGGTCTGAATATCCTCTCCCTCCTCTCATAAGTACCCCTAAACTTTCAGCACTCTCCCCTAAACTCCCCTGTGTTTCCCTAGCCACAGCCCCTAGTATTCCTTATAGGCTAGACTAATTGTTGACTTCTGCTCCCAATTGGGCTTCTTGTTTTATTAGTTAGTATCGGTTTAGCAGCGGTAGCCTCCCACCCAGTAGCAACCATTATAAAGAGATATGTATCTTCGTAGGGAAAAAGTGCTGTTTCTTTATAAACCAGTCTGGCATAAGTGCTACTAAAGTTCAGGAACATAGAAAGCAGGTCTGAAACCCAGACAGAAACCAAACAAACAAAAACTGGACTAACCGGATCCTGCTGCTAGCCGGTCCCCTATTTACCATATTAATCATGAAGGTTCCTGTGTAATCGGAGCCCGCATCAAATTCATTGAAAAAGTCACAGCATGAATCCTCCTAATAAAAAGGCACAAACCATTAAATATGGTGATGCTATAACCCCTATTATGTCGGGGTAAGCATCAAAGGGGGAAATGTAACAGGCAGACCTCCCCTCTCCTGATTTAGCTGTGCTCTCTGTGGAAAATCCCGAAACCCCCGCCCCTAGTCTTCAGGAACTGGTGAAAATTCACATAGGCAAGTTAAGATATTCCTGGGGTGGGGCCCCTCAACAGTCTATAG